>NC_081313.1:108129781-109379781 GCF_026419965.1 Kogia breviceps
CCAAAATCCTCTCCTTAATGCAGAATTTTTCCAAATGGTTTTCAAAAGCTTCTGATTAACCTTTGAAGAAGAAAACATATCTACAGAACCCTGAATGACAGTGCCAGTTACTGAAACTGAGAAATTTATTTCCTTCATTTTGGCAATAAGCAAGAATCAGTGTGTAATTTTAGATGTTAGGGAGGGGAGTTCTCTACATGGCCTTGTAGCTCCATTCTTAGGTTCAACAGAAAGATGACATGCAGTCAGTGAACTATGAATTTCCCTAGACCTTGATTCAGTGCTTTCCTCCAAAGAACCTGCCAAGTAGGATCTGTGATAGACACTAAAAGTCATTGAACTATATTAAGCAGAATTTGGTTTTTAATATCCCATAGTTTATTTCAAATTTCAAAAGAAATATACAACTCAAGCAGTGTAATTTGACCAATAAAGAGAGCAGTAGGATATGGTCAGTGGGATGGTCAGGTTTAGCATCAGATAAAGGCCTTATGAACCATGATGAAAAGGTTAGATTTTTTTAACCCACATATATTTTTCCTATTTTTCTTTTAATTTTATTGTAGTATAGTTGATTTACAGTGTTGTGTTAGTTTCTGATGTACAGCAAAGTGATTCAGTTATACATATACATATATCCATTCTTTTTTAGATTCTTTTCTCATATAGGTTATGGCAGAATATTGAGTAGAGTCCCCTGTGCTATACAGTAAGTAGGTCCTTGTTGGTTATCTATCTTATATGTGGTAGTGTGTGTATGTTCATCCCAAGCTCCTCATTTATTTCACCCCCCTGTGTTTCACCTTTGGTAACCATAAGTTTGTTTTCAGTATCTGTAAATCCGTTTCTGTTTTGTAAGTAAGTTCATTTGTATCATTTTTAAAAAAATTAGATTCTACATATGAGTGATATATGATAGTTATCTTTCTCTGTCTGACTTACTTCACTTAGTATGATAATCTCTAGGTTCATCCATGTTGCTACAAATGGCATTATTTCATTCTGTTTATGGCTGAGTAATACTCCATTGTATTGAGGTAAAATATATATGTATATACAGTGAAGTACACAGATTTTTAAGTGTTCAATTTGATGAGCTTAACAAATACATACCCTCTTGTAATAACCATCCCCAAAAAGATACAGAACATTTCCATTGCACCAAAATTTCCCTTGTCCCCTTGTCCAGACAATGCCCTACCCCACAGAAACAGTAGCTTTAATTTCTATCACCGTTGATTAGTTTTGCCTGTTTTTGAACTTCATACAAATAAAATCATATGGTAATGGCAGTGTGTACTATTTTGTATCTGGTTTCTTTCTCTCAACATAATGTTTTGGGGATGCATGCATCAGTAGCTTCCTCCCTTGTATTACTTAGTACTATTTTACTCTGTAAAGAGTTCATGGATTATCAAATGTTCTATTGAAGGACATTTGAATTGTTTCCAATCTGGTGCTGATATGAATAAAGTTGCTAGAAACAGTGTTGTGAAAGTCTTTGTGAGGGCATATATTTTCATTCCCTTGGGTAAATATCCAAGAGTTAAATTTCTAAGTCACAGGATAAATGTAGGTTTAAATTTATAAGAAATTGCCAAATAGTTTTCCAAAGTGGTTGTTCCATTTTATACAACCAGCAGGAATGTATAAAAGTTTCTGTTGCCACACATTCTTACTAACATTTCATTTTGTCTGACTTTTAAATTTTAGCTTTTCTAATGGGTTTGAAGTACTATGTCATTGTGGTTTTTTATTTTTATTTTCCTGAAAATTAATAATGATAAACAACTTTTGGCATACTATAAATAGCAAATATTTACAGTATACAAGTTGATATGTTTAAGGCATGTATGCACCCATGAAACCTTGACAGCAATCAATATAATGAACATATCTATCACCTGAAAATGTACCTCATGAAGCTTTGTGAACCCTCAGGCAACCATTACTGATGTGCTTTTGGTCACTATAGATTAGTTTGAATTTTTAAAACTGTTTATGAATGGAATCGTACAGTATGTAATCTTCTGTGCCTGTCTTCTGCCAATCAGTATAATTATTTTGAGATCTGTACATCATGTGCATATCAGTCATTCCTTCCTTTGTCTTGGTGTATTTCATTGTATGGATATACCACAGATTGTTTATTCATATGTTGATATGTTGATGGATATATAGGTTATTTCCTTTTTTTTCTTGCTGTTGCAGATAAAGCTGCTGTGACTATTCATGGACAAAACTTTGTACAGATATATACTTTAATTTCTCTTGGGTGAATCCTTAGGTGTAGAATGACTGAATTATATAGTGGGTATATGTTCAGTTTTTTTAGATGCTGCCAACTGTTTTTCACAATGCTTCCCACAGCAGTGAATGAGAGTTCCAGTTCCAGCACAATTTTGCTAACACTCTGTAGGATCAGTCTTTGTAATTTCAGCCTTTCAAATAATCATAGTATCTATTGTGGTTTCAATTAGTATTTTACTTTTTAAAAAAATTTATTTATTTATTTTTGGCTGCATTGGGTCTCCATTGCTGCGTACAAGCTTTCTCTAGTTGTGGTGATCCGGGACTACTCTTCATTGTGGTGCGTGGGCTTATTGCGGGGCTTCTCTTGTTGCGGAGCGAAGGCTCTAGGCTCACAGGCTTCAGTAGGTGTGGCACACAGGCTCAGTAGGTGTGGTGCACGGGCTTAGTTGCTCCTCAGTATGTGGGATCCTCCCAGACCAGGGCTTGAACCCATGTCCCTTGCATTGGCAGGCGGATTCTTAACCACTGAGCCACCAGGGAAGTCCCAGTATTTTTCTTATAATGAACGACATTGAACATCTTTTCAAGTGCTTGTTTGTCACATGTATATCTTCTTTGGTGAAATGTCTGTTGAAATCCTTTGCCCATTCTTTTCATTGGATTTCTTACCTTAATAGTGAGGTTTTTGTTTGTTTGTTTGTTTGTTTTGGTTTTTTGGGTTTTTTTTCCCTGTACGCGGGCCTCTCACTGTTGTGGCCTCTCCCTTTGTGGAGCACAGGCTCCGGACGCGCAGGCTCAGCGACCATGGCTCACGGGCCCAGCCGCTCCGCGACATGTGGGATCTTCCCAGACCGGGGCACGAACCCGTATCCCCTGCATCGGCAGGTGGACTCCCAACCACTGCACCACCAGGGAAGCCCAATAGTGAGTTTTGAGAGTTCTTTATACATTCTCTGTACAAGTAGTTTATCAGATATATGATATGTAAATATTTTCCCAATTTGTGTGTGTGTGTTGTGTTTGTGTATATTTATTCTCTTAACAGGATATTTTTTAGAGTAAAAGTTTTAAAATTTCATGAAAGGTAATTAATCATGTATTTCTTTAAAGGGCTGTGCATTTGGTTTTGTATCTACGAGATCTTTGATCTAAAGTCACAAAAATATTTACCTTTATATTTTCTTCTAGAAATTTATAGTTATAGGTTTTACATTTAGTTCTAACATATATTTTTAGATAATTTTTATAAACATTCCAAGGTATAGATTGAAGTTCATGTTTTTGCATATGGATATCTAAATGTTCCAGCCTTATTTATTGAAGAGACTATACTTTCTCAACTAAACTGTCTTTTCACTTTTGTTCAAAATCAGTTGTCCAGACATGTGTAGATCACTTTCTGAAGTCTCTGTTCTCTTCAACTAATCTTTTTATTTATGCCAAAGAGGCATGGTCTTGATAACTGCAGTGTTATAATAAATGTGGAAATTAGAAGTGTCATCTTTTAAAGGTTTCAACCACTCTTTTTTTGTGTGTGTGTGGTACACAGGCCTCTCACTGTTGTGGCCTCTCCCATTGCGGAGCACAGGCTCCAGACACGCAGGCTCAATGGCCATGGCTCACGGGCCCAGCCGCTCCGCGGCATGTGGGATCCTCCCGGACAGGGGCACGAACCCGTGTTCCCTGCATCAGCAGGTGGACTCTCAACCACTGCGCCACCAGGGAAGCCCCCAAGCACTCTTTTTTAAAGTTGTCTTCAGTATTGTATTTTGTTTGAATTTCCACATAAATTATAAAATCAGCTTGTTAAGTTCTACATTAAAAAACTTAATGAATTTTTTTATATCAGAATTGAATTGGTTCTATCAATTAGGAGAGAATGGACATTTTAGAAAATTGAATCATCTGACTCATGAACACAGCATACCTCTGTTTATTTAGGTTTTCTTTTATTTCCCTTAGCAGTATTTTAGACTTACAATGTCATGCAAATTTTAAAATATTTTTTCCTAATTAGATAATGTCATGTGTGAATTAAGGCAGTTTTAACTCTTCCTTTATGATCTAGATATATTTTACTGATTTTTCTTGCCCCACTGTACCAGGTTGTACCTGAAATACAATGTTTGGTAGAATTAACCAGGGAAAGCATCTAGTCCTGGGCTTTTGTTTGTTGGGAGATTTTAAATTACTGATTCAATCTCTTTAATCATTTTTGGTGTGCTCAGATTTCCTATTTCTTCATGAATTAAGCTTCATAGGTTGTATGTTTCTAGGGACGTATCCATTTCTTCTGTTATACAATTTGTTGGCATTTAATTGTTCATAATAATTTCTTATTACTTTTATACTTCTTTCATATCAGTTGTAATCTTTTCCCTTTCATTCCTGATTTTGTTTATTTGATTTTTTTCATAATCTCTCTAAAAGTTTGTCAGTTTTATTTATCTTCAAAAAAATTCAATTCTTAGTTTTAAAATTCTTTTTTCTTAAAGAAATCTGTTCTGCTATTCTGTGTCTTTTGGTTGGAGGATTTAATCCATTTACATTTAAAGTAATGATTGATAGGTAAGGATTTACTAACACCATTTTGTTAATTGTTTCCTGAACATTTTAAAATTCATTTGTTCCTTCCTTGCTGTCTTCCTTTTTGAATTGATGATTTTCCATTGTGGTATGCTTTGATTCTCTTCTCTTTATCTTATGTATGTACTGCAGGTTTTTGCTTCTTGTTACCTTGAGGTTTACATAAAACATCTTACAGATATAACAGTCTATTTTAAGTTGATAGCAGCTTGACTTATCTCATACAACAACTCTACCTTTTTATGTACCCCTCCCATTTTATGTTTTTGATGTCACAATTTACATCTTTTTCTGTTGCATCTCCATTAATAAATTGTAGCTATGGTTATTTGTCCTTTTAACCTTTGTACTAAATTAAGTGATTAATGCACCAGCATTTTATAGTATTAGAATATTCTGAATTTGAATATATATTTATCTCTAACAGTTTTATATTTTCATGTTTTTAATGTTACTAAATCTCCTATTCCACATTTTGTGACAAGTAAAACGCACTACCCATATCTGTGAATTCCAGGAGGATCAGAGTAGGTTATTTTGCTGTACTAATTTCTTGTTGCTTTTATTATTCACTCATATCTCACATTGTGTGGTCTCCACAGAGAAATAAGCACACTAGCCCCTTTGTGGGTAGTAGGTTTCAATAAAGATGTAATGCAATGGAAGGGGTGTTGTACTTCTGCATTTAAAAAATCTTTTAACTAAACTGATCACTAGGAACATCTTACTAATAGGTTTCTAGTCATGTAGAACAGACTCTGTTCCATGGTCATGTTGGTAATTCATTCCCTTTTGTGTTTCTTTTACTTTTAAAGCTCCTATCCTTTATTTCTAGTCTTTCTTAATTTAGAACAGCAAGGTTACCACTTTGTTTTGCTGTCTCTTTTCAAAGCATGATCTTGTATCTCCTTATTCAGGTATTCTTTCAGCCAAAAGCCTGTATTCTCTAGAAAGAAATAATGCCAGAAGTAGTAGCTATTATTTGTGATTTTAAAATAATAGTTATTGGTGTTACATTTGATAATGTGGTACATTTCACTTCCTATTCATCTGTCATACAAATATCATCATATTTGTCATTATTTTCATGTGAGCACCTTTAAGGAAACATGTTCCTGTGGTCAGTCTCTGCACTAAGTGCCAGAATATGTGGGCTCACCCCCAGTTAGTGCTCCCACCTAAATGGAATTTCTCATTTATGACCTAGGATAGCAATGGCTGAAACAAAGTTTGTTCTGTGGTTCAAATTAATATGATTTATTAAATCTACATTATAGACAATAAAATGCTATATAGATATTAAATATTGTTATATTTCTCATTCATTGTTCAAAAATGCTTAATGAGTACCTACCTGAAATGCTGCAGTGATCCTGGTGATGTTCTAGGTACTAGGGATATAAAGAAAAAGTCCTTACCCTTATGGGCCTTGTATTTTTCATATGTTTAAGAGGGATATTTTTTTGTACAATATAAGATTATTATTTTTATTTCTCTTATGAGGAGAAAACCAGAATTTTGAACTTAATTTTTTCTATGGAATGTCATCTAGTTAGTAAATCCTCACCATCAGCTAAAAGTTGATGAAACAGTGAAACAACATCTTGTTTAGCATGCAAACAATAAAAACAGTCATAGGAAGCAATGATATCAGCACATTGTTAAACTGCACCACTCTGAGGAAAGAAGTAAATGGTGTATGTGGGCGGGAGTGGGAGTAAAGAGGAGGGATAACATGTTGAGGTTTTTGTCTCTGAGAGTTGCCCTTTAATATATTCATTTTAAAGACTTTTCAGTTATTAATGATTATAGAAATGGAGATTTCAAATCAAGGCACTACGATTGTAGAACTGAGAGCTTTGAGTTGCCTCATGATGAATAGGAACCAGACCTATGAGCTAAAAGATAGAAATACAATTTCATGACTTAGTTCTACATGTACAAATGCCAGTACTACATGTATATTAGTTTGGGGTTTCAAAATTACAACTTGTGCAAACTTTCTGAATGGTTTCAGAATATCTTCATTCCAGTTTAAAAGGATAGTTTATGAATGAGAAGCCAGAGAATATGATTCTGTTGAATCTGTAGCAGCAATGCTATTATCTCTCATGTAAATCAAATGGCAGCTTTTTATCCCTCTGTCAACACCACATTTTCTTAATTAATGTAACTTCAGAGAGATTTTTTTTTTTTTTTTTTTTTTTTTTTTTTTTTTTTTTTTTTTTTTTTTGTGGTACGTGGGCCTCTCACTATTGTGGCCTCTCCCGTTGCGGAGCACAGGCTCCGGACGCGCAGGCTCAGCGGCCATGGCTCACGGGCCCAGCCGCTCCGCGGCATGTGGGATCTTCCGGAAGCGGGGCACGAACCCGTGTCCCCTGCATCGGCAGGTGGATTCTCAACCACTGCGCCACCAGGGAAGCCCCCAGAGAGATTTTTTTTATATCTAGTTGAACAAGCTCCCAGTCCTACCTTATTACTCACCTTGAAGAATATCTTGATTATTCTTAACCCTTCCTTTATAATATTCATAAATTCTTCATTGTGAATATCTAAATTAGCTTGTCAGGTTTCCCACCCCAGCCCCAAACCTCAATAAAAATATCTGCTTGGATTTTGGTTGAAGTTGTAAAGAGTCTATATGGATCAGTTTGGGGCAAATTAACACATCTGCTTTGAATATTCCAAATCATTAAACATAAAATGATACAGCTTCTCCTTTATTTAGGATTTCTTCAGTGCTTTGAAAGAAAGATTATACTTTTCTCTATATGTTTCTTCCACATATTTTATGCATATGTTCCAAAGAACTTTTATAGTCATATTTCTGTTATGAATAGTAATCTTTTAATTAAATTTCTCAGTGCTTAGTGATAAAGTTTGACAATCAAATTACTTTTATATATTGATTTTGTGTATCAACTTTGTATTTAATATATTATAATTACAGTTATAGTTGAATTTATTTCTCCCATTAGTCTTTAATGGTTACCCTAAGAATTTTAAAGGATATGTTTAAGATTCAACATCTAAAATTACTAATAACTTCATCTTCCCCTTAAAAACTACAGGGATCTTAGAACACTTTTATTTGAGAGGACTTTGTCTATTTACATGCTACATTGTTGTCATTTATGTTAGCTCCAACTTTGTTTTTATCTCTTGAGGTATTAAAAATTTTTTTTTTATGTATGAAAATCAATGTGTATTTATCTATGTAGGTTATGGAGTGAATATGTCTTTCCAAAATTTACATGTCAAACTCCTAACCCCGAATGTGATAATATTAGGAGATGAGGCCTTTGGAGGGGGTAATTGGGTCACGAGAGTAGGGCCCCTGTGAATGGGATTACTGCCCTTATAAGAGACACAAAAGAGCTTGTTTCTTTTCTGTGTCCTGTGAGGATGCAATGAGAAGAATGGCCATCTGCAAACCAGGAAGTGGGCCCTCACCAGCCATCAAATTTGCTAATGCCTTGATCTGGACTTTCTAGCCTCCAGAACTGAGAAATAAATGTCTGGTCTTTAAGCCACCCAGATTGTTGTAATTTGTTATAGCTGCCTAAGCTTATTAATATACATATCAACCATTGTCTCAACTCTTCTTTCTTCTTGTGTCTCAGAACTCCCATCTGGTAATCTCTTTTCTTCTGGCAGAAGTATATGTTTAAATTATCTTTTAATGAGAATCGTGTGAAACAAATTTTGTTTGTTTGAAAATTTATTTTTCCCCACATGGAATTTTGAAAGTTAATTTTGTTGGATATAGACTTTGAAATTGGCAAGTACTTCTCTTAGCACATTGAAGGATGCCATTCCACTGATACATAGCTTCCAACTGATACTTTTTAAATAATTTATTTGTAGCTATATTTTATATATTTATTTTAAAATTTTTTACAGTTTCATTGTATGCATAAGTACAGATTTATTTTGTTTTTCACCCTTAGAAAACTGGGCTTCTTAACTGTAGATTCAGAAAAATCCTCAGCCAGCCATTATTTCTTCAAATAATACCTCTGCTCCATTTCCTCTCTTTCTCCTTCTGGAACTACTTTCAGTTCATAACTTCTGACAAACATTCTCTCCTTGACCAAACTCGAATCAAGCTCCTCTGAGCTCTTTCCCAGTTAGGTCCCATCTTTGGGCATGTCCTCAAAAGCCCCATTTTAACAAGAATCCTGCTAAGTCAGTTTAGCCAGAATGCCCCACCCTCAATATCGGATCCCCCTCAATATCTGACCAAATTCCACATCCCCCACCATCTCCCAGGTCTGATGATGCTGGCCAGTCTTCAGCTAGAATCCTGCTAGATCAGTTTAGCCAGAATCCTCCCTTACTCCTGATGTTTCCTCTTAGTAATTTTCCACCCTCACACCCCTTACACAGACAAACACACACACACATGCACGTTCATGCTCTGCTCCTTAGCTATGCATCCCCATTTTTCCTTGTATTTGAAATTGAGCACAATCTCTCTCCCCTATTGCAAAACCCTGTTACAGTAGTCCTTATACCTCTCATGGTGGTCCTGAATAAAATCTGCCTTACTAATTTAATGTGTCACTGCAATTTTATCTTTAACATCATCTATGTAGTGTGAATTTTGGTAGCAGTATATGTAAGGAGCAGCTTATGGTTATGGATTCTAAAAAGAGATATTCTTATCTCCTACACTCAGTGCCAGCGTTTGAAACAAGCAATTTTCTTGAAGGGTAAAATTTACCACTAAGCTGTAGATATAACCCCTGCATCTCATTTTATAGTGGCAATCTTCTTTTACACACCTCAGTTTGGGTGAGCCCTGGGCTTGGTCTCTTAGCCTCTGAATTCTGAAATGCTTCACAACTTCAGCTCAAATTAACCCATTTTGGCAAATGTCCTAAGGAGAAAAAAAAGTCAGCTTTCATGTACACTTTTATCAGCAGCATCTGATTATTACTTGATTTTTGGTCAGTTCTTAGATACATTAAGATGATTATAAAATATATTTTATTTTTCATTTTTAGTTACATACAGTGGTTATGTCTGTCCAGAGAATGTGCTGCCATTCTGCTGGACAAGCATCCATAATGATATCTTAACTTGGGGACAGACAATTGTCTTATTGTTTGAGTCTTTGAGGTAGAGAGCATATCTATAGGATTTATATGAAATACCAAATATGTGACTCCGTAGAAGTAATATTTTGTGTAAGATAATTTCACGTGGTTTAACTCCTCACATATGTAGACCTTGTCTTTGCTTTTGCGTCTCAAACTCTTTGTTTTTATCAGTGTTTTGGGTATTTTACTGCTCTTAATCCACTCCACTTCAATATAAGGGGAAATTAAAAAGCAGCAAAGAGTAGCACTTACCAGCTTAGACTCTAGGTGTCTTGGATTTTAGTAAGTATACTAGCTGTGAGATTTGGGAAGTTATTCATCTCTATATGCCTCGTTTTCTTCATCTGTAAGAAAGAACAGAATAATAATGATATCTAAGACATTAATGATATCTAAGGGTTTTTCTGAGGATTAAATGGGTTAATACGATTAATGTTTTCAGAATAATACATGGCACATAGTAAGTGCTATGTAAATATATAATGTCATTTTTACAAAGAAGAGCATTTAAACCCCCCAAAACGTATTTTTCTAAACTTTAAGACTTAAAAGGCAAAGAAAAATGTTAACTAATAAAGTTACTGGTTTATCCTTAGATTTTATTATTCATGGCTTCTCTTTCCAATAACAAACACAATCAGAAGTTAGCTACTGGAAACTATCTTGCATTTGTTTTTAGACTCTTCTCTGGTCATTAACGTAAGAGTCATCATGATTTTGTATTGGAGGTGCTATTGGTGGTATTTCATTATGGAACTTCCAAATGTGGATATTGCTTTTAAAACATCCCTGACAAATACTAAATCTCAAATTTGCTGTAAAACTTCAAGAAATGGGGAAATCTCTGCTTTTAAGGCAGCCCACCCTATGGTTGCTGGATAGCTGTAATTTTTATGAAGTTCTGCTTCATCTTGTATCAAAAATAATACTCCCTTTAACTTCTATGCAGTGTATTTTGTTCTGCCACCTAAATAATGTGTCTACTCCATATTGTGTCAAAAAGGAAACATATCACTTCCTTAAAATAGTCCGCTTCTTCAACTTCCTGTTTCTTTTAAAGATATGTATTAACTAACCTTATTGTGGTAATCATTTTGTGATATATGAGTATGTCAAATCACCACATTGTACACCTTAAGCTTACACAATGTTATGTGTCAATTATATCTCAATAAAGCTGAAATAAATAAATAAATAAATGAAAGCTTTTTAAAGTTGAAAATAAAATAAAATATATCTTTCCTCTTATTCCTTCCTATCTCCTGCCGTCTTCCCCTTCTTTCCTTATTCCCACTGCAGCCCTTAGAAGATATGTATTATACATCCGCAAATCTTTCCTTCTTTACAATTTCCTTCAAGGCTTAGCTTTATAGTGTGGTTTCACAACTAATTGCCTTTCTGCCCATTTCTTTCATCACTTGAATTTTCCAATTACATCTTCACATGCAGCTCAAAGTACTGTGGAAAACACCAATCTCGTTTCCTCCGCTGCTTTAGCTGCCGTGATGCTGGACACTATAAACCGTCACTTAGCTTTTATTTACCTAATGTCGGTTGTACAATGAGCTTGAGGTCCTTCGAAGTCCTCAAGGGCCTTTGCATCAATTGCTTTTAATTAAGGACTGCAACTTTCATACTGAAATTGTACAATTGAATATTTAACCTTAAGTCAGGGTTTTATATTTATTCCTATTGAATTTTATCTTATTACTTCTGTCTATAATTTGGGCCTATAAGGATGTTTCCATCTTGATTTGACAATTCTTCCCAAGATGTGCCAAAAGGAAATTTGAAAAATCTTGACTTCCATTGCTTTGTCCAAGTTATTGAGCAAGTTCTTCAAATACCCTTTTAGAACCACCCTCAAAATACCAACCTACTGATAAACATTATTTCAATACATTTATTTAACCTATTATGTCTTCCCAAACTCTGTTACTATGTGAAAACATTTTCCACGCTTTCAATAAAGATGTATTGAAAGGCTTCACACGTATAGTGTTCATCCAATCTGCCAATCTGGAAACTACTCTCAAAAAACAAGCTATTTAAATTTTCCATGACATTCTAAGTCAATTCATCCTCATTCCTAGAAAATGTGTCTTTATTTAAATGTTCACAAGCCATCTGTACAAAAATCTTTTCTAGAATTTTTCCAAAGTATAATTTAAATGTATTTAACAGTATCATGAAATCCCCATTTCCATGTCTGAAAATCTGGAACAAGATGTGCTAGTGTTTAGATCTGGCAGATCTCCTCTCCTCAGTGGATTCCCAAAACTTACTGAAAATGCTTTATGTTCATTCACATCTGATGAATATATTTTCTCAGTACCCTATAACTTAATTCCTCTGACTACAGGTGCTTTGAATTTATTTAGGAAGGTGCACTACCTCACTGTCTCATTTGATAAGTCATGTTTTAGTCACTCTATAATCTTCATAAAATTTGTTCCACTCCTTCCAGTTTGAAGATAATTCTGCCAGATGGAAAAGATGGAAGCAAACACATCTTGTATAGTATTACTGTTTTTTCTCATCTTTCTTCACCAACTTTATGAAAAATTGAGTTCATCCCTTCTATTTTTATTTTATTTACTTTACTCATATATTTACAAAATTGTTTTTAGTCTTCTTAGTTTTTTCTTCAAACCTGCAATACATTGTGGCCATTGGTCTAGTGAATTTCAGCCTCTAACATTGGTGTTGCTCTTTGATCATGTGCCCTCTTGTTTTCTAATTCTTTAAATCTTAGTTTATCAGTAGTTTTCTTATTTTGGTAATTTTAAAATTAATTGGCTGCTTTCTTGTCCTCATCTATATTTTATAAAACTTTATTTGAAGACTTTCCCATTTTTAGTCATAGAATTTCTTGTCACGAGATAAAACATAGCTTTTCTCATATTAAAAATTAATCTGATTTTCTAAGGCCTGGCATCTGTGTACCTATATGAATATAATTACTCAGTTCCTTTATTACTGGAATCATCAAAATTTTATCTTAATTTTCTTCCAGACTTGCTATTCCTTATTATTAGCCATTTCTTCTTTAACTCCAAAAACAAATCCAGATTAATAAAAATCCTTGCTCCTTCTTCTAGCTTCGAGATCACTTTTGGCAGAAGATTACCAGTAGATGTCCAGACAGTTGATATTTTTAAAATCACAGATTTGTTTGCTGCTATAATTATTCACATTTTCTATGTGTCTAGAATATCTGTAGCATATTAATTTTCCCCAAAATATTACTTCTTTCTTCCTCAGTGTTAACTTGCCTGTAGGCTATGAGCCCCCAAGTCTTGAATTTTTGTACAGATAAATGTAATTTTTTTTCCCATTGCTAAGGGCTTTTATTGAAAAGAATAAATATTTAGCATATATTTCTATAGAAATACCGATTTTTATCTGACAATGTGATTATTTTTTAACTTCTAAAGCCTGTGTATTTCTGGTTCTCATATTCAAGCCATAAATAGTACTACAAAATTCTCAAGTATATTCATAAGAACATACAAATTTTGTTAATTTAAAAACAAGCTTATTTCATCATATACATTCTTTGCAGTGAGACATAGATATATATGTATGACATAAGTATTGTATGTATATGTATCTGTGGCACATGTCTAACATGAACATACCTGAATATTGTTCCTGACCATCATCTTTAGTTTCCTGCCGATAATTACTGAAATATTTTCCACATTTTTTTTTTTCTTATTACAATACAGCTTTGTCCTACATAGTATATATGGTTGCTCAGTGTAATTTAGGATTGTGTTCTCTTGGTTTCAAATTTCACTTTGATGCTTTAAAAACTTCACTCTATTGCCTACCAAAAATATTCATACTGATTTTCTAAAGAGCACTTTCCTCTTGGCTGTAGATCACCATTTAATATTTATCTATGAAATAACCTTGTCTACAATGTCAAATATGTATTTTTAAAACTACTGATTCTACAAATATGCAGTAGATTCTGGGGATGAAGTGAAGATTAACAAGGTCCCTATGCTCATGGAACTCATACTCCTGTGAGGGAGACAGGCAGCAAATAACTAAACACACAAAGCAATTACTGAATTTGATCAGAGCCATAAAGGAAATATGCAAGGTGATGTGGAAAGGAAGAAACTGAAAAAGGGCAAATTATATTAGAGAGGGATGGGACTGCCAGAATGGATCTCAAGTAGAAGAAAAGAAAAATAAAGTTTTTCTTATTCTACTCTGTTCTTATTCTACTCTGTTTGCTTTCAATGATTTTAAAGAGACTAGGGATACATTTGTTCCCATACAAGTCACCTAAAGTCAAAGGGTTTGAAAATTTGGGGGAGGGTTTTTGAATATGTTAATAATGAAGACAACAGTCATCATTACTGTATCGACATCTACTTTCATATCCACGTTAGAGACTCACTGACAATGAAAACCCATGTTTTCTCCATGGGGCTGTTAAAAGTATCTAACCATTTTTACATGTGACTGTTTGTTCATCTTAAGGTTATATTGGATACTTGATGCTGTTATTTCCTCAGAACATCCATATTTATAGTTCTGTTCAGTGGGTAAAAATACAGTTCAAATGGTGTTATTTTCTTCCTCTTTTCTTCTCTTTTATCTTATTTCTATCATCAGCCTCTTGACACTGCCTTTGGCTTTCTTCTATAGCTTTAGATTTTTTCTTTTTTTGAAAATCTCTTCCACCTTGTATAATAAAATTCTTAATCTTTATTAAAAAGTGAAGGATAGATAGGTATACCTCAAGATCACTGATTATATTCACAGATATTTAGTGATTCTCATCTCAATCTAATATGGGAGGCTCACGAAGCAACATCTGTACCTCTGCTTCTATGCATTCCGATCCTCTAAAGAACAACCAGTCAAGTGACTGAATCAGGGCTAATATGGGTCTTGCAATTCAAAGTTGCATGTTCATTCCAATACACAACAGAACGAAGTGGAGATTTGGTAAGTTTCCAGTTTAGCAGACTGGGTACTGAAACTTGAAGTTTGAAATCCCCCAAACTCACTTTGGGTTCTTATTCATTAGGTTGTAGACAAATTGATTAAGTACAGTGGGTGATTTCCAAAGTTTATAAATTTTGTGGAACATGAAAAAAGTTCAAGGCAAAAGACACAACATGTAATATTTAAAAGAGTAAACTTGGACATCTGATGAAATTTCTCAAATTATGGTTCAGCAAATTATGACATCAAGCAGTCAAGACGATTATAAATTAAAAGCCTTAATTATCTTTCTTAAGATGTCAGCTCTTTTAGAGTTCATATTTCTTACCATATATTTGTTAAATATTTCTGGAGGTGAATGTGTCATGTGGACGTGTGCATATCAAACCCAAAACCATGTTGATTTTTCCCAATTTATTAATATTATAGAGAACTCATTCAAAATTGAACTCATGATATTTCAGTAGTAGAAATACGAAGTTCTTTAGATCCTGAAATGGTCATTTCTCTCCTATAATAAGCACTAAGTAAATTTATCCTTTTATGGCTTTGGAAATCTGGCATAAAATCTTGTTGGCTATGGTATGGTTTTCTGTGATGTATATTATTTTCTCAGGTTGTTTCTAGCTTATCTGTAGGGAATTTTAATCATAAATACAACTTTTGGTGAAATAATAAAGTAGGTTATTCTTGACATATTAACAATAGAAAGTTAGAAAAGTTGATGTTTCTCACTATGAAAGAAAGAAATTAATCATCTGATTAAAATTGTATTTTGAAAATTAAATAGTTAACTACTTTTGCCTAGAGGTGTCCCACCTTTTCAGAAAGTCAGGCATTATGACAGTCAAATATATGCCTGAAGAAAATTGATTTATTATTTGTTTTATATGCCATTATCTCTTTAAATTTCCCCATTTTAAAATAGCAAAACAGCACATCAAAATAACTAGCGTTCAAACTAACTGCATGTCAGATTGCTTACTGGAAAAGAGGATAACTAAAAACTCTTCTGTCATTTTGGGAGGCACAATATGCAGGCAACCTTTCTACAGGACACTGTTTGCAAGTATGTAAGGGCAGATAGTGTGAACTCTCTTTAACTTTATTTTCCTTGGTTCCTGTGAGTCAAAAAGCACAAATGTATTGGGATCACTGGGCCAGTACGTACACTGAACTGTAAGGTTTCTTTCTGAGTACTGAGAGTTTTCTCAACATTGAATCAAATGCCAGTAAACAACCACATGTGTGTATTTAGCTCTATAACCTTTGGAATGTTTTATTATTACATAACTAGTTAATGATACATGTTCATTAAGAAAATTAGAAAATATATTGCAAGCAAACTGAAAAAAAATTTAAAGCTCATAGTTTTACCAATGAGATATATCATTTTGGTGTATATTCTTTTTCTATTTTTTTAAGTATAATTTAGAATTTTTTCCTTAAAGTGTTTTTTTTTCTTTATTTTGTCTTCCTTCTCTTTTTCTCTATCTTCTCTATCACTAAAAACACCTCCTCCGGGCTTCCCTGGTGGCGCAGTGGTTGAGAATCCGCCTGCCGATGCAGGGGTCACGGGTTCGTGCCCTGGTCCGGGAAGATCCCACATGCCGCGGAGCGACTGAGCCCGTGAGCCATGGCCGCTGGGCCTGCGCGTCCGGAGCCTGTGCTCCGCAACGGGAGAGGCCACAACAGTGAGAAGCCCGCATACCGCAAAAAAAAAAAAAAAAAAAAAAAAAAAAAAAAAAAAAACAAACAAACAAACAAACAAAAAACACCTCCTCCAAGTATCTAAATGCTGGTATGAAAATGATGTTTAATGGTCAATGATAGAACTTAAAACACTTTTTAAAACTACCCAATGTGGCTTCCCTGGTGGCGCAGTGGTTGAGAGTCTGCCTGCCAATGCAGGTAACATGGGTTCGTGCCCCGGTCTGGGAAGATCCCACATGCCGCGCAGCGGCTGGGCCCGTGACCCATGACCGCTGAGCCTGCGCGTCCGGAGCGTGGGCTCCACAATGGGTGAGGCCACAACAGTGAGAGGCCCGCGTAACACACACACACACACACACACACACACAAACTACCTAATGGTGACAACACTTGCTGAAAATATATTTAAGAATTACTCTTTAGAAACTTCCTAAAATAGGAGCAATCAGAAGTCCATTTACTCAATTTATTCATCATGTTTGAGTCAGTAACATTAGGAAACCTTTCTGAAATTAATTGATCTAAGTCTTTAACAGTTCAAATACATCATATTGATGATGGTGGGTGGTGATGGTAACAAATCATTCTCATTTCCACTAGGCATGAAGTGTAAATGGGTATGTAGTGTGCTTATTTCACTTATAAATAATAAAGGTATTCCTTTGTAATACAGTCATCGATATGGCGCCCTCCATTGCCGACTGAGTACGCAAAAGGTTTTTTGACCCAGAAGGCCTGATAGCCAATAACCAGAATTTGTGTTCTGCTGGCCAGATTGCTTCATGAACATTCAGTTGATATCCTTAAATGTCACAAAGCTTGATGAGTTATCAGAAGTATGAAAAAATGAACACCTTCATGCATTTATAAACTAGATTTTGAAATAGAACATTATCTGCACTCCACAAATTCCCTGTCCCTTCTTAGTCACTAATAACCCTTCTCCATTCCTCAAGTTTATTCTTGTATTTTGACATATGACACCAAAGATTAGTTCTAAACTTTATATCAATAAAATCATATGGTGTATATTTTTTGTCTGACCTCTTTTGCTTCTATGTGTGAGTTTTTCCAAATTGCTCCAAGTGGCAGCAGTCTATGCATTTTCATCACTGGATCATATTCTATTTTATGAATGAATTCTAGTTTATTCATTCCAGTATGAATAATGCTGCTATGAATATTCTGGTATTTGTCTTTTCACCACACATGTACCTGTTTCTTTTGGCTGTTTAATTATGAATGAAATTGTCAGATTATGGGTTATGTTATATGCTCAACTTTAGATTCTGTCAAGCAGAATTGATAGTTAATTGTACTAATTTACATTTCCAGCAACAGTGTAGGAAATTTTCTGTTGCTTGTTGTGTTTATTAATATTTTTCAGTATTTTTAAATTTTAGCCATTATAGTAGGTATAAAGGGGTATTTCATTTGGATTTTAATTATAATTCTTGATGACTAACTAGTTTGAGTACTCTTTCATGTGTTTATTGGCCATTTTATCATGTTCTTTTGTAAAGTATCTGTTCACATATTTTCCTCTTCTTTTATTGGGTTGTCCATCTTTTTTTCATATTCGCTGTCGAGTTCTTTCTGTGGTTGGATAAAAGACTATTATGGATTGTATGTTTTACAAATATCTTCTCCCATTATGCAGCTTGACTTTTCATTCTTAAGCGTGGCTTTTGATGAACAGATTTCCCTAATTTTAATGTAGTTCAGCTTATCAATCATTATTGTTGTCTGTTTTGTGCTTTGTGTGACCTGTTTAAGAAATTTTTAGTTATCTAAAAATAAGTTATTTGTATATGTTATTTTCTAGATGCATTATTGTTTTATCTTTCTTATTTAGATTTACAGTTCCCCTGCAATTGACTTATATAGTATGAGGAATGGGTAAGTTTTCATTTTTCTATTTAAATATACAATTGGCCAAGGCTTTTAAAAAAAATTTACTTGCTTCATTGTTCTGCAGTGCCACCTTTATCATAAATTGAATGCCCTTAAATATGTTACTCACCAGAATCTATTTTGTTCCATTGGTCAATTTGACCATCCTCATAGAAATAACAAAAAATTTTAAAATAGTGTGGCTTTATTTTAATACTAGCTATTAGGTAGCATACATCTTTAATTTTGTTCTCCTTCAAGAATGTCTTTGCTTATTCTACTAAGTGGGACAAGATGTTTGCAAATGATATATCTATTAAGGAGTTAATATTAAAAATATACAAAAGACTCACACAATTCAACATCGAGAAAACAAACAACCTGACTAAAAAAAATGAAATTTTGCCATCTGTGACAACATGGATGGACCTAGAGGTTATTATGCTAATTGAAATAAGTCAGAGAAAGATAAATATTGTATGATCTCACTTATATGTGGAATCTAAAAAACAAAGCAAACAAAACAAAATAAAAACATACTTATAGAAAACAAATGGGTGGTGCTGGAAAGGAGGGGGGACAAAATAGGTAAAGGGGATTAAGGGGTACAAACCTCCAGTTTTAAAATAAATAAGGCAAAAGGCTATAATATACAGCATAAGGAATTTGGTCAGTAATATTATAATAACTTTGTATGGGGACAGGTGGTTACTAGACTTTTCGTGGTGATAACCACCTGATGTATGCAAATGTCAACTCACTATATAGTACACCTGAAACTAACATGATAATATATGTCCATTATATTTTAATAAAAACAAATCATAAATAACTAAATACATATCATTGTTAGCCTTAGCTCTTCGTATTTCCATATAAATTTTAGAAATTTCATGTTAGTTTCCACAAAAAGACTTGCTAAGATTTTGAATGTCATCTCGTTAAATCTGTAGATTAGTTTTGAAGTATTTTACGATCTTTATTCTTTCACTTCATGAACTAGGTAGTCTATCAGGTAAAGCCCAAAAATGTCACCTTTGCTAATTGTCTGGGCAATCACCCTCCTTTTCAATGGTTGCTGCTAATTCTCTTGTCAGAGACATGTGTCCTGATGATCAGGATTGAAAACATGGCAGGCTGAAACTAAGCATCTTCAGCCTCATCTGTTCAATATAATTATGTTCTTAAGCAAATTTAGAAGAGCAAATATCAAGTTACAAAACCTTTCATTTCAGCAGGTTAGGACTAGAGAGTTTTAGACTTGGAATGACATGGTCAGTTTTTCTGTATAAACTTCAAATGTTAAACGTATTTGTATAGTTCAAAATGTTTAGCTATAAAAAGCAAACATTACTTTTAGGTAATCTGTTGTCTGATCACACAAGGCTTTTGCTCAATATTATGGACTTCATTTTTTCTACCACCATAAGCAGTATTATTAGCTCAGTGCCTCTTATCAATTTGTCATCCACTGAAATGATAAACACAAACAAAGCCACTCAGACAAAGCAGTTTTGTTTCAAATGCAACATTTTCCTTAACACATTGTTAGTCCCTGATCTTAAAGTGTTATTTCATTCATTTAGTCATCAAATATTTAGTGAACACTAACACCAATTCGAGCAATGTGTCATATAATGAAAACACGGTTGCTGCTTACAAGGTTAAATTCACATACGTGAACTTTATATACATGAAAAAAATAATAAAACATTTCTTTCATTAAGTCACTTCATATTGGTCTCTCCATTTTTTTTTATCATTCAGACTTCTCCAAAGCCATAGAGGCATATAATAATCATTCCTAACTCTATGCTTATACACAATGCCTCTCATTTTTATTTCCAAAGTATATCCTGCCATCATCTGTGAAAGACTAAGTTCAATGAATCTGCTTGTAAGTGTCCTTTTTGTTGAGTTCCATTTCCACATATCCTCATGCTTATCGATTATCTCTACTTAGAAGCTTCACAGTGACTTTAACCTCAATAAATGCTGCACTGAAGTTACTATATTTACACTTAAGCTTGCCCAATGTTGGTAGATAAGAGCATACTCCAAATAACTCTACAAACCAAACTTGGGATTGAATCTGGAGTCGTTCCATCCTCTCTTTCCGATGTTAACTACTCTAATGGTTTAAATCTTCACCTAACTTCACCTTATTACTGAATATTTTCATATGTGTAGACAGAAACTGGCACAAGAACTAGAGAGAATCCTGACACCATTTTTTAGCTTTTGGTTCCCATTCCTTCCAGAATCCAAGCTGCATTTTCATTTATGAACACTGGAGACCTCCTTGATCCTTATCATCAATCCTTTATTTTTAACTTAAGCTAGCTAAGGTTGATAACCTGGCATTTAAAACCAAATGACCTTACTTCCTCCATGTTCCAAACAGAATGAACTATAGTCTTTCTCTATGACCGTTTTTATGCAAATGCTTGCAGCACCTATAAAAATGTTGCATTTTCTTTTTCCATGTTTCTTTATCCCTAGTAAAATTCTACTAAGATTCTTGAGGACAGAGATTTGTATGTCCCCAGCATCTGCTCCAGGGCTCAGTAAATATTTATTTAATTGATAAATGTGTGGATGAATGTATAGATAAGTCATTCAATTCAAATTATATTTTTCTGGAAGTCTTTTTGACCTTGCCAGTATGGTCTGATCTCTAGTACTTTGAAAAGATATTTATTATCTGTGTTCTTCAACAAGTAATATTTTGAAAGGTATTTTATTATATTGCCTCTTAACTATTTTTATACTAGTGCTGTGACAAATATAAGCACAAAATATTTTTATCTTTAAGGTAATTCATACAATATTATACACAGGGAAATATACAATATTTATCAAATAATTCTTAGATGGTTAGATAAGAGTCACAGAACTGACAAGTGCATAAACATATAGTCATACTTAATAATTTTATAAATATTGACAGTAGATTCCAGAAAGTTTCAGTGTCTTGTCCAAAGAAGCAGGGCTAGTTTGTGGAGCTGAGCTAAGATTGATACTCAGCTAAATAAAGGCAAAACATAGGCTTTTAAAATAAGATTTTTAAAAATATTACTGTGCTTTAACATCTTAACTTGTGCTTCATGTAAGTTATGTTTGACATAACTTATGGCTTGATAGGAGACATGAGTTAAGGTGCTGCTGTTCTGGGGAAGGAGGGAGATGATGAATGGTCCAACAATGGATTGTCTCAAGTAACACAAAAGAAGGAGACAGAAAGGAGAGTGGAGTTTATGGAGGGAGGAAATCAGAAAACCAAAGTATGTAGGATTAACAAAGCCAAGAAAAAATTTTTCTGAAATGGATTAAAACATGCTTATAAGTAGTTCATGGAGATTTGGCAATGGCCAGATATCACTGATTAGTGATACTAGTTCTAGATAGGAGGAATTCAAAGGTCCTGAGGTTGCTGCTTGTAAAAATTGCAATGAATTTCCAGTAAATTCTTCACAACTCATAGATTAGCATAGTCCTGTGGGCTCAAAACGAAAACTTTAGGTCAGGCATTAGAGAATTCAAATTGCAAGCTTGAACAGTTTTCAATAATAATTGAAAATACAGTTCATAAAGTGTAACAATTCTCTGAGCTACTGAGGCTTGCTGCCAAATTATCTGTCATTTTCATAGAACTGATTTTATTTCTTTTTAAATGAAAGAATTTTTAATTGTTTTTACATGGTGGAGGATAGATGTTTGAGTAAATTTAATTTTTCAAATGTGTTGAAAAGGAATAACTTCTTAAAAGAAAAAGCTACACAGTATCTCATATTAACCATATTGACATTTTGAAATGTATTTTTGAAAAACTGTAGAAAAGGGTTGGGAATACACATGCTCACAGGATTCTGGAACTGGAATTTCCTTTGAGTCTTACTTTTTCCTTTGTGCTCAATTCTCTACATGAGAATTGTGAATGTTGTGAATGTACATTCACAGTTGTGAATGTAGATTCACAACTGTGGGATCCATAGGTTGTTACCAATGTTTTGCTTTTTGATCCTTTTTCTGGTCACTGTATTGTCAACAAATACTATTAATTGCTATTTCAGAGTGATCTTATATACCTCAGATAAGATACAAGAAAAATAAAATATTCTCTTACTACTTACCCTCTATTAGTATCTGCTAGAATTTCAGTTTTCCATTCTTGACGGGAATGGAAGTGGAGCATGGCACTGTGAAAGTACCATTGTCGATTTAATACACTAGTGTTTATGTGTCCTATATTTTTGTTAAATCCTGCCATAAACTATAAATAGATAATGTAAAGCCAGTTCTGAACCTCTCAAACTCTATTTCTTCATTTGTAAAATGAAAGTGTGATCAGCTGAAAAATGGCCCTTCAAAACTATCAGGTCCTAATATACAGATCCTGTAAATATTATCTTACATGGCAGAGACTTTGCAGATATGATTAAGTTAGGATCTTGAGATGGGGTGTAGTAGTTTACTAGGGCTGCCATAACAAAGGACAACAGATTGATTGCTTAAACAACAGAAACTTATTTTCTCACAATGCTGGAGGCTACTATCCAAGATCAGGGTACCAGCAGAGTTGGCTTCTTCTGAGGTCTCTCTCTCCTTGGGGCTCATAGATGACCATCTTCTCCCTGTGTTCTCACATCATCTTCACTCTGTGTGTGTCTGTGTCCTAATTTCCTCTTTTTGTGAGGATACTAATCATATTGGATTAGGGCATAAACTAATAACCTCATTTCAACTTAATTACATCTTCAAAGACCCTATTTTTTTATTTGTTAAACAATTTTATTGAGATACAGTTTACATGCCATAAAGCTCCCCGCTTAAAGTGTACAATTCAGTGGTTTTAGCATGTTTACAAAGTGGTGCAACCATTACCACAAGCTCAGTTTAGAACATTTTGTCCCCAAAAAGGGAGGCATAGCCACTAGCAGTCAGTGCCATCCCACTAGGTCCCCCAGCCCCTGGCATCCACAGCGGTACTCTCTACAATTCTGGATTTACCTATCCTGGACACTTTTGTAAATGGAATTTTACAATTTATGACTTCATTGTCTGGCTTCTTTCACTGAACATAATGTTTTCGAGGTTCATCCATGTTGAGACTGTATCCATATTTCATTCCTTTTGTTGGCTAATCATAGTTCATTGAATGGAAGGACCACATTTCATTTACCCATTCATCAGTTGATGGACATTTGGGTCCTCTCCATAAAGACCCTATTTTTAAATGCAGTTACTTTCTGAGGTACTGGAGATTAGGATTTTAATATATGACTTTGGTCCAAGTGGGGGCACAGTTATCCCATAATATTCCACCCTCCAGCCCTCCAAATTCATGTTCTTATAGCATACTAAATTCAGTCACCTGATTTCAGTAGCCCCCAAAGTCTTAATTCCAGTATCAACTCAAAGTCCAAAATTTCACCTAAGTATCATCTAAATCAGATAATGGGTGAGACTTGAAGTATGGTTCATCTGGAGGCAAAATTCCTCTTCAACTATGAATCCATGCAGTCAGACAGATTATTTGCTTCCAAAATACAATGGTGGGACAACCATATTATAGACATTAGTATCCCCAAAGGGAGAAATTGGAAAGAAAAAGAGGATGACCCCTAAAGACAAACACTATTATATCCTTGTAATAAAGAGACAGAGGGAAATCTGAAACAGAGAGAATACAATGTGAAGATGGAGCATAAAGAGATGTGAAGATGCTGACCTTAAAGATTGGAGTGATATGGCTGTAAGCCAAGGAATGCTAGCAGCTGCCAAATGCTGGAATAGGCCAGAAATAGATTTTCCAACAGAGCCTCTGGAGAAAGTATGGCCCTCTTGACACCTTGATTTGGGGACCTGTGCTACTGACTTTGGACTGCTAACCTCCACAACTCTGCAGAATAAATTTCTGTTGGTTTGAGCCACCAAGTTTGTGATCGTTTGTTACAGCTGTCTGCAAAACTAAACAAAACCAATAAAGAGAATAAAATCTATATCATAGGATTTTTGTAAGGATAAAATATAGTAATTTATAGCACTTTGCACTGTGACCTGCACGTGAAGATCTGGTCAATGAATGTAGTTCTTCAGCTTTTCTTTTTCCATATCTTCACAACCAAGCAATCTGTCTCATCTTGTTTCTCTAGGGCTTACCCCAGGAATTTAGATACAATCAGTGAATTTAATAAATATTATGGGTCATTAAATGGAGGTGATAGCCTGAAACATATTTCTACTTCTTCTCCTGGCACAATTTCCTTTGTCACAAAGGAAGAGAGCAGATCTAACATTACTAGAAAAAGAGTATCTTCAGAGGGAACAGAACTTTTGGTATACTGGAAAGATAGAAAATAAATAGGACACTCAGTTCTAATGTAGAACCCCTTTTCATGAAAAACAAATAGAAATGGTGGTTAAAATATTTGTAAAGA
This sequence comes from Kogia breviceps, assembly GCF_026419965.1. Lineage (NCBI taxonomy): Eukaryota > Metazoa > Chordata > Mammalia > Artiodactyla > Physeteridae > Kogia > Kogia breviceps. Next base: position 108,154,743 of record NC_081313.1, read on the forward strand.
ATTATATATGTTCATAGCTCTGCTCAGTAAGAGAAAAAGAAATCCCCAAGTGCCAGAATAAATGAGAAAACTTCTAACACGAAAGAGCTGGAATTCTTTCTCCTGATTATCAAATCAATGCACATTCATAAGAAAATATTATGAAACTATATAATATAGTGATGGAAAATCTCTCCTTATCTCAGTCATCAAATATAAATTCCACTGACAGTTTTGGGAATATTTCACTTGATCTATTCTTCCCTGCATTTGGTAACATTTGTATTTCTTTACTGACAAACAAGAATCATGCTTTATAGTTTCATTTATATAAAGTTCAAAGTAAGGCAAAAACTAACCTACTTAGAAAAACTAGAAACAAAATCCCAAAATAGGTCATGCAATATACGCCTCTTTGCAACTTACTATTTTTACTTAATAACTCTTGGAATTCTTCCCATATCACTCTTTATAGACCTGTATAATTATTTTAATGTTTATTTAACATTTATATAAAAGATAGAAATGAACTAATTTCTTTTAATTTAAAAAGCACAATGTGTTTCACTTGATGTACTTTCACTGGCCAAATTAGAGTTAATATTCTAAAAATTATCCAGTAAAATATTTCTCACTTTCATGTAAGCACATTCATCTTTTCAGTTATCTTCTGTGATTTTTCTAAAACAGATAACTTCTTGAAAAGCACATTAAAATTTTTAATGTTATATAATTTTATTTTCTTTTTAAAATAATATTTTTAATTTAAAATTTTATCAAAGTAAAATATACATGCAAAGAGTACATAAATTGTAAGTGTTCAGAGAAGTGAATTTTTTGTGTGTAAATTTTTAAAAAATGAACATAATCATGAAAACTACCATTCCTATAAGAAATAGAATATTACTAGTGCCCCCAGGGCTCCTACCCAATCACCAAAAGTTGACTTGAAACTAAAAATACTAAATCAGCCATATCTTCAGTCATTTTTAACTTGAACAGCTGGGAATAGAAAGCAGAAGGAAGCTTCTGGCTGCATTTCTATTTTGATAAACATGCATTTATTAATGAACAACTTTTAATGAACAACTTTAATGATTGTCTGGAAAAATTATTCTCAGGGCTCCCTATAAAGTAGGAGAATTCACAGTAGCCAGAGGGAGAGAGATGCCAGACCCATGAAAAACAACCAATGATATAGCATTTTGGAAGCAGGAATAGGTATGTAGTCTAATGATTTTCAGATTATGTTAGTGGATGCGTTGTCCTTCCAACGAAATTATGAGTAGAAGATTATATGAAGTCATCTAGTCTAGTTCAGGATGGTACATGGAACACACATCTGTCTCACATTTCTTCTGGAATTATCTTACAAACACTAAAATAATCAAAAAGGGTATTAAGAGCCACCCATTTGGAAGTCTTTTCATTATCTGTACAATGAGAGTTGTACTAGGTATTTCCTAATAACCTACTTTGCTTTAATACTGAATTTTGTTATTTTTAAAACATTATATGGCTTCCCTGGTGGCACAGTGGTTAAGAATCTGCCTGCCAGTGCAGGGGACACGAGTTTGAGCCCTGGTCCAGGAAGATCCCACATGCCACGGAGCAACTAAGCCCGTGCGTCACAACTACTGAGCCTGTGCTCTAGAGCCCATGAGCCACAACTACTGAAGGCCCGCTGTGCCTAGAGCCTGTGCTCTGCAACAAGAGAAGCCACCACAGTGAGAAGCCTGTTCACCACAACGAAGAGTAGCCCCCACTCACCGCAACTACAGAAAGCTTGTGCACAGCAACGAAGACCCAATGCAGCCAAAAATAAATAAATAAAATAAATTTTAAAAAATTACATGATTTATATTGGCATCACTATGGAAAATAAGTGAGAAGTATCTATGTTATATGACTAGATTGAAGCACTGGTGACAAGAGGGTAAATACTGTGTTGAATCATTTTATGTGCGTGGCCAGAAAAAAAATCTTAATAAATCTTCCACACACTTTAATATAAGATTAAAGGCATCTACAGTTACCTGATAATGAAAAGATAATTTCTAATTTTAAAACTACCCTGAATATGTCTAGCCATTTATCCATTAATAGCTGGAAAAGGAATTTCAGTGTTCACTGTGTAGGGTACTTATCAATACAGAAAGGGAAGTGAAATGGAAGGTGAGAAGAAAGAAGGAGGGAAGGAGGGAAGGAGTGAGAGGGAGGGGCGGGGGAGAGAGAGAGAGAGGCCCTCCCTAGAATCTGTTTTTAAAAGTTTGAACCAGTCTGCTCTAGTTCACAATAGTGTGTATGTCACAATCTAAAAACCTTAAGTCATTCTCTGTGTAATTTTTTCTCAACGAACATATATACTCACTACTTTATATGCATTATGTCAATTATTCATTTTTTTTTTGCATTTTGAAATTGAAGAAACTTAGGTGTAGAGAGGTCAAATCATTTTCCAACATCATCAGGATGAATGACAAAGCTGAGGATGAAATCCATGACTTTCCTCTAAAGGTCACATTGTCATCCATTCTGGTATGCATCTCTTGTCTTCCCAGTTAACAGACCCCTCCTAGTGATTACTGAGGAAGGACAAAGTGAGAATATTTGACAGATACTTTAGGAAGGGATATGAAATGTCAATGGAATGTCAGTTATTTCTAAATTAAAGGTTATCTTTTCCTGTACTGTATTCTTTGGGTGTTCAATTTGACAAACTAAAAAGTTGAGAAATTTTTCAAAATTAAAAACTATTAGCAATCAGTGGTGTTTGAATGATCATAACTCTACCAACCGCGTTGTACTTTAGTATTTATTCAAACTACAGATTGTTCCAGAAAGGTAAAATTTCCTAAATTAATGTGTTTTGTGATTTATAATACCTCTTTAGTGAGAAATCTTTATGTTTATAAAGCTTGTTACCCAAATGTAATTTATTTTAGTGATAAAAGTTAAAGGAGGAAATCTAGATGGAACTGTTGTGTTCTATACTGAGCAGCTACCTTAAAGACCAATGTCAAACCATCAGTAAACAGCACACAGGAGCCTCGGCCTGTTTGCCCCCTTCTGTTTTCCTTTGCAGTGGGTAATTTCTTATCTACTGACACCCTTGATTTCCTTTTGTCTTAGATTATTTTACTGTTTTTTATTGGGTATATTTGCAGATTGGGTAGTATTCTTTGGAGTTGCACAGTGTTTTTATGTGATAGATATTTGGTTTTTATGTTTTTTGGGTTTTTTAAAAAACTTTATGGTTTTTTATCTACTTTAAATTCTCCAAAGGCATTAAATGGTCTCTAACATAAAGCATATGGTTGTTTTATTTATGTTTTAAAATTAATTTTTATTGGAGTGTAGTTGATTTACAATGTTGTGTTAGTTTCTTTTCATAATTTATTTTTTATTATCTACTTTTTCTCTATGCATTTGGACATTTTACATGAATGAAATAATAACAATATGTTGTCTATTGTGACTGGCTTCTTTCACTTAGCATAATGTTTTCAAGGTTCATCCTTGTTGTAGCCTATATTATTACTTATTCCTTCTTATTGCTGAATAATTTTCCATTGTATGAATTTGCCACATTTTGTTTATCCATTCTTCAGTTTATAGACAGTGGGGTTGCTTCTGTCTTTTCGATTTTATAAAGAATGCTACCTTAAGCACTCATGTACATGTTTTTGTGTGTACTTAATGTTTTCATATCTCTTAGATGTATACCTGGGAGTGGCATTTCTGGTCATATAGTAACTCTGTTTAACCATTTGAGGAACTGCAGACTTTTAAGAAGTGGCTACACATTCCCACCAACAGTGTATGAGGGTTCCAATTTCTCCACATCCTCACCTGTACTTATTGTCTGTCTGGTTTTTTTTTTTTTAATTTAATTTTTTTATACAGCAGGTTCTTATTAGTTATCTATTTTATACATATTAGTGTATATATGTCAATCCCAATCTCCCAATTCATCCCACCACCAACAGCCCCCAAAACCCCGCTTTCCCCCCTTGGTGTCCATACATTTGTTCTCTACATTAGTGTCTCTATTTCTGCCTTGCAAACCGGTTCATCTGTACCATTTTTCTAGATTCCACATATATGCATTAATATACGATATTTGTTTTTCTCTTTCTGACTTACTTCACTCGGTATGACAGTCTCTAGGTCCATCCATGTCTCTACAAGTGACCCAATTTCATTCCTTTTTATGGCTAAGTAATAATCCATTGTATATAAGTACCACATCTTCTTTATCCATTCATCTGTCGATGGGCTATTACATTGCTTCGGTGTCCTGGCTATTGTAAATAGTGCTGCAATGAACATTAGGGTTCATGTATCTTTTTGAATTATGGTTTTCTCACAGTATATGCCCAGTAGTGGGATTGCTGGGTCATATGGTAGTTCTATTTGTAGATTTTTAAGGAACCTCCATACTGTTCTCCATAGTGGCTGTATCAATTTGCATTCCCACCAACAGTGCAAGAGGGTTCCCTTTCTCCACACCCTCTCCAGCATTTGTTGTTTGTAGATTTTCTGATGATGTGCATTCTAACTGGTGTGAGGCAATACCACATTGTAGTTTTGACTTGCATTTCTCTAATGATTAGTGATGTTGAGAATCCTTTCATGTGTTTGTTGGCAGTCTGTATGTCTTCTTTGGAGAAATGTCTATTTAGGTCTGCTTCCCATTTTTGGATTGGGTTGTTTGTTTTTTACTATTGAGCTGTATGAGCTGTTTATATATTTTGGAGATTAATCCTTTGTTGAATCGTTTGCAAATATTTTATCCCATTCTAAGGGTTGTCTTTTCATCTTGTTTATGGTTTCCTTTGCTGTTCAAAAGCTTTTAAGTTTCATTAGGTCCCATTTATTTTTATTTCCATTACTCTAGAAGGTGGTCAAAAAAGATCTTGCTGTGATTTATGTCAAGGAGTATTCTTCCTATGTTTTCCTCTATGAGTTTTATAGTGTCCAGTCTTAGATTTAGGTCTTTAATCCATTTTGAGTTTATATTTGTGTGTGGTTTTAGGGAGTGTTCTAATTTAATCCTTTTACATGTAGCTGTCCAGTTTTCCCAGCACCACTTATTGAAGAGGTTGTCTTTTCTCCATTTTATGTCCTTGCCTCCTTTGTCCTAGATTAGTTGACCATAGGTGCATGGGTTTATCTCTGGGCTTTCTATCCTGTTCCACTGATCTATATTTCTGTTTTTCTGCCAGTACCATATTGTCTTGATTACTGTACCTTTTTGTTATAGTTTGAAGTTGGGGAGACTGATTCTTCCAGCTCTGTTTTTCTTTCTCAAGATTGCTTTGGCTATTCGGGGTCTTTTGTGTTTCCATACAGACTGTAAAATTTTTTGTTCTAGTTCTGTGAAAAATGCCATTGGTAATTTAATAGGGATTGCACTGAATCTGTAGATTGTTTTAGGTAGTATTGTCATTTTCACAGTATTGATTCTTCCAATCCAATAACATGGTATATCTCTCCATATCTTTATGCTATCTTTCATTTCTTTCATCAGTGTTTTATAGTTTTCTGAGTACAGGTCTTTTGCCTCCTTAGGTAGGTTTATTCCTAGGTATTTTATTCTTTTTGTTGCAATGGTGAATGGGATTGTTTCCTTAATTTCTCTTTCAGACAGTTGTTTTTAGTGTATAGGAATGCCAGAGATTTCTGTGCATTAATTTTGTATACTACAACTTTACCAAATTCATTGATTAGCTCTAGTAGTTTTCTGGTGGCATCTTTAGGATTCTCTATGTATAGTATCATATCATCTGCAAATAGTGACAGTTTTACTTCTTCTTTTCCAATTTGTATTCCTTCTATTTCTGTTTCTTCTCTGATTGCTGTGGCTAGGACTTCCAAAACTGTGTTTAATAAGAGTGGCAAGAGTGGACATCCTTGTCTTGTTCCTGATCTTAGAGGAAATGCTTTCAGTTTTTCACTGTTGAGAATGACATCTGCTGTGGGTTTGTTATATATGGCCTTTATTATGTTGAGATAGGTTCCCTCTGTGCCCACTCTCTGAAGGGTTTTTATCAGAAATGAGTGCTGAATTTTGTCACAAGCATTTTCTGCATCAATTGAGATGATCATACGGTTTTTATTCTTCAGTTTGTTAATACGGTGTATCACATTGTTTGGTTTGCATATATTGAAGAATCCTTGCATCCTTTGGATAAATCTCCCTTGATTATGGTGTATGATCCTTTTACTGTGTTGTTGGATTCTGTTTGCTAGTATTTTGTTGAGGAGTTTTGCATCTATATTCATCAGTGATATTGGTCTGTAATTTTCTTTTTTTGTAGATTCTTTGTGTGGTTTTGGTAACAGGGTGATGGTGGCCTTGTAGAATCAGTTTGGGAGTGTTCTTTCCTCTGCAATTTTTTGGAAGAATTTGAGAAGGATGAGTGTTAGCTCTTCTCTAAATGTTTGATAGAATTAATCTGTGAAGCCTTCTGGTCCTGGACTTATGTTTGCTGGAATTTTTTTTTTTTTTTTTTTTTTTTTTTTTTGGCGGTACGTGGTACTCTCACTGTTGTGTCCTCTCCTGTTGCAGATCACAGGCTCCAGATGTGCAGGCTCAGCAGCCATGGCTCACGGGCCTAGCCACTCCATGGCATGTGGGATCTTCCCGGACTGGGGCATGAACACGTGTCCCCTGCATCGGCAGGCGGATTCTCAAGCACTGTGCCTCAAGGGAAGCCCTTGCTGGAAGTTTTTTAATCACAGTTTCCATTTCATTACTTGTGATTGGTCTGTTCATATTTTTTATTTCTTCCTGGTTCAGTCTTGGAAGGTTATACCTGTCTAAGAATTTGTCCATTTCTTCCAGGTTGTCCATTTTATTGGCATAGAGTTGCTTGTAGTAGTCTCCTTTGTATTTCTGTAGTGTCTGTTGTGACTTCTCCTTTTTCATTTCTAATTTTATTGATGTGAGTCCTCTCCCTCTTTTTCTTGATGAGTCTGGCTAAAGGTTTATCAATTTTGTTTATCTTCTCAAAGAACCAGCTTTTAGTTTTATTGATCTTTGCTATTGTTTTCTTTGTTTCTACTTCATTTATTTCTGTTCTGATCTTTATTATTTCTTTCCTTCTTCTAAGTGTGGGTTTTGTTTGTTTTTCTTTCTCTAGTTCCTTTAGGTGTAAGGTTAGATTGTTTATTTGAGATGTTTGTTGTTTCTTGAGGTAGGCTTGTATTGCTGTAAACTTCCCTTGTAGAACTGCTTTTGCTGCATCCCATAGGTTTTGGATTATCGTGTTTTCATTGTCATTTGTCTCTAGGTATTTTTTTATTTCGTGCTTGATTTCTTCAGTGATCTCTTAGTTATTTAGTAATGTATTATGTAACCTCCTTGTGTTTTTTACACTTTTTTCCCTGTAATTTATTTCTAATATCATAGTGTTCTAGTCGGAAAAGATGCTTGATATGATTTCAGTTTTCTTAAATTTACCGAGGCTTTATCTGTGACCTGAAATGTGATCTGTCCTGGAGAATGTTCCATGTACACTTGAGAAGAAAGTGTAATCTGCTGTTTTTGGATGGAATGTCCTATAAATATCAATTAGATCTATCTGGTGTATTGTGTCATTTAAGCTTATGTTTCCTTATTAATTTTCTGTCTGGATGATCTGTCCATTGGTATAAGTGAGATGTTAAAGTCCCCCAGTATTATTGTGTTACAGTCAATTTCCTCTTCTATAGCTGTTAGCATTTGCCTTATGTATTGAGGTGCTCCTACATTGGGTGCATATATATTTATAATTGTTATATCTTCTTCTTGGATTGATCCCTTGATCATTATGTATGTAGTGTCCTTCCTTGTCTCTTATAACAGTGTTTAATTTAAAGTTTATTTTATCTGATATGCATATTGCTACTCCAGCTTTCTTTTGATTTCCATTTGCATGGAATATCTTTTTCCATCCCCTCACTTTCAGCCTGTATGTGTCCCTAGGTCTGAAGTGGGTCTCTTGTGGACAGCATGTATATAGGTTTTGTTTTTGTATCCACAGTGAGCCTGTGTCTTTTGGTTGGAGCATTTAATCCATTCATGTTTAAAGTAATTATCGATATGTATGTTTCTTTTAACATTTTCCTAAATATTTTCGGGGTTTTTTTGTAGGTCATTTTCTTATCTTGTGTTTCCGACTTAGAGACGTTCCTTTAGCATTTGTTGTAGAGATGGTTTGGTGGTGCTGAATTCTCCTAGCTTTTGCTTGTCTGTAAAGCTTTTGATTTCTGCATCAAATCTGAATGAGATCCTTGCCAGGTAAAGTAAATTTGTAGGTTTACTTTACCTTGTAGGTTCTTCCCTTTCATCACTTTAACTATATCATGCCACTCCCTTCTCGCTTGTAGAATTTCTGCTGAGACATTAGCTGTTAACCTTATGAGAGTTCCCTTGTATGTTGTCATTTTTCCCTTGTTGCTTTTAATAATTTTTCTTTGTCTTTAATTTTTATTAATTTGATTGCTATGTGTCTCACTGTGTTTCTCCTTGAGTTTATCTTGCGTGGGACTCTCTGCACTTCCTAGACTTGGGTGGCTATTTCCTTTCCCATGTTAGGGAAGTTTTCAACTATAATCTCTTCAAATATTTTCTCAGGTCCTTTCTCTCTCTCTCCTCCTTCTGGGACCCCTATAATGCGAATGTTGGTGTGTTTAATGTTGTCCCAGATGTCTCTTAGGTTGTCTTCATTTCTTTTCATTCTTTTTTCTTTATTCTGTTCTGCGCCAGTGAATTCCACCATTCTGTCTTCCACGTGACTTTTCCATTCTTCTTCCTCAGTTATTCTGCTATTGATTCCCTCTAGTGTATTTTTCATTTCAGTTATTGTATTGTTCATCTCTGTTTGTTTGTTGTTTAATTCTTCTAGGTGTTTGTTTTTTAATTCTTCTAGGTCTTTGTTAAACATTTCTTGCATCATATTGATCTTTGCCTCCATTCTTTTTCTGAGGTCCTGGGTCATCTTCACTATCATTATTCTGAATTCTTTTTCTGGAAGGTTCCCTATCTACTCTTCATTTAGTTGTTTTTCTGGGGTTTTATTTTGTTCCTTCATCTGGTATATAGCCCTCTGCCTTTTCATTTTATCTATCTCTGTGAATATGGTTTTCTTTCCACAGACTGCAGGATTGTAGTTCTTCATGCTTCTGCTGTCTGCCCTCTGGTGGATGAGGCTATCTAAGAGGCTTGTGCAAATTTCCTGATGGGAGGGATTGGTGGTGGGTAGAGCTGGGTGTTCCTTTGGTGGGCAGAGCTCAGCAAAACTTTAATCCTCTTGTCTGCTGATGGGTGGGGCTGAGTTCCCTGCCTGTTGGTTGTTTGGCCTGAGGCGATGCAGCGCTGGAGGCTACAGGCTCTTTGGTGGGGCTAATGGAGGACTCCAAGAGAGCTCATGCCAAGGAGTACTTTCCAGAACTTCTGTTTCCAGTGTTCTTTTCCCCACGGTGAGCCACAGCCACCCCTGCCTCTGCAGGAGACCCTCCAACACTGGCACATAGGTCTGGGTCAGTCTCCTGTGGGGTCACTGCTCCTTTTCCCTGGGCCCTGATGCACACACTACTTTGTGTGTGCCCTCCAAGGGTGGAGTCTCTGTTTCCCCCAGTCCTGTCAAAGTCCTGCAATCAAATCCTGCCAGCCTTCAAAGTCTGATTATCTGGGAATTCCTCCTCCTGTTGCCAGACCCCCAGCTTGGGAAGCCTGATGTGGGCTCAGAACCTTCACTCCATTTAGTGGACTTCTGTGGTATAATTGTTCTCCAGTTTGTGAGTCACCTACCCAGTGATTATGGGGTTTGATTTTATTGTGATTGCGTCCCTCCTGCCATCTCATTGCAGCTTCTCCTTTGTCTTTGGATGTGCGGTATCTTTTTTTGGTGAATTCCAGTGTCTTCCTGTTGATGATTGTTCAGCAGTTAGTTGTGATTCCAGTGCTCTTGCAAGAGGGAGTGAGTGCATATCCTTCTACTCTGCCATCTTGAACCAGTCTCTCTGTTGTGTTAGTTTCTGCTGTACAGCAAAGTGAATCAGTTATACATATACATATGTCCACTCCTTTTTAGATTCTATTCCCATATAGGTCATTACAGAGTACTGAGTAGAGTTCCCTGTGCTGTACAGTAGGTTCTTGTTAGTTATGTATTTTATATATAGTAGTGTATATATGTCAATCCCAATCTCGCAATTTATACCTCCTGCTTCTCCCCCCACCCAGTAACCAGAAGTTTGTTTTCTACATCTGTGATTCTATTTCTGTTTTGTAAATAAGTTCATTTGTACCATTTTTTTAGATTCCACATGTAAGTGATATCATATGATATTTGTCTTTCTCTGGCTAACTTTTGGTGACAATGGTTAAGATGCTAAATTAGTCCATAATTTCCCAAGGTTATATAGGATTAATGGTGGATCTAGGATTGAAATCCATGGCTGTCCTACTTTAAAAGATCATACTTTATTACAAGATAATGAGAGCTCACAAGGAGACAAAATCACGATGGGCACCTTGAGTACTGGAGCCTGTGATTGGGGACAATGTTTAAATTCAAAATCCCCTGTTTTTCTGAAAATACTATAAATGTCTATAACAGACTGTAGGTTTTTTCTTATTCTTGTTTTTAATGCAGAAAGGTGATTCAAAATATGTTGCAAAGGAGAAGAGTTTACAGCTTTTAGCTAAACTAGTCATTCTAAGTCACCTACATCTAGGATGTCCTGTGACAAAATGAGGTTGATAAATTCTGAAGAATCTGAAAGTGAGAATGGTATCTACTCTCTTTCTCAGTTACCTGGATGACCTGAAGAAGGCCACAGTTACTGAAGTAAGTCACAGTTTTCTAACACTTTTAAGAAAAAAATATCAATTCATAATTAGCTTCCAAATGCTTTTTTAAACTGCTTTTGTTAGATCAGATGCACACACACATACACACATACATACTGACACACACACACACACAGACACACACAATTTAATGCAAATTTAATGTAGAGTGACAAAAAGCAAATCAGTGGTTGCCTGGGGATAGTATAGGTGGGAATAAAATAGAAGGATTACAAAGGAATATGAGGAAACTTTTAGGGATGATGGATATATTCATTGTGTTGATTTTGGTGGTGATGTCACAGATCTATGCATATATCACAACTTATCAAATTGTACACTTTAAATATGTGCAGTTTATCCTACATCATTTATACCTCAGTAAACCTATTTTTTTAAACACCCTTCGAAGATCATGTTATCTACACTCCTTTCTGGAACAGATAGTCTATTTTTTTCTCCTTTTAATGTTACCATAGACCTTCTCAATGCATATGTAACAAGGAGTAAATATTGGTCTTTTTGGTTAAAGTATGAGAACATCTTAATATGCCCCAAATTATCTTTAATCTTTATTAAACTATTTTCTATCAATTAGTCCTAACACAGATTCTGCCCTATTTTAACATGCTATTTATAGACCAGATGAGGCAAAAGTACAGTATTTTCAATAGAAATTTAACCTATTCTGATGACTCATCACAGAGAAGAGGGGAGATTTAAGAAAGTTGTCCAGTCATCTGACTTCTCACAACAGCTGCTTTTTTGATAAACCAAGTGGCTTTTCCACTGTTCCTAATTAAATGAGCAGCAGTGCCTATCACTCTCCCCCTAGCTTCACTTTGAATGTGCCTAATAGAAAGACATTGAGAAAACAGGATACCTAGGAAACAATTTCAGTTCTATAATAAATTGTTGATCTCAGTAAAAATTTTCTAGTCCCTGTGGGCCTTGTTTTTCACATAGGTGAAGTAGGAATAGTCATACTTACTCCATACAACTTCACTGGTTTGATTTGATTTTAATGAAGGTACAAAGAGATAAATTTTTCCTTCAGAGCTTTCTTCTCTTTCTTTAGAGCGTTAGGAATGCCTAGACTCTGCTCTGCTATTTCTGGCAAATTTATCATGAGTGTATGCTTAATCTCCTGCATTATAACTTCTTTTCTACCTCCATTGGTAGGTATTTAACATGATTGAGGTGTGGTTATATTCTTTATTATTTTTCCTTTAAAGACCACATACACTTCCAGGGCTTCTAATGTCACTGCTGTACAGCTGAATTAAAGTCAAGACCCAGACTGTCTAGAATTCTATTCATACTTTTCAGTTCTCTAGATTTTCCTTTGGATATCTTGGTGTTATTCAGGTGTGACAAATAATGCATATTTCAACTTAGTTATTATTCCTGTCATACTGTTTTCACTTATAAAACATAACTTCCAATTACCCATGCTTAGCGCCTCAACATTAAGCATTGTGTTAGGCCCAAAGCAGAGTCTCAGTAAATATCTATGGATGTTACATACTCTTCATCTTCATTGGGAGCCTCAGCATGGTTTGTTCAGAGCACCACATCACTTTGGATAGAGCTAAAATGCTGTCTTAGGGAAATTAAGAGTGAAAATCATGAGTGTCGATGATAAAAGATGATGTTTACGGGGAAGCCTGCATCAATGAATGGAGATGCTGGAATGTCGTGTCAGTGTAGACATTCTACAGAGCTGTGGGTGCAATTGCAGAGAGATATAAATGTTATGTCTAGATGATGTCCACTAAGTACAACTGAGTATTAAAAAGTACACTCCCATCACTGTATATTCCATTAGTAGTCACAGAGAAAAAGAGAAACAGAGCTTAAGAGCAAAACTGAGGGATTCATAGAGAAGGTTGTCAGCTGCAGCAATAGGAAAAAGGAAGCTGAAGAAGGGAGGGTAAGTCTCTCAGAACACAGAAGAAGCTGGAACATAATTGAGGACTCTTCTAATCTGGCAGACTAGATAAATTTTGTTAGTCCAAATGATTTTTTAAGGCTATTTGTAAAGCTGGCTTTAATATACCTTGATAGGGATTCATTAAGGAAATGGCTTGTTACCATTCATGTGTTTAATGATTATGGCATATTTCCTTAACTAGACATGCAATTGATTGCTTTAAATACCCAGCTCTACAAGGCTATTTCTGTACTTTGCTGCATAAGATAAGCTTTCTTCATAGAAATGTTTCTATTCACTGGGAAGAGATTATATTTAAACACCTGTAGTTTGTAAAATAAAAAGCACACATTAAACACAAAGACAGTGATTTTATTATTAAAGCTATGATTTTTCAGTGGCCTTATATTTCATTTGTTTACTAAGTGATACATATGCATGCCCTGGTGGGAGATGACATAAAAACTAATTACAGACAAAAGAAAGATTCAGAGACTTACCAAGGCTAATGTATTTTTCTATATTGTTATTTTTCCCCTCTTGCCTTTATTAGCATGATTATCTTAGTTTAATTATTTCCATTATGTTACTGTTCAAAGGGGTTTACTGATAGTTTTAGTCCTAGTGACTCCATCAATGAGCCTGTGGTGAGTAGCAGACATCTATCATTTTAACATCCCCTATATGTTATCTGGAACAATCTCCACATCACATGTTTACTTACTTGAGAAATATAAGTGCTAGAGAAAGACACTGTCATAGAGTGAAAGAAACCTAGACTGGGAGTCCAAAGATATCAATTCTAGTTCTCTTCTGCCACCTGAGTAAGCTTGAAAAATCATTAAAAACTGCCTAAGCCTATATATCTCTACCTGTAATGTAGAGATAACATTTTCACTATCTCACAGAGTTATAGTAAAAATCAGATACATTCATTTTAGCCAGTATTTGTTCTTCTATGCCTATCATAAAATATGGCACTCACTATAGCATATAAGACATTTAATATAAATTTTAAAATATTTTATGGCATCATACTAGGTTACTATTTTTGTCTAGGTTTAAATTACATCATCTAGGGATCTGGCAGTCACATTAATTCTTTCTGGCCAGTAAATGACATTCAGATTTGCAAATCTAAGTTTCCCATGTTGTTCTTATAGGACAGAGGAAGATTAAAAGTTAAAATATGGAAAAAACACCAGACAAATATAAACAAAAATACAACTGATCTAGCTATATTAGCATAAGGAAAGCTTTTTAAGGCAGAAAAATATGGCTAGAAATTAAAGATTACCATAAATTTTAAAAGGTTTAATTCAGTAGAATATATAGTAATGCTAAATTCATTAAGACACAAAACAAAGCATCACGGATACAAAGGGAAGTGGATAAATCCACCATTTGATATTTTCTGTGAAATTTTAAACACATTTCTCTTAGGAAATGATAGGTGAAGAAGACAAAATATTTGGTAAGTATATAGATTTGAAAAAGTCTTCCTAAACGAGTATATAGAACCATGTACTGAATAATTGGAAAATAAAGATTATTTCTCAAGGCCACGTGGAACATTTATAAAAATTGAGTAACTATTAGGACATAAACAGAATGAAAAATAATTTCAAAGAAGCAATATTGTTGATTGCATTGTTTTACAACAATAAATTAAGATGTAAATTGATAGCAAAATGATAATGACCCTTTATATATTTTGAAAGATAAAGTGCCAAATAAATCCCATGTTAAAGAAAAATTATAAAAGAAATTTAAATGTATAAGGTAATTTAAAATATGTGAGAATGTCAGCATAGCATTGAATACCTGTTATGTGTCAGGCACTGTTCTAGGACAGGTGAACAAGATGGACAAGTTTCCTGCTTTCTTGGAAGTTTACATCTTGGCGCGGAGGGGCAGACAATAAATAAGATGCCAGAGGCTGGTAACTGTTAAGGAGAAAAATAAAGCATGGAAGGTGGTGAGGGAGTGCTGGGAAAGATTGGGGAAAGAAAAGTTTTAAACTGATTGGTTAGAGAAACTATGGCTGAGAATGTGACATTGAAGCCAAATCTTAAAGGAGATGAAAGAGCAAACCATGCAAAAGTGTGTGAGGGAAAATCAGATATCTGATACACATGTGTGCACGTGTGTGTTTTTTTATTTCTGATTTAACTCATTTTTCTAAAAGCAGGGTAAAGCTGCGATGAAGGAGGCTAATTCCTACAATCTGTCATATCCATTTAAGTTGAAAACATCTTAAAATCATAAGTAGTGCACCTTTCTTCTCTTTTAGCATTCTATGGGTGATTCAGCTTATTAAAATGGAAATTTTTATGCATTTCCTATGATGCTGTTTTATCATTTCATATTTCTAAAAGAGAATATGCCATTTCTTTTACATTTGAGCTAATATTGACTAGGAATATAAAGCAGCAATTGTCTGGCTAGCTGCCAAGGTAAAAACATTTAGAAAAGTAATTCAAGAATGTACTCATTGTTAAAGGGCATAATTTTTATTAGTCCAATTACCTTCTTCTTAATACACATTGTGAAGAACAAGTGAACTGCCTTCTTTGCATTTCAAGAATGTAGAGTGTATACAATTTCTCAAGTTATAAGTAATTCTATCCATGGGGAAAAAAAAATGCCAAGTACAAAAATATGGTTCACTAAGATCAACTACTTTGACCCTGAATGTACTAGATTTTTAGCACTCAAGACAGAGTTTTAATCTTTAGTAGTGCCTTTTTAAATATTACAATGAAATTCAAGGTTATAAATAAAATCTGAATGAATGCTGGTGGTGTAAGAGAAAATTAGTCAGGGTTGTTCCCTCTGTATGTTACAAAGAAGGTTTCTAAAAAAACAGATCTATCAATGTAGGATTATTGCTACTTGAAAACAAATTAAGATTGCTGATTTTGACATCAGAGAACTAAATCCTAAAACTTAGCACTAATTTGTGTTATTATTTTAGGCAAGTTATTGACTTCTCTTTGAGTTTGTTTCCCCCTCTATAAAACTTGCATAATAGTACCTACTATCAAAGATAAATGTGAGAATTAAACATGAAAAAGTATGCAAAATTCTTAGCACATTATATCATAAGTATTTAATAAATGTTAGTGTAACATGTTTTTTAAATGAACTGGACTTAATGAGGTGCAGATAGAAAAGAACTTCTGTATTACTTGGGGTTCTTCAGAGAAACAGAACCACTGGAAGGTGTGTGTGTGTGTGTGTGTGTGTGTGTGTGTGTGTGTGTGTGTGTGTGTGTGTGTGTGTGTGTGTATAATAAGGAATTGGCTTATGCAGTTATGGAGGCTGAGAAGTCCCAAGATCTACAGTTGGCAAGCTGGAGACCCAGGCCCAGGAGAGGTGATGATGTAGTTTTAGTCTGAGTCCAAAGGCCTGAGAAGCAAGAGAGCCAATCGTATAAGTTCCAGTTCAAGTTGGAGCCTAAAGGAAGGAGAAGACCAGTGTCCCAGCTCAAAGACAGTCAGGCAGAAAGAGAATAAATTCTCCCTTACTTAAGCCTTTTTTGTTCCATTCAGCCCTTCAGCTGATTGGGCATCTCTGCATTGGGAATGGCAATCTGCTTTACTCAGTCTACCCAATTCAAATATTAATCTCATTCAGAAACATCCTCACAGAAACACCTGGATAACGTTTAACTAAATATCTGGGCATCCCTTGGCCCAGTCAAGTTAACATGTAAAATTAAGTGTCACAAAACCCTTTACCCATATTGCCCTCATACCTCCTGTGATGTGTCTTTCCTGTATTTGAATATCTTATACAGACCCCATGGATTTGGTTCATTTTTAGGTATCAAAAGAGTCAAGCCTAAATCAAAGTATTACTCTTATCTTTAATTAAAAACTTGTCCTCTTTCCTGGCTCATGCTTGAGCCTTGTGGGGAGAAGCTTAGAGAAGAGAACTTGAGGCCTCTTTCACACTGTCATGTTCCTCCTGGTGGCTATTACATCCGACTCCTTTGGGTTAGAGATGGGAGTTAGAAAGGGTAACATGATTTTATTTTGCTTAGTTGATACTGTTTATTGTTCTCTCTTGGCTCTTGAAAGACCTCTATCTTGGTAGGCATCCAAGAAGCCATAATTGAAAATATTGATACATTTAAATACATTAAAAGTAAGTGATGGACTTCCCTGGTGGTGCAGTGGTTAAGAATCCAACTGCCAATACAGGGATATGGGTTCGAGCCTGCTCTGGGACAATCCCACATGCCACAGAGCAACTAAGCCTGTGTGCCACAACTACTGAGCCTGCGCTTTAGAGCCTATGAGCCACAACTACTGAAGCCCGCATGCCTAGAGCCCATGCTCCACAACAAGAGAAGCCACCTCAATGAGAAGCCCACGTACCACAAAGAGTAGCCCCAGCTCATTGCAACTAGAGAAAGCCCATGTGCAGCAACGAAGACCCAACACAGCCAAAAATAAATAAATTAATTAATTAATTTAAAAAGAAAAATAAGTGATATGTATAGCTCCTAAAAGAGCATAGACCTTATTTAAACAGCAAATGACAAAGTAAATAAAAATATTTTTATCACAATGCAAGAGATTTAATCTTTACCATTTAAAGAAATTTTTTTTAAATCAAAGAAAAAGACATTTTTTTAAAACTGTATGGGCAAAGATCATGGGCCATTAACTCATAAAGGAAAACAAGAAAAGTCCAATAAATAGACTAGTTGTGAAGAAGAAGGAATTCAGAGTCATTTACTAGCTGTGAGAATGTTGGCTAGTTACGTGTATTAACCAAATATCAGGTCTCTTGTTTGGTAAAAAGTTATATTCATTTCATATTCATTTTGTAAAGTAGTGCTTAGAATGGACCTGATACATAGTAAGTGCTAACTAAGTGGTAGGTATCACTATATAAAAATGTTAAATAAAGCAAATAACTATACTACAGAAATATAATTAAGATAAGCAACTATAACTCTATTACAAATGAATAATAGATCCACACTGAAATTTTTAAAAAGCCAAGTTGGACAACATCATTTTGACCAAAACCCTCTACTTTTGACCAAATTGTACAGTTGATTAAAAAATATACACATACTTTATGCTTTTCAGTAAATATTTTTCTCACAGGGTTTTGGATTAACAATTTAACTCTGAATCAACTTTATGTGTATTCTAGGATTGAGAAAACAAGTAAATATTTTGTGAATTATAACAGCTAGGTTTCTCACCAACAGGAAAAGAATTTACAAATAAGGAAAAGGGGAAGGCTAAAATAAACCTATACTATATTGTATTGCAGTCGAAGCTATTGCTATGAACTCATGTTTTTAAATATATGGACAGATAGGTATAGAGGTATAGATGTGTGTGTTTGTGTAGTGTGTTTATGTGTGATCATTGTATATTTTTGCTGGCTTTTTCTGCTGGGAAAACCTAGAAGCAATGACATTCCAGTAGGAATAGGCACAACTAGCCCACAGATATTGTGTATTCCTATTGCAAATACTATTCCCCAATAAAAGGAACCAACACTTCTTAGAGTAGTGGTTGAATCCAGGGCTTGGGCAGGAAAAATACTAAATGAAACTGGAACATGTTGTGAGACCAGAAAGTAAGGAAACCTTCAAAACATGGTAGGAATATGTCGAAAGAGTATAGAAACTAATTTGAAGGTGTGCCCAATGACCAAATCCAGGACAATTTAAGATGAAACACTTAATGAAAATGATGAGTTATAGCCCATCAAATAAAATAGATACCTATGAGTCTGTACTGATATAAATAACATAATATATAAATAAATGAGAAGGGACAGATCTTTCTTAAGTGTAATTCCAATAAATGTAGAAATAGTGAAGGAACTAGAGAAATCACCATTTAGCAAACACCACATTAGTCTGATTTTTTAGTGTTGATAGGTTACATAAGATTATATATGGTTATATAAAATGCTAACACTGGGAAAAGCTGGGTGAAGAGTATAAAGGAATTCTGTGTATTATTTTTGCAACATTTTTGAAAAGTTAAAATTGATTCAAAATTAAAAGGAAGAAAAGATATGTGGGGGAGGGAGGGGAAAAAAAGATTTGGAAAGATGAAAGAAGCCAGTGTAGGGTAGAGGTGAATTTTGAAGACCGAGTAGGAGTTAGTTTTGGACATGTTGAGTTTTGTTTCAATAGATCCCTAATGTAGAAAAGACTAGAAAGCAGTTGCATATAAGCTGTTAGGACTAGAGACACATGTATGAGTCCTTGACTACCAGGAGATAATAGAAGTCAAACAGACAAAATCAACCAGGAAGATTGTATGCAAGCAGAAGCATGGAAGACAGAGTCCTAGGGAATACAGACTGAGAAGAAATAGCAAGAAAAAAGTTTAAAAACCAAGAGACGTGGCATCAAAGAGCAGAGAGTTTAAAGAAGGAGGAAGTTATCTGCTTGCCAAGTTGTTCAGTGGAGGATGAAGAAAAGGAAGACAGAGAAGACATGCTCTTAGATATACTGTGGCTAAATTTCTGAATTTCAAGAATAAGAATAAAAAACTAAACATGCAACTAATACACAATCTGGCGATCATGTTCCTGGGCTTCTATCCCAGAGAAATGAAAACTTGCATTCACACAAATTTTGTACACAAATGTTCATGACAGATTTATTTGTAGTAGCCCCAAACTGGAAATAACTCAGATGTCCTTCAGTGGGGTGAATGAATACACAAACTATGGTATATCCCTACCATGGAATACTACTCAGCAATAAAAAGGAACAATCTACTGATACATGCAACAAACTGGATGAGCCTCCAGAGAACTATGCTGAGTGAAAAAAGCAAATCCAAAAAGGTTATATACTGTAATATTCCATTTACATATTCTTGAAATGACAAAATTTTCTAAATGGAGATTAGTGATTGCCAGGAGTTATGGAAGTGGGGGGGACAGGAAGGAACTGGGTGTGCCAATAAAAGGGCAACATAAGGAATCCTAGTGGTGACAGAAATATTTTGTATCTTGCCTGTATCAATGTCAATATCCTGCAATATTGCACTATAGTTTTGCAATGTGTTACCATTAGAAAAAAACTAGATAAAGTTCAAATCTCTCTGTATTATTTCTTATAGCTGCATGATAATGTACAATTTATCTCAAAATAAAAAGTTTAATTAAAAGAAAAAGTGTCAGAAGAGAATTTTACAAGCATCTGGACAGAAACACTTTTTTAAAAACCCATTTAAGGTAAAGAATTTGTATCTACCACGATGGAAGCTAAGATACGGGGTAATTATCTACAGATTATTGAGAGCAAAGGGTTGTGTTTCAAGAAAACTATATCCAGCTGAGATGTAATTTATCTGTCGGATAAAAGAGAAATATTTTGAGCATGACAGGATTTAACAGGAATACTAACCACATTACTTATCTGAGAAAATGTTGAAGAAAATATTCTAAACATTAAAATTTAAGCAGATCTAAAAGGAAGACAGATACAAAGTATGTGAAATATTGTTAGAATTTTTTTGCAATTCAATTCTAAATAGATTATAAAGTTAGTAGGATTCTTTAATACATGTGTTAATTGTTTGTGAAGTTGAAAAATAGATGAAAGGAGCAGAATAATAA
The DNA here is from genome assembly GCF_026419965.1 of Kogia breviceps. Classification (NCBI taxonomy): domain Eukaryota; kingdom Metazoa; phylum Chordata; class Mammalia; order Artiodactyla; family Physeteridae; genus Kogia; species Kogia breviceps. The sequence goes on from NC_081313.1 coordinate 108,175,115, forward strand.
TAGTATACAACCAACCCTTCCATACTGTCTCCAGAAAGCACAAGATTTGAATAAGGATGAGGTGAATGGGAAATAAAGCTTGCATTGTGAAGGGCAGATGCACAGGAAGAATAACACATTAAGTATCTCGAGGGCAGTGCTATTCTCATATTTATATAATTACATACTTTTTATATAGTTACAAATCTTTAAAAAATTGAATGCCAGAGATGAGAAAATAAATATCAGTGGGACAGAAAATCTTTGTATTAATAAGAAAGATAAAGAAAATTAAGATTTTCCCAACTTGGCAAAAGGCAAGAAAAAGAAAAAATAAAGATGGAAGGAGAGGCTTGGAATTTGATAGCTTTATTTAATCCATTTAAAAATAAAACTAAAAATACAGGTTTAGAAAATGAGTCTTCCCCTGAATAGCAAAAAAAACCATTTTGAAGAACAGGGTCCTTCTTTGAAACAATCAAAGTTAGATTTTTGTTTGCCCAAGGGCTTTGATTCCCTCTATGAAGGCATATTTCTTATATTCCTCTCTCTTGTCTACTTTCTCATTCAACAAAACCATATTATTTCACATTCTAAGGAAATAAATATTATTTCCTATGGCTCAAATGTATCAAAATTTGTTATTTTGCTCATCTCTGCTACATGATTACTTAGGATTAGTCTTTACCTGTTTTCAAATGTAGACATGCTTTTTCTGTATACTTTTGCTTTGATTATTTCCCAACACTGTCTCACATAAATCCCTGGAGGTTGATCCTGTCCACGCTGACTCAGTGCCTGCTATTCTGGTAGCCTGTTAATGGATATATGACTCTGTGGAGAGACTCTTCAGAAGTGGGAACTTGAAAGAAGTACAAGATCTTCATGATTCTGCTTATCCTTTAAGAATGGAATTCTTTATTAAAATAACAAAATGCACACTTGGAAATGTAATATCTTTTAAAATATAAATAAGTAAATGTAATGTAAAACAAGATTTAAAGAAGTAGAGGGCTTCCCTGGTGGCGGAGTGGCTAAGAATCCACCTGCCAATGCAGGGGACACAGGTTTGAGCCCTGTTCTGCAAATATCCCACATGCCGCAGAGCAACTTAGCCTATGCGCCACAACTACTGAGCCTGCGTGCCACAACTACTGAAGCCCGCACGCCTAGAGCCTGTGCTCCACAACAAGAGAAGCCACTTCAATGAGAAATCCGCACACAGCAACAAAGACCCAATGCAGCCAAAAATAAATACATAAATAAATAAAAATTTTTAAAAATTCTTTAAAAAAAATTGATACATCTAAAACTAGGTATCATCCTATTTCCCTCATAAATTCAACTGCTAACTATAGTGCTCATGTAAATTCTTCCTAAGAGAAAAATTTTACTTCTCTTCCTCAAATTTGGATTTCCAAAAGTTCTCCATAATTTGCCACGTAAGGCAAAATATTCACAGGCTCTGGGGATTAGAGCATGGATGTCTTTGGGGGAGCATTATTCTGACCACCAAAGTATTTATTAGAAGTTTTAGAGACATATTGATAGAGAGGATGGGCAGAGATCACAGAGCTCGTACCCTTGAAAGATAAAAGCAGGTAGGATTGTAGGAAATAATCTTTGTCTCCTGTTGTAGACTGAATGTTTGTGTCCCCCCACCCTGAAATTCATATATTGAAATCCTATTCCCCAGTGTGATGGTATTGGGGGTAGGGTTCTTTGTCAGAGCCCTAGTGAGTGGGATTTGTGCCCTTACAAAAGAGACTGGGAGAGTTCCCACACCTCTTCCACTATGTGAGGACACAGAAGAGGTGTGGGTTTGCAACCCAGAAGCTAGCTCTCATCAGGAACCATGTCTGCTGGTGCCTTGTTCTTGGACTTCCCAGCCTCCAGAACTGTAAGAAGTAAATTTTTATTGTTTAAGCCACTCAGGATGTGGTATTTTTGTTATAGCAGCCTGAATGGGCTAAGATACCTCCTTTATACTTTCTCCCTGACCACTTTTTTCCTACAAGGCCTCTTCTGTTTATGACTAACCTATCTTCTAGTCATCATAAAGCTTGTGAATTTTAGTCCTATTTGCAAAGGTAGAGTTCATTACTTCCAGTGTTGTGTCACTAACACACTCTACTCCATAAATCCAGAATGTGGATAAAACTAATAAATAACAATGTTTATTTTATTGTTCTCCAGATTTACTTCGAACTCTTGGTTGTGTGCAATATAGAATTATACATAGACCCTAAGAGAGAGTTGATGAGAAAGCACTTCATATAGCATAAATCATTATGCAAATATGTTATTATACCTAAAACCTGATAGAAAGTTGAATATAGATTATAGGTGAGTTATAATAAGGCAATGTTGTAGCATAGACTGAGAGGCATTTTCTCATGGATTGTACTGGATATAATCTCTGTAATCACCACTGGAAAAAGTCACAAGGAAATTTCTGTATACCTCATTTGAAAATGACTGGTATAATCTATTATGCACATTAGATGTTGTATGTACTACAATCGCAAGAACTTCGTGACATATTATTGTCCAATTAACTAATGTGCTTACATATATTGAAAGGATCTGAATTCAGAATCTGCTATATTTCTTCTCCCATCTTTCCAGAGTGTTTTGTCTGTTATCGTGTTGTAACTCAAGAACCCCCAGGATCATGGATTTCAGGCTAGGAGTAACTGCACAAGGTTTTTGTGCAGTAGCCAAACTAGATATAAACTGATTTGGTCTAATTATTGTGAAAATTTACAAATTGATATTTCTGACAGGTTATCATACTTTCCAAATTTGAGGTTTGTTACAGATAGGATCTAATCATGCGTCATTTTTTTAAAAAATAAATTTATTTTATTTATTTATGTTCGGCTGCATTGGGTCTCTGTTGCTGCACATGGACTTTCTCTAGTTGCAGCGAGTGGGGGCTACTCTGCTTGCGGTGCGTGGGCTTCTCATTGCAGTGACTTCTCTTGTTGCAGAGCACGGGCTCTAGGTGCACAGGCTTCAGTAGTTGTGGCACATGGGCTCTAGAGTGCAGGCTCAGTAGTTGTGGTGCATGGGCTAGTTGCTCTGCAGCATACGGAATCTTCCCGGACCAGGGCTCAAACCCGCCTCCCCTGCATTGGCAGGCGGATTCTTAACCACTATGCCACCAGGGAAGCCCTACATGCGTCTTTGATGGGTACTTCTTATTTAATGTTTTCAATCAGACAGCAGTAGGAGGAACAAGAAAAAGAGGAATCATTTATAAAACTTTTTTCTCACTGTCCTGGAGTCAGTAGTATTCTTGACTTACCCTTTCATTTTATTTTTATTTTTTGGGCTGAGCTCAAGATTTCAACTGCAGGTTTGAAAAACAATGTAAAACCTAGAAGTAACATCACATTGACAGGAGAAATGGCAAAAAAAAAAAAAATTGAAAATTCAATTTATTATACTGTTTGATATTTACCTATTTTACTTCCTAAAATAGCAATCTTATTTTTCTGGAAAGAGATCATATCTATTTATTTTGATTTAGTAAATTATCTGCACATGTGAATCTCACTATATCTTCCCTTGAGGAATGATAGAGTGATGCCTTATTGAAGAGGAATTGCTCTGTGTACCCAATTAATTATCTTAGTAAAATTTCTTCAACAGCATCACTCATACTGACTGCTTATGAAGCCTTTAAATCCTGGCTCTAGGTAACTTTTGGACCTTGTTGCAGGGGAGTCACATCAATCTTGTCTTCTCATTGGCCTTGGAACAGTCCTTAGGAAACCATATAAAATCCAGTGTATTTTTCAAAGACTTGCTTAGAATTGATTAACAAAGAGCATAGAATTGAGATATATTATTTGGCATTGAAAGAACATTTATTTTAAAATGCAGAATTCAAAGCTGAGGTGCCACAAGATGGGTACCAGGAAGTTACTTATTGAACAGAAAACATAAAGGATTTTTTCTCAGTTATGCTAAGTTGACAAACTGAAATCTGTAGAGAACATATGCAGGAGAGTTGAGATCTAAGTTTTTGAGCTGGTTAATTGTGTTCAGCAGTGATTGTTGATAAAGTGGTAGCTCCACAGAAGAACTGCAGTGTTGCTATTTCTCTTGTATACACAGTTCTTGGGCTTTTTTTTTTTTTTTTTTGGTATTAACCAAACCAAGAAGATAATGTTGTTTTTGTTTCCTCTATTAAAAATCTCAAGTCTAGTACTGTAGTTATCCTGTAAGATATCTTTTCACAGTGGAGTGGACAAAGGCAGAAACCTGACTGGTGAAGACAAATACTTTGTCATTTATATGGACATTTAGTCAATACCTGGTAATAAACAGCACCCACCAAATCCAGATGACATAATGGCTTGGGATGAAATCAGTGCAGTTGCCCAACTCATTGATAACCTTCACGACCTGCCAGAGAAAGAGAATAAACTTAATATTCATTCCATTGTGAAAAGATGTTTTAAAAGTAACAGATAATGGGTATTTTTATAATAATTTAGTTGCTTATTCAGAGGTTTAAGTACTAAATCTGACTCTTTTCAAAAAAATTCAGCTACAATCTCAACAAGTTATCCTGCTAAGTGTTCAGATACAGGTCCAAAATGCCATCAATTGAGAAACTCTCCAACCCACATGCTTTCCAGATGTGCCCAGGGAATATAATCCCCAAACGGCTGTTTTCCAGCTTGTCCCAGAATATGAGCCCAGCATGCTTACCCCCCAAATGTGGAAATGCTGCAGAAGCACGGTGAATTTAGTAATAAGGAATGACATGGAACTAGAAAATGGCATGAGAATGTAATGAGTGGTGGGTAGGACTTAATTAATTGTATAATTCGACAACAATAAAGTATGCTACTTTTAGCTACAAAGCAGACTGAGCCAGAGCAGATGCCACCGATTCTGCTACAGGCCCGTGGAAATATAGATAAATACATTTTAAAAGAAATAGAGGGAATTACCTGGCCGTCTAACAGTTAAGACACCGCACTTCCACTGCAGGGGGCACAGGTTTGATACCTGATCTGGGAACTAAGATCCTGCATGCCATGCGGTGCAGCCAAATAAATGAATGAATGAGTGAAGTAGAAATTGAGTCCTCAGACCTATAACACTCATAAATGTACAATCTACAGGTTCAAGTATCATAAAGAGAGAAATGTTTGTAAACTTTTCCAGGATCATCAAAAGCAGAAGTAGGTTCAAACTGTTCTATAGTGACATTTTCAAAACACAGTTCACAGGGGATTACTGCACAATAGACATCTCTTGTGGTGGATGAACTCACAATGTTGTACAATAGGCAAAAAAATGAAACATACTGAGGAAGGATCAACAGATGCAAGAAGGCAAAAGTTAGCACCCCGATAAGTGAAAATAATAGGAAATTCTGAAAGAGGCTGTGAATTGAATTTATTTCATATGATTAAAGAAATAAAGCAAATGAAAAAATATATTTTTAAAAAACGCTATAAAATAGAACAAATAGATTCATAGAAATAAGCAAACAGAAGTTTTTGATTTTAAAAATGTACTGAAATTAAAAGCTTGATAGATTAAAAAAGCCACAGACTAGACACATCTAAAGAGATACTGGAGAAGTAGAAGATAGATACAAGGAAATCACACAGAGAGAAAACAGAATGTAAGAGACATGAAAGACAAAATGAGTAACATATACAAACATACCTACCTTGTTTTGGGGGGAAAATGTTGACTATGTGATATAAAATTGAAGATGTAACTTTCAGCATTTACCCTTTCATTATTTATATACTAAAAGTTCTTCCATATGTGCATAAGAACATATACAAGACATATAAAAGGATGTTCATTGACTCTCTTATAATAGCAAAATAAATTAGAAATATAAACATTTATCAACTGGGAAATACATGACTAACTTAGAGTACATAATGGGTACATTATGATAATTAAAATAAATTTATTAATATGTATATGTGTGTATATGTATCAAAATGGAAATCTGTACATTTTACAGTTGAGCTTTAAAAAAATGAATCACAAAAGGATAGGTAAAAATTAGATAGTAGCAGTGTAATCATTAAAGGCACAAAAAATATTTTATTGTTACAAACATAAAATCATAGGAGGAATATGAACATACAGGATAGTCATGATACTTCAGAGGAAAAGGCATAGAAAAGGAAGAGTCAGATTTCAAACTGTATCCTTATTTTAGAAGCAGATTTGAAGCAAATAAAAGCAGAATATTAACAAAAAAATTGAGAGATAATGCTATTAGGCTTTATTCCCTGTTACTTGTTTTAAAAAAAATCTTACAAAAAATCTACAATAAACTCTAGGTTGCAAATACAGTGATTACTTGGCAGCTATCTTGCTTGACCTCTCAGCAGCAGTTGACACAGTTTATCATTTGCTACTTCTTGAAACTCTTGACTTTGAGTGTATTATGTTCCCAGTAAACTTTGAGGTGACTCTCTTTCTGATCACTGTATTGGGGAACTCCAGGGAATAGGGCTATCTGCTCTTCCTTATGTGAAATAATTCTTGGGTGATCTATTTACTGTTGTGCCTTTAAATACTATACTCCCATATGTATCCTGTAGTCTTGATCACTCCAGAATTCCTAACTCATGTGATGCAGTGGTTTACTCTACATTGAAAATTTCATATATCTACTCCCGTTCTCCATACAGCATACAGAATAATGTAGTGTCACTCCCATGTGGAAATCTCTATTGGTGTACCATGACTTTTAAAACAAAATCTTAATTCCTTGCTATAGTTTATTGGGCTTCAAGTGACCTGGCCTCTAGCTACTTCTCTGAACAGCTACACAGCTGTTTCCCTAACAAGTCACAAATGCTCTTGCCTTAAGATTTTGTTCTAGCACTTTATTCTGCCTAGAAGACTTCTCCAAAGATATTTTTAGTTTAAGCTTTTGCATAAATGTCATCTCTTCAAAGATGCATTTTTGGATCACAATGTATGATTCTTTGTAGTCTATATACTTATCCTGCTTTACATTTTCTTCATTATCACTTTTAACCCAACGTTTTATAAATAATATACTCATATATTTTTGTCATGTATGTTTCCCCTGTGAGAATGTAAGTTCCTTGAGGTCAGATATTTTTGTCCATCTTGCTCACAGCCATGTTCAGTACCTTGAACAATCTCACACAAAATACCTGGTCAATAAATATTTATTGATTGATAGATCAGTTATTGCTATATGACTATTTTTCAGTATGTTTGAACTCTTCCATTAGGAAAGAAAATAGCAGTTGTCCTAGTAGAAATAAGATTTGCTAGCACTTTTTTAAATCAAAAAATTGTTTTCCATAGTCATTTATTGAATATGTTTGCCTATAGTATGGTAACTTATCATTATACTCTCAATTCACCTATCTCAGCAAACGCAGGAAAATGGGGGGGAGGGAGATATTGTGCAGAACAGATGGCATTAATCTTCCTGTGAAAGATTGAGCAACATTTACTCTCCAAAGCAGTTGGATTATAATTTAATACTTTAAACCTGACAAATGTGTCAAGTATTACCTTCATATAAGATTTAGTTTAACTCTAAATGGGAAATATTATAGAAAGAGACAAAGGGTCATTTTTTTAGTTATTAATCAACCATGGTATATGAGTAACAAATATTAAAAACAAATTATATATGTAGTATTTACTTTATTAATCAAGAACAATAACTAAAAAAGGAGGAGTAGAGTCCAAGCAGTCTGACACTGTGACTAGTAACAAATTTGTATCTCTGGATGTCTAAAGAATGGTAGCACTCAGAGCCAGCCTTAGGAACAGTATAAATGGAACCATGAGAACCCCAAACCTTGATCCTCCACCCTCATTCTTAAAAACCTCTTGTGACATGCTGGGTATGCAATTAGATAAACAAGAGAAAATGCTTTTTATATACTAATTAGTTTAAAACTAGAGGGACCTGTTGGAAGCATTTATTTAGCCAAAGGACAAATAAAATCAGATCCTTCAGTGTTTTAATTGATGGAAAGAAGCATAAGATTAGAAAAGAGCAGTAGTGAATGCACACATGGCTAATGCATGGCCAATTCTCAGATGCTAATCCTTGAAGAGTCACTTCTCTTGCAAAGTTGGGAAGGAGCCAGGCACCTGAAGGATGGGGGGGGGCATTGCTGATTGGAGTGTGTGTAAAAAGCAGTAGCCAAAAAGATGCTATTTTCCTGGGTAAAACAAGTGTGAGTCATAATATGAATTCTTAAAAGTCCTGTATGGCTGAGGATACTGAGCACCTAGTCTGGAACTGTGGCAATAAGGCAGTTATTTTCTAAAGCTATCAATCTTGGTCTAGGTCTCTGAAGGTGAAAAGCACACTGAGTTCAGAATTTTAGCAACCTCCTCCTTCTGGAAACTAATCATTGTTAATTTTTTGGTTCCTCTATTCCTCTTTTAAAGAAATGAAGCCATAATTACAGAGGGAGAGGACTGCATGCCTGCCTGGATACAGATCTGTGTTTGTGGATTTTGAGGTCCAATCAGGCAATTTCTGGCAGAGAAGCTAAAAGAGACTGCAGCTGAGAATTGAAAACTAGTGGTAATTGTTGCAAATTACAACATGCAGTTGCTAGTTATATTCATAAACAATGGTCCCAATTTAGGAGTGTAACCAAAAATTTCTTGTAGCTTTCCTTTAGAAAACTTCAGTGTTAACCTTTAATACTACTTTGAAAGTTGCTAGATTGCAACCTGACTATATTCTATTAATCTTAGTAGTACCTTAAAACAGATGCTCCATAGTTTCCCCCAAAGACTTCGTGTTATCATGTCTCATTTGTGCATAGCTCAATCCTTGATTTTCTCCATAATGTTACACATAGAATAATGCTACTATACTTGAACTTATGCGTTATTACTAGGGATCATTTTTTCTAGTCAGTCCTGGATGTTGAATTTTTCTTCTGCAAGTCATTTTGACTTAAAAGATTTTAATATTTTGTTCAGAATATGTTGTGAATATTTTCCAAAGGGTTTATGCAGAGGTTAAAATTTCAGGTGAAGCAATATATCTATTTTTGATAATTCTGATTAACAAAATAAGAAGTGTGCGTTCAGTCAGTCAGAATCAAATAAAGTCCTTGGGGATATGAGTGTTTCTATCATTTCATTGAATGTGCATAACTAACTGACCCATTTAATTATGAGAGGATTTGGTTAATCCCCGTAAGGGCTGGGGCGGATGCTGTTTCATTGTGGTTAACTCCACAGTCCTGCTATTGAAACTCAGAACATTAAGAGTGTTACTTGATTTCCTCCCATTTTTTAATCATCCAAGGCTGAAAATTGAATAAAACTAATATTTTTGTAGAAAAAATATGTCACATCTTATCTCAACTTCCCCAAAATGAATGCCTTAAAATACAAACAAGCAAAGAAACCCAATATTCTAAGAAAAAAATAACTTAGAATAATCTAAGCACAAGCTTATTTAATTCTTACAACAAATCACTGAGGGGGGTAATTATTATTTCTGTTTTACAAATGAAGAAATAAATGCATAGAATTTAGGTGGTTTTCCTGAGGTCACATACATACTAAGTGACAGGGGCGTGATTAAAACCTGGATCTAATTTGGTTTCAGTGCCAAACAATTAGTGACTACACCAGGGAAGCAGAGCAATAGATGGAGCTCTGACGTCTCATTGCCTAGAGTCAAACCCCAGCTTCACAACTCACTACCTGTGTAATCTGGGGCAATTCATTTATTTTCCTAACTCTAGAGATCTCCCAAACCAAAATGGAGAGGATAATAGTATAATTTATCTCATTGTGTTGTTTTAAAGCTGTATGAGAAAAGGTATGTAAAGTACTCAGCACCATATCCAGCACATCCTAAGTGCTCGATGAATATTATCTATCCCAATGTGCACAGTATTCGACATTCTCATAGAAAGGAGGATTTTCTGGATCTATCTGAGACAGCACTGGTGGACAGAGTAAAAGAAGCTATAGATGGAAAGCTTTTCCTTGAGAATTTAGTTAACATATATTCTAATTAATAATGCAACACATATTTATGGAACATCTGATATTTTCCAGTTTACTTGCTAGGACCTAGAGAAATAAAAAAGAAAGAAATTGCATCTGTATTCAAGTAAATCACCCCTGTTTGGTTGGAAGGGAGGCAAATAATAAATAGAAAAGTCAAAATAAATAAACTGTAAGAAAGAATTAAGGGAAGCTCTTGAGCTCCTAGCTTTACTAATTGTTACATTTGTTATAAATAAATTATTCCAACACTCTTTAAAAAAAAAGAAAATTCAAAATAAAAGCTATTGATAAAGGATTCCAGAAACAGCCAAGAAAGGGCTTTGCAGTGAAACTTAGAAGATCACACATGACTTCTCAGAAGTCTACAGGTCATTTTATAAACTGGGAAGTGATATGAATTGGAGAGAGTATAGAGATGGCTGAAGACTTAAGAAGAGGTCACAGAGGATAGTAAGTGGCAACCTAAAGAATTTCAACTTTATCCTCTAAGCAATAAGGGTTCAATGAAGTATTTTAAGCAGGAGATGGACACAGTTACAAGCACACTTAGGAAGTTCCTCCAAGGATGGAGATTTCATTAAGGTGCACTATATTAGCAGGATTAAGTTTAGCTGCACTTAACGGAAATCACAAAAAAGCAGCAGCTAAGTACAAAGAGGCAGACGTGAGATGGCATGGTGGCTCCACCATCATCTCGTCATCCATCCATCGGCATCTTTCTGTTTGTCATTCTTTTAGAACATGGCAAAAATCCTCAAGCTCACTTAAAGATCACAACTGAACATCTATTTATGTCACAGTTACATTCTAGCCATCAAAAATAGAGAGAGGGAAAACGGAAAAAATAAAAATTAAAAAAAAAAGATGAGCCACGGAAGTCAGCCCCTTTTAAAGAGCTTGCCAGGGACCCCACCTGACATCCTGTTTTCATTTTACTGGTTACTCCAAAATGGAACAAAACTGTTATACACTGCTATACTCAACAATATAGGGTCTCAGTTACTGTAAAAAGGTGACAAAGAGTTATTGAGTAGTTAACTAGCTAATAGTAACACTGTTAAGTACTCTTAAAATAATCGAGTTCTTATGAGAACTTCTTATCTAAGAATATGATAGAGTCTCTGTCTAAACCTTGTTTTATATATTTTTATTTATAATTCTTCAGATAGCTCATTTAATAATGTAATATTTATTAAAGTTTTTCTGATTTTCTTATATTCTAACCCAATCTTGCAAATTAATTTTTCTCATTACATTATCTAGGAGAATATAGCTTTATATAAAGAAAAATATTAACTTTTTTACATTTACCTTGAATCAAGCCACATTATTAAAATATACTGTTAATTCCAGGAGGGTATTTCTAAAGTCTCTTGGTTTTTCTAGACATAAAAGTATATCATAGTAAAAAGAAATCTTTCAGTTCTTCTTTTCCTGCATTTTTACTGTTATTTCTTTATTGTCTTACTGCATCCACTTGAACCTGCAATTCAATGATGAAATGTAGTAGACATGTCTGTCTGTCTTGTTTCTGCTTTTTGTTCAAATATTCTAGCATTTCAGTATTCAAAATTTATACTGTTCTGTAATTTTTAAAAAATACTAAGTATTCCTTAGTGAATTATATACTTTTTCCTGTTCCTTAGAGATTTTGTTATAAATAGCTGCTAAATTATCTTAAATACCTTAAAACATTTATTGGATGGATTTTTATTAACTTTCTCAGTCAATTTGTTAATTAAATCCATTATTTTGATGTATTTCTGATATTTAAGCTATTCTTGCCTTTCTGGAGTAAATGCAGATAGGTCATTGATTATTATTCTTTTCATATATTGATGAACTTTTAGACTTAACTTTCTAACCTACTTTCATATGCTACTTTGGGCCTGTAGACTTTCTTAAAACTAGATTTTCTGCATTTTGTTGTTATTTTTACCTTATAAAGATAATTGGGGAGTTTTCTATCACTTTCTATGGCCTAGATTAGTTTAAATAACTCTGAAGTTATCTGTGCCTTATGGATTTAATTTGAAAATGGTGAAATGATATGGTCTTCATGCCTTTTTCAATGATAGATTTTAATGACCTTTCCAGTGTCTGTGAAAATTAAGTTAATCAAGGCTAAAGAAGGAATAGAATTTCAGGAGCCACTGGACTTTAAGGAACATGTGGGCTTGGGCAAGTGAAGACCAGTGCTAGGAATGACTTCTCAAACCTGTCACTGCAAAGATGTTTGGAATCTTTGCACCTCCTTGGGCAAGGGCATGGGCAAGAGTCCTAAAAATTGCCAAGATTAAATTTTCTATCAGCCTGGGCAGAAATGAGGTCAGATTAAGTCAGATTTAAAGAAATGGTAAAAAAGAAAAATGACTTTGACCATTCTTGCATACTCAAGCTCGTGAAGTAAGAATTATATACCTACATTCATTAACACTACCTAAGTTAGATAACTCAGCCAACTCACAGAACTCTTAACCTTAGTTCTGTCTGCTGAGCCAGGGTTTTTTCCATTCTTTATAAAACAACCACACCACATACACAACTGCATGTGTACGGCCATACAAACACACTTTGTCACTAATTCCATGTTATTTTGGAATAAAATTTGCATTATTAGACCCTAAAGCCTCCCAAATCAACAAACTAATGTCTCATAATCCCTAAAATATATTGCCAGTGTCATATTTAAGAATTATTTTAAAACTTAAGAGTAATACATATTCCATATCTATTTGTTCTCTTTTGGTTTCATCTACTTATTCTCATTCAAATCTCATTTATTTCCTCACATACTTCCAAAATACTCCCTGCCTGTTTGCATTGATTATCACAAGATTTGTATGCATAGGCCATAAGAGACAAAGGATGAGGTGACATGGGTCTCCACTGTGAACATAACTACTTTGCTGCAATTTGTACCAATTGACAAGTTGTTTGACTGAAACAGAAAATCAGTTCAGTCAAATCGATTATGCATTCAAGGTGTTAATGCTTTCTACAAAGAATCAACCCCTACTGTAGAGAAAATGGAAGCATTGTCACTCTCTACCCCAGAGCCACATACTTCCTAGAAAATGTGGCAGTGTTTTGAAGGCCTCCCACTTCTGTGGCCTTAATGAGATGTGTAGAAATTGATACAATGGCTATAGGATCTCTCATAGACAGCAGAAGCCAAATTTTCCAAACCTAAATCCTCTGATGTAGTCATTAATACTGAGTCTTATTTCTGTGAAGCATAGTAATCATTTCTATCTCGGGAAGTTTATACAAGAAGAAACTCAAAATTAACATTCTTAAATGCTCATATTGTGCCAAGAATTGTTCATAGAGCTTTCTATATATTAACTCTGAGCCCTTACAAGGACACTATGCAACATGAATGTAATATGTATATTATTAGTATTATCATTATTATTCATCATTTATAAATGAATAAATTATAAGAAGATCATTTAGCAAGTGATTTGAATGAGAAGTCAAACCCAGCTAGTCTGTCTTGAGTGTGTGTGCTGGGTCACTATCTTACAGTGCTTACGTAGACAATAAGAACTAGTCGAATAACGAAAAGATTTACCAAAACTTAAAAGTCTCTGAAACCTTCCTTTGGATTAACTGCTAATGTGTTCAATGAAATCAAAGTCTCTAATAAAACAGTAATAACAGTGGCAGCAAGAACCAAACCCTACATCAGAAATACTTAGTGACTTTGTAGGAAAAGGAGAAAAGTAAAAGGTATGCATGCCTGAATTGCTGGACAGTTTAACGTAGTCTGATTTTTTCAAGGTCCCTGTTATGGAGCTTACATTCTAATGGGAGAAGAAGATAACAAAGAAGTAGATAGACAATATAGTGTATGTAGTGATAAGTGTCAGAAAGAAAAAAATAAATCGAGATAAAGGGATAGTGAATGCCAAAGGCAAGACTCTGAGGAAGTGACATGTAATTAGAAACTCAAATTGTAAGAAGTAAGGCAAATCAAGATCTAAAACAAAAAGATCTAAGGTAAGGCCATTCCAGGTGGGCAGAAGAACAAGTGTAAATCAGTGTTCTGATGTAGGGATTTGTCTAATACAACTAGTGGAGCCCCCCCGCCCCGTTTTTGTGTGTGTGTGTGTGGTACGTAGGCCTCTCACTGTTGTGGCCTCTCCTGTTGCGGAGCACAGGCTCTGGATGCGCAGGCTCAGCAGCCATGGCTCACGGGCCTAGCCACTCTGCGGCATGTGGGATCTTCCTGGACCGGGGCACGAACCCGTGTCCCCTGCATCAGCAGGCGGGCTCACAACCACTGCGCCACCAGGGAAGCCCGTGGAGCCCCTTTTGAGGGCAGCTCAGCTGCAGAAAAGTGAGGGAGGGGAGCAGTAAGAGGTGATGAGGTCAGAGAGATGGATAGACACCAGACAAGTGGGGACTTGTGAGACATGGTACAGATATGGGTTTTATCCTTCAGTGTATCACTGAAGCATTTCAATCAAAACAATGATTTGATTAATTTTTAATATTGCTGCTGTGCAAAGACAAAACTATAGGGGACAGTGGGATGAGTGGGAGCAGTCAGGCCACTGCAGGCATCCAGGGTAGAGATGAAGTTGTTTACACAAGAGTGTTAGCAGTAGAAGTGAGGAGAAGTGGAAATTTAGAATATATTTTAAGGTGGAGAAAGAAAAGACTTGTTGATGGATTGAATGTGTAGTGGGAAAGAAAGAGATCAAGGATGATTTGTCTGCTTCTTTCAGTCTATGTGAAAGAAACAAGAAGAATAACCTGAAAGAACAATAAAACAGGCTAAATTCAGATTACATTTATTACAGAATTGAAAACATAAGTAACTTGTAACCATCATACTGTTTCCATTTCCCATGAAGTTTTTGTTTCCAAACAGGTTTTCTGCAAGATTTCCATTGATTTCTCCTCTTTCCACTGAATAATTTCAATATATTCTACTTGCTTGCGAAGGAACCTCTGGGCAATTGAATCTAACATTAATTTTTCAATAGTCCATCTGATTTCTCTGCTTCTGGCTAAAGTAATTTTTAAAACATTTGCTAAAGTGAACAATCTTAGCATTTCACTTCTTGTTTTTCTTTAGCTGGGTGCCTCAGCTAAACAAATTTTCAGAAGGATATTGTTTCTTGGCTTGTTAAAAATTATGAGATTTTGGGCTTCCCTGGTGGCGCAGTGGTTGAGAGCCCGCCTGCCGATGCAGGGGACACGGGTGCGTGCCCCTGTCTGGGAAGATCCCGCATGCTGGGCCCGTGAGCCATGGCCGCTGGGCCTGCGCGTCAGGAGCCTGTGCTCCGCAAGGGGAGAGGCCACAAAGGTGAGAGGCCCGCGTACCGCAAAAAAAAAAAAAAAAATTATGAGATTTTGATTAATCTTGATTTATAGATGTTGATCTTAAAAAAACTGCTCAAATGGAGAAAAATGCATTGTTTCTAATGTTTAGAATAGTGAAATTCCTAAAGGAAGAGATAAAATAAGGCATGTGATTGTCTTTAATCCTGATCTCAGAACTGAACTTGTGATTCAGCTGTAATGATAAGGTTATATTGTATAGCATATGTGACAGATGAATGAAAGCATGTGGCACCAGGAACCTGAGGCTGCCCTCAGACCTTTAATGTCCTATTTATTCTATGCCAGAGACTTGGAGCTTGACATGTTTAATTGTACAGCTCAACTGGACTAAGAAGAAAGAAGCTGAAAAGCATTTTGATTTAAGCATGAAAACCTTTAAAACAATTTCAACAATAATCTCAAAGCATAGAGATGCTTCTGATATTAATGCAGTCACATTTTTCAGCTATGGCCAACAGTCTCTGTATATTGAATGGGTTTTTAACTGCTCATGTCAGGTCAACCAAGGACTTAAGTATCAGGTTCCCATTACTCAAACAAGGAATTCACTTCAGCTATTCCTGAAACCCTTCCTGTCTGCAGGTAAATGTGCTAGAGTTCATTTTCTGGTAAGTAAAATCGATTTTTCTAAGTGGCATAACCCCATAGCAACAAACAACACTGCTGTAGCTCACATAGTGCCTCAATACCCCTTTTAGCTGGTGAGAACTGCATTTCACAATCAGATAAAAGTTACTTAGCTTAGACTTCCCCAGACCCACACCTCCAACTGTTTGGTCTGGAGTCTGACCAATTAGGCCCTCGTCATCAGCTTCTCAAGCTTACTGACCTCATTGTAAGCCTCAAGCCTTTTAGATGTTTATCTTACCTGCCATATTTCATAATTTCAGCCAAGATCTGCAAAGAAATTTTATATTTACTGAGTGAGTAAGGCTTGCACACTGAATTTATCAAAAAAAAATGCCTCAATAAGGGCTTTCTTGATGAAGATAAATATAATTTTGTGGATCTCCATTACTCAGAGACTGTGTAAGAGCAGGACGGAATTGAAGGAACAAGCAAAGGGAAAGGTGAAATAAAAAGAGGAGGAGGAATTGTGACTAACACAAAGGGATGAGTGGGGGAGAAACATCATGTGCTGAGTGTATAAACATGTGTCGCATAGATGAGTGTTGAGGGAAATCAGCACCAAAAGTAAGTTATTCTTATTTCCTCACCAGTGTTTTTTTGATATTCTATATACCTGGTATGTACTTGAGTGGCATTAATTGATAAAGATTTATTTTATTAAAATAACTCTACAGATATGTACCATTATGCATATATTGTCAATGCAGTTATAAAGTTGCACTGGAAGACCTGTTTATTTGAGTACCTTTGTGCCGTATTATCTGCAAGAGAAGAAATGAAATAAAAATAAATATATTTATACTGTTGTCATTTAATAATTTTAAGCTGTGCTAAAATGTCATTTTCCTTACATGTCTTACATTAGAAAAAATTCTAAATGAAAGTTTCATCATATATTAGCAGAAAAAATTATTTTAATTAAATATATAGTTTTTTGATTGAAGTATAGTTGATATATTAGTTTCTGGTGTACAGCATAGTGATTCAGTATTTTTGCAATTTATACTCCATAGAAGTTATTGCAAGATAATGGCTATAATTTTCCATGTCATACAATAGATCCTTGTTACTTTTCTATTTTATACGTAATCCCATACCCCAATCTTGCCCCTCCTTGCTTCCCTCTCCCCACTGGTAACCACTGGTTTGTTCACTATATATGTGAGTCAGTTTCTTTTTTGTCATATTCACTACTTTGTTTTATTTTTTTAGATTCTACATATATAAATGTTAATGTAGCATTCTTGTCTTTCTCTGTCTGACTTATTTCACTAAACATAATACCCTCCAGTTCCATCCATGTTGTTGCAAAAGGCAAAATTTCATTATTTTTTATGGCTGAGTAGTATTCCATGTGTGTGTGTTTGTGTGTGTGTACACTATGAATGAATACATTCGTCTGTTAATGGACACTTAGGTTGCATTCATATCTTGGCTATTGTAAATAATGCTACGATGAACATTAGGTGCATGTATCTTTTTGAATTAGTGTTTCATTTTCTTTGGATATATACCCAGGCATGGAATTGATGGATTATATGGTAGCTCTATTTTTAGTTTTTTAGGTACCCCATACTCTTTCCTATAGTGACTACACCAATTTAAAGTCCCACCAACAGTGTACTAGGGTTTGCTTTTCTCCACATCCTTGCCAGCATTTGTTATTTGTAGACATTTTGTTGATAGCCAATTTGACAGGTATGAGATGATACTTCATTGTGGTTTTGATTTGCATTTCTCTAATAAGTAGCAATGTTGAGCATCTTTTCATGTGCCTGTTAGCTCCTTTGGGGGAGAACTCTACCATTCAGATAGTCCCAAATTATTGTAAAATATTTTCTTGGATATTATCTAGGTTTGGAAATTAGTTCATAAATTCAAGACAATTGCTAAGTCATATGAAAGATGAACAGTCTTCATAGATAGTTTATCAGCTGTTATAAGAATGTGGTAATCATGCTAATCATTTATATTCCCACCAACAGTGTACAAGGATTCCCCTTTTCTCCACATCCTTGCCATGTCTGTTATTTTATTTTTTTATGGTAGCCATTCTGACAGATGTGAGGGGATATCTCACTGTGGTTTTAACTTGCATTTCTCTGATGATTAATGATGTTGAGCATTTTTTCATGTATATGTTAGCCATCTGTTTGTCTTCTTTGGAAAAATATCTGTTCAGGTTTTCTGCACATTTTTTGATTCAGTTGTTTGCTTTTTTTGACATTAAGTTGTATGAACTGTATATTTTGGATATTAACCCCTTTTTGGTGGTATCACTTACAAATATTTTCTCCCATTCTGTAAGTTATCTTTTCGTTTTGTTGGTGGCTTCCTTTGCTGTGCAAAAGCTTTTAGGTTTAATTAGGTCCCATTTGTTTATTTTTTCTTTTGTTTCTTTTGCATTAGGAGACAGATCTGAAAAAAATATTACTATGATTTATGTCGAGTGTTCTGCCTAAGTTCTTTTCTAGGAGTTTTATGGTTTCTGGCCTTACATTTAGGTCTTTAATCCATTTTGAGCTTGTTTTTGCATATGGTGTTAGAGAATGTTGTAATTTCATTCTTTTAAATGTAGCTGTCCAGTTTTCCCAGCACCACTTATGGAAGAGGCTGTCTTTTCTCCATTGTATATTCTTGCCTTCTTTGTCACAGGTTAATTGACCATAGGCACATGGGTTTATTTCTGGGCTCTCTATCCTATTCCATTGATATATATGTTTGTTTTTGTGCCAATACCATGATGTTTTGATTACTATAGCTTTGTAGTATAGTCGATATTTTGCCTCTTTTAAAATTTATGAATAGCATATGTTGAATACTAAGGTAAATAAACCATTATTTGAAGTCACTTAAAAGCAAGGATCCCTTTTAGAGAGAGTAAACACATAGGCTGAAGTTTAGTAAAAGGATTGGTAAGCTTAGCTTGAAAAAACCTGGGTAAGTATAAAACTAATGTGAATATAATAACCATTGATTCACATTTGATATTCTCCTGTATGATATATAATGGTATGATTACCTATAAAATGTTTTAAATTTAGTCTTCAGGGAGAATTGACATTCCAAGGATCAGTAACAAATCAATCCTATGGATTCACATTCTCTTGGCACATGGTAATATAGTCCTAGCAATATGTTTACTCTACTTTGAGATGGATAATACAGGACTGTGATCATTTTGGACAACCAGATTTATGAGGGTCTTTTCCCTTTATCACTTTATCTTTTTCCTTTTTTCCCCCTCACTCTTTCCTACCACAGTCTATCACTCTGTCTCATCTCCTTTTCCTTCCTCCATTCCTGTCTTTCACTTTTATCACTTTGAGATAAAATGCAACACAGTGCAAAGAGCTCGAATAGAAACATGAATATGTGCCATCAGAGCACTATGGACAAGGAGATTTTTTTCTGGATATGGGACTTGAGGTGAGCTGTGAGCTGTCTTAAAGAAAAAGGAGAAAGGAGTAGGAAATTTCTAGGCAAAAGTAACAATTGTTACATGGGTAGAGATGAACACAAGGACATCATATTTGCTGGTACTGGTGAAGACCTTAGTATGTATATGGAATTTAAGTTGCAGTAAATAGGGGATAGATCTCATATGTCATAATAATGCATTTGAATTTTGTTTCCTGATGGCAATAGTGAACTGATGGAGTTTTGTTTTTATTTTGTTTTTTGTCTTAGATTGAGACTTAAATAATCAGATTTGGATTTGGGGAATATAACTCTGATGGTGGTTTAAGAGTGGACTGGAGGGGAGGGCCTGAGTAATGCCTAGCATAATATACTTAGTGTACCAATATATATTTGTTGCATAGATACTGAATATATGAATGAATGGATACTAGTCCACTCATTAAGGAAGCTATTGTCATATTGAAATTCTTAGCTCCTGTAGAGGAGAACTTACCATTCACATATTCCCAAATTATTGTAAAATGTTTGCATAGATGTTATCTAGGTTTGGAAATTAGTTCATAAATTTAAGACAATTACTAGGTCATATGAAAGGTGGACATTCTTCATAGATAGTTTAGCAGGTGTTATAAGAATGTGGTAATCATGGAGTATGAATCAAGTCAGAATATTTTAATGGCTCAGTGTAAGTAAGAGAGCCTGTTAACCCACATGAGACAGTTTGTTTAAGAGTCAGGTCAGCTGTGGTCTGCAAGGAAGTATTCAGAGAAATTTGGAGGATTTCTTTATGTTACCATTGAACTCTGAGGCTAAAGGTAGGAGCAGAATTAGTAAGGAATTCTCAAAGAAGCCTCCTGAAGTCCTACCATCCCAGCACAATTTCCTGGGTCACTCATGTGGTCAAAACTGTTATGCAGGGCTTCCCTGGTGGCGCAATGGTTTCGAGTCCGCCTGCCGATGCAGGGGACACGGGTTCGTGCTCCGGTCTGGGAAGATCCCACATGCTGTGGAGCGGCTGGGCCCATGAGCCATGGCCGCTGAGCCTGCGCGTCCGGAGCCTGTGCTCCGCAATGGGAGAGGCCATAGCAGTGAGAGGCCCGCGTACCACAAAAAAAACCCCAGAAAACAAAAAACAAAAAAAAACTGTTATGCATTTTAGAATACCTGGAGCTCCAGATGAGAATGTGTCCTTAGGCTTAGGTGCCAGGGCCTCTCCATCAGATGTGGGTGCTACCTCATGGTGCCACTTTGGTAACCAGTGATGGCTACCTTTTATTTTTCACCCAGTAAGTGTCCATCAGCCTCCTTGCTAAGTGTGTGCTTAGAAAACCTATTTTTATTTGAGCTTCACATTACTCTGTGCAATATCTGTTATTAATCCCATTTTATACATGGTAAAATTGAAGCTCAAAAAGGTTAAATGACTTGCCAGTTGTTTCAGAGCTACAAAGAGGTGGAGTAAGCAATAAAAACTCAGGTCTAACCAACTGCAAGTGCCTTTCTTTTGGAGCATTCTTACAATGTGATAGTTCTGTAGATAAAAATTTAAGTATGAAATCTTGGGAGTGAAAGATGTGCACATCTGGGCAGATAGGGTAAAGCATAAAAGTGTGAGCTGTATCTCACCATTCAAAATATGAATATTAAATTAATATAATATATAGCAACACATTCCTACTTTGCATGTCATTCCCCACTCACATGTAAAACACACACATACATTCCAATAAAATCATGTTTCATGTGCAGAAAGAAAGTCAGCCTTCAGGGTTTGATTGCTGATATGAAAATTTGTTTTGTGGATGTCACCATTACTCTGACAAGTGAAACTGCCCATATGAATCCAAAGCAGAAGCTGCAGCAAAAATCAAAAGAAAGAATCTAGTTGTTTAGGCTGAAAATGTCCAGACAATATAAACTACTACTTGTGAAGAGATGGAAATTTTGTTTTTCTTTTAATATATTGTAGGAAAACATTAAAGAGCAGATGCATGGCAAAAAAAAATTGCAATTTTTTAAAATGGCAACCACATAAGAAGACCCCATAGCTTATTCCAATATGTAGGAAGACTTCAGAAAACCATATGGAAATTTATTGAACTTCTTTAACATTTCCTGCCTTCTGCAAAGTAAAGAAAATGTACTTTTAAAAAGCATGATGACAGGCTAATGTTTTATAAATGACAAGAAGGTAAATACTTCTTTAAGACTATTTTGAAGCTGAGAAGTGACACTATTTATAGAAACTCAAAAGAATATTACAAAGTTAATTTGTGTATCTGTAAAGTAAAATGGAAAACTTTGTTTTTCCAAAAATGTCATTTTAACTGAAAAGAGCATCAAGGTGTTACAAGTAACCCCATAGTTCTAGATAAGCTTAGCAATCAGAGATTAGAAGTGTAAAAGTCAACAGCAGGATGATTAATTGATGATCTGTAAAAGGCTTTATTGGTATTAGAGTTAGTATCCCAATGAAATGCCTTGTGATAGTTGTACTCGGCTGTTTGCTTTTGCTTCCCAATGATAGCAGGCACAATAAAATTTATTCAATGATTTATTCAATTTATATTTATTAAGTGCTTGTCATTTGCCAGGTACTTTCCTGGGTCACTAATGTGGGTAAATCAATGAACATGAGAGAAAATTCATTGACCCCTTGTGGCTTACATTCTAGCAAGAAAATATAGACAAAAATTTATATCAATATGTACTATGATAGGTTGAGGTAAGTGCCATGGAGTAAGGGGGAGAAAGTATCAGGAGTGGATGCCATTTTATGTAACATAGACAAGGTGAGTTTCTCTGATAAGGTGATATTTGAACAGAGGCCTGAAGTAGGTGAAGAAGCAAGCTGTGCAGATATCAGGGAGAAATGTTTCAAGCAGAAAGAACAGGAAGCACAAAAGCCCTGAGTCCTTAGTGAGTTCAAGAAACAGCAAAGAAGTAAAATGTTGCTGGAACTCTATAAATAAGGGAGCAGTGAAATGAATGAAGCTGAAAAGCAGGGCCAGATCTCATAGATCCTCACAGGTCATTGCAGGAGCTTTGGCTCTTACTCTGAGTTTAATAGGAAGCCAACAGAAGTCTTTGGGCAAAGGGTTGACAGGATCTGAGTTTTGTTTTAAAAGGCTTTCTGGCTCCTCCTGTGGAGAGAATAAACTTTACTGGAGCAGAGAGACCAGGGAATATTGCAGCAACCCATATTACAGTTATCAAGACAGTGAGACGTGATTGGTTTCCAGATATATCCTAAGGGCAGGGCCAGTGAGACTTGCAGATGTATTCAGTGCTAGGGGTGAGTAACAGAAAGAAAATGATCAAGAATGACACTAAGAATTTTGGCCTGAGAAACTGGTTGAATCGAGCATCTATTTACTGATAAGGAGAAGACCATGTGGAAGGTAGAAATATCAATATTCAATGATGGAGGTTTAAAGTTGTATCTTATACATTCATTTGGAGATGTTAATTAGGCAGTTAGATATGTGAATCTGGAATTCAGGGGGAGTTCAGAGTGGAAATATGAATCTGGAAATAATCAGCAAATATGGTGTTTAAAAGCAGGATATTAGATGAGGTCATAGAGGGAGTAAATATAGTTGTTCATATTTAAATTTATAAATTTTAGTTACCAGAAAT
The DNA here is from genome assembly GCF_026419965.1 of Kogia breviceps. Taxonomy (NCBI): domain Eukaryota; kingdom Metazoa; phylum Chordata; class Mammalia; order Artiodactyla; family Physeteridae; genus Kogia; species Kogia breviceps. Next base: position 108,198,185 of record NC_081313.1, read on the forward strand.
TTAGGTTATGATTTCATTTAAAGTGATACTCTGGATATTTATTCAGAGTTACTAATATTTAATAATTGGTTTTGATAATATACTCAGTAAAAGTTACTTTTCATGTTTAAGCATTTTTATTTCTACATGTCTTAGCTTAATGAATGAATTTTAAGCTCCATTATGATACTGTGATGCCATAATTATTTTGCATCTTCCCATAATGCTTAGTAAAATACTTGACATGAATTTCAATAAATGTATTGAATTCATTAATTTAAGGATATGAAAAAATCAGAATAAAAACCCAGGTCATTTATTATGATAGACTTACAACTTGGTGCTCTTATTAAAATACACATTTAAAAATATGATCTCACCTGTACTCTAGCAGTTTCTTATTTCTTATACTCCCTCACAGATTCTATTTAAAAACAGAATAATTCAATTTCATGGTAGAATTACAGCTGCTGCTGTTGTTGGGACACTGAACTGCTGTTGCTGCTACCACCCTTATAATTGAATTGAACATTTACTATGTATTGGACATGCATGTTTTCTAATTTTTATAACACTCTAACAAGAAAGGCTATGTTATGTCCATTTTACTGTTTTAAATATGAAAACTAAGAATAAAAGAAGGTAAATTATGTGTGAATGATTATAGACTAACAAAATTGCAGAGTCTGGATTCAAACCCAGATCTGTTTGGCGTAAGAGAACAGAATTTTATTTTCATTCTACTATCACTCTGATCTAAGCAGTCTATATTTAGAACATATTCTAATAGATGTGAGACTGAAATATATATAATAGAAAACACATTCATTTTGAGGAAATTCAGGAGAGGAAAAAAGAAAGAAAACCATATAGACTATGTAGAATATTGTCTTGGTTCTTGGAAACATAAGAAGAAAAGCAGGGTGAAGAATTTTCCCTTTGTTCCTTAAGATTTCAGAGATGCCTCAAATTTATAATAGCCAGGTTTAGAAAGTTATGTCAAGTCTTTGCTTTTATGGCTCACATCTCACATATCGATTTAACATTTGCCAAATGCCTAGTATGTACCACCTCCAGTGCTGGATGCTGACAGCACAAATATAAATAATTCATGGTCCCTGTTCGAAAGGAGCTTCCATTTTATTGGGGGAGACAAATGAGTTAACAAAAATGAGTTAACAAAAATTATAATAAACTGAGATAAATGCTTATGTAGGAGGCATATTTAGTTACTTTATTACATAGTAGAGGGAACTAACACTTCCTTGGGAATGTGATGCCTGAGCTGAATCTTGAAGAATGAAAAGTATTAGCCAGTCAGGGAAAGTACTCCTGGAACAGGAATGGCACAACCAAATATCTTCTTGGGGAACTCTAAGCAGCTTACTCTGGCTGGACCAGACATCTGAGGACAGGGAGTAGGGGAGGGGGAGGAGGGAGTTGATGAGTATTCAGGAAAGGTACTGGACAAGTAAATAGGTGATAGATTATGAAAGTCTGTGTAATTTTTGCTAAGGAATTTAGACTTTGGCCTTGGAGGATTTCTATCTTGGAAATGACATGATAAAATTCATAATTTAGAAAGCCACCCAGATGTAGTATGTAGAATTTATTGAAGAAAGAACAAGACCGTTCATCAATAGGAAGACAGATTACAGCCTATTGCAGTAATCCAGGTGAGCAAAGATGATGGTCTGCAGCAAAGGAGATGGAGATACATGTAACACTTAGAAAGTTTAGAATTGATCAGAATTTTTGACTTGATGGGTATGAGAGAAAGGATACATGGACCATTTTCTAGGCTTTAGGGAAAGGTGGTGTCATGCTCTAAAATGGAAAGTCAGGAAAAAGAGCTATTTGGAACAAGGATAGTTAGATAATGATGAGTTTAGTTTTTGACATGCTGATATTGAATAACACATGAGCTTGATTGCATAAGGCCAGTAGCAAATATGTATATAAGTCTGAAGCTCAGTTGAGAGATCTGAACTAATACATATACTTGAGAGTAGAAATTATTTACATGGCAACTAAAATTATGAGAGTAGATGAGATCACGTCCTAAGTATGATCTAAGATCATCTTTTCTAAGAAGAGAAGAAAAAGTAGCACAGGGAACTCTGCTCAATATTCTGTAATAACCTAAATGGGAAAAGAATTTGAAAAAGAAGAGATATATGTATATGTATAACTGAATCACTTTGCTATACACCTGAAACTAGCACAACATTGTAAATCAACTATAGTCCAATATAAAATAAAAATTAATTAAAAGAAAAAAAAAGAGAAGACAAAGAACGGGAGGGAAGGGAAAGGACAAGTAGTAAAGGGGAAGGAAAGAACAGGAAAGGAAGGAAAAGGAGCAGAATGGAGGGTTGGGAAATTCCAAGTAGAAGCCACATGCTAGAGATCTGAGAAGGTGGGTTTGGAAGGATATATATGAAAATTCAAAGTGTGGTGTCATGGAATCCAGAGGAGAGATAATTGCAAAAAAATAAGAGAAAGGTTAGAGATATATAATTCAAAGATATATAACTTCCTCAACTTCAGATTACATCAACTCATCTTGAGAGCTGATAATATGTGAAATTATCTCTAATAAATTATACATGCGATAATATCTGTGGGGACGAGGGCACACAGAGGAGTACTGACTTACAAAGATAGTTTTGGCTGAATTCAGTAAGCCTCTGAAACATCTGAAAATCATGAATTTAAAGTTTCAAACCAATTTGTCTTTAATAGAGCACTGAGGCTACCAGTTAAGTTCTAACAGTTTCCACTTCTTGAAGAACATTTTTCCATACTGACATTGATCATTGCTCTCAGGTTGGCAAAATTTTAAACCTCCATGGTTTCACTTAGAAATATGCTAAAATTTACACAGCATTCTTATATCAGAAATGGGCTGACAGGTGAACAACATACAGTTAAACAGGCAAACTTTTAAGGACACCTTAACTCCTCCTGTTTTATCTTATGTTCTCAAAGCTGTTTACATATGCTTTCTCTTTCTCAGTGCTAGGGTGACCAACTGTCCCAGACTGTCCAAAATTTAGCACTGAAAGTCCAATGTCCTGGACAACCACTCAGCACCAAGCAAAGTAGTCGGTCACCCTATTGGAGTGCTGATAAGCTATACCATAGTAGAAAATACCATGTCTCAAAGATAAAAATCTGTGCTGACCATTCAATTGAGTGAGTATAAAATTACCACCAAAAAGTAATCCTCTGGGACTTCCCTGGTAGTCAAGGGAAGACTTCACGCTCCCAGTGCAGGGGGCCCAGATTCGATTCCTGGTCGGGGAAATAAATCCCACATGCATGCCGCAACTACGAGTGCATACCGCAACTAAGAAGTCTGCATGCTGAAACTAAAAGATCCCGCATGCTGCAAGGATGATCCTGCATACCGCAACTAAGACCCAGCACAGCCAAAATAAATAAATAAAAATAAATAAATAAAATTAATTTTTTTAAAAAAATGTAGAGCCTTGACCATTAAAAAAAAAGTAATCCTGGGCTTCCCTGGTGGCGCAGTGGTTGAGAATCCGCCTGCCGATGCAGGGGACACAGGTTCGTGCCCCGGTCCGGGAAGATCCCACATGCCGCGGAGCGGCTGGGCCCGTGAGCCATGGCCACTGAGCCTGCGCTCCGCAACGGGAGAGGCCACAACAGTTAGAGGCCCGCGTACCACAAAAAAAAAAAAAAAAAAAAAAAAAAAGTAATCCTCAACAAAGACAACCATGATAAAAAAAAAATGAATAAAAGAACAGGATTTCAAAATAAAATGGTAAGAGCCAATCATGCAATGAAGCTACTGCTAATTATAACAAGTATTTGTACAAGTAAAGGTTAGAAAAGTAGAGATTTTTTTCCCCCCAAGATAGGCAGAATAAGAAAGCAGAAACAAGATCTATCGTGGTGTTCAGACTAATCTTCCATTTGTAATATACATTGTGTTTTTGTTATTCTTTTCAGCTATTGGTGTATCTTAAATGATTAATTCTCATGTCAAATGGTTATTTAATCTTTATAATTCCCTTCAAATCTGTCAGGTGCTTCACATTATTTTATTAGTTTTTCCTGTTTTCAAGAAAGGATAACACCTTGCTCAGGTCACAAGGAACACGGCCCCAGGTACTGATGATGTGCTGATTCCTTCGATAGCTCAGTTGGTAGAGCGGAGGACTGTAGTGAGTAATCCCTAACCTGGCAGGATAATTAAAGCTAAAGAGAAACAACTATTTCCTTTGAGGCTCTAGACACTACAATGGAGACTATAGTATTTCCATTATGATGGTAAACAAATAGATCTTTTTCAAGTGTTCATAACCTCTCAAGACCTGCCTGTAAATCTCAAACTAACATTATAAGCAACAAAATCATTTTTATTAAAAGATATTCAAATTTTTCTATGAATAGAAAATATCTTCTCAATCATTATGTATCAATAATTTCATCTGATTCCTTTTAAGACTATAAGATAACCCATAACTCCATGCTTCCTTAGCCTACTTGAATGAGTGGCCTTCCTTGTTAAATATTAGATCTCTCAATAAATGTTACAAAGTACAGACACATTTTTCATTCCTAAAATTTACACCTAAATATAAATGAAGTTGTGGTTTGTTTGTTTGTTTGTTTTTTAATATTCTTTCTGAGTGTTCATCCCTGGATCCTGACCATGGACTGAGATTCATTGTCTTCTAAAGTTGAAAGCCTAAATAATGTGCTTACAAATTGCTTTTGTTCAGCAGCTTGAATTACTGCCCAAACTTAAATTATCCCCCTTAAGTACATACAGATTTCTAGAATCAGCATCCAAAATTTAGTCTCCTGTTAATACAAGTAATTAAACAAAATACATACCAGAACTTTAGGACAAAAACTATTAGAGGTGAAATTGTATTTCTACTTCAAGTCCTCCCAAATAAACTAAAATGTCATTATTTTCATTTCCATCTTCCCTGTGTTAAATCTGAGCTAATTTAATTTCATGTCAGGTTTTATCTCTTTGCTGTACAATCTTTATTCTTAAATTTATGTCTGCTAACACAAAGTTGCAGAGAAGTAGCTACACAATGAAAATCTTATATTTGGAACAACAAATTCAAAGTTAGTTTCCATGTACTCACTTACTGAACACATATTTTTGGCACTGGGGATACATCGATGAATAAAAATGGCAAAATCTTTTTTCTCATTTTACTTACATTCTTATGCATTTAGGGGTAGAGAGGTAAACAGTAAGAAGCAAACTATTAAAAGAATAGTACAAATTGCAAATAAGTGACCTGAAGAAAATAAAACTTGTATCTGTGATAAAGAAAGAATGAGAACCACTAGATTGCTTGGTTAGGAAGACTGAGACCTAAAATGCTGGAAGGAACCAGTCATACATCAATTGGAATGGTTAGAGAATTCCAGTTAGAGAGAAAAACAATTAAGCCACTCTTAAGTTTAGAGCAACATTTATGTGTTTTAGAAGAGAAAAAAAGAGAGAGGATAGCTAGAGCATAATAAGTGAGGAAGAGAGGATAAGAGATGAGCAAGAATGGAAGTTGATGAAGAGGAGAAATTGTTTTGGCACTTAATAAATTATATTAAAGAGTTTGGACTTTATTCCAAGAGCTATGCAGAGTCATTGGTAGGAGGGAGGAGAGAGGTCTAAAGAAAAGAATGACAAGAAATAATTCGGATTTTAATGATTACTCCCAGTTGCTGCTTAGACAGTGGACTGCAGAGGAGCAAAAGGGGCAGCAAGAAAACCATTGGGAAGATATTTTAACAGCCCAGGCAAAGATAACTGTGGATAGAACTGGAATGCTTTTAGAGAAAATCGGTCAGACTCAATATGGTGGTGTTTTGGTTTGGGGAGGGTTGTTTTGGTTTTGGGTTTTTTGGAAGGTTAAACCTATAGAATTTGCTGATGAATTGGGTGTAGGTGATTTTTTTAAAAAAGAGAAAAAAGGATTAGTCTCATTTTTCTGCCTGAGCAAGTGGTGGAGAGTTGGCTTACCAACAGAGATAAGAAAATTGGTTAGAGGAGAGAATCAGGATTTCTGCCTTGGGCCATTTCATTGTGGGCTGCTAGTAGATGTCTGAGTAGAGGTGTCAAGTAAGCAGCTGGCTACATGATTTCTCACTTGAGTGAAGGAGTGTGGGTTGGTGTTACAAAAAGAAGAGCTAGAGAAGAAAATATTTCAAGTTGGAAGGAATGAATAACTCCTTGGAGTTCTGCTGAAAGTAGAAGCAGTGGGCACAGAGAAATATGCACTTTGGAAACATTGATTATCCTAATGAGCATTTTTCATTGGGGTATGGGGATGGAATCCTGACAGAGTAGATTGAGGGAAGAATAGAGTTTGGGTAGAGTGGTTTTAACTTGTGGTTCCTGACACTGAGTGTCTTTTCAAGTGCTAATTAATTATTTTATATATTTTCTTTTGTGAAGGGTCTATTCAAATCTTTTGCCTGTTTTGGGGGGTTGTTTTTTCTCTTTATTACTGAATAGTTGTAGTTCTTTACATATACTAGATATAAATCCTTCATGAGATATGTTTTACAAATATTTTTCCAACATTTGACCTTTTTCTTTCATTAATGGTGTGCTTTGAAGAACAAAATACTTTAACTTCAATGAAGTCCAATTTATCAAATGTTTTCCTTTTATAATTAGTACTTTTTGTTAGAACTAAGAAATCTCTCCTAACCTTAGTTCATGAAAATATTCTCCTGTTTTCTTCTGGGGAAAAGTCCTAATTTCCCTCTCTCTCTCTCTCTCTCTCTCTCTCTCTCTCTCTCTCTCTCTCTCTCTATATATATATATATATATATATATATATATATATACACACACACACACACACATACATATGTATATATATACATATACACACATACATATGTACATACATATGTGTATATATTTATGCTAATTGTGTCTATTTTTTAATCTATCAGCTTATTTCTCTACTTCTTACAGTGTATATGTTCTTTGTTACTTATGTCTGTAATACCTATATTTTGAGGAACTAGGATTGCTTTATTTTCAATCTTTTTATGTGTCATATGGACAACATATTGTCAGAGCTTGATTTCGTCCATTCAGGGAGACTGTCTTTTAATTGGTGAGTTTAACCTTTCTACAAATCATTTAATAGCATGACATTGGTACTTTTTATATGATCTTTTTACATTTTGTGTGCTTTCTTACTCTTTTTTTCTCCTTTTCTCATTTCTATTAGAGTTATTTTCTGTTGGTTTAATAGCTTATGTACTATTTTTCCTTTATGTTGGCTTTTTTAGCATAAATGATCATATTTATTTCCTCACATTTATTTATTAAAATTATCTGTAAATAAAAATCTGTAAAATAAAAATGTCAGTATCTGTATGATCTCCCTAACAGGAAATATTCTTTACTCACTCTCATGTGTTTTTGGTTTTCAAAACCTCATGTTTATGATGTCTATAGTTACAGTTCTCGACTACTAGGAATATATGTTCTCTTTATTTCTATTATTTGGTTGAATTTTGTTTATTTCCTTGTTTACTTATTTTTTTGTATGGTAGAATAATAAACCTCATCAAGACATTTTATTACTCATAAATTCCTGGCAGTATCTCCAAGATCTGTTTCTCTTCTTGCATGGAAACTACCTCCAAAAGCGTTTTCAATGTGAGTTTTTGATGGCCATAAATATTTATTATACACTGATATTTCAATAAATATATGGCAAAATATAAATCTCTAAGTTCAAATTTCTTTTTTACTTTAAGATATCACTTTATTGTCATTTTTTTATTAAAACATGGCACACATACAGAAAGTTACAGAATCATAAGGGTACAGCCCAGTGAATTCTCACACAATAAATGCACCCATGTTACCACCAATAAAGTTAAGAAATAGAACTTTACTGACATCTGAAAAGCCTTGACATGCCTCCTCCCAGTCATCACTCCTTCTGCCTCCTGATGTATCTCTTATCCTATTTGTAGCATCATAGATTAGACTTGTGATTTTTTTCCCTTATAAATAGAAGCATACTGTGTGTATTCTCCTGTCAAGCTTCTTTTCTCAATGTTATATATGTGAGACTTTTCATTTATATTATGATTTATTTTTATTGCTGTGTAGTATTCCATTATGTAACTATAGTTCAATTCCGTTTTACTGTTGATGCATACTTCCAATTTTTGCCTATTGTAAATAGTGCTGCTGTGAACATTCAGTGCACATATCTCTTGGTACATATGTGCATTGGAATTGGTTGGCTATACACATAGAAGTAAAACTACTAAGTTGAGAATATGCCAGTGTTTAAGTTCAGTAGATAATATAAAGGAACTCACCTTCCTGCAGTTCTCCTCCTGAATCTTGGCCTGTCTAGCTCTTGTTACTATAGTGGCTCTCCAGTGTATAAAAGCATAATTTTGCATTTTTATCTGGCTTGTTAGTTTTCTTTGTAGGAATGCTGTTCTGCTGCAAGGTCATCAAGTATAACTGTATTCATTTTCTTTTAAAAAAATTGTCCTGGGCTTCCCTGATGGTGCAGTGGTTGAGAGTCCACCTGCCGATGCAGGGGACATGGGTTCGTGCCCCGGTCTGGGAAGATCCCACATGCCGCGGAGTGGCTAGGCCTGTGAGCCATGGCTGCTGACCCTGCGTGTCCGGAGCCTGTGCTCCGCAATGGGAGAGGCCACAACAGTGAGAGGCTCGTGTACCGCAAAAAAATAAATAATAAAAATTTTAAAAATTGTCCTTTAAGCAATGACAATACTTAACTAACTAATATGCTTATAAATATGTCCTTGAATGCATCTACATGCCATATTTTTTATGCAAAGTATTCTTATGTTTGTCATTTTCTAACAGTTTGTTTTTCTTTTTGAACAAACATTGGAGTAATTTTAACCTTTCCATGGTTAATGCAGCCTTCTAAGTCTAGTCTGATTTTTAGTTACAGATTTAAGGGTTTAGAGAATAAGGTGATAATTTTTCTTTTTACTAAATTATTAAGGCAACCGTATTCCATTCCATAATCAATTGAAGAATTTTTAAATTGTCAAGTTAGGTACTATTAATTCATATCCGTTTATAAGATCATAAATTATACAGCACACTTTTGGTAGACTGTGATTCCTCTTTCATATATGCTACCAGGTTTTGTTTCTGGGCATTTTCTTTCTCCTGGTCATCACTTACTGATGCCTTCGGGGACTTGAGGAAGGAAGTGAGACAGCGGAAGGACAGATGAGTCTTGGATCCTAAACAGGAATTTCAAAGAGGAGATAGTAGAAGAAGACAGCATTGTTTAGTCATCTACCTCTCAAAATAGTCAGATTTAACTTTCAAAAAGGAAGTTTGGGAGAATGTAACCTAAATTCTTTACTAACAATATTTTTCTATTCATGATAGGTTAAACATGGTAAGTAAATAGTTCATTCTTTTTATAGACCATTCAGTTGACAGGGAAAGAAATAATTTATCTCACAATATTTGCATAATTCTCCAGCTTGAGGACAATCATATATTAACCTTTCATACAGTACATCTTCCATGAATTATCCTCACTGATGGTCTTCCATTTTATTGTGCCAGAGACCACTAATTGCTAACCACATTTATCCTGCTTCCTCCTTAGTATTAGAACTCATTGATTTTTTTTTTTTTTTTTTTTTGTGGTACACGGGCCTCTCACTGTTGTGACCTCTCCCGTTGCGGAGCACAGGCTCCGGATGCACAGGCTCAGTGGCCATGGCTCACGGCCCTAGCCGCTCTGCGGCATTTGGGATCTTCCCGGACTGGGGCACGAACCCATGTCCCCTGCATTGGCAGGTGGATTCTCAACCACTGTGCCACCAGGGAAGCCCCGAACTCATTGATTTTTAATATGTGCATGCATGCATGCATTTAAAACCTGTATTCCCCAGCTTCCTTAACAAGTGAGATAGCCAATGACATAGAAACAGATACTGAATTGTAAGCAGATTTTTATAGAAAAGTTCTTTAAAGGTGGCTAAGTGTAGAAGAGGCCCCTTAACCTTTACTCCTTTCTTCTTCATGCCTCAAAGGAGAAACCACAGTCACTAGCATTCTTTTTGTTGTTGTTGTTGTTGTTGTTGCATTGGGTCTTTGTTGCTCTGTGCGGGCTTTCTCTAGCTGCGGCCATTGGGGGCTACTCTTCATTGTAGTACATGGTCTTCTCATTGTGGTGGCTTCTCCTGTTGTGGAGCACAGGCTCCGGGTATGCAGGCTCAGTAGTTGTAGCCCGCGGGCTCTAGAGCGCAGGCTTAGTAGTTGTGGCGCATGGGCTTAGTCACTCGGCGGCATGTGGGATCTTCCTGGACCAGGGCTCAAACCCATGTCCCCTGCTTCCCCAAGGGAAGCCCACTAGCATTCTTGAAAGCTATTTGGGGAGAAGAAAAATGGCAAATGAAAAATAAGTTGGATAATTGTACCATAATAGTATACTCTGCAGTAGCCAACAATAGCATCCAATTTAGTTCTCAAAACTTCCTTTCACAGCTCTCTACATTAATTATAAGGCACTGTCTCTGTGAATTTGCATAAACAAGTCAAAAAGTAAGATTTATGTTTTGAAATATAAAAATTAAAAATGTCAGTTATTGTTTTAAAAAGATAGTTATAATTTTGTGATTTAATGAGACGTACTAAAATGTAATAGTCCATTTGTAGTATAAAAGCACAATGGGTTTTATTGTTTTCTTCATGGAACATATATATTGGTTTCAGGTTTTTTAAATTATCTTTGATTTGCCTATATTCCATAGAACACTTGGTTTACCAATGTAACAGGTAACTACTTGCAAACCAGGAAGCCTCTTCACTCTATTTTTCAGTGTTGTCAACATTTTCACTCCTGCTTAGTTTTTAGCTACTTCGGATTAATCTTTGCCAAGGTTATGTCTCATGATACATCATAGTTCAGGTAATGTAAAGCAAATGGAACTGTTAATATTTAAACTTGTGCAGTAATCAGTATTAATGAGAATATTTTCCTTTTTCCTTTAAAATTCATGAACTTATTGTTTCAAAGAAGTTAGAATATTCTTATAATCCTCCACAGCAGAATTGTGAACTGTATAAATTTATTCTAATTCTTAAGTATCAGAATAGTGAAGCCTCATTGATTTGCATCCTTAATTGATAATTGAAACTAATATGGATGACAGATATTGTAGTTTACAGTTATTAAACCTGTGCAGTATGAGAACTTTGAAAAAATAAATTTGATATCAGAGTGTTTGTAAAGGTATAAAGAAAATACTTTTATACCAATACGTTAAAACTGAATACTCATTTAATTTTCTGATAAGGTCCAAAGAGGCCAGACAACACTCTGATGTCACAGGCAAATGAAAAACTTAGAAATACAGTTCAGATTTCCTAGCATGGATACAGTGCTTTATCCTTTCTCTAAATTTTCACCTCTACAGTTAGCTCATCAAATCCTGAGGATGTAAAACATATGCCCAAATTTATTTTTTTAATCTTATTGGAGTATAGTTGATTTACAACGTTGTGTTAGTTTCAGGTGTACAGAGTAATGATTCAGTTATGCAAGCTTTTTCAGATTCTTTTCCCATATAGGTTATTACAGAATATTGAGTAGGGTTTCCTGTGCTATACAGTAGGTCCTTGCTGGTTATCTGTTAATAATTTATATATAGTAGTGTGTGTATGTTAATCCCAAGCTCCTAATTTATCTCTCCCCCTACACGTTTCCCCTTTGATAATCATAAGTTTCTTTTTGAAATCTGTGAATCTGTTTCTGTTTTGTAAATAAGTTCATTTATATCATTTTAAAAATTAGATTCAACATATGAGTGATATCATGATATTTGTCTTTGTCTGACTTACTTCACTTAGTATGATAATCTCTATTTGCATCCATGTTGCTGCAAATGGCATTTTTTATTCTTTTTATGGCTGAGTAATATTCCATTTTATATATGTACCACATCTCCTTTATCCATTACTCTGTCAATCGACATTTAAGGTGCTTCCACATCTTGCCTATTGTAAATAGTGCTGCAGTGAATATTGAGGTGCATGTATCTTTTCAAATTACATTTTCTCCGGATATATGCCCAGGAGTGGGATTGCTGGATAATACGGTAGTTCTATTTTTAGTTTTTTAAGGAACCTCTGTAATGTTCTCCATAATGGTTGTACCAATTTATATTCCCACCAACAGTGTAGGAGGGCTCCCTTTTCTCCACATCCTCTCTAGCATTTATCATTTGTAGACTTTTTGATGACGGCCATTTTGACTGGTGTGAGGTGATACCTCATTGTAGTTTTGATTTGCATTTCTCTGATAATTGGTGATGTTGAGCATCTTGTCATGTGCTTTTTGGATATCTGTATGTCTTCTTTGGAGAACTGTCTGTTTAGATCTGCCCATTTTTTGATTGGGTTGTTTGTTTTTTGGACATAGAGCTGCGTGAGCTGTTTGTATATTTTGGAGTTAATCCCTTGTCAGTTGCTTTGTTTGGAAATATTTTCTCCTATTCTGTGGGTCATCTTTTCATTTTGTTTATGCTGTGCCATGAAAATGCCCAAATTTAATAAAAATGAAAATTTTACCATATAGTCAGAAAATTAGAAAAATCCAAATGTTCAAGCTCTTATAAAGATCTCTTTATAAATAGCTAAAATTTAAAACACTGACCGAACCAAAGGTTGTCAAAGATGTGGGGCAACTGGACCTCTCATGAGAATGTAAAATGGCACAATCATTTGGAAAATGATTTGGTAGGTTTTACAAAGTTATATTTATACCTACCACATGACTTAGCCATTCCACTCATAGAGTATGAATGAAAGAATACGTTTATATAAAGACTTGTATATGAATGTTTATAAGAACTTTATTTTTAATAATAAGATCTAGAAATAATCCAAATACCATCACCAGGTTAGTGGATAAACAAATGGTCATCTTTCCATACAATAGAAAAATACTTAAAAATAAAGAAGAATGAATTGATGCATGCAACAACTAGAGGAATCTCAAAACAATTAGACTGCATGAAAGAAGCCAGGTAAAGAATAATACATACTATATGCTTCTATTTAAAATTCCTGAAAATGCAAAATAATCTTTAGAGACAGAAAGCAGGCTACTGGATGCCTGGAGATGGGAGAGGGTGGGTATCAAGGAGGATAGGGAGGGCAGGATTAAACAAGGACATGCAAACACATTTGAGGGTGAACAATATGTTCATTTTCTTGAATTAATCGTTTCCTGAGTCCACAAATATATACCCAAAACTATGAATTGTACACCTTAAATATGGACAGTTTATTATATATTTTAAATTTCACCTCAATAATCTGTAAAAAATAATTTCAGTTGCATTAAAGACCAAAATGAGAAGAAAGCAAAGTTTTAACATTTAAATAAATAAAATAAACCAAAGTATTTTTATGATTTTATGATTTTAAAAAATAAATATGCAAAGTGCAGTTACAAAAATGAAAGCTGAAATTTTTGAATAATTATATTTTTAATTATAGGAAAGTCAAACTAATGCACAGACTTAGAAAACAGAAAGCTTATTTCTAGGATAAAGAAGTTCTACAATGAATTGAAAAAAAACAAACAAAACATAGTTTCAAAATGGTACAGCAATACAAAACAGGAATCAAAAGTGAAATACTGAAAAGATGCTCACCCTTACTGGTAACCATGGTAATGGAAATTTAAATGATTGTGCATTACTATTTGTACATAGGGACTGATAAGAATTCTTAAATTCTGAGAAAATAAAATGTTGACAGGGATGTGGAGAAACATGAAATGTATTCATCATTGGTGGTTGGTTTAACTATTTTCAAGTTATTGTTGTATCTTTTAAATTTGAAGACTTACATTCCTTACAACCTAGCAAATCCATTACTAGTTATGTACCCTAGGAAAATTCTAGAATAAGTGCAGAGGAGACAAGTACTGCATTGTTCTTTGCAGCATCGCTTGCAATACTGAAAAATGTAAACAAGCCAATTATGCATCAAATGGGATGAATAAACCTTTCTTATAATGTATTATTACATTATTAGTTTAAATCAGTAGTTCTAAACCAAGAACGATTTTGCCCTCCAGGGAACAATTAGCAAAGTCTAGAGACATTTTTGGTTGTCACAACTGGGGATGAAGGATGCTCCATTGCTATGATTACCAGTAAGGGTGAGCATCTTTTCAGTGTATAGAGACCAGGGGTACTGTTAAACATTTGAAAATGTATAGGACAGCCCCCCCACAACGAAGAATTATCCAACCCAAAATGTTAATAATACCAAGGTTGAGAAACTCCAGCTCAAATGAATAAACAATTTTTGTGTATGTCAACATGACTATATCACAAAAGCATAGTATTATCACAAGAGAAAAATGGCAAAAATATAGATAATATTACTATATACAAATTTCAAAAAAACTGACAAATCAGTACTACACATCATTAAAATCATACATGCTTTTTATACATTTTAAAAAACATTCATGGGGCTTCCCTGGTGGCACAGTGGTTGAGAGTCCACCTGCCGATGCAGGGGATGTGGGTTCGTGCCCTGGTCTGGGAAGATCGCACATGCCACGGAGTGGCTAGGCCCGTGAGCCATGGCCACTGAGCCTGCGCTCCGCAACAGGAGAGGCCACAACAGTGAGAGGCCCATGTACCACAAAACAAACAAGCAAACAAACAAAAAAAAACCATTCATGGACAGGAGGAGATCAATATTGCAGAGTAGGAGGATGTGGAACTCACCTCCCCCCATGAACACATCAAAAATACATCTACATGTGGAAAAATTCCCACTGAAAACTAACTGGAGACTGGCAGAAAGACTTCTATACAACCAAGGCTGTAAGAAAGATATCCACACAGAACTGGGTAGAAAGGGAAGAAAAGCAATCAGGTCAGGACTTTTGCTGCTGGGAGGGGACTCAGAAGATGAGGGGGATTACATGAGTGGGGATCCTCCCTGGGGAGTGAGTGGTTTGAGTCACATACTAGGTGCCTCAGCCCTGGGATCTGACACCAGGATTATGAGTCCCCTTGACGGCTGGAGGGCCAGTGGAACTAACAGGAGAACTGTGGGAAGCCTGGAGTCCACTTGTGAGGAGTGCGGACACAAGTACTTATTCCCAAGGCAGAGAGGGAGGACTGAAATTGCCTGGATCATAGACCTCTTTCCCACAATCACCCTGGCGCACACCCTAGCTTGAGCTGAGTGACCACTCCAGTCCCATTAACTTCACGACACAACTCCACACTGGAGTGAGGACTGCCACAACTGAGGAAAGAACTCGGCTATAAGGCACAAAAGTGGCTCAGACCCAAAGCAGAATTTGGGCAGGATGGAGGCAGTCATCACTGATGCTTACACATATATCTCTTCAGAAGCGGTCCAGATTTCTGACTGTGGCCAGACTGCCCCAGCCCATGCTCCAGCTCATGCTGAACAACCATACCAGCCCAACCTGCTCTGCAGGCAGCTACATACCAGGGCAAGGGTGGCAGAGACTAAGGGGAGAGCTCAGCTGTGAGTGAAAAAGACGTCTCAGACACAGAGCAGCAACTGAGCAGGGCAGGGGCAGCCATTACTGGCCCTTACACAGGCAGCACATCAGAAGCAGTCTAGGTGTCTGACTGTCACAGCCTGCAACCAGACCTATACCAAGTACCATCCCAGCCCCTCTTGCTCGACCATCGCTCCTCTATGTGGCTAGGGTGCTTGGGACCTGATCCTGCTCCTGATAGGGTGGTGATAGCCACTGAGCTGATAAGAAGCTCCAGCACACTGCCTGCTCTGGCCGTAGCCCTCCATCCCCAACCCCACCTCCTACCAAGGTAGTCGTTGCCAGCACACCCTGGGGAAAAACATGACTTGTGTTCACGTCAGATCCAGCTCTATCACCATGCCCACTGGCCACACGCAGACTGTATAGGGGTGCTTCCACACAAGGACACTCCTTCAACACTGCAATAGGTAACTATTTCACCTAATTTCATAGAGACAAAGTTAAGGAAAATGAGAAGACAGAGTAACTAGTTTCAATTGAGGAAGCAAGGGAAAAACCCTGAAACAACAACTAATGAAACAGAAATAAACAATTTGCCAGATAAAGAGTTCAAAGTATTAGTAATAAGACTCCTAAGTGAATTAAGGAAAAGAAAAAATGAACATAGTGAGAATTTCAACAAAGAGGTATTAAGTATGAAAAAGGATGAGTCAGAACTGAAGAATACAATAACAAATGAAAAACACACTAGAAGGAAATAACAGCAGACTAGGTGATAAAGAACACATAAGTGATTTGGAAGATAGAATAATGGAAATCACCCAATCAGAACACAAAGAAAAACAAATTTTAAAAACTGAAAACAATTTAAAGGATCTCTGGGGCAACATGAAGCATAAAACTTTGGCATTATCATGGTCCCAGAAGGAGAAGAGAGAGAACAGGGTAAAAAAATGTATTTGATGAAATTATGGCTGAAAATTTCCAAAACATGAAGAAGGAAACAGATATCCAGGTAAAGGAATCAGAGGAGCTCAAACAAGATAAACTCAAACCAACTGACACCAAGACATATCATAATTAAAATGGCAGAACTTAAAGATATAAAGAGAATTCTAAAGACAGCAAGAGGAAAAAAAGAATCATATACAAGAGAACCCCCATAAGGCCCTCAGCTGATTTTTCTGCAGAAACAGTGCAGGCTACAAGAGAGTGGCATGATATATTCAAAGTGCTGAAAGGGGAAAACCTGTAACCTAGGATACTCTACCCAGCAAGATTATCATTTATAATTGAGAGATAAAAAACTTATCAGACAAGCAAAAACTAAAAGTTTATCAATACTAAACCTACCCTAAAGGGTAGGTTTATGTAAAAGGGTCTTCTCTAAGTGGAAAAGAAAAAGGTATAACAGGAAGTAAGAACATATAGGAAAGGAAAAATTCCACTAGTAGAGGTAAATATATAGTAAAGGCTGAGGATCAACCACTTTAATAAGCTAGTATGAAGATTAAAAGACAGAACATTGTAAAATCAACCAAAACTACAATAACCAGTAAAGGGATAAACATGAAGCTGTAAAATATGACATCAAAAACAGGAAATGTGGGGGAAAGAAGGAAAATAATGTAGATCTTTTAGAATGTGTTTGAACTTAAATGACTCCTTGTTTAAAGCATGTAGATATAGTTGTAGCAACAGATATGAACCCCATGGCAACCATGAGTCAGAAACCTACAAGAGATACACAAAAACGAGAGAGAAAGGAACACAAGCATACTACTAAAGAAAATCCTCAGACCACAAGGAAGGAAACAAGAAGAAGAAAAGAACAGTGAAGAACTATTAAAAAAAAAAAAGACAAAAAATAACAAAATGGCAATAAGTGCATACCCATTAATAATTACTTTAAATGTCAATGGACTAAATGCTCCAATCAAAAGACAAGGTGGGATTGATTTGATAAAAGAACAAGACCCATGTATGTGCTGCTTACAGAGACTTGCTTCAGAGCTAAAGACATACACAGACGGAAAGTGAAAGGATGGAAAAACATATTTCATGTACACAGAAATAACAAGAAAGCAGGGATATCAATATTCATATCAAACAAAATAGACTTTAAAACTAAGTCTGTAACAGAGAAGGAAGATCATTATATAAATGGATCAATTGAAGAAGAGGCTGTAACGTTTGTTAACATATATGCGCCTAACACAGGAGATCCTAAATGAATAAAGCAAATATCAATGGACACGAAGAGAGAAATTAACAATAATACAATAATAGTAAGAGAATTTAACACCCCACTTACATCAGTGAACAGATTGTCCAGACAGAAAAAGTAGTCTTAAATGACACATTAGACCAGTTGGGCTTGATAGAATTCTAAAGGACATTCTACTCCAAATCAGTATAGTACACATTCTTTTCAAGGGCACATGGAATCTTCTCCAGGATAGATCACAGGCCACAAAACAAGTCTCAAAATTTAAGAAGATAGATTATATTAAGTATTTTTTTCTGAACATAGTGGTATGATACTATATGCAAATCAATTACAGGAAGACAAGTGAAAAATGCACAAACACATGGAGTCGCAACAAGATGCTACTAAAAAACCAATAGGTCAATGAAGAAATCAAAAGATAAACCTGGAGAAAATACTTGGAGACAAAAAAGGGAAACACACTTTCCAAAATCTATGGGATGCAGCAAAAAGAGTTCTAATAGGGAATTTTATAGCAACACAGGGCTTCCTCAAAAACAAGTAAAATCTCAACTAAACAACCGAACCTACTATCTAACAGAATTAGAAATGAACAAACAAGCCCAAAGTTAGCAAAATGAAGGAAATAATAAAGAACAGAGAGGAAATAAATAAAATAGAGATTAAAAAAATAGAAAAGGTAAATGAAACCAAGTGCTGGTGTTTTGAAAAATAAAATTGATAAACCTTTAGCCAGGCTTGTTGAGAGAAAAAAAGAGAGAAACAAAATAAAATAAGAATTGGAAGAGGAGAAATAACAATATCACAGAGACACAGTAATTCATAAAAGAATACTATAAACAGTTATATACCAACAAATTGTACAAACTAGAAGAAATGGACAAATTTCTAGAAACATACAACCTACCAAGAATGAATAAGGAAGAAATAGACAATCTGAACAGACCAATTGCTAGAAGTGAAAATGAATATGTAATATAAAAACTCCTAGCAGAGAAAAGTCCAGGACCAGCTGGCTTCACAGGAGAATTATACCAAACCTATAAAGAAGAGGTAATACCTATCCTTCTCAAACTACTTCAAAAAACTGAAGAGGATGGAACACCCCAAATTCATTCTACAAGGCCCCCATAACCGTGATACCAAAAACTGGATAAAGATACAGCAAAAAAAATTACAAGCCAGTACCCCTGGTGAATATAGATGCAAATATCCTCAACAGAATATTAGCATACTGAATGCAACAATACATTAAAAAGATTATACACCATGATCAAATTGGGTTTATCCAGGGATGCAAGGATGGTTCAATATTTGTAAATCAATCAGTGTGATACATCACATTAATAAAAAGAAGCATAAAAGGCACATGATCATCTCAGTAGATGCAGAAAAAGCTGTGGACAAAATTGAGCATCCATTCATGTTAAAAGCACTCATCAAAGTTGGTCGAGAGGGACTATATCTTAACATATTGAAGGCCATTTGTGAAAAATAAATAAAAGGTAAGCAAATTGGAAGAGAAGAGGTAAAACTGTCACTATATGCAGATATCATATTTCATTTAGAAAACCCTAAAATCTTCACCCCCAAATTATTACAAATAATAAATTCAGTAAATTTGCATGATACAAGATTAATATACAGAAATCTGCTGCATTTTTATACACTAGTAATGAACTATCAGAAAGGGAAAGTGAAAAAACAATTTTGCTTAAAATAGTATCAAAAATAATAAAATACCTGGGAACATACTTAACCAAGGAGGTGAAAGAGCTATACTCTGAAAACTATGAAACATTGATGAAGAAAACTGAAGATGATACAAAGAAATGGAAAGATATCCCATGCTCTTGGATTGAGAAAATTAACATTGTTAACATGTCCATATTACCCAAAGTACTGTACATATTTAATGCAATCCCTATCAAAATACTCATCACATTTTTCAAAGAACTAGAACAAATAATCCTAATAGTCATATGGAACCACAAAAACCCTGAATTGCCAAAACAGTCTTGAGAAGAAAGAACAAAGCTGGAAGTATAACCCTCCCAGACTTCAGACTATACTGCAAAGCTACAAGAATCAAAACAGCATGGTACTGGAAGAAAAACAGACACATAGGTCAGTTGAACAAGATAGAGAGCCCAGAAATAAACCCATACACCTATGGTAAATTAAACTACAGCAAAGGAGGCAAGAATATGCAATAGAGAAAAGACAGTTTCTTCAACAAGTGGTTCTGGGAAAACTGTACAACTACATGTAAAAGAATGAAATTAGATCATTTTCCACACCATATACAAAAATAAGCCCAAAATGGATTAAAGACCTAAATGTAAGGCAGGGAACCATAAAACACCCAGAATAAAACATAGGCAGAACACTCTGACATAAATTGTAGCAATAATTTTTTGTATCTGTCTCCTAAGACAAAGGAAACAAAAGCAAAAATAAATGGAACCTAATTAAACTTAAAAACATTCTGCACAGCAAAGGAAGCCATTGACAAAACAAAAAGACAATGTCCTGAATGAGAGAAAATATTTGCACATGATATGAGTGATTAATGTAAAAAATAAACATCTCATAGAACTCAATATCAAAAAACAAAAAACCAGTTTAAAAATGGCAAAAGACCAGAATAGACTCTTTTCATTGAAGATATACAGATGGCCATAAGGCATATGAAGAAATGCTCCACATTGCTAATCATCAGCAAAATGCAAATCAAAACCAGAATGAGATATCAATTTACTCCTATCAAAATGGTTATGATTAAAAAGACTGAAAATAAAAGATGTTGACGAGGATATGATAGGAATGTAAATTGGCACAGCCACTATGGAAAACAGAAGAGAGGTTCCTTCAAAAACTAAAAATAGATCTACCATATGATCCAGCAATTCCACTGCCAGATACATATCCGAAGAAAATGAAAGCACTGATTCAAAAAGATACATGCATTTCAGTGTTCGTGGCAGCATTATTTACAATAGCCAAGATATGGAAGCAACCTAAATATCCATCAAAAGATGAAAGGATGAAGAATATGTGACACACACACACACACACACACACACACACACACACACACACACACACAATGGACTATTAGCCATAAAAAAGAATGAAATTCTGCTATTTTCAACAGTGTGGATGGACCTAGAGGGTATTATGCTTAGTGAAATGTCAGACATAGAAAAACAATTATTCTATTTATCACATGTGGAATCTAAAAAATAAAACAATCAAATGTATATACCAAGACACAAATAGACTCACAGATACAGAAAACAAACTAGTGTTTACCATGGGGAATAGGAAGGGGGGAGAGGCGTGATCAGGGTATGGGATTAAGAGATACAAAGTACTATGTATAAAATAAATAAGCAACAAGGGTATACTGTACAGCACAAGGAAATATGGCCATTATTTTGTAAAAATCTTAAATGGAGTATGATCTATAAAATTTTTGAATCACTATGTTGTACACCTGAGACTAATATAATATTGTAAATCAACTATACTTCAATTTTAAAAATAAATGAATGAAAGGCAAAATAAATTCATGGAAATTATACTCACTGACATTAGTAGTACCTTACTTTGAGGAAAGTGGGAGAGTTAAAGAATGTTAATGACATATAGCTATTTATTTCTTTAAAAATAATGTATCTTTAGCAACTATGACAAAATATCCATTTTTTGTTAAACATGGGTGGTGAATCCTGGTACGTAATATAAAATTGTCTGTATTTTTACTAGTTTTGAACTCTTTATAATTTCTATTGTTAAAATATAAAAACCAATGCATTGAATCCATGAGTTTCTTTTTACAAAGCTATAATAAAATACCAGGGAAAAGAGATAGATTAGAACAGAAGCAAAAGAATTAGAAAAAAACATTTTTCACTACTCTTAACAGTAAAATCATTCAATAAAGCCAAGATCATTTTTTAAATGCAAATAAAGTTTTTTAAAACTTAAGAAAAAAAGGAGGAAATATAAACTAATGCTAGCTATAAAAAGGGAACATAATACTAAAATGATAGAGGAAGATTATTGTAATAAAAACACCTAAAACAAAAATAAAAGGGCAGAGCATACAAATAATTAACAAAGGAGAAAATAAGTATTCTGTAATGTTAGCTCAATGATGGAGCAAGAATTATGTGAATAAACTCTAAAATGAATTCAATAAAAAATTGAAAAATGTATACCAAGCCATTAAATATTAGATAGTCATTAAAAGTGTTATAATGTTTAAGGATTGTCTTTTTTAATAAAGGGAAAATAGTTATAATAATATTAAAAAATAAAATCAGCAAATACAGCAGGATCTAAGTATTTAAGATAATTGTATACAAAAAAAATTGAAAAGCAAATATGCCTAAGTGCTGACTAGATTTACCTGCAGTTGATAGGATCATGAGTACTATTTCCCTACTGCTTCTATATAAATTTTTGTTAGTTCCTGGTACAGAGCATAGTGATCCAATATTTCTATACATTTCAAAGTAGTCAGCATGATGTCTAGTTGTCACGTGTCACCAATAAAGATATTACATAAATATTGACTGTATTCCCCATAATGTACAATTCATATCTGTGAATCATTTATTTTGTAACTGAAAGTTTGTACCTCTTAATCTTGCTCACCTATTTCTCTCCTGCTCCAATCCCCTTCCTCTCTGGCAACCACATGTTTATCCTCTGTTTCTATAACCCTCTGTTTTGTAATTTTTTTCATTTGTTTTGTTTTTAGATTCCACCTAAAAGTGAAATCGTACAGTATTTCTCTTTCTCTGCCTGACTTGTTTCACTTACCATAATACCCTCTACGTCCATCCCTCTTGTCCCAAGTAGTAAGAGATTTCATTCTTTTTTATGGCTGAGTAATACTACATGGTATATATATACACCATATCTTCTTTATCCATTCATCTATTGATAGGCATTTAGGTTGCTTCCATATCTTGGCTATGGTAAATAATGCTGCAGTGAACATAGGGGTGCATATATCTTTTTGAATTAGTATTTTTATTTTCTTCAGATAAATACCCAGGAGTTGAATTGCTGGTTAGTATAATAGTTCTATTTTTAATTTCTTGAGGAACCTCCATACTGTTTTCCATAGTGGCTGCACCAATTTACATTCCCACTAAAAGAGCACAATTCCCTTTGCTCCAAGTCCTTGCAAGCACTTGTTATTTGTTGTCCTTGTGATAATAGCCATTCTGACAGATGTGAGCTGGTATCTCATTGTGGTTTTGATTTTCATTTCCCTGATGATTAGTGATAGCATCTTTTCATGTGTGTGTTAGCTATCTGTATGTCTTTTTTGAAAAATTGTCTATTCAGATCCTTTATCCATTTTTTAATTGGGTTGTTTGGTTTTTCATGTTGAGGTGTATGGGTTCTTTATATATTTTGGATATTAACTGCTTGTCAGATATGTCATTTGCAAATATCTTTTCCTATTCAGTAGGCAGCCTTTTTGTTTTGTTGATAGTTTCCTTTGTTATGCAAAAGCATTTTCGTTTTATGTAGTCCCATTTGTTTACTTCTGTCTCTGTTTCCCTTGGCTGAAGAGAGATATCCAAAAAAAAAGTTGCTGAGACCAATGTCAAAGAGCATATTGCCTATGTTCTCTTTTAGAAGTTATATGGTTTCAGGTCTTACATTTAAGTCATTAATCCATTTTGATTTTATTATTGTATATTGTGTGAAAAAAACAGTCCACTTTCATTCTTTTGCACATAGCTGTCCAGTTTTCCAGAAAGCCTTGCCAGGTAGACTATTCTTGGTTGTAGGTTTTTCTCTTTCATCACTTTAAATAGGTAGTCCCACTCCCTCTGGCCTGCAGTGTATCTGGTAAAAAGTCAGCTGATAGCCTTATAGGGAATTCTTTTGTATGTAACTTGTGCTTTTCTCTTTCTGCTTTTTATGTTCTCTCTTTATCTTTAATTTTTGCCATTTTAATTACAATGTGTCTTTGTGTGAGCCTCTTTGGGTTGATCCGCTTTGGGAATCTGTGCTTCCTGGGCCTGAATGTCTGTTTCCTTTTCCAGGTTAGTGAAGTTTTCAGCTGTTACATCTCAAAATATGTTCTCTACCCCTTTCCCTCTCTTTTCCTTCTGGAACCCCAATAATGAGAATGTTAGTATGCTTGATGTTGTTCTAGAGGTCTCTTAAACTGTCTTTATTTTTTTAAATTCTTTTTTCTTTTTTCTGTTCAATGAGTGATTTCCACTACTCTGTCTCCAAGTTTGTTGCTTTCTCTGTATCATCTAATATGCTGTTGATTCCTTCTAGTGTATTTTTTGGTTTCAATTATTGTATTATTCAGCTCTGTTTGGCTCTTTATATATTTTGACTCTGTTAAAAACCTTCTAACTTCTCACTGTTCATCCATTCTTCTCCCTAGTTCTTTGAGCATCTTTATGATCATTACCTTATGTGCTTTATCAGGTAGATTGCTTATCTCCACTTCACTTAGTTCTCCTCTGGGGTTTTATCTAATTCTTTCATTTGGAACATATTCCTCTGTCACTTCATCTTGTGTAATTCACTATTTTTATTTCTATGTATTAGAAATAAATAAGGGAGTCATGGTCTTGGTGCTGGCCCACTGTCGGGTGGGGCTGAATCACATGGCAGCTGGCTACACAGTGCTGGGGGGGTGGATCCTGGGGCTAGTGCTGACCCACTGGTGTGCACTGAGTTGGCTTGTTCTGGGGCCAGGGTCCTGGAGCTAGTGTTGGCCTGCTGGTGGGAGGACCATGGCCCATGGTTGTCCCAGGGTTGGTGTTGGCCTACTGCTGGGTGGGGCTGGATCTGAGAGCAGCTGGTCGAGGTGTCCAAGGTGTCCTGGAGCTGGTGTAGCCCTGCTGTTAAGCAGGGCTAGGGCTCAGGGTGTCCCAGGGTGATGCTAGCCTAATGGTGGGTGGTTTGGTTTTTGATACAGGTGACTGCAGGGCAGTGGTGATTCCCCTGGCTGGTGTTGACCTGCTGTTATTTAGGGCTTGGGCTGTGGTGTTCCAGGTCTGGTATCTTCCCACTAGAGGGTGAGGCCAGGTCCTGGGACTAGTGCCTGTCTCCTGGTGAGTGGGGCTGGGTCCATCACCTGGGTGTGGGGCACCAGGGCTAATGTGGGCCTACTGGTGGATGGGGCCAGGTTCTGGTCCCTCTGGTGGTGGGCTGGGTCCTGGGGTGGCTAGAGGCTCAGGTGGTCCTATGTTAGCCAGCTTGCTGGAGGGTGGATCTTTGTCCTCACCAAGCTAGCTGCTTAGACTGTGTGTCCCAGGACTGGTGCTGACCCACTGGTGAGCAGGGCAGGGTCCCAGAACTAATAAGCTAGAGGGAGGATTCCAGAGTGGTGTTTGTCGCCAGGGTCCTCACGGTGGGATGAGCTCCCAAAAATGGCTGCCAGCAACTATGATTCCACGGTATGTTTCAGTTGCCTCCTGCATCTCCGAGAGGCTTTCTGAGATCATCAAGTGGGTCTGACCCAGGATTCTTTCAAATTAATGCTTATGCTCTGGATCCTGGAGCACATGAGACTTTTGTGTGTGTTCTTTGTGGAGTCTCTGTTTCCTGTAGCTTTCTGGCTCTCCCAAAAGTAAGCCCCACTGACCTTGAAGGCCAAACCTTCTTGGGGCTTGTCTTCCCAGTGTAGGACCCCCAGGCTATAGGGAGCCCGATATGAGCCTTGGATCCTTCACTCCTTGAGGAGAACCTCTGCAGTCGTACTTGTCCTCCAATTTGTGGGTCACCTACCCCAGGGTTATCGATCTTCACTATATTGCATTGCTACCCCTCTTGCCCATCTCCTTGTGATTCCTTCTTTATATCTTTAGTTGTAGATGTTCTTTATGCTAGTGTTCAGGACATTCTCATTGTATAGTTGCTCTATAAATACTTGTAATTTTGTTGTTCTCATGGGAGGTGATGAGCTCTGGCTCTTCCTTTTCTGCCATCTTTGCCATTCCCCCGTGGATCTTTTTGTACCATTAATCTTACTCTTTTAATCTGCAGATTTGTGTTTTTCTTCACTTTTTGGAAATTGTAACTTTATACTTATTTAACACTTTGCTCACCTCTGACTTTCTTTTCTGTCCTTTTTGAATGTGTGGTTGTTTGGATTCCAAGATTAAGTCTCAGTTTATTTTATGTTTTCTTGCATAGCTGTGTCTGTGCATGATTTGTTCATTTACTCAACATATATTTATTTGTTTATTATTAAGTATAGTTGTATGCTATTATATAAATTACAAGTGTACAATATAGTGATTCACAATTTTTAAAGTGTTACAGTCCATTTATAGTTACTATAAAATATTTGTTATATTCCCTGTGCTGTACAGTATATCCTTGTAACTTATTTTATACCTAATAGTTTGTACCTTTTAATCACCTACTCCTATGTTGCCCTTCCCACTTTCCCTTTTGCCACAGGTAACCACTAGTTTTCAACACATTTATTGAATGCCTTCAGTTTTAAGGCCTTGTTTTAGGAACTGGGAACATGGAGATAAATAAAACAGATAAAAATCCCTATCCTTGTGAAAATGAAATTCTAACATTCTTACATTATGTATTATGAGTGTTTTCTATGAATTCATCTTCTTATTGAGTTTAATTCATTTTGTCAATCACTATTCATTTTCTGTAACTTTTTCTTATTCCATGATATTCCCTTTTCATTACATCCTGTTCTTTTTTATGACTAAAGTATGTCCTAGAATCCTCTATCTCTTTAGTAATCTGTTTTCCCTTTATAGTTATTCTTTTTATTCCTCTATTTTTATCTCTCATTTATTATTCTCCACATCTCCATTAATCTTTATTGTCTGTTCATATTATTAATAAAGTATAGCATTATTATTCTGGAAAATGGTTATGAATTTCCTCCCCTGCTGTTGTGTGGATAGAGTAAGATCCCTGGTGGGCTTCTACTTTGGAAGGTCACCTTAAGGGTGAATTTGCCTGGAGCACAATTTGGAACTCAGTACTTTCAGAATTGCAGAGTGAGGAGGGATTTTCTCTGGAAGCATACCAATATCTATATTAGAAGCCATTAAAGAAGAATCCTCAGATTTTCCATCTGAAGATAAAAGTCAATCTACCAGGTGGTCTAGTAATAAGGGTATGGGAATGGTGGGAGGAAAGGTGTGGAAACTGACTTATATAACTGTCATTCAGAAAGACTTCCATTAATGACCACATTTTGTTCCTCTTAATCTTGGAACCATGCTCATAAGTAGGATTCTGCTTGAAATAGTTGCTGTCACCTCTGCCATGGGCTCTGGCTTCATTGCTCAAATTTGCCTGTAAACCAACTTTAATTCATTCTTCTTCCACAAATATATTAACATTACTTCATTATTTCCTCCTAATCTCCTTGCTGTTATAAGCTAATTTTCTTGGGTTTTTTATTTCTATAAGGTGTTTTCAAGAGGGTCTCAGAAGGGTGGAGAGGAGTACTTGTGCATTTTAAATCTAATCCCCAGCTTCTGTATGTATGTATTATGTGCAGTATACTAGAGATTAAAACAATAAATAATGTGAGTATATTTATTAAAGTTCATTGTGAAAGTGAACATATACAGGGCTCTGATGTAAAGAATAACATGAAAATATAAAACATTAAGGAAATGAATTATATAAATCAAATATGAATTATAAGCAGTAAAACATGGAGGTGACAATCTGGGTTTTTAACTTTCATTTTTTAAGATAGGCTATGCATGTCTTTCCAGAATATGTGTTCCAGCAGTGTATTGAGGTGGTTGCTGACTACCACACATTGATCATGTGGCTACTCAAATTCCTTGTTAAGTCATCCATAAACAGATGTCACTGGACACATGGGCCACCGGTGAACAGAGACTAATCCCTGGGCCAGGGAGTTTTTATCATCTATTCTATTTCCATTCTTTTTCTCATTTGCCAGTTAGCTTTTTGAAGGGGATAAATTAGTGACAGTTGTGCCAGCTTAGGAATATTTGTGTTTCATTTCTCTTGGTGCTGCCAAAATCCCAAATCCCAAGGTCTTTATATTGACCTTAAGATGTTGTTACTCATAAAATATAACACTCATGCATCAGTATATTAAGTGCCTTTATAATGATGTATATGTACCACTTAATAATTAGGCAGTTCAGATGGCAGAAGTTTTTCATTTAAACATAGTTAAATGTTATAGTTAATTGGGTAAGATTGATGAGAAGGTTTCTAAAATTCCATCCAAGGATAGATCTCAGACCAAAACAACACATACACATAATAAATAATAAATTGATGGATCTCACACTTAAATGCACACACACACAATAAATGGAATTCAGAATAACATCTTTCATTAATGGGAATTTTTGCTTCAACAATCTCACAGAAATTATGCATTAAAAATTATGCACAATCAGCATTAGTTATTTATATAAATGTTCTGACCAGATCCTCTTTTGAGATTTGTAGTGGTCTATTCAAAATTCCTCATGAAAAATAGATGTAGAATGGCTTTGTGAATCTTGTTAATTTTTCTGGCCTTTGATTGCTCTCCAGCTGTCTCTACTAAATTAGGATCTGTAGTGACCACTGAGTACCATAGCAAGAATAATTTCAGACATATTATTTCTTTGATCATCTAAATGTTTTAAACACTGACTAAATTTTGAATTTTTATTCTGTTTGATTTTAATTATTTATCATTTTAACTCAGGTAAGCGCTGGTGGTATTACAGGGTAAGAAGAACAAAAGCAACAAAGAATAAAA
Organism: Kogia breviceps; assembly: GCF_026419965.1. Taxonomy (NCBI): domain Eukaryota; kingdom Metazoa; phylum Chordata; class Mammalia; order Artiodactyla; family Physeteridae; genus Kogia; species Kogia breviceps. Next base: position 108,226,740 of record NC_081313.1, read on the forward strand.
CTTCCACTGCTAATTTTTTTAAAAAATTAATTAGTTTATTTATTTATTTATTTTTGGCTGTGCTGGGTCTTCATTGCTGCACACAGGCTTTCTCCAGTTGCAGCAAGTGGGGGCTACTCTTCTTTGCGGTGCACAAACTTCTCATTGCAGTGGCTTCTCTTTGTTGCGGAGCATGGGTTCTAGGTGTGTGGGCTTCAGTAGTTGTGGCATGCGAGCCCAGTAGTTAGCTTGTGGGCTCTAGAGCACAGGCTCAGTAGTTGTGGCGCATGGCCTTAGTTGCTCCGCCGCAGGTAGGATCTTACCAGACCAGAACTCGAATCTGTGTCCCCTCCATTGGCAGGAGTATTCTTAACCACTCTGCCACCATGGAAGTCCCTCCAGTACTAATTTTTAATAAGCAAAGTAGGAGTAAAAAATTCTATGTCGTGAAACTACTAATGAAATTTCAAGGGAAGACATCGATTTTTATCCAGCATTGTCAATTCTCTATTAAAATATGTAGAATTGTATAGTAATAGGTTAATAAAATATGACTTTTTATTTATAGCACTCTATAGTTTACTAAAGGACTTAATATTATCATCACTTTGTAACCTTTATTTTGTTTTTCCAAACCTTTGTGAGGAGTCAGTTAACTTTATAGCTAATCATCAGACACAAAATTTACTTAAGTTGTGGTTGAACATGGCCATTTTAGAATCAAGTGTCGAGTGTCTTTCTAAAAGGTGAAGCATGGAGGCCTTATTAGACTCACATACCCTTTTCACTTAAATGATATAATCTCTTAAATAGTCTAGCAAATCCATATTTTCTGAACACCATTAATTTTACCAATAACATCAATTTCTTTTTAAAAATTAATTTACTCTATTTTTATTGTTTGGCTGCATTGGGTCTTCACTACTGCATGCAGGCTTTCTCTAGTTGCAGCAAATGGGGGCTACTCTTCATTGTGGTACATGGGCTTCTTATTGTAGTGGCTTCTCGTTGTGGAGCACAGGCTCTAGACGTGTGGGCTTCAATAGTTGTGGCTCACGGGCTCAGTAGTTGTGGCCTGCGGGCTTTGTTGCTCCGCAGCACATGGGATCTTCCTGGACCAGGGATTGATCTGTGTCCCCTGCATTGGCAGGGGGATTCTTAACCACTATGCCACCAGGGAAGTCCCAACATCAATTTCTATATTTTTTTTCCTAGAGTCAATTTACTTATTTCTTTATTAACTTTACATCATTATTGGAGTATAATTATTTTACAGTGTTGTATTAGTCTCTGCTGTATAACAAAGTGACTCAGCCATATGCGTATATATGTCCCCATATCCCCTCCTTCTTGAGCTCTCCACTCTCCCTATACACCCCTATAGGTCATCACAAAGCATGGAGCTGATCTTCCTGTGCTATGCAGCAGCTTCCCACCAGCTCTCTACTTTACATTTGGTAGTGTATATATGTCAGTGCTCTTCTTTCACTTCGTCTCAGCTTACTCTTACTTCTCCCCATGACCTCAAGTCCATTCTCTACGTCTGCATCTTTATTCCTGTCCTGCCCCTAGGTTCATGTCCATATATATGTGTTAGCATACGATATTTGTTTCTCTCTTTCTTACTACACTCTATATGACAGATTCTAGCTCCATCCACCTCATTACAAAAAGCTCAGTTTTGTTTCTTTTAAGGCTGAGTAATATTCCATTGTATATATGTGCCACATCTTCTTTATCAATTCACCTGTTGATGGACACTTAGGTTGCTTCCATGTCCTGGCTATTGTAAATAGTGCTGCAACGAACATTGTGGTACATATCTCTTTTTGAATTATGGTTTTCTCAGGGTATATGCCCAATAGTGGGATTGCTGGGTCATATGGTAATTCTATTTTTACTTTTTAAGGAACCTCCATACTGTTCTCCATAGTGGCTGTATCAATTTACATTCCCACCAACAGTACAGGAGGGTTCCCTTTTCTCCACACCCTCTCCAGTATTTATTGTTTGTAGATTTTTTGATGATGACCATTCTGACTGGTGTGAGGTGATACCTCATTGTGGTTTTGATTTGCATTTCTCTAATGATTAGTGATGTTGAGCATCCTTTCATATGTTTGTTGGCAATCTGTATATCTTCTTTGGATAAATGTCTATTTAGGTCTTCTACCCATTTTTGGATTGGGTTGTTTGTTTTTTTTATATTGATCTCTGTGAGCTGCTTGTATATTTTGGAGGTTAATCCTTTGTCAGTTGCTTCATTTGCAAATATTTTCTCCCATTCTGAGGGTTGTCTTTTCACCTTGTTTATGGTGTCCTTTGCTGTGCAAAAGTTTTTAAGTTTTATTAGGTCCCATTTGTTTATTTTTGGTTTTATTTCCATTACTCTAGGAGGTGGGTCAAAAAGGATCTTTCTGTGATTGATGTCACAGAGTGTTTTTCCTATGTTTTCCTCTAAGAGTTTTATAGTGTCTGGCCTTACATTTAGGTCTTTAATCCATCTGGAGTTTATTTTTGTGTATGGTGTTAGGGAGTGTTCTAATTTCATTCTTTTACATATAGCTGTCCTGTTTTGCCAGCACCACTTGTTGAGGTGGCTGTCTTTTCTCCACTGTATATTCTTTATCAAAGATAAGGTGACCATATGTGCGTGGGTTTATCTCTGGGCTTTCTATCCTGATTCATTGATCTGCTTTTCTGTTTTTGTGCCATTACCACAGTCTTGATTACTGTAGCTTTGTAGTATAGTCTGAAATCAGGGAGCCTGATTCCTCCAGCTCCATTTTTCTTTCTCAAGATTGCTTTGGCTATTCGGAGTCTTTTGTGTTTCCATTCAAATTGTAAAAGTTTTTGTTCTAGTTCTGTGAAAAATGCCATTCATAATTTGATAGGGATTGCATTGAATCCGTATATTACTTTGCGTAGTATGGTCATTTTCACAGTGTTCATTCTTCCAATAGAAGAACATAGTATATCTCTCCATCTATTTGTATCATCTTTAATTTCTTTCATCAGTGTCTTATAGTTTTCTGCATACAGGTCTTTTGTCTCCTTAGGTAGGTTTATTCCTAAGTATTTTATTCTTTTTGTTGTAGCAGTAAAGGGAGTGTTTCCTTAATTTCTGTTTCAGATTTCTCATTGTTAATGTATAGGAATGCAAGAGATTCCTGTGTATTAATTTTGTATCCTACTACTTTACCAAATTCATTGGTTAGCTCTGATACTTTTCTGGTAGCATCTTTAGGGTTCTAAATGTATAGTATCATGTCATCTATAAACAGTGTCAGTTTTAATTCTTTTCCTATTTAGATTCCTTCTATTTCTTTTTTTTTCTCTGATTGCTGTGGCTAAAACTTCCAAAACTATGTAGAATAAGAGTGCTGAGAGTGGGCAACCTTGTCTTGTTCCTGATCATAGAGGAAATGGTTTCAGTTTTTAGCCATTAAGAATGATGAGGGCTGTGAGTTTGTCATATACGGCCTTTGTTATGTTACGGTAGGTTTCCTTACGCCCACTTTCTCTTGAGTTTTTTTCATAAATGGGTGTTGAATTTTGTTGAAAGCTTTTTCTGCAACTGTTGAGATGATCATATGGTTTTTCTCTTTCAATTTGTTAATATGTGTATCTCATTGATTGATTTGCATATGTTGAAGAATCCTTGCATTCCTGGGTTAAACCCCACTTGAACATGGTATATGATCCTTTTAATGTGCTGTTGGATTCTGTTTGCTATTTTTTTTTTTTTTTTTTCGGTATGCAGGCCTCTCACTGTTGTGGCCTCTCCTGCAGAGCACAGGCTCTGGACGCACAGGCTCAGCGGCCATGGCTCACTGGCCCAGCTGCTCCATGGCATGTGGGATCTTCCCGGACCAGGGCACGAACCCATGTCCCCTGCATCGGCAGGTGGACTCCCAACCACTGTGCCACCAGGGAAGCCCCTGTTTGCTATTATTTTGTTGAGGATTTTTGCATCTATGTTCATCAGTGATATTGGACTGTAGTTTTCTTTTTTGTGTGACACCTTTCTCTGATTATGGTACCAGGGTGATGGTGGCCTCATAGAATGAGTTTGGGAGTGTTCCTTCCTCTGCTATATTTTGGAAGAGTTTGAGAAGGATAGGTGTTAGTTCTTCTCTAAATGTTTGATGGAATTCACCTGTGAAGGCATATGGTCCTGGACTTTTGTTTGGTGGAAGATTTTTAATCATGTTTTCAATGTCAGTGCTTGTGATTGATCTGTTCTTATTTTCTGTTTCTTCCTGGTTCAGTCCTGGAAGGTTGTACTTTTCTAAGAATTTGTTCATTTCTTCTAGGTTGTCCATTTTATTGGCATATAGTTGCTTGTAGTAATCTCTCATGATGCTTTGTATTTCTACATTTCTAATTCTGTTGATTTCAATCTTCTTTTTTCCTTAATGAGTCTGGCTAGTGGTTTATCAATTTTGTTTATATTCTCAAAGAACCAGCTTTTAGTTTTATTGATCTTTGCTGTTGTTTCCTTCATTTCTTTTTCTTTTATTTCTGATCTGATTTTTATGATTTCTTTCCTTCTGCTAACTTTGGGGGTTTTTTGTCCTTCATTCTCTAATTGCTTTATGTGTAAGGTTAGGTTGTTTATTTGAGATTTTTCTTGTTTCTTGAGGTAGGATTGTATTGCTATAAACTTACCTCTTAGAACAGCTTTTGCTGCATCGCATAAGTTTTGAGTTGTTGTGTTTTCATTGTCATTTGCTTTTAGGTATTTTTGGATTTCCTTTTGATTTCTTCAGTAATCACTTAGTTATTTAGTAGCATATTGTTTAGCCTCCATGTGTTTGTATTTTTTAGATTTTTTTTCTTGTAATTGATATCTAGTCTCTTAGTGTTGTGGTCAGAAAAGATACTTGATAGAATTTCAGTTTTCTTAAATTTACTGAGGCTTGATTTGTGACCCAAGATATGATCTATCCTGGAGAATATTCCATGAGCACTTGAGAAGAAAGTGTATTCTATTGTTTTTGGATTGAATGTCCTATAAATATCAATTAAGGCCATCTTGTTTAATGTGTCATTTAAAGCCTGTGTTTCTGTATTTATTTTCATTTCAGATGATCTGTCCATTGGTGAAAGTGGGGTGGTAAAGTCCCCTAGTATTGTCATGTTACTGTCAGTTTCCTCTTTTATGGCTGTTATCATTTACCTTATGTACTGAGGTGCTCCTATGTTGGGTGCATAAATATTTACAATTGTTATATCTTCTTCTTGGATTGATCCTTTGATCATTATGTAGTGTCCTTCTTTGTCTCTTGTAATAGTCTTTATTTTAAAGTCTATTTTGTCTGATATGAGTATTGCTACTCCACCTTTCTTTTATTTTCCAAGTGCATTAATATCTTTTTCCATCCCCTCACTTTCAGTCTGTACATTTCCCTAGGTCAAAAGTGGGTCTCTTAATAGAGAGCATACATATGGGTCTTTTTCTTGTATCCATTCAGCCAGTCTGTGTCTTTTGACTGGAGCATTTTATCCATTTACGTTCAATGTTAATATCGATATGTCTGTTCCTATTACCATTTTCTTAATTGTTTTGGTAGGTCTTTTCCTTCCTTGTGTTTCCCACCTAGAGATATTCCTTTAGCATTTGTTGTAAAGCTGATTTGGTGGTGCTGAATTCTCTTAACTTTCCCTTGTCTGTAAAAGTTTTAATTTCTCCATTGAATCTGAATGAGATGCTTCCTGGGTAGAGTCATCTTGGTTGTAGGTTTTTTCCCTTTCATTACTTTAAATGTATCCTGCCACTCCCTTCTGGCTTGCAGAGTTTCTGCTGAAAGATCAGCTATTAAACTTATGGGCTTTCCCTTGTATGGTATTTGTTGTTTTTCCCTTTCTGCTTTTAATATTTTTTCTTTGTATTTTTGATAGTTTGATTAATATGTGTCTTGGCATGTGTCTCCTTGGGTTTATCCTGTGTGGGACTCTCTGTGTTTCCTGTACTTGATTGCCTATTTCCTTTCCCATATTTGGGAAGTTTTCAACTATAATCCCTTCAAGTATTTTCTCAGACCCTTTCTTTCTCTCTTCTACTTCTGCTACCCCTATAATTCGAATGTTGGTGCGTTTAATGTTGTCTCTGAGGTCTCTGAGATTGTTCTCAATTCTTTTCATTGTCTTTTCTTTATTCTGGTCTGTGGCAGTTATTTCCACTATTTTATCTTCCAGGTCACTTATCCGTTCTTCTGCCTGAGTTATTCTGTAATTGATTCCTTCTAGAGTATTTTTAATTTCCTTTATTGTGTTGTTCATTATTGTTTGTTTGCTCTTTAGTTCTTCTACATCCTTGTTAAATGTTCTTTGTATTTTCTCCATTCTATTTCTGAGATTTTGTATCATGTTTACTGTCATTATTCTGAATTCTTTTTCAGGTAGATGGCCTATTTCCTCTTCATTGGTTTAGTGGGGTTTTACCTTGCTCCTTCATTTTCTGCATATTTTTCTGTCTTCTCATTGTGTTCAACTTATTGTGTTTGGGGTCTCCTTTTCACAGGCTGCAAGTTACTAATTCCTCTTATTTCTGGTGTTAGCCCCCAGTGGGTGTGGTTGGTTCAGTGGCTTGTGTAGGCTTCCTGATGGAGGAGACTGGTGCCTGTGTTCTGGTGGGTGCAGCTGGATATTGTCCCTCTGATGGTCAGGGTTGCCTCCAGTGGTGTGTTTTAGGGTGTCTCTGAACTTAGTATGACTTTAGGCAGCTTCTCTGCTAATGGGTGGGGTTGTGTTCTTGTGTTGTTAGTTATTTGGCATGGGGCATCCAGCAGTGGAGATTGCTGGCCATTGGGTGCAGCTGGGTATTAGTGTTGAGATGGAGATTTCTGGGAGAGCTCCTGCCAATTAATATTACATGGAGCCAGGAGGTCTTTGGTGATCCAACATCCTGGACTCAGCTCTCTCACCTTGGAGGCTCTGGCCCGCCATCCAGGAGGAGCACCAAGACCTTGCCAGCTGCACGGCTCAGAAGAACAGAAAGAAGAAGGAAAAAAAAATAAAAGACAGCACCCCAAAACAAATGGTAAAAGCAAAACTAAAGAGACAAAGTCACACAAAGGAACAAACACTCAGAAAAAGAAAAAAAAAAAAAGGAAAAGAACAACCAAACCATTAAACCCACAAATAAAAACAATCACTGAAAACTAAACTAAGATAACTAAGATAAACATAAAATGAAAAACAAATCAAATGCAGAAAGCAAACCCCAAGTCCACAGTTGCCCCTGAAGTCCACCGCCTCAATTTTGGGAACACTCGTTTTCTATTCAGGTATTCCACAGGTGCTGGGTTTTTCAAGCTGATTGTGGGGATTTAGTCTGCTGCTCCTAAGGATGCACAGAGAGATTTCCCTTTCTCTTCTTTGTTCGCACAGCTCCTGGTGCTCAGCTTTGGTTTTGGCCCCGCCTCTGCATGTAGGCTGCCCTCAGGCATTTGTTCCCTGCCCAGACAGGAGGGGGTTAAAGCATCAGCTGGTTAGGACTCTCTTGCTCACTCAGGCCAGGGAGAGGGAGGGATGCAATAGTCACAATTAGAATGTGGGGCGTGCCTGTGGAGGGAGAGGCTGGCATGATGTTGCAACAGACTGAGGCACGGCGTGTGTTCTCTCTGGGAATTTGGCACTGGATCATGGGACCCTGGCAGTGACGTGCTACACAGGCTCCCAGGAAGGTGTGAGTACTGACCTGTGCTTGCACACAGGATACACGGTGGCAGCGGTGGCAGTGGTAGCAGTCTGTGCTCACCTCTGGGGTCTGAGATGATAGACATGGCTTGTGCCCATCTCTGGAACTCACTTAGATTGTGCTCTATCATCTGTGGGTACACTGAGCAGGAAGCCCCCATCCTCACGCACCCCAAGACCATAGTCTCTTGCCTCTCTGTCAGGTTCAGACTTTCTCCTGTACTCCCTCCCGGCTAGCTGTGGCACACTAGCCCCCTTCAGGCTGTCTTCATGCAGCCAACCCCAGTCCCCTCCCTGGGGTCTGACCTCCAAAGCCCGAGCCTCAGCTCTCAGCCCCTGCCTGCCCCAGCGAGTGAGCAGACAAACGTTTTAAGTCCAGTGAGTGCTGGTTGGCACTGATCTTCTGTGCAGGGATCCCTCTGCTTTGGCCTCTGCACCCCTGTTGCTGGCTCACCCCCCATCCCTGCCAGTGAGGGGGCTTCCTTAGTGTGTGGAAACTTTTCATCCTTAACAGCTCCTTCCAAGAGGGGCAGGTCCCATCCCTATTCTTTTGTCTCTCTTTTTTTTTTTCTTTTGCCCTACCCAGGTACATGAGGATTTTCTTGCCTTTTTGGAAGTCTGTGGTCTTCTGCCAGGGTTCAGTAGGTGTTCTGTAGGAGTTGTTCCACATGTAGATGTATTTTTTATGTATTTGTGGGGAGGAAGTTGATCTCCACATTTTACTCCTCCGCCATCTTGAAGGTTTCCTCTCTTTGTAAGCTTTAAATAAAACTCTGAGGTAAGTTTAAATATATCCATCTTATAGATGAGAAAAGAGAGTTTAAATAACAGTAAGAATCATACCTGAGTTTGAAAAACAAGGAATTTTTTTTACCAATTAACAATCAAATATATTCACTGTTACATTAAACCTATCTTTATACTGCATATCATAACCTGACATAAATACATCTCAAATATTTCTTTTAGTTTCCATGTAAATATCTGATACAACTTTTTAGGTAAACTTTTTCATGCTGTTCTGCATTAGTGAACAGAGGGAAAGCTTTGTATCCTATGTTAAAATGGTTCATTCCATACATATCTAATAGTCATTAGAAGCGCTCATATATCATTTATGCCCAGCTCAAGCCATTGCTTGTAGCTTTAGTCCTTTAACTTCCAGATGGGTAATACTAAACAACTTCCTTCCCTAACTTTCTCCAAGTTATCTGAGGATGACTTTTCTGGCCCTGTCATCTTGTTTGGACTGTCAAGATAGAGTCCTACTCAAAAACTGAACCATTTATCAGAGACATAGAAAACCTCTTTTGTGGTAGAAATGGTAATATCTGTTCTTGAATTTTTTCTGCTATGAACACTTTATATTTTGTAGTATAGGATTCTGGACATTCAGTTTAACCCATGTTGGGGATATAGGAACTTTGAGAAAAGTCTTGACCTTGTCTGTAGGTGTTTCTGCATCCTATCCATATGAAGAAGTGCCCTTTCAGCTCAGTAAGAAAAGTTAGCCTTTTCCATTTTAATATTTTAGAAATTTGTCTTTACTTTCTACACAACTTTTACCTAAAATATATTAAGCAGTTAATAGTGTAGAATGTTTATAGTTCACCAGTTGGTAAAGATCTCATCATTAAATTGTCTTTACGTAGTTCATATAAAATCTCCTTGAGACAACTTGTCTTAGCAGAGATAATCTAAAAGATATGATTACCATTAGTTCATCCAGATTGTTTCCCTTTATAAGCAAGATAAAGTTTACAGTTATGCCATAGCAAAACTTTCCTTTCAAAATTTCAAATTTGATCTCTGAAAACTATTCTCAGCTAAAAGAAAATTTTCAAATTCTTTTGACATGTAGTTTCATACATAATGTTCCTTTTTTTTCCTAGTATAGTCTTTCTCCTTATCTTTGTAAGATTTGAACCTAAGAATTTAGGTCCAGAAAATTTCTCTGTTGTACTCAAGCATGCTCTCTCTAAATGGCAACAAAGATAGCAGTGGACAGCTCCATGGAAACAATGTCTTTTTAGGACTCAAGCTCTCAGAAAGAGAGCTAGCCGCCTTTACCCTTCCATGCATCCAAAATACTTCCTGAAAAAAAGTTTCATTGTCCTTACCTGGATCATGCCAACTTCTGGACTGAACCTGTGGTAGTAGGGTACTCTCATTAAAACTGTGGTTTCATGATAGCATTTTTGATGGAGACACAGACTCAGTGATTGTCAGTCTAACAAGATGAAAGAGAAGCAGTTATCATAAGGAATAAAGAGTTTCTCTTACTAGAAAATGGGGAAATGGGAGGTGGATAGCCAAAAACATTTCTCTCCTCTATGCAAACATCCTTCAAGAGGCAAGGAGTATCATCCTCTATATTTAACTCTTCCCCACTGAAGCATATAAAGTTGGTCATTTGTTCTCCTGAGATGCCTATGGAATATGTTTAATTAAACATTTATCACAGCATAATATACTATTTTTTTGTGCTGCTCTGCCTCCCTCTCTAGATTGTAATTCCTTGAGGACACAAACCATATCTTAGCTATTTTTGTAGGCTCAAAGCATTGTAGTGTTTAGGACAAAGTAAATCCTAAAATTGTTCCTTACATTAATAGCATGATAAGCATGAGTTCTTCCATCTTCTTCTCTTGCACAAGTTCAAAAAGGCACATGCAAGAACCATTTATATGTGCAAAAAAAAATCTTTACAGAAATGTGATTTAAAAGTAATGGGTTTTGCTTTAAACAATAGATAGTATGAGAAATATTTCTTTATCTTGTGTAGAATAGCTCCTGATGACACAGTACATTATATTGATCAATGTCCTTATTAAAATTTTATATGAAAGTGTATTTAAAATCTGACAGAGAAAAATTATGCTTCAATTCATTGCTAACATGAAACATGCCTCTATCATTTGGTGTATTTATTCTGCTAAATAATGAGAAATTCAGTAATGTCTGCTTCCATTTTTACTATCAAGAAACAAATAAATAGAATTTAAGCTTAATTGTCTTAGCCTAATTTAAGCTATTTTTCCAGTATAATTGTTTCCTAATCTGGTTCTCAATTTTATCATGTATAAAAATCATCCAGGGAACTTGTCAAAATACATGTTTCCTTGTCCCACTCCCTGAGATTCTGATGCAATCAACTATTAACTTGCATATTTTGACATTTGATTGATTTAGAAATTGGCAAGTAAATATATGCATGTTTCAATTTCTAGGATATTCACTAAAAGTATAGGAACAGAACACATTTCCAAACAGAGGCACAAAGAAGGAATGATAAAAAACATGATTCAACCAATCTAAAAGTTGTCCAGAAAAGAGAGACAAAGGAAACAGACGCCCTTTGAGTGAATGGAAAGAGAGAACTCTTGATATCTGAAGTTTCCCCTAGAGTATTGAGCTGAATATTAATCAGTGCATGCACGTAAGGAAACTAGAGATTGGGGAAAGAATTACTAGAAAGAAATGGAGATAAAAGTACCTCCATATCAAAATGTGAGAAGGGAGAATTTTAACAAATTTTATTAAAGAGAATGGAATCAAAAATTGAAAGCAAAATAATAGCAATTCAAATGCAACCATATATGAGAATGAGAACAATACCAAAAAAATAATTCTAACATAGAAAAATAACTGATAAAATTCAACCCCCATTCATGATAGAAATGTTTAACAAGTTAGGCATAGAAATTATATTCTTTAGAAACTATTACAGTAAACATTATCCTAAATGGGGCAATGTTGGAAACATTCCTTTTAAAGGGAGAAATGAATTAAACAATTTTGTATATTTCTGGCTTCTTTTGTTTTTCTCAGTGAACAATATGTCTTGAAAATCACCCAATATTAGTTGACAGAGCTTTCTCATTCTTTTCTAAAGCTTTATAGTACCTTATTTTATAAATGTACCATAATTCATTCCTATATGTGGGCATTCAGTTTGTTTCTATCTAATATCTTGCAATTGTAAGTAATACTAAAATGCAGATCTTTTGCATATGTATTTCATATTTTTGGAGGTGTAACTTAAAGATAAATCCCTAAAACTAAGATAAAAAAATAAAGGTACATTTAGATTTTTTAAAGATTTCCTCTCCATAGCAGCTGAAACATTTTACATTCCCACCAGAAATGTGTGAAAATATTTTTTTCCCCACAGATTTGCCAACAGGATTTGCTGTCAAACTCTAAATTTTTTTCCATCAGACAGGTGAAAAATGGTATCTTGGTGTTTTAAATTTCATTTCTATTGTTAGAATTGTAAACTATTGTAATGATTTTAATTGAAAAATCACTTCATAAGTTTAGAGACTATTTTTATTTTTTGTGGATTGTATATTCTTACTTATTTTTTAAAATGGATTTTTGGTTGGGACTCTTTTTTTTGGTCCTTTATTCTATTGGATTTTCATCCTTTTCTCTTGATTTTTAGTAGTTCTTCATATAGTAGAGATAATATTTATATAAATGAAAGTTTTTCCAAATTTGTCATTTGTCTTTTGATATTTCTGTCATACTTTTTCTTGTCATGCAAAGTTTTTAATTTTTATGGTGTTATATTTAACATTTGCTTTACTGAATCTGGATTTAGAATCATAGTTAGGGAGATTTCCTATATCCAGGTTATAATAATTCAGCTATATTTATTATTCATACTGGTATGATTTTGCTTTTTACATTAAGTCTGATCTATTTGGAATTTGTTTATGTATATCATGCTAGGTAGTGTTCAATTTATTTTAATACATAGCTCTATAGGAAAGATAAATTAGAAATTAATAAAAATAATTCAATTACAGAGAGTGAAGGGAAACAGGGAGTGAGGGAAAGCAATATATATTGTTTGAGTCTATCTTCTTAAATATCTTTGGAGCTGTGTTAATGCTTTATGTTTTTTAAAGTATAATTATATCAACAGATATGAGGAAAAAATAGAAAAAATGTATACAAATAGAAACAAATGACCCTATGTATCAAAAGCATAATATAACCACATCTTAAACTCAACTTGGTAAATTTTGTTGGTTAATTATGTATATATGTGTCTGACATATATGTGTGTGCAAAAGAATAAACAGAAAAACTCCTGGATCTAATAAGCACTTATAGCAATGTTGTAGGATACACAGTTAATATACAAAAGTCATTTGTTTTCTTATATACCAGCAACAAACAAGTAGAATCTGAAATTAAAAACACTACTATTTACATTAGCATCCCCCCAAATGAAGTATTTAGGTGTAAATCTAACAAAATATACAAAAGAAGAAAACTATAAAACTGATGAATAACATGAAACAAGAACTAAATAAGTGAAGAGATATTCCATGTTCATGGATAGGAAGACTCATTGTCAAGATGTCAGTTTCTCCCTACTTGACATATAGATTCAATGCAATCTCGGTAAAATCCCAGCAAGTTATTTTGTGGATATTGACAAACTGATTCTGAAGTTTATATGGAGAGGAAAAGACCAGGAATAACCAACACAGTATTGAAAAACAACAAAGTTGGAGGACTAACACTACCCAACTTTAAGACATACTGTAAAGCTACAATAGTGAAGACAATGTGGTATTGATTAAAAAAAAAAAAAAAAAAAGACAAAAAGATCAATGGAACAGAATAGAGAACCCAGAAATAGACCCACATAAAAATAGTCAACTGAATTTTGACAAAGGAGCAAAGGCAATACAGTGGAGCAAAGATAGTATTTTCAACAAATAGTGATGGAACAACTGGACATCCACATGCAAAAAAAAATCTAGATGCAGACCTTATACCCTTCACCAAAATTAACTGAAAATGGTTTACAGACCTAAATGTAAAATGCAAAACTATAAAACTCCTAGAAGATAACATAGGAGAAAATTTTGATGACCTTGGATATGGCATTGACTTTTTATATACAGAACCTGAAGTGCAGTCTATGAAAGAAGTAATTGATAAACTGGACTTCATTAAAGTTAAAAACTTGTACTCTCTAATAGGCAATGTCAGGGGAATGAGAATGCAAGCCACAGACTGGGAGAAAATGTTTTCAAAAGACATATCTGGTAAAAGACTGTTATCCAAAATATGGGAAAAAAAAAAAACCCTCTTAAAACTCAACAATCAGAAGATGAACAGTTGACTAAAACTGTATGTATAAAAAAAAACTGTATGTATATACTGATACTAAAATGTAAGCAAATAAATAAATACATAAAGTACAGTGATAAAAGGAAAAACTACGTTACTATGGAAAACAAAGGATAGAGTTTTTAAAAATCACCATTTTGCAACAATCATTGTAGTAACTGATTCAGTCAAGGATCATCAGTGGCTGTTAAATAATTAGGTGAAAGTCTTTGGGGCAACAGTATACTTAAAAGTCTCAAAATATCTCCCAAAGTTCACTTATAAACTATTAAGGGGAAAGATATTTTTGTAATGGAAAAATCTGGCTGGTAATACCTTACAAGAGATACAAGTTAACGTAACTAACAATGATTGACATCACATGCCTGCTAATAAGATGCACTGTGAAAGCCACAATACTGTTTATGTAGAATTTCTTTCAAAACTGCATAAACTAAATAAAAACATAAGGAAACTATCAGATAACACAAATAGGAGGACATTGTAAAACAAAATAGAAACTTTATCCTATAAACCTTAAAAATGTTAATATTGTAAAAGACAAAGAAAGGTAGAGGTAGTATCCTAGATTTTAGAAGACTAAAGAGATGAAAACCACATTATATGTGTGACCTTGTACTGGATCTTAAATCAAAAATTTTAATAAAGGACAGTACAGTAACAATGGGGAAATTTTGAGTATGTATTAGGTAATAGTATCATATCAGTACTATTGAATTGCCTCAATTTGATTAATTTATTTTGGTTATTTAAGAGAATATCCTGGTTCTTAGGAGTATCAAGCCGAAGTATTTAAGAGTGAGAAGTCATAGTGTCTGTAACTTGTTCTCAAATAGTTTGGCCAAAAAATATTTAAGATTGAAAATTATACTTACACAGAGGATTTTATTACATTCTTCAAATTTTATGTTTGAATTTGTTCAAAATGAAAGCTTAATAATGTTTTAAAATATTACTGACAAAATGAGGATCCCACTATTGCCATACCTACATATTATTTTTCTCATGGTCTTATCAAGTGCAGTAAGACAGTTTAAAATATCAAAGTGTTAGAATTCAGAAGAGGAATATAAAATTCTCATCATTTGCAGATGATGTAATTGTCTACATTAAATATCAGTAATAATATACAGAAAAGTACTATATTTTAGCAGTCTGAGTAGATATTACATTTCTATATATCAGCAACAATTCAAAAATGTAACATTTTTTTTTTTTTTTGCGGTACGCGGGCCTCTCACTGTTGTGGCCTCTCCCGTCGCGGAGCACAGGCTCCGGACGCGCAGGCTCAGCGGCCATGGCTCACGGGCTTAGCCGCTCCACGGCATGTGGGATCTTCCCTGACCGGGGCACGAACCCATGTCCCCTGCATCGGCAGGCGGACTCTCAACCACTGCGCCACCAGGGAAGCCCAAAAATGTAACTTTTAAAAGCATCATTTGTAATGGCAACAAAGTCACAAAATACCTAGGATTAAATTTAACAACTATATGTAAGACCTATATGCATAAAAATATAAAATTTCCCAGAAAGAAACTAAAAGTGCTAAATAAATGGAGAGATATGTTCATGGATGGGGAGACTTGTAAATATAACAGTTTTTCCTAATTTGATCTATAGAGTCAAAGTAATTCCAGTAAAAAACTTATGAGCTCTTTTTTCCCCTTGAATTTGGGAAGACAATTTTAACACTTATATGGAAAAGTTAAAGAGCCAGTACTAGAAAAAACACTCCTGATGAAGTAAGAGGAGGAGGAAGAGGCGGAGGGAGGACAAGAACAAGAACAAGAGGATGTAGCACAGGGAGATCAGCTCAGTGCTTTGTGATGACCTAGAGGGGTGGGATAGGGAGGGTGGGAGGGAAGCTCAAGAGGGAGGGAATATAGGGATAAATGTATACATACCGCTGATTCACTTTGTTGTACAGCAGAAACTAAAACAGCATTGTAAAGCAATTATACTCCAATAAAGATATTAAAAAAGAAAAAGAACAAGAGAACGGGACAGAAAGGGGAGAAATTTACCCTAATACATATCAGGACTTATTATGAAGATACAGTAAGTTGACATTTGACAGAGTTGGCATGACTGATCAGTGGGGAATGGAGGAAGTATCCAATTAACAGAGGTTGAAAAAGTGGTTTTCTACTTGGAAAGGGGAAATTGGATCCCAAACTCACATGATGCACAAAATCAAATACAGATGGAATATGAAATTTAAAGTAAAAAAGATTTTTAAATTGTTAGAATATATAGTTGAATATCTTTCTGAGGTTGAGGTAGAGAATAATATTTTAAGCAGGACACTAAAAAGCAATATTTCTAAAATAAGATGTAATCAATTTAACCATATTAAAGTTAAAATATTCTGTTTATGAAAAAATACCATAAATAATGTGTAAAAAGAAACTTCATACTATAAGATGTGTTCAGCAAATATAATCAATGAAGGATTAGTATCAGAAATGAATGTAGAAGACACTCAGGCATGCACAACCATTGACCTTCTGGGAGGTGCTCCTAAGCCTGGCCCAAGTCTGGATGGGGGCTCCCAAGCCACTGGAGAACATCTGGCTCTGCTGTCATTACAGCCTGCATGCTGGACCAAGCCTGTTTGACTTCCACTGCCTCAACTATATCCTGAATGTCAAAAAGTGTGTCCATTTGATATATTTGAGGAAACGGAAACTTGGGGTGACCAAGGCATTCTAGAAGAGAGCACCTATGAAAGACTGGCAGAGGAGATGCTTAACATATTAACAGAGTGATTTTGATTGTCTCTTGAAGACCTGGCAAGCAAACATTACATGTTTAAGCACTCTTCATTCATCAGAAGCCTTTCTGCAAAAATTACATGAAGGCTGGCTGACCAACCTCCTCATCTTTTTCAGAATGAGACTCATTAAAAGGTAACATGAATGGTATCATGCCCTTTTGAAAACATAAACACTTCTGAGCCCTTTAGTAATATCAAAGGCAACTCGAAATTTTCAAACTGAAATCCATCCCCCATTTGCTCTTTGTGACTGCCAAGGTGTGGCCAGCGGTGGGTGAGATAGGACACATGGTGAGGCTTCTTCCATATATGCATGTTTATATACACACACATACAGATAGTCCCCAACTTACAATGGTTCGACTTAAAGTATTTTGACTTTATGATGGTGTGAAAGAAATGCACATTTATTAGAAACTGTGCTTTGATTTTGGAATTTTCCTCTTTCCTGGGCTAGTGATATGTGGTATGGGGCAGCACCAACGAGCTGAAACTCCCAGTCAGCCATGTGATCACAAGGGTATAAAACTGATATACTTACAACCATTCTGTACCCACACAACATTCTCTTTTCCATGTTCAGTTCAATATTTAATAGCTTACCTGAGATATTCAACACTTTATTATGAAATAGGCTTTGTGTTAGATGATTTTGCCCAACAGTAGGCTAATTTAGGTATTCTGAGCACATTTAAGGTAACCTCGGCTAAGCTATGATGTGCTGTAGCTTATGTGTATTAAATTAATTTTCAACATGATGTTTTCAGGTTATAATGGGTTCATCAGGATGTAACCCATGGTAAGACAAGGAAGGTCTGTATAAATATATGTGTATGTGTGTGTGTATATATATATATATATATATATATATATATATATATATATATATAGTTTTTTTTAGTTTAAGTTTCATTTAGTAACAGCTGTCAAAACAGTGGAGTTTAAGAATGCAAAAGAATCTCCCAAGACTATCTTCCAAAGACAAAAAGGAAAAAAGTCATATCTGTAAGCTGAATGATAGAATAAACAAGGTCATGGAGCCGAGGAAGTGCTCTGTGAACTGAGATGGGCCACATATGTGAAAGAGATTCATATTGGTGTGAAGAACCCTGCTCCAAGACTTGGCTTAGCCCTAAAGTATTTGTCTACCTGTGGCAAGTTTCAAAACTCCCTGGGCCTCTGTTTTTGCATCTGTTAAATGACAGAGTTAAACTGGACAGAATATAGTTGATTTCCACTTCAAATATTCAATGCTCTCAGGAAACCTAACAGGCTAGCTTTAGTTCCCTCTGGCTAAATGAGGGAATGACAGTGAATAATTTTTAAACCTATGTGGCAAATATATTGTAGGTATTGCTCTATTGGAAATTTAGTTTTATTCATAATAAAATAATAATCATCCTTTACTGCTCCCTTAATGTGCTAATAACCCTGTTACACCATATTACAGTACCTCATTTTTATCTTTACCGATCTGCATTTTACATATGAAGAAATCAAAGCTCAGGAACATTAAAACAAGTCAGCCAAACTTACTTTCATCTTCTGGTTTTATTAGATTTACTAGTGGTAAGTCTATATGAATATGTAGCAAAAGCTTTTGCAGTAGGTGAACAAAAAACACATTCCATTATAGAACTAAAATTTTGACAATAGAAAAACAAAAAAATACTGAATGAGAATTTGCAGTATTTTCTTTCTTAAGAAATAAAAGTTTCTTTGAGTCCATTGGAAATTTTTAAGTGTGATAGGTCACTGCCAATGAAAATATTAATAAAATCCTATTTGTTTGGGACAAAAGCAATATAAAATTCCTACACAAAAAGTCTTTTTAAAATGAACAAAATACATAGGCAGCCATTTCACAGAAGAAACACATGTATAATAAAGACAGAAAAAGGTGTGCAATGTCACTAGCAGTTGGGGAAATGCGAATAGCAGCCACAATGTGATACCATTTTGCACTCATTAAAACAGTATTGAGAAGTATGAACAGTAGCAAGGTTTGGGGAAGATGTGGATTAACAGTCTTTCATTTACTATTAGAGTATAAATTGTTAAAATTTTTTGGAAAGCAAGTTTAGGCTTTTCTTGTAAAATTCAGTATTCACATATTCTCTGACTTAGCAATTCTGATTTTATGTATATACCCAAAAGAAACTCGCACATGTATGTTCCATGAGACATGGAGAAGAAATTTCAGAGCAACATAGTTTGTAAGAGCAAAAACCTAGAAAAAACCCAAATGCCTATCAATATGAGAATTGATAAATAAATGATAGTATATTCACACAATGAAATATTTTGCAACAGCAAAAATGAATTAACTATATGCAGCATATGGATAAATCTTAGAAATTTTTACACTATAATGTTTTCTGATATATTTCATCCTTTAGCACAATGAATACAGTGAAATGAAGGTTACTTAATATTTTAGACATCTGGAGTTTTTATAAATATGTTCTTTTAGTTGACAGAAAATGACATATTATGGTTGGTTATTGTGCCTTTGTCAGGTTGGTAAAGCTAGAATGTCACAGAACACAGACTTCTTAGGAAAACAAAAAATACCAAGCAAGTGCAACTTAAGCAAAATAAACCACAGCATTCACTTGAGGAGTGGATCTTCATCAGAAAATAGGCATTTTTAAAAGACTGCTGTTTTATTACATAACTGTGGTATATTAAATTTTATGTTCCCTTTAGGGCATTATTTTAGCAAATACTTGTGAATTAAGATAGCATATCTTTTAAGCAATATTCGTATATGGCTTTATACAAAAAAATCTAGTCAACATAGTTATAAATATTTAAGTAATATAATCAGAATATTTTTCAATTTCAATTAGTCCTTTTTTTAATCTTTGTAAATATGAATAGGAAAAATTAAAATATCTTTTCTTGAAGTAACAATCTCCTATCACAGTGGTTCTCAAGCTTCAGTGTGCCTCAGAATGAACTGAAGGGCTTGTTAAAACACTGATCCCTGGGTCCCAACCCCAGAATTTCTGATTCAGTAGCTCTGGAATGGGACCTGTGAATTTTCATTTTTAACAAATTCCCAGGTGCTGTTGATGCTTGCTCTGGGGACCAAAGTTTAAGAACCAGTGTCTATCAGTTTTTGGATTCAGATACCACTTGGCTCCTTTCCCGGAGTCAGTGAACTGTAGAAGTCATGTGTTGGATTGGAGGTCATGCAGCCTGGGTTCTGCCCACTGGGGTACTCAGGCTGTGAGGTCCACAGCTTCATCATCTACACACACTAAAAAAGTGTGTAGGGGTCTCTAAGGACATTTCAATTCTAAAATTTTATGAGCCTTTTCTCTTTCAAGATTAAGTTCCAAAAATCAGTGAATTTTCTTATTTCTTGATATTTGCTGATATACCATTGTCAATATGAGTTCACAGAAATTGTGTCAACATCTGTTAAGGTTTGTGAAAATCAATGTCCAGGAGAAAATTCCATATCAAGAATTCTATTGTTTTTCTATGAAGTCTTGGTCAAAATAAGTGGTAGATATTTGCAAAAATACACTTAGACATTTGTTAAAGGCCAACTTTAAATTTTTAGGGGTCTAGGCAATACCTTATTATGATGTGGAAGTTCACCCTGTCTAAAACTGTGTCAAGTAACTTTTACTTTGTTTCTGGCAGAAATTTCTCCTGGATGTTGACATAAGTGCTAATGAGCCCATCTTCAAGAAGTTTTCTATGTCTCGGAGTTGAGCAACAGACTTGCAAAGGCAAATGAGATTCTACTTAGCTCTTCCACTGAGCACAATAATGTAGATAACTTGAAGACAGCAGTCTAATGACAACTTTTGTAACCTGGCTTCACCCCATTTTGTGTCTGTTAGTGTAAATGAACATAGAGGCATGGATATCTAAGAGGGATGAAGTCACTCTGGAGGAAAAAATGTGCAATTGAAATAACAAATGTAGATGTTTTTGCAAACAGTTTAGATTACCTCATAAACATCCCATGCTCCCTAAGAGTCTATTAACATCTTTATATTTATAGACACCATTAAGAGAAGATGAACTGCTAGGTCCCCACCTAGGTGTGATAAATGGTAGCACAAGCAACAATGAGAATACAAGCCAGACCTTTAGTCATTTATTTTTGGCTTTACTGCTTAGAGGTTTCAGTCAACAATCTTACTAATGTCCTTTGCTGATTAAAAGTGTCTGTAGGGGACTAAAGATGATTTGAGGCATGAGAGTTGAGAATACCGATTCTTCTTTAACCACATTTCATGTTCCTTTCTTTTTTTGGTAATAGGTTGGTAAACTCACTGTACAGGTGTTGACATGGAACACTGTATATGACTCTGATGCCACTTGCAGATACAATTTCAAAATTATTAGAATAGAAAATGTTTTTCCAATGAGTAGTAATTCTCTCCAGATGAGTAGTGAATTTTTATTTTAAAAATACTAATTTATAAGAAAAAAAACCACTGTCTAGTAAGATTTTCACTCTTAAAAATGCATCAAATTATTTTGTATATCAGGTTCCTCACATTATAAAAGAAAACATCATAATTCTGTGACTTATTTTTAGAGCTACTAATTGGCTCAGAATAAGCTGTAGAAAATGAAGTCTGTTTTCCATATCTTTACATCAGATTATCATGTCCCCCAAATCATTTCTTCTCAGATGGGCAGTCTGCTGACTATTGCTTATTTTTTCTTCCAATTTTAGGCCTGACTTAACTCAGCACCCTAGAAAAAGGATAAACATACTTCTGACTCCTGGTGTTGTCCATGAAACTAACAGGTTTGGAGTTCATTTCCCTATGCATTTTAACCCATGGTCAGTTTAAACCACAGAGGAGTGTGTGGGTATATGTGTATGTGTGTTTGTACGTGTGGGTGTATGTGTGTGTGTGCATATACTTATGTGTTTGTGTTGTATGTATGTGTATGTGTACATATGTGTGTGTCTGTGTGTGTCTGTCTGTACAGAAGGGCTGACCTTCCCCTTCAGTAGACTGAGACAGTATCTGTAGATTTCTGTAGTTTACAGAGGATAGCCAGCTATTGCTACTCAGTAATATATCCAATTCCAGAGGAATTTAGTGCATATGGCAGGTGTCACACTAATAACCCTTAAGACATAATTTTGGGGTATTTGTTAAGCAAACAGAGTGCCCCATCTTTTCCAAAAAAAAAGTCTAGATGTCTATTAAGACCATGGAGAGAAGAAAATCTGTAGAAATGAAGATTCAAATTATCATTTACTTCCAATAATGCCTTTTCTCTGTAGCCGTCTTCAGCGGTTATGTCACTCAGTGAGGTACACATGAATTTTTTGAGCTGGTGTGCACTACTGAGTGTGTGAGCTTGCAATCCATTATTAGGAAATTGTATCACAGGTCCCTACAATGCATATACAGACATACACAAATCTATGTACAGGATTAAGTTGGGCCATTCCCTATAGAAAATAGTTAAGAGTTCTGAGCAAGGTTTTGAAAGCAGTAGCCATGCCAGTGCAAACATAGACTTACCACACATGCATGGATTTGCATATTAGAAGCTAATGGTGTTTACTGACTGCCAGTATCCAAGACTTTTAAAATGTCAATTTCACAGATATGTATTTAGGAATATTTGCCATAATCTGAAAGGAAAAAGGAAAACCTATTTCCCATAGAACAGTGGTGGAGGTAGTCTCTGCTCATGTTTTATGAGGTAAGCAGTGCAGATACCATTTTCCAAATCTTATGATTGTATAAGAATCTGAGTTAGCACTCTTTCAGTCATATCGTCATCATCAATTTCAGAGTACACCAGCACTTTCTTCACCAATGTCCAGGTGACTTCACTTGTGGGAAGCCCCCATATAAGATCTTTTCTACTATTTGCCTTGGGTTGACTTTTCATCAGTACCACTAATTATATAAAAATAAGATGTGTTCTCTTACTTTACAAAGTTTAGTTAACAAGATTTCTCACTTATACCTCCAGAAGGAGAATTTCTTTACTTTATGTATAACAATCTAGCTTTACCCCCAAAAATCTTACACTGAACTTATACTAGATTATGAGTAAATATCATGGCAAGGGCTAAATATAGTTGAATTGCTTATACTTTAGGTTGTCACACTTTGTAAAGCATTCAACATTCCCTTCCATACATTCTTTAACAGCTTTGTCTTTCTCATTTTGTAAATCCCTTATTTTGTGTCCAACTCTTGGAATTCTGACTCTTTTTATTATTCCTCTCTGTGACTACCCCCAAAGTGTTGACATGCTGTGTAAGTACTATCTAAAACCCCAGGCCTTTAGAATATTAGAAAATTTAGGCTTGGGCCCCAAAGACATCACCAGCTAGATCTGAGATACTGTTTAAGCACTCACTTTAAAGCAGCTTAAATAGTTAGTAAGTAAACTTAAAAAGAAAATTTTTTTGCACATTCGGTTGTGGGTCACTCAACTCACATAGTACTTGTTTTGAATACAGGGGTGGTGATGATATTTGTTTTCCCTACCATGGGATTGTCTTTTTTGTATAGAAACATTTACTGCTGGGGTGAAAAGAATTTGAAAATTACTAATCCATTTTTGTATTTTAATATGAGTCATAAAGTCAGGTGAGAACTTCATTTAAAATGGACACCAGTAGAATGGCATTCAGTCTTCCTCAGTCACAGATAACATTGTTAGTAGTTGAAAAATAGAGGGAGTAAAAAAAAAGAGAGATTAAAGACCTCTTGCTCAATAGATTTCACTTTGGAAAAGCAGAACAACTCACTCAGCTCTTTCTGTACTCAGAGATTAATACTTCCTGCTGAGTCACTTCTCCCCCATCTATAGAAACACAAGCAGCATCACAGGCATCCATCCATCAAGAGCTGATTTGATTTGACATGGCTCAGCCAATGAGACCTGAGATTCTCTAAAGTGGAAGAGAGGTGACACTTGTGAATAAATATAGAATCATTTGAGGCATGTAAGTTTTCTCAGTAGCCTCATCTTACATGGTGGATGGGCAGCACTGATATCATTACTCTTAAATTATTTCCCCTAGTAGACAGGTGTTACCTCTTTGCTTGGAATAACTCTGGAGATTACATATTTCATAGCCTCTCTCTTGACAGTCTTATTTTGCTAAAGTATTCTTGTAGCTTAAAGGATTTTTAATATTTCAACTATGTTTTCTTTGCTTCACTTTAAACTAATTACTTGTATCCTACTAATGAATACTGTGCTTGTAAACTCAATCCCTATGTGCTTGCCTGTTGCCATTCCCTTCTCTGTCAAAGATTTTTATTTCACTTTGCCATTTGTTTGTGTAATTTTTATGAGGACATATATGCTCTCTGATAGCATGATGATTATATTTCAAATTTTAAAATTGTTTTTAATGGGTTTTCTCTATTGAGTTTTGTGAATTCTTTATTTATTCTAGATAGAATCCTTTATCAGATATATGACTTGAAAATATTTCCTCCTTAGTCTTTGCCTTGTATTTTCATTCCCTTAACAGTTTGTTTCAAAAAGCAAATGTTTCTAATTTTGGTGAGGTTCCATTTGTCAATTTTGTCTTCTATGGATCATGTTTTTGATGTCTTACTTAAGAAATCTTTGCAAGAACCAGGTCACAAAGATTCTCTGCTGTTTTATCCTAGGTTTTACATTTAGATCTGTGATCCAATATTGAGTAGATTTTTGTATAGTGTTCAAGGTATGGGTTGAAGTTGCATATAGATAGCCAACAGATTCAGCACCATGTATTAAAAGGCTACCCTTTCTCTATTGGATTTCATTTGTACGTTTTAAGAAAATCAATTGTCCATCTATGTGTGGGTCTATTTCTGGAGATTCTCTTTAGATCCATTGATATATTGATATTTTCTATCTTGACACAATTACCATACTGGCTAGATTACCAAATGTCTTGAAATTAGGTGAAGTTAGTCTTCCATCTTTGCTTTTTGAAAACTGTTTTGACTAATTGTATGGCCTTTGAATTTCTATATAAATATTAGAATTAGCTTGTCAAATTCTTTAAAATGTCTTCCTGAGATTTTTATTGGGAATAAATTAAATTTCTGAATAAATTTGGAAAGAATTTATATTTAGCAATATTGAGTCTTATGAACCCAGGATATGATATATCAATGTTTGGTACTTTTTAGTTTATATGTCTTAAACATGTTTTGTCAGTTTTATTCCACAGGGTTTCATACTTTTGATATATTGTAAATGATATTATCTTTTCATTTCAATTTTTGATTGTTTATTGTTAAAATATCTAAATACAGTTGCCTTTTAAAAATATTGATCTTGTATCCTGAACCTTTACCAAATCACTCATTAGTTCCAGTAGCTTTTTTTGGTCAATTCTAATGGACTTTCTACATAGCAATCTTATTGTCTGCTAGTTTCAAAGAAAATGCTATCGCAATTCAGAGGTGGAATGTGGCACTCTTGAAATATTGGGAGTCTTTAAACTTGAAGAACTGATATGAATTCAGGTAGAGCAGGGTGATTGAGGGCATTATTTCCATTAACCTAGATGTATAAGGTGGTATGATAGTAAGAAAGAGTAGGACCAGTTTTCAAAAGGCCTTGATTACCAGCCTAAGAAAGATATATCACAAATATTCCTTGAAAAAAATGAATAAATGTCAGGCATTGTATTATTTTAGACAGTTCAAGTCTATGATTTATTGAATATTGTTTTGGGCTATTGGATATAACCATGGTGGATTAAATGATTTCTAAAATTAGTAAAGAGAGAAACAATGGTTATTTCTCATGATCCTACTGCCAGGCATGGAAACATTCATTATTAAACAGCAGACTCCCTTGACCCTGATGATCTTTCACATGGATAGGGTCCACTGTGAAATAAGGTGACATATATTCAAACATTGCTCATCAGTCCTAGTCACTTTTACTAATGTGGTGTTCTACCCAGATAATGATTGATGGGTATTCCTTTTGACTTTGCTATATAGTTCTATAAAGAAATACCATGGACCTGTGCATTATCATTTTCAAGTTGCGGTTTGGTCTCTGTCCTCTGCCCCCCAGTCCCACCACCACCTACCACTTATTACTCCATAGACAGATGAAAATATAAACTTATTATCACATAAAAGGCAATTTGAACTTATTAAATCATGACACTGGAACATGAATTCTCCTCTGCAAATTTGGTATATGTCATATATCTGTGTCTTTATGTAATACCTTATTGTTTTTATCACTGTCACAGAAGAAAGCAGCTCAGTTTTTACTCTTTGGTCTGAGAAATGCTCTTATTTTCTCCTCAGAAAGGACTCTCTCTCTCTCTGTTTTGGTGTTCCATGAGTGGGTCAAAGTTATCCCGCTTGAGAGAGGGGATTCTTTGGGAGAGTCAGGTGAAAGTTTGTGAACTTTCATTGCCTTTGGAATAAGGGATTGCATCTGTAAAATCTCTGTGCTTATAGAGGTTGAATTATTATCATGCTATGAAGGTTATCTTTGGCTTTTATGTAGTTGTTAGAATTACATTGTTTTGAAATACAAACAGCTCCAGTTTTTGCATTCATGAGTTGCCTGCTAGGTAATCGCATCACCTCCCTCTAGGTGCTGCTGCTGCTCCTATTGGCCAGCATTTATTGGAATATATGCCAAGTATTATGAAAATGATTTTATGTATAGTATCTGTATTATTTATTTAATACTGTGTAACAAGTTACACCAAATTTTAGCAGCTTAAAACAGTTTATTATCTCTTATAGTTTCTGATGATCAGATATCTGGGAGCCATTTAGCTGGGTGGTTCTGGCTCAGATTCTCTCTTTTGGTTGGAATAAAGCTCCAGTCAAAGTCTGGAGGATATGCTTCCAGGCTCAGTTACATATCTGGGTATCTGATATAATACTCCAATAACTTTATTAGATGTGAACTATTAATGTTCTCATATTACAGAGAAGGATACAGAGGCCCATTGAGTAACTCATCCCAGGTCTAATACCATTGTCTTTGGTTTTAACCACTATGGTTAAAACTCCTGGTAATTGGAAAAGTGAATTCTTGGGTGTTTACAACAATTATTTGTTTCGTTAGAGAAAATAAAATATAAATTTACTTTAAAGGGAGATCTGCCTCCTTTATTCATCAGAAAAAAATATTTGGGTACTTTAGAATGTTTAATATTCACATGTATTCATTTTATCCCAAATACATACATGAATACATACATACATGAGGTATTCTGAACCAAAGATAAATTTCTTATTAAATACCTCAAGTAAATAATAAATGATTCATTCTCCTGTTGCCCTAGTCCCTCCCCCTAGAGTAACAAGATTAGAGCCAAGTCCGTTGTCTTACACAAGACTCATCCATAAGTGAGGAAGGAGAAAAAAATTAATTTTCTCTGCTTATAAAGTGGTAGGAGATAGATGTCCACTCATTTCCTGAAAGGGTCTCCTTTTTACTCCAACCCTTTGGTATGTAAATAATATCTTTCTAGAAGCCAGAGACTGTCGCCAAGTTCCTGGGCCTCATTTCTTCTTGAAATGAAAACACCTAGAAGATAGTAGTTTCAGTCTTCCTGGCATGTTGGGGGTTTAACACAGGAATCTCTTGTCAAGGTTCTTCTTGTCAACATAAGAGTTTTATTATCCTTTTGAGTCAGAGCAATTTACTACATGAATGGCTACAGTTCTAATTCTCATGGTATGTAAAGAGTCTCAGAGGGCTAGAGTTTTCTCAGAACACTGAGAAAGAAAGAGCAATTTTATTTCCCTACAAGGACCTACTGAGAGGCTATGGGGCCTCTCTCTTTTGAACAACTTTGTTTTAACCCTGCGTTCTTCTGATGAAAGATACTAAAAGGGCTTATAAATTTTTACTTTCATATCACTTTGCATATTATTTATGTTAATTATTATGTATGTATCAGGTGCATCTTTTATTGTTAAAGCACTTCACAATATTTTTGCACATTAGTTAAATATTGGTATTATTAATTAATTAAGATGATTGATAGTGGCATCTCTAAAATGACTTCCAGATCTATAAGTTTGTGTCTTAATCTCATTTTATAAATAATAACAATAATAATAGCAAATATTTATTTACCACTTACTATATGCCAGGCACTGTTCTAGGTGTTTTACAGAAATTAATTAATTTAATGTTCATAATTGCACAATAACATATGAGTAATGGCTTGTTATCCCTATAATGGGTAAGCTGAAGTACGGAAAGTTATGTAACTTGCCCAAGATGACACACCTGGAAAGTTGCAGAGTCTTGATTTGAACACAGGCACTTTGGCTCCAGATTGCAAGCTCTTGACTATTGTATGAGTTGTATATGATTCATTATTTCACAAACAAACATTTGTTTTACACCTTTTATAAAACAAGCGCTGTTTTAGGCACTGTGGACACATCATTGAACGAAATATTCAAAGCCCCTACATACATGGAGCTTATTTCCTGGTTAACGCTAGGGTAGGGCAGGTAAAGAATAAAAATTAAGCAAATAAGCATATGCACAATATAATGTTAAGCTGATAAGTACTGTGGGAAAAAATCAAACAGAGTAGGGAAATAGAGACTAAGAAGAAACTGCTGTTTTAGAGTTGTCTGGGAAGTCTTAATCTTAAGACTATTTTTGAAATGTGAGGTGCTACCCAAACTATGGATGATGTGATAAACTTAGTGCATCAAGGGCAACATTTTTAAACAAAGCATAGTCTAGAATTAAATCGTTTTAAAAAGAAGATATCAAAGTTCATTGCATAAAGTAAATGTAGTTTTTCATAAGATATGCCCTTCACTGAGTATACATGTTTGTGTGTACTGACTCATGAAGTAACCTACATTTCTGTGCATGTGTCATAACTAAAAGAAAGGAATTTTTTGTTTGTTTGACATCCTGGGGAAACCAGCAAGGATACCATTGAGGCTGGTGCTCAGGGACTGAGAGACAGTGGGTGGAAATGAAATCAGAGAGGTGGGCGTGCACAAGAGCTTCTGCACCAGAACACCTGCAGAGCTCTGTGAGCCATGGTAAATGTTTGGTTTTATCATAAGTGAGGTGGTAAGCCATTTGAGAGTTCTAAGCAGAGTAGACGTGATCTGATTTACATTTTAGAAGGGTCATTTTGGCTGCTGTGGGGGAAATAGATTGTGTGGGAGCAGGAATGAAAGAAATTGAAAATGGAGCATAGTTTCATACAGTTGAGTTGATTGGAGAGAAGAGGGATACAGAATTCCTGATTCTTGAAATCATAGAAACAACATTTTAGACTAAGGGTAACCTAAAGAATATTTATCTAGCCTCCAATTCTCTAACCAAAAGCTTTTTCGAAAAAAAACCCTCTTAACTGTTTCTACATTGTTTTACTGCTTAAAGATGAAGGTGTTCTATATCATCTACTGAAAAGGAAACCCACAATAGTAATAAAGTAGTATGTCCTGAAGGTCAGGATCATAGCTGCAAAGGGAGTAGTATTTTTAAAATTATCAATGTGCTTTTTCTTTTGCCTTTAGGAGCCCATGATCACAAGAGGCATCCATCTATCTGGATGGAGGTTAGAATCTATTAGAGAAAGAATACAAAGTGAAAGCTAGAGTATAAGTTGGCTTCCAATATTCAAAAACAGGATTTTGAAGATAAGCTAGTTTATTGTGAAAGAATTGATTTAAAATCCTTGATTTCTTGCCTTGATACTTCAAAAGAATATATGGTAGGCAAGCAAAGAAGAGAAAGGGGAAAAGACCACTTTTTTGGTTACGGTAAGAAAAAACAAAGGGAGAAAGAAGAACAAAACATAAACTCATGCCTCAAATTCCCATAATCTAGATTTTTGGTACAGAGAGGGAAACGTGTGTTAGGTAAGTGAGGGTGACTCAAAGGATAGGGAAGTTTTTAACTCTTACACACACACACACACACACACACACACACACACACCAATTTTAGGGCCGTGGAAACAAAATGTCCTATCACAGGCTACTGCTGTCCCAACCTGGGGCACAGCCACATGAACTTAGCAGAACAGAGAGGGCAGGCAGAGGTAGGAGACTGCCCATCACACTTATTTCCCATATGCCGTGGAAGCAGCTGAGGGTCTGGCTGAAGCACTTACCAGAGTGTTTTTGTATTAGGGTGAGGTGCAAGGAAGGTAACAGGGCAAGCCACTTTGGGGCCAGTGAAAGTTTCAGCCAGACCTCAGAGTTGCCTGTGGCCCCAATGGGAATTGAGACTGAGGCTGAAGGGTAATGACTACCAGGCCCTGACTAAAACCTGAGAGTCCAGATCAGGACCGAGTGATGATTGTCCAGCAAGACAAACACATCCAGGTGGACCCTCATCCAGAAAACCTGAGAATGCTGAGGGTATCATAACCAAGACTCGGATTCTTCTCTACCTCTTTGAAACCATCCTGTAAGGGTGATGAAGGGAATTCTCAGAGAATCCACGAGCTTTTATCTAAAAGAGTTGGAACACTGCTATCTAAAGCATCTTTCTAAATAATCAGACTAAGCTTGGACTAGTTTTAGATTGGGATTTTGTCCTCACTGTCAAGAATAGTGACTTAAGAGAAATGATCAGATTGTTTACTGACACAGTAAATAAAGTACATTTTCTCTACATATCCAAGGCACAGTGTAAGTTAAATATCGTAAAAGCACTACACAGTTTGCTACCATTTATTGGATGTGTACTGTAAGCCTGGCCTGACTCCAAAGTCTGTAACCTTAAACACCACAGCCCATTGCCTATTTAACAACAGAAAACAAGAGAGATGCATTACAACCCGAGAGCTGTAGGAATACCTACCCTGAATTCATGGGAATACTTTCAATTAGATAGATAGAGAGACTTAGGCATGGGGACAGGGGATTAAAATAAATGTCTTTAAACACAAATACCTGGAAATGTATCATATAGATATCTGAGAGTGTCTGAAGCATGAGGAGGTACAGAAGAGTTATTAGGAACCTTCCACATGCCTGGCTTTGGGAATCTCTAGAGCCTGGAGATCTGAAGGGATGAGGCATCCTGGGGTAGGCACCACAATGTTGGGAGACCCAAGTCTTCACAGAAGCCCATGGTAGAAGGTCATACTTCTTCTGCCACTGGCAATTCTCCAAAACAGCCTTCTAGCACCATAGCCCAAGATTAGGGCCCCCAGTCATGCAGAAAATGGAGCCAGCCTGAAGAAACAGATTATTTTTATCTTTAGGAGAACACAAATGAGCAAGCCATACATGATTTTAGAATTGCTATCCCTTAACTGTCTCAAATAACTTCCTATCTGACAATTAAAAACTATTATTAGATCCAAAAAAAAGTTCATTCTACAAGTAGGGTTAAAAGACTTAATATGTGGATTCCAGATTAATTTAACGTATAAAGTGGGGAAAAATTCACACTGAAATATAACCAGTATATAAATGAATAAGCATAAGGGGCTTATCAGATTCTGTCTCTACTCACTGTGGTAGAAAGCGTGAGGAGAATATGATGATAGTGGGAATCCTACAGAGAATAGAGGAAGGGTGGTATCAAGAAAACAAATATTTCAACTTTATTTTCTTTTCCAATGCTATTCACAATTTACTTTTGGTTGAGCCAAAGCAAAAAGAAACTGCCACAATCACGTATTTGGACATCTCAGCTTCACTTGATTTACTGGTTTTGTTTTTTAACACTGAATCTCATCATCCAAAGGAAACTGTAATCCCAGAAAATTCATTCCTTAAAGTATCACAGTATTTAAAGGTAATCCTTTAACTTCCTCTTGACTTTTTCTATAACTTTCCTTAATATCAAATTTATTATCAAATTTTGGAGAGTCACATAAGGCATCATCTCAAATTTAAAGGATTTTACTATAGCAAAATCAGAGTACCCAATGTTCCTCCATAAATATGAAAGACTGTATGTGGACTAAGGGATTATGGAAGACATGCCCATGGGATTCAATTCAAGTCTTTTTACTAGAGAAAGAATGAAGAAATACAAAACCATTTGGAGAAAGTACATCTTTCTAGTTTAGCTGGGATGAGTTCACACACTGGGAAGGAAACCTGGAATTTTCCTTTTGATGTTGTGACCTCCCATCTCTAACTAATTTCATGTTGGGTAACATGTTTTCCATGGGACTGGGCTTCTCTGCTGCCCTTCCATCTTTTCTTGTTCACCTGGGATTATATCTAGAAAAATATGAAGAATAAGCTTGTCATTAACAAGAAAAATGCTATAGCTACAAAGCAGGGAGTTTTAAACAAGGTTCTTTAATGAAAAAAAATTTCATACTATTTCTGTGTTGAAGGATGATGGTCTATGTTATATTAATTACATTTAGTTTCCTTTAATTAACAGTTTTAATTATATTAACATATAAATTATTTTTATTTTTTGTAATTTCCAAATTATCTATTTATAATATAGAATAATCAGAAAAGTATAATCTGAGAAACAATTCCTAGTATAGTCAGAAAAATAATTAAAACATATAATGGGAAAATAGAGAAAAGTATCATTATATGTCTGTGAGAACCCTGAAGTAGAAACATCACTCAAACTAAACGTTAAGGAATAAATTCATAGTACCTTCCTGGCCCTGTACATGGCTCTTGTGAACCTGTTTTCTGGAGACTTATTAATTGATCCTAAAAGAGGAAGGAGATTTTAAGAGATAGGTTCATAAGGTGGTTTTCTAACTTTTAAATAGCTAAGGTTTATCTTCCATCCAACCAATTCTAAATGAT
Organism: Kogia breviceps; assembly: GCF_026419965.1. NCBI lineage: Eukaryota > Metazoa > Chordata > Mammalia > Artiodactyla > Physeteridae > Kogia > Kogia breviceps. The sequence continues at coordinate 108,259,098 of NC_081313.1, forward strand.
ATACATGTGACCTGGCAGTAAACTGAGGAAACCGTGACTAAACTGCACACGAATTTTCTCTTTAAAAATGCATTGGTAGATGGAGTCAACATGGCAGTGTGGGAAGGCATGGAGTTAGCATCTCCCCACAACTAGGGTGCCTGCCGGCAGCTGGTGGGAAACTCTGACGCCTGAGGAAGCGGGAGAAACCCCAAAGTGAACCGGTAGGACATAGGGGGACTGAGGGGGGAAGAGAAGTGGAGGCCAGACAGGATTGGCACCCCTGAGACCGGGGAGATCAGGAGAGGAAGGCAGGAGGGACTCTCCGGGAATGTCAGGAGAGGAGCGGAGGGCGATCACGTGGCCCACTTGGGCCAAGGAGCCTGCTGAGCTCCCAGGCTGGTACCTACCCTCTAAAGTCCCATCCAGGCCACGTGGGTCCTGGGGGCATAGGAGACAGGTCGGGGAGATCAGGAGAGGCAGGAGGGAGGGGCCCTCTGGGAGGAGCAGGAAAGGAGTGGAGGGTGAATTCCCTGCCCACTTGAGCCCAGGGAGCCTGCTGAGATCCCAGGCTGATCCTCTGCCTTCCAAAGCCCCCTCCAGGTCTCATGGGTCCTTGGGAGCATAGGAATGAAGCCAAGGGGAGGACAGGAGAGGTAGGCAGGAGGGGTCCTCTGGGAGGAGTGGGAGAGGAACGGAGGGTGATTGCCCCACCCAGTAGGGCACACAGAGAGCCTGCTGAACTCCCAGGCTGATCCCCTGTCCTCCAAAGCCCCCTCCAGGCTGCGTTGGTCCTTGGGTGTGTAGGAGTGAGGCCAGGGAGATCAGGAGAGACAGGCAGGAGGGCCCCTCCCAGACCGGAGGAGCAGGAGAGGAGAGGAGGGCGTTTGCCCCACCCGCCTGAGCCCAGGAAGCCTGCTGGGCTCCCAGGTGAGGTCCCCTGCCCTCTGAGACCAGAGGTGGGGGCCAAGCCTGGGCCCCTTCCGTTCCTTGAGCCTAAGCCCGACCTCCCACAGCCACCAGGGCCTTTTCCAGCAGTGTGGGTCCTGGGCATTGGCCCTGCCCACCACCTAAACCTCGTCCTTGCTTAGGTTAGGCCCCACCCTCCACAGCCAAGGCCTTCCCCCTGCCTTTTTTTTTTTTTTTTTTTGTCCACTCTTTTACTATGGTGGTACTGTTGTACTGTCTGGTTGTTGATTCATCTGTATTTTTATTTTTATATTCTTTCTAACATATCTGTTAGTTTCCTAGTGTAATTTTATTTCTTACTTTTTTTTTTTTTTTTTTTTTTTTTTGTCGCCCCAGGCGGCTTGCGGTATCTTGTTTCATGAGCCGAGGTTTGGGCCAAAGCTCCTACAGTGGGAGCACTGAGTCTGAACCACTGGACTAACAGAGAACCTCAGACCCCAGGGAATATTCACTGGAGTGAGGTCTCACAGAGTTCCTCATCTCAGCATCAAGAGCCAGCTCTACTCAATAGCCTACAAACCCCAGTGTTGGAAGCCTCAGGCCAAACAAACAGTAAGACAGGTACACAATCCCATTCATTAAAAAAAAAAAAAAAGAGAAGGCAAAAAATATGTCTCAGATGAAGGAGCAAGGTAAAAGCCTACAAGACCAAATAAATGAAGAGGAAATAGGAAATCTACCTGAAAAAGAATTCATAGTAATGATAGTAAAGGTGATCCAGAATCTCAGAAATAGAGTGGAGGCACAGATTGAGAAAATACAAGAAATGTTTAACAAAGATCTAGAAGAACTAAAGAACAAACAGAGGTGAACAAACAGAAGTGAATAATAACTGAAATGAAAAGTACACTAGAAGGAATCAATAACAGAATAATTGAGGCAGAAGAATGAATTAATGAGCCAGAAGACAAAAAGGTGGAGGTAACTGCTGAGGAGCAGAATAAAGAGAAAAGAATGAAAAGAATTGAAGACAATCTCAGAGATCTCTGGGACAACACGAAATGCACCAATATTTGAATCATACGGGTCCCAGAAGAAGAGAAAAAGAAAGAGTCTGAGAAAATATTAGAAGAGATTATAGTTGAAAACTTCCCTAACATGGGAAAGGAAATAGTCACCGAAGTCCAGGAAGCATACAGGATAAACCCTAGGAAAAACACATCAAGACACATATTAAACTAACAACAATTAAATTCAAAGAAAAAATATTAAAAGCAGCAAGGGAAAAACAAAAAATAACATACAAAGGAATCCCAATAAGATTATCAGCTGATTTTTCAGTGGAAACTCTGCAGAATGGAAGGGAGTGGCAGTATATAATTAAAGTGATGAAAGAGAAAAACCTACAATCAAGATTACTCTACCCAGCAAGGATCTCATTCAGATTCGACTGAGAAGTCAAAAGCTTCTCAGACAAGCAAACGCTAAGAAAATTCAGCACCACCAAACCAGCTTTACAACAAATGCTAAAGAAACTTCCCTAAGCTGGAAACACAAGTGAAGAAAAGACCCACAAGAATAAATCCAAAACAAGAAAATGGTAATAGGAATGTACATATCGATAATAACTTTGAATATAAATGGATTAAATGTGCCAACCAAAAGACACAGACTGGCTGAATGGATACAAAAACAAGACCCATATATATGCTGTCTACAAGAGACCTACCTCAGACCTAGGGACACATACAGACTAAAGGTGAAGGGATGGAAAAAGATATTCCATACAAATGGAAATCAAAAGAAATCTGGAGTAGCAATACTTGTATCAGACTTTAAATAAAGACTGTTACAAGAGATAAGAGGGACACTACATAATGATCAAAGGATCAATCCAATAAGAAGATATAACATTATAAATGTTTATGCACACAATATAGGAGCACCTCAACACATAAGGCAAATGCTAACAACCATGAAAGAAGAAATCGACAGTAACAAAATAATAGTGGGGGACTTTCACCAATGGACAGATCATCCAAAATTAAAGTAAATAAGGAAACACAAGCTTTAAATGACACAATATACCAGATAGCTCTAATTGATATTTATAGAACATTTGACCCCAAAGTGGCAGGATACACTTTCTTCTCAAGTGCACATGGAACATTCTCCAGGATAGATCATATCTTGGGTAACAAATCAAGCCTCAGAAAATTTAAGAAAATTGAAATCGTATCAAGCATCTTTTCTGACCACAATGCTATGAGATTAGAAATCAATTACAGGGAAAAAATCGTAAAAAACACAAATACATGGAGGTTAAACAATACGTTACTAACTAACCAAGAGATCACTGAAAAATCAAAGAAGAAGTCAAAAACTACCTAGAGAAAAATGATAATGAGAACACAACCCAAAGCTTATGGGATGCAGCAACAGCTTCTAAGAGGGAAGTTTATAGCTATACAAGCCTACCTCAAGAAACCAGAAAAATTTCAAATAAACAATCTAACCTTACACCTAAAGGAACTAGAGAAAGGAGAACAAACAAAGCCCAATGTTAGCAGAAGGAAAGAAATCATAAAGATCAGAGCAGAAATAAATAGAAACAAAGAAAACAATAGCAAAGATCAATAAAACTAAAAGCTGTTTCTTTGAGAAGATAAACAAAATTGATAAACCATTAGCCAGACTCATCAAGAAAAAGAGGGAGAGGACTCAAATCAATAAAATTAGAAATGAAAAAGGAGAAGTTACAACAGACACCGCAGAAAGACAAAGCATCCTAAGAGACTAATACAAGCAACTCTATGCCAATAAAATGGACAACCTGGAAGAAATGGACAAATTCTTAGACAGGTATAACCTTCCAAGACTGAACCAGGAAGAAATAGAAAATATGAACAGACCAATCACAAGTAATGAAATTGAAACTGTGATTAAAAATCTTCCAACAAACAAAAGTCCAGGACCAGGCTTCCCTGGTGGCGCAGTGTTTGAGAGTCTGCCTGCCGATGCAGGGTCCCGGTCCAGGAGGATCCCACATGCTGCGGAGTGGCTGGGCCTGTGAGCCATAGCTGCTGAGCCTGCACGTCTGGAGCTTGTGCTCCGCAATGGGAGAGGCCACAACAGTGAGCGGCCCACATACCGCAAAAAAAAAAAAAAAAAAAAAAAAAAAAATACAGGAAGAGAATTAGGAGAGGGAAAAGAATTTTTAAAAATTTATAGATACAGTAGTTCTCTGGAGGGCAAACTACCATTTGCAACTCCTAATAAATGTGGAATTCATACTGTGCCTACACTTGACACACTAGTATATTTTTCTCCCTTTAATGGATATTTCTGAATACTTTGGACGTATCTCCTTGTCACTGTCTCTACCTTCCTTAACTTGTAACATCTCACCTCTAATTGAACCCAACAATCTGTTTTTTCTATTCCAATATCTGATTAATGATTAATGTGGACAAAATTAACAGAAACCTTCTAACGGGTTTCACCATAGATTTAGGAACACAAATACTTACTCAACACTATTAACTAATCCCATCATATCCTCTCTCTTCAAACTTCTAAACCCCATCTTAATTCACCCTATATAACAACTTCATTTCAGTTATCTAAGGTTAAATAGAGAGAATCAAATGCGAGCTCCCTCATTTTCTGACCCATAGATATATCATCCTTTTTGCATCTGTATCCACATTCTCTTTCACTTGTTAATCATACCACATGTAGTTTGAAGCCCTTCCTTATATTCCCTTCTCAAGAAACTAATTTCCACAATTGTCCCTTCTAGCTGTACATCATAAATTTCTCTGCTCTATTTTAACATTCTTAATATATAGTTCTAGTGTCTTTCTTCTGGCTATGGACCACTTTTTTCATCCTCTCTTTCATCGCAAAATTTCTTAAAAGAGTCTATGGTCACTTTCTCCAAATCTTCCCCTCCTATTTTTTTCTCAACTATCCCAACTAGATTTTCACTCCCTTCGTTCCTTGATTATCAAAGACCTTCTTGGTGCTACAATCATATTGGTCATTTTTGTGCTCTCATCTTACTTGAATTTATAAGTGGCATCCAATGCAAAGGGTCACTCACTTTTTAAAAATCAATTGTTGGGGGCTTCCCTGGTGGCGCAGTGGTTGAGAGTCTGCCTGCCGATGCAGGGGTCGTGAGTTCGTGCCCTGGTCCGGGAAGATCCCACATGCCGTGGAGCGGCTAGGCTCGTGAGCCATGGCCGCTGAGCCTGCGTGTCCGGAGCCTGTGCTCCGCAATGGGAGAGGCCACAACAGTGAGAGGCCCGCGTACCGCAAAAAAAAAAAAAAAAAAAAAAAAAAAAATCAATTGTTGGGTTGTCCGGGATTCTAAGAAACTGCTTTCTCCCAAATTTACTCCTATAAATTTCTCTTTCCTAGTCTTCTTTGCTGGTTCTTCTGCCTCAGACTAACTTGTAAATGTTGAATTGCCTGAGGGGTAGGTCCTAATTTAACTTTGTTCATTTGTGTTGATTTCCCTGGAGGATGTCATCAATGACAAAGAATTATACGCACATTCTTGGAAAACAGGCACACACTTTTGCAAATAAGTTATTTGTTTCCTTTTTTACTGGGGTAAAATTGGTGTATATAATTATATAAGTTTCAGATGTACACCATTATAATTAGACCTCTATACATAACAAAGTGATTAACACCCAAAGTCTAATTACTACCCATCATCATACAGTTGACCTCCTTCATCCATTGCAGCCAGTCCTCCACACCATTTAGTTATTACAAGATAATGGCTATATTAACCCTGTACTATACAATATATCCTTGTTGCTTATCTATTTTATATACAGGAGTTTGTATCTCTTAATCCCATGACCCTGTCTTGCCACTTCCCTCTCCCCAGTTGTATCCACTAGGTTTTTTCCCATATCTGTGAGTCTGTTTCTGGTTTGTTATATACATTCATTTGTTTTATTTTTTAAATTCCACATATAAGTGATAACATGCAGTATTTGTCTTTCTTTGACTGACTTATTTCACTAAACATAATACTATCTAGGTCTATTCATGTTGTTGCAAATAGCATCTCATTCTTTTTTATGGCTTAGTAATACTCCATTGTATATATATATAGCACATCTTCTTTATCCATTCATCTGTTAATAGACACTTAGGTTGCTTCCATATCTTGTCAATTGTAAATAATGCTGCTATGAACATTGGGGTGCTTGTATCTTTTTGAATTAGTGTTTCTGTTTTTTCAGATATATACCCAGGAGTGGAAATATTGGGTCATAGGGTAGTTCTTTTAGTTTTTTGAGAAATCTCCATATGATATTCCACAGGAGCTGCACCAATTTACATTCCCACCAGCAGTGTACAAGGGTTCCCTTTTCTCCACATCCTTACCCACATTTGTTATTTGTGGTTTTTTGATGATAGCCATTCTAACAGGTATAAGGTGATATTGTGGTTTTGTTTTGCATTCTTTCGATAATTAGTGATGTTGAGGATCTTTTCATGTACCTGTTGGCCATCTGTATGTCTTCTTTGGAAAAATGTCTGTTCAGATCTTCTGCCCATTTTTTAATCAGATTTTTTTCCAAGCTGTATGAGTTCTTTACATAATTAGGAAATCAGTCCCTTATCAGATATATGATTTGCAAATATCTTCTCTCATTCAGTAGGTTGCCTTTTCAATTTGTTGATGGTTTCCTTTGCTCTGTAGAAGATTTTTAGTTTGATGTAATTCCGCATGTTTATTTTTGTTTTTGGTGTCAAATCTAAAATTGTTTCCTTTAAAATACACAGATGTATTTTCTTTTATAAAGAATTTAACTTTTCAGAATAGTTTTTAAAATAGCTTTTTTGAGATATAATTCACATACAATAAAATTTACTCATTTTAAGTTTACAATTCAATGTACCTTCACAGAGTTGTGCACTCATCATAATTTAATTATAGAATACCTTCATCTTCTATAAAAGAAACCAAGCATTGGCTGCTACTCTCTATTCACCCCCATCTCCAGCTCTAAGCAATCACTAATCAACTTTTTGTCTGTATCAATTTGCCTATTCTGGACACTTCATATCAGTGGAATCATATGATTTGTCATCTTTTGTGACCTTTTTTTTCCACTTAGCATAATGTTTTCAAGGTTCATTCATGTTTAGCCTGTATCAGTACTTCATTCCTTTTTATTGCTAAATAATATTCATTTGTCCATACATTAATGATGGCCATTTGGGTTTTTTCCACTTTTTGGCTATTATGAATAATCATGTCATGAACATTCATGTACAAGTTTTTTGCATGGACATATGTTTTATTTTCTCTTTGGTATGTATCTAGGAGTGGAATTGTTGGGTCATATAATAACTGTATGTTTAACTTTTGAGGGGCAACCAAACTGTTTTCACAGTAGCTGAACCATTTTACATTCCCACCAGCAATGTATGAAGGTTCCAGTTTCTCCATATCCTTTCTAACACTTGTTATTGTTTGTCATAATGATTTCTTTCATCCTAGTGGAAATGAAGTGGTATCACATTGCAGTTTTTATTCATATTTCTTAATAGCAAATGATGTTGAGCATCTTTTCATTGTATACTTTTTTCAGAGAAATGTGTATTCAAATTGTTGGGCCATTTAAAATTTGGTTTTTTTAAATTATTGAGTTATAAGTTTCTTTTATATGTTCCTTACACAAGTCCCTTATCAGATACATGATTTACAGATGTTTTCTACCATTCTGTGGGTTTACTTTTCACTTTCTTGACAAGAGTTTTGAGTAGAGTTATTTTATAGTTTCACCAGTATAACAATCCATTTGTAGGTCAATAAATAAACATTCCAAAATATACTGTGGTAAAACAGAAAAACAGTATTTCATTGTATATACCTCACATTACTTTTACAAGGTTACAGTAGAATAGCTAGGGGCAGAGGATTGCTTCATGTGCATGCTTACCTAGAGAATGTCTGGATGTTGAGATTAAATATGAGCTTTGTATTTGTCCTACATTTCACTGGATTTCCTAGTATGAACAGAGAAGACTTTGGAACTGGTAGTTTCTCACTTATAGGAGTTAAAGCTCGAAGAAGTATAGAAGCAGGCAGAGTCTACTTCTAACCGTGGGGGAATTCCCTGTGTAGATACTCAATTGAACATGAGGCCTATGGACAAAAAGCACAAAATGCCTAGCTCATTGTAGTGTTCAGTTAATGACAGCTGAGTGGATGAATGAATCAATGAGAGTATGTGACTTGGATTCCTTAGGATCCTAGGGTTCTACTTGTTGAAACTGCATGACCTTGATTGTACCTATCTAAGCTTAGTGTGGGCTTGGGGAACAAAATATATTTCCAAGGCAACCTGGAGTGTCATAAATAAGTAAATTGCTCAATGTTACACAGAATGAAACTTTATTTTCTGAAAACTTTGGTCTAGACATTAAAAATTTTTTACCTTTTGTAAAATCTAGCAGTAGTAATTAAGCTTCTGGGTAGTTAATGCAAATTAAAAGACTTCCTTGGTGGTGAATTTCCAGAAATGGTGCTATTCAGGATGATATAGGAGCAAGATGTATAAAGTGGTATGAATGGTCTGTGTGAGGTCTCATGGCCAGTTTGGAGACAAACTAATGATATCCTTTGGTGCATGTGGGATAACACTGACTGATACTACATTAATTAAAGGGATCAAATAAATATTTTCTGTGCATATTCTTAAACATAATGCTTTCAATGAAACAAAACCTCTATTGGTAATAAATGAAGTAAGAAAAACAGATGTAGTACGTTACATTCATTCCTTAAATCTTTGATGTTCTATACCAAATGTCCCTTGAGAACATAGTATTTGGAAAAAATAGTTCTTCTAAAGGTATATTATAAAAATTATCTGTTATTGTTGGCATCTTCTAATGAATCTTAGTTAACATGTTACTGAAACATACTGAAACACTGATATTACAATATAAGAAAGATTGTTTTGGAGGGCTTGACATCCTTCTGAAACTGATGTGAATAAAATGAATAACAGAATATTTGTTTGCCTTTGTTTGAAACCATTTATTGTAACTTTTCTCAAAACACTGGGTTTGCATTCTATGCAGGTCATGTTTCTTTTGACTGCCTGGTCATAGACCAAGCAGTGATAAGTTTACAAACTTATCATTAGTCTCTAACTAGCTGATGGCATTCATGAGCATGTCTGATGCAGAATGAAACAATTCTAGCTCTTTAGTTCTCTAAGAGCTTTGCCCAGAAAATACCTCGGGACAGAAAGACATGAGGCCAAGACTAAGATAAAAATTGAGGAAGTAATGCACGTTTTGGACAAATTAATGCTACCATGCCAATAGACTGATTTCATTTTTCCCTGACCTCAATAGGTCCTGAAGCACTGTTCCAGGAGTGTATTTTTGTTGTACTCAACTGGAACAATTGAAATTTCAGGCCAATAAATGTCAGCTGACTAATTTGTCTGGATGTGGCTGTGAAATTCATTAAAATTGAATAAAACCAACAACTGCTGGATTGAACTGAATTGTGTACATTATAGGATTTAAATTGTTACTACTGAAATACATTTTCCATTATGTATAGTTTGGTTTATAATAAGGTCCCAATTTATCACATTGTGTTAGCCTCCCTTTTTCTAAGGGGATTTAATTTTAGTGTTACTGGAAAGAGACAATGTCAACTAAGAAGAGCATTTATCCTCCTCAATTTTTGGAAATATCTATGTCAAAAAAAACGCATTAGTTGAAGAGTTCTTACTTATAGCTCTTATAGTTAATCAGTAGATTAACTGAGCTAATACTGAAAGCAGACAATATTGATACTAATACTATTATAGGTATGCTATATATAGTATATATTATAGATATAATATTAGAATATTAGTAATATTATAACCTATTCCCTTAGGGAATAGTGTCTTTATCCTCTTCACTAATGTGGAGATAAAATATATTGTTATATAAAAAACAGAATCTTAGTGGAAAAAGGCTGAGCGCTCAGGGTTAATTTAGCTTTGCAAATATATATATTTTTTGCATTTTCAAATTAGGGTAGCAATTACATACAGTGAAATGCTCAGATCTTTACATTCAGTCTGTTTTGATGAATGCATATCAATGAACAGAATTTTTCCATCATCTCGGAAACTCCCTCTGTCCCTTTCACAGTCAGTCCCCTCAGGGACAACCACTGATTTGATTGCTAACCCCTTACATTAGTTTTACTTGGTCTAGAATTCATATAGTTGGAATCATACATATGTACTTCTTTGTGTCTGCTTATTTCATTTAGCATAATATTTTCCCAACTCATCTACGTTTTTGTGTGTCAGTAATTTATTTCTTTTTTTTTTGCTGAGAAATATTCCATTATAGGAACATGCTATAGTTGTTCTTTTAAAAATCCATTCTCTTGCTGGTGGTCATCTGGGCTGTTTCCAGTTTGGGGCTATTATTAATAAAGCTGCTATGAACATTCATGTACAAGCTATTTTGTTGATGTATGCTTTCATTTCTTTGGTTAAAAAGTTAGGAGTGGAATAGTTAGGAGTCCTGGGTCAGAGGATAAATATATGTTCAACTTTTTAAGAAAATGCCAAATGATTTTTTGAAGTGGTTGTAGCATTTTATCCTCTGACCTGAAATACATGAGATTTTCACTTGCTCCATGTCATTTCAGCATTGGTATTGTCAACTTTCTTATTACAGCCATTCTAGTGGGTATGCAGTGGTGTCTCATTGTGGTTTTAATTTGCATTTTCTTGATGATTAACGATATTTAGTGCTTTTAAAATAAATTATTGCATATTTGATATTTACATACATTTTGTGAAGTGTTTAAGTCTTTTACTGTTTTGTAAAGTGGGCTCTTTGTCTTAATATTAGGTGATGCAGGTGTTCTTTATATTTTCTACATGTAACTCCTTTGCCAGTTTTATGTTCTGTGAATATTTTCTTCCAGTTTGTGGCTTTTCATTGACTGATTCATAGTGTTCCTTTTTTTTTTTTAACATCTTTATTGGAGTATAATTGCTTTACAATGGTGTGTTAGTTTCTGCTTTGTAACAAAGGGAATCAGCTATATGTATACATATATCGCCCTATCTCTTCCCTCTTGCATCTCCCTCCCTCCCACCCTCCCTATCCCTCCCCGCTAGGTGGTCACAAAGCACCGGAGCTGATCTCCCTGTGCTATGCGGCTGCTTCCCACTAGCTATCTATTTTACATTTGATAGTGTATATACATACATGCCACTCTCTCACTTTGTCCCAGCTTACCCTTCCACCTCCCCATGTCCTCAAGTCCATTCTCTAGTAGGCCTGCGTCTTTATTCCCATCCTGCCGCTAGGTTCTTCATGACCATTTTTCTTTTTCTTTTTTTTTTTAGATTCCATATATATGTGTTAGCATACAGTATTTGTTTTTCTCTTTCAGACTTACTTCACTCTGTATGACAGACTCTAGGTCCATCCACCTCACTACAAATAACTCAATTTCGTTTCTTTTTATGGCTGAGTCATATTCCATTGTATATATGTGCCACATCTTCTTTATCCATTCATTTGTCGATGGACACTTAGGTGGCTTCCATGTCCTGACTATTGTAAATAGAGCTGCAATGAACATTGTGGTACATGACTCTTTTTGAATTATGGTTTTCTCAGGGTATATGCTCAATAGTGGGATTGCTGGGTTGTATGGTAGTTCTATTTTTAGTTTTTTAAGGAACCTCCATACAGTTCTCCATAGTGGTTGTATCAATTTACATTCCCATCAACAGTGCAAGAGGGTTCCCTTTTCTCCACAACCTCTCCAGCATTTATTGTTTCTAGATTTTTTGATGATACCTCATTGTAGTTTTGATTTGCATTTCTCTAATGATTAGTGATATTGAGCATTCCTTCATGTCTTTGTTGGCAATCTGTATATCTTCTTTGGAGAAATGTCTTTTTAGGTCTTCTGCCCATTTTGGATAGGGTTGTTTGTTTTTTTGATATTGAGCTGCATGAGCTGCTTGTAAATTTTGGAGATTAATCCTTTGTCAGTTGCTTCTCTTACAAATATTTTCTCCCATTCTGAGAGTTGTCTTTTCATATTGTTTATGTGCAAAAGCTTTTAAGTTTCATTAGGTCCCATTTGTTTATTTTTGTTTTTATTGCCATTTCTCTAGCAGGTTGGTCAAAAAGGATCTTGCTGTGATTTAGGTCATGGAGTGTTATGCCTATGTTTTCCTCTAGGAGTTTGATAGTGAATGGCCTTACATTTAGGTCTTTAATCCATTTGCAGTTTATTTTTGTGTATGGTGTTAGGGAGTGTTCTAATATCATTCTTTTACATGTAGCTGTCCAGTTTTCCCGGCAACATTTGTTGAAGTGGCTGTCTTTTCTCCATTGTATATTCTTGCCTCCTTTATCAAAGATAAGGTGACCATATGTGCGTGGGTTTATCTCTGGGCTTTCTATCCTGTTCCATTGATCTATATTTCTGTTTTTGTGCCAGTACCATCCTGTCTTGATTACTCTAGCTTTGTAGTATAGTGTGAAGTTTGGGAGCCTGATTCCTCCAGCTCCGTTTTTCTTTCTCAAGATTGCTTGAGTGATTCGGGGTCTTTTGTGTTTCCTTACAAATTGTGAAATTTTTTGTTCTAGTTCTGTGAAAACTGCCAGTGGTAGTTTGATAGGGATTGCATTGAATCTGTAGATTGCTTTAGGTAGTATTGATTCTTCCAATCCAAGAACATGGTATATCTCTCCATCTGTCTGTATCATCTTTAATTTCTTTCATCAGTGTCTTATAATTTTCTGCATACAGGTCTTTTGTCTCCTTAGGTAGGTTTATTCCTAAGTATTTGATTCTTTGTGTTGCAATGGTAAATGGAAGTGTTTCCTTAATTTCAATTTCAGATTTTTCATCATTAGTGTATAGGAATGCAACAGATTTCTGTGCATTGATTTTGTATCCTTCTACTTTACCAAATTCATTGATTAGCTCTAGTAGTTTTCTGCTAGCATCTTTAGGATCCTCTATGTGTAGTATCATGTAATCCTCCAAAAGTGACAGCTTTACTTCTTCTTTTCTAATTTGGATTCCTTTTATTTCTTTTTCTTCTCTAATTGCTGTGGCTAAAACTTCTAAAACAGTGTTGAATAATAATGGTGAGAGTGGGCCACCTTGTCTTGTTCCTTTTCTTAGTATAAATGGTTTCATTTTTTCACCATTGAGGACAATATTGACTGTGGGTTTGTCATATATGGCCTTTATTATGTTGAGGTAAGTTCCCTCTATGCCTACCTTTTGGAGAGTTTTTATCATAAATGGGTGTTGAATTTTGTCAAAAGCTTTTTCTGTATCTATTGAGATGATCATATGGTTTTTATTCAATTTGTTAATATGATGTATGACATTGATTTATCTGTGTATAGTGAAGAATTCTTGCATTCCTGGGATAAACCCCACTTGATCATGGTGTATGATCCTTTTAATGTGCTGCTGGATTCTGTTTGCTAGTATTTTGTTGAGGATTTTTGCATCTGTGTTCATCAGTGATATTGACCTGTAGTTTTCTTTCTTTTTGACATCTTTGTCTGGTTTTGCTATCAGGGTGATGGTGGCCTCATAGAATGAGTTTGGGAGTGTTCCTCCCTCTGCTACACTTTGGAAGAGTTGAGAAGGATGGGTGTTAGCTCTTCTCTAAATGTTTGATAGAATTTGCCTGTGAAGCCATCTGGTCCTGGGCTTTTGTTTATTGGAAGATTTTTAATCACAATTTCAATTTCATTACTTGTGATTGGTCTGTTTATATTTTGTATTTCTTCCTGGTTCAGTCTCAGAAGGTTATGCTTTTCTAAGAATTTGTCAATTTCTTCCAGGTTGTACATTTTATTGACATGTAGTTGCTTATAGTAATCTCTCATATTCCTTTGTATTTCTGCAGTGTCAGCTGTTCTCCTTTTTCATTTCTAATTCTATTGATTTGAGTCTTCTCCCTTTTTTTTTTTTTTGATGAGTCTGGCTAATGGTTTATCAATTATTTTTTAATCTTCTCAAAGAACCAGCTTTTATTTTTATTGATCTTTCCTATTGTTTTCTTCATTTCTTTTTCATTTATTTCTGACCTGATCTTTATGATTTCTTTCCTTCTGCTAGCGTTGGGGTTTTTTGGTTCTTCTTTCTCTAATTGCTTTAGGTGTAAGGTTAGGTTGTTTATTTGAGATGTTTCTTGTTTTTTAAGGTAGGATTATATTGTGTAAGTTTAGGTTGTTTATTTGAGATGTTTCTTGTTTTTTAAGGTAGGATTGTATTGGTATAAACTTCCCTCTTAGAACTGCTTTCACTACATCCAATAGGTTTTGGGTCGTTGTGTTTTCATTGTCATTTGTTTCTAGGTATTTTGTGATTTCCTCTTTGATTTCTTCTGTGATCTCTTGGTTATTAAGTAGTGTATTTGTTCGCCTTCACGTGTTTGTATTTTTAACAGATTTTTTTCCCGTAATTGATATCTAGTCTCATAGCATTGTGGTCGGAAAAGATACTTGATACGTTTTCAATTTTCTTAAATTTACCAAGGCTTGATTTGTAATCCAAGATATGATGTATCCTGGAGAATGTTCCATGAGCACTCGAGAAGAAAGTGTATTTTGTTGTTTTTGGATGGAATGTCCTATAAATATCAATTACATCCATCTTGCGTAATATATCATTTAAAGCTTGTGTTTCCTTATTTACTTTAATTTTGGATGATCTGTCCATTGGTGAAAGTGGGGTGGTAAAGTCCCCTACTATGATTGTGTTACTGTCGATTTCCCCATTATGGCTGTTAGTATTTGCCTTATGTATTGAGGTGCTCTATGTTGCATGCATAGATATTTACAATTGTTATATCTTCCTCTTGGATTGATCCCTTGATCATTATGTAGTGTCCTTCTTTGTCTCTTGTAATAGTCTTTATTTTAAAGTCTATTTTGTCTTATATGAGAATTGCTACTTCAGCTTTCTTTTGGTTTCCATTTGCATGGAATATCTTCTTCCACCCCTCACTTTCAGTCTGTATGTGTCCCTGTGTCTGAAGTGGGTCTCTTGTAGACAGAATATATACGTGTCTTGTTTTTGTATCCATTCAGCCAGTCTATGTCTTTTGGCTGGAGCATTTAATCCATTTACATTTAAGGTAATTATCGATATGTATATTCCTATTACCATTTTCTTAATTGTTTTGGGGTTGTTATTGTAGGTCTTTTCCTTCTCTTGTGTTTCCTGCCTAGAGAAGTTCCTTTAGCATTTGTTGTAAAGCCAGTTTGGTGGTGCTGAATTCTCTTAGCTTTTGCTTCTCTGTAAAGGTTTTAATTTCTCCATTGAACCTGAATGAGATCCTTGCTGGGTAGAGTAATCTTGGTTGTAGGTTTTTCCCGTTCATCACTTAAGTATGTCCTGCCACTCTCTCTGGTTTGCAGAGTTTCTGCTGAAAGATTAGCTATTAACCTTATGGGGATTCCCTTGTGTGTTATTTGTTGTTTTTCCCTTGCTGCTTTTAATATTTTCTATTTCATTTAATGTTTGATAGTTTGTTTAATATGTGTCTTGGCATGTTTCTCCTTGCATTAATCCTGTATGGGACTCTCTGAACTTCGTGGACTTAATTAACTGTTTTCTTTCCCATATTAGAGAAGTTTTCAATTGTAATCTCTTCAGATATTTTCTCAGTCCCTTTGTTTTTCTCTTCTTCTTCTGGGACCCCTATAATTCGAATGTTGGTGCATTTAATGTTGTCCCAGAGGTCTCTGAGACTGTCCTCAATTCTTTTCATTCTTTTTTTTCTGCTCTGTGGTACGTATTTCCACTGTTTTATCTTCCAGGGCACTTATCCGTTCTTCTGCCTTAGTTATTCTGCTATTACTTCCTTCTAGAGAATTTTAATTTTCATTTATTGTGTTGTTCATCATTGTTTGTTTGCTCTTTAGTTCTTCTAGGTCCTTGTTAAACATTTCTTGTATTTTCTCCATTCTATTTCCAAGATTTTGGATCATCTTTACTATCATTACTCTGAATTCTTTGACAGGTAGACTGCCTATTTCCTCTTCATTTGCTTGGTCTTGTGGGTTTTTACCTTGCTCTTTCATCTGCTGTGTATTTCTCTGTCTTATTTTACTTAACTTACTGTGTTTGGGGCCTCCTTTTCTCAGGCTGCAGGTTTGTAGTTCCCATTGTTTTTGGTGTCTCTCCCATTGGCTAAGGCTGGTTCAGTGGATTGTGGAGGCTTACTTGTGGAGGGGACTGGTGCCTGTGTTCTGGTGGATGAGGCTAGGTCTGTCTTTCTGGTGGCAGGACTGCGTCCAGTTGTGTGTTTTGGGGTGTCTGTGACCTTATTATAATTTTAGGCAGCCTTTCTGCTAATGCGTGGAGTTGTGTTCCTGTCTTGCTAGTTGTTTGGCATAAGGTGTCCAGCACTGTAGCTTTCTGGTTGTTGAGTGCCACTGGGTCTTAGCTTTGAGATGGAGTACTCTGGGAGAGCTTTTGCTGTTTGATATTACATGGAGCCAGGAGGTCTCTGGTGGACCAATGTCCTGAACTCAACTCTCCCACCTCAGAGGCACAAGCCTGACACCCAGCCAGAGCACCAAGACCCTGTCAGCCACATAGCTCAGCAAAAAAGGTAGAGAAAAAGAAAGAAAGTAAAATATAGTTATTAAAATAAAAAATTTTAAATATTAAAAAAAAATTTTTTAATTTATAATAATTTTTTAAAAGGACAGACAGAACCCTAGGACCAATGGTAAAAGCAAAGCTATACAGACAAAATCACACAAAGAAGCATACACATACACACTCACAAAAAGAGGAAATTGAAAAAGAAATATGTATATATATTTTTTAAAAAGGGAAGAGAGCCACCAAATTAATAAACAAATCTACCAATGATAATAAACTCCAAATATTAAACTAAGATAAACATTAACCCAGCAACAAATTAGCTACAGAAAGCAAACCCCAAGTCTACAGTTGCTACCAAAGTCCACCACCTCAATTTTGGGATGATTCGTTATCTATTCAGGTATTCCACAGATGGAATGTTAATTCCACTTAATTAACATTAAGTTAATTGTGGAGATTTAATCCACTGCTCCTGAGGCTGCTGGGAGAGATTTCCCTTTCTCTTCTTTGTTCACACAGCTCCTGGGGTTCAGCTTTTGATTTGGCCCCGCCTCTGTGTGTAGGTCCCCTGAGGTCATCTGTTCTTTGCTCAGACAGGACGGTGTTAAAGTAGCAGCTGATTAGGGGGCTCTGGCTCACTCGGGCCAGGGGGAGGGAGGGGTCCTGAATGCAGGGTGAGCCTGCAGCAACAGAGGCCAGCATGGCGTTCCAACAGTCTGAGGTGTGCCCTGTGTTCTCCTGGGGAAGTTGTCCCTAGATCACAGGACCCTGGCAGTGGCAGGCTGCACAGGCTCCCAGGAGGAGAGGTGTGGATAGTGACCTGTGCTTGCACACAGGATTCTTGGTGGCTGCAGCAGCAGCCTTAGCATTTCATGCCCAGCTCTAGTGTCCGCGCTGACAGCCACGGCTTGCACCCATCTCTGGAGCTCCTTTATGTGGTGCTCTGAATCGCCTTTCCTCTCATACCCTGAAACAATGGTCTGTTGCTTCTTAGGCAGGTCCAGAGTTTTTTCCGGACTCCCTCTCAGCTAGCTGGGGCACACTAGCTCCTTTCAGGCTGTGTTCACGCAGCCAACCCCAGTCCTCTCCCTGTGATCTGACCTCCGAAGCCTGAGCTTCAGTTCCCAGGACCCACCCGCCCTGGCGGGTGAGCAGACAAGCCTCTCAGGCTGGTAAATGCTGATTGGCACTGATCCTCTGTGCGGGAATCTCTCTGCTTTGCCTTCTGCACCACTGTTGGTGCACTCTCCTCTATGGCTCCAAAGCTCCCCACCCCGCCACCCTCTGTCTCAGCTAGTGAACCGGCTTCCTAGTTTGTGGAAACTTTTCCTCCTTCACAGCTCCCTCCCAGAGGGGCTGGTTCTGTCCCTATTCTTTTGTCTCTGTTTATTCTTTTTTCTTTTGCCCTACCCAGGTACGTGGGGAGTTTCTTGCCTTTTGGGAAGCGTGAGTTCTTCTGCCAGTGTTAAGTAGGTGTTCTGTAGGAGTTCTTCCACATGTAGGTGTATTTCTGATGTATTTATGGGGAGGAAGGTGATCTCCACGTCTACTCCTCCACCATCTTGAAGGTCTCTCCCCATGAATGCTTTTAGAAAGAGATTGAAGGCAGCATTATTAAGAATTAAAGTGAAGAGGTCTGATTTATCCCTGTTTACAAGAAGAAGGTGTTTTCTTAAAAAAAATTTGTGTATTTTCAAGTATACACAAAATAAAGAAAATGGACTAATGAATTCCCATGTAGTCATCATCCTGAGAAGAGGGCTCCAAGACTGTTGAAATAATTATACTATGTCCTAGTTTTTTACTCTGGAAAAATACATGTTTGAAATGAAAAATATAATGACACTGGAACAGAAATGTACTAATTAGTATTCTGGCAAAGATACCCATTTTAATTTGAAAGATTAATTTATGATCTAATCACTTGTGCAAAATTTCTTTTGATATTCAATATGAAGGCATGATGTCTTTGATAAATCTGATTGTATGGCTAGCTTTGTTCTTCCTTTTATATATTAAAAAGTTTTAGGCATATGGAATTAGTATATATCATCCTCATTTTTACATTTTTATTGAGTTGTCATTTAATCACAAGCTTAATTCATCAAAGGACAAACAACTGATGTACTCAGACTTTCCACTTTAATAGCATGGGATGTCTTTTGTTAATTATTCAGCAGTAATTTACCCAGATTGCCTCATTCTCTCCTCTTGCTTCCTTCTGGCCTTTTAAATTCACAGTCACTCATTCATCAAGGTCAAGTTGTACTTGTGCCTCCTTAATTGGTCACCCTTTGGCCTTGTCTACCCTTCTTTTTCCTTAATTATATCATTTTAAGTTTAAATATTTTAGCCACAGCCCTCCTGAAGTATAGCATGTGGACTCTATATGGCTTCAAGAAAAAATGGTTCATTACCAGGGATTGCCTCCCCCTCCCAAAACAACAACAAACAATAAATTTTTAAAACAAAACCCTGAGTATCTAATACAGGAGATTAACATTAACTGTCATTCCCACACTTTTCTGTGAGTCTTATTAAAAAGAAAGCAACAGTGGAGTGGTCCCATCTCATGCTGTGACCTGCCAATTGGGCATTTCTTCTCATCTTTAAAATTGTTCTCAGTACTCATTTTAAACGGATTTCCCCTTGTAATGTTTTACAGTTTGTGTCAGTCAACAATGTGTGGTTTACCACTGAATTCACTTTTTTTTTTTTGAGAGGCAGGAAAGGAATAGTCCCAGTTTTGGTGGTAAGATTGACATCTTTAATTAACCACCTCAAAAAATTGTAAGAGCCCCAAATTTCCATTCCCCAGCCAAGGTTGAAGACAATGTTTACAATGTATGATATCAAGTTCATTTTAATTGATAAAAAGAACAAGTTATCCAAATAATAATATGGAATATAAGTAATCTAGAGAATATAAACAGATTTCTATGATGTTTTTGTTTTTTTAAAAAACATAATTGCATTGGATTTATACCACATAGATTCACTTTGTTGATTTACATGTTTGAAAAACCTGATATAATTATTTAAACTATCTTGATGGTATTAGTAATCCTTAAATCAGATAAAGAATACTAACAATTTGATGGTTCTTGATCACTATTATAGGGAAAAGAAGAAGGACATCAGAGGAATGGCAAATTCTTAATGTTGCCTAGACAAGCTGTAAATAAAATGAAAGAATTTGCAGAGATTAGTCATACAACAGATGAAAATATTGTGATACCTCTGACTTAAGAGAATTCAACTTTTAAAAAATATTTTTAATTATAATTTTTAATAATTTGCATTTATCTCCTTCATGTGGACATATTTTAAGTGGACATAAAACTTTAAACATTGCTTAATAAAGCTATGTGTACATTTCTTTGCTAGATTGAACTTTCTCTTTCTGGAATGCCTCTGTTTCCATTATAATTAGTCAGAATTATCCCTGCGCTGCATTTTAGGCAGTGACAGATTAACGCTTCCCATATATGCCATGTGCTCCTCTATACCCCAGCCCCATGCATCTATATAGGGTCAAATTGTTTGTTCTCAACAAAGGGAACTGGGCATAAATGATGGTTACTTTTCATTAAAAATAGGAGTATTAGAACACACCCTCACACCATATACAAAAATAAGTTCAAAATGGCTTAAAAACTTAAATGTAAGTCATAACACTATAAAACTCCTTGAGGAGACCATAGGCAAAACATTCTCTCACATAAATCCTACCACTGTTTTCTTAGGTCAATCTCTCAAGGCAATAGAAATAAAAACAAAAATAAACAAATGGAACCTAATCAAACTTACAAGCTTTTGTGCAGCAAAGGAAACAATAAACAAAATGAAAAGACAACCTACAGGATGGGAAAAAATATTTGCAAATGATGGGACTGACAAGGGATTAATTTCCAAAATGTACAGGCAGCTCATACAACTCAATAACAAACAATCAAAAAAAACCCAATAGGAAAATGGTCAGGAGACCTAAAATAGACATTTCTTCAAAGCAGACATACAGATGGCCAACAGGCACATGAAAAGATGCTCAACATGGCTAATTATTAGAGAAATGCAAATTAAAAACTAATGAGGTACTACCTCACACCAGTCAGTATGGCTATCATTAAAAAGTCTACAAATAACAAATGGTGGAGAGGGTGTGGAGAAAAGGGAACCCTCCTACACTGTTTGTGGGAATGTAAGTTGGTGCAGCCACTGTAGAAAACAGTATGAAGGCGCCTAAAAAAAACAAAAATAGACCTACCATATGATCCAGCGATCCCACTCCTGGGCAAATATCAGGACAAAATTATAATTCAAAAAGATACATGCACCCCTATGTTCATAGCAGCACTATTCACAATAGACAAGACATGGAAACAACCTAAATGTCCATCGACAGATGAATGGATAAAGAAGAGGTGGTCATACACACACACACACACACACACACACACTCACACACACACATGGAATATTAGCCATAGAAAAGAAAGAAATAATGCCATTTGCAGCAACGTGGATGTATCTAGAGATTGTCATGCTCAGTGAAGTAAGTCAGAAAGAAAGACAGATACCATGGTGATATCACTTATATGTGGAATCTAAAATATGACACGAATGAACTTATTTTCAAAACAGAAACAGACTCGAAAACATAGAGAACAGACTTGTGGTTGCCAAGAGGGCAGGGGTAGGGAAGGATGGATTGGGGGATTGGGGTTTGGGATTAGCAGATGCAAACTATTATGTATAGAATAGATAAACAACAGGGTACTATTCTATAGCTCTGGCAACTATATTCAATATCCTGTGATAAACCATAATGAAAAAGAATATATATACATATATATAACTGAATCATTTTGCTGTACAGCAGAAATTGACACAAAGTTGTAAATCAACTATACTTCAATAAAATAGTTTTTTGTTTTGTTCTTTTTAAAAAGCAGGAGTATTACAAACCTTCCCCTTGCTCTTCAGGTAGCTGGAAAAGAAAGACTCCAAGATGGCAGATTTGCAAAATGGAAACATATCTGGTCCCTGAGTCACTGTTACAGGCAAGCCACTTCACTAGTACCTGTGTATGTGATATGAGTAAGAAAGAAACCTTTATTATGTTGACTTGTCAACATTTCAAGATTTATTTGTTACTGTAGTATGATCTACTATTATTTGAGTAACATGCAGGCACACTATTACATTACAAGGGATGGTATAAAATGGAGTTACCTGTTTTGAAAGCAAGTTATCATTTTATACACTGGTTCTTTTTATGTTCATTCTTTTTTGATCTTGAAAATCTACTCCTGGAAGTATATCCCAAGAAGATATATACAGTGATGAACATGCTACTTTCACTCATCAAAACTGTATTTACTATATGATTCCAATTTTGTTTTAAACAACCCTATATGTCTATGCCCATATTTTGCAAATATATATTACAAAAGTTAGGAAGAAATACACCAAGATTTTCATTATGGTTTTGTTACTGGGCCAGAGATGGTAATAGAAATTACAGGATTTTTCTAATTTAAAAAATATTAGGGACTTCCCTGGTGGTCCAGTGGTAAAGAATCTGCCTTATAATGCAGGGGACGCAGGTTTGATCACTGGTCAGGAAGCTAAGATTCCACATGCCGCAGGGCAACTAAGCCCACATGCCACAACTACTGATCTCATGTGCCTCAACTAGAGCCTACATGCCACAAACTACAGAGCCCATACACTCTGGAACCCAAGTGCCCTGGAGGCTGTGGGCCACAGCTAAAGAAGAAAAAACCCACATGCCAGAGCTAGAGAGAAGCCCACGCACCACAACAAAGAGCCAGCATGCCACAATGAAAGATCCCACACACCTCAGCGAAGATCCTGCATGCCGCAACTAAGACCTGATGCAGCCAAAAATAAATTAAATAAATAAATAAGTAATAAATAAATCTTAAAACAAAAAATTTTTTAAGTATGTATTTTTCAAAATCCATTTAAAAACATTAGTTTTATAATTAAGAAATAAAACAACAAATGTCATAAAAGAAAAATGTTTAAAGATAAATTGAGAGACTTCCCTGATGGTGCAGTAGTTAAGAATCTGCCTGCCAGTGCAGGGGACATGGGTTCGAGCCCTGGTCAGGGAAGATCCCACATGCCGCAGAGCAACTAAGCCTATGCGCCACAACTACTAAGCCTGTGCTCTAGAGCCAGTGAACCACAACTACTGAGCCCACATGCCTAGAGCCCATGCTCCACAACAAGAGAAGCCACTGCAATGAGAAGCTCACATACCACAAATAAATAATGCCCATCCTTCAAGCTTCATTGTCTTTACCACACTAACTTTTCAAGTTCAGTCTAGTCCTCTTGAGTTACCCTTTTCTTCCTTTAAAGGGTATTAATGAGTACATCACTTATCATTTGTTTCTTCACAATAGAATTTACTTCCTAGATAAATAATAATACTTAGAATAACAGTGTTTACTGCCTGTATCATGTATCACTGGACATATCAGTAATTGCTTTTGCACTATTGCTTACCTCTCTATGTGGGCATGTCTTGTTTCTCTAGGGAGAATGGAACTAGCATTTATTGTTATGTAACAATACTTTTTCTTTAGATATATATAATATTTCATCTTTTATCCAAAATGATCCAGTTGGGAGAGTATTAAAATTTCCATTTCTGGAGTTGAGGAAACCTAATCTTGTAAAATTGCAGGAAGTGTCCAAAATCACACAAATAGTAAGAGGCAAAGCTGTGGATCAAGAAGAGTCCTGGCTGACTCCCAAGCCCATGGTCTTTCCTCTGTACCATCATGGTGCTCCACAGCCAGTTGGCATGCTACCAAAGTTAAAGAGTATGTCTTACAATTTAGAGTCCCCATGTCTTCAAGGACTTCTTGACATGTGAATGAATGTGTGTATATATATATATATATATATATATATATATATATATATGTATATATATGTATATATAAGTTGTTATATATATATTTTTTATGTGTATATATATATATATATATATATATATATATATATATATATATAAAAGTTGTTCTGAAAGGTAGTTTTAAGGTGCTTGGATATTTTAGTTGGGCTTCACACTTGTTCCTCAAACTCAGTGTTGGACTCTGATGTGGCCAGCTGTGAGGTGGTTAAGCTGAAATAGCTGGAAAAATGATGATGTATGGACTGTAGGGGCCAGGGCCTAGCTTGTTTCTTGGTAATGTATTGGAAACTGGGAATCACACGGAAGAACAGAGAAGATAAAAAAGACTCAAGAACTATGTGAATTGGACTCTAATGCCCTATGAATTGGTTGTATGTAATAAATTATCTCCTATACTTTTGGAATGTGACTAGTTGGTACCATCTTTGAGAGAACTGAGAAAATAATCACTCATTATTTTTCTGAGTTCTGTATGTTCAAATGAGGATCCTCAATTGAGAAAGGCTGGAAATGTGGAGTAGGAAGGAGGTTCATGCTCTTACATACAAGGAAAGTGAGTTTGGGATAGATAGAAGCGGAAAGTTCTCTTGAGTGAAAGGGAAGGCCAGTACCACCCTTGGACCCACATGCTGGTGAGTGGTGGTGGGCAGTGGTTTCATCTTGCTCTATCCAGTGGATGGTCTGTCAGACTAGGCGAGGAAAGCTCAAGTAGGATCAAAAATCTTCTCCTGGGGTCGGCATCCAAGGCTTGAATTTATTTTACGTGAGCTCTGATCAAAGTACTTTGGTTTCAAAGGTGTCTGCTTCCTTTGCTGGGGTGTTCTCTAAGATAAAGATAAAACTAAATAAAACCACCTGGAAAATTGTGCTTTTAATTAATAAGACTTCACCGAGATGTAACGTCAAGATTTCTTCTGAAATCTTTTCTCTGAATTATTTTTTCTGCTACTGCTCAAATGATCCAAAGTCCAAAATAATAGTACTTTGTGATTTAGTGTTTTATAGACATTGCATTGTCACTGTTAGAGGGTTTTTGTCCCCTCCTCCACTTTGGTGCTATAACATTCACATTGCAAATAGCAGCTTTATATCACTTTTCCCTTTCCCCTCAGCATGTGCCTTTCCGTACTAAGATTTCCCAGATTTCCTTTATACAGCGTCTTTATGTTTTATGCTATTTGGTAGTTTGTTTATACTGGTCCCAAAGCCCATTTTCTTATTCTGCCTGTATTTTCAACTTAGAACCTTTGCATTCTTTTTTCCCTCTTCATGCCACTGGTGCCACATCTTAATCTTGTATCACTGGCGCATGTAATTAATTTGCTGCTTACATTTTTTTGGTTCGTTAACAAAGACATTGAACAAATATATCATGTTACAACTTATTCTGTAACTTTTCATTTTTATTCTTTTTAACTCTTCTATGCATTTTCTCTAATTTAAACATTCACTCTTAATGACTGCCAA
The DNA here is from genome assembly GCF_026419965.1 of Kogia breviceps. Lineage (NCBI taxonomy): Eukaryota > Metazoa > Chordata > Mammalia > Artiodactyla > Physeteridae > Kogia > Kogia breviceps. The sequence continues at coordinate 108,284,087 of NC_081313.1, forward strand.
CGTTTATACCAGCTGTAAGTATGTGGCTAGCCTTATATGGGAGTTAGATTCCTATCTGTGTTATTTATGGACGTGGGGAGAAATCCCTGACCTCAAAATAGCATTTCTTGTATTAGTATTATCTTTACTTTTAAAAACTACCTGGGATTTTATCAACTAGGGGGCTGGATATATGTAGAAAATATACCCTTTATATATAAAGTACTCTTAGGGAACTAATGTGGCAAATAATGATTAACCAAGTTGAACATTAGCTTGAAGTTTCAAGAAGACCTGAGGAGAAGGAGAGTTTTGATGAGAGCGGGAGAAGTGAAAATTACTTCTGGAATTTGGGCAGGGTGTACAGTCATGGCCAGGTATAGAGGAAGAGAAAGTTGTACTTTCCATGGTAGAGATCAAAAAGGTTCCACCTTAGCCCACAAAATAAAAATCTAGTGAGTGAGAACTTTCATTTTCAGCAATATTGTAGATTGAATAGTTTATGAACACTGAAAATGCTTTATAGGCACACATACTCTCATACATGCACATACATCTCTTTACATGCATAGCTGGGTTGACAAGGATGTAAAGGTAATTCTGAGTTCAAAATGATACATATATATCCTCATAGTCAGCAAGTATTGAAGCCAGCAACTGCCCTGGGCAAATCTAAAGATTCCTGGTGGCCTGGAGCTTTAGTTTTAATAAGTCAAGGATAGGGACAGAGATCTGTGGATTTATCAGAGGCTCCAGAATACAATCAGGATCCCTGAAACGTGACCCTTAGCAAAAGAGAATACAAGAAAAAACGTTCTGCAAAGAGAGATAGTAAGTAATCTTGCCTATCTTGGCTGTGGCTCTGGTGGAGGGAAAACTTCCATGAAAATGTGTAACTGTAAGCTGTCTTTCATGATGATTTGGAAGTCAGAATTCACTTCACTTCTGTGATCCAGAGGAATCCGAAGCCAAGTATTTTGTTTAACCTGGTTATGCAAACACAGATCCTCTCTAGAGGATATATACTCAACTTAAACTTCAAAAAATCTAATAATAAAGGTCTCAATAAAAAAAGAACTAACTAACTAAGCCTCTATCTCCACTCTCTCCCCCTCCCTCCCTTTGTCCTTCCCCCACCTCCCTCCCTCCCTCCCCCCCCCCTCTCTCTCTCTCTCTCTCTCTCTCTTTCACACCCAGACACCAATTTCAAAGCCCATGGAGAAACAAACAACTATAAGTGAGAGTTAAGTATAAACAACCAGTTGCAGAATTAGAACATTCGAGACCTCAGATATTGGAGTTAATGGAAATAATAGATTATAAAATTATGTTCTAAGTTTGCTCTTCTTTTTTTACTTTCTTAGGTTGTAAAGTTAGGTTGTTGATTTGAGATCTTTCTTGATTTTTAGTGTAAGCATTTATAGCAATAAATTTTCCCCTTAACATTGCTTTCACTGAGTCCCTTAAGTTTTGGTGTGTTGATTTCATTTTCATTCATCTCTAAGTATTTTCTAATTTACCTTGTGATTTATTTTTGATTAGTTGATTGTTTAAAACTATATTGTTAATTTCCACAAATCTGTGAATTGTCCACTTATATTTCTGTTATTGATGTTTCACATTGAGGTGTGGTTGATTTACAATATATTAGTTTCTGGTACAGAACATAATGAGTCAAAATTTTTATAGATTATACTACATTTATAGTTATTATAAAATATTGACTATTCATTGTGCTGTACAATATATCCTTGTAGCTTATTTATTTTATACATAGTAGTTTATACCTCTTAAACCCCAACCCCCTTCCAACTCGCCACTGGTAACCACCAGTTTGGTTTCTGTATCTGTGAGTCTGTTTCTTTTTTGTTATATTCACTTGTTTGGTTTTTTATTGAAGTATAGTTGATTTACAGTGTTGTGTTAATTTCTGGTATACAGCACAGTGATTTAGTTGTATATATACGTACATATATATATATATATATACTTTTTCAGATTCTTTTCCCTTATAGGTTATTACAAAATACTGAGTATAGTTCCCTGTGTTATACAGTAAGTCCTTGTTGGTTATCTGTTCTACATATAGTACTGTGTATCTGTTAATCCCAAACTCCTAGTTTATCTTCCCTACCCATCCTTTCCCCTTTGGTAACCATAAATTTGTTTTCATAGTCTGTGAGTCTGTTTCTGTTTTGTAAATAAGTTCATTTGTATCATCTTTTTAGATTCCATGTATAAGGGATATCATATGATATTTGTCTTTCTCTGTCTGACTTACTTCACTTAGTATGATAATCTGTAGGTCCATCCATGTTGCTGCAAATGGCATTATTTTGTTCTTTTTTATGGCTGAGTAGTATTCTGTTGTATATATACACCACATCTTTATTCATCTGTCAGTGGACACTTAGGTTGCTTCCATGTCTTGGATATTGTAAATAGTGCTGCAGTGAACATTGGGGGGCATGTATCTTTTCAGTTATAGTTTTCTCCAGATCTATGCCCAGGAGTGGGATTGCAGGTTCATACAGTAACTCTGTTTTTAGTTTTAACATTGACATAGTCAAAATACAGAACGTTTCCATCACTACAAAGATACTTCAAGTTGTCGTTTTATAGCAATACCTGCTCTGCTTCTGTCCCACTCCTTCCTCAATCCCTAGTAATCACAAATCTGTTCTCTATTTCTATATTTTTAATTTCAAAAATGTTATATAAATGGAATCATAAAGTATGTAACCTTTGGGGGATTTTTTTTCCTCAGCATAATTTTTCTGTATATTCATCCAGGTGGTTGCATGTATTGGTAGTCTATGTATCATGTAGCAGTGTTCATATTGCATGTACCCCCATAGTCCATTCCTTTTTACTGATGAGTAGTATTTTATGGTATGCATGTACTACAGTTTTTAATCATTCACTTGCTGAAGGACATCTGGATAGTTTCCAAGTTTTCACTATTAATACTAAAGGTTGATATAAACATCTCATACAGGTTTCTGTGTGAACATGATTTCATTTTTTCTGGGTAAATGTCCAAGAATACAATTTCTAGGTAATATGGTAGCTATGTATTTAGTCTTTCAGAAACTGCCAAACTCTTTTTCAGAGTGGTTGTACCATTTTACATTCTCACCAGCAATGTATGAGTCATCCATTTTCTCTGTATTCTCAGCATTTGATGTTGTCACTGTTTTTTATTTTAGCCATTCTGTAGGTGTGTAGTGATGTCTCTTTGTGGTCTTATATTGAATTTTCCTAATGAGTAATGATGTGGAACATCTTTTCATGTGTTTATTTGCCATCTGTATATCCTCTTTGGTGAAATGTCTCTTCACGTCTTTTGTCCATTTTCCAATTGGATATTTTTCTACTGTTGAGCTTTGAGAGTTCTGTATAAATTCCAAACACTAGTCCTTTTTTGGATATGTGATTAGCAAATATTTTTTCCTAGTCTGTAGATTATCTTTTATTCTTTGAACAGTGTCTTTCACAGAGGAAAAGTTTTTAATTTTGATAAACTCCACTTCATCAATTTTTCCTTTTATGTTTCATGCATTTGGTTTGAAGAATCAAAGAACTCTTTGCCTGGCCCCTAGATCCAAATTTTTCTCCTAAGATTTTTCTAAAATTTTTATGGTTTTACATTTAAGTCCCTTTTGAGTTCGTTGTTTTAAGGTATGAGACTTGGGTCTGGGATTCTTTTTTTATTCTTTTGCATATGGATGTCCAGTTGTTCAGGCACCTGTTTCCTCCACTGAATTGCATCTGCCCCTTTGTCAAAAATCAGTTAGACCTATTTATATGTATCTACTTCTTGCTTCTCTATTCTGTTTCATTGATCTCTGTGTCTATCCTTCCTCCAATACAGTTTTGATGACTAAGTCTTGAAATTTGGTAGACTTATTCATCCTACTTTATTCTTCTTTCCAAAATTGTTTTAGCTATTCTAGATCCTTAATGTTTTTATATACACTTCAAAATAATCTTGTCCATATCTATTAAGGAAACCTTGCTAGCATTTTTATAAGAATTGTGCTAAATCTATATATCAGTTTGAGGAGAAATGATATCATTCCTATATTGAGTCTTTAAATTCATAAACATGGTATTTCTGTACATTAATTTAGATCTTCTTTTATTTCCCTTGTCAGCATTGTGTCTTTTTCAGCATACATGTACAGGCCTGGTTAGAATTATGCCTAAGTCTTCCCATTTTTTTGAGAGATTGTTAATGGCATTGTACTTTTCATTTTGGTAATCACATGTTCATTGCTACTATATAGCAAAGAATGTAATTGATTTTTGTATGTTTATGCTGTATCCTATAACAGTGCCGAGCTTACTTGTTAAAGTTGACCCTTGAACCTGACAGGTTTGAACTACACAGAGCCACTTATAAATGAAATTTTAAAATATGTACTAGGAGGTCCTTCAAGATGGCAGAGGAGTAAGATGTGGAGATCACCTTCCTCCCCACAAATACATCAAAAATACATCTACATGTGGAACAACTCCTACAGAACACCTACTGAATGCTGGCAGAAGACCTCAGACTTCCCAAAAGCTTTGCTTCTACCATTTGTCCTAGGATTCATTCTCTCCTTTTTTTTTTTTTTGTATTTGTTTTTGTCGGGTTTTATTGTTTTGTCTTTTTTAGTATAGTTTTTAGTGCTTGTTATCGTTGACGGATTTGTTTATTGGTTTGGTTGTTCTTTCTTTCTTATATTACTTTTTTATTTTTAATAATATTTTTTTATTTTTTATTTTAATAACTTAATTCTATTTTATTTTATTTTTCTATCTTTTTTTTGTCCCTTTTCTTCTGAGCCATGTGGCTCACAGGGTCTTGGTGCTCTGGCTTGGTGTCAGGCCTGAGCTTCCTAGGTGGGAGAGACGAGTTAAGGAGGTGAGTCCATCAGAGACCTCCTGGCCCAAGTAACATCAAAGGGTGAGAGCTCTCCCAGAGATCTGCATCTCAATGCTAAGACCCAAGTGCACTCAACGACCAACAAGTTACAGTGCTGGACACCCCAAAGCAAACAACAAGAAAGACAGGAACACAACCCCACCCAGTAGCAGAGAGGCTGCCTAAAATAATAATAAGTTCACAGACACCCACAACACACCACGGGACGTGGTCCTGACCACCAGGAAGACAAGATCCAGCTGCATCCACTGGAACACAGGCACCAGTCCCATCCACCAGGAAGCCTACACGACCCACGGAACAAACCTTAGCCACTGGGGGAGGCACCAAAAACCACGGAAACTATGAACCTGCAGCATGCGAAAAGGAGACACCAAACACAGTAAGTTACACAAAATGATAAGACAGAGAAATACACAGCAGATGCAAGAGGAAGGTAAAAACCCACAAGACCAAACAAATGAAGAGGAAATAGGCAGTCTACCTGAAAAACAATTCAGAGTAATTGATAGTAAAGATGATCCAAAATCCTGGAACTACAATGGAGAAAATACAAGAAACGTTTAACAAAGACGTAGAAGAACTAAAGAGCAAATGAACAATGATGAACAACACAATAAATGAAATTAAAAATTCACTAGAAGGAATCAATAGCAGAATGACTAAGGCAGAAGAACGGATAAGTGCTCTGGAAGATAAAACAGTGGAAATAAGTACTGCAGAGCAGAATTTTTTAAAAAAGAATGAAAAGAATTGAGGACAGTCTCAGAGACTTCTGGGACAACATTAAACACACCAACATTCGAATTATAGGGGTCCCAGAAGAAGAAGAGAAAAAGAAAGGGACTGAGAAAATATTTAAAGAGATTATAGTTGAAAACTTCCCTAATATGGGAAAGGAAATAGTTAATCAAGTCCAGGAATCACAGAGAGTCCCATAAAGGATAAATACAAAGAGAAACATGCCAAGACACATATTAATCAAACTATCAAAAATTAAATACAAAGAAAACATATTAAAAGCAGCAAGGGAAAAACAACAAATAACATACAAGGGAATCCCCATAAGGTTAATAGCTGACCTTTCAGCAGAAACTCTGCAAGCCAGAAGGGTATGGCAGGACATATTTAAAGTGATGAGGGGAAAAACCTACAACCAAGATTACCCTACCCAGCAAGGATCTCATTCAGATTCGACAGAGAAATTAAAACCTTTACAGACAAGTGAAAGCTAAGAGAATTCAGTACCACCAAACCAGCTTTACAACAAATGCTAAAGGAACTTCTCTAGGCAGGAAACACAAGAGAAGAAAAAGACCTACAAAAACAAACCCAAAACAATTAAGTAAATGGTAATAGGAACATACATATCCATAATTACCTTAAATGTAAATGGATTAAATGCTCCAACCAAAAGACATAGACTGGCTGAATGGATACAAAAACAAGATGTGTATATATGCTGTCTACAAGAGACTCACTTCAGACCTAGGGACACATACAGACTGAAAGTGAGGAGATGGAAAAAGATATTCCATGCAAATGGAAATCAAAAGAAATCTGGAGTAGCAATTCTCATATCAGACTAAATAGACTTTAAAATAAAGACTATTACAAGAGACAGAGATGGACACTACATAATGATCAAGGGATCAATCCAAGAAGAAGATATAACAATGGTAAATATTTATGCACCCATTAGGAGCACCTCAATGCATAAGGCTAATGCTAACAGCCATAAAAGGGGAAATTGACAGTAACACAATAATAGTAGGGGACATTAACACCCCACTTTCACCAATGGACAGATCATCCAAAATTAAAATTAAAAGGAAACACAAGCTTTATATGATACATTACACATGATGGACGTAATTGATATTTATAGGACATTCCATCCAAAAACAACAATACACTTTCTTCTCAAGTGCTCCTGAGAAATTCTCCAGGACAGATCATATTGTGGGTCACAAAGCAAGCCTTTGTAAGTTTAAGAATATTCAAATTGTATCAAGTATCTTTTCTGACCACAATGCTATCACACTAGATATCAATTACAGGAAAAAATCTGTAAAAAATACAAACACATAAGGTCTAAACAATACACTGCTAAATAACCAAGAGATCACTGAAGAAATCAAAGAGGAAATCAAAAAAATACCAGAAACAAATGCCAATGAAAACACAATGACCCAAAACCTATGGGATGCAGCATAAGCAGTTCTAAGAGGAAAATTCATAGGGGATTTCTTCCTACCTCAATAAACAAGAAACATCTCAAATAAACAACCTAACCTTACACCTAAAGCAATTAGAGAAAGAAGAACAAAAAACCCCAAAGTTAGCAGTAGGAGAGAAATCATAAAGATCAGATGAGAAATAAATGAAAAAGAAATGAAGGAAACAATAGCAAAGATCAATAAAACTAAAATCCGGTTATTTGAGAAGTTAAAAAAAATTGATAATCCATTAGCCAGACTCATCAAGAAAAAAAGGGAGAAGACTCAAATCAATAGAATTAGAAATGAAAAAGGAGAAGTAACAACTGGCACTGCAGAAATGCAAAGGCTCATGAGAGATTATTACAGGCAACTATATGTCAAAAAATAGACAGCCTAGAAGAAATGGAAAAATTTTTAGAAAAGCAGAACCTTCTGAGACTGAACCAGGAAGAAATACAAAATATAAACAGACCAATCACAAGCACTGAAATTGAAACACTGATTAAAAATCTTCCAACAAACAAAAGCCCCGGGCCAGATGGCTTCACAGGCAAATTCTATCAAACATTTAGAGAAAAGCTAACACCTATCCTTCTCAAACTCTTCCAAAATGTAGCAGAGGGAGGGACACTCCCAAACTCATTCTACGAGGCCACCATCACCCTGATACCAAAACCAGACAAAGATGTCAAAAAGAAAGAAAACTACAGGTCAATATCACTGATGAACATAGATGCAAAAATCCTCAACAAAATACTAGCAAACAGAATCCAGCAGCACATTAAAAGGATCATACACCATGAACAAGTGGGGTTTATCCCAGGAATGCAAGGATTCGTCAATATACGCAAATAAATCAGTGTGATACACCATATTAACAACTTGAAGGAGAAAAACCATATGATCATCTCAGTAGATGCAGGAAAAGCTTTTGACAAAATTCAAAACCCATTAATGATAAAAACCCTTCAGAAAGTGGGTATACAGGGAACATACCTCAACATAATAATAGCCATATATGACAAACCCACAGCCAACATCGTTCTCAGTGGTGAAACTGAAACCATTTTCACCAACATCAGGAACAGGACAAGGTTGCCCACACTCACCAATATTATTCAACATAGTTTTGGAAATTTTAACCACAGCAATCAGAGAAGAAAAAGAAATAAAACGAATCTAAATTGGAAAAGAAGTAAAACTGTCACTGGTTGCAGATGACATGATACTATACATAGAGAATCCTAAAGATGCTACCAGAATACTACTAGAGCTAATCAATGAATTTGATAAAGTATCAGGATAAAAATTTAATGCACAGAAATCTCTTGCATTCCTGTACACTAATGACAAAAATTCTGAAAGAGAAATTAAGGAAACAATCCCATCTACCATTGCAAAAAACAGAATAAAATACCTAGGAATAAACCTACCTAAGGAGGCAAAAGACCTGTATGCAGAAAACTATAAGACACTGATGAAAGAAATTAAAGATGATACAGACACATGGAGAGATATACCATGTTCTTGGATTGGAACAATCAATACTGTGAAAATGACTATACTACCCAAATCAATCTACAGATTCAGTGCAATCCCTATCAAATTACCAATGGCATTTTTCACAGAACTAGAACAAATAATTTTACAATTTGTATGGAAACACAAAAGACCCCGAATAGCCAAAGCAATCTTGAGAATGAAAAACGGAGCTGGAAGAATCAGGCTCCCAGACTTCAGACTACACTACAAAGCTACATTAATCAAGACAGTATGGTACTGGCACAAAAACAGAAATATAGATCAATAGAACAGGATAGAAAGCCCAGAGATAAACCCACGCACATATGGTCACCTTATCTTTGATAAAGGAGGCAAGAATATACAATGGAGAAAAGACAGCCTCTTTAATAAGTGGTGCTGGGGAAACTGGACAGCTACATGTAAAATAATGAAATTAGAACACTTCCTAACACAATACACAGAAATAAACTCCAAATGGATTACAGACCTAAATGTAAGACACTATAAGACACTATAAAACTCTTAGAGGAAAACATAGGCAGATCACTGTATGACATAAATCATAGCAAAATCGTTTTTGACCCACCTCCTAGAGTAATGGAAATAAAACCAAAAATAAACAAATGGGACATAATGAAACTTAAAACTTTTGCACAGCAAAGGAAACCATAAACAAGATAAAAAGACCACCCTTGGAATGGGAGAAAATATTTGCAAATGAAGCAACTGACAAAGGATTAGTCTCCAAAATATACAAGCAGCTCATGCAGCTCAATATCTAAAAACAAACAACCCAATTCAAAAATGGGCAGAAGACCTAAATAGACATTTCTCCAAAGAAGATATACAGATTGCCAACAAACACATGAAAGAATGCTCAACATCACTAATCATTAGAGAAATGCAAATCAAAATTACAATGAGGTATCACCTCATGGCCATCATCAAAAAATCTACAAACAATAAATGCTGGAGAGGGTGTGGAGAAAAGGGAACCCTCTTTCTCTGTTGGTGGGAATGTAAATTGATAAAGCCACTATAGAGAACAGTATGGATGTTCCTTAAAAAACTAAACATAGAACTTCCATAAGACCTAGCAATCCCACTACTGGGCATATACCCTGAGAAAACCATAATTCAAATAGAGTCATGTACCACAATGTTCATTGCAGCTCTATTTACAATTCCCAGGATGTGGAAGCAGCCTAAGTGTCCATCAGCAGATGAATGGATAAAGAAGTTGTGGCACATATATACAATGAAATATTACTCGCCATAAAAGGAAATGAAATTGAGTTATTTGTAATGAGGTGGATGGACCTAGAGACTGTCATACAGAGTGAAGTCAGAAAGAGAAAAACAGGTAGTGTATGCTAACACATACATATGGAATCTTAAAAAAAAAAAAAAAAAAAAAAGTCCTGAAGAACCTAGGGGCAGGACAGGAATAAAGACACAGACATAGTGAATGGAGTTGAGGACATGGGGAGGGGGAAAGGTAAGCTGAGTCGAAATGAGAGAGTGGCATGGACATATATGCACTATCAGTTGTAAAACAGATATCTAATGGGAAGCAGCCACATAGCACAGGGAGATCACCTCGGTGCTTTGTGTCCAACTGGAGAGGTGGGATAGGGAGGGTGGGAGGGAGATGCAAGAGGGAGGAGATATGGGGATATATGTATACATATAGCTGATTCACTTTGTTATACAGTAGAAACTAACATACCATTGTAAAGCAGTTATACTCCAATAAAGATGTTAAAAATAAATAAATAGATAAAATTCCTCTCTGGAAACAAAAAATATATATGTAATATATTCAAATAAAAATTAATTTTAAAAATACGCACTATACTACTGTATGATCTTTGGTTTCTTAAATCCAAGAATGTGGAGCTGCACATAAGGAGTGACTCTAAATTTATACACACATTTTCAACTGCATGGTTGTTGGTACCCCTAACCCCCATGTTTTTCAATGTGCAACTGTAGGTCTACAAGTTGTTTGTGGTTATCTTGGGATTTTTTTTGCAATCATGTCATCTACAGATATGGAGAGTTGTATTTTTTTTCTTTTCTGTTCTGTATGCTTTTTATTCCCATTTCTTTCCTTGTTGTACTGGTTAGAACTTCCAGCTTGATGTTGAATAAGAGTGGGGAAGTCAGACATGCTTGCCTTGTTCTCAGTCATAGAAAGAAACATTCCATCTTTCACCATTAAGTATAATATTAGCTATAGGCTTTTTGTAGACACTTGTTATTAGGTTGAAGAAGTTTTCCTCTTTTCTATTTTTCTGGGGTTTTAAAATCATGAATAAGAGTTGAATTTTGTCAAGAATTTTTTTGCATTAATTGATATGATGAAGTGTTTTTCTTGTTTAGCTTGTTAATATGGTGGATTACATTGCATTATTTTTGAATAGTGAACCAGACTTTCATCCCTAGAATAAACCCACTTTGTCATGGTATACAGTTCTTTTTATATATTGCTGAATTCTATTTTCTAATATTTATTAAGACATTTTATGTCTAAATAATATGGGGGATATTGCTTTACAGTTTTCCTTTTTTGTACTTTTCCTGGTTTGGGGATCAAGATAATACCAACCTCACAAAACACTTTGGGAAGTCTTCCTCCTCTTGAGCTTTCTGGAAGAGATTATATATAACTGATGTTAAGTTTACTTTAAATATATGGTAGAATTCTTTGGTGAAACCATCTGGACCTGGAACTTTCTTTTTTGGGAGTTTAAAAATTATGAATTCAATTTTCCTAATATCTATAGGGCTTTTCTAATTATGTATTTCATATTAAATGAGTTGTAGTAATTATTGTTTTTTGAGTTATTAGTCCATTTCATTTAAGTTGTTGAATGTATTTGCATAGAGTTGTTTGTATTATACCCTTATCTTTTTGAAATCTGCAGAGTGTGTACTGATATGGCCTGGTTTCATTCTGATATTGGTAATTTGTTTATTTTCTCCTTTTATCTTCATCAACAATGTTTTTTTAAAGGCTGGATTTTTGTCTTATTGATTTTTTTTCTATTTTTCTCTTTTCAATTTTATTGTTTATTTCTATTTTCAATTTATTTAGTCATTGCTTTAGAGTAGATGTGCTTGCTACAAATTCTTTTTTTTAGATTCTTTTTTAAATTTTATTTTTTATTGAAGTATAGTTGAATTACAATGCTGTGTTAATTACTGCTGTACAGCAAAGTGACTCAGTTATACATGTATACATTCTTTTTAGTATTCTTTCCATTATGGTTTATCACAGGATATTGAATATAGTTCCCTGTGCTATACAGTAGGACCTTGTTGTTTATCAAATTCTTTTAGTTTAATTCATCTGAGAATGTCTTGATTTCCCCTTCATTCTTAAAGTATAATTTTACTGAGTATAGTATTCTGGGTTGACAGAATCTTTTCTTTCATCCCTTGAAAAATGTTGTACCACTTTCTTCTGTCCTCCATGGTTTCTGATGATAAATCTGCTGTCTTTTGAATTGTTTTTCTGTATAGGCTAGGTGTTATTTCTCTGTTGTTACTGTCAAGTTTTTTTTCTTCATCTTTAGTTTGCAGAAGTTTGACTATGTTGGGATTTCTTTAGGTTTATCCTGCTTGGATTCTTCCAGATTCTTAAATCTGTAGGTTCATGTCTTCTTTTTTCTTTCTTAGCAATTCTTAGTATTTTTCAGATGTTATTTCTTTCAGCACTTTTTTAACCCCACTCTCTTTCTCCTCTTCTTTTAGGATTATTATGACAGGAATATAGATCTTTTATTGTTGTCCCACAAGTCCCTTTTTATTTCTTTAGTCTATTTTCTGTTTTTCAGATTGGGTAATCTCTTTTTTCTCTGTCCTCTCCATTCTGTTGTTGAGCTCACCCACTGAGTTTTTACTGCACATATTTTATTTTTCAGTGACTCCCTTTCATAGGGGGTGAAGAGGCCTTTGGAAAAGAGAGAGCCACAGTCAGAAGACTTTCTGACCCTTGGCAGCAATGCTGTATGCCTTAGGGATGGAGAGCTTTTGTCCTAAAGAGAAGTTTGAAAGTGATATCTAGGTAGCAGCTGAGACAACTTAGGGTGTCACATTCTGTAGCAAGATCTGGCACTGGGAGATTCAACAGAAACCTCCCTGATTGCTTTCTAGTAACATCCAGAATGTCAGAGAGAGCTAGAAAACTCTTACAGATGAGGCAAAGACAAGGATGTCACATTCCTTTTAGCAGAGAATACAGATTATATCAGAGGAGGGCAATGGTATAAGAATGATTCCTTGATGTCCCCTGGGAGAGGCTGACCAAGAAAGAAACCAACTTTATTGGTCATATTATGCCAGAGAAGATAGGACTAAGATATTTTTTTAAATCTCTGGGATCCTCAAGAGGATATGACCATGAAAATATTTAGTCAAACAGTATCATTAAAGGTTCCTGTTGACAAACTAATTTGTGTGCTGCTGTGATATAACAGACTTTATAGGAAAGAGTGTTTCCCTGGTGTCAGGTGAGGATTTGAGAAAAAAAAAAAAATTAATAATTACACAAGAGAAAACCAAGCCCCATCGTTTGCATAATTACAGAGGTAAAATGAGATTTGCATCCTCTTTTGGCTTTTCCTGTATAGCAATCTGTAGACCTGAAAAGACATTAAAAAGCAAAATTTTAGGGGAGAAACTTGGACTAAGTTTTAACAACTTTGCTTCAAATACTCAAAATTGAACTTGTATATTCCAATTGGAAATTTTCTGTAGTAGTTAAAAGATTTCTATTAGTGTATGTTCTGTTAGGGGGAAGAGTAATAGCTACTTTTCACTACACCAGCTCTGCTACAACTATTGATATTTTATTCAAGAGCAGAAAGTTTGGAAAACAATTACATTTATAGTTCAACAATTAGAGAATTAAGATATTTCCATTAGAAGAAGAAATTGGGTTATTTTAAAGGTTTTCAGCCTTACCTGCCTCATCTGAAGTTTGTTAGAAGCCATTAAAATTTGTTCTTGGACTTTCTTGAGAGCCTGAATCTCAGGAGTGGCATGCATGACTTTTCAACCAGCTAGAATGAATGGGTGAAATTTAACAGTGGTTCCAACTTCTGAAATTTTATTTAAAAATAAATACCAAATTCTAGAGCTGTCTTTTTGTAGCCCCTCAGAATAGCATACCGATTTTGATGTATTATAGCACATACATTGACTGATATAAGGGGCAAGAACACAACAAAGTTTCCTTGAAAGATAATATCCTTGAAAGTCACTTTGAGATTTAGTTACCTCATTTATAAACAAGGTTAATAATATCTGCCCATTCCTTCTATGAGGAATGAAGAGTAAGAGTGGCTGCTGAGTAGTACATCCTGGGAACAGTTCAGCAATTTATCTTAGATATAGCATTGAAAGAAATGCTTTGTATGTATTACAAACGTGTCCCTATTTTTTAGACAACTGCATCATTAATATTGCTCTCCTAACATTCATTTTTTATCCTTGGCTTTATGTTTGACAACAGTAAATACCTTTACAAAGTTTCCACAGGATTCATAGTTTTTGGAGAGATTGTTCACCATCTGTACAGAGAATAATGTTGAAGAGTTTTGTAACAGTTATCCTTTAGTTTTTTTTTTTTTAACATCTTTATTTGAGTATAACTATTTTACAATAGTTTATTAGTTTCTCCTTTACAACAAAGTGAATCAGTTATACATATACATATGTTCCCATATCTCTTCCCTCTTGCATCACCCTCCCTCTATCCTTTAGTTTTGTGATTAAATTCTGGCGAACAGAATTAGCAGGGAAAAAGTGTAAACTGTATTCCTCAATAACCCTTTAAATACTAGTCAATCTTAAGCATTCTCCAAGTAGTATGTTAGTGAGTATGTGCTGGATTAGAGAGAGGCAGTATGAAGATATTGGGAAGGAAAGAGTATTAGCATATAATAGGTTGGACTTTTATCAATAGAAAAAGTACTAAAATAAAATCAAACCATTTGGAATAGCAGAATAATCATAGTAGTAGTAGTAGTAACAATAACAGCAACAACACTTTGGAAAAGGTAATTTATTGAATATTATATTTGTGTTTTTCACCCAAGCATGGCCAAGATTATATTTCCTGCTATTCCAATGGGATGGGGGTTAGAATGGAATTAAGTCGATGCAAAGAGGTATGTAACTGTGTTATTTCCTCCTGCACAGCTAAACTTGTAGTCCGAGTTCATACTGGCTGTAATTTACTGAATTTATGCAATGTGGGGAAATGTGCTTGTTGGGAGACGCAATCACCATGGGTCCTGAGTGTTCTTGCTGGAGATGCCACAGTGCGAGACCCTCTTTACCCAGGTCATTTCTCAGGGTTATGTTGGCAACAAGTGACCTTGAGGTATGAAGTAATATCTCTCCCTAGACAAAGAGCAGTGTTGCTTCCTCTTACCATAAAAACAGTGAATATATTAAGCTTAGTGTTCTTCTCCTATAATGCAACCCAAAGAGACAGAGAAAAAGATATTGAGAATGTATCTGTAACAAAACTAAAATTCTAGAACTAAAATTCTAGAATGCTGAATACTGCTAAGCGATGGAGAGTCTATATGGATGGATGCAGGAACCCTATGTACTGCCATTGGAAGTGTGAAGCCAGCCATCCTGGAGAGGCATTGGACCATACCTGGTGATATTAAGTGTGCATCTCTTCTATACCACAGTAATTTTGCTTGAGTGATTTAAATCTTCTAAAAACAAGAATAAATATTGGCAGGTTGTTTGGTCATCCTTATTCCAGAACCTGTGAGGATGTCAATCACTATGTTGTTTGTAATAGCTAGAAGCCTGAGATGATTTGAGTGTCTGTTTCTGTGGATGGGGAGGTCAAATGTGAAGTCTAGAGTCTAGATTCTAAGGAATCAACTAAATATGTTCATGGCAATTTGAATGAATCATGAAACTTTAATGCTAAATGAAAAAAGTAAGAGTTAATAGCAATAATATAATACCACTTGGGCACATTAGAAATACTCATAAAACAACGTACATTTTATAAGAACCCATGTGTTTATACATATTAAATACATGAGAAAGGATGTATGTGGTGGCAAGGACAGAAGAAAAGAAATAAATATGTTAAAGTAAGAGAGAATTCTTACATAGATTGATATGATAATAGGCCATGAATAGAAGAGTATTAGTATAACTCTCTATGCCCAAGGTTTAAAAATGCTTTTATGTTTGCATATCCTAAGTTACAAATTCTGGGAGTAGGCAGTGTGTATGATTCAGGCTTGATGAAGATTATCCAATCCTTGTGATAAATTCTCTCTCTCTCACTTTTGAAAAATTTTATTGTGGTGAGAACACTTAGCATGAGCTCTATCCACTTAACAAATTTTAAGTATGTAATACATTATTGTTGACTGTAGGTAAAATGTTGAATAGCAAATCTCTGGAGCTTATTCATCTTCATTAACTGTGACTTTCTGCCTGTTGACCAATAACTCCCCACTTCCCCCTCCCTCCAGAACCTGGTAACCACCATTCCAGTCTTTAATTTTATGAATTTTATTAATTCATATATCTCATCTAAAAAGAATCATGCAGTAGTTGTCTTTCTTTGTCTGTCTTATTTCATTTAGTATAATGTCCTCAAGGTGTAACCATGTTATTGCATATTTCAAAATTTCTTTCTTTTTAAAAGCAGAATAGTACTCCATTGTTTGTATATACCACACTTTCATTATCCATTCATTTGTCAACGGACATTTAGGTTGTTTCCACATTTTTGCTATTGTGAATAGTGCTGCAATGAACATGGGAGTGCTAATATCTCCTCAAGATACTGATTTCAATTCTTTGGATATATTCCTATAATTGGAATTGCAGGATCATATGAGCATCCTATTTTTAATTTTGGGGGGAGCCTGCATCTTTTCATGTGCCTCTTAGCCATTTGTATGTCTTCTTTGGTGAAATGTCTATTTAGATCTTCTGCCCATTATTTAATTGTGTTGTTTGTTTTTTTTGATATTGAGCTCCATGAGCTGTTTGTATATTTTGGAGATTAATCCTTTGTCAGTTGCTTCATTTGCAAATATTTTCTCCATTCTGAGGGTTGTCTTTTCATCTTGTTTATGGCTTCCTTTGCTGTGCAAAAGCTTCTAAGTTTCATTAAGTCCCATTTGTTTATTTTGGTTTTTATTTTCATTATTCTAGGAGGTGGGTCGAAAAAGTTCTTGCTGTGGTTTATGTCAAAGAGTTTTTCCTGTGTTTTCCTCTAAGAGTTTTATAGTGTCTGGTCTTACATTTAGGTCTTTAATCCATTTGGAGTTTATTTTTGTGTACAGTGTTAGGTAGTGTTCTAATTTCATTCTTTTACATGTAGCTGTCCAGTTTTCCCAGCACCACTTACTGAAGAGGCTGTCTTTTCTCCATTGTATGTTCTTGCCTCCTTTGTTGTAAATTAGGTGACCATATGTGAATGGGTTTATCTCTGGGCTTTCTATCCTGTACCATTGATCTGTATTTCTGTTTTGTGCTGGTACCATAATGTCTAGATTACTGTTGCTTTGTAGTATAATTTGAAGTTGGGGAGCCTGATTCCTCCAGCTCTGTTTTTCTTTCTCAAGATTGCTTTGGCTATTAGAGGTCTTTTGTGGTTCCATATGAATTGTAAAATATTTTGTTCTAATTCTGTGAAGAATGCCATTGGTAGTTTGATAGGGATTGCATTGAATCTGTAGATTGATTTGGGTAGTATAGTCATTTTCACAGTATTGATTCTTCCAATCCAAGAACATGGTATATTTCTCCATCTGTTTATGTCATCTTTGATTTCTTTCATTGGAGTTTTATAGTTTTCTGAGTACAAGTCTTCCGCCTCCTTAGGCAGGTTTATTCCTAGGTAATTTATTCTTTTGTTGTGATGGTGAATGGGAGTGTTTCTTTCATTTCTCTTTCTGATTTTTCATTGTTGGTGTATAGGAATGCCAGAGATTTATGTGCATTAATTTTGTATCCTGCAGCCTTACAAAGTTCATTGATTAGTTCTAGTAGTTCTCTGGTGGCATCTTTAGGATTTTCTATGTATAGTATCATCTGCAATCAGTGACAGTTTTACTTCTTCCTTTCCAATATGGATTCCTTTTATTTCATTTTATTCTCTCATTGCCATGGCTAGGACTTCCAAAACTATGTTGAATAAGAGTGGCAAGGCCTTTAACCCTTCTCCCCGCTGCGCGTCTCAATGAGAAAACGGTCGCTCCTCAAGGTGAGCTAGGGAAGACAAGAATGCGGCGAGCGCTGGGCCCAAACCAGGGGTGGCGCCGGGGATTTGTATCTTAGTAAAGCTGCCGTGCAACCAGATTTGGGAGTTTCCGGACTGGACGCCTGGATCGCATGCTGTCAAACCCAAGGCCTCCTTTCTGGAACAAATATTTCCCAATGACCAGCCGACTCTCCTGTCATGAAACTCATAGGTTATGGCTTGGAAGATCGTAGACAGTATAAACAACCTGCATTATAAAAAGTAATGTTGGGCTTCCCTGGTGGCGCAGTGGTTGAGAATCCGCCTGCCGATGCAGGGGATATGGGTTCGTGCCCCGGTCCGGGAAGATCCCACATGCCGCGGAGCGGCTGGGCCCGTGAGCCATGGCCGCTGAGCCTGCGCGTCCGGAGCCTGTGCCCCGCAACGGGAGAGGCCACAACAGTGAGAGACCCGCGTACCACAAAAAAAAAAAAAAAAAAAAAAAAAAAAAAGTAATGTTATGTGCTAACATTTATGTAATAAAAGGAAAATTATACTTTAAAATATATATTTCAGAATGTAAATGTTTGGTCGTGACTGGTATAGGAGACCTAATAATAGGTCAGATAATTTGCCTCTACACATAGAACGTGCCTGAATGCCACAGTGCTGTATCTCATTGGTATTTCAAAAATCACAAGTTATCCAAAATGGTGAGCACAGGGACGGCCCTGGCGGTCCAGTGGTTAGAACTCAGCGCATCCAGGCTGCAGGGGGCACGGCACGGGTTCGATCCCTGATCCAGGAACAAAGATCCTGCAAGACGGGCAGCAGTGCAAAAAAAAAAAAAAAAAAAAAAGAGTGGCGAGAGTGTACATCCTTGTCTTTTTCCTGATCTTAGTAGAAATGCTTTCAGTTTTTCACCATTGAGTATGATGCTTGCTGTGGGTTTGTCATATATGGCCTTTATTATGTTGAGTAGGTTCCCTCTGTGCCCATTTTCTGATGAGTTTTTTATCATAAATGGGTTGTTGAATTTTGTCAAAAGATTTTTCTGCATCTATTGAGATGATCATATGGTTTTTATTCTTTAATTTGTTGATATGATGTATCACATTGATTGATTTGCGTATATTGAAGAATCCTTGCATTCCTGGGATGAATCCCACTTGATCATGGTGTATGAGCCTCTTAATGTGTTGTTGGATTCTGTTTGCTAGTATTTTGTTGAGGATTTTTGCACCACTGCTCATCAGTGATATTCGTCTGTAATTTTCTTTTTGTGTGTGTGATATCTTTGTCTGTTTGGGGTATCAGTGTGATGGTAGCTTTGTAGAATGAATTTGTGTGTGTTCCTCCCTCTGCAATTTTTTGGAAGAGTTTGAGAAGGATAGGTGTTAGTTCTCTAAATGTTGATAGAATTCACCTGTGAAGCCATCTGGTCCTGGACTTTTGTTTGTTGGAAGATTTTTAATTACAGTTTCAATTTCATTACATGTGATAAGTCTGTTTATATATTCGAGTTCTTCCTGGTTCAGTCTTGGAAAATTGTAGCTTTCCAGGAATTTGTCCATTTCTTCATGGTTGTCCATTTTATTGGCATATTGTTGTTTGTAGTAGTCTCTTATAATCCTTTGTATTTCTGCAGTGTCAGTTGTGATTTCTCCTTTTTTCATTTCTAGTTTTATCGATTGGTGTCCTCTCCCTTTTTTTCTTGCTGAGTCTGGCTAAAGGTTTATCAATTTTGTTTATCTTCTCAAAGAACCAACTCTTAGTTTTATTGATCTTTGCTATTGTTTTCTTCATTTCTATTTCATTTATTTCTGATCTGATCTTTATTTCTTCCCTTCTACTGACTATGTGTTTTCTTGTTCTTTTTTCTCTAGTTGCTTTAGGTGTAAGGTTAGATTGTTTATTTGAGATTTTTCTTGTTTCTTGAGGTGAGATTGAATTGCTATAAACTTACCTCTTAGAACTGCTTTTGCTGCATTCCATAGGTTTTGGGTCTTCGTGTTTTCATTGTCATTTGTTTCTTTGTATTTTTTAACTTCTTCTTTGATTTCTTCAGTGATGTCTTGGTTATTAAGTAGTGCACTTTTTAGCCTCCATGTTGTGCACCTTTTCATATACTTTTTGGCTATTTGTGTGTCTTTGGAGAAATGTCCATTCAAGTCCTTAGCACATTTTGTATATTTTAATTGAAGTACAGTTGATTTACAATGTGTGTTAGTTTCTGGTCTACAACAAAGTGATTCAGTTATACGTATGTGTGTGTGTGTGTGTGTGTGTGTGTGTATGTGTGTGTATGATATATATATTCTTTTTTATATTCTTTTCCATTATGGTTTATTACAAGGTATTGAATATAGTTCCCTGTGCTATATAGTAGGACCTTGTTGTTTATTTTATATGTAATAGTTTGTATCTGCTAATCCCAAACTCCTAATTTATCCCTCCCCAACCCCTTTCCCCTTTGGTAACCAAAATTTATTTTCTATGTTTGTGAGACTACTTCTGTTTTGTAAATAAGTTCATTTGTATCATTGTTTTAGAATCCACATATAATTGATATCTTGTGAAATTTGTCTTTCCGTGTTGACTTACTTCATCTAGTATGATAATCTCAAGGTCTGTCCATGTTGCTGCATATGGCATTTTTCATTCTTTTTTTATGCCCAATATTCCATTGTATATAAATATCACATCTTTATCCATTCCTCTATCGATGGACATTTAGGTTGCTTCGATGTCTTGGCTATTGAAAATAGCCTTAGCACATTTTAAAGTTGCAGTATTAGTTTTTTTGTTTTGTTTTTGTTTGTTGTTGTTTTTACTAATGAGTTGTAGGAATTTTTTATATATTTTAGAGATTAACCTCTTATCAGATATGTTTGCAGATATTTTTTCCCATCCTGTAGGTTGACTTTTCACTTTGTTGATTGTTTCCTTGACTGCACAGAAGATTTTTAGTTTGATGTAGTCATGCTTTTTTATTATTGGTTTCCTTACTTGTGCTTTTGGTGTCATATCTGTGAAAGTATTTCCAAGGCCAGTGTCATGAAGCTTTTCCTCTATGCTTTCTGCTATGTTTGCCTCTAGGAGTTTTACAGTTTCAGGTCTTATTAAGTCTTTAATCCATTTTGTGTTGATTTTTGTGTCTGATATAAAATGTCTCCAATTTAATATTTTTACATGTGTATATCCATCTTTCCCAGTACCATTTGTTGAAGAAGTTATCCTTTCCCTTTCATGTATTCTTACCACTCTTGTGAAAGATCAACTGATCATATATTTGTATATTTATATGTAGGTTCTCTATTCCATTGGTCTATGTTTCTTTTTATGCCAGTACCATACTGTTTTGATTACTGTAGCTTCATAATATATTTTCAAATCAGAAAGTGTGATACGTGCAGCTTTGTTCTTGTTTTTCAAGTTAGGTTTGGCTATTCATGGTCTTCTGTAGTTCCATATGAATTATCGAATTGGTTTTTCTATTTATGTAAAAAAAAAAACTCTTTGGGATTGTCATAGGAATTATACTGAATGTGTAGATTACTTTGCATAGTATGGACATTTTAATAACATTAATTATTCCAACCGTAAACGAGGATATCTTTCCATTTTCCTGTGTCTTGTTTAATTTCTCTCATCAATGTTTTCTATGTTTCAGTATATAAATCTTTTACCTCCTTAGTTAAGCTTATTCCTAAAGTTTTTATTCCTTTTGGTGCTATTGTAAATGGGATTTTTAAAAAATTTCCTTTTCAAGTAGTTTGTTGTTAGTTAGCTGTAGTTAGTTTGTTGCAGTGTGTAGAAACACAACTAATTTTTGTATGTTGATATTGTATTCTGCAACTTTACTGAATTTGTTTACTAGTTCAAAAGGTTTTTATGGAGTCCTTGGGGCTTTCTCCATAAAAAATCATGTCATTTGCAAACTGGAATAATTTACTTCTTCCTTTCTAATTTGAATGACTTTTATTTATTTTTCTTGTCTAATTGTTCTAGTTAGAACTTTCACTACTATGTTAAATAGAAGTGGCAAGAGTAGGGATCCTTGCCTTGTTCCTGATTTTAGAGGAAAAACTTTCAATTTTTTACCAATGAATATGATTTTAGCTGTGGGCTTTTCATATTTGGCTTTTATTGTGTTGAGGTATTTTCTTTCTATTCCTAGTTTGATGAGAGTTTTGATCATAAAAGTTTTTTTTAATTTTGCCAAACATCCTATCTCCATCTCTTTAGATAATCATGATTTTTAATCTTTATTCTGTTGATATGATATATTACATTAATTGATTTTTGTATATTGAACTATCTTTGCATTACAGTGAAAAATTTCAATTGGTTGTGGTGTGTAATCCTTTTAATGTGCTGTTGTATTTGAGGTGCTAGTGTTTTGGTCTGTTTGTCTTCTTGGAGAATTGAACACTTTGACTCCTTTATCATTATGTAATTCCCTTCTTTATCCATGATAACTTTCTTTGCTTTGAAGTCAGCTCTATCTGAAACTGATATAGCTACATCTGCTTTCTTTAACTAGTGTTAGCATTATATTTTTCTGTAGCAATTTACTTTGAATCTATATAGGTCTTTATGTTTAAAGTGGGTTTCTTGTTTATAACATATAGTTGAGCCTTATTTTTTGATCCACTATGAAAATCTATGTTTTTTAATTGGTGAATTTAGACCATTGATATTCAAAGTGATTATTGATAACATTGGATTAATAGCTACCATATTTGTTATTGTTTTCTTTTTCTTGCCCTGGTTCTTTGTTCCTATTTTTGTCTTCCACTCTTTTTCTGCTTTTTGTGGTTTTAATTGAGCATTCTATGATTCCATTTTCTCTCCTTTCTTAGCATATCAGTCGTACTATTTTTTTTGCTTTTTTAAGTGGTTGCTCTAGAGTTTGCCATATATATTTACAGCCATTTAAGTCTACTTTAAAATTACACTGTACCACTTCATGAGTAGTGTGAGTACCTTCAAATAACAAAATAACCCTAATCCTACCTCCTGTCCCTTGTGTCACTGCTGTCATTAATTTAACTTATATATGTATACATAAGCACATATATATGTATATATATAAGACATATACATAAGCATAAATAATTTAATATGTTGTTGGTATTATTTTGAAAAAACTGCTATCTGTCATATCAATTAATAATAAGAAAGAAGGGTTTTATTTTACTTTCACTTATTTTTTTCTTTGTGCTCTTCCTTAACTCTGTGTAGATCTGAGTTTCTGACCTTTATTGTTTTCCTTATCTCTAAAAATCTTCTTTTAATATTTCTTGTAAGGCAGGTCTCCTGACAATAAATTCTCTCATTTTTTTTTCTAAGAAAGTCTTTCCTTCATTTTGAAGGATCATTTTACAAAGTATAAACTCGAGGTTGATGATTTTTTTTCTCTCAACACTTTAAATATTTCACTCCACTCTCTTCTTACTTGAATGGTTTCTGAGAAGTCAGATGTAATTCTTACCTTTGTTTATCTATAGGCAAGGTGCTTTTTACTCTGGTTTCTTTCAGGATTTTTTCTTTATCTTTGATTTTATATAATTAGAAAATGACGTGCTGAGCTGTAGTTGTTTTTGGCATTTATCGTGCTTGGTGTTCTTTGAACTTCCTGAGATCTGTGGGTTCATTTCTGAAATTAATTTGGGGGAAATTCTGTCATTATTGTTACAAATATTTCTTCTGTTCCTTTCTCTCTTTCTTTCCTTCTGGCATTCCCATTACATGTATGTTATACCTTCTGTAGTTGTCCTACAGTTCTTGGATTTTCTAGAGGGTTTTTATTTTTCAGTTTCTATTCTCTTTCCTCTCCGTTTTTGAGGATTCTGATATATCTTCTTGCTCAACCATGTATAGTCTACTAATAAACCTATCAAAGGAATTCTTCATTTCTGTTATTTTTCCTTTTCTTTTTGTTGCCTCTGCTCTGGGAATCATGTACAAGAAATCATTGTCAAATCCAACATCATGAATTCCCCTTTTTCTCTTCTAGAAATTTTATAGTTTCAGGTCTTACATTTAAAAGACTGTCCTTTCCCCATTTAATAGTGTTGGCATGTTTTTTGAAGATTATTTGACCTTATTCCTGAGAATTTACTTCTGGGAATCTCTGTTCTTTTCTGTCAGTCTGTATGTATCTTTATGCCAGTAGTACATATTTTGAATACTGTAGTTTTCTAATATATTTTGAAATCAGGAAGTGTGAGACTTTCAACTTAGTTCTTTTTCAAGCTTCTTTTTTTCTGTTTGAGGTCTTTTGTTTTGTTTTTATGTGTGGCTTCTCTGTTTGTTAGGTGGAGATTAGAAGCTGTTTTTTATGAAAAGCAGACTGGTTAAATCAGAGGAAGAGATACACCCTCTGGGTCCTTGTGATTCAATGGAATATAGAGGTGTAGGAATCCACTGAGAGAAGAACATTCACCACCACTTCAGCAAAAATCTACTTCCACCACCAGCCTTGGCTTTTGTGTGCAGGAACATTTCCTCACATTTGTAACTATGTCTGTCAAAGGGTATATTCCCCCTCTCAATTTAATCATGTTAAGGACTCTATACTGAATATATAGGCTATACCAAAACTGCTTAAACTTTGGGGATTTAAATGCGTAGTTTGTTGATTTACTCATGAAATGTGTCCTTTGCACTGTGATATGCTCTGGGTATGCAGTCATGGCCACAGTGGTGGGAAAGCAGACCTGGTCCATGCCTTCAGAGGAGTAGATTCAGCAGCTTTTTGTGAATATGGACATAACCTGACATGTATGTCAATGTTAGAGACAATTCCAAGTTTGCCTTTTAAGCTATAGAATACAATTTCCTTATTTTTTAAGGGCATACTCTTTGATAGGTTTTCATTAAGGTAAAGGGACATCTGCCTTAGGTATGAACTAAGAAAAAACCCATGCCATTCTATATTACAGCTTTTAACAAGAAGTTCATTTTAATTTAAATATATTTTAGGTTTAAATATGTGATTTATTTCTTCCTCTAAAGTCATGAAAGAACTTCTCATATTTTATGGAATAGTGAGAGACAAGATATTTACTGGTGGTGAGTGAAAGCAGAGGAGAATTGAAGCATGGTCTGCTGTGTGGAAGAAGAGGCTGAATTGTACCAAAGCAACATTTAAAGGATAACTGGCGGGGCTTCCCTGGTGGCACAGTGGTTGAGAGTCTGCCTGCCAATGCAGGGGACACGGGTTCGTGCCCTGGTCTGGGAAGATCCCACGTGCCGCGGAGCGGCTGGGCCCGTGAGCCGTGGCCGCTGAGCCTGCGCGTCCGGAGCCTGTGCTTCGCAACGGGAGAGGCCACAACAGTAAGAGGCCCGCGTACCGCAAAAAAAGAAAAAAAAAAAAAAGGATAACTGGCTTTAAATTTTATACTTACTAGGGAATTTGCTTCCTTGGGGTTGAAAATAAACACATGAAGAAATCTGGATTTATCTCGAAGACATTCATTGCATAGACACATTTTCCTTCAGAAGAATTTAAAATATTAAGCAGCTACTTAAGGCTGCAGTTGGTAGTAGAAGGATAGGGAGTGAGAGTGATGTTCATATTTCTACTGCATAACTCTTCTATTGAACTAGGTTTTTTATTTGGAATTAATTTTAATTAACCTCTTCATACCTCATCTTTGTCTTTGTGTCTGTTTCTTCATCTCTAAATGGGAATGATAAAAATTATATCTACCCCATAGCATTGTTAGGAATATTGAGTTAATATTTTAAGAACACTTAGAACATGGCCTAATACATAGAACATATAATACATATGTTAAATAATAAATTTGAAATGTCTGTAGCTTTATGTGCTTTCTCTATATGATTTTATATGAAAATATTTGAGGTTTTTAACAGACATACAATTATTTAATGGAATTGGGAGAATGTATACATAACACAGAAATTCCAGTCTTGCTAGGAACTTTTGTAATATGACACAGGCAATATTATAAAGGTTGTACATCCTCTTTTTCATTCAAATGTAATGTTTGGTTTTTGGTATTAGTTTGTGTTTTCTGAAGGTTTTGCTATTTTAGGGTGATTTGGGATAATGCCAAACTAAAATTACAGATCTCTCTATATTTTTGAACTGAGAAATTAGAGTTAGGTTAACAATTTTACCATGGGGCATTCAATGTCCTAGAAATAATCTTTTGTCTCTGGTTTGGTTCATACCCTGAAAAATCTCCAGGCATTGAGTAGTGGTGAACTTACTTGGAGAAAGAGAGCACTTGGAACTTATTTTATGAAATATTCTTCCTTTGAATTGATACACAGGAATCAAAGATTGGAGATAGGACTCTGACAATGTGAATTAATTTTTTAAATGGAATATGCCATTTGTTTATTATTTTATTCTTCCTATGACTGTGAAGTTTTAGTTGCAGACTTTTTTTGTTAAAACTTTTTAACGGGAGCTATGAAAATACCCTTAAAATATTTGCAAGCCAAAAAACATGTTCAGTTTCTTAAAATCCTTCAGTCAAGGTGCAGTAGCGTATGGAAACACTGACATGTTATATTGTATTGGCATAACAGGAAAGCATCCAAGAAATGCCCTGATAAGATTGGTATGCCAAGGTTTTGTCAGTGTTAATATGAAAAAGATGATATTGGCAAAAAGTAGAACTTCAGACTTTGAGAATTGCTTCCAGTACTGAAGCTGCTATGCCTTTGATTTTATTTTCTAGGTCATTGTTTCCCAAGCTACATGCTGAACCCCTGGTGGGACTGTGAAGATATTATGAGTGTTCTTGGTGATCAGAGCAGAAGAGATCCAACAGAGCTAGGTAGCAGTGAGGGACCGCAGGCAATTATATAAATGAACCAGATGCCTTCTCTCCTTTTGTCCCTCTCTCAGTAGCTCCAAATCAGCAAGCTTTTTTCTAGTCTTTTCAAATTTTCTGCCTTGCTGAAACAGAGATGAATATTGGTAACTTTCCCTTTAGTTTTTCCCTTTCCTTAATATTATAGCTAATGACTATTGAGTAATTACTTTGTGCCATGAGACAATGTACTGAGTGCATTAGGTAGCTTATTTCATTTAAACCTCAGCAGAATTCTTAGAGATAGGTACTATTTTTTTCTCTAGTTCATAAAAGGAGAAGCTGAGGCTTAGGGAATTTTAGTGATTTGTATAAAATCATTCAGCAAAAAAGACATGTTACCAATTTTGAACACAGGCAGCCTGAATATAAGACCCATAGTCTTTTCTCTCTCTTCTCCTTTTGCTTTCATCATTGAATCTAATTGGATGAAATAGTCTGAGAACCATTCCTCCATCATTATCAACTAGGTTGAGGATTGAGAGCAAGCCACTTCAGTGGGGCAGCTCAGACATCATATTCTGAGAAGCTTTTTCAAGTGGCAAAAACACTTCCTACAGAGATTAAGACATGCCCTTTAGAAACCTCAAGTTCTGCCTAAGAGTAACTTTGTCTCATGGGAGGAAGAGAAATTATTATTTTAAAACTGCAGCAGAAATGAAGGGTATAGAGGTTGACAAAGGTTTAGGAACCTTATTAGTTAATTCTGTAGCTTCTCAGACTACTTTGACACAGTTACATATTGTTGGTGAGGATGACATCATTGTGTAAGAATTCTTCAGTCTCTCTTTTTGAGAAAGTTTTCCCTCTCACCTCCTTATTCCTTCTTCTGCTAACTTCTGCTTCTCATGAAGATAACTGTGTAATACTGTGGTCATTGTTGAGAATTAAGGGACACATTTATTAGCTGAATTCTTCTAAATGAATTACAAAGTTAAATAGAAATGGGAGTTCCAGTAATGGTGGTGAAAACACCTGGGGCAGTTCCTTACATAAACAATAATATTTTTTAAAAACTGGACAATATTATTAAAGACAGTTGGTTGAAGGCACTGATAAATGTCCAAAAGCAGATAGAAACTGAGAAAAAAAATACTTTTGAAAGACTGTTATTGCATTGGGTAAGAGCTTCAAGTTTGTGGCTTTCTCACCTAGTGGTTCTCCCCAAACCCTACTCTAGCACAAGAAAAACTTCACCTCACTAGTGTGAAGAGGGAAGTGTCAGAGTTCAGAGTTCAGAGTTCAGAATCCTTTCTGGAAGTGAGAAAGCCACATCTACCTGACAAGTATTTCATTTTTCCCCTCCAGCAAAATTTTGGGTTCTGTCTTTCTGCTGACAGGCCATTCTCTCAGCGCTCTGAGATAGACTGTAATCTCATATTTTGTGCTATAGTATCTCTTTTTCAAAACCGGAATTTTCCTGGACTTCCCTGGTGGTCCAGCGGTTAAGACTCTGCGCTTCCACATCAGAGGGTACGGGTTCGATCCCTGGTCTGAGAAGTTCCTCATGCTGCGTGGTGTGGCCAAAAAAAAAAGAGAGACTCAAAATTGGAATTTTCTTGAAAAACCATATACATGTTTGGATATTTAGGGCAGAGCAGGCATGTCTTGCCTTTATGTTTATCTTTGGTGGTAGTCTGAAGCCTTCCATTGGGAGGTGAAAGCTGTAAGAGTGTGGAGGAAAACAGATACATTCTCTAAAAGAAAAGCTTGCGTTCGGCTATTGTTACCATACTTTTGGTTGTTCATATATGAAATACCCACCAGAATCCATTGGGTACCGAAGTGTTACGTCTCATTAATTTGGATAACCCTGGAACAAGCTGGGGTGGCATTTATGCTTAGGAAGATGCACTCATCTTCCTAAGAACTAAAATGTTTATTGGAGTTGCATCAGTTTGGGGGCAGTCTCCTGATTTAGATACACCTAGAGGATGAAGAAAACAAAGGTCTGTCCTTACCCAGGTTCTTTACTCACCCCCTGCATATCATGGCCATCAGTTGGCTTGATCTACACATATATCACTATACTAGAGACCAACTCAGTCTCCCTGGATGAATGTATTAGTTAGGGTTCCTCAGAGAAACAGAACCAATCAGATAGATAATAGATAGATAGATAGATAGATAGATAGATAGATAGATAGATAGATAGATAGGAACAAGGAGATTTATTATAAGGAATTAACTCATGCAGTTATGATGGCTGAGAAGTCCCAAGAGCAGTAGTCAACAGGCTAGAGACCCAGAAGAGATGATGGTATACTTCTAGTCTGAGTCTCCTGAGAATGAGGAGATCATATAGTATAAATTCTAGTTCAAGTCTGAGACTAAAGGCAGGAGAAAGCCAGTGTTCTGGCAGAGAGAGAGAAAATTCTTACTCAGCCCTTTTATTCTATTTAGGCTTTCAACAGATTGAATGAGACCCACCCACACTGAGGAGGGCAATATGCTTTATTCAGTCTACCAATTCAAACGTTAATCTCATCCAGAAACACTCTCACAGACATACCTATAATATATTTAACCAAATATTTGACCACTATGGCCCAATCAAGTTTAACACATAAAATTAACCATCACAGTGATTCAGAGAGAAGTATCTGATCTCTTTGGCCAAAGAGCTAACCTTGGTCAGAAAAGCACACCTCATAACCTCATGCTTTTAGCAGGAAAAAGATTGGGCTGGACTAAGTTCTTGTTACCTGAAGGTTGAATAAGTACAGTGAGAATATTACAAAGCCACCCAGGCAAAAATAGAAACTAGTTAATATTCCTGGTTAATACTCGGCCAGAAGAAATATGTGTTAGGTATAAACATTCTTGAGCACAATTAAAATCTGCTTGGAGAAATACGAAGTTAACTATACCACAGGACAACCTTGATAAGGACGATAATAGAGAAAAAGAGTGCTGTGGGAGTACAGGGTGAAGGATAGAGGAAAACATAGTTTAGGTCTGAAATTTTTTCATCATTTAATCTTGGCCTTTGCTTGTTTGGGGCACCTTTTTTAAAAATTGAGGTATAAGTAACACACCATAAAATCCACCATTTCAAATTGTAAAATTCAGTGACTTTTAGTATATTCATGTGATTGTGCAACCACACCACTGCCTAATTCCAGGACATTATTTTCACCCTCAGGGCAGCTTTTTGCAGCAGATAACATTTTCTTAAATTTCACCATCATGTACGAATCTTACAAATGCTATATAGCATGAATTTATTGATGAAATAATTTGACTCATCAACCTGGAGAAAGAAGCAGCTGCTTTCTAATATAATATACAACACCTCTTGCCTCATGTGGTGTGTTTTCAACAAGTCATTGACTTGTACTGTTTGAGAGTGGAACCTTTTCAACCTCTCATACTGCATCTTTGCCCTAACATTTTTACTATAATTTTATATATTACTCTTATGTTCACATCAATTCTGTGACTTTTCCTTTTAAGGGAAATAAATTCTATTACTAAATAAGTTGTTTCCTGAGCTTTTTTACTGAAAGCTTTACTCTGTTTTGGATTTCCAATTGCCATTTAAAATAATCAGCATCTTTACTTATTAAATGTCTGTAATTCGTGGTTAACTGTTTTTTTTCAATTTTTCTGGAGCTACCACAGCAATTGGAAGCTCTGCCCCAGACCGCATGCAATGGAAGAGTAACTTGGCCCACTTAAAACCCATGGACAAGTAGCTTTCATTATAAAGATAGAAATTTTTCGACTGTGTCTCTTATTGTAGTAGAGCAGCAAAATGACTCAGAAGATAATCATTATTTATCACTAATTTTATCAGAATTTTCAGTTGACATAGTTCTGGAAACCTTTTCTATCTCAAACCTTGTCTTCAAAATTTATCACATTTGACTATCATACATGTCTGCACAACACAAATACTGTATAAAACAAAAGGACATAATAAATAACCAAACTAAAAAAATTTCAAAAAACACATTACAGTACAGTTTACTTCTAGTTGACCTAGTCTACACTTTGCAATGTTTACAATAGCAAGGTGTCAAGGAGAGAGTTGAGCCACAGCATGTGAAAGATTGCTTATGTTGAGAGTTTCCCTTTGATTCTCTATTACACAAACAGAAATTGTTGGCGTTGGGTAAAGGGAGGCTGGGGGAGGTGATGGGAGAGAGAGGCTACCGTCAATCTATTGCCTTCACTTCTGTGCAGTACTCACCCTTTATTATTGGCTGTCCCTTTCTTGTGTCCATGTTGGAAAAGCACCCAACCGAGAGTCCTGTCTTACTAATTTCAAATACCATTATAATGTATTTATTTAATATTCAGTGCTGATACTTTTGAGCCAGTATCAGTAAGAGATATATTTGAGTTATTTCTCTACTGGTGTTAATAAGTCTCATCTGAGTTGCTGAGTTGCTGAGCTGTCCGGCCTTGTATGCTGTGTGCTCAGTGGTGTGTGACCTAGATGGAGTCATTGGGCCTCTGAGGCAAAGGTCAGATGAATAAAAACCTCATTAAGACCTGGCAGTAACTTCCCTTTAGCACTTACCAACTCTGTCTGTTTACTTGTTTCTTTTCCCCACTGAATTGGATCTTCCATGAAGGAAAGGTATTTTCTTATTTACTACTAATTCCCCAGTATGTTACATAACACCCTGTAAAAGGCAAATGTTCTGTAAGTATTTACTTTGTGGGTGAATACTGAACTCCCTAAAGCATCCTGCATCCTCCTGCCTCATACTTATTTGTGAAGACAACTACTCTTAACAAAATGTTCATAATAATCTTATTTTATTTATTTATTTATATTTTATTTTTGGCGCATTGGGTCTTCGTTGTTGTGCACGGGCTTTCTCTGGTTGCGGTGAGCAGGGGCTACTCTTCGTTGTGGTGCGTGGGCTTCTCATTGCAGTGGCTTCTTGTTGCGGAGCATGGGCTCTAGGTGCGTGGGCTTCAGTAGTTGTGGCTCGCGGGCTCTAGAGCGCAGGCTCAGTAGTTGTGGTGCACAGGCTTAGTTGCTCCGTGGCATGTGGGATCTTCCCAGACCAGGGCTCCAACCCATGTCTCCTGCATTGGCAGGCGGATTCTTAACCACTGCGCCACCAGGGAAGCCCAATAATATTATTTTAATAGCGGCAAACCCCAGTAGGCACTGAATAAGAGCTGAACTCTTAAAATCGTATCAAAGTCGCAGTCACTCAATGGATGGCAGAATGAATGTAATTTTTCCTGGCACAACAGAAGCGACTCAGTATTTTTTTCATGTAGTTTGGCCTGTGGGCTACGAACAAATGAAAAGTAATTTTATCCCAACTAAACAATCACCTTTGGGGAATCCCAGAGCCTGTGGTATCTTGAATTGCTGAAAATATCTCAACTCTGGTTGTCTCCTGAAGACATACATCTGTAGATTGTGCTCTGCCAGTTGGGATTATTTAGTGTTTGTGATGATGCATCATAGGAAGGGCAAAAATGTTTTCCTCTCTTGCCTCAGACTCTGGGGATATTTGCAGGAAATTAGATATTTTACTTGTGAGAAAATTCATTGGCTCTGGTTATTTGTTTCCTAGTTCAAAGCATTCCTTTGCTTCTGCCTTGGGATGTTGTGGAAATCCGCAGGGCATTTTTTTTTAATCAGAGCTACGCCTGTTGTCTTTTCCCCTCAAGAACAAATCATGCCATGGGGCAACACTTAAGAACCAGGTGAGCCTTTCCTTGTCCTTATAATATACTCTTCACCAGACCATGACATGCTGCAACTTATCTTGGCTTTATTTAGTACAACTTAGCCCTTTTGTTTTCCTTAGTCTCTCTGATGTCTTCTCAATCAGATTATTAATAATGTCATTATTGCTTTCTTGTAAATCTCTGTTACCAATTATTTGCTGATATTTCTTGTTTACCTGTCTTGTGTTAATTATCTTTCAGGTTCACTGTTTCTATTCTGATATCAAATTCCCTTTTTTTAGACACTTTTGTTTTCCTTTCCTAATTTTTGGATTTTTCCTTTTCAGTGTTATACTTTGCATAAATTCTCAGGTCAGGTTGACCACTTCTTATCTTAGCGCTTAAGATGCACTTGATTAGATACTCTTCCTAAACCACATTACACCTAGATTATGTGGATCACTAGCAAAAATATTTCCTGAGCTTCAAAAAAATTTTTAAAGGTCTGCTGTGGCTATTTCTGTACCTTAAAATTGCTCAGCATTTGCTAAACCGTTTTCTCAACTCTTTGTAAACTTGGCCTTCCTCTGATTGTTAAGGATGAGAAGGAAGGAATAACCCATCTTTTCTCTTATACCAAAAATGAAGTAAATAATCCTTAAGAAGTCCTGTGACATAGCTGTTATAAATAACACCATTTTACATCTGTAGAGATATACAAGTCCTAGAAAGGAGGTTAACTTCTAGTCTATATAGCTAAAAACTGAAGGAAACAGAATCCTAGCCAGGCAGTAGAATTTCTAGTCCCAAACTCCACCTATTAAATGTGGTTTGATCTCTGGGGTAGTTTTAAAATGAATGCATTTTCCAATGATATTGTTTTAGAAATAATTGGGAGAGGATATGGGGGAAGAACTACGTCACATAATATTACATGAATATCTCATTAAATATTAATTGGGTCCTACTGTGGGCCAGCAGTCTTAATGGATGCTGGGGATAGATCAGTGGACATGGCAGACCAGCCTTGCCCTATTGGACTTTACATTCAGAGAAAAGAGGCAAATGTTAATAGACAAGTAAACCAAGTAGCAAACAAGAAGATGTCAGACAATGGTCAGAGCTATGAGGGAAATAAGGCAAGGTGGTTTTACTGTACCTCTGGAGTGATACTACATCAGTGGATGGCCTGGGAATACCTTACAGAGGAGGTGACATTGGAGCTGAGAAGTGAATAGTTGGTATTTTATTCATTATTATTAAGAATTAGAAATAAGTGTTTCCAAATGTACCAAAAAGTTTGTAAACAAAATGAAATCCTTCAAAGCCAAAACAAAACCAAATGGTGGAGAAACATCCTCTTATTTTATCCCAGTTAAATGGAGAAAAGCAACTTCCAAGTCTCTTTTCTCTCTGGAGTTTATCCTTCTCTTTCTCTCTTTCTCTCTCTTTTTGAAGATAAAGATCCAAAGTCACATATATTCAATTTAATACAACAAAGGGCATTTTTAAAATTTCATTTTTATTAGGTTATCTATATACAAAGTTTAAGAAGTCTCATAGTTCTAAAAGAGCTTAAAAAAGGAAAAAGAACTGTCTTCTGTTGCACCTGCCCCACCTATGGTTCCCACATCTCAGAGATAACTGCTTTCAACCTTTGTTATTTTCTTAGGTTTTTGCCTCCATTACTTCAAAATAATGAGTTTATACATTGTTTCTTGATTTTTCAGTATTATATGTTATGTATTGATTTATTCTTTTGAAAATATTTTTACATTATTCTCTCCTCCCATATCTCCTCTCTCCCACTTTCTTTTAAAAAGATACATCATTAGTTTTAATTAGATCAGTTTAGATCTGTTAATCAATCTAGATCTATTATAAATTAGATCGTGAGATTTAATGGTTCAGAGTTCACACTATGATGATGAATGATGTAAATATTTTCACAGATGGGCCGTGTGGTTTACAATGATTACATTTTCTTTCTTTTATATCCTTTTCTCTTCCCAAGTGTTAACGATTGACTCATTTAAAAATTTGATTTGCTTTTGTACCAACCTATCATTAATTCATATGCAAACTCTTCCTCAGAACTATAAATCTCCTTTCAAACGTTCAAATCCATTAAGTAGTTTATCAGTTTCAACTTCTTGGAAACATTTCTCTGTAAGCTTTCCATCCTCTTGCTCTAATCTGAACTGGTTGATTTTTCATCATTCTGAGATTCCACTTTACTATTTTTTTAATTGGAGCTCTGTTTCTTGGATTTAATGTCTTCCTTTTTCTTGGGTATTATGGTAGGCTGAATAATGACCCCTCAAAGGTGTGCACATCCTAAACTGCTAGAACCTG
This sequence comes from Kogia breviceps, assembly GCF_026419965.1. Taxonomy (NCBI): domain Eukaryota; kingdom Metazoa; phylum Chordata; class Mammalia; order Artiodactyla; family Physeteridae; genus Kogia; species Kogia breviceps. The sequence continues at coordinate 108,318,851 of NC_081313.1, forward strand.
TGTATACGCTATTTGATGTGGCAAAAGAAACTTTATAGACATAATTAAGAACTTTGAGATGAGAAGGTTATTCTGGATTATCCCGACGGGTCCAGTGTAATTACCTTAGTCTATTTAAGAGGGAAGCAGCAGAGTCCTATCAGAGTCAGAGAGAGATGTTATGCTTCTGGCTTTGAAGATAGAGGAAGGGACCATGAGCCACAGTATGCAGATGGCTTCTAGAAGCTGGAAAAGGCAAGGAAACAGATTTTCCCTTAGAGCCTCCAGAAGGAACGCAAGTCTGCCTACACTTTCAATTTAAGGCTTCCAACTTCTAGAACTGTAAGATAATAAATTTGTGTTGTTTTAAACGACTAAGTCTGTGGTAATTTGTTACGGCACCAATAGGAAACTAATATGGTGGCTTATTCTCTAATTTTGGTAGAATACCTCCTCTAACATCTTGAAAAATAATGAGTGGAAGATACATTTTTGATGCCCTATATATCAAAAAATATCCTTATTTTTACCTAAGAGTTCATTGAAGATGAAAATAATTTTCTGTCAGCATTTTGAAGGTGTTTCTGTATTGTATTCTTGCTTCCAGTCACAAGTTTAATGCCATTCTGATGCCTGATCCTTTGTTTTGCCCCATTTTATTTATTTACTTTTCTCTTAGAAAGCTTGTAGTATATTCTTTTTGTCCCCAGTGTAGAGAAATTTCCTGATGATATGCTTGTGCCTTAGTGTGAGTCTCCTACCTATTGTATTGAGCACTAGTGATATGGAAACTTAACCTTTTCATTATGGAACATTTTCTAAATTATTTATTTGATAATTTTCTTCACTCTCTTTCCTCTGCTTTCTCTTTCTGGAACTCCTGTTTCTTGGCTTGTGGACATTCTGGGCTGATCCTTGGAGTTTCCCTTTTCCCTTTCTGTTTTCTGTTTCTGTCTTTGCCCTGCTTTCTGGAGGGCAAGGGCCCTAACCATATCCTCTAACTATTCTTAAGTTTGTCATCTCTTCTATCTGATTCTTAATTTTCTTTTTCTTGATCTTTGAGTGTTCCTTAAAAATTTGCCATTCTTTTTTCATAAATATAGTATTTTCCTCTTCCCTTTGCAAAGAAAATAATTAAAATATCTGGCTCTCCTTATGAAATCAATTTTTGCCTTCCTAGTAATTTTGGTCTTTGTTTCATGTAGACATTTCTGAAATGTCTGATGTTCCTTGTCTACCTATTTACATTTAAAAGCGAGGTGCTGGAAAGCTGACTGGGAGTTGTGTGTGTCAGTTTGTGTGTGTTTGTTTGCAGCAGAGACATAGGCTGCTGATTGATGGTCTTCACTGAAGGCTACCTTGGCTTTGCTGTTACAGGGATGCAATTTTTACAGTTATTGTAGGTCACCCCTTTCCCCAAAATTATGCTGATCACTTACTTCAGAGACGACCACTTTCATCCGTTGTCTGGGAGATAAAAAGTGTCTGCTGGTGTTCTAGAAGACAAAAGGGTAAAGGGACCCATACATCTCATTGTTCAGTATATAGACATTCACTAAATCCTTCTGTTTTTCAATTTGCCTGGGATCCTATAGATGTAACCTCTCCAAGTCATCTGTGGGGGTGGAGGACAGAATCCGTGTATTTTACAGCTTCTTTACAAAATTTTTTGGCAGTCCTTCTATATCAAATCCAATTGCATGATGCCTCTCAACCCAAGAGAATCTCTTGGGTTCTGAGGTCCCAAACAGCCAGCTTCTCATTTCCTCCATTCAGGGGTTTTCTTGCTCTCTAATATTCCATCTAGCTTCCAGAATTGGATCACTGTCATTCCTTCTTCTGTTCACTTTATTCTTATGGACCTCTCTAAATCTTTTCACTACCATTTTAATGAATTTCACAAGAGAGCAATGGAAACAAAGTGTGTGCAATCCTTCATGTTTAACTGAAGTTCAAGAATTCGTCTTTTTTTTTTTTTAACAATCATATTGATTTCTAACAAGCACATTTTGTGGGCTGTAGTGCTAGGCTTCTAAGTCAGAAAGTTATTCCCTTGTTTACTGAGGCACGTGACAGAGTAACTGATGAGCCTATAAAATTATATAGTCCTTACCAATTTTCTGGCTCTGTTGGCCATTGGTAATTTAAGTGCCTGTGGCAGCATCGAGGTCATCTTGTGCCCTGTCATTACCATATCCACACATCATATAACAATTGTTTAAAAATTAATGACACTTCAAAAATTAGAGAGCTTTTCTTAAAGGTGTTATTTACTCAAAGACTATAAAAGGTATACTTTGTTTTCATGGTGTTGAGAAACCATTCTACTCTTTTCTTCTTACTTTAGTAGAATTTTGTTTTTTAAAAAGTGATTTCTGGGCTTCCCTGGTGGCGCAGTGGTTGAGAGTCCGCCTGCCGATGCAGGGGACACAGGTTCATGCCCCAGTCCGGGAAGATCCCACATGCCGCGGAGCGGCTGGGCCCGTGAGCCATGGCCGCTGAGCCTGCGCTCCTCAGCGGGAGAGGCCACAACAGTGAGAGGCCCGCGTACCACAAAAAAAAAAAAAAAAAAAAAAAAAAAAAAAAGTGATTTCTAAGAGAATTTTCCTAAAACTCCAGCACAGTTTCTTTGCTTTGTTAACTTTTTATTCCACACTCTTCTGAATTTATGTTTTCTGATTAAGTGGAGACACTCTTCATGTTGGGCCATTATTATATAAAAGATTTGTCCTAAAATTGCCTTTTTAAGTTTCAAGAGAGGACCTAGTTCTAATACTTTGGGATAAATTGAAGAAATTCATACTTACCTTATCCATGTTTTCAGGATATTTATCTCCATGGCTTCTTAATCTTAATCTTTTTATAAGGAAGAATCTTAATTATTTTTGTCTGTATTCAAACTGACATCTTTTATCATTTTAATTTTGTGTATTTGGACCTTCTCCAGCTTCATTATGTTTGTTTTGAGGTTCATTAACCAGAAAGGTATATGGTACTTCTGGTGTGAATTCTTTATGAGTTTTTAATCAAGATAGAATTTTTTCTGTTTGGCTTGGTATACTTCCTCATGAGGTTCAGAGCTTTTTTTTTGTTGTGAACTTCATTTCTATTGAGTCTTCAGAGCATCTGTGGTAACTGGATTGACTTCTAGAACAAAAGTATGATCTTTAGTTCTGTCATTTTTATTTAGAATAAGAATGAATAGGAACTAGAAGCCTTTTTAGAAGTCCTCTCGCACAGTTCCATGTGAGGGAAAAAATTCCAAAAGATGAAGTGTCTAGGGTATAGGTCACTCAGAAAACCTGGACTCTTGGATCCTAACCAGGAATTTTCTCACTGCATACTTCTGCCTAGTAAATCATGTCTAGCCTACCTAAATTTAGGTAAGTTCATGAATGAATTTGAAGAGTCTTATGTACCGTAATTTCCTTCCCTAATATCACCTCCATTATTTCTGTCATTTCCAGTTTCCTTTCCCCTTGTCTATTTATAGTCCTTACAACTTCTCTTACTTCCACCTACTATTTCCATACACTCTCTCAGTCCTGCCTCCTCTGAATCTGTTATCATTTGTGAATTTTGTCCTCTCTGAAAACAAGAGGATTAAAGACCAGGGCTCTGATCTGCCTGATTTCCATTTTGCCCCACTATTTTCTGTGCTCCATGCAGCAGTTTTAGTGTTAGAAAAGCTGTCTGCAGAGAAAAAGAAAAGAATACAGCAGATTCACGAAGATAAGTAGGGACTGTAGTTGGAGAGAAAACCAAAGTGACTCTAATTCTTCCTAAAACTCAGCTATAATCCCATGTTTTAGGATTGCATAAAACATCCCTCTCTCCTTATGATGTTTTCCTTCTGTGCCTGTGAAAGTTCATTTTAGCTATTGGTAACTGAATTGTCCTAGTTAATACCATATGTTTAAATAAAATTATGAACTATTTGAATGTATGTTGAAAAGAATTTTATGAGCTGAAACACCACCTATAACATTGTTTCCATGGGGAAAATGTGTGTCCAAATAATGTAAATGACTGTTTGGGATTGAAACCTAAATTCTAGATTTGGGACCGCTGTTTTTATCAATTATCCATGTTTTTATCAATTACACTTTTAAAAGCACATATTGATATCTGCCTCCCAACCTTGCTTTATGTCCTTAGTGGGGGATAGGACCCATGCTCTCATCCTAGGAGGCAATCCTTAGCTGTTGCTGACTGTTAAAAATTCTTCCTTGGCAATCAATCTATCCCAGTGAATCTATTAACATTTTCAGACAGAGCTTTGGGAGGAATAAGTCAGTATCGGTTAAAAATTTGTCATCTGAAGCAAGCTGCTGAAGGAGATGCAAGCAAGATGCTGAAGGAGAAAAGGCTTTGCAGCATCTACTACCCTCTTACCCAAAGATCCTCTTTGCCATAAAGTTTTGAAAATGCAAAGTGAAAACAAAAAGAAGATGAAAAGCTGGCCTTTAAATCAGATTGGCTCAATTAATAAATAGTCTCTGAATGTTCAGCCATGCTTTTAGGTAGCTGAGTATTAGTGCATGTGCTCATGAGAGAGAGAGGAAGAGAGAGAGAGGGGGGCTTGCAGAGGGAGGGGGCGGGGGTGGGTGGGTAAGCTTTGAGTTATCAGTAAAGCATTTTAAATCAAATAAGGAATAAAATAGATAAGCATTGTCTGTTAATTGTTGAGGCGATATCCAGTGAACATCAATTAAAACAGAAGGCTTTAAATCACGGAAAAATAATTTTAAAGAGAGCTGTTGTTTTTCTTAATTATAGGCTAAGAATGAGGTAATTCACTGCTTCCCCCCCTCAACCAAAGATAAAGGACTCTCAATAGCATATCTTTCAGTATAAGAACTTTACCATTGGTTTTATTCATCAGCAAAACAGAAGAAACAACTGTAGGGTCTTCTCTATTATTTAGCATGGAATGCCTTTATCACTTTATGTCCTTGTCTGACATTCCTCCTTGTTTGTTTCCATTAAATGTTGGGCTTTTAGTTTCATAGTGCAGTGCCAAATAAGTCAGCACATGGGGGTTTATATTACTTAGAGCATTACAGCAATGTCACCTCTTGCTTAAAACAGTTGGTCAACACTGCCTACCAAGTTGAGTATAGTGGAACTCATATTGTATAAGGCCATATTCATTACTTTGAGAAGCAAAATGAGTAATAAACTACATAAAAAGTAATACTGAGAAGGAATTGAGTGGCAGATTATTTGATGCCATTGATGATTTCATTTTTATATAATAAAATCCTAAAATATTCTGTAGTGATAGCATATTAAAAGTTAATGGCTTTCTCTCCTTTAGCTACGTGTCCAAAAGTGAAGGCAAATGCTTTTGCTGGTAGCCAGTAGCAGGGAGGGGGAGGGGGTGTTTTAGAGAATTGTATGTTTTTCTTTCTTATATTTATCAGTTGACTTTTCTGTAGATAGAAAAGGACAACTAACTTGGGCAGGCTAATCATTCTGTTGTTATTTCTCTAAGTTATTCTAATGTGACTTTCAGAGCATGTCTTCCATAGATCATTTATTCATTTAGTAGTAATGCTTATGGAAGTGGATAAGCCAGATTTCCTTATGTGATTTTATAATTTACAAGGACAATTTGGCAGTGATAAATTTGGATGCTTCCCTAAGACACTTTGGCTATCTTCCTCTAACCATATGACAAGCCTCATTTTACATAACTTTCAAATACCTCCTCTGAATCTTTGGGGATGGTTTCTGGATACAGTAAGAACAGTTTGCTTCTGAAGGTGGTTGTTTTAGACTAGATGCTACCTGGCAGTTAATTCTCTTTCTTTCTCTGTGGACTCCAAGTGGAATGTCCTTGGAATAATAATGACGCATGATTCTTTTTTCTACCACGTCCAGGATATTCCTGTTAATTTTAAATTTACATTATTTCTAGATGCATATACCAGGTATACTTGTATTAATTGCTCTGCATATTCTTCTTGAGTTTTTCTCACCTCTAAAATTCACAGATATAGAGAACAAACTTACGGTTACCAAGGGGAGAAGACGGGGGTGGTGGGATGAATTGGGAGATTTGAACTGACATATATACACTACTATGTATAAAATAGGTAACTAATGAGAACCTACTGAAGAGCACAGGGAACTCTACCCAATGCTCTGTGGTGACCTAAATGGGAAGGAAATCAAGAGTGAATATATGTATGTGTATGACTGATTCACTTTGCTGTACAGCAAGAAGCTAACACAACATTGTAAAGCAACTATACTCCAATAAAAATTAATTTTAAAAATAAGTAAATAAATAAAATTAAAAAGCCAAATTATAGGCATGGTGAAGTGTGAATCTAATGTGGCTTGTTTTAAATAAATCCCTCCAAATAAGTGCTTTGTCTTTAATATATTTTTATTTGTAAACCTGTGCTATGTTTTATGTTGTATGATTGACTGGTTTCCATTTCAATTATAAATAATCGATTGGGGTACCTTTCGGTTGCTGATATTTCTGTTTATGTGACTTCTGTGTTTTTAAATATTTATATAAGACTATATCTAGATGTTTAGTATCTTGGAAGATTATTTCTTTAGTTTCCAATACCAGAAACTCGTCTTTATTTAGAGCTAGTTATCATGAATACAGGTTTTTGTCCCACTTAATACTACTGTATTTTAGAAGTTCTCTTTTTAAGACTAAAACCACATCTTTTTGCTGGATGACAGTAGCTTCCAGATGTTTGCACCATTATTGAGTCAATATTTCTTGAATATACCTATAGTCTGTCTACCCTAGTCTATTCACTCTCCCACACTCTTAGATGATAATTTCATATAACACATCCTTCTCCAGCATCATTCTTAGTCTCTTATTTCACTGAGAAAAATAGAAGCAATCAGCAGAGAGCTTAAGCCAGCCACTACATCTACTCACCTACCTGTGTCTTTTCCCATCTATTCTGCCTTCTCTGTTTACTCTGGTAAATCATTTATGCTAGCATAAATGTCAGCATTTGCTGACATATGCTAGCAAATGTCAGCATCTCTGTCTTGTGAAGATCCTTTTTTTTTCTTGCCTACTTGAAGAAATTGCTCTAGAATTCTTTGCTCTTTCTCCCTCATTTTATCTCCCATCTTTAAAAAAACTCACTTGTCCCCACATCCTCCTCTAGTTACAATCCTATTTCTATCTTTTAAAATACTTTTTAAATTTATATATAATAAAATTCACCCTGTCGATCTGTCTTCCAGAGTTACTGTATCATTTTGCATTCCCACCAGTAAAGTATGAGATTTCCAGTTGCTCTGCTTTCTTGCCAGTATTTGGTATTGTCAGTTTATTTTCCTTTTTGCTTTCTTTCTCCTTCTTTTCCTCCTCCTCGACCTCCTCTTTCTTTTTAATTTCATATATTATAATAGGTATATAGTGATATCTCATTGCAGTTTTAATTGGTATTTTGCTAATTACTAATGATGTTGAGCATCTTTCTGTGTGCTTATTTGCCATCCATATATTTTCTATTTTCTTTGGCTAGGTATCTGTTTAAATTTTTTGTCCATTTTATGTTATGTTGTTGGTTTTCTTACTGTTGAGATTTGAGAGACTTTAATATACTTTACAGACAAGTCTCTGTCAGATATATGATTTGTGAACATTTTCTCCCAATCTTTAGATTGTTCTTTCATTCTCTTAATATCTTTTTTGCAGAGAAAAAAGTTTTTAATTTTAATAAAACCCAATTTGTTTCTTTTTTAAAAAGATGAATCAAAATTTTTTGGTGTCAAACCTAACAACTGTTTAACACAAGATCAAGAAATTTTTCTTCTATATTTTCTTTTTAATGTTTTATAGTTTTACATTTTACACTTGGGGTCATGATCCATTTTGGGTTAATTGTTGAATAAGATGTGAGGTATAAGTTGAGGTTTAATTTTTTTCCATATGGATATTCAGTTGTTCCAGCACCATTTGTTTAAAGCACTGCAGTTTTTCCATTTAATTCTGTTTGCACCTTTGTTAAAAGCCCATTGTATCCTTATTCGTGCAGATCTATTTCTGAATTGATTAGTATCTCCCTGATGATCAGTGATGTAGAGCATCTTTTTGTGTGCCTGTTGGCCATCTGTATGTCTTCTTTGGAAAATTGTCTATGTAGATCCTAGGTCCACTTTTCAATCAGATAATTTGTGGTTTTCTTATTGAGTTGTATGAGTTCTTTGTATATTTTGGTTATTAACTCTTTCCCTGATATATGGTTTGCAAATATTTTCTTCTGTTCCATACATTGCCTCTTCATTTAGTTAACTGTTTCTTTTTCTTTGTAGAGCTTTCAATTTGATGTAGTCCCAACTGTTTATTTTTGCTTTTGTTGCCTATGTTTTTGGTCTCATATCCAAGAAATTGTTTCTAATTGTCAGGGAGATTTTCCCCATGTTTTCTTCTAGCAGTTTTATAGTTTCATGTCTCCTATATTTAAATCTAGAATCCATTTTGAGTTAATTTTTTGTGAGTGTTTTAAAACAGGGGTCTAATTTCATTCTTTTGCATGTGAATATACAGTTTTCCAAGCACCAGTTATTGAAGAGACTGTGTTTTCCACATTGAGTATTCTTGGCTCTCCTTTTCCTCTGTCAAAATTAGTTGTTTGTATATGCACAGGTTGATTTCTGGGCTCTCAATCCTGTTCCATTGGTCTGTGTGTCCATTTTTTGCCAGTACCATACTGTTTTGATTACTATGACTTTGTAAAATAGTTTGAAATCAGGCAGTGTGATTCTTTCAGCTTTATTGTTCTTTATCAATATTGCTTTGGCTACTAGGGGTCTTTTGTGGTTCCACACAAATTTTAGGATTTTTCTATTTTTGTGAAAAATGCCATTGGAATTTTGATGGTAATTGTATTGAATGTATGAATGGCTTCGGGTAGTCTGGACATTTTAACAATATTAATTCTTCTGATTCATGATCATGAACATGTATCATTATTTGTGTCCTCTTCAGTTTCTTTCCTCAGTGTCTAATAGTTTGCAGAGTGCAGGTCTTTCACCTCCTTAGTTAAATTTATTCCTAAGTATTTAATTCTTTTTCATACTATTGTAAATGGGATTGATTTCCTTATTTCTCTTTTAGATCTTTTGTTGTTAGTGTATAGAAATGCAAGTGATTTTTGCATGCCTCTTCTGTATCTTGCAACTTACTGAATTCTAACAGTTCTTCTAACAGTTTTTTGTTGTAGTCTTTGCAGTTTTCTATATATAAGATCATGTCATCTACAGAGACAACTTTACGTCTTTTCTTATTTATATGACTTTTATTTATTTTCCTTGCCTACTTGCTGTGGCTAAGACTTCCAGTACTATATTGAACAAGAGTGGTGAGAGTGGGCATCCTTGTCTTGTTCCAAATCTTAAAGGGAAAGCTTTCAGCTTTTCATCATGGAGTATGATGTTAGCTGTGAGTTTGTCATATATGGTTTTTATTATGTCGAGGTATGTTCCCTCTCTACCCATGTTTTGAGAGTTTTTATCATTAAAGAATGTTGAATTTTGTCAATTGATTTGTCTATATTTATTGAGAAAAATCACAGGCTTTTTATCCTTCATTCTATTAATGTGGTATATCACATGCATTGATTTGTGTATGTTGAACCATCCTTGCATCCCTGGGATGAATCCCACTTGATCGTGTATGATCATTTAATGTGCTGTTAAATTCCAGTTTGCTAGAATTTTGTTAAGAATTTTTAGATCTATGTTCATCAGGGATATTGGCCTATAGTTTCCTTTTCTTGTAGTGTCCATATCTGTCTTTGGTATCAAGTTAATGCTGTCCTTATAAAATGTTTGGAAGTGTTCCTTCCTCTTCAGTTTTTTGGAAGAGTCTGAGAGGATTGGCATTAATTCTTTAAATGTTTGGTAGAATCACCAGTGAAACCATCTGGTGTAGGGTTTTTCTTTGTTAGGAGGCTTTTGATTACTACTTCAGTCTCCTTACTCATAGGTCTGTTCAGACTTTCTGCTTCTTCATGATTCAGTCTTGGCAGGTTATATGTTTCTAGGAATTTATCCCTTTCTTCCAGGTTACCCAATCTGTTGATGTATAATTTTTCACAGTGGCCTCTTACAATCCTTTGTATTGGGTTGGCCAAAAAGTTTGTTCAATTAGTGAACACATTGTTCTATAAAATTCTTGGTGAAAATAAAAAAATGTCTTTTATTTTTTCTGAATACCGAATGAACTTTTTGGTCAACCCAGTATTTTGCGGTGTCAGTTGTGATATCTTCTCGTTCATTTATAATTTTGTTTATTTAAAACCTCTCTCTTTTTTTCTTGGTTAGTCTAGCTAAAAGCTTGTCAATTTTGTTTACCTTTTCAAAAAACTATTAGTTTCATTAGTATTTTTCTTTGTTTCTCTCATCTCTATTTATTTCTGCTCTGATCTTTGTTTTTCCTTCCTTGTCCTAACTGGGTTTAGTTTGTTCTTTTTCTAATTCCTTGAGGTGTAAAGTTAGGTTGTTTATTTATTTGAGATTTTTTTTCCCTTAATGTAGGTATCTGTCACTATAAACTTTCCTGTTAGAACCGTTTTTGCTGCATCTCATAAGTTTTGGTATGTTGTATTTTTACTTTCATTTGTCTCAAGATACTCTCTGATTTCCTTTTTGGTTTCTTCTTTGGTCCATCAGTTACTTAGGAGTGTGTTGTTTAATTTCCACATACTGATGAATTTTTCAGCTTTCTTCCTGTTATTGATTTCTCATTTCATACCTTCATGGTTGTGAAAAAGAAACGTGAAATGATTTCTATCTTCTTAAATTTGTTAAGGCTTGTTTCATGGCCCAACATATGATCTATCTTTGAGAATGTTCTGTGAAGCGATGCTGTGTAAGTATTTTGATTGCTTTGTAAATATTTGTTGGATGAAAGAATGAATCTACTTTTATTTATCTCATTCCTAGGTCAAATTCCCTAGTAATCCATTTCCCACCTAACAGCCACAATGACATTTTAGAAATACAAACTCAAATGTTTCCCTGAAAATAACTTGGAATGAAAATAAAAATTTTAACCAGGGCTGAAAAGCACTAAATGATCCGACCCCACTGCTTACCTCTTGCTTCACTCACATTCTCTTTTGCAGTTCTGGCCACCTGTCTTTCTTAAGGTTCTGTGAGGACACCAAGTTTGTCCCTGCCTCAGGGCCTACACTGCTTAGAATACTCCCACCCCCTACTAGTTCTTTGGGTAAGTTTATTTTCAGTCAAGTCTCAAGTTTCAAATGCAAGAACTTTACTGTTAATACTATTTTTTTCTAATGTTAAAAAGTGACAAAATATACTCAAAACATCAGAAAATCTAGTGACAGAGAGTATGATTTGCCTAGCTTCATTAAATTAATTTTATTCAGGATATTTAATGGTTTTTATATTTATTGAGGATTTCAGTATATTATTTAAAACAATACAGATTTTCAGTTTATTGTAATTATAGATACAGGGGAGTATCTCAATTCTGGGGCAAAAGATTAAGAACAGGAAGAGGAAAGGGTGGGGGAGATGGAGAGATAGCAAGAAGCAGATGCTGTTTCAAGAAGTCTCCTACTTAAGCTAACAAATTGCAATGGTGCAATTTTTACAAACAAAAAGGAGTGTCTTTTATGCTCTGATCTTAAAACTGCTAGGTAATATTACTTTATTAATCTTTGCAATGTCAATAAAGTAGGTGTTAGGAATTGTGACTTGTGGTTGGAAAAAGGCAACCCAGAAAGATAAAGAGACCTTTGGAAGTGAGCTTGGTGTGAAGACCGAATAAAAGACAGTTTAACTTATAACTCCTGCTATGGCACTTCTTGGATTTTGTTTCAACTCAACTTGATAAACAAGTATTAAATATATTTTTTCTGCTAGTATATGGGGGAATACAAAGCTAAATATGTGAGTTCAGCCTCCAAGGACATCCTAATCTAGGTGGGGAGACAAGCACCTGCAGTTAAGCACACATTTATTAAACCCTTTAGTCAGTGGATGTAGTAGAAAACATGATAGAACACAGATGAAGAAGCAATTCATTTGAACTGAAGATAATTAGGAAGTATTTTACAATAGAGGTGGTATGTGATCTTGGACTGACTGAGGAGTTTGACAGATGGAGACATAGAAGAAGAGCACCCCCACCACCCCACCAAAGTATGTGGAGTTATTAACAAGCATGATGTATTTTATGGAAAAGAATAAAATCTGGTGCTACTGAGGCATGGAGTGTGTAGAAGGAAATGAGTTTTTCTACTGCCTCCTTTCTTCCTTACGAGAAAGTCCCTAGGCCGGAACATTCCTCCTCCTCTTGTTCCCTGGGACATTTTCTCTGAAATGCTTTGTTGATCATGTGTTTTCTTTACACTTATGTTTCCTCTTTCATTTATTTTTCTTGCATTCATCCATTCATTCATTTTTGCAACACACATTTAATTGGAACCTGTCATGTACCAGGTATTGTGCTAAGTTAGCCTGTAGATACAGTGTTGAAGATGACAGACATAGTCTCCACTGGAATTCAGTCTAGTAGAAAAAGATAAGTAATAGATGCTATTCATTTATTCAACCAATATTAAGTGCTGATCACCTATTATGTGTGATAAGAACTAGAAATACAGCAGTGAACAAAATGGACAAAAACCACTGCTTGATGGGAACAGGTCATAAAGAGATCTGACCTAATGTGAGGGATGAAGGAAAGTATCCCCTGGAAATGACATTTAAGTTGACACTTGATTGTTGTGTTGTCTCCCCACTGTCTAGCATAGTATCTGGCACATGGGGGATAGCTGTTATACACATGAATAAGAAGAATTATACTACTACATACATATTAGCTAGAAGTAGTAAGAGTAGTAGTAACATAATCTTTATTGTGAGCTAGTTTATTAATGTACTTTAATGCAGTTTATCATTTAATCCTTACAATAACCTTATAATATAGGTATTATTCCAATTTTGTGATGCAGAAAATGAATCTTAGAGATGTGAAGACTTTTTCCTAAGATCCCACAACCTGTAATTGGAAAAGCCAAAATTTGAACCCAACTTTATGTGACTCAACATCTACATGAATCTTAACCACTAGAGTATATTGCCATCTTTTGCATGTTGTATAAAGTCTGCATTTGTCATCCTAGCTTTTGTCAAAGATCTCACAAGTCTCCTGAGGTTCCTTTGATGATAGGGAGGAAGGGTTTAGAGAAGACTCTATAGGAAATGCATCTGCTGTGTATCTTCCTCACCCTCTAGAAATTTCTGGATGTCTCCTATGCCCAGTTAGGTTTTTAAAGGGTAGCAGTTTGATGCCTCAGGTGTCCTAATCAACTGTGCTTAGAAATCCTGGGATCTATGAGTGAACTGCATTTCTGTAATAATTAGTGATGTTGAACATCTTTTCATGTGTTTGTTGGCCATCTGTATGTCTTCTTTGGAGAAATGTCTATTTAGGTCTTCTGCCCATTTTGTGTTTTTTTGATATTGAGCTCTATGAGCTGCTTGTGTATTTTGGAGATTAATTCTTTGTCAGTTTCTTCATTTGCAAATATTTTATCCCATGCTAAGGGTTGTCTTTTTGTCTTGTTTATGGTTTCCTTTGCTGTGCAAAAACTTTTAAATTTCATTAGGTCACATTTGGTTTTTTTTCTTTTAAATTTTCATTACTCTAGCAGGTGGGTCAAAAAAGATGTTTCTGTGATTTATGTCAAAGAGTGTTCAGTCTATGTTTTCCTGTAAGAGTTTTATAGGGTCTGGTCTTATATTTAGGTCTTTAATCCATTTTGAGTTTATTTTTGTGTATGGTGTTAAGGAGTGTTCTAATTTCATTCTTTTACATGTAGCTGTCCTGTTTTCCCAGCACCACTTATTGAAGAGGCTGTCTTTTCTCCATTGTATATTCTTGCCTGCCATAGGTGTGTGGGTTTATCTCTGGGCTTTCTATTCTGTTCGATTGATCTCTATTTCTGTTTTTGTGCCAGTACCATACTGTCTTGATTACTGTAGCTTTGTAGTATAGTCTGAAGTCAAGGAGTCTGATTCCTCCAGCTCTGTTTTTCTTTCTCAAGATTGCTTTGGGGGGCTTCCCTGGTGGCGCAGTGGTTAAGAATCTGCCCGCCATTGCAGGGGACACGGGTTTGAGCCCTGGTCTGGGAAGATCCCACATGCTGCAGAGCAACTAAGCCCATGTGCCACAACTACTGAGCCTGCGCTCTAGAGCCCGTGAGTCACAACTACTGAGCCCATGTGCCACAACTACTGGGCCTGCGCTCTAGAGCCTGTGCTCTGCAACAAGAGAAGCCACCACAAGGAGAAGCTGGCACACTGCAATGTAGAGCAGCCCCCACTCTCCACAACTAGAGAAAGCCCGCACACTGCAATGGGGACCCAATGCAGCCAAAAATGAATAAATAAAATGAATATTTTTTTAAAAAAAAGATTGCTTTGGCTATTCAGGGTCTTTTGTGTTTCCATACAAATTGTGAAATTTTTTATTCTAGTTCTGTGAAAAATGCCATTGATAATTTGATAGGGATTGCACTGAATCTGTAGATTGCTTTGGGTAGTATAGTTATTTTCACTATATTGATTCTTCCAATCCAAGGACATGGTATATCTCTCCATCTGTATGTGTCATCTTTGATTTCTTTCATTAGTGTTTTATAGTTTTCTGAGTACAGGTCTTTTGTCTCTTTAGATAGGTTTATTCCTAGGTATTTTATTCTTTTTGTTGCAATGGTAAATGGGATTGTTTCCTTAATTTCTCTTTCTGCCCTTTTGTTGTTAGTGTATAGTAATGTAAGAGATTCCTGTTTATTACTTTTGTATACTGCAACTTTACCAAATTCATTGATTAGCTCTAGCAGTTTTCTGGTGGCATCTTTAGGATTTTCTATATATGGTATTATGTCACTTGCAAACAGTGACAGTTTTACTTCTTCTTTTCCAATTTGTATTCCTTTTATTTCTTTTTCTTCTCTGATTGCCATGGCTAGGACTTCCAAAACTATGTTGAGTAATAGTGGCAAGAGTGGACACCCTTGTCTTGTTCCTGGTCTTAGAGGAAATGCTTTCAATTTTTCACCACTGAGAATAATGTTGGCTGTGGGTTTGTCATATATGGCCTTTATCATGTTGAGTAGGTTCCCTCTATGCCCACTTTCTGGAGAGTTTTCATCATAAGTGGTGTCAAAATTTGTTTAAAGCTTTTTCTACATCTGTTGAGATGATCATATGGTTTTTATCCTTCAATTTGTTAATATGGTGTATCACATTGATTGATTTGCATATAGTGAAGAATCCTTGCGTCCCTGGGATAAATCCTACCTGATCATGGTGTATGATCCTTTTAATGTGTTGTTGGATTCTGTTTGCTAGTATTTTGTTGAGGACTTTTGCGTCTATGTTCATCAGTGATATTGGTCTGTAGTTTTCTTTTTTTGTGACATCTTTGTCTGGTTTTGGCATCAGGGTGATGTTAGCCTCATAGAATGAGATTGGGAGTGTTCCATCCTCTGCAATTTTTCATGAGTCTGTCAAATACAGTTAATGAATCAAAGGAATGCCATGCAAATATTGTTTCACTTTAGGTTTGAGAAGCATGTTCCAACCCCTTCTGCCCATGAGAAGATGAAAATTAGAAGTGGCTTCTATTCAACTCATCATTTTCTCTCATGGATCTGGAATCTCCTTTTTTGATATCCATGGCACCTACAAGTTTCCTTTCTCTGTCCGTAGAAAAGCCTCCTCCTTTTGTAGTTTCTCTCTTTTCCACATGTCCCCTCTGTACATTTTATTCCTTGGATATCCTTTCTCCTTTCCTTCATTCTGCTCTTTTGAGAGTTCAGAGTCTTGAGGAATTGTCAGATACTGAATTGTATCTAGTTCTGGTAAGGAGCAGGGGTATAGAAAGATTAACAACATAAGGCTTTACTGGGATTTATTCTCAGAATTTTATATATAAGAAAGTCATGCTTACCAATCTATGAAGCTTAACTTTCTTCTAACATGTCTCTTGTATGTTACTTTTTCAAAAGTGTCTGACTGCTTTGTTTCTCTGTCCTCAGCTGTAAGGCTAAAGACCCCTTTCCTAATATTGACATGGGCTAGACAGATCCCAGAAAGAAGAGGAAAACAGAAAAAACAGATTTATCCCATCACAAAAATGATTGTAGAGTGAATAAAACAATCAATCCTCAAATATCTAAGAGAAATTAACATTCTTTACTACTCTGCCAGAATTAAGGGAATAGGGAAAGTATTAGACACAGATGCTTCAATTTACAGTTCAAATTTGGAAGTCCTAAAACTGGGCTAAATTGTATGCAGAAGTTAGATTAAGCTAAAGAGTCAATGTTTATTTTACAATTCTTATGCACCAGGTACTGCATTGGCTACAGATAGCATAAAGATGGATAGATCATTCTCTGGCCATACTGATCACAGTCTAGTTGGGAATGAAATATGTAAACAGAAAATTTCCATACAATATGGTAAGGACTACTATAAAGTTATTCTTAGGAACTCCAAATTAAACTCCAAACTAAATCAAGGAATCATTCCTGGAGAAAGTAATGCTGAACTTAGTTCTAGCCAAGTGAAGAAGACAAGAAAAAAAGGAGTTATAAGCAAGGAAAATGGGGTAGACAAAGGCAACAAATTGTGAGAATGCAGAGTATGCACAGAAAACTGTTATTAGAATGTAAAGTTTAAAGGAAAGTGAGACAGAAGCTGAGGATGGAGAGTAGATAGGAGCAAGCTCACAGAGGATCTTACATGTCATGTTAAGAAGCTTGGGCTTGTAAATGATGAACCATAAATCAGGAAAGGCAATGTTTTGCTGTGGTTACAAACAACTCTCATTTTCCACTGGCTTAAAACAACACAAGTTTATCTTTCTTTCACTATGTCTGTCACAGGTGAACGGGGAACTCTGCATTGTTGTCACTAAGGAACCCAGGCTATTGAAATATCTTGAATGCCAGAAGTTACCTTGTCAGAAGGAAAAGAGAATTCTGGAGGGTTTCACATTAGCAACTAAATGCTCTGGCTTATAGGTGACAGGTCACTTCTACTCACAGTCACCATGTGTACAGAAGGGATGAATTCTGTATATTTCTGGCAAGTAGTACTAATGACTACCACAGTTTGCCTTTCTAGTCACCAAATATTTGATTTGTCCTCCATCCAGTATGGAAAATATATTCACCTCCTCCCTAAGGGAGACACCCCAAAGGTCCCATTTAGTCATGACATCAGCTGAGTCTGGCATCTTATGGTAGTTTCTACATCAGGGTTCAGTGCCTGGTAGTTTACTTAGGTTGGTCCAAAGACTTTGAGGTAAGAGGACAAATTGTTGGCTCTACACCCCAAACCCAATATCCACTGCTGGCATAGGAATAAGATAATCACAATACATAAACCCACATGGTAGAAAGGGGAAGAATGAGAGTCACACCACAGTTACTGATTTGCAGATTTTATGAAGTCCTTCTGGAATGACAGAAGAGAACTATGCCTGGAAGATGAGGTGAGGGTGGAGGGGAAGGGTGCTCCTTGGTTAAGTTCTAATTCTGATCCTTGAAAATGTCTTCCCAATCCATCTCTCTGTGGATCTTTGCTCCACCCTCATAGTTTCTTCCCTTTCATTATTCTCCTTGGCTGGATCTGAAGTGGGCATTGGAGAACATGCTCTTCTTCCAGGATTATGGTTCTATGACAGCTACCTCAAATATTTAGTCAGCTTCTTATCTATTTTATTTTAGTTATCTCATTATGCCATTAGCCATACCCACAGTTCTTTTTGAAACACAATTCTCTCTCTCAACATAATTGTGGGTACTTTACCACTTATCAGTTTTTTGGAGGGAATAGACATACCTTCTGCCTCTTTTCCTTGAGCCATTCTGTCTGGCTGGAAGAATTTATTGTGCACACCTTGAACTCATGGTTTTAGCAGGCATGTCTTTGTTTTGCTTGCAAGAATGACTTCTAATCACCTTTTTCCATCCAAAGCCTCCTCAGTTTTATATTTTACCAATGGGAAGGAAAAAATGGTTGCTTCTTCCAACCTGGAAAGTCCCCTAATATATTCCATTCTTCCTGTTTATTAGCCTTGCTTATAAAGCAGCCAATTTTTTAAAATTAATTTTTATTGGGGTATAGTTGATTTACAATGTTGAGTTAGTTTCTGCTGTACAGCAAAGTGAGTCAGTTATACATATACATATATCCAGTCTTTTTAAAACTCTTTTCCCATATAGATCATTACAGAGAATACTATTGAGTAGAGTTCTCTGTGCTATACAGTAGGTCCTTATTAGTTATCTATTTTATATATAGTAGTGTGTATCCATCTCCCAATTTATCCCTCCCCCTCTTTCACCCTTGGTAACCATGAGTTTGTTTTCTACATCTGTGTCTCTATTTCTGTTTTATAAATAAGTTCATTTGTACCATTTTTTTAGATTCTACATAAAAGCAATATCATATGATATTTGTCTTTCTCTGTCTGACTTACTTCTCTCAGTATGACAATCTCTAGGTCCATCCATATTGCTGCAAATGAAGCAGCCAATTTTTAAAGGTTGTCTTTTTCTTATAATAACTGGTCGAATGTAACCAATTGCAGTTAATGTGTGTTACTAACGTTCAGATGTCTAATCCTTGCCTCTAATGCTACTAATTCATTAGATCCATCATCTGTACCTATTAGTTTTGCCAGTTGTTTCATCACTGCATAACATGGACTCTCCCACTTCCAGTTTCTTCACAGCTCCCTTCTGGGCCCCCAAGCTAATTATGTTTCTTAGTGTTATTGTTCAGCAGCACCCTACTTCTGGAAACCAAGTTTCATTTTAATCAGGATAAGAGGTTGTGCTGTGGTAACAGATCAGTCAAATGACTCTGTGTCTTAAAACCAACAAAGGTACATTTTTTGCTTACACTACATGTAGATCAGGAATTGGCAATTATAATCATTACTCAGGAATCTAGGGATCAAGGACCACCATCTCAAATATTGTATTTCACAATAATGGGGGCAAGAGAGCCCTGGCAGGTCTTTCCGCAGCATCTAGATGCTTCGGTTAAAAGTGATAAAAATCATTGTTCAGAAATAGTCACATGGAGTCCCACTCCCAACCATAAAGAGAACCAGAAAGCCCAATCTTACCACATTCCCAGAAGGGGGAAGAAGTGGAAATATTTGCTGAAAACATTAGCAACTATCACAGATGGTGAATCCCTGAATGGTTTTATACAAAAGTGGCACATGGCAAGATTTCTATTTTATACAGTTCTCTCTGGTCATAATCAGAGGAAATATCTGTAGGGAACAAGTTGGGAAATAACTACACTAATTATGAAGCTACATTGTAATTTGGTAGGACTTAGTGATTAGATATAAATGGATAAAAGTGATTTTCATGTTTCTAGACTTTAGTGACTGTGTCACTGTTGGTGCCATTAATTGAAGGGTTACAAGCATAGCAGTAGATGTGAAACAGAAAGATACTGAGTCAAGTTGTAGATATACTTAGTTTTAGATGTCTGGAGTAGAGACAATTCTTTGGTGAAAGGAGTGTTCTCTGGGCCTTCCCCAGGGACAGTTAATGGAAGTAGGGGTAGACATGCAGTTGTGTGTCATAAATTCATGCCAACGTGCCTATCTCTCTGAGGCTTTAGGTTTTTCTCCTTTACATTCCAGAGGATTTTTGGCATCTCAATCTCACATTAAATACATAATCTCTGGTGAATGTACTCATATCAATAATTTAGGCCCTATTCAGAGTTATATCCCAACCTCCTTAGTCTAATACTCTTAGCATCCATTCTCACGTATTGTCCAGTTTTTTGTCAGAATAAATTAGCTAAATCTTGTTAATTCTCTTGGAGTGTAAGTGATCTCCTACCTCATCAGGTATTACACTATCTCCCCTGGACCATTAAACTCCAGTTATAGGAGTAGACGTAATGGGGAATAATGGATGTGGGCATCCTCTTGCAAGACATCTGCTTCTAGAAAATGTAATTTGCAAAGTCCCAGCCCAAGCATTATGTAAAAGAATATAGAAGAGTGGGTTTGGAACTGAGCTGCAATAAGTATATAACCAGCAAGCAGGATTTCAACAAAGGTGTTATAGAAGCAGTGATTTTTAAGCTGTCACCTAAAGGATGAGAAGGAGTTAGGCCAAGAAGAGGGGAAAATATTTCAGTCAAAGGGAATGAAATATGCTATGGCCAGAAAGAGGAGATAATGGAAAATAAAGGCAGGTAAAAATGAAACTCACACCATTTTCTTAAATATAACCCAGGCAAACTGGTTGATGGGCTTTCGTACTAAAGGTTAACATCAAAACAATGGTTCTTACATTACTGATGATGTATTCCTGATATTATTACCATACCAGAAACTTATATGTTTACAGACCTTTACATTTCCCAAATTTAGCTCCTGAAGAAGCTAACAATTTGGCTGACATTTGTAATTTTGTCATTGCCTCTATTCTTTTTCTTTCTAACTAGTATTTGTTTTGAGGATTTTTTTATTGAGAAATAATTGATAAAATATTATGTTAGTTTCTGGTGCACAGCATAATTCAATATTTTTATATATTGTGAAATGATCACCACAAAAAGTCTAGTTAACATCCATTGCAATAGATAGTTTAAAAAATATATTTTTTCTTGTGGTGAGGACTTTCAAAATCTACTCTTAGCAACTTTTTTTTCCTTTCTTTATTTTTATTTTTGGCTGCGTTGGGTCTTCGTTGCTGAACACGGGCTTTCTCTAGTTGCAGTGAGTGGGGACTACTCGTGGTTGCGGTACATGGGCTTCTCATTGCAGTGGCTTCTCTTGTTGCAGAGCATGGGCTCTAGGCACGTGAGCTTCAGTAGTTGTGGCACGGGGGCTCAGTAGTTGTGGCTCGTGGGCTCTAGAGCTTAGGGTCGGTAGTTGTGGCACACAGGCTTAGTTGCTCTGTGGCATGTGGGATCTTCCCAGACCAGGTCTCGAACCCATGTCCCCTGCATTGGCAGGCGGATTCTTAACCACTGCAATACCAGGGAAGCCTAGCAACTTTCAAATATGCAATACAGTATTTTCAGTACTGCATTATCAGTACTATAATACTGTATACTATATTGCCATAACTTCATTATTTTATAACTAGAAGTTTGTACCTTTTGACCCGTATACCCAGTTCTCCCATCTCCCACCCCCTACCTCTGGTAACCACCAGTCTGTTCTATATACCTATGAGCTTGTTTCTTTGCTATTGTTGTTGTTGTTTTTAAATTCCACATATAAGTGAGATCATATGGTATCTGTCTTTCTCTGTCTGACTTATTTCACCTAGCATAATGCCCCCCAGGTCTATCCGAGTTGTCACAAATGGCAAGATTTCATTCTTTTTTATGGCTAAGTAATATTCCATTGTATTTATATACCACATATTTTTTATCCATTCAGCCATCAGTGGACACAGGTTGTTTCCATATCTTGGGTATTGAGAATAATGCTGCAGTGAACATAGGGGTACATATGTCTTTTTGAATTCGTGTTTTCATTTTCTTTGGATAAATACCCAGAAGTAGAATTGCTGGATCATTATGATAGTTCTATTTTTAATTTTTTGAGAAACCTCCATACTGTTTTCTGTAGTGGCTGCAACGATTTACATCTCCACCAACAGTGTAGGAGGCTTCCCTTTTCTCCACACCAACACTTGTTGTTTCTTGTCTTTTTGACAATAACCATTTTAACAGGTATGAGGTGATGTCTCATTGTCATTTTGATTTGAATTTTCATGATTGTTAGTGATGTTGAGCAAGTTCATGTACCTGTTGACCATTTGTATGTCTTCTTTGGAAAAATGTCTATTCAGATCCTCTGCCATATTTTCATTAGGTTGTTTGGGGTTTTGCTATTTAGTTTTATGAGTTCTTTATATATTTTAGATATTAACCCATTGTCAGATATATGATTTGCAAATATTTTATTCCCTCTGTAGGTTGCCTTTTCATTTTGTTGATGGTTTCCTTTGCTGTGAAGAAGTTTTTTAGGTTGGTGTAGTCCCACTTTTTTTTTTTTTTTTTTTTTTTTTGCTTTTGTTGCCTTTTCTTTTGGAGTCATCAAAAAACTGCTGCCAAGACCAATGTTGAGGAGCTTACCGCCTGTTTTCTCTAGGTGTTTTTTGGTTTCAGGTCTTACATTCAAGCCTTTAATCCATTTTCAATTGATTTTTGTGTATGGTTTAAGATAATGGTCTAATTTCATTCGTTTGCATGTGGCTGTCCAGTTTTCCCAACACCATTTATTGAAAAGACTCTCCTTTGCCTTCTAGTCTTAATCCTCTCTTTCTTTCGACTTTTGACTTTGGAATAAGAAATATTAAAGCAAATCAACAAAGACCAGGTTCATATAGCTTTTCTTTTTTTTTTTTTTTTTTGCTTGTTTTAGAGATTTATTTTTCATAGAAAGTATTCTATGAGTGGTAATATGCCTTATATTTCAAAAGTTTTCATCTATTATTTTCTCTCCTGGTAAGAAGTGCTATCTTATCCACTTACAGGACATAAAATGATTTCAGCTTAAGTGACTGCAGCCCGGTGTTTTCAGAGGTCTTTAATCACCACACACTTTTAATGAAATCATTTGCGGGGTGAGCCCCTGAGAACAAGGGATGTATTAACTCATGCCCTTGATCTGCTGTGCCTGCATGCTTGAGGAAAGGGGGAGAGTGCCCTGATTGGTTGTCTAACTTAGGCCACTGTGTTTTACTTCTTAGATCTGTACTTAAATAGACATCTGGAATGGATACTTGGGCACCAATATCCAATGACTAGTAATGCCATGCAAGCCACATCTAAATTTTACTCTTCAGAGATCATTGAAGCCTCAAATTTCTCAGAGTGGTTTGTTTTATGTACTGAGTACATGATATATGGCACGTGAGCCATAGAATGATGTGCTGATTTATGGCTTTATGATTTTGTTTAATCATCTGTCATTGCTAAACATCAGAGATAATCGTTTAATGTGATTCTATGACTTCCTGGTGTCTCCTTCTCTCTTTGCTTTTAGGATTCTCCCCCCAAAAATTGACATTAATTTTTTTTCTTTCTTTTATTTAATTTTTCTTATTGTAACCTTGTATGCATTGACTGTGGTTAATTAATAAGAACTTTTTCAATCTACTATTTTCTATCCTCAAACAGTAATAAATGAAGGCATCCAGCTTGTCTAATTTTCTCCATTATAAACAAAAACAAGAAGTTCAATTTGAAAAAGAAAAGAACCCATCATGCCTCTTCCCAGGTGTCTGTACTTATTAGAAGAGATTGTAACAGAACTGGGAGAGAGAGATGAAAATACACATTTTAGGATGATTGGGTGGGGGGCTTAGTGAAAGTGTGACCATCTCTTGCTAGACAGTATATTTAAGATCATAATTGTTAATTAGTGGTTGACCCTGAGTAATTAAAATATTAATTAGTAGGAATAGGAATGTGTTGAAATTCCAGTGAAGAAAAATCACACTAATGAATAAATATGTTATGATGAACAAATGAACACATTCATTCTTTACTACATCTGAATTTCAATGACAAGTTTCATACATAGTCACCAAGCATTTATTAATAATAGGCACATTATACACATTGTACTCAAAGCAAAAAGCTTTGTATTGTATTCAATACAAAAGATTGTATTCAAAGTGAAAGAGGTGCTATGTAGTTCTCCACTGTAAAGCATGGCATTAGGCATATCCCAGTAAAACTTGGTATGAAAAAGCAACATCAATTTCATTACCACACCTGTCAGACCTCTTTACATGTCCTTATCAGTCTCCCTAAGTATAGACTAGAGAATAACTGAGTTATCAACCTGTGGGAGAGTGCTGATTTCCCTTTTTCTTCTCTTGAGGGAAGGCAGGGGATTGTTTTGCTTCAAGTGAGGGGGGGTGGACACTTCAAGAGATGCACTCACAGAAACTAGGAATATATGAAGAAGGTGTGAGTTACATCTGAATTATAGACTGGATGCTTGCTTAATGCAGTAGATTTATTAATCTCCCCATATGTCTATTTGAAAACAGATACGGAAAGAGCAAGAGTAGAGGGAAGAGGGTTGAACATTAGAAAGTCATACCTTTACTATTTAGTGGGTAAAGGATGATGATCCTTCCATGAACCAGATAGGTACCTGAAGAGGAACAGGCTTAGTCATGTTGCTAGAAGCCAGAGGTTACAGAATGTATCACCTAGTGAGGATGGATTGGATTAGGTCACATTGGGTAGATTGTCTACATCAAGGAACTGACTGTCCTCTGAAAGCCTTCCTAAATAACCCACACATACTCCCCACATGAGAGAGGGAGCCGTTGAATGGCAATAATCAGAGAACTTTCACAGTTAAGGAGGTCCAGCAGCACCAGTGAAGTCAGAGACACATGCCACCTTTCCTCCTATCTGCCCCAAGACTTCACAACCTTTGGGGAGGAAAGACCCAGAAGAGGGAGGGGGAGGAGGTGGACAAATGAAAGAGCTGAAAGGTGCCCATCAGCCTCAACTAGGGAAGGAACAAGCCATTAAACTACATTTGAGGGTTAAGTTTTATATTGTACTTAATTTTACTGGACTGGCTTGTTTTATATCTGAAATTGGTTGTAAAGCTATAAATTCTGCCCAATACGTCATTAAGGGGAAGAAATAAGGGCTTTGTATAATACATATAGGGGCAAAGATTAGAGATATACAGAAAAGCTTTCCATGTATGTACTCCACTGAGTCAGACTCTTAAACACACCAGTGAGGAACTGCATCATCTTATTCCCACCCATTTCTCTGGCTTCCTCTTGTCCTTGTTCTCCTGAATTCATATCACTTAGTTCCACTGACGCTAAGGTCTCTCCCATCTTAGGACTTGCTAGTCCCTCTGCCTGGAATGTTTTTTCCTGGATCTTCACAAGGCTAGCTCCAGGTCAAATATCCCTCCCTCAAAGAGGAATTTCCTGACTATCCTATCTAGTGTTGCTTCCCTCCCTTACTGAGTTATTACTTTACCCCATGCCCTGTTTATTTTTCTCATAGTATTTAAACCAACTCTAATTATTTTAATTACTTAGTTGTTTACTTGTATCTTGGCACTGAATCAGTTTTATCTCTGCATTCCCCAATGCCTGAGCTACAACCACTCAATAAACATGTATTAATGAATGAGTGACACAAGCCTCAGTAATTCAAGAGAACCTTAAGGTTACTGATAAACAGTCATAATTGCCATGTCACTCTCTCTCAAATGTAAACTGGTGGCTAATGACAGAAATTAATTGGGGCTCTATTCCAAGGCCTTTCATTATAGGGAAATAGATGCTTCAATCAGCTCTATTTTCCTTGTGGCAAAATCATTCCCTGAGGAAACCAAAATACAGTAATAATTTATATTTACTATGTATCAGGTGCTTTAAACATTTACTCATTTAATTTTTAAAACTCTTTAAGGTCAGTAATGCAATTTTATAGATTCAGAATCTAAGGGTTCTGATTTGTATGGGACTAGAAATTCATTGTGCCAACATTGAATCCAAGTCTATTTGGCTCCAAAGTTCATGGTCTTCCTGGAACATCATATTACTTTCCATCTTAAAACTCTCAGGCCTAGCCACAGCAATCAGAGAAGAAAAAGAAATAAAAGGAATCCAAATCGGAAAAGAAGTAAAGCTGTCACTGTTTGCAGATGACATGATACTATACATAGAGAATCCTAAAGACTCTACCAGAAAACTACTAGAGCTAATCAATGAATTTGTTAAAGTAGCAGGATACAAAATTAATGAAGAGAAATCTCCTGCATTCCTATATACTAATGATGAAAAATCTGAAAGAGAAATTAAGGAAACACTCCCATTTACCACTGCAACAAAAAGAATAAAATACCTAGGAATAAACCTACCTAAGGAGACAAAAGACCTGTTTGCAGAAAACTACAAGACACTGATGAAAGAATTTAAAGATGATACAAACAGATGGAGAGATATACCATGTTCTTGGATTGGAAGAATCAATACTGTGAAAATGACTATACTACCCTAAAGCAATCTACAGATTCAGTGCAATCCCCATCAAATTACCAATGGCATTTTTCACAGAGCTAGAACAGAAAATTTCACAATTTGTGTGGAAACACGAAAGACCCTGAGTAGCCAAAGCAATCTTGAGAAAGAAAAACGGAGCCAGAGGAATCAGGTTCCCAGACTTCAGACTATACTACACAGCTACAGTAATCAAGACAGTATGGTACTGGCCCCAAAACAGAAATACCGATCAATGGAACAGGATAGAAAGCCCAGAGATAAACCCATGCATATATGGTCACCTTATTTTTGATAAAGGAGGCAAGAATATACAATGGAGAAAAGACAGCCTCTTCAATAAGTGGTGCTGGGAAAACTGGACAGCTACATGTAAAAGAATGAAATTAGAATACTTCCTAACACCATACACAAAAATAAACTCAAAATGGATTAAACATCTAAATGTAAGACCAGATACTATAAAACTCTTAGAGGAAAACATAGGCAGAAGACTCTATGATATAAATCACAGCAAGATCCTTTTTGACCCACCTCCTAGAGAAATGGAAATTTAAAAAAAATAATAAACAAATGGTACCTAATGAAACTTAAAAGCTTTTGCGCAGCAAAGGAAACCATAAACAAGACCGAAAGACAACCCTCAGATGGGAGAAAATATTTGCAAATGAAGCAACTGAGAAAGGATTAATCTCTAAAATATACAAGCAGTTCATGCAGCTCAATATCAAAAAAAAGAACAACCAAATCCAAAAACGTGCAGAAGACCTAAATAGACATTTCTCCAAAGAAGATATACAGATTGCCAACAAACACATGAAAGTATGCTCAACATCACTAATCATTAGAGAAATGTAAATCAAAACTACAATGAGGTATCACCTCACACCAGTCAGAATGGCCATCATCAAAAAATCTACAAACGATAAATGCTGAAGAGGGTGTGGAGAAAAGGGAACCGTCTTGTACTGTTGGTGGGAATGTAAATTGATACAGCCACTATGGAGAACAGTATGGAGGTTCCTTAAAAAACTAAAAATAGAACTACTGTACAACCCAGCAATCCCACTACTGGGCATATACCCTGAGAAAACCATAATTCAAAAAGAGTCATGTACCACAATGTTCATTGCAGCTCTATTTACAATAGCCAGGACATGGAAGCAATCTAAGTGTCCATCAACAGATGAATGGATAAAGAAGATGTGGCACACATATACAATGGAATATTACTCAGCCATAAAAAGAAATGAAATTGAGTTATTTGTAGTGAGGTGGACGGACCTAGAGTCTGTCATACAGAGTGAAGTAAGTGAGAAAGAGAAAAACAAACACCTTACGCTAACACATATATATGGAATCTAAGAAAAAAAAAAGAAAAGGTTATGAAGAACCTCAGGGCAGGACAGGAATAAAGACACAGACGTAGAGTAAGGACTTGAGTACACGGGGAGGGAGAAGGGTAAGCTGGGACGAAGTGAGAGAGTGGCATGGACATATATACACTACCAAATGTAAAACTGATAGCTAGTGGGTTGCAGCCGCATAGCACAGGGAAATCAGCTCGGTGCTCTGTGACCACCTAGAGGGGTGGGATAGGGAGAGTTGGAGGGAGTCGCAAGAAGGAGATATGGGGATATATGTATATGTATAGCTGATTCACTTTGTTATAAAGCAGAAATTAACACACCATTGTCAAGCAATCATACTCCAATAAAAATGTTAAAAAAAAAAGAGAGAAAACCCAGGAGGCATTTATCTGCTAACTGGTAGCACCAGACCAACAATTTGAGAGTTGGTGAGAGATACAGTGCTGCACTGGCAGACATTTCCCCATTAAAGCCATTAAAGGCAGGAGTGTATTGGCTGCATAACCTTAGCCAACTTGGGGTGTGAACAATATGGAATATATTTAGAGGTTGTTAGCAGGTCCCCTTGACCTCATCTTATTATTCCTACACTTAGGGTTGCTAGGGTTAGCAAATAAAAACACAGGACACCCTGTTAAATTTGAATTTCAGATACATAATGAACTTTTTTAGTATATGTCCCCAATATTGAATGGGATATACTTACATTAAAAAATCTGTTGTTTATCTGAAATTCAAATTTAACTCTACATCCTGTATTTTATCTGGCACCTCTACCTCCCATTGTTAATGATCATAGTTTGCATATAAGGTGTCTCAAGACCCAACCCTGTTGTCAAAGTAGCTAGATGTAATAGCTTTAATTATTGAAGGCCTACTATGTGCCAATAACTGTATTAGGAACTTTGCATAAAATATTCATTTAATCTTTGCAATAACCCTGTGAAATAGGTATAATTCCCTTCAGAGGGGACATGTAACAGTCACAGGTCATCTCCACCTCTATCCAGAGATTAAGTAATACCCTCAAGGTCACATGGCTAGATACCAAGAACCAAGATCCAAACCTGCATCTCACTCCAGCATCCCTACTCAGACCCACAGGAGTATCTAACATGCAATTTCAATTCCATAGAAAATAAGATTTAAACATTCTTTGACAAAGCAGTTTCAGAGATAGTTTTTTCCCCAAAAAGTATATTTTGAGTAATGTAGTAAAAACATCAGAGGAGAATTCTGTTATTTATATAATTAGCTATGTTCAAGTGATCCTGCTGTTGTCTAAATCTTCTCTTCGCTTTTCCTCCTCCCCACAACACACACACTTTACCCAATCCCAAGACATAAAAAAAAAATCTTAAAGAATACTTTGCAGTGGGCACAACCTTAGTGTTATCACCCAGTTTAGATTCAGTTTTGTGAGCAACTATCTATTGAGCCTTCTGAAACAGATCATTTGGTGGTATTTTTGTTTTGGTCCCAGGAGGTGTTTAAGACTTTACGTTAGTCCAGATGTGAGGATTTTGTAAACGTAATTCTTTCAGAGTATAAGCATCTACTTGTTTGATAGAAAATTTTGTGTTTATAATAGTTCTTGAATTTTCTGTGCCTCAAGGATATTCAAAGTTAAAAGTAATAATTCACCAAGTAATGGAATCATCACGTTTCTCTATCAAAATTAAATGTAAGCTTTCCAAAGCCTCTTTATTTTGCTCAAACTATTGTACTCCTTGGATGTGCCTGAACAGTAACTATTGAACTGTGGGAAACAAGAAGTGCTTTCTGGCTGTGAATACATAAATATAAATATGTTTAAATGCTAAATAAAGAAGCATACTGAATTTAAAAAAAAACTCTCAGGCCACTGGTGATAACATATATGACATCACTGGTGGCTTTATAAAGTTGAGAGGCTTCTAACTCAGTGTTTGTAACTTTGGCTGTGGAATCAGGGACCCATTATAACAAAGTCTTGGACTTGTTTGTTTGATCTTGTTCTACATGTATTGTTTGGACAGAACCATAAAGACCAAAGGAATATAACTCGTAGATTTGTCTTTCACTGATTGTCTGAGACAAGGATTGTCTGTACAAGTAATTTACTGGGAAGTGTTCCCAGGAGAAACTGGTAAGGACGGGGGGAGGCAGGCCATAGCAGGGCAGCAGCCAAACCAGGGACTAGACTCAGGTCAAGTCCTGGGGAGGGATTAAATGATTCCTGCAGGGAGATTGTTGAGTGGAAGCCACACCTCAGAGTTGTCCTGCCCTGGGGTGAAGAGATGGCTTTATACTCCCCTGCCAGTTATTGGGTGGGGGAGGAGGGTGGGGAGGTGCAGATGTGAACTTGCAGGTGCTCTGGCTCTCTGCTTCTGCAGCCCAGCTGTGCCAGGACTCAAGGACCCCCAATGGGAGACAGTCCTCAAGGACCCCCAATGGAAGCAAAAGCACACCAGAGCCTGAGGAAGGAAGTGCAGAAACAGCAGAAGGGATCCCAGGAGATTCTGGGTGAAGCACTGACCAGTGCCCCTTGTAGTCATCATAACTGTCTTATTTTAAAGGAAAATTAAATAAATCCCTCCTGTACAAGGAAAAATTGAAGGCTTATTTTTCACTGTGACTGGGCTATTTAATTTAAGCTCCAGTGATAATTCATTCTCAGCTGGATATTTTGAAATGAAGATGTAGGGTGATATGGTGGTTGCCAAGTTGGCTTTCATCAGAAAAGGCATATGGTTCTAGTTGAGGCATGGATCTTAAGGAGCAAAGCATCAGACAGTGCATCATCACCAATTTACAGTTGACTGCACTCTGACTCTATTGTTTCCTCAGCCCTAAACCTCAGCACATTATTGCTTCAGAGGCCAAATGCTCTGAAGGCAATCTATGGGATGCCTCTCTTTCTAGTCTCTTCTTTATAGCTTGAAAACCTTTATAGTCCTTTCATTACTCCCATTTTGACTTTATTTCTGTTCTGCAGTTTTCTGATCTTCCCCAGCAATTTGTGCCTTCAACATGCTGCGGAAACTTTGGGTCTCTTATTCCTCAGCTCTCCCTGTTTTGTGTCCAGTTATGTGTTTAAATTGCCATTGTACCCTTATTTTTAGTGAAAGAACTTAAATGGCAGTGTGGGTAGTGCAACAAATGACCTTTATTTCTCTATATTCTTCCCCAAATACAATACTTGCATTTTTCCTTTTAAGTTTAATTTACTTTGTAATAATTTCAGTTAAATTTGCTTTTTATTTTTGTTGCAGCTCAAATTAATTTAACAGATGGTAGGAAAGCCTAAAATTAAGTACAGTGGAATTCAATCATTATTTGTCAGAGTTGAGTTCAATTTACAGTTATTTACCAGAAGTAATTTTTATCTCAAAAAAAGATAAGTATACCATTCAAAATATTTTCATGTATATTTTTCAAATTATTAATAAATGCTGAATGAGCTTGTGATATTGTTAAATATCCTACTATAATGGTTAATTTTACATGTCAACTTGGCTGAGCCACGGTGCCCAGATATTTGGTCATGTGTTCTGATTTTGTGAGTGTTTTTGAATGTGATAAACATTTAAAGGGGTGGACTTTAAATAAAGTTGATTACCATGCATAATGTGGATGGGCCTCATTCAATCAGTTGAAGGCCTTAATTTTAAAAAGCGTGACATCCCTGAGCAAGAAGGAATTCTGCCCGCAGACTACCTTTGGACTGACACTGCAATTGTCCCTGGTGGTTAGCAGACATTTGATCCTGTCCAAAATGTCTATAACACATTTGGCCCTTGCCAAAAGATCCTTGATATTTGCTCCTGTTCGAATCTATTCAGCATGGACTAAATGTCTTATGGACATTTTGTACAGGACCAAATTTCAAGGACCTTTTGGTGTGGACCAAATGTCTTATGGATGTTTTGGACAGGACCCAATGTTCTACAAGGTCCCTGGGTCTCCAGCCAGCCTACCTTGCACATTTTGGACTTGTACCTCCACAATCACATAAACCAGTTCCTTAACGTAAATCTATTTATCTATCTATCTATCTATCTATCTATCTTTTCACATCCTGCTGATGCTGTTTCTATGGAGAACCCTGACTAATATACTTATCTATTTTAAATTGCCCAGTTAGGGCTTCCCTGGTGGCGCAGTGGTTAAAAATCCACCTGCCAATGCAGGGGACATGAGTTCAACCCCTGGCCGGGGAAGATCCCATGTTCTGTGGAGCAATTAAGCCTGTGCACCACAACTACTGAGACTGTGCTCTAGAGCCCATGAGCCACAACTACTGAGCCCACGTGCCACAACTCCTGAGCCCATGTGCCACAACTACTGAAGCCCGTGCGCCTAGAGCCCGTGCTCTGCAACAAGAGAAGCCACGACAATGAGAAGCCCATGCACTGCAACGAAGAGTAGCCCCCGCTCGCCACAACTAGGGAAAGCCCACGCACAGCAACAAAGACCCAACACAGCCAAAATAAATAAATAAATAAATAATAAACAAATTGCCCAGTTAAAACCCCATCCTTTTAAAAGGGGAACAATTTTTAGGTGAAAGAGCTTAGTCACCAGTAAAATTATTTTAGAAATGATAAATGTGATTGTGGTCTATTTTTTGATGACCTACAAATGGACACACACAAACACACTATTACAAAATAGTATCAAAAGACAGTCCCCACCTGTCTTAGCCCTGTTGACTGAGTTTTATGCTGTGTCACCATTCAGCTCTCTCAGCAGTGAACAGACCATGGACCATTTATACTACTTCTGAAAAAGGCTTTAAGCTGATTTTTTCTCAGAGTTTAGTAATGTATAGGATTTTGCTAAAGGAAAATCTAGTGTGGAACTATAATTTTTAAATTAGAATAGTACTTAAATATGAACAAAATAAGAATAAACGCTTTTATTTTGTTCACTGATGTATCTCAACACCTAGATTAGTGCCTGACCTATGTTAATTATATCCATCCATTCACTGGAAAAGGAATGAATGAATGCTTATAGTTTTTGTAGGACTATAAAGTTCAAAGCAAGTTATAACATCAGATGCATAAAAATAAATCCAATAAACTAAAATATCTAACAACACTAATGTCATAGATCATTTTGTTTTACAAAAATTAGATTTCTACTTTCAGTTTGAATATGGATTATTGTTATGGTTCAAAAGTGTTTGGCTTCAGTATTTCTATGAAAATCACATGATGACTCAGTTCTACTCCAGTGTTTACTCCTGAAAAATCTTTATTCTCATGATATATTCTTTGGCCTTTGGTTTATACCAATGCATTATCTTTATGTAAATACACAAAATGGTGTGCTGTTAAATGTTTAACTACCAGCTCTCTGAAAAGAAAAAATACACACATATACATATTATATATATATATATAATTATATTTACTATAAAGTTTATTGATATAAAGGATGTATAGCACATATTATTTATTATAAATTTTATATAGCAAATCAACATATACTTCCACTTATTTGTGTGTTCTTCATTTTCTTTCATTATTGTCTTACAGTTTTCAGTGTACAGATCTTTCACCTCCTTGGTTAAATTTATTCCTAAGTATTTTATTGGTTTTAATGCTATTGTGAATGAGATGGTTACCTTTATTTCTTTTTCAGATAGTTTGTTGTTAGTGTATAGAAATACAACTGAGTTGGGGTGGGGGGGTTGCTGATTTTATATTCTGCAATTTTAGTGAATTGGTTTATTGGTTCTCACCATCTGTCTATATGGCTAGCTTGAGCTTCCTTACAGCACGGTGATCTCAGAGTAGTCAGACTTCATACATGATAGCTAGCTTCCCCCAGAGCAAGTGTTCCAAGAAGTAAGGTACAAGGCTTCTTTGTCCTGGCCTTGAAAGTGCCTCAGCATTTCTTCAGCTGCATTCTACTGGTTAACGGGGAGAGAGTAAAGAGGACTATACAAGGATGTGAACAATCAGAGGTATGGTTCATTAGGGAGCCATATTTGGAGATTAGCTACCAAGGAGATAGCTTTCTTCCTATATTTTGACAAGTTGGGCCTAAAACTAATATCAAATTAAAATGGATTTAGTGAAAAACAAGCCCTAAATTAATAGAAGTATATTCAACTTAGTAACACAATTTAACTAATGACTTCCTGTAGTCCTTGTAACAATTTTGTGTCCCAAGTTGGACCATGCAAAATGTTTTCAGGGAAGTAAGCAGTCTAGATCCAGGAATCTAGACATTTCAGAGCTGGAAGTGACCCTAGAGGTTATACTTTATAGATGAGGAAACTAGGGCCCAGAGAAGTTAGAGTGACAAGTTCACAGTAATTAATACAGCAGTTTGTGGCATAACCATGAATAGTACTCAAGACTCTTTCAGTGTTCTTCCCTTTGTGCTTTATTTTATTATGAATCAGGCTCTCTGGGTGACAGTGTGTCCCCTATGGGAAGATGCTTATATTCCTTTGAATTTAGTAATGTGAGAAGTGGTGGTAGGTGAGAGAATTTAATCCTTTTTTAAAAAATTATTTGCAGTGGCTTTTATGATCTGCCCCTTAGAAATACTGCATGAATTGTTTCATTTCACTTTGTGAAGTGATTCAGGGAATAAAATAAAGTTTTAATGCACAATTTAGAGTTGAAAAACCAGAGACCAACCTGTTTCACAATACTGTGTCTAAAAGCTACTTGGGAATGACTTTTGGGTCTCAGCTCACAGTCTTTAACTGGGTGTTAGAACTGCCAAGGGAATATAGGGATGCTTGGTACAGGGGATGAGAAATAATTAGAAGATACTAGACATGATACTTCTAAGAATTGGTTCTGGGTTTTGGAAAATCTCTATCATTTTCTTCTAGAACTTTCCTAGGAGGTATGCTATGGATGATATGAGGCTAGGTAGGCACTAAGTGAGTTCCAGGGTTCACCTTTGAGTTCAGATGCCCTTTCGTGGTGGAGCCCAGGTTCAGGGCTTGACAGGGTGCTGAGCCATTGAGCTCAACTACTCAGCAGGAATATTGTTCTGGCAGGAGGTAATCTTGTCTGATTATCAGGGCAGCTGTGCATGCAGTTGGACTGGTGAAACCTGCTGGAGCCTAATTCCTGGGAGCTTCTGTGCTCAAGAGGAAAGATACATGCTTTGCCCTACTCTTGTCTCCATCCGGAACCAAGCTAATTCCTGCCTTCATTCCTTTTTCTATTCTGTGCCCTCTTGTCCACCTACCCAAACCTCGTCTAGCCTTCAATGCCAACCTGATGTTCCCATGCAGCTTTCTCTGACAACTTCAGCCTGCCCTAGGTGCATGACTCAAATCTATTTCACCTGCTGGATTGTTTAGAAAAATATTTGGAATGACTTTTCAACCTGGCTTAATATTTGCTCTCCATCAGTGGTTTGCCTCAGTGGCTTCACATTAGAATCACCTGGGGAGTTTTCAGAACTCCCTATGCCGAGATTGTTGTGACCCAGGTCAACTAAATTAAAATCTCTGGCAGTGAACTTTCCACCACCCTCCCCCACCTCCCACCCTCCATCATGTATTTTAACTCTCCAGGTTATTTCACTGTGCAGCCAAGTTTGCAACAACTGCTCTACATATGTAGTTGACCCTTGAACAACATGGAGTTGCATGGGCCCACTTACACATGGATATTTTTCAATAGTAAATATTGAAGTCCAACATGATCCTCAGTGGGTTGCATCCCCAGATGAGGAACGGTAGATACAACAGAACCTCGAATTTAGAGGAACTACGATTTGGCGGGCAGGCTATAAATTATGTGCAGATTTCCGACTGCATGGATGGTCAGTGCCCTTAACCCCTCCATCCTTCAAAGGCCAACTGTACACTGTAATTTCCAGGCAGGCGGGAGTAGGAGTTAAACTCTTTTTGTATGCCTCCTGGGTTTTAGCACGGGCTTGGTCACAGACTAGTGACTTGCAAACACTGGTACTTGGTTCATGGCTGGGAAAGCCCAGTGCCCACATGTGTGCTGAATTAGGTATGTGGTCACAGTCTAGATAAGCAGTGTATGAAGGTGCTGAGATGCAGGCTCTGGATTCAAATGTGGTTTAAAATCCTGACTGTGCTACTCAGTAGCTATGTGACTTGAATTTGGGCAAGTGACTTGAACTCTTGTGCTTCAGCTTTACCCATCTGTAAAACAGGGGGAATTATATTGCTTACCCCATAGGATTCTTCTGAGGATGAGTTTTAATGAATAAATGACTTAGAAAAGTTTCTGGCCTTTAATAAGCCCTCAGAAAATCTTAGCTCCTTTTATTATTCAGCTGTAAGGAATCTGCTGTTCTTTTTTTCTTATATTCTCCAATACTTATTTTCTTCCAAAGCTTGAAAAAGTATCATAACAAGAATTATGACAGTATTTAAAACAAAAAATCCTGGTATGTTGAGTCCAACTTCAAAAGAGAAAACAGATGAAATTAAACTAAAGCATATTTGTTTCCTATGAATCACTAAGTCAATGTAATTGTTGGCCCTTATGAGATTGGCCTGAGAAGCACTGATGAGCAATAAACAAACTTCATGAATGGCACTTTATGATAGCTTCTGAACAGTGTGGCCTGCTTCCTGTGCTCTACAGCTACCATAATCGGGAAGGAACTAGACTAACAAAACTGAAAAGGCAAATAAATTAATAGCCTTGAACCAGAACCTCTTGGCAAACTTTAACAGAGTCAGTTCTTGCTGAAGCTCTTACTGAAGTTAGTTAAAATGCCATTGGTTTACTAGGGTATCTATCATTGGATAGTCACTACCTAGTTTTGAATTTGTTTTTAGAGAAGGTTTGTAGATGAGAATATTAGGTTTATACATTCATATTCATCTCTGGGTATATTACGTATAATGATAGTAATTTCTACGGTAACACTATAGTTAAGACACTATATCTGATACGGGCACCTTTGAGAATGATAGGTAGCACTATTAATAGTTTTGTTAGGATAACGGATCTAGAGCACCCCAGAACTGCAGTCATCCTGACTGTGGTCACCAAGAAACATCAAATCCATTAATGATAGAAGTAAGATTTTAAAGCTTGTGAGATTGCCCCTCTCCTGGCTCTTATTTGAAGGTTTCTCTGGGTTCCTTCTCTGTTTTCCTATGTGTCTGAAACTTTATATGCCTCTGGCAATGACTGGCTGCCTAACACTATAGATAAGTACAGTTCTCACTATTGGGCATGGGTTAAAAAATAAATAAATAAGAGATTGTAGCAGCTTTGTGGAGTGCAAAGTTAAAGACACTCTTCTCTAAAGGGAAATAAATATTACAGGAAGAGTGTCCTTCATCTTCACTTGTAATGGAGAGCCTGGTAGCTACATCTATGTCTATATTTCTTTTTATCTTTATCTGTCTGTTTTTCCTTCTTCTTGATCTAAGTAGGTTGGAATTTCTGCTTGAGGCCTGTACTCTCACGCTAGTTAGAAAGAACTACTCTTTGGTGACAGGCCGAAGAGGAATTCAAAGTGAGCACCAGAGTGGGGAGGCGGGGAGGGAGGGAGGATCATGTTAGAAGTTCTCCCCCAGAATTTTTCTGTGGTGTGACATTGATAGCACACAAGTATTAAATTCTTTTAAATATTATTCCGAATTCCCCAGGATCCTCCTAGGATGCTTCAATTTGGAACTAGTAACTTCTGAAACATTTCACATGCCTTAGCCCCTGTGAACTCCCGTAGGGAGTACAGAGCTAGGGAAAGATGTCAGTATTTCCCTGAAGTCAGAAATTGTTTCAACTTCTCGAGGTCACAGACCAGCTACGTTGTTGCACTTTTATGAGGCTGCAACTTCTATGCATGTTTTATGCCCCTATTTTTAATTTTTGGAAGGCAGATTCTCTAGCTACTGCTATTCTACACCCTTCATAATGAATCCTGATTTTCTCTTTTTACTGTTTCAAACAGAATGATGTTTCTCTGCATTACACAAGTGACCTTAAAATGGAAGCACTGATCTTCAGAGATTTTAGAACTTGTGCATTTTTCCCTGTTTAGACCAAGAAATCTGTTCATGGAATGCACTGGCTCACTGAAGTTTCCTGGGGCTTTGGACCGTGCTACTTTGAATTTCCTGCATTCTTTCTTTTTTGACTCTGTGTGTGTGTGTGTGTGTGTGTGTGTGTGTGTGTGTGTGTGTGTGTGTGTGTGTGTTCTGTGCACCTTGAATATAGCATCAAGCTAGGTTTTTTTGAAAAACAATGCAAAGAATGTACCTCTCTGGAGAAAGGAAGTATGGATAAAATGGTCTCGCTGGTTTTCCAGATGCATTATTGTCATGTACTCCCTTTGTTGAAAACATGTACTTCCTAATAGATCACCTCTAATGAAATCTTTAAATGACATTAGCTGAAGCATGGGCATTTAAAGAAAACTCATCTATATGAAATTATTTGAGGGAGCTTATTAAAATGAGAATGAAAGTTAAATGATCTCTAAATGATTCCTAAATCCTGAGTTAATATGACTCTACTTTCCTCTGTATCCAACAGTTTGAATATTTAGAGTCAGGTAAAGGCAAAATGAAAGAATGATTAGCATGGGTGGTTTCAGACATGCAAAGCTCATTTAGGACCAGAGAAACAGAACAACAAAGTGGGAAAGAGCTCTGGCTCTGAGTCAGACATTCCTGAGTTTGAATTCTTAGACCTGCACTTTCTAGGGCTACCTTGGGCATATTACTTAGATTCTCTGGATCACAGTTTCCTCATCTGTACAATTGGGACAATGATTCCTAATCCACAAATGGAATAAAGGCTTTAGCATTTAATGCAGTACCTGACACGTTAAAGCACTCAGTAAATGAAAGGCATATTTCCTCAGAAATAACACCAATGAGTACAGGGGTGCAGTCTGACCTTGCAGTACTTCTCAACTCAGTTTTCTTCTGCTTTTCATTTCCCAGTGTTAAGAACAACAGACCATCACACTACAATTTAAATGAAATCTCTTGGAAGTTTAAGGATCATTTAAATCAATAACTTATGTTGTTCTTTTTCAACACTTGTTCATAATGTATATACCCTTCAAATAGTTGGAATTGCTTTATTAAATGAAATACCCCCTGAAAGAAAACCACTGCAGACATACAGAATTGCATAAATCAACATAATGCCAATTTTTGTTACCAAAGAGCTTACATACTGCTCTCAGTATCTTTAAAGCTCCTATTAAATCACTGAGTTATTATAAATACCATTCATATAATTTTGTTTTAACTCGATGATAATGATATTTTGCATACAATGCAGTGTGCCAGATATTGTGCTAAGTGCATCATGAGAATTGCGATATCACAACCGTATTCCTTTTTATAGTGCCCAATTAAAGGTAAGCAGACAATCTTAAGAAGATTAAGCCATGCATCCAGTAAATGGCAGAGCTGGCATCTGGCTGGCATTGGCTTTAGAATGTTTCCAATGCTGAAAAGGCCACTGTACCAGTCTGCCTAAACAATGTAATTTATGGTGAACACTAACTTTCAGTCTGGGAGTCTAGGATTTTAGTAGCTGTGGCTGGGCAGTGAGTCCCTATGTGACGAGCCCCCAGTTAAAAACTGTGGGATCTGAGTCTCACACAGTCTTCTTTGTACAGAAACACTGCAGATGTGTAGCTGTACTTCACTGCTTGGGGAGAGTGATCTGTGTTTAGCCCCTTCAGGGAGAGGTTAGGAAAGCTCCAAACTCTGCCTAATATGTCTTTATTCCCTACTGATCTGCCTGTGTAGCTGAGCTGTATTGCTGTAATATATCTTAGCCATGAATGCAACCGTATGCTGAGATCTGTGGGTCCTTCTAGGGAAGTACCAAATGTGTGGGTGGTCATGGAACTGCTGAAAAAAGTGGCATCTGAAGTGCTGCCAATGGTGTTGATGTAACTACTGGGGAGATACATTATCCATGAGTCAAGGAACTACCTTTAAGTTATCTTCCTGGAAACTGCAAAGGTGTTAGTAGGGCTGAGGTTACAGCTCTTCTAGAAGTTTATGTCCCAATGCCTCATCTTGGGTCAGTCTGTGGAATATAATATGTACTTTGTAAAATATATGCATATAGACACAGTGGTTAGAAAATATGCCAATATGTTCAATATCTGTCTACTTTGTGTGTATTCTGTGTTTTTATTGTTTTGTAGCAGAATGCCCAATACCAAACATAATTGCAAATATTCAGCTGTGCAGAAGAGGAGAAAGGACCTAAGTACAAATGGGAGACATGATTTTTGAAAAATAAACAGAGCTAGTGTCCTACAACACATGGATGATAGGTCTTTGTAGCTGAGCTGACTCACCTGTGAACCCACAATTACAGTCAGGATCTCCCTCCTCCCCGCCATAATCAACACATGGAATCAAGGGGCCAGTGGTTGAATGTGTTCACAACGAGTCCCTTTTCTGGAGCTTTCCCTAGCCCTCTACAGACAATTGTCTTTTTAAAGAAGATTTTAGATGTTTTTATTTTCTTCTTTGCATTGCCCTCTTATTTTCTAAACCACATACAATGTATACATATTGTTCTTACAATAAGAAAACCTGACGTTTAATAATCAGTATTATAGCATTTTGAATATGTCAGATGATCATAACTAAATTTGTTCATATATACCAGACTGTGGGTTGATAAACAATAAAAAGTAACAAACAAAATCTTTGGGTCATAAGTGAAAAATATGTTCTCACTTTCTATTTTTCACAATTTTTACAAATCTTCCTTTCATAATGAAAAATATTGTATTGTTATTATTTGTTATGAATGCTAGAAATCTGCTTTGATCTTGTGAAATTTAAGCACATTTATCAAGGTATTTCTTTAGGGGAAGAAGTTTTCAAGACCCTCTGTCCAGGAACATGTGGATATTAGAGTATAGAAGGAGATTGGGGTGAAGCCTCATGCCCTACAGAGAAGGTGGCAAAGTATGTCCACACCACAGCATGTGAACATCCAAGTGGTCCTTTTAGTGTATGCTTTTA
Source organism: Kogia breviceps (assembly GCF_026419965.1). Taxonomy (NCBI): domain Eukaryota; kingdom Metazoa; phylum Chordata; class Mammalia; order Artiodactyla; family Physeteridae; genus Kogia; species Kogia breviceps. Next base: position 108,359,281 of record NC_081313.1, read on the forward strand.
GGATTGGTTTTATCAACAAAGTATCAATCAAGCTATTTAATAAACACAAGCATTTCCCAATCATTAATAAAGTACTTTTATTCTGTAGAATTTTATAATAGGAAAATTTTAGGAAATATTTATGCTAATAAATATTTATTTTCCAAGATGGAGAGCCTTATGCTCAAAGAGATTAAATGCTTTTTCCCAACGAACAGTGAGGAAGTGGCAGGATCAGCCTAGAATCCCATTTGCCTGGATCCTCTATGACTGCTCCAGCACTGTGTCTGATCATGCTTAAAGTAACACTCTTCACTACAAAATGCTTAGTTGGCTTAGCTATCTTCTAGGCATTACAGACCCAGCACAGTAAAGTAGTTCTTCTATTTGCTTCTAGTTGTCATATCATCTGAACTAACTTTACTCTTATTGCAAGAGGGCACAACAAATAATTAGTACTCAGCCTCAAGCCAAAAAAATGCTAAAGCTGGACACCTCAAGAAAATAGGAATGGAAAATGAATCTAAGAAATAATTAACAGATTTTAGAGAAGTAGATCAAATCATCAGCTGGGCAACTGCTCTGTAATGTGAGTCAGAATCAAGCATAGTATCTTTCCTATAACCCCAGTCATTCCCAATGGCCCTGCGTTCCACTTCACAGTTGTCCTGTTTGCAAACCTGTTTTTTGCACAGTGCAAGCTGCCAGTGCCCAAGTTACTGACGATGTTTCAGGGAAAGAATAAATGTTCCTTGTAGTGGGATTAGTGATAAATGATTGTTAATGATTTTTCAAAGTGCAGTGAATCAGAAAACCATTATTTGACTTGTCCTGTTGAGTAAATATTAAATGAATTACACTAAATCTGTCTCCACATTTTCTGAAACTCGAGAGTCAAACACATCTCCTATTTTTGTGCTTATTTTGGATGTAGGGAACTTACGTGGCAGATTCCCTGTAACTGGGCTCTCTTTTCCATTTCACCTCCTCCCTACCTCCCAGTTTGTTAGCTATTTAAGTATTTAATAGCCATTCTGATGATAGATTATTTAGTTTCTAAATTCCAAAGAGCCTTGGACTGCCAAAAAATTAAACCAAAACAGTTAAATGAAGATTTGGGGAATTCATAAAGTTAGAGTTTTAGTATAAAAGTAGAAGAGAAGACCCTTGAGTCGGTTATTTCCTCAGATGTGTGATCTAAATCACATACACATCTTTGCTATCTGAGATGACATTGTGTCCCTGTAAATTCATGAGAAAGCAATTCACAGAATGTTTTTCAGGTTTCTAGAGTTATCTAATCTAGAGCTAACTAGACTGATGAAAGATAATAATAAGTAGGCACTTCCATGAAGCTTGAAAATTAACTTGGTTTTCATTGTGAATGCAAAAGTCTTCCTAGGCACTGTGTTTTGTTGAATGCCTGGCTTCCCCCAAGCTGGAGAGGCCCAATCTTTGTCCTGTGTAGAAACTGCATAGAATTCTGTGTACATGTTCACCTCCTACTTTTGTGAAGACAGGCTTGGAATCTCAACAACTACCTGTTCATTCCATGTGCAAGACTCAGGTTGATGATAGCTGGTGTGAAATCATGAGACTACTTTTATTTGTTTTGAGTTTAAACATCAGAATTTATACATTCAAGTAAATCACAGAATCATGAAAGTTAGAGCTAGAAAGGAACATATTGAGGTCACCTACCTTAAACCCTTCATTTGTCACTGCTATCTGTTCTCCCTCATTTATACCTAAACTAATTGACAGTGGTGACATCCAATAATATTTTAATTTCTAATTTGGGATAACTCTTTTTCCATAGAAGTTCTAGAAAGTAGCCATCATATCAAATTTCTCAGCACTTAAAGAATTTTGAAGAATAACTGCAATTTCTCACCCTCCACATGTAACTAACATAAATTACCTCTTGGAAATGGAATGGCCACGTTTTGAAGCACCATGTTCCCCATCCATTTTCCTTATGTTCTGTGGAAAATAGTCAAAAAATAGTCAGGATGTCTCCTAGGCTGATGAGGTAGAATTTTCCTTTTATATGTGTTCCACAAGTATTGGCTTTCTTCTATATAAATTGTTGTAACGGTGCTTCCTCTAGGAGAGAGAGAGAGAGAGAGAGAGAGAGGGAGAGGGAGAGGGAGAGAGAGAGAGAGAGAGAGAGAGAGAGAGAGAGAGAGAGAGAGGGAGAGCCTGATTTTAAATTTTAATCTACTCTGTATTGATTAGTAAACTACTCAAATATGATTTGGAATTTCTCTTGACTTTTATTGTATTTTGGTTTCTGACTCAATTTGGTTCAGTAGAAGTAGACTGGGGTCAAATCACCTTATGTTGTCCTTGATCTGAACATTTTAAGACACTTTCACAAAAACATACCACAAGAATTCAAATGGACAGTAAGAACCTTCTCATAAGGGATATTCCTGTATTTAAAAGACTAAGTCAGGAATGAATCATAACATCCCCCTTTCTAAGGCTTAGTATAGATTTCAGACAAAATGGCCACTACCTGCTCTGGCAGACCAGAAGAGAATAATGTGATCCTACTTTCATATTACAGGAGTGTCCTTCAAAATCAAGACTGTTACAATTTAAAATTTGCCTGTAAACTATAAAGGCAAAATCAAGGATTCTACTGATATTTTAAATTTATATATTGTCTTAGAAAATGACTCTGAGAGCTGTCTATATTAATTAGTGACTAGCCAAATAATAGTGGCTTAAACACGATGAAAGCTTATTTCTCTCTCACAGTAATAGCCAGGAAGCAGGTGGTCCAGGGCTGATATGGTTATTTGTCTTCTTGAGATCATCCAGTGACCAGCCTCCACCCAGTATTTCTCTCAGCTTTCCCTGCTTATGGTTCCTATCCTCATGGTAAGTGCAGAGTTCGAGGCTTTATACCATCAGTCAAGCAGCTGGATGAGGGAAGGATAAAGAAGTGGCATGGCCTCTACTTTAAGGACAAGTCCAGAAGGGGTCAATTTCTATTATAGTCTATTGCATAAAACATAGTCACATGGCAATACCCAACAGAAGAGGCTGGGAAATTTAGTTCTTATTCTGGGTAACCAGAAGGCAACAGAAATCAAGCGTTCTGTTCCTATAAGAGCAAAGCAGGGAATGGATCTGGGAGGAGCAACTAGCAGTCTCACTGGTACTGTCTAATTGCTAGAGTCACATTGGGAACTTTAAAAATGTTTGATCCTGGGCCTCACCCCCTGGAGATTCTGATTCAGAAGGTCTGGTTTGGCCTCAGTGGCCAAATTATTCCCAAGCTGTATCTCAATGATAAGGTAAATCACCAGAAAGTTACATTTCAGTAGAATTGCCTTTGCAGAAACATATTATGCTCTCAGGTTTCAAAAGGAGAGATAATAAATAGCAATATGTGACCCATCTTTGCACTTTTTACATTAGAATTTTGTCAAGGATAATATGCAATGCTGTTCAGTCTTTCTGAAATAAAGATCCTTGTGACTAATTTCAGCACTCAAATCCAGATAAACATATAAATTTCATTTTAAATATTTATTCTGCTTTACTAGATGACTGGACCTGTGTTCCACTGAATTTTTCTTTTGCGTTAGCTGAAAAAAGAAAAGACCTTTGTTTTACATTCACCTGTTGTAGCTCTGCTTAGTATCTGTGCAGACAATTTCTTCTGACCTCTGTTTCTCTTAAGTATATCCAGTATTATTGGGTTTGGTCTTTCTTTTTCTGTGCATCTTTTATAGTTTTCCTCAAATTAAAATTAGATTCAGATTAGTCATATAAACAATCAAAATCAGAGTTTATAAACTGTACATTATTAATAATGACAAGGACATTAATTTTTTGAGTGCTTACCTTGTGTGAGGCAGTGTGCTAATAAGCATTTTACAACATCAGCCTATGTGACACCAACTTGCGAAATCCAAATAAATCCTGGGACCAAAGTGGTTCAGTTTTTACACCGTGTAAGCTTCAAAAATACGTAGTTCAGGGCTTCCCTGGTGGCGCAGTGGTTGAGAATCCGCCTGCCGATGCAGGGGACACGGGTTCGTGCCCCGGTCCGGGAAGATCCCACGTGCCGCGGAGCGGCTGGGCCCGTGAGCCATGGCCGCTGAGCCTGTGCGTCCGGAGCCTATGCTCCGCAATGGGAGAGGCCACAACAGTGAGAGGCCCGCGTACCACAAAAAAAAAAAAAAAAAAAAAAATACGTAGTTCAGCCAACAAATGTAATTAAACACAAGGCCCAACCTTTAATTAAATCTCTAAAAATTAAGTATTAACACAGATACCGCTAATTAAACACAGCAAAGTTCCCTACATTTCACTTCCTCCTCCAATCTCTTGCATCCTTTAGAGCTCAGCGGTTGACAAATTTCTAAAATATCCAGACAAGTTTCTTTTTTTTCTTTTCCTCATTCCTCTGTAATACTTTGCATCATCTCCTTGTGAGAGAGAACAGAACTTCCACTCCCACCTGTTGGTGGCTAAGAGATGACACTCTAGGATGGTTGGAGGCCCAGGCAACTCTATGTTCTAGGTGTTCCTCACTTCCTAACACAGAGAATTTTTCGAATCCTCTGAATGCATTGATCTCTTCTCAGTTCATTCTTCCCCTCCTTACTCTTTTGAGGTAGCCCCTTTTTAAAATAAGAGGACACTGAGGTTTTGTAAAATTAATCAACTTCTCCAAACTGCAAAGTCGCCCAACTAAGTATCAAGATGTTGAAGTCCAAAGAGTGTATCAAGATCTATGTGCTTGGACACTCTACTCTCTTGTTGCAGTTTATATGGCTGGGATGATGGCACATTTATTCTTTCCATAGTTTAAAAGCACTTCCAATATTATCTGCTAGAAACAATATTATCTCTATCGGATTACTTATCACATTTTAATTTTAATTAATTTTGGGGGGTTCCTATCTACCATTGCACTCATTGTAAACTCAGATAATTTTTGTCTCTTCACTACTAATTATCACCTCTGTATGCAGTAGTTTGTACAGAGTAGGAAAAACAATAAACACTCACTGAATTAGTGACTGGATGACTGGATGAAAAAAGTGAACTGACTTTCTCTGTGGAATTTTTCTGTCATTGATAATTTACCCATCTATCTCTACAGTCTCAAGGCTCTTTGGAAATGAAAAATAGTTACTACTCACAAAAGTCTCAGAGATGTTTGGTATATTGTAGTGAGTTAGCTTTCTTTCATAGCTCATAAATTGATTCTAAAGGAAATTGCAAAAGGATAGTTCAAAAAAAAAGGTTTTGAACAGTGGCAACGTTATGTATTCTATTGTGACATTGTGGGGAAAAACAGAATTTAGAACCAGAAAACTAAAGTATGAATCCTAGCTGTGAACAGTATTGGGTAAGATTCCAAAAACTAAACAATATACTCAAACATCTTATGTTTCACACAGTATTACACCATTTGGACTTTCAGAAATATGGTTTGGTTATGTCATTCTATAGTATTATTTTGGGTATTTTAAATGAAATATTTTAATTTCACTAAGCAAGTAAAAATCATTTTCTAATTCCTCATTTTTTCAAGAAGTAAAATGTGAGCAATAAACAAAATATTATATCTCCATTTTGGTAGAATTAAACAGTTACAGATGTTTTCTTGGCTTATCTAAGTTATAAAAATCATTATGTATTAAATCTTTATCATAATAAAACATAATTAAGTTCCACCAAATGAACAGTAAGTACACTTCAGCAATGTCAATAATTCAGAATGTGTTAAATGAAATTAGGACTCAAGACAATTACTTTTAATTAGGTTACAGAATATAAACCATAGAGAGGTGGGCAGGCCTCTTATATTTCACAGCAATTATATTGAAAAGGTCACTTGAAAACAAATACAAGAAGGATCTAATAAAAGAATAAACCCAGAAATTTCCTAAATATGAGTTTTGTTGAGTTCCAGTTTCACAGTACTGATAACTGTTCTTTCAGTGAATTCCAAGAATCTGACTATACTTTTATCCTGTCCAGTGCAATGAAACAGTCAGCTTTCCCATAAAAGTTATGGGAAAGCACAATTGCATAGGATAGTTGATATCCTTGTAACTTATGTTTGAAACTTAGTCATCCTGTAAAATGTATTTTGTATAATGTACACTGAAGTGGTGCACATGTCCAAGAGAACAACCTTGCAAATATATATCAATTAAATCACTGGCATCTTGGTTCTCCATATCAATTTTCTCGAAGATAAGCATCATCTGTCCAGATTGCTTCAATATAAAGGCACAACTGATTTCATTGTGTCTCCTCCCCACCTCCCCCCTGCCATGATCTTTATTGTTAGAGCTTACCTGATTTACTATACATATATATTATCTGCATAACTATAGAAACTCCAGATAGCAGTAAGTCTTGTTTAGGCATCATTTTGTAAGGTCTGGACTCTCTAGGCATTGAAGGATTCATTTGGTTAACCCTTCAAGGAGAACTAGACACACACCATGGAATAATGTGCATAAAATATGTAAAGAGTTAATTTAAGTGCACATACAAAAAGACCATAAATAGTTATATCTTCTACATTTCTATTGGTCCATTACTAACTATCTCCTAATTAGGAATGAATAAGACTAATGTCTGTTTTCTGTTTATGTTTGGTACTTTGTTATTGGATGGGGAGCATTTTGTTTAGCATCATTTGTTCATTCCTTTTATGTGTCTCACACTCATTCACATCTCACATCATGCTGTGACATTTTACACTGGACAGATAAATTAGGCAAGGTTTACTCTATTGCAGTCAACAGAGAGAAAATGATTCTCGGTGTCTCAAGGAGAAAATGGAGTTATTGGAGGGAGCTATACACAATCCAAAGAAAGCTAAGCAGTCATCCTTCTGGGGAGGCAGGGATGAGAGGTGGGTATGGGACCTCAGTAACTGGCATTAGTGGAGCTTCTTTTAGAGTGCTACCCTTGTCTTGACTCAGCACACATCTCCATGGGGCCCCATGTCTTTCTCTTGCAACTCCAGATTCTCAGGAGAGAGGAACTGGCTCATCTGGTTTTATTTTGTAGTGTCTCTACCTCCATATTTGTGCTATTTCACTACTGTTCTAACTATATCTGATGGATCTCTATCCATCAGATATAGTTAGAACAGTAGTGAAATAGCACAAATATGGTAGTGCTGGCATTGCTATGAGTCAAGATGCACCCTAATTTTGTGTATGTCACAATTGGTCACTCTCATCAGGACTAACGTGACCTTTGGAAGACTTTCTCTCCCTCATACCAGTAATTTCTCAGAGTTTGGTGTTTGAGCACAGAATCTTTATTGAGTTTATTATGTTCACACCTCTACTTATTTCTCTTTCCATCTGTTCTTGCTCAGACTGTTCAGTGTTACACTTATGACTGCTGCTGCCATCTCTGATAAAATGTTTTCTCCCATCTGTGCTTCTGGGGCAGGATGGACTCCCCTGGCTATCTGAAAGATTCTTCTTTAGCACTCAGAAATAATTTACTCTGTGGTTAATTCCTGTCTCTGCTCTCAAATATTTTCCCCTCAATTTTTAAAGATCTGTTTAAAATGGACTGTTGGCTTCCTAGAGTTTTTGCTATTTAATTATTTTATATTGGTTAATGCATGAAATTAATCTGGATAGTGCTTGATTTCAATCCATCTGTAAGACCCTGGAGAGATTTGCTGAATATGGCAACCTTTGTTTTAATGTTCATTCAGTTCTTTCATGTCTATTTATTGCAGAAAAGAAGGACTGAGATGACTGGTGGGCCCTGGCATGTTTACTTAGCCAGGTGGAAAAGTGTTGCTGCTGCTTTCAGAAAAACTTTCCAACCTAAATTAAATCCATATCCCTATAAGTTAAAATGCCAAAAAATAAATCTATATATGCTATAAAATGAATTTTTCCTTTTGCAAAATCATGCTCCTTGATAATTTCTTTCATTTTTATAGCTTTCCAGTTTTAATTAACTCAAGATGGCATTTTTGTTTTTTCACTTAAGGAATAGTGCTCAGAAGACAGTATGTATTTCTGTTTTTATTTCTGGCTCATTTCATGATCTTAAGTCAGTCATTTGAGCTTTTGAGCACTCTGTTAATAAAATAGAAGTATTAATACTTATCTTTTCATGAAAACCAACAGAATTTTTATATGAAGCATCATTGGCATGGTTGAGAAGGTGTTGCTTGTTCCCACAACCCACAATGTTCCAATTTTCTTCATGTTTTCAAATTATTTGACATTATTGCCTATTTTACAATTCTCTCTTGTATTAATGAGACAATTCTGATGACTCTTCATGTTCAGTTCATTGTGGTATTCAAGAACTGTACATAAAGCAACTGGCCATCTGATCCTTCAGATTCCTCCATTATGAAGTCACCATTGTCTACCCAGCCTAGATATTGTTGGCTAATTTTGAATGGTTTTAAATAAAATGGTTTCTTAATATTATGAAAATCCTTTACTTCTTCCAGAGCCACGTTGAACCTGATTATATTTTAAATGTTTCCATAATTTTCCCTGTAATAAAAGGGTTAAAAATCAAAGATTACAATAATCTGATACTAAAATTATATTTCTTCTGAAGTTTCTTCAGCTGCATTCTTTGTCCTTTAGGAGTTTACAGTTGAATGAGATTTTAATCTTTTTCTACTATCATATCACACAGAATTTAACTGTATATACTATTGCTGTTGTTATTCTTCTTGCCTATAGATGTTCTACATTTCAATGCTAAGAGTGATTTAAGAAAGGTTAATACAACAGTCACCTAGATCAATGGAACAGAATATAGAGCCCAGAAATAGACCCACATATATATGGTCAATTAATTTATTTTAAAAAAGGAATCAAGAATATACAATGAGGAAAGGACAATCTCTTCAATAAGTGGTGTTGGGAAAACTGGAAAGCCACATTCAGAAAAATTAAACTGGACCATTATCTTACACCATACATAAAAATCAACTCAAAATGGATTAAAGGCTTGAATGTAAGACCTGAAACCATATATCTCCTAGAAGAAGACATAACCAGTAAGCTTCTTGACATTGATCTTCGCAGTGATTTTTTGGAATTGACACCAAAATCACAGGCAACAGAAGCAAAACTAAATGGGACTATGTCAAACTAAAAAGCTTCTGCACAGCAAAGGAAACCATCAACAAAATGAAAAGGCAACTTATCAATTGGGAGAAAATATTTACAAATTATATATCTGATAAGGGGTTAATATCCAAAATATATAAAGAACTTCTATAACCCAATAGCAGAGATAAAAAACAACACAATTTGATTGAAAAATGAGCAGAGGATCTGAATAGACATTTTTCCAAAGAATACATGTAGATGGCCAACAGGCACATGAAAAGATACTCAATATTACTAATCATCGAGAAAATGCAAATCAACACCACAATGAGATATAACCTCACACCTGTCAGAATGGCTGTAATCAAACAAAACAAAAACAAACAAACAAAAAAACAAGAAATAACAAGTATTGGTGAGGATGTGGAGAAAAGGGAACCCTGGTGCACTGTTGGTAGGGATGTAAATTGGTGCAGCCACTATGGAAAATAGTTTAAATGTTCCTCAAAAAATTAAAAATAGAATGGCTGTATGATCCAGCAATTCCACTTCTGGATATTTATTCAAAGAAAATGAAAACAGTAATTCCAAAAAATATATATACCCCCACGTTCATTGCAGCATTATTTACAGTAGTCAAGACATGTATACATGTGTATACAAACATATACAAATATATACATACAATGGAATATTATTTAGCTATTAAAAAAGAATGAAATATTGCTATTTATGACAATATGAATTGACCTAGAGGGTATTATGTAGGTGAAATAAGTAAGAGAAATACAAATACTGTATGATCTCACTTATATGTGTAATCTGAAAAAAAAAACGAATTTATAGATACAGAAAACAGACTGATGGTTGCCAAAAGCAGGGAGCGGCGTGGGGTTGGAGCAGGACTATGAACCTAGAACTATACCCACACATATATGGTCAATTAAATTTATGAAAAAGGAACCAAGAAAATGATGAGGAAAGTACAGTCTCTTCAATAAATGATAGTCAACTATAGCATGGTGACTATAGTTAATACCATATTTTATATTTCCTAAGAGAGTAGATCTCAAAAGTTCTCATCAAGAAAAAAATTTGTAACTTTATGTGGTGATGGATATTAACTAGAGTTATTATGGTGATTATTTCATAATGTATAAAAAATATCAAATCATTCTATTGTACACCTTAAACTAAAATAATGTGATGGTAGGACCTTCAAGATGGCAGAGGAGTAAACGTGGAGGTCACCTTCCTCCCCACAAATACATCAAAAAAACATCTACATGTGGAACAACTCCTACAGAACACCTACTGAACGCTGGCAAAAGACCTCAGACTTCCCAAAAGGCAAAAAACTCCCCACGTACCTGGGTAGGGCAAGAGAAAAAAGGAAACACAGGGACAAAAGAAGAGGGACAGGACCTGCACCTCTGGGAGGGAGCTGTAAAGGAGGAAGTTTCCACACACTAGGAAGTACCTTCACTGGTGGAGATGGGGAGTGGGCGGGGGGAGCTTCAGAGCCACAGAGAAGAGCACAGCAACAGGGGTGCAGATGACAAAGTGGAGAGATTCTTGCACAGAGGATCAGTGCCGACCAGCACTCATCAGCCCAGGTGGTTTGTCTGCTCACCCGCCGGGGCAGGCGGGGACTGGGAGCTGAGGCTCAGGCTTCGGAGGTCAGATCCCAGAGAGAGGACTGGGGTTGGCTGTGTGAACACAGCCTGAAGGGGGCTAGTGCACCACAGCTAGCTGGGAGGGAGTCCAGGAAAAAGTTTGAAGCTGCCTAAGAGTCAAGAGACCATTGTTATGGGGTATGTGAGGAGAGGGGATTCAGAACACGCCTAAACGAGCTCCAGAGATGGGCGTGAGCCACAGCTATCAGCACAGACACCAGAGATGGGCATGAAATGCTAAGGCTGCTGCTGCAGCCACCAAGAATCCTCTGTGCAAGCGCAGGTCACTATCGACACCTCCCCTCCAGGGAGCCTTTGCAGCCCACCATGGCAGGGTCCCGTGATCCAGGACAATGTCCCGGAGAGAACACACAGCATGCCTCAGGCTGTGGCAATGTTATGCTGGCTTTTGCAGCCGCAGGCTTGCCCCACATTCTGTACCCCTCTCAACCCCGACCTGAGTGAGCCAGACCCCCCTAATCAGCCACTCCTTTAACCCCCTGCTGTCTGGGAAAAGAACAGATGCCAGAGGGTGACCTACATGCAGCGGAGGGACCAAATCCGAAACCGAACCCCAGGAGCTGTGCGAACAAAGAAGAGAAGAGGACATTTCTCGGTGCAGCCTCAGAACAGTGGAATAAATCTCCACAATCAACTTGATGTCCCCTGCATCTGTGGAATACCTGAATAGATAATGAATCATCCCCAAACTGAGTAGGTGGACTTTGGTAGCAACTGTAGACTTGGGGTTTGCTTCTGCATTTAATTTGTTTCTAGATTTATGTTTATCTTAGTTTAGTATTTAGAGCTTATTATCATTGGTAGATTTGTTTATTGATTTGGTTGCTCTCTGCCTTTTTTTAATATATATAGATTTTTTTTTTCATTTTTCTCTTTCTGTGACTGTGTATCTGTATGCTTCTGTGTGTGATTTTGGCTGTGTAGGTTTGCTTTTACCATTTGTCCCAGGGTTCTATCCTTTTTTTAGTATAGTTCTTAGTACTTTTTATCATTGGTGGATTTGGGATTTGTTTATTAGTTTGATAGCTATTCTTTTTTATTTTTAATTTTAATATATTTTTACTTTTTATTTTAATAACTTAATTTTCTTTCTTTCTTTATTTTTTCTTTTCTCCCCTTTCTTCTAAGCCATGTGGCTGACAGGGTCTTGGTGCTCCAGCCAGGTGTCAGGCCTGAACCGCTGAGGTAGGAAAGCTTAGTTCAGGACATTGGTCCAACAGAGACCTCCCAGGCCCACATAATATCAATCTCTGGCGAGAGCTCACCCAAACATCTCCATCTCAATGCTAAGCCCTAGATCCACTCAATGACCAGTAAGCCCCAGTGCTGGACACCCCATGTCAAACAACTAGCAAGACAGGAACACAAACCCATCTATTAGCATAAAATCATAATAAGTTCACACACAAGCCAAAACATACCACCAGACACAGTCCTGCCCACGAGATAGACAAGATCCAGCCTCATTCACCAGAACACAGGCACCAGTCCCCTCCACCAGGAAGCCTACACAACCCACTAAGCCAACCTTACCCACTGGGGGCAGACACCAGAAACAATGGGAATTACGAACCTGCAGCCTGACAGAAGGAGACCCCAAACACAGTAAGTTAACCAACATGAGAAGACAGAGGAACACACAGCAGATAAAGGAGCAAGGTAAAAACCCACCAGACCAAACAAATGAAGAGGAAACAGGCAGTCTACCTGAAAAAGAATTCAGAGTAATGATAGTAAAGATGATCCAAAATCTTGGAAACAGAATGGAGAAAATACAAGAAACATTTAACAAGGACGTAGAAGAACTAAAAAGCAAAAACACAATGATGAACAACACAATAAATGAAATTTAAAATTCTCTAGAAAGAATCAATAGCAGAATAACTGAGGCGGAAGAACAGAAAAGTGACCTGGAAGATAAAAGTGGAAATAACTACTGCAGAGCAGAATAAAGAAAAAAGAATGAAAAGAATTGAGGACAGTCTCAGAGACTTCTCGAACAACATTAAACGCACCAACATTCGAATTATAGGGGTCCCAAAAGAAGAAGAGAAAAAGAAAGGGACTGAGAAAATATTTTCAAAGATTATAGTTGAAAACTTCTCTAACATGGGAAAGGAAATAGTCAATCAAGTCCAGGAAGCGCAGGGAGTCCCATACAAGATAAATCCAAGAAGAAACATGCTAAGACAAATATTAATCAAACTATCAAAAATTAAAAACAGAGAAAAATATTAAAAGCAGCAAGGGGAAAACAACAAATAAGATACAAGGGAATCCCCATAAGGTTAACAACTGATCTTTCAGCAGAAACTCTGCAAGCCAGAGAAGGGTATGGCAGGACATATTTAAAGTGATGAAAGGGAAATACCTACAACCAAGATTACCCTTCCCAGCAAGGATCTCCTTCAGATTCGACAGAGAAATTAAAACCTTTTTAGGCAAGCAGAAGTTAAGAGAATTCAGTACCAACAAACTAGCTTTACAACAAATGCTAAAGGAACTTCTCTAGGCAGGAAACACAAGAGAAGGAAAAGACCTACAATAACAACCCCAAAACAATTAATAAAATGGTAATAGAAACATATGGATTGATAACTACCTTAAATGTAAATGGATTATGTGCTCCAACCAAAAGACATAGACTGGCTGAATGGATACAGAAACAAGACTCATACAAATGCTGTCTACAAGAGATCCACTTCAGACCTAGGGACACATACAGACTGAAAGTGAGGATATAAAAAAAGATATTCTATGCAAATGGCAATCACAAGAAAGCTGGGGTAGCAATTCTCATATCAGACAAAATAGACTTTAAAATAAAGACTATTACGAGAGAGAAAGGAGCACAGTACATAATGATCAAGGGATCAATCCAAGAAGAAGATACAACAATTATAAATATTTATGCACCAACTTAGGAGAACCTCAAAACATAAGGCAAATGCTAATAGCCATAAAAGGGGAAATCGACAGTAACACAATAATAGTAAGGGACTTTAACACCCCACTTTCACCAATGGACGGATCATCCAAAAGGAAAATAAATAAGGAAACATAAGCTTTAAATGACACATTAAACAAGATGGACTTCATTGACTACTATGACATTCCATCCCAAAACAACAGAATACACTTTCTTTTCAAGTGCTTATGGAATATTCTCCAGGACACTACATATCTTGGGTCACAAATCAAGCCTTGGTAAGTTTAAGAGAGTTGAAATTGTATCAAGTGTCTTTTCCAGTCACAATGCTATGAGACTAGATATCAATTACAGGAAAAAATCGGTAAAAAAATACAAACACATGGAGGGTAAACAACACGCTAGTTAATAACCAAGAGATCACTGAAGAAACCAAAGAAGGAAATCAAAAAATACCTAGAAACAAATGACAATGAAAACACAATGACCCAAAACCTATGGGATGCAGCAAAAGCAGTTCTAAGAGAGAAGTATATAGCAATACAATCCTACCTTAAGAAACAAGAAACATCTCAAATAAACACCTAACCTTACACCTAAAGCAAATAGAGAAAGAAGAACAAATAAAAACCCAAAGTTAGCAGAAGGAAAGAAATCATAAAGATCAGATCAGAAATAAATGAAAAAGAAATGAAGGAAACAAAAAGATCAATAAAACTAAAAGCTGGTTCTTTGAGAAGATAAACAAAATTGATAACCCATTAGCCAGACTCATCAAGAAAAAAAGGGAAAAAACTCAAATCAATAGAATTAGAAATGAAAAAGGAAAAGTAAACACACTGCATAAATACAAAGGATCATGAGAGATTACTACAAGCAACTATATGCCAATAAAATGGACAACCTGGAAGAAATGGACAAATTCTTAGAAAAGCACAACCTTCCGAGACTGAAGCAGGAAGAAATAGAACATATAAACAGATCAGTCACAAGCACTGAAATTGAAACTGAGATTCAAAATCTTCCAACAAACAAAAGCCCAGGACCAGATGGCTTCACAGGAGATTTTATCAAACATTTACAGAGAGCTAACACCCTTCATTCTCAAATTCTTCCAAAATATAGCAAAGGGAGGAACACTCCCAAACTCATTCTATGAGGACACCATCACCCTGATACCAAAACCAGACAAAGCTGTCACAAAAAGAAAACTACAGGCCAATATCACTGGTGAACATAGATGGAAAAATCCTCAACAAAATACTAGCAAACAGAATCCTACAGCACATTAAAAGGATCATACACCATGATCAAGTGGGATTTATCCCAGGAATGGAACGATTCTTCAATATATGCAAATCAATCAATGTGATACACCATATTAACAAATTGAAAGTTAAAAACCATATGATCAACTCAATAGATGCAGAAAAAGCTTTCAACAAAATTCAACACCTATTTTTCATAAAAACCCTCCAGGAAGTGAGATAGAGGGAACTTACCTCAACATAATAAAGGCCATATATGACAAACCCACAGCCAACATTGTTCTCAGTGGTGAAAAACTGAAACCATTTCCACTAAGATGAGGAAGAACACAAGGTTGCCCACTCACTCTCACCACTATTATTCAACATAGTTTTGGAAGTTTTAGCCACAGTAATCAGAGAAGAGAAAGAAATAAAAGGAATCCAAATCAGAAAAGAAGAGGTAAAACTGTCACTGTTTACAGAGGACATGATACCATACATAGAGAATCCTAAAGATGCTATCAGAAAAGTACTAGAGATAATCAATGAATTTGGTAAAGTAGCAGGATACAAAATTAATGCACAGGAATCTCTTGCATTCCTGTACACTAATGATGAAAAATCTGAAAGAGAAATTAAGGAAACATCCCCATTTACCAATGCAACAAAAAGAATAAAATATCTAGGAAAACACCTAACTAAGGAGACAAAAGACCTGTATGCAGAAAACTGTAAGACACTGATGAAAGAAATTAAAGATGGTACAAACAGATGGAGAGATACACCATGTTCTTGCATTGGAAGAATCAACATTGTGAAAATAACTATACTACCCAGAGCAATCTACAGATTCAATGCAATCCCTATCAAACTACCAATGGCATTTTTCACAGAACTAGAACAAAACATTTCACAATTTGTATGGAAACACAAAAGACCCCGAATTGCCAAAGCAATCTTGAAAAAGAAAAACAGAGCTGGAGGAATCGGGGTCACTGACTTCAGACTATACTACAGAGCTACAGTAATCAAGACAGTATGGTACTGGCCCCAAAACAGCAATGTAGATCAATGGAACAGGATAGAAAGCTCAGAGATAAACCCTCACACATATGGTCACCTTATCTTTGATAAAGGAGGCCAAACATATACAATGGAGAAAAGACAACCTCTTCCATAAATAGTGCTGGGAAAACTGGACAGCTACTTGTAAAAGAATGAAATTAGAACACTCCCTAAAACCCTACGCAAAAATAAACTCAAAATGGATTAAAGACCTATATGAAAAGCCAGATACTATAAAACTCTTAGAGGAAAACTTAGGCAGAACACACTGTGACATAAATCACAACGTGATCCTTTTTGGACCCACTTCCTAGAGAAATGGAAATAAAAACAAAAATAAACAAATGGGACCTATTGAAACTTAAAAGCTTTTGCACAGCAAAGGAAACCATAAACAAGGTGAAACGACAGCACTTAGAATGGGAGATATATTTACAGGCAAAGCAACTGACAAAGGATTTATCTCCAAATGATACAAGCAGCTCATGCTGCTCAATATCAAAAAAAAGAACAACCCAATCCAAAAATGGGCAGAAGACCTAAATAAACATTTCTCCAAAGAAGATATACAGATCGCCAAGAAACACATGAAAGGATGCTCAACATCACTAATCATTAGAGAAATGCAAATCAAAACTACAATGAGGTATCACCTTACACCAGTCAGAATGGCCATCATCAAAAAGTCTACAAGCAGTAAGTGCTGGAGAGGGTGTGGAGAAAAGGGAACCCTCTTGCACTGTTAGTGGGAATGTAAATTGATACAGCCACTATGGAGAACAGTATGGAGGTTCCTTAAAAAACTAGAAATAGAATTACCATACGACCCAGCAATCCCATTACTGGGTATATACCCAGAGAAAACCATAATTCAAAAAGAGTCGTGTACCACAATGTTCATTGCAGTTCTATTTACAATAGCCAGGACATGGAAGCAACCTATGTGTCCATCAACTGATGAATGGATAAAGAGGAAGTGGCTCATATATACAACGGAATATTAGCCATAAAAAGAAATGGAACTGAGTTATTTGTAGTGAGTTGCCTGGACCTAGAGTCTGTCATACAGAGTGAAGTAAGTCAGAAGAGAAAAACAAATACCATATGGTAACACATATATGTGGAATCCAAAAACAAAAAACCAAAAATGGTTCTGAAGAACTTAGGGCCAGGAATGGAATAAAGATGCAGATGTAAAGAATGTACTTGAGGACACGGGGAGGGGGAAGGGTAAACTGGGACGAAGTGAGAGAGTGGCATGAACATATATACACTACCAAATGTAAAATAGGTAGCTAGTGAGAAGCAGCCGCATAGCACAGGGAGATCAGCTTGGTGCTTTGTGACCATCTAGAGGGGTCGGATAGGGAGTGTGGGAGGGAGATGCAAGAGGGAGGGGATATGGGGATATATGTATAAGTATAGCTGATTCACTTTGTTATACATCAGAAACTAACACACCATTGTAAAGCAATTATACTCCAAGAAAGATGTTTAAAAACAAATAAATAAATAAAATAATGTTATATGTCAGTTTAAATAGTAAATTGCTTCTACAAAAACAAGGGAAAGGTGATTGCATTCTACCTTTATAATTGTCCAGTTTTCATTTTTAAAAACAGTATATCCTATTTTATAAGCTTGAATTGCTTATCTTTTAGAGTAATTTGATTTATAATAATCACAGCTACTGTATCCTAACTGACATGGGTATGATAGGCACTGTGCTAACTACTTTATACACATTATATAATGGATAGTGCCACCATCTCAGTTGTCAAGTTCAAGGTTATTTTTCCATAGGTGTTAGGTATGTGCTGATAAGTATATAAAAATATTACTTTATAATTGTGCCATTACTGTAAGTGGAAAATCTATGTGATATTGGAAATAGAATAATTTTTATCATTATTAAGTTATCCTTTTATGTAAGTCTTGGAATAATTTTTGGTGCATAATCATGCATTAATAAGAGGATTATTCTGTTACATTTTAAAACAGTTTTTCTTAAGCTCTTCATTTGGCTATTTTTAACTACCTAGAAACAACATTCTTTGACAAAAATTGTAGTTATGCAGAAATTGCTTGATTGTTCTTATAGGGCTAAATAGGGAAATGTAGGTAAACAAAGTTGTTTGGAATAAACACTGCAGGAACACTTAAAGTACTGGTAGGGACTCACAATTGTTTAATCTTATTCTAGTTGGAAGTCACTTTAGGAAGTAGTTAAGTACATGGGATCTGGACTGTAGTTGCTTAGGTTGAGTACATGGGTTCTGACTAACTGCTTATGTTAAAGTTTATGCTCTGCCACTTTCTTGCTATATGACTTTGGGGAAATCCCATCACTTTTGTATACCTCAGTTTTCTCATCTGTAGAACAGAAACAACCACCTCTCCTTAATTGGTCTACTTTCTAGTAATCGGTCTACTCTTTTTAATATGTGTTACAGTTTCATCGATTCCTTATGTCTTTCATGATAGAGTTCAATATATAGTGTTCGTACAGTAGGCTAATCACAAGAAGCAGGACATGATTAAAACTGTTGTATCACTTGCAGTTCAATCAGAGAAGTGGAACTACTATGAATCATATGGAATAAGAGATTATTCTAGTAAAAATTTAAGGTTGTTTTCTGCATGAATGGATTTTGAAATCTAGCTAATGTGTTTTTTTTGGTTTTTTTTTTTTTTTCTTTTTTTTTTTTTTTGCGGTACACGGGCCTCTCACTGTTGTGGCCTCTCCCATGGCGGAGCACAGGCTCCGGACGTGCAGGCTCAGCGGCCATGGCTCACGGGCCTAGCCGCTCTGCAGCATGTAGGATCCTCCCGGACCAGGGCACAAACCCGTGTCCCCTGCATCGGCAGGTGGACTCTCAACCACTGTGCCACCAGGGAAGCCCCTAGCTAATGTTTTGATGCTTATTTTGAGATCTTTATTTGGTTTCTATGAATTCAATGGATTAGAGAGATAAGATAAAACATCAGAACTATCCCAGACACATTTGAGGATATATGGTATTGTGAAATTGGCATTTCAAATCCCTATAGAAAATATAAATTATTTAATAAGTAGTTCTGAGGAAATTTGTTAACTATTAGGAAAGAAATAAAGTTATACTACATGCTGCTCACAGAAAAAATCCTACATATAATAAAGACTTTATATCAAAATCCAAAACTATAAAAGTAATAGTAATAAGCTTATGACCATGATTATGGCTTGGGATAGCATAAACTCCATAGACAATGCCCAAAAGCCATAAAGAAAAAGGCTGATAAATCTGATGTCAAAATTAGAAGCTTCTTTATGATAGATATAATAAACAATAGACTAGAATAAATTATTTGCAGTATTTATAACAGGTATTGGATTCATATCAAGAATATATTAAAATTCTAAAATTCAAAAAGAAAAGAGAAAATAAAAGTAGGAAGGTGGACAAAAAGCTATGAACATGGTGCATAGGGAGTTGATAATCATGGTTGCCTCTCAGGAGGGACCTCAGATTTGGAGTGGTAATAAAAGAAAGATTTAGTTTTGTGTATAGCATTATGATGTTTTTCACAAGGATAATATATTCATGAATTACTTGTTCTTTGTATACTCCAGGTATTAATTTTTGTCTTTATGTAGAGAAAATAATTTATTTTGCTATACTTTACAAATAGGGACAATTCATTAATTTCCAAACATTTGCCATCCAAAGACTACTGCAAAAAAATATTCTTTATATAGAGCCTGAAAAACATGAGGGAGATTTTTCCCTAAACAGATTGTAAGAATGGAATTGCTGGCTCATAATATACTCTCATGTTTTAACTTTATACGGCATGGCCAAACTGCTTTCCAAAATGGCTGTGACAGCTTTACTCTAGCAATCAGTATATGTCTGCTCTAGTTTTTCTACACTATGGCCAACAATTCATATACTCATTCAAAGTAAGAAATATACGGACTTCCCTGGTGGTGCAGTGCTTAAGAATCTGCCTGCCAATGCAGGGGACACGGGTTTGAGCCCTGGTCTGGGAAGATACCACATGCTGCGGAGCAACTAAGCCTGCGCAACACAACTACTGAGCCTGCGCTGTAGAGCCCATGCGCCACAACTACTGAGGCTGCATGCCACAACTACTAAAACCTGCACACCTAGAACCCATGCTCCGCAACAAGAGAAGCCACCACAATGAGAAGCCCGTTCACCACAACGAAGAGAAGCCCCCGTTCGCCCCAACTAGAGAAAGCCCTCGTGCAGCAGCAAAGACCCAACACAGCCAAAAATAAATAAACTTTTTAAAAATAAATAAATTTACAAAGTAAGAAATATGGCTACACAGCAGAAATATCAGCAAAGTCTCCGAATAATCACTTAGAGAAAAATAAACATCATGGCCAATAAACATATGAAATTATGCTTGTTCTCATGCCTAAACATGAAAATAGAAAATATAACAACTGTGAGGACTTTTTTTCAACCAGCTATTGGGTAAAAGTGAAAAAGTCCTTAGGATTTTAGAGAATGCATGCCAGTATTTTCATTATGCAGCAGAGTGAGACAAAAGACTTCTAGTTTTTGAAATTAGAAAAAAAAAGGTTTTATTTAAGGTAGTAGAGAAAAGGCCCATGGAACTTGTACAAAGAAGTGAATAAAGATGAATCAAATGTTGTCGGAAGCCTAATACAGCCAAGCTCTGTCAGCAGACCGCAGGCAGCAGGGCCCTCCAGAGTCTTCCTGTTATTACAGTTAGATTGACTAGAAGCAGAAAGGCAGAGACTACTTACTAAGAATTGACCAAAAAAAAAAAAAAAAAACAACAACAACAAACATAAGAATTGGGTAGAAGAGCTCAAGTCTTAGTGGTCAGTGTAGAAGATGTTGTGGAGTCAGGTTGAAATATTAGCATCAATGGGGAAATGAAAGTGGTGATTGAGGACCTCTTGGATTTCTTTGAGGGAGCAGGGGAGAGATATTCCTAAGCAAGCTCACAGGACTTCCTTCAGTAATAAGGGCCTGTTTTTGTAACCAATGTAAGAAAGACACATTTAATGGAATACTGCATGTACCTGGGGAATCCTTTTAACGCTGAAAAAGTTGCAGAAGAATTAGGGGCATTTGGAAAGTGAAATTGGTCCTAGCCTAGAGGCAGCGTTTTCAGGGCCCTGCTGTGTTAGATTAAACCTTACAAAACCACCTGGGCTGTTTGCTTGGAATTATGGCCCAGAAGTTTCAGGATATTTCTTGAAAGACCAGTGGAGCCACAGGCTTAAACTAAGTTGGTTGTACTAAGTAGTATTAGACAGTGGTTTCCAATCACATCACATTTTAAAAATTAGAGATCAACCTGTATCTTGGGCATACTGTGGACTAGAATTTCCAAAGGAAATTGTGCAATTGAGATAATTAAGTATACATATGAGATGATGTGCTCAGATTTCCACAGACCAGTCAGGAATAGGTGAGCTCATTGAGCACAACAGGAGCCTCTTCTAGATAGTCAGCCTATTTTGCCATCCACAGACTGAGGAGCAGTGTGTAGCTACTTTCCTAAATACTAACCATGTACTAGCATGAAGCTATAGACAGAAGAACGAGGAAAAGGAGACGCTTCTCACGTGCTCACTCTGGAAGTAGGGAATGGAGATGAGGTTATGAATTAAATTCGTAAAAGAGGAGGATGGCCTGTCTCCATAAATGGGACATGAGCTGTGCAAAAGATGGGAAGCACTGAATAGATATGTAATGCCATGAAATTTTCTAGACCATTCTTCAGAGGATCACTTATCATTAATCTAAGAATTAAGAAACCATATTATGCTGGTGTTTCAAAAGCCTAGTATGTACCTGGTAAATGTGGGTTATTCTAAAACTGAGAGAAAGGAATAAGATTTGTTATACCTAACGTAACCCTTTACCAGGGAGTGAGGAGTGGCAGTTTTCACTCTTTTCTTTGGGGAGCACATATTAACAATTATGTTTGGCTGAGGAAGGTAAGGCAGTTTTCCTTCAGATTTATCTCAGTGGAATAAATTTCATAGGATTTTTCTAAATCAAAGTTATATTTCATTAGTTGAGAAAGAGGGATGTTGGACTCTACAGATTTTTGGAGGTGCTGGTCTAATTAGATAAAACACGTGTACTTGAGACTCTGAAGGAGCCCTGGGAGAAACAAGTGAATGCACCGGGAGCTCTGAGAAGTAGGTCATTGCTGCTCTGTGTCTGGGAGCTGTGCAAGGAACATGCAGTTTTTAATTGAGAAAAAGCACAGTTCCAGAACAATACTAGAGAAGTAAAGCCATTTATGGGACTCAGTAGATATCCTGGATCAAAGAAGGTTCTAGATAAACAAAAATGTCTTGATGAGTTGCCTCAAGCATACCTTATCAGTACTGGGCCTTCCCTCCTGTGAGTCAGCAGCCAGGACATTGAATGTGAGGTCTACATTGGTGGGTATAGAATAATTCATATGTATAATGATTTTTTAAAAAATTTTTACATACAACTGTGATCAACATTATATAAGCTGTTTATTTTGACTTTCTTGTTGTTTTTCTCACATCAACATGCTACCCCATGCCCCCCCTTCCCACAAATAATCTATTTCAACAACTTCCCATCTTTTTTCAGGGAAAACTGTGAATTTGGTACAACTATAATTTATTTGTTTTCATGTCTGCATCGTATTTCATGGAGTGGGTGTAAAAAATGTATTCAGTCATTTTCCTACTGATAGCATTAAATTTATCTTCTATTTTTGTCCAAAATGAATAATACTATAACGAATATCCTCTACAAATGTCCCTTCAAAAAGGAATGTTTTTTTCCTATGGCATAGGTTCTTAGGAGATGAAATACTAGAGTAAATGGTATAAGTACTTTTTTTAACATCTTTATTGGACTATAATTGCTTTACAATGGTGTGTTACTTTCTGCTTTATAACAAAGTGACCAAGCTATACATATACATATAATCCCATGTCTCCTCCCTCTTGCATCTCCCTCCCATCCTCTCTATCCTACCCCTCTACGTGGTCACAAAGCACTGAGCTAATCTCCCTTTGCTATGTGGCTGCTTCCCACTAGCTATCTATTTTACATTTGGTAGTGTATATATGTCCATGCCACTCTCTTACTTCGTCCCAGCTTAACCTTCCCCCTCCCCATGTCCTCAAGTCCATTCTCTACGTCTGTGTCTTTATTCCTGTCCTACCCCTAGGTTCTTCAGAATCTTTTTTTTTTTTTTTTTTTTAGATTTCATATATGTGTGTTAGCACATGGTATTTGTTTTTCTTCTTATGACTCACTTCACTCTGTATGACAGGCTCTAGGTCCATCTACCTCACTACAAATAAATCAATTTTGTTTCTTTTTATGTTTGATTGAAGAATGTTGATTCTTCCAGTCCAAGAACATGATATATCTGTCTGTTTGTATCATCTTTAATTTCTTTCATCAGTGTCTTATAGTTTTCTGCATACAGGTCATTTGTCTCTTTAGGTAGGTGTATTCCTAGGTATTTTATTCTTTTTGTTGCAGTGGTAAATGGGAGCGTTTTCTTAATTTCTCTTTCAGATTTTTCATCATTAGTATATAAGAATGCAAGAGATTTCTGTGCATTAATTTTGTATCCTGCTACTTTACCAAATTCATTGATTATCTCTAGTACTTTTCTGATAGCATCTTTAGGATTCTCTATGTATAGTATCATGTCCTCTGTAAACAGTGACAGTGACAGCCACAGTGATTACTGTGGCTAAAACTTCCAAAACTATGTTGAATAATAGTGGTGAGAGTGAGTGGGCAACCTTGTGTTCTTCCTGATCTTAGTGGAAATGGTTTCAGTTTTTCACCATTGAGAACGATGTTGGCTGTGGGTTTGTCATATATGGCCTTTATTATGTTGAGGTAGGTTCCCTCTATGCCCACTTCCTGGAGGGTTTTTATCATAAATGGGTGTTGAACTTTGTCAAAAGCTTTTTCTGCATCTATTGAGTTGATCATATGATTTTTCTCCTTCAATTTGTTAATATGGCTTATCACATTGGTTGATTTGCATATATTGAAAAATCCTTGCATTCCTGGGATAAACTCCACTTGATCATGGTGTATGATCTTTTTTATTGTGCTGTTGGATTCTGTTTGCTAGTCTCTTGTTGAGGATTTTTGCATCTGTGTTCATCAGGGATTTTGGCCTGTAGTTTCCATTTTTTGTGATTTCTTTGTCTCCTTTTGGTATCAGGGTGATGGTGGCCTTGTAAAATGAGTTTGGGAGTGTTCCTCCCTCTGCTATATTTTGGAAGAGTTTGAGAAGGGTAGGTGTTAGCTCTTCTCTAAATGTTTGATAGAATTCACCTGTGAAACCATCAGGTCTTGGGCTTTTGTTTGTTGGGAAGATTTTGGATCACAGTTTCAATTTCAGTGCTTGTGATTGATCTGTTTATATTTTCTGTTTCTTCCTGGTTCAGTCTCAGTAGGTTGTGCTTTTCTAAGAATTGTCCATTTCTTCCAGGTTGTTCATTTTATTGGCATATAGCTGCTTATAGTAATCTCTCATGATCCTTTGTATTTCTGCTGTGTCAGTTTTTACTTATCCTTTTTCATTTCTAATTCTATTGACTTGAGTCTTCTCTTTTTTTTTCTTGATGAGTCTGGCTAATGGGTTATCAATTTTGTTTATCTTCTCAAAGACCCAGCTTTTAGTTTTATTGATCTTTGCTATTGTTTCCTTCATTTCTTTTTCATTTATTTCTGATCTGATCTTCATGATTTCTTTCCTTCTGCTAATTTTGGGGGTTTTTTTTCTTCTTCTTTCTCTAATTGCTTTAGGTGTAAGATTAGGATGTGTTTTTGAGATTTTTCTTGTTTCTTGAGGTAGGATTGTATTGCTATAAACTTCCCTCTTAGAACTGCTTTTGCTGCATCGATAGGTTTTGGGTCGTCATGTTTTCATTATTTGTTACTAGGTATTTGTTGATTTCCTCGTTGATTTCTTCAGTGATCTCTTGGTTGTTAAGTGGTATATTGTTTAGCCTCCATGTGTTTCTATTTTTAACAGATTTTTTCCTGTAACTGATATCTAGTCTTATAGTGTTCTGGTTGGAAAAGATACTTGATACAATATCAATTTTCTTAAATTTACCAAGGCTTGATTTGTGACCCAAGGTATGATCTATCCTCGACAATGTTTCATGAGCACTTGAGAAGAAAGTGTATTCTGTTGTTTTTGGATGGAATGTTCCATAAATATCAAAGAAGTCCATCTTGTTTAATGTATAATTTAAAGCTTGTGTTTCCTTATTTATTTTCATTTTGGATGATCTGTCCATTGGTGAAAGTGAGGTGTTAAAGTCCCCTACTCTGATTGTGTTACTGTTGATTTCCCTTTTTATGGCTGTTAGCATTTGCCTTATGTATTGAGTTGCTCCTATGTTGGGTGCATAAATATTTACAATTGTTATATATTCTTCTTGGATTGATCCCTTGATCATTATGTAGTGTCCTTCTTTGTCATTTGTAATAGTCTTTATTTTATAGTCTATTTTTTCTGGCATGAGAATTGCTACTCCAGCTTTCTTTTGATTTCCATTTCTATGGAATTTCTTTTTCCATCCTCTCAATTTCAGTCTGTATGTGTCCCTAGGTCTGAAGTGGGTCTCTTTTAGACAGCATATTTTAGACACATCTTGTTTTTGTATCCATTCAGCCAGTCTATGTCTTTTGGTTGGAGCATTTAATCCATTTACATTTAAGGTAATTATTGATATGTATGTTCCTATTACCATTTTCTTAATTGTTTTGGGTTTGTTATTTTAGGTCTTTTCCTTCTCTTGTGTTTCCTGCCTAGAGAAGTTCCTTTAGCATTTGTTGTAAAGCTGGCTTTGTGGTGCTGAATTCTCTAATAAGTGTTTACAGTGTAGTAGTTCATACTTATATCATTAATGTATGCAAATACCATTTTCTTCACAACCATACCAGAAATAGTTGTTCAAGTTCTTTCCAGTGTTGCCAGTCCAATGGTTGTGAAGTGGCATCTCAGTGAAGCCTGTGTACCATTTTTCTGTCCATATATACAAGGCTACTAGAAATACCACCACTGGAGTCTCATTTTTCAAAGTTTAAGAAGGACCCCTGGCTACGCACCTCTGGCTTGTGGTATCTAACAAGGTGACAAAAGGGACCAGTTTCCTTTAGTATATGCCTCTAACTTCAGCAGTCAACTCCAAATGACATATTAGTTGTTGGATATTGTGGGTTGGCATAATAATGTGCAGCAGAAAAAAGAAAACCAAGCAGTATGACACCAGGAACAATGGCCTGGAGACCTGAATTTTGCTACAGAATTTAGGCTTCCTGATGGACATGAAGTAGCTTACTGTTGGAAGTTTCCTTATTTTCTATAGTGAGTTGGTTAAGTTCCCTGTCACTTATGAATGAATCAGGGGTCTGGGATGGGGCACTTAGAGGAGTGAAGAATGGAAGATCCATTCTTCATAGGACACTTCTGTTAATACTCATACCCAGATTAACAGGCTGACTTCTCTGTCATGAGAGAAAAAAAAAAAATAAAACCCCACTGTATTCTCTCTGAAAAAGAGGGTAGGATGATGGTAGGAGGTTTAGGAAGAGATCTTGGATAGCAGTGGGAAAGCTCTAACTTCAATACAGCAAGGCAGAGATAGCCCCCTCCACAGTGCTTGAGCAGGAGACAGTGGCAAAAGAACCCAAGGGACCAGCCAGTATATCTTGGACAAGGTAATGGAGATTGGTATTTGAAGACTTTAAAGAACTCCAAAGTGGAGAAGTAAGTGGAAGATCCTACAGCACATCCTCTTAAGAGCTGAACATGCCAGGAGATTTATGTTACTGAGTCCAAGCTCATATTTCTTGCTGTATGACAGGTCATTAAATTGAGAGACAAGTTATTGAGGCAAGGAATAGCAACTTTATTTGAAAGCCAGCAGACCAAGAAGATGGTAGACTAGTGTCCCAAAGAACCATCTTCTCCAAGTTAGAATTCAGGCTCCTTTTATACTAAAAGGGGAGGGGATACGATTGGTTGTTGCAAACTTCTTGGTGTGCAAATCCTGTTGGAGCTGTCCATGTAGGTCAGGTCATGATGTTCCTGTAAACCTCCAACAAGAGAAATATTATTCTCTGTTCTGCACCTTTTTAGCTCTATATTAGTGGAAAAGTGTTATACCTTAAAAAATCAGAGCCTTGAAAATAGACTATCTTGCATATTTCAGGCTATAGGCAACATTCTTAACTTGCAGCAAAAGCAATAGAATATAAAGGTTAAAGTAAAAGAAACAGATCCAATATGCGGAGTCAGATTTGTTCTTCCCTGTTACACTTATTGCTGGTATTAGGGCACAGAAAAACACCTCAGCCAATCTTTAACCATCAGGAAAAAGATAGTTGTACCTACCTTTGCAAGAGCCCATGAAATCCATCAAAGGGACTATGGCAGGATGTGATTATTTTCCTCTCTAACACTCACCGTTTCCAACATACACATACATAGCATGGCAGGAAGAAGCCAGGGAGGCAAAAGATCTCTTGTAGTTTAGGAAGAGATTGAAATCTTTAAATATTTTAACTCACAGGAGAACTGCTGAGAATGGTCCATCTTGATTGTCTAAAAAGTCTGATTACTTCCTTAAGTTCCAGGGACTCTTGAACCTGCTTTACCACTCTCACTTGGTTATGTTCATAATGAAATCAACTAGATTCATTCAACTGACAACCTCTACAGGAGGCTAAGAAATGGGGCTTTTGGAATAGAGGAGTAAAGAGGAGAGAGAAAGAGAATTCCCCTTTGGGAAGCATTTGTTTCTCTAGATGCTAGAGAAGATGGTGGTCATATGAGAGCTTCAGAGTCTAGTGTGAGGGACTTGGACTGGTTGAGGGCCTGAATTTTTGTTTAACAGCCTAAGAGATCCCACTCCAGAACCTCTATACCCACGTGGTTTTTGGTGCTGGAACTTGAATTAGAGAACTGTTTTGTAAACTCTACTGAATTTGGTGTCAATACATGATCAACTAACAGCAAAGTTGTTTTATAATGGATATACTCTTCCTTTCCCCATTAAGCATACGGATCTGTAGCTTTATTTGTATGATAAATACTACTGAGTATTTTCTAAGAACTGGGAGCTTTTCCAGATGCCTTACATACTTTATCTCATGTAATTATCACTAGGTATTAACCTCAGTTTATATATAGGAAACTAAACCTCTGAGAGAGTAAGCAACTAAACTAAGGTCACACACATTGTGAGTGACAAGATAGAGTTTCACTTGCAGTTCAACCTGAGTCCCAGCTCCATGTTCTTGCCACACTCTTTCTTCTAAACCATGTGCAAATGCAACAGCTCCTGGTGCTCACTGAGGGAAACCCCTGCAACTTCAAATAGTGGCTACAAGGCCCTTGACATTCCCAGCACAGTGCCCAAGTGCACCGATTCGTAGCAGAACTCCACAACAGTGCTGTCTTTGTTCAGCACATTGAGTTTCTGAGCATAATATTAGCGTCTCAGGAAATCCTTACCAACAAATTACTTCCAGCTGGCAACCAGTGATTTATTCCAGATGTCTGAATGAGCTGAAGAGAGTTTCATCTGGTCTGACGTTTCTTGTCCTGGCAGACAGAAGAAGTCTGCACTGCTTCTTACTTTTTAACAAAATTTGTCTCTGCCACAGAGGCTTACAAATCTTTCTCACCTTTGTGCTATTTACCTGGAAATAGAAAAACAATGAATTTAAATTGGAAACATATCCTATTACTACTCTCCTCCATAACTTTTAATTTTTCCTGACACAGTGATTTTACCTTCATTTGTGTCCCTCATTATGGATGTTTCTTTTATTTCACATGCAGTATTTAGCATTGGCAGCATCAACCCTACTGTTTGAAAAGCTCTTGGAACTTGAAGCAAAGCCACAGTCAGAGTTGACTTTGGCAGTTGTGTTTTTCAGACAGCAGATCTCTCCAATTTCCCTAAAGGTGTCTAGGGCACTAGATGAGACCATGTCCTGGACAATACAAAGACCTCTCAATATATGTGAGGCATGCTCAAAAACAGTCTAAACACTAAATTTTAAAACTGAAGCAAGCGAACTATCTAAAGTGGTTCCCTAAAAACCAATCATTGCCTCACAGTTTCTGAGATTTGCCAAGTAAAGCAGCTAGTGCTTGTCTTGAATAGGATATGCCTAGGTAATTTTCTGGTGCTTTTGAGACAGAATGATGCAGTTATTTCATTAGGAAAATTTCTAGGGTTTTATTAGAGTGCTGTGGAATGGGAGTTACGAACAAGTATTATCGAATATACTAATTTGCTAATACTTTGGATTCTCTCGAATCAAATTTCTTTTTTTAACCTCTGCGTACCTGTTTCTGATTTACGCATCTTTGCCTTTTCAACCCTGACAGCACAGAGAAGTCTAACTGAGTCTTTTCAAAAGGTCTTTTAAAGGGGTTACAGGTCACCCATAGGATCCTGTAGGGTCCAGTAGGAGCTTCTGATGGATGCCACTGCTAAGGGCTCCCTCGATCGCTCCAACCTCCTGTGCTTCTCTTCCTCCCAAACCTTTCCAGGTGCCCTCTGAGGCTTTTTTCCACAATAAACAAATTCTACTACACTTCTCCCACTTTCTGGAACTCTTTGTCCCATTTTTGCTTTAA
Organism: Kogia breviceps; assembly: GCF_026419965.1. Taxonomy (NCBI): domain Eukaryota; kingdom Metazoa; phylum Chordata; class Mammalia; order Artiodactyla; family Physeteridae; genus Kogia; species Kogia breviceps. Next base: position 108,388,988 of record NC_081313.1, read on the forward strand.
CTGAAGCCTGGTTCTCCCTGGGGACCGTTCCTCTTGCATCTTTTTCAAGTCAATGCTGCTCCTTCTCATATCACCTATATCGGCACTGGGCGGTAAAGCTCACACCTTTTGGCTCCCTGATGTCACTTCTGAACTCCCATTCTTCCACTTCCCTGAAAAGCATTCCTGCGCTCTGATGCTCATTACCTTCCTCCGCATGATTGTTTCTGACTGTCTGGTCACTCCCTGTCAGCTGATGTACATTTTGGCATCTGGCTCACAGAACTCCTCTCTACCCCAAATCATGTCACTGCACTGACTTCAGAGTTTATAGAGATTGCCATCCAACACGATATTCTTGACCTCCTCCATGCCCAAGCCTTACACTCTCTTTCCACCTTGGCCCTTGTCCACAATGTAGACACTGTATCCTTCTGAATTCCATAACAGGAACTGCTTTGCCAATTATCATAGCTGCCATGGATTAGGCACTTAGCATGTGCCAGGACACCAAGCTATCACTTTTAGATTTATTGTTTCATTTGATTCTGAACTCAACTCTGTGAGGTAGATACCATAATGACCCCCATTTTACTGAGAGGGAAACTGAGGCTCCCAATGTTAAAGTAAATTGTTCAAAGTCATACAGTAAGTAAATGGTAGAACTTGGATTAAAAATAAAGATGTCTGCCCCCAGTTCAAGCTTTCAACTCCTACAGTATAAACATTCTGCTTTCTGACCCTCCCTTCTGCCACCCTTGTTCAGTGCTGTCACTCCTGGCCCTTAATCTCATGGTGGACTCTAAGAGCTCCCTGGCCTGCCTGCTTCTCTCCGACAGGTTAGCTTCTCTCTTTTTCCTCTTCTTTCCTATTAGGTCTAGATTATGTGGACTGCTTGCTAAGTTGTCCCACTTTCTTTCCTGTTGTCCTCCCTTAATATATCTAACCCTACAGAGCATCTAACCCACTCTGCATATAGGCTGCCAAGCACTTAGGAGAACATACACTCAAACTGTGGAAGATGCAAGTCTTACTCACCTAACCTAATGTGTAGTAGAAGTGACTCTTTATTCTGCCACAGCAAATAAGCTTCTACTTTAAATTCCCAGTCCACTGGGTGACAGAAATTATATCTTAGTCAACTTAGTTATCCCCCCTCTTGTCCTGAAGTTGTACCTAATTTTCAAGGGGTTTACACATGCTAAAATAAAAGTCAGTGGGATGGGGGAGGGAGAAGAGGACCTGTTCATCGAATTATCAGAAACCTACACTGTGATCTGCTGAGATGTCTTCATTCAGGTTGGCTTTTGGCAGAAGGGGGTGAAACCTGCTTCATTCTGCCTCACTGCTTGCTCCAAAGCATCTACAGGTCTGACACCTCTGAGCCATTTATCCTTCTTAGGCTGTGGCACCAGGGAACCTAGCAATACCAAGCATGATGTGGGTAGAGAAACAGTGAACAGGTGATAGGCCTGTGCACACAAGTGTTAAGCAGTCTTATAGCATCCTTCCCACTGTGCTGCCAACAGTGTCCCCCGTGTCACTTCTCTAGAACTTTTGACCTTAGTGCGCTTTAGATACCTCCAGTCACCATCGTTTTTATTTGACTTATGTCAGTCCCTCAGGGAGTTGGTGGTGGTGCTGGGCCTTTTAAAAAATGGTTCTCTTTGTCTTTAATTCCCTAATCCTCACTTGTTTACCTGTATAGAGTGTCTTCATCCTTTGACATAATCTTAGAGCTCAATTTCCAGACCTCCTGAAACAGGATCAGTGCCATCTTATGTGCTTCCATCAGCTCTTATCATGCTGCCTTATTAACATTTGTTCATTTGTCTGCATCCTCCTTCTGACTGTGAGATCCTGAGGATTAGGCATCATGTGGGTCTTAATTATCATTAAGTCCTTTCAGAGAGTAGCAGACAGAAACCCAGTAATTTACCTTCCTTTTTTTCAGTTATGCAAAATGTAAGAGAAGAATGGTCTTAATTTTTACATAAGCTTCCATATATTTAACGCAAAACTTGTCTCCTGTCTCTGATGGTTGTATTAAGTTGAAACATGTTTTTCAGAAAATTGGCATGTAAATTTCTCTCAGAGAACTTATATACTTAATATTCTTAAAACAGCAATGAGGAGAGAGAACCTCAAGATGGTGGAGGAGTAAGACACGGAGATCACCTTCCTCACCACAGATACATCAGAAATACATCTGCACGTGGAACAACTCCTATACAACGCCTACTGAACGCCGGCAGAGGATCTCAGACTCCCCAAAAGGCAAGAAACTCCCCACATACCTGGGTAGGGAAAAAGAAAAAAGACAGACAAAAGAATAGGGATGGGACCTGCCGCTCTGGGAGGGAGCTGTGAAGGAGGAAAGGTTTCCACACACTAGAAGCCCCTTCACGGGCGGAGACTGCGGGTGGCAGAGGGGGGAAGCTTCGGAGCCACAGAAGAAAGTGCAGTAACAGGGTGCGGAGGGCAAAGCGGAGACATTCCCGCACAGAGGATCGGTGCCTACCAGCACTCACCAGCCCGAGAGGCTTCACTGCTCACCCGCCGGGATGGGTGGGGCTGGGAGCTGAGGCTCGGGCTCCGGAGATCAGACCCCAAGGAGAGGACTGGGGTTGGCTGCGTGAACACAGCCTGAAGGGGGCTAGTGCACCACAGCTAGCTGGGAGGGAGTCCGGGAAAGGTCTGGACCTGCTGAAGAGGCAAGAGACCATTATTTTGAGGTGCGCAAGGAGAGGGGATTCAGAGCACCGCCTAAACGATCACCAGAGATGGGCGCGAGCTGTGGCTATCAGCACAGACCCCAGACACAGGCATGAGATGCTAAGGCTGCTGCTGCAGCAACCAAGAAGCCTCCCTTCCCAGGAGCCTGTGCAGCCCGCCACAGCCAGGGTCCCGGGATCCAGGGACAACTTCCCCAGGGAAACACACAGCACAACTCAGGTTGGTACAATGTCACGCCGGCCTCTGGTGCTGCAGGCTCACCCCAAATTCCATACCCCTCCCTCTGCCCAGCCTCAGTGAGCCAGAGCCCCCTAATCAGCTGCTACTTTAACCCAGTCCTGTCTGAGCGAACAACAGATGCCCTCAGGCAACCTACACACAGAGGTGGGGCCAAATCCAAAGCTGAACCCCAGGAGCTGTGCGAACAAAGAAGAGAAAGGTAAATCTCTCCCACCAGCCTCAGGAACAGCAGATTAAATTGCCACAGACAACTTGATGTACCCTGCATCTGTAGAATACCTGAATAGACAATGAATCATACCAAAATTGAGGCGGTGGACTTTGGGGGCAATGAAATTTTTTTTTTCCATTTTCTCTTTTTGTGAGTGTGTATGTGTATGCTTCTTTTTGTGATTTTGTCTGTATAGCTTCACTTTGACCATTTGTCCTAGGATTCTGTCTGTCCGTTTTATTTGTTTATTTGTTTGTTTAGTATAGTTTTTAGTGCTTGTTATCATCGGTGGATTTCTTTGGTTTGTTGCTCTCTCTCCTTTTTAATTTTTAGTTTATTAAAATTTTTAAATAATTTTTTATTTTAATAACTTTATTTTATTTTATTTATTTCTTTTTTCCTCCCTTTTCTTCTGAGCTGTGTGGCTGACAGGGTCTTGGTGCTCCAACCGAGTGTCAGGCCTCTGCCTCTGAGGTGGGAGAGCCAAGTTCAGGACATTGGTCCACCAGAGACCTCCCAGCTCCACATAATATCAAATGGTAAAAGCTCTCCCAGAGATCTCCATCTCATTGCTAACACCAAGCACCACTCAATGACTGATAAGACACAGTGCCGGACACCCTATGCCAAACAACTAGCAGACAGGAACACAACCCCATCCATTAGCATAGAGGCTGCCTAAAATCATAATAAGGTCACAGATACCTCAAAACACACTACTGGACGCGGTCATGCCCACCAGAAAGACAATATCCAGCCTCATCCACCAGAACACAGGCACTAGTCCCCTCCACACAGAAGCCTACACAACCCACTGAACAAACCTTGCCCACCAGGGACAGACACCAAAAACATCAGGAACTATGAACGTGAAGCCTGTGAAAGGAGATCCCAAACACAGTGAGTTAAGCAAAATGAGAAGGCAGAGAAACACACAGCAGATGAAAGAGCAAGGTAAAAACCCACCAGACCAAACAAATGAAGAGAAAATAGGCAGTCTACCTGCAAAAGAATTCAGAATAATGATAGTAAAGATGATCCAAAATCCTGGAAAGAGAATGAAGAAAATACCAAAAACTTTTAACAAGGACCTAGAAGAACTAAAGAACAAACACACAATGATGAATGACACAATAAATGAAATTTAAAATTCTCTAGAGAGAATCAATAGCAGAATAACTGAGGCAGAAGAACGGATAAGTGACCTGGAAGATAAAATAGTGGAAATAACTACTGCAGAGCAGAATAAAGAAAAATGAATGAAAAGAATTGAAGACAGTCCCAGAGACCTCTGGGACAACATTAAACACACAAACATTCAAATTATAGTGGTCCCAGGAGAAGAAGAGAAAAAGAAAGGGACTGAGAAAACATTTGATGAGATTATAGTGGAAAACTTCTCTAATATGGGAACGGAAATAGTTAATCAATTCCAGTAAGCACAGAGAGTCCCATACAGGATAAATCCAAAGAGAAACACGCCAAGACACATATTAATCAAACTATCAAAAAGTAAATACAAAGAAAAAATATTAAAAGCAGAAAGGGAAAAACAACAAATAACATACCAAGGAGCCCCTGCTTACCCTAACTAGAGAAAGCCTGTGCACAGCAACAAAGACTCAAAACAGCCAAAAATAAATAAATTTATTTTTTTTTTAAAAAGTACAAAGGAATCCCCATAAGGTTAACAGCTAATCTTTCAACAGAAACTCAGCAAGCCAGAAGGGAGTGGCAGGACATATTTAAAGTGATGAAAGGGGAAAACCTAAAACCAAGATTACCCTACCCAACTAGGATCTCATTCAGATTCAACTGAGAAATTAAAACCTTTACAGACTAGCAAAAGCTAAGAGAATCCAGCACCACCAAACCAGCTTTACAACAAATGCTAAAACAATTTCTCTAGGCAGGAAACACAAGAGAACGAATAGACCTACAATAACAAACCCAAAACAATTAAGAAAATGGTAACAGGAAAATATATATCAATAATTACCTTAAATGTAAATGGATTAAATGCTCCAAACAAAAGACATATACTGGCTGATTCAGTACATAAACTAGACCCATATATATGCTGTCTACAAGAGACCCACTTCAGACCTAGGGACGCATACAGACTGAAAGTGAGGGGATGGAAAAAGATATTCCATGCAAATGGAAATCAGAAGAAAGCTGAGGTAGCAATTCTCATATCAGACAAAATAGACTTTAAAATAAAGACTATTATAAGAGATAAAGAAGGACACTACATAATGATCAAGGGATAGATCCATGAAGAAGATATAACAATTGTAAATATTTATGCACCCAACATAGGAGCACCTCAATATATAAGGCAAATGCTAACAGCCATAAAAAGGAAAATCAACAGTAACACAATATTAGTAGGGTGCTTTAATACCCCACTTTCACCAACAGACAGATCATCCAAAATGAAAATAAATAAGGAATCACAGGCTTTAAATGATACATTAAACAAATGGACTTCATTGATATTTATACAACATTCCATCCAAAAACAACAGAATACACTTCTTCTCAAGTGCTCATGGAACATTCTCAGGATAGACCATATCTTGGGTCATAGATCAAGCTTTGGTAAGTTTAAGAAAATTTAAATTGTTTCAAGTATCTTTTCCGACCACAACACTATGAGACTACATGTAAATTACAGGAAAATATCTGTGAAAAATACAAACAGATGGAGGCTAAACAGTATACTACCTACTAACAAAGAGATCACTGAAAATATCAAAGAGGAAATCAGAAATACCTAGAAACAAATGACAATGAAAACACAATGACCCAAAACCTATGGGATGCAGCAAAAGAAGTTCTTAGAGAGAAGTTTATAGCAATACAATCCTACCTCAAGAAACAAGAAACATCTCAAATAAACAACCTAACCTTACACCTAAAGCAATTAGAGAAAGAAGAACAAAAATACTCCAAAGTTAGCAGAAGGAAATAAATCATAAAGATCACATCAGAAATAAATGAAAAAAAAATGAAGGAAACAATAGCAAAGATCAATAAAACTAAAAGCTGCTTCTTTGAGAAGAGAAACAAAATGATAACCCATTAGCCAGAAAAAAAAAGGGGGGGGGAAGGGAGAAGACTCAAATCAATAGAATTAGAAATGAAAAAGGAGAAATAAAAACTGACACTGCAGAAATACAAAGGATCATGAGAGATTACTTCAAGCAGCTGTATGCCAATAAAATGGACAACCTGGAAGAAATGGACAACTTCTTAGAAAAGCACAACCTTCCAAAACTGAACCAGGAAGAAATAGAATATATAAACAGGCAATCACAAGCACTGAAATTGAGATGGTGATTCATAATCTTCCAACAAACAAAAACCCAGGATCAGATGGCTTCACAGGTGAATTCTATCAAACATTTAGAAAACAGGTAACACCTATGCTTCTCAAACGCTTCCAAAATATAGCAGAGGGAGGAACACTCCCAAACTCCTTCTACGAGACCAAAATCACCCTGATACCAGAAGTAGACAAAGATGTCACAGAAAGAAATCCACAGGCCACTATCACTGATGAACATAGTTACAAAAATTCTCAACAAAATACTAGCAAACAGAATCCTACAGCACATTAAAAGGATCATACACCATGATCAAGTGGGGTTTATCCCAGGAATGCAAGGATTCTTCAATATACACAAATCAATCAACGGGATACACCATATTAACAAACTGAAGGGGAAAAACCATATGATCATCTCAATAGATGAAGAAAATCTTTTACAAAATTCAACACCCATTTATGATAAAAATCCTGCAGAAAGTAGGCATAGAGGGAACTTACTTCAATATAATAAAGGCTATATACGACAAACCCACAGCCAACATCGTTCTCAATGGTGAAAAACTGAAACCATTTCCGCTAAGATCAGGAACAACACAAGGTTGCCCACTCTCACCACTGTTATTCAACATAGTTTTAGCCACAGCAATCAGAGAAGAAAAAGAAATAAAAGGAATCCAAATCAGAAAGGAGGAAGTAAAGCTGTCACTGTTTGCAGATGACATGATACTGTACATAGAAAATCCTAAAGATGCTACCAGAAAACTACTAGAGCTAATCAATGAATTTGGTTAAGTAGCCGGATACAAAATTAATGCACAGAAATCTCTTGCATTCCTACATACTAGTGATGAAAAATCTGGAAGAGAAGCTAAGGAAACACTCCCATTTACCACTGCAACAAAAAGAATAAAATACCTAGAAATAAACCTACCTGAGGAGACAAAAGACCTGTATGCAGAAAACTATAAGATACTGAAGAAAGAAGTTAAAGATGATACAGACAGATGGAGAGATATACCATGTTCTTGGATTGGAAGGATCAACAATGTGATAATGACTATACTACCCAAAGCAATCTACAGATTCAGTGCAATCCCTATCAAACTACCAGTGGCATTTTTCACAGAGCTAGAACAGAAAATTCCACAATTTGTATGGAAACACAAAAGACCACGAATAGCCAAAGCAATCTCGAGAAAGTAAAACAGAGCTGGAGGAATCAGACTCCCTGACTTCAGACTATACTAAAAAGCTACAGTAATCAAGACAGTATGGTGCTGGCACAAAAACAGAAATATAGATCAATGGCACAGGATAGAAAGCCCAGAGATAAACCCACGCACATATGGTCACCTATCTTTGATAAAGGAACCAAGAATATACAATAGAGAAAAGACCTCTTCAATAAGTGGTTCCGGGAAAACTGGACAGCTACATGTAAAAGAATGAAATTAGAACACTCCCTAACACCATATACAAAAATGAACTAAAAATGGATTAAAGACCTAAATGTAAGGCCAGACACTATAAAGCTCTTAGAGGAAAACATAGGCAGAACATTGTATACCATAAATCACAGCAAGATCCTTTTTGAACACCTCCTAGAGAAATGGAAATAAAAACAAAAATAAAAAATGAGACCTAATGAAACAAAAACTTTTGCAGAGTGAAGTAAACTACAAACAAGATGAACAGACAACCCTCAGAATGGGAGAAAATATTTGCAAATGAAGCAACTGACAAAGGATTAATCTCCAGAATTTGCAAGCAGCTCATGCAGCTCAATATCAAAAAAACAACCAAATCCAAAATAGGCAGAAGAACTAAATAGAGATTTTTCCAAAGAAAATATACAGATTGCCAATAAACACATGAAAGGATGCTCAACATCACTAATCATTAGAGAAATGCAAATCAAAACTACAGTGAGGTATCACCTCACACCAGTCAGAATGGCCATCATCAAAAAATCTACAAACAATAAATGCCGAAGAGGGTGTGGAGAAAAGGGAACCCTCTTGCACTGTTGGTGGGAATGTAAACTGATACAGCCACTATGGAGAACAGTATGGAGGTTCCTTAAAAAACTAAAAATAGAATTTCCATACAACCCAGCAATCCCACTACTGGGTATATACCCTGAGAAAACCATAATTCAAAAAGAGTCATGTACCACAATGTTCATTGCAGCTCTATTTACAATAGCCAGGACATGGAAGCAACCTATTTGTCCATCAATTGATGAATGAATGAAGAAGATGTGGCACATATATGCAATGGAATATTACTCAGCCATAAAAAGAAACGAAATTGATTTATTTGTTGTGAGGTGGATGGACCTAGATTCTGTCATACAGAGTGAAGTAAGTCAGAATGAGAAAAACAAATACCATATGCTAACACACATATATGGAATCTATTTTTTTTAAAAAAGGTTCTGAAGAACATAGGGGCAGGACAGGAATAAAGATGCAGATGTAGAGAATTGATTTGAGGACACAGGGCAGGGGAAGGGTAGGCTGGGATGAAGTGAGAGTAGCATCGACTTATATATACTACCAAATGTAAAATAGAAAGCTAGTGGGAAGCAGCCGTATAGTACAGGGAGATCAGCTCAGTGCTTTGTGACCACCTAGAAGGGTGGGATAGGGAGGGTGGGAGGGAGACGCAAGAGGGAGGAGATATGGGGATATATATATGTATAGCTGATTCACTTTGTTATACAGTAGAAAACTAACACAACATTGTAAAGCAATTTTACTCCAATAATGATGTTTAAAAAAAAGAAAGATTTGAAACAAGTAAGGCAAAATATTAAGATTTAATAAAGCTGGTGTTTGTGGAAAAACAACAAAAACCAGCCGTGAGATACACTTCAGAATAGCTAAAAATAAGCAGGTTGACACTAAGTATTGTCAAGGATTGGTGAGGATGTGGAAGTGCTGTGACTTTCATACATTGCTGGTGGATATATATATTGGTACAACAATTTCAGAAAACTGACTCAGCTGCTGAAATTGAGTCTTTGTATATCCATTAATTAGTAGTTCTCATATGTGCCAAAAGACGTGGATGATAATGTTCATAAGAACATTATTTGTAATGTCCCCAAGTTGGAAACAATGTAATTGTACATCCACAGTAGAATAGATAAATAAAATGTAGTATATTCATACAGTGGAATACTATATTGCAATAAGAATGAATGGACAGTAGCTATACAGGTAAATATGGCTGAATCTTATGGCTGTTTTCATTTATCTAAAGTTCACTAACAGCCAAAACTAACTTACGGTATCAGAAGTTAAAGAGTGGTAACCTTAGAGGAGGAGTAGTGATTGGGAAGGGGCATGAAAGGTGAAGTCTGGGGTGCTAGGATGTTCTGTTTCTTGACCTGGATGGCAGTTCATTGTGCATTCACTTTGTGATAGTTTACATTTTGTGATTTGTGGACATTTCTATATGTGTGTTACACTTCAGTAAAATTTTTTTTTTTTGGTGGTACGTGGGCCTCTCACTGTTGTGGCCTCCCATTGCGGAGCACAGGCTCTGGACGTGCAGGGTCAGCGGCCATGGCTCACGGGCCCAGCCGCTCCGCGGCATGTGGGATCTTCCCGGACCGGGGCACAAACCCGTGTTCCCTGCATCGGCAGGCAGACTCTCAACCACTGCGCCACCAGGGAAACCCAGTAAAAATTTTTTTAAAAATCCAAGCTGATGATTACATGTTGGCGTGGCAGAGATATGACTATACAGAAGTTAGAAGAGGTTGCCTTACCATGTTCTTTACATAAGCATACAAGTTTTACGAGTGTAAGGCCATTGCTCTCATTTAGAAGCTCCACAAGGGCTCCTTTCAGTATTATAATTGCAATGTAACCAGGAGAGCATTACTCTAACATAGGATTTCTTAGCCTTTTTTTCATTCCTTGGCCAATTTGGTTTGACCTATAAACTCCTTCTCATAAAAATGTTCTTAAATGCACAAAATAAGAATCATACACCTAACATTATAAAGAAACCCATTATAGAATATTTAGGAAAATATTAAAAATGAATATTCATTAACACATTAAATAACAAGACAGTACATTTAGAATGCAGGCAGGTTAAAGTCTTTTAAATGACATATCATATCAGAGTGAAGGCTGTTTACACAGTCCTATGCCACATTACAAGCAGATATGTGTTTTTACAGGGAGTTAAGAAATCTCATTTGAACTATCCAGTCAGACAATGTGGATGACCTATCTTCAACTATGTATTGATGAGTGAACAATTGTAGATATGGAATACCAGAAATCAGTGTGGACACCTGGGTCACTAGTATGAGAACTTGCTACCACTTGGTGATGGCAAGACTGACTACTCGGTGCCATGTAGGTTGTCCAGGCCCACAGTATGAGCAGCTGTAGGTAGAAAGATCACAATCACATATGATCTAGCGGCAGGTCTAATAGCCACTGTAATTCTAAATAGTAGTGGAAAAAAACTATTTTGAAGATACGTAACAACTGTAAATATCTTTTGTTACTATTGGTCTATAAAGTCACAGGTACTAATAACACTTTCATGCTTTGTCGTCTGTGTTCCTAATGAAAGTAATGCTACATTTTCAATAGTTCCGGGTGCTTGGTGATGCATTTAGAGATTTCTAGGACCCCAGGGTTTTACAGAGTGTGAGCCCTGGTTGCAGGTTTGGGGTTCAGTCTTTGCTGGATGCTGCTTGTAACAATTTTGGTGTACAGTATACGGCGGGGGAGTGGGGAGACAAAATTAATGGTACATTTTAGTTAGAGGTTAGAGAAGTAAAATTAAGACTGAAGTAAAGAAGTAATTCTTGGGCTTCCCTGGTGGCGCAGTGGTTGGGAGTCCGCCTGCCGATGCGGGGGACGCGGGTTCGTGCCCCGGTCTGGGAGGATCCCATGTGCCGCGGAGCGGCTGGGCCCGCGAGCCATGGCCGCTGGGCCTGCGCGTCCGGAACCTGTGCTCCTCGGTGGGAAGTAATTCTTTTCTCATCCAAGTTATGAGTCCCCTGAATTGCATCTTGGGTGAAGAACTGCTGTTCTAAGGCAAAGTTGTGAATTCCTGTGTTGACTTTCCTTGAAGAGAGAGGTTGTAGGAAAGAGGTAATACAAAAAAAGTTCTCAATAAACACAAGTGACACTTTAGGCTTTTTTTTAAGGAGCTTAGGTCAAGAATAAAGGGAAAACAAATATTTCAAATGCTCAGAGCCCTCAGGAGAGCTAAACCTCTGAATAAGAAGTCACTGACCCTGTTCCTTTATTGTTTATGCTAGAGCATCTCTGTGGTCAGGACACTCAGAAGCATAAACTGACAAATAGAAACATTTAATTTTTTTTTCAGCTGAGGTCTCTTCCCATAAATGTAGACTACGGAATAAGATGATTTCAAAACTTCTGCTGATCCTTCAAGTCTCAGCTCAGCCTCCATGTCAGCCTCCTCAAGGAGCCCTCCTGTGCGCAGAGTGCCTCGAACTTCCCTATATGTAGCCCTCACTACCTTGATAATGTTTGGTTGAGGATTCATTCTTTCATTTCACTGGATTCTAAGCTCCATGCAGACAAAGACAAGTATCTGTCTTATTCATTGCTTTATCCCTAGCAAATGACACAGTGTCTGTTATATGGCAGGCACTCACCAAATACTTGTAGAACAAACAAGTAAACAAATAAGTTACCTAAATGATTTCTGGAACCATCTCTCTCCTGTTTATTAATCAGGATGAAAAGAATCATGGGGAAAGGAATGAACCACAGTCCTTGTTTAGAGCACAGTGGGAGTTCCAATTCATGCACAACACTGACAATGCAGAATGACTACTGCATAATAAGGGCTTTCCAAAAATTAGAAGTTGGAAAATCAACACATCAAGCAGATACAACAACTTCACTGATGGAAGCACCCCAAAATTCAAAGTAAAAATGCCTCTTCCTTTATTTGGACAAGACTCTTAAATCCTGTTGTGTTTTTCCTCAATTTTATCTAAGAGATAATAATTTTTATTATCCTGCATAAGTTAGGTAACTAAGTTAATAAAATGCAGAACCACATTTTGATGAAAGTAGCTATTTTCAAAGGGTTACTGAGAATTACACTGCTGAATGAATTAAATTCACTGCAGAGGGATATCAGCTGTGGCTAATCTAGGTCTTTTTTCCCCACATTATTCCTTGATTTATTTGTCCCAAGTCCACCAGACAAAATCAGCTTTTCTCCCCAGTGACTATGATCCATGTTTTAATGCAAAATGATTTCTTTGTATTCCAAATGAGTAGCTCATGTAAGGAATAGGATAATTTTCTTTTTCACCCAGTTTGGCTCTGCTGGTATTAACCAGCAGACAAGATTTATGACCTTAATATATAAGACCAGGTTGTTGCATGTTGTAAAATTTGTATTTTTATAACACTACATGAATTAGGGCAAGGAAGAATGACTCTTGGCACTATTCTCACCCTTAATTTTATCTTATAACTTTGTTTTTGATACTCCTTTTAGATGCACTGGACCTATGCCCTCAATCTGCAAAGAAGAGCAGATTTGCTGCTGTGTACTTGCAGTACATGTTTACTATCATGAGCCAAGAATAAAGTCAAAAGATAACTGACCTTGCCATCCACCTACTGCCACAAAGAATTCCATAGAATGAATTAAACAAACAAATATTTCCTGTGCCAGGTATTCTTCAAAGTATGAAATGCCAGTAATGAATAACACTGCCTTGCAAGGAAACTAGTTTTCTGATCAGAAAAATACATTTTATATATGGTGTGCAAGGCCAGAATTCATGGAGATGAGAAATATGTACCAAAGGGGAACAATTAATGTTTGACCCCGCCTGGGGCGTTGTGACTGGTGGCACCCCACATGAAAACATTTCTTGGTTCATGATCCATTTCTTGGTTCATTACCCACGAGGCAGGTTTCTGAGAACTCCTTTGAACACTTGGTTCATCAAATGCTAAATCAGGGGCAAAGCTTTTCCCCAAAGAAAATCTTGGTCATGCATGCAATAACTCCAGGGTTGTACCTGCATATAGACATTCTTCTTTGGGAGAACACCAGCTAATTGTTGCTGGGTTTTTTTAACTTAGCAAAACCATGTGAACCCTACTACCTGCTCTGTTGGTCTCCAAAATACCTAGATTTCCTCTCAAGTAGCAATAAGCAACCCCATTACACTCATCACTTCATTGAAACATATATCCCGTGTCATATCACCTGCTCTTCATCTGGCTGAAATGGATTCCTTTGGGGGAAGGGATTAGACGGGGAGATACCATTCATCTCCTTTTGGTGCTCTTGGTACTAGACTAGGCTCACTGTAGACATGGGACAGCTATATATCAGGACATTATCCACTTAGCTGTTTATAGAATTATTTTCACTACTTTGTACATTCATATATTGCTCAAGTTTTTATTCAGGATGGTTTTAAGAATTGTTTGCTTTTTTTAATTTTTTTTTTTTTTTGTGGTACGCGGGCCTCTCACTGTTGTGGCCTCTCCTGTTGCGGAGCACAGGCTCCGGACGCACAGGCTCAGCGGCCATGGCTCATGGGCCCAGCTGCTCCGCGGCATGTGGGATCTTCCTGGACCAGGGCACGAACCGTGTCCCCTGCATCAACAGGTGGACTCTCAACCACTGTGCCACCAGGGAAGCCTGAGAATTGTTTGCTTTTTTTAGTTAACTCCTAGGAGACTCAGAGTTAAACCTAAGGTACAATTATAGCAATTATATTGAGCCTTCCCTCTAACACATTTGGATATATTTTTCATTGGTTTTCATTTTTCAATTTCTATTTTGTTATCCAGGTATATATCAAAAACAATTTTTGTCAAATTATGTTGGAAATTAGGTAGGTGTACTCCCAACTGACAACCCCCATGACTGAAGGGACATTTATTTATTTAATGCTTGGAAGAGAGCCTGGCCATCGTGAGTACTAACTGGATAAATATAGATTGCATGGACAAGGTCTATAATCAATGCACAAATATGTGGGTCCACAGAGGCTTGCTTTCCAAGGTGGTATAAATGAATTAGAAACCCAAGAAGAGGAAATAGAAAGTTAGAATGCTGAGAGAACTAAGAATATGTTCATAACCAGTAACATGCATCACACACTTACTTAACTTACTAGAATTACAGAATAGTTAAACTGAAGACAGCTTTTACTAAGAAGGAGTTTTAGCCAGTTTTGAATGGTGAAGGACAGGATGACAGATTGCATGTATAGATGTGTCTGCATAGTTGTGTACATTCTCATGCATGTGCATGTTTTTGAAGGATTAGAGAGAGGGTGTTTAGAGAAAAAAAACAAAAAGGTAAAATACAACATTTTTATGATACCTATTAAGAATGAAGGATAACAAAAATTCATTCCCCTTCCACAAAAGAATTTAACTCCCATTCAAATTTGTGTTTTTCCCTTCTGAAAACCTTATTGATAAAGATTAAATGTCAACTGCGTTATTAGGAAACATTGCTTGTGGGAAAAAATGACCTTTGATTGGTAAATTGCACCTGTACTGGAAGAATTATAAAGATCTGATAAGGAACCATAACTCTGGGCCTCCCTGGATGTGATGACCCTTACAGTTAGATATGTCCCTTGTGGGGACCTATAGAACTGTTCTAGAAATAAAGGATCACATGGGGAAGGGGGCTTGTTTTTTTAACATCTTTATTGGAGTATAGTTGCTTTACAATGGTGTGTTAGTTTCTGCTTTACAACAAAATGAATCAGTTATACATATACATATATTCCCATATCTCTTCCCTCTTGCGTCTCCCTCCCTCCTACCCTCGCTATCCCACCCCTAGGTGGTCACAAACCACCTAGCTGATCTCTCTGTGCCATGTGGCTGCTTCCCACTAGCTATCCACCCTACTTTTGGTAGTGTATATATGTCCATGCCACTCTCTCACTTCGTCACAGCTTACCCTTCCCCCTCCACATATCCTCAAGTCCATGCTCTAGTAGGTCTGTGTTTTATTCCTGTCCTACCTCTAGTCTCTTCATGACATTTTTTTCTTAGATTCCATATATATGTGTTAGCAGACAGTATTTGTTTTTCTCCTTCTGACTTACTTCACTCTGTATGACAGACTCCAGGTCTATCCACCTCATTACAAATAACTCAGTTTCATTTCTTTTTATGGCTGATTAATATTCCATTGTATATATGTGCCACATCCTCTTTATCCATTCATCTGTTGATAGACATAGGTTGCTTCCATGTCCTGGCTATTGTAAATAGTACTGCAATGAACATTTTGGTACATGACTCTTTCTGAATTATGGTTTTCTCAGGGTATATGCCAAGTAGTGGGATTACAGATTCGTACGGTAGTTCTATTTTTAGTTTTTTAAGGAACCTCCATACTGTTCTCCATAGTGGCTGTATCAATTTACATTCCCACCAGCAGTGCAAGAGTGTTCCCTTTTCTCCACACTCTCTCGAGAATTTACTGTTTCTAGATTTTTTGATAATGGCCATTCTGACCGGTGTGAGATGATATCTCATTGTAGTTTTGATTTGCATTTCTCTAATGATTAATGATGTTGAGCATTCTTTCATGTGTTTGTTGGCAATCTGTATATCTTCTTTGGAGAAATGTCTATTTTGGTCTTCTGCCCATTGTTGGATTGGGTTGTTTGTTTTCTCGTTATTGAGCTGCATGAGTTGCTTATAAATTCTGGAGATTAATCCTTTGTCAGTTGCTTCATTTGCAACTATTTTCTCCCGTTCTGAGGATTGTCTTTTGGTCTTGTTTATGGTGTTCTTTGCTGTGCAAAAGCTTTTAAGTTTCATTAGGTCCCATTTGTTTATTTTTGTTTTTATTTCCATTTCTCTAGGAGGTGGGTCAAAAAGGATCTTGCTGTGATTTATGTCATAGAGTGTTCTGCCTGTGTTTTCCTCTAAGAGTTTGATAGTGTCTAGCCTTACATGTAGGTCTTTAACCCATTTTGAGTTTATTTTTGTGTATGGTGTTAAGGAGTGTTCTAATTTTATACTTTTACGTGTACCTGTCCAGTTTTCCCAGCATCACTTATTGAAGAGGCTGTCTTTTCTCCACTGTATACTTTGCCTCCTTTATCAAAGATAAGGTGACCATATGTGTGTGGGTTTATCTCTGGGCTTTCTATCCTGTTCCATTGATCTATATTTCTATTTTTGTGCCAGTACCATACTGCCTTAATTACTGTAGCTTTGTAGTATAGTCTGAAGTCAGGGAGCCTGCTTCCTCCAGCTCCGTTTTTCGTTCTCAAGATTGCTTTGGCTATTCGGGGTCTTTTGTGTTTCCATACAAATTGTGAAATTTTTTGTTCTACTTCTGTAAAAAAATGCCACTGGTAGTTTGATAGGGATTGCATTGAATCTGTAGATTGCTTTGGGTAGTAATGTCATTTTCACAATGTTGATTCTTCCAATCCAAGAACATGGTATATCTCTCCATCTATTTGTATCATCTTTAATTTCTTTCATCAGTGTCTTATAGTTTTCTGCATACAAGTCTTTTGTCTCCTTAGGTAGGTTTATTCCTAGATATTTTATTCTTTTTGTTGCAATGGTAAATGGGAGTGTTTTCTTAATTTCACTCTCAGATTTTTCATCATTCGTGTATAAGAATGCCAGAGATTTCTGTGCATTAATTTTGCATCCTGCTACTTTACCAAAGTCATTGATTAGCTCTAGTAGTTTTCTGGTAGCATCCTTAGGAATCTCTATGTATAGTATCATGTCATCTGCAAACAGTGACAGCTTTACTTCTTCTTTTCCAATTTGGATTCCTTTTATTTCTTTTTCTTCTCTGATTACTGTGGCAAGAACTTCCAAAACTAGGTTGAATAATAGTGGTGAGAGTGGGCAACCTTGTCTTGTTCCTGATGTTAATGGAAATGGTTTCAGTTTTTCACCATTGAGAACGATGCTTGCTGTGGGTTTGTCATATGTGCCCTTTATTATGTTGAGGAAAGTTCCCTCTATGCCTACTTTCTGCAGGGTTTTTATCATAAATGGGTGTCAAATTTTGTCAAAAGCCTCTGCATCTATTGAGATGATCATATGGCTTTTCTCCTTCAGTTTGTTGATATGGTGTATCACATTGTATGATTTGCATATATTGAAGAATCCTTGCATTCCTGGAATAAACCCCACTTGATCATGGTGTATGATCCTTTTAATGTGCTGTTGGATTCTGTTTGCTAGTATTTTGTTGAGGACTTTTGCTTCTATGTTCATCAGTGATATTGACCTGTATTTTTCTTTCTTTGTGACCTCTTTGTCTGGTTTTGGTATCAGGGTGATGGTGGCCTCATAGAATAAGTTTGGGAGTATTCCTCCCTCTGCTATCTTTTGGAAGAGTTTGAGAAGGATAGGTGTTAGCTCTTCTCTAAATGTTTGATAGAATTAGCCTGTGAAGCCATCTGGTCCTGGGCTTTTGTTTGCTAGAAGATTTTTAATCACAGTTTCAATTTCAGTGCTTGTGATTGGTCTGTTCATATCTTCTGTTTCTTCCTGGTTCAGTCTTGGCAGGTTGTGCATTTCTAAGAATTTGTCCATTTCTTCCAGGTTGTCCATTTTATTGGCAAAGAGTTGCTTGTAGTAATCTCTAATAATCTTTTGTATTTCTTCAGTGTCCATTGTTACGTCTCCTTTCTCATTTCTAATTCTATTGATTTGAGTCTTCTCCCTTTTTTTCTTGTTGAGTCTGGCTAATGGTTTATCAATTTTGTTTGTCTTCTCAAAGAACCAGCTTTTAGGTTTATTGATCTTTGGTATCATTTCCTTCATTTCTTTATCATTTATTTCTGATCTGATCTTTATGATTTCTTTCCTTTTGCTAAATTTGGGGGTTTTTTGTTCTTCTTTCTCTAATTGCTTTAGGTGCAAAGTTAGGTTGTTTATTCGAGATGTTTCCTGTTTCTTAAGGTAGGATTGTATTGCTATAAACTTCCCTCTTATAACTGCTTTTGCTGCATCCCATAGGTTTTGGGTCATCGTGTCTCCATTGTCATTTGTTTCTAAGTATTTTTTGATTTTCTCTTTGATTTCTTCAATGATCACTTCGTTATTAAGTAGTGTATTGTTTAGCCTCCATGTGTTTGTGTGTTTTACAGATCTTTTCCTGTAATTGATATCTAGTCTCATAGCATTGTGGTCAGAAAATATACTTGATACAATATCAATTTTCTTAAATTTACCAAGGCTAGATTTGTGACCCAGGATATGATCTATCCTGGAGAATGTTCCTTGAGCACTTGAGAAAAATGTGTATTCTGTTGTTTTTGGATGGAATGTCCTATAAATATCAATTAAGTCCATCTTGTGTAATGTATCATTTAAAGCTTGTGTTTCCTTATTTATTTTCATTTTGGATGATCTGTCCATTGGTGAAAGTGGGGTGTTAACGTCCCCTACTATGATTGTGTCACTGTCGATTTCCCCTTTTATGGCTGTTAGCATTTGCCTTATGTATTGAGGTGCTCCTATGTTGGGTATGTAAGTATTTACAATTGTTATTTCTTCATGGATCGATCCCTTGATCATTATGTAGTGTCCTTCTTTGTCTCTTGTAATAGTTTTTATTTTAAAGTCTATTTTGTCTGATATGAGAATTGCTACCCCAGCTTTCTTCTGATTTCCATTTGCATGGAATATCTTTTTCCATCCCCTCACTTTCAGTCTGTATGCGTCCCTAGGTCTGAAGTGGGTCTCTTGTAGACAGCATATATATGGGTCTTGTTTTTGTATCCATTCAGCCAGTCTGTGTCTTTTGGTGGGAGCATTTAATCCATTTACATTAAAGGTAATTACCAATATGTATGTTCCTGTTACCATTTACTTAATTGTTTTGGGTTTGTTCTTGTAGGTCTTTTCCTTCTCTTGTGTTTCTTGCCTAGAGAAGTTCCTTTAGCATTTGTTGTAAAGCTGGTTTGGTGGTGCTGAACTCTCTCAGCTTTTGCTAGTCTGTAAAGGTTTTAATTTCTCCATCAAATCTGAATGAGATCCTTGCTCGGCAGAGTAATCTTGGTTGTAGGTTTTTCTCCTTCATCACTTTAAATATGTCCTGCCACTCCCTTCTGGCTTGCAGAGCTTCTGCTGAAAGATCAGCTGTTAACCTTATGGGGATTCCACTATGTGTTATTTGTTGTTTTTCCCTTGCTGCTTTTAATATGTTTTTTTTGTATTTAATTTTTGATAGTTTGATTAATATGTGTCTTGGCGTGTTTCTCGTTGGATTTATCCTCTATGGGACTCTCTGTGCTCCCTGGACTTGATTGACTATTTCCTTTCCCATATTAGGGAAGTTTTCAACTATAATCTCTTCAAATATTTTCTCAGTCCCTTTCTTTTTCTCTTCTTCTTCTGGGACCCCTGTAATTCAAATGTTGGTGTGTTTAATGTTGTCCCAGAGGTCTCTGAGACTGTCCTCAGTTCTTTTCATTCTTTTTTCTTTATTCTGCTCTGTAGTAATTATTTCCACTATTTTATCTTCCAGGTCACTTATCCGTTCTTCTGCCTCAGTTATTCTGCTATTGATCCCATCTAGAGTATTTTAAATTTCATTTATTGTGTTGCTCATCATTGCTTGCTTCCTCTTCATTTCTTCTATGTCCTTGTTAAATGTTTCTTGCATTTTGTCTATTCTGTTTCCAAGATTTTGGATCATCTTTACTATCATTATTCTGAATTCTTTTTCAGGTAGGCTGCCTATTTCCTCTTCATTTGTTAGGTCTGGTGGGTTTTTACCTTGCTCCTTCATCTGCTGTGTGTTTTTCTGTCTTTTCATTTTGCTTACTGTGTTTGGGGTCTCCTTTTTCCTGGCTGCACGTTTGTAGTTCCCATTGTTTTTGATGTCTGTCCCCAGTGGCTAAGGTTGGTTCAGTGGGTTGAGTAGGTTTCCCGGTTGTGGGGACTAGTGCCTGTGTTCTGGTGGATGAGGCTGGATCTTGTCTTTCTGGTGGGCAGGTCCACATCTAGTGGTGTGCTTTGGGATGTCGGTAGCCTTATTATGATTTTAGGCAGCCTCTCTGCTAATGGATGGGGCTGTAGTCCGGTCTTGCTATTTCTTGGGCATAGGGTGTCCAGCACTGTAGGTTGCTGGTCATTGAGTGAAGCTGAGTCTTGGTGTTGAGATGGAGATCTCTGGGATATTTTCGCCATTTGATATTATGTGGAGCTGGGAGGTCTCTTGTGGACCAGTGTCCTGAAGTTGGTTCTCCCACCTCAGAGACACAGCCCTGACACCTGGCTGGAGCACCAAGAACCTTTAATCCACACGGCACAGAATAAAAGGGATAAAAAATAGGAAGGAAAGAAAGAAAGGCAGGAAGGAAGAAAGGAAGGAAGAAATGAAGGAAGGAAGAGAGGAAGAAAGGGAGGAAGGAATGGAGGAAGAAAGGAAGGAAGGTGGGACAAAAGGAAGGAAGAAAGGAGGCAAGAAAGGAAGAAAGAAAAAAGATAAAGTAGGATAAAATTAAGTTATTAAAATTTAAAAAAATTATTAAGAAAAATTTTATAAAACAACAAACAAAAAAAATGGTTCAGTCAGAACCCTAGGACAAATGGCGAAAGCAAAGCGATACAGACAAAATCTCACACAGCAGCACACAAATACACACTCACAAAAAGAATAAAAGGGGAAAAAAATAATATATCTTGCTCCCAAAGTCCACCTCCTCAACTTGGGATGATTCGCTGTCTATTCAGGTTTTCCACAGATGCAGGGCACTTCAATCTGATTGTGGAGCTTTAATCCGCTGCTTGTGAGGCTGCTGGGAGAGACCTCCCCCTCTCCTCTTTGTTCACACAGCTCCTGGTGTTCAGCTTTGGACTTGGCCCCGCCTCTGCGCATAGGTCGTCTGAGGGGTGCTCTTCGCTCAGACAGGATGGGGTTAAAGGAACAGCTGATTCGGGGGCTCTGGCACACTCAGGCCAGGGGGAGGGAGGGGCACGGATGGGGAGGGGCATGGATGCTCGCCCACGGCGGCAGGGGCCGGCGTGATGCTGCACCAGCCCGAGGCGTGCTGCGTGTTCTCCCAGGGAAGCTGTCCCTGGATCCCGGGACCCCGGAAGTGGCGGGCTGCACAGGCTCCCGGGAGGGGAGGTGTGGAGAGTGACCTGTGTTCGCACACAGGCCTCTTGGTGGCGGCAGCAGCAGGCCTAGCGTCCCCCGTCCGTCTCTGGTGTCCGCGCCAACAGCCACGGCTCGCATCCGTTTCTGGAGCTCCTTTATGCAGCGCGCTTAATCCCCTCTCCTCGCGCCCCAGGAAGCAAAGAGGGAAGAAAAGGTCTCTTGCCTCGTTGGCAGCTCCACACTTCTCCCGGACTCCCTCCCGGCTAGCCGTGGTGCACTAATCCCTTCAGGCTGTGTTCATGCCGCCAACCCCAGTCTTCTCCCAGCGAAGCCTGAGCCTTAAGTCCCAGCCCCCGCCCACCCCGGCGGGTGAGCAGACAAGCCTCTCGGGCTGGTGAGTGCTGGTCGGCACCGATCCTCTCTGGGAATCTCTATGTTTTGCCCTTCGCACCCTGTTACTGCTTTCTCCTCCCTGGCTCTGAAGCTCCCCCCTCTGCCACCCACAGTCTCCACCCGTGAAGGGGCTTCTAGTGTGTGGAAACCTTTCCTCCTTCACAGCTCCCTCCCACTGGTGCGGGTCCCATCCCTATTCTTTTGTCTCTGGTTATTCTTTTTTCTTTTGCCCTACCCAGGTACCTGGGGTGTTTCTTTCCTTTTGGGAGGTCTGAGGTCTTTTGCTAGTGTTCAGTGGATGTTCTATAGGAGCAGTTCCACGTGTAGATGTATTTCTGATGTATTTGTGGGGAGGAAGGTGATCTCCGTGTCTTACTCTTCCACCATCTTCTCTCCGCCCCCGGGCAGGAGGCTTTTAAACCAGTGTGGTTCATTCCCTTGCACCTGAACTATCACCTCGAGTGACCCAGATGTCCTTAACCCTCCCCTCAACTTTGCTAAACTTTTGACAGATTTCTTCCTGATGATAGGCCCCTGACCTCCCTTTTCTTAGAGCATTAACCTTAGAAAACTTGCAGTTGTAAATTCTTTCTCTGCCCCTTTGAAATGTAAATCTTCCACAACAGAAGAATGTCTTTCTCAAGGACCTAAGAGCCTTCCCTTTGAAATGTAATCATCAAGAAAGATAGGTCCCCTGTCCCCTCTCTTTTTGGTAGGTCAGGAGCCTAACTTCAGTAGCAACAAGGGGGCTTCCCTGGTGGTGCAGTGGTTGAGAGTCACCTGCCGATGCAGGGGACATGGGTTCGTGCCCCGGTCTGGGAAGATCCCCACATGCCGCGGAGTGGCTGGGCCTGTGAGACATGGCCACTGAGCCTGCGCATCCAGAGCCTGTGCTCTGGGAGAGACCACAACAGTGAGAGGCCCGTGTACTGAAAAAAAGAAAAAGAAAAAAAGCAACAAGGGACAGTTAACAAACAGAGATGGCCTAATCACGTTGAGTAACCTCCCAGCTAAGATCGTCCAGTATTGTCCCTTTAACTCACGTCAGTGTTTGAAAATCTTCTCACCTTTTGTTTCAGGAGAGTTGCATTCAATCTCTCTCCCCTACTGCAATAGTCTTGAATAAAGTCTTGCTTGCTGTTTTTCACAAGTGACCAGTACAGTTTTTCTTTTACAGGGGTGCGCTGAGGGAGCTGGGTGGCTGTGTGGACTGCTGCAAGGACTCCTCCTAAAGAAGAGGCTCGATGCTGCTCTTACCTGCTAGTAAGTGGGGCTCTATCCTACCTCTTACAGAGTCAGCTGAGGCCAAGAAGGCCTGTGATAGTCTTGTGAGTCTGAATGTTTAGTTGAACGTAACACGACGCCCCCAATGGTTGTTACTCTTATGATGACCCTATTCTACTATCTTGCTACTGTTTTTATTTTGCCTTCTGATGGCTTTTACTTTCAACCAAAAAGGCAAGTAAAACCAGAAAGTGAAATGTTGAGTCCTTACTAACTTGCTCCATAGTTTGCAGCAACCCAGTCTTTTTTGTCATTACATGATTGTGAATTACCATTTTCTGGCTTTTTAGAAAACCCTCCCTGGAACTTGCCCTTATAGTGCTTGCTTGTATTGGGACTTTTGAAGATCAACTCAGGCATTTTAGTTAGTTAGCTGCAAGCAAAATAGCAACTTATCCAAATGTAAAGGCAATAACTACTATCCTGTCATCAAAGAACATGATTTATAAGAAACTGGGTAGTTAAAAAAAAAAAAACTACAGTGATTCTGGGATCAGTGAGGTTTGTTTTTGTACTTTGGGAGTTATGGTGATGGAAGTAAAACTGATTCCCTGGCAGCTAGTAAAGAGGTTACTCTGGACACTCTGCTCTTGAGCAGGCTTGGTGGGGTCATCTCATAAAAAATCAAAAAGCCAATTTCAGTTGTTTATGGATTCTTTGAAAAACTTTGAAGATGTAATGTGTCTCTTTGTATTGTCTACCAAGGTGCTTTCGTTGCTACCTTTCCTTTAGTTGTTAATCCAGATCTGTACCATTTCCTCATCAGAATTTCTCAGCACATTCAGACAGCCTCACCTTGGTCAGGATGATGGTAAACGTTCCTTCCTGAGGGCTGAATGTATTTTTCAAAACAATTATATAGATTCAATTGATCAAGCCAGAAATACTGTTCAAAGATCTATAGATAGAACAGGGGAAAACCAAAGAAGGAAAAGAGGAACTTTTTGACTCATTTTAATCCTTTTAATGATTCTCTAACTGTAGGTCATATAGTTGAAGAGAAGTGTGTTTAGGACTTGGGGAAATTATTTCAAATATATTCCAACTCTAAACTTAAAGTACATTCAGGCAGATAATGGATTGCTGCAAAATTTTTACACACACTTTATCTAAAGAGCTGTCAAGAATTTATAAATGAATACCGCATTGTCTGAAGTTCTTAGAGAATACAGACAGCTTCCTTGGACTAATGCTAGCTGTCGGCTGTTAATGCATAATAATTATCTCTTCACTGATAATTCTTCCAAGAACTTGTTTTCTGTATCTTCTTATTGTAATTCTCTTTCTCCTCCACCTCCTCATGCTTTTAACCTTTCCTTTTTTGATTTTTATTGTGTAGTCAATGCAAAGAAGGATTCTCTGGAATATGATAATAGGATTTGTAGAGACGTGTATACCACATTTAAACCTAGAAGACTGGCATTAGCTTCAATGAGAAAAATAAGAAAAATAGCTCTGGAACTATTCCAGACATCTTTACATGTCACAGATGAAGGACTGTGTAATATTGTAGGAGAAATTTTGAGTTAAGCTATGAGGACATGGGACCCTCGCAGAAATTCAGTTAAATTTGGCAACATTCCTCAGCTCAGTGCAGGCATTGTGCTAGGTGCCATCAGAGATAAGGAAGACCCTGTGTGTCCTTATGGAATTTATGATCAGACTGAGTTCCTTACTACTCAGGACTCCTCTCCTTGAGAGCAGAGGTAACTTCTGGGAATTTTAAACCCCTAGGACCTGGTACAGGACCAGTCAATGCCCAGGAAATAGTTATTGAAATAAAGCATGCAAAGTTGCCTTACAGGAATAAAAATGTGCATTACCTAATGCAGTGGGTTATTCATAAGAAAACTGTCATATTAATTAATCAAGAAATCTTCCTTTATAGTACCAGAAGCCCTTTAAAAGTATATCTCAACTCTTTCCCTTTGAGTTAAGAGAAGCATCATGTTGATCTGACAGATGAGAAGAGAGAATTAAAATAACCACTTACTGAGCTATTGAATTCTTACATTGCACTTAGTATTCTTCAGGGTGCTTTACATGTTTTACCTGACTTTATTCTCACATCGTTCTATGAAGATACAATGAAGCAACTGAAGCCCCCACAGGTGAATAATTTTTGCAGAGTTACATAGCTAGTAAGGGAAGAAACTAGGATTGCAGCTCTGTTTCATTTAATTCCAAAGCCCACGTTCCTTCCATTGTTTTTCAGTCTTTCTGAAACACAAGGAAATTATGAGCAGGCACTAGATACATGCCTCTAATAAGCCAGAAACTTTGACAAGTGCTCTTATTCGAAGGTTAATGTACTCAAGACTTACTAGGAATTGCTCACTGATAAAAGATAAGGTAAACTTTGATTTTCCTAAGTGAGCAATCCAAAGCTGATATTTAAGACAGCTGTTCCTCTCATTTCCAAATTCCATTTGCAGTATATGTTATGGCAAAATATATGTGAACTTTGACTGAGACTTCCGAATATAGGAAGGTTTGTACGCCAACAAAGGTTTGTATGCCAACAAAGAATGGAGGAATAGAAAAGAGAATGGAAATTAAAGTTTTAGGTGTTTCCTGTGTGCAAGGTATTAATAGTAACCACAAGACTTAATCTCCAAAAGCCATTTTCTGACCTTGATGCCAATTTTTTTCCCACTCTACTACACCAGTCACATAGAAGTTACTAACAGATCTGACAGTTATTGAGTTGTGCTAGGTCTGCCAGAATTAGCTGCAAATTTTGGGGCAAATCTCTCTAAGCACCAGTCTGCTCATCTATAAAATGGGGATAATGGTAATGATTATCTCATAGGGCTTAAGGATTAAATAATTTAATTTGCTGAGCATCATGCCTAACAAATAGAAAGTCAGCCAATCTTTCCGTGACACTGGCAGTCTAAAATATATCTCATTTTACATTAGTCTAAATGAAATTAAATCTTGAGTTAACATCTATATACCAGGGTTTGCTATATCTCCAATATCAGTAAAATTTAAGGCTCCGATCACTCCTTCATTATATGGAAATAAGTTCCAGAATTTACTCAGTTTAAAAAAAAAAAACAGGTAAGGGGCATGTTATTCTGTTTCTCTTGGCCATCATGCCTGCCCCTTGTGTTATGCAGTGCCCTGCACAGCTGGGGCTGCAGGGAGGACATATTCTTGGCCTCAGACATGGGAATGTCACTGGAGTGCCCAAGACTGAGCTTCCTAGTTCACAGCCCACATCGTCACTCATGTAGCTGTCCTCATCAGAGTGTCTGACAGCTCTGAGGAGCCAGAGGGACCCAAGTGATGGAGGAGGTCATTGAGAGCACATGACTGCTTGTTGACCCTCGATCTGGACTCAAGTAATTGGCAGCTCCTCCTTTGTCCTTGTGCAGGGGAGCAAGTGTACGTTCTGCCCACCATTCTCACAGTGGGCACCGTTTCAAGGATGCAGCCTTGAGAGAGCAATGTAGTATGCAGACCACTTGAATGGTATGCGTGACTGACTCTGCTCATCTTGCAACCGAAAGACAAGCCTTGTTTGTAAGTTCCCTTGCTTATTAGAACTGCTACCTACCTATCTGGAGTGCTCTGCCTCTTTCATTGATCTTCCCTTGACCTCCATCTATAGGGGCCAGTTTCAGATTTCAGCCAGGAAATTCCTGAGTTTGCAAACCAACACCAAGTTGCAGCCTTCATCTCTCCAACCCCTAGTTAAGAAGGTTGCCATACTCTGGGCTGAAGTCTTGCCCCTCGTCTGTTGGTGATTCTGCACAGTTTCCACGCCCTCCTCACCCAAACAGAGCCAGCTCCTCCTCTTAATAGCCCAGACTTTGTAAAATGTTGGGGGGGCGCGGTTCTGCAGAGTTGTTTAATGTGGATTTTCCATTTCAGGCTTGAAACCCTGAGAGATTATTATTAAACTCCTCCCATTCCTTTCTGCCACTCAGTTCTCTGTACTTACCTTATCATGGATGAGTAATGCTAGTCAACAGACTATATTTTGAGTATAGCACTGTTGTACATACTTTTTATCATAATATACATATTTCTCCATATTTTGGTTTTTGTCCATTTAACATTATATCATGGAGCTCTTTCAATGGAAGTCCAACTTCGAGCAATCCATAGACCACATGAATCTGAGTAAAAGGGAAATATTTCTGTAAAGGACTGAGGTGTTTGAGGTTGTTTGTAACACAATGTTACTTAGTAAAAGCTGACTGATACACATATTTCTACTTGTGTTTTATGAATACCATCTATAATCAGTCAGTGTCAATTATCTTTCCCTGAAAACAAGTAAGACAATTAATATTCTTTACTGCTTTATTTGTTCAACATTGCTTTTTACATCCCAATTTTTCCCTATGAATTCTCTTTTCTTTTTGCTGAAATACATTGTAAGGTAATTCTTTCAGAGGAAGTCTGTGAGTAGTAAACTGAGTTCTTACTTGTCTGAAATTGTTGAGATTTTGCCTTCACAAATGATAGTTTATTTGTACAGAAGTGTCTAGGTTCAGAATTACTGATTCTCAGAACTTTTGAGCTATTACTTTTTTGTCTTCTTGAGTTTGGCTTTGTCAATGAGAAATCTGATGTCAATCTTGTTTTCATGCATTACTTATTCCTTATTTTGATTCAGCATTTATTTGGATGGATTTTATTTTCAGTTTGTTTATTCTCCTGAGGATTGTTTTGATGTGTGCTGAGTTCTTGTATGTTTGGTAACATGTCAGTTGCTGTTATAGTTGAAGGGTAACTTCACTGTTTTAAATGATTGGATGATACTTTATTTTCTTAAAATTTTGTAGATATGCCTTCCTTGACTCTTGGCATGAGAAGTAGCTACAGAGATGTCTAAAGCAACCTGACTTTTCCCTCTATACATAGCTTCCTTTACTATTTGGATGATCATATACTACAGGTAAATTTTTCTACAGGTGAAATCTTTGCTCAGGCACAAACAGGATATAATTTAGTATCTGTCATTTTTTAAACAAATTTTCCTGAGACCTCTGGGAGATAAAGTGTTCTTTAGATATGCAGATTAATACTTTGCTACAATTTAAAATTTTTAAAGATTTCTTTTGGTCTTTGAATGGTTTTTCAGCTCCATTCATTATAAATTCTGCTTCAAAGCACTAATTATACATGTGATGGTTTTCTGTGTGGCCTTCAATCTACCACTTTCTCCATATTCATTCCTATATATTTATTCTTTTCCATTATACTTTATTTATAATTTCTTCTAGGCTTTTAACATCTACCTGAATGTGATTTAAGTCATCTTTATCTTACTTTCAGTTGTTTTTAATGTATCTTTTTTCTCTTTATGTATTTCTTTTTCATTTTATCCCTGCACTCAACCAGCTCACCTTTTGTCTTCTGCTGTCTTAGCAACTCATTTGTCTCTCTTGTGAGCTTTTCTTTTATGGACGGGTAATGTTTTTTGAAATTTATTTGAGACCATGGAGAATTATTTTTCTGAGCTCCTAATCTATCGGGCAATGGTTCTTGCAATGTATTTTCTTTACCTGCTTGATTTTTATTTTCCCTCCCTACTTTTTTTTTGGATTATCTATACATATTTAATTTTTTTTCTTCTGCTTTTAATGGGTCAAATTATTTGAAGAATATGGCTGGATAACTGGGTAGAGGTGGAGGTGACATAAGTTGAAACACTGTAGGTTTACGTTTCTCATCTTAAAAACCCTCTAGGAAGACCTGTGATTTTCTCTGCCTTGGGACACCTCTGATCTCAACTTTTCAGTGTCCTAGCAGTCTTTACAACACACCACGTCCTTTATGTCACAACTCTGCTGCTGAGATCTGGCGGTGTGTGATAACTGCCTCTCCTCTTGCCTTAACCCCATTTTATCCATCCATGAACTGTTCAGGTTGTAGCCCAGAAAAATGACACATCAGTCTGATTATTCATTCTGTTCCACTTTCCCTGTGTCCCATAAAGTTACAGTGCCTGTTACTTTTGTTGGCCCTCTCATCTTTGCAGATCTTGTTACTCATTTAGGACAGAATCATTTGCTTTAAGACAAGTGTTTCTTGTTCACAACTTAAGCCAACATGTGCCTATTCTTAAAGTACTCCCTTGTCTTAGTCTAGATTTCCCAGTATGGAAACATACCTCATATTTGTATAATTTAATTGAAAATGACAGTTTTTTTCTGTCCCTCATGTAGTGTGCTGTGTTTCAAGGTCAGTTAATTAATTATTTCTTGTAATTTGGTAAATTGAGAGTTGAAATTCACAATTTCAAAAAAAAAAGAGGAATTCTAATAAAACACCTAGAACCATGTACATATACTTGTTTTATTCTCTTTGGCCTCATTGAAATGTCAAACATGGCAGACATGTGTGTGCTTTGCTTCAAATTTGTGGTCATGGAAACTCCTTATCCAGAGAAATGTTGAAAAAATACCTCATTTTTTCCCTTTAAAGGATAGATAACAGAAAAGTCAGAGGACTAAATTTTTAGTTATTCCACTCTTACCCCTTACCAATATTCTTGATCTTGAAATGTGCTGCTTAAAGTTGACTTTTGAGAGTCAAAATTTTGGGCAAGATCCTACCCAGTAGAAGGAAGGAACTTCCTTCTCACTGAGAATGCAAGTAATTTTCCTGAATCAATAAAATGTATTTCTAACTGATGATCCTTTAGATTAATAATAGTTGATGACCAGAAAATAGGAAATGCTTAAAATATGGAATAACTTAAGGAAATGAAAAATATTATCTAGGATTCTTGCATATTCTAGAATCAGAATTAGTTCTTATGTTTTGTAGACAAATACTATTAGAAGATTTTTTTTTCTTTTGCATTCATGCTCTTTATTATTCCAAAATTCTTTCAATTTAAACTAATTCACTTATTTTTTTTCTATATCAATGCAGTGAAATAAGTATTAGTTGGCACTATCACAGAAAAGAAAATCAAATTCCTCCAAAATTCACTGCTTTGAGGTAAATCACCTCAAGGAGATGGTAAGAATTAGATGGCAGCTCCAGGGCATCAAATGTTTGATATGCTCCCCACAGCCTCAGTTTATATACTTTCTTGTGTCTGACTGAGGAATAAGACACCAGTAAGCTGAAGATCAAACAAGCAACACTGAAAATGAAGGGGCCTAGGGAAAATGTTACATCCTAGAAGCTGAGCCTTGGGAGGAAATGGATTGATTAGATTTTATTTTCTATTCAGGATCGTGCCTCTGCTTCTTTGATAATTAAACAGTAGGCTAAAAAAGGGAGTGGGAAGAAGATAGTGGGGGGATAAAACACCCACATGATAAAAAAGTTCAGACTAGCATCTGTGATTTTAAATATTAATTTTAAAAGTTGTAGAAAGTATTAGCTTTAGATAACATACTGACTTTCTGCAGGAAAGAATTCTGTCTTTCTGTGCCTGGGGAGATGGTAATCAAGCTGGCATACTGGCAATCAATGTGAATTCATTAAAAAAAAAATGGAAAGTAAACAGGTGTCTTTAAAATTGTATCCCCATTTATGAACACTTTCAATATGAAATAGTTTTGATGTTGAAAATCAAACAAAACAAACAAATAAATAAATGAAACAAGGCAAGCAAACAACTGGAAAAATCCTAAAAGAAATCATCAGCCTCTGAAATTATTTTGGTTGCCCACTCTTCGAGATACATAAAACTTCTCTTAGCTAATGCCATCCTTTATACATATCCATTTGCTGCTTTTTTCTTAATTACCAAAATCAACATGCTTAGTGTAGAAAAAAATGGAAAAAATCCAGAAAAGCACAAAGAAATATTTTAAAACTATCCATGCTCTCCTCCTTCAGCTATAACCAACTTTGATATTTTGCAGGATATTCTTTTGTGTTTTTCCCCTGGTTACTTTTTCCCAAATTCACATGAAATGCAATACCTTTGTGTATACATTTTCATGAGTAAATACACAGAAATCCACATAAAAACAAAAATATAGTTTAAGGTATTTTTAAATTTTATATATGATATTATCCATATATTTCTGTGACAGCAGAATATTAATCTATATACATCATTATCATTCTTTTTTTTTTACAGTTTTGAGTAGCTCTTAGAAGCCCAGTCAGTATCCAATATCCCTTTTTTTCTGATAGAATCCAGTTTTATTGAAAGTAGAAGTGTACCCAGCTAAAACACAAAATCAACTATATTTACCATTGTCCTTTGCAGCTTACATAGCCATTTGACACAATCCTGGCCAATGAGTGTAGAGTTACCTTCTAGGGATTTCAGAGAAACTTTTATTTTCTCAGTAAAGATACTGCCCCTACTTACTTTGTCCTTTTCCTCCTTCTTGCTGCATGAAATAAGGATGTAATGGCTAGAGCTGCATGGGCCGTAATTCCACCATGAGTGAAGGGTTAAGTGAATCACCAATACCTTGACCTGACATTCCTAAACTGTTCCTGTAAACTTCTACTTATAGATAAAATCCCTTAATTTGCAAAAAATAAAATTGGACACTTATCTTATACCATACACAAAAATCAACTCCAAATAGATTAATTAATTAAATGTGAGATCTGAAACCATAAAACTAAAAGAGAACATAGGGGAAAAGCTCCTTGACATTGGTCTTGGCAGTGAGTTTTTGGAATTGACACCAAAAGCACAGGCAACAAAAGCAAAACTAAACAAGTGAGACTACATCATACTAAAAAGTTTCTGCAGAACAAAGGAAACCATCAACAAACAGAAAGGCAACTTACTAATTGGGAGAAGATATTTACAGATTATATAAGGGGTTAATATTCAAAATAGGTAAAGAACTTATTCAACTCAGTATCAAAAAAAAAAAAAAATCCAATTAGGAAATAGGCAGAGGACCTGAATAGGCATTTTTCCAAAGAAGACATCCACATGGCCAACAGACATATGAAAAGATGTTCAACATCAGTAATCATCAGGGAAATGCAAATCAAAACCACAACGAGATATCACCTCACATGTGTTAGAATGGCTATTATCAAAAAGCCAAGACAACGAGTATTGGCAAAGATGTAGAGAAAATGGAACCCTTGTGCACTGTTGGCATTTGTAATCCATTAAGAAAAACAGTATGGAAGTTCCTCAAAAAATTAAAAATAGAACTACCATATCATCTAGCAATCCCACTTCCAGGATTTTATCCAAAGGGAATAAAGTCACTATCTTGAAGAGGCATCTGTACTTCCAGGTTCATCACAGCATTATTCACAATAGTTGAGATATGGAAACAAACTGTCTATCAATAGATGAATGGATAAAGAAAATGTGTGTTTATATGTATGTACACACACACATACAATGGAGTGTTGCTCAACCATAGAAATAAGGAAACCATTCCATTTGCAACAATGTGGAGGAACCTAAGTGAAATAGACCAGACACTGAAAGACAAATACTGAAGGATCTCATTTATATGCGAAATCTTAAAAAGTTGAACTCATGGTAACAGAAAGTTGAATGGTAGTTACCAGGGCTTGAGGGGGTGGGCCAGGGGAAGGGGGAGATATTGGTCAAAGAGTATAAGATTAGAGCTATAAGATGAATAAATTCTGGAGACCTATCACACTGCGTGGTGACTATTGTTATGTATTGTATACTTGAAATTTGCTAAGATAGTAGGTCTTGGGTGTTCTCACAAAAATAGTAATTATGTGAGCTGATAGATGTGTTAATTAGCTTGATTGTGGTAATCATTTCACAATGTATATGTATATCAAAACATCACAGTGTACACCTTAAATATATACAATCATACCACAATATTTGTCAATCATACTACAATAAAATTGGAACAACAAAAAAACTAAGTTTTTTTAAAAACCCAAATTTTTTAAAGGCACTGCTTACTTATAATTGTAACTCTTGTGGCATATATAATAATAAGACTGGAAGCACAAAATTTTAATATAATATATACAATATATAATATTTAATAAATATTAGGATGCACTCTTTCATATATATAGATGCATCATAAATTAGTTAACTATTCAACAGGTAAAGGAAATTTAGAATATTTTTAACTTTTCACTATTACAACAGTGATACAATGGGTATATTTGTACATATCTGTGCCTGTCAAATTTTCTACATATTTTCCATTTTTTTGCCATTTTGCAGTTTGTTTTTTTTTTAACATCTTTATTGGAGTATAATTGCTTTTAATAAGTCCTTTTGTTCAATCTGCCATCTCACCAAATCATATTTTATTTAAGTTTCTTCTTATTTTTTAGCTCATTATTGTTTTATGTTTTAAAATTTCAGCATTCATTTATGAACCTATATATATGAATGCATATCTACATACATTAAATATTTTACATATATTTATATTATGTAATATTTATTTATATTTAAATATTTATATTTAAACTATATGAAATAGGTAATATACTAAATATGTATTAATAAGAATTATATATTTATATTTAATCTCTAAACAAAATATTTTAGAGAAGCATGTTTCTGTTATCATGGGCAAGAAAGTCTCTTTGAGGATATTAATTATACTTATTTAAACTTTTATTCTGTTTTTCTCTGTTATGTCTCTTTAACTGTGATATTAATTTTCTTGCAATTTAGATTTGGCAATTCCAGCCCCCTTAACCACCACCAAGCTTTTGCTGTTTTTTCTGAATATCTGAAAATTCTTAGGAGATTCTAGACTGCAGTTTGAAAGGCAGGGAGCATTTCTTTGGTCTTCATGAGTGTCTCCGAGGGCTTTGCAGTGAATGTAGGTTCTGACTACTGTAGACTCATCTTTGCTGTGGATACCTGGGTGAGAGTACCTGGGGGCAGGCATAGCTTGTGAGTCACTTATCTTCAGGATACTTCCTTCTTGAAGTGCCTTTGTGGTTGTACGGTGCTTGGGACCCTTCTCAGATTCATTTGCCTGGTCTAGGAGTGTATAGTGTGAAAATGTGCAGTTCATAGAGTTGTGCACTGTGGTTTACTGAGGAGAGGGGCGGATGCAGTGGGCAGTCCTCAGAGTCAATATTCAGACAGTAGAGAAATTAGTTCAGCCAAAATGTGTATTCAGCCAAAATGTGTATTTCCCTCAGTATCACTGAGGTCAAATATCTTTACATGTATTTCTCTGAACACTAGTATCTACATTTTTATGAGTCATATGTTTATATTCTTTACCCATACCCCATTGCTTGTGTTGTGTTTGTTTTTAAATGATTTTAGGGGATATTGTCTACTTTATATGTTAGAAATACTTCCCACTTTATTACTCACATTTCACGAGTCATTTGTTTTTTACCCTTCAGAAGTTTTAAATTTTATTGTAGTTAAATATGTCAGTGGTTCTCTTCTTAACTTTCTCATTTTCTAGCTTTAGCTTTTGAAGATGTTTGAGGCTTTCATTCCTTCTCCAAGGTTAAACATGCAGTTGCATATCTTTGTCTCTGATATCTTTTATTTTAAAATTTAGGTCTTGGTAAATCCTGGGGAGGTAATGTACAGCACAGTGACTATAGTTTAATAATATTTTATTGCGTATTTGAAAGTTGCTAAGAGAGTAGATCATAAAAGTTCTCATCATAAGAAAAAAATCTCTATATAGGGTGACGGATGTTAACTAGATCTATTGCAGTGATCATTCTGTAATATATACAAATATTGAATCATTATTTTGTACACCTGAAAATAACATAATGTTATATATCAATTATATACCAATAAAAATTAAATAAATAAAAATTTAGGACTTCAATCTTCCTGGAATTTAATTTGGTAAATGGAGTAATAAAGGAAACATTAAACATTTTATTTTTCCAAATGGCAGTTGCCCAAACTTTCTTTATTGACCAGTTCATGATTTTCCCAATGTCTTCTAGTGTCATCTCTATCATAAACCACATTTCCATATAATCATGAGTCTCAATATTCTGGACTTGTCAGTTCCATTTTGTTTACTTATTATTTGAGCATCAAAAATTCTTCAATTTTACAATTTTCTGTATAGAAATCTTATATTTTCCCTTAGTTTTATTCCTTGATATCCAAATGTTTATGGCTACTTTGAATAGATTCATTTAAATTTTATTTTCTAATATTTATTGATGATATAAAGAGATGCCATTGACTTTGTAAATTGACTTTTTTCCTGTAAATTTCCAAAAATCACTTGATAATTCTAATACTTTATTACCACTTATTAATTCTAATGATTTAACTTTAGCTTCTTTTTGGAGTTTTGCCTGCACAATTCTTTTGCAAATATTTTTTTTTCTTCTAGTTGCATTGAGTTATAATTGACATACAGCACTGTGTAAGTTTAAGGTGTTCAGCATAATGATTTGACTTACATACATCATGAAATGATTGCCACAATAAGTCTAGTTAACATCCATCATCTTATATAGATACAGAATTAAATAGAAAAAAATGTTATCCTTGTGATGAGAACTCTTAGGATTTACTTTTTAACAGCTTTCATGTATAACATAGAGCTGTGTTGCTTGTATTTATCATGGTGTACATTACATCCCTAGTTCTTATTTATCTTATAACTGGAAGTTTGTACCTTTTGATGGCCTTCATTCAATTCTCACTCTTCCCAACCCCCACATCTAGTACCACTAATCTGATCTCTTTTTCTATGAGTTTGTTTGTTTCTTTGTTTGTTTTTGAAGTATAACTGACCTACAACACTGTGTTATTTCCTAGTGTACAACATAGCGATTCAATATTTCTATACATTTCAAAATGATCACCACAATATGTCTAGTTACCATCTGTCACCATACAAATACTTAGTTATTGACTGTACTTCCTACTGTACATTTCCTACCCATGACTCATTTATTTTGCACCTGGAAGTTTGTACCGCTTAATCTCCCTCACTTATTTCTCTCCTCCCCCAACCCCCTTCCCCTCTGGAAACTACCTGTTTACTCTCTGTATCTATGATACTCTTTCTCTTTTGTTATATTTGCTCATTTGTTTTGTTTTTTAGTTTCCTCATGTAAGTGAAAACATACAGTATTTGTCCTTCTGTGTCTGACTTATTTCACTTAGCATAAAACCCTCTAGATCTATCCATGTTGTCACAAATGGCAAGATTTCATTCTTTTTATGGCTGATATTCCACTATGTGTATATATATATATATATATATATATATATATATATATATATATACACACACACACACACACATATATATATATATATATACATATATATACACCTTCTTTATCCATTCATCTCTTGATGGACCCGTAGGTTGCTTCCATATCATGGCTACTGTAAATAATGCTGCAGTGAACATAGGGGTTGCATGTATTTTTCCAAATTAGTGTTTTTCTTTTCTTCAAATAAATACCCAGACATGAAATTGCTGTATCATATGGTAGTTCTAGTTTTAGTTTTCTGAGGAATCTCCATACTGTTTTCCATAGTGGCTGCACCAATTTACATTCCCCCCAACAGTGTACAAGGATTCCTTTTTCTCTGCATCCTTTCCAACATTTGTTATTCGTAGACTTTTTAATGAGTGAGGTTGCATCCCATTGTGCCTTGCTGAAGGGCCCAAGGTCTCCAAGCTGGTTTTGGCCTGTTGGTGGGCAGAGCTGTAACCCTGGGGCATTCCAGGTCTTGGTGTCAGCCTGCTGGTTGACAGGGCCAGGGCCCAGGGGATCCCAGGCATGGTGTCCACCTACTGGTGGGTTGGGCTGGGGCCCAGGGAGTCCCAGGGCTAGTGCTGGCTCATTGGTGGGTGGAACCATGTCCCAACGTCTCTGGCTGCTGCACACTGAGGGTTCTGAAGCTGGAGCCAACCTGCTGGTGGGAAGGCTAGACTCTAACATGGCTGAGTCCTGGGATCATTGGCTGCAGGACTTCTGAGATCGCAAAATTGATGTCAGCCTATTGGGGGGGGGGGGGCCAAATCCCAACTGCTGACTACAGAGCCTGGGGGTCCTGAGGCTAGTGCTGGTGCACTGGTGGGTGGGACCAGGTCCTGAGCCCTCTGGTGGGTGAACTTAGGTCCTGGAGTAGCTGAGGGGTCAGGGGGTCCTAAGGCAGCTAGCCTGCTTGTAGGTGGGGCTGTGTCCCCACCTGTCTAGCTGCTTGGCCTGTCATCCTAGCACTGGTAATGACAGGCTGGTATGTGAGTCCAGGTCCCAGTGCTAATAAGCTAGAGTGAGGACTCCAAAATGGCACTTGCCAGCACCAGTGTCCTTGTGGTAGAAAACGCTCCCCAAAATGGCTGCTTCCAGTGTCTATGTCCAGAGGGTAAATTACAATTACCTCCTGACTCTCTAGGTTACTCTCCAAGGTCAACAGGTGGGTCTGACCTAGGCTCCTTTCAAATTACTTCTTCTGCCCTGGGTCCTGGAGCATGTGAGGTTTTGTGTGTATCCTTTGAGAGTAGAGTCTCTATTTCCTACAGTCCTCTCGCTCTCCCAAAAGTAAGCCTCACTGGCCATCATAGCCAAACATCTGGGGAGCTTGTTTTCCTAAAGCAGGACCCTCAGGTGGGGACCCCAGTGTGGGACTTGGACCCCTCACTCCTTTGGGGAGAACTTCTGCAATTGTAATAATCCTCCCATTCGTGGGTCACTCACCTGGGAGTATAGGTCTTATTTATGCATGCCTGTGCCCCTCCTATTCTTCTTGTTGTTGTTCCTTCTTTATTTCTTTAGTTGTAGATGATTCTTTCTGTAGTCTTCAGGTCATTTTAATAAATAGTTGCTTTCTAAATAGCTGTAATTTTGGTGTGCCTGTGGGAGGAAGTGAGCTCAGGTTCTTCCTGCTCCGCCATCTTCATTAGGTAATTCTCTACATGCACAACTGAATTGCATGTAAATAAGAACAGTTTTATTCCTTTCTTTCTAATCCTTTTACATTTCATTTTTACTTGTCTTATGAAATTAACTGGAACTGCCAGTACAATGATGAATAATGATGACATTGGGCATATTTGTCTCATTCCCAATTTAGAG
The DNA here is from genome assembly GCF_026419965.1 of Kogia breviceps. Lineage (NCBI taxonomy): Eukaryota > Metazoa > Chordata > Mammalia > Artiodactyla > Physeteridae > Kogia > Kogia breviceps. Next base: position 108,427,252 of record NC_081313.1, read on the forward strand.
AGAAAACTTTCAACATTCACTATTTTGAATGGTGTTCTTTGTAGATCTTTTAGTAGGTTTCCTTTATCTGACTAAAGAAGTTTCTTTTATCTTTTAATTTACTGAATATATATATATATTAGAATATATAACGTATTAGAAGCGATGTTGAGAAAATGTTATTTCTGCATCTACTGATATTATGATATTTTTCCTTGATTGTAGTAATGTGTATGAACACATTGGCTGACTGTAGGTAAGTAAGTCAACCTTGCATTCTTTAAATAATCCCTATTTTGTCATTGCATCCTGGCAGGAAAGCAATGATCCGATGAAATTGAGTATTTTGAAGATAATTTAAGCAAAAGGGTGGTTTAAAAGGATATGGACTAGAAAATGAAGAAACCACAAGAATAATAGTGCAGCCCTATTAGTCTCCCTAGGCCTGCAGGCATGAGTGTTGAGAGTGGTTACAGAACAAGAAGAAAGAGGTGCTGATTGGAAAGGGATGCCTGACAGAAGCTGAGAAATTGATAAACCTGCTTTAGTCTCCTTCTTTCTTCTAATCTCTGACTAGTGCTTCCCATTGGCCAAACTCAGATGAAAGCTTAATGGAAGAGTTCATTGATGCAGTCCTTGCAGGCTTTTTCCCATTGTACCAAGTAGGGTAGATCTGAAAAAAACTTTAAAATATGTCAAATATGGTCATGTGTTTTTCTTTTCATTTATTTCTGGATTCAATTTTTGCATTTATGTTCAGGAATGAAATTGGCCTTGAAATTTCCTTTCTTATAATTTCCTTTATGCTGGCCTTATAAAATAATTTGGATATTTAAAATTTTTTTTCTCTCAAAAAGTATTTTTCAGATTGGCATTATTTTTACCTTAAAAATTTCTTAGAATTGGCTGGTTGGAGACGTCTGATAGTAGTTGTATTTTCTTTTTTTTTATATTTTATTTTTTTATATTGGTCTAAACAAGGATTTATCACTTTTATTAGTGTTCTCAAAGAACCAAATTTAGCCTTAGCTAACTCTATTTTAAAATTTTTTTTCATTAATCTCTACTCATTTTTTTCTTGTACTTTATCACAATTTAATCTTCTGTTCCATTGTTTTGAAATACTTAACTCACTGAGTTTGAGTTTTATTCCTTTTCTAATATGCATTTAAGTGTGTAAATGCCCTACTGTATCCATATCCCCTAGGTTTTGATTAAAAAGATTTTTATTATACCTTACATTCCATTTGGTTAAAAATATTTTTTATTTTCGTTTTTTGACTCATAGGTTATTTAGAAGTCTTTTTCTTTTTTTAATTGAAGTATAGTTGTCTTACACTATTATATTAGAATTAGGTGTACAACATAGTAATTTAATATTTTTATAGATTACACTGCACACATAATTATTATAAAATATTAACTATATTCCCTGTGGTGTACATTATATCTTTGTAAATTATTTATTTTATACCTACTAGTTTGTACCTCTTAATCCCCTTCCAACTATTTTCCCCTCCCCACACACCACTCCCCTCTGTTAACCACTACTTTATTCTCCATATTTATGAGTCTGCTTCTGTTTTGTTATATTTGTTCTTCTGTTTTATTTTTCAGATTCTGCATATAAGTGAAGAATATTTTCTTTCTCTGTCTGATTTATTTCACTAAGTGTAATACCCTCCACATTGTCAAAAATGGCAAAATTTCATTCTTTTATGGCTGAGTAATATTCCATTATATGTATGTTTGTGTCTGTGTGTGTGTGTGTGTGTGTGTGTGTGTGTATACACACTGTTCATGGACACTTAGGTTGCTTCTGTATCTTAGCTATCATAAATAATGCTTCTTTGAACATTAGGGCACATAAATCTTTTTGAATTTGTGTTTCTGTTTTCTTTGAATAAATACCTAGGAGTGGAATTGCTGGATCATATGGTGATTCTATTTTTAATTTTTTTGAGGAATCTCTATATTGTTTTCCATAGTGTCCACACCAATTTACATTCTTACCAACAGTGCCTGAGGGTTCCTTTTAATCCACATCCTTACCAACACTTGTTATTTCATGTCTTTTTGATGATACCCATTCTGACAGGTGTGAGGTAATATCTCATCATGGTTTTGAATTTTGTTTCCCTGATGATTAGTCATGTTGAGTATCTTTTTATATTCCTGTTTGCCATCTGTGGAAAACAGATGGAAAATATCTATTCAGGTCCTCTTCCCATTTTTAAATTAGGCTGTTTGTTTTTTTGATGTTGAGTTGGATGATTTCTTTGTATATTTTGGATATTAACCCCTTATCAGACATACTGTTTGCAGGTATCTTCTCCCATCCAGTATGTTGCTTTTTGTTTTGTTGGTGGTTTTCTTTGCTGTGAAGAAACTTTTAAGTTTGATTAGTCACATTTGTTTATTTTTCTTGTTGTTACCCTTAACTGAGGAAGCAGATACAAAAAAATATTGCTAAGAGTGATGTCAAAGAGTGTACTGCCTATGTTTTCTTCTAGGAGTTTATGGTTTCATTCTTACATTTGAGTTTTTAATCTATTTTGAATTTATTTTTGTATATGATGTGAGAAAATGTTCTAGTCCCATTCTTTTGCATGTAGCTGTCCAGTTTTCCAACACCACTTATTGAAGAGACTGTTGTTTTACCATTGTATATTCTTGCCTCCTTTGTCATGGATTAATTGACCACATGTGTTTGGGTTTACTTCTGGACTCTCTGATATATGTGTCTCTTTTTGTGCCAGTACCGTACTGTTTTTATTACCATTTAACTTCATAGTAGCATCTCAAGTGAGGGAGTGTGAAACCTTAAGCTTTGTTCTTTTTTCTCAGGATTGCTTTGACTATTTGGGGTCTCTTGTAGTTTTATATAAATTTCAGGATTATTTGTTCTAGTTCTGTGAAAAATGCCACGGGTTGATAGGGATTGCTTTGAATCTGTAGATTGCTTTGGGTAGTATTGACATTATAACAGTATTAAAGCATCCAACCCATGAACACAGGATATTTTTCAACTATTTATATCATCTTCAATTTCTTTCATCAATGTCTTATAGTTTGCAGAATACAGGTGTTTTACCTCCTTGGTTAAACTTATTCCTAAGTATTTTATTCTTTTTGATTCAGTTGTAAATGGGATTGTTTTCTTGATTTATCTTTCTGATAGCTCATTTTTACTGTATAAAAATGCAACAGATTTCTATATGTTAATCTTGTATCCTGCCACTTTATTGAATTCATTTATTAGTTCTACTAGGTTTTTGGGGGGGAATTTTTAGGGGTTTTTCTATATAGTATCATGTCATCTGAAAACAGTGACAGTTTTAATTCTCCCTTTCCAATTTGGATGCCTTTTATTTCTTTTACTTGTCAGATTATATTGTTAGAGCTTCTAATATGTGTTAAATAGATGTGGTAAGAGTGCACATCCTTGTCTTGTTCCTGATCATAAAGGAAAAGTTTTCAGCTTTTTACCATTGACTATGATGTTAGCTATGGGTTTGTCATGAATGGCCTTTGTTATGTTGAAGTATGATCCCTCTGTACCCACTTTCTTGAGTGTTTTTATCATGAATGAATATTGGATTTTGTCAGATGCTTTTTCTGCATCTGTAATCATGTGATTTTTATCCTTTGTTTTGTTAATGTGGTGTATCACATTGATTGATTTGTTCATATTGAACTATCCTGGCATCCCTGGAATAAATCCCATTTGATCATGATGTTTAATCCTTTTTATGTATTGTTGAATTTGGTTTGCTAATATATTATTGATGATTTTTGCATCTATGTTCATTAGGGATATTGGCCTGTAATTTTCTTTTTTTGTAGGGTCATTGTTTGGTTTTTGTATTAGGGCAATGCTGTTCTCTTAGAATGAGTTTGGAAGTGTTCTCTCCTCTTCAGTTTTTTGGAATCGTTTGAAAAGTATAGGTATTAACTCTTCTTTAAACGTTTCATAGAATTACCTTGTGAAGCCATGTGGTCCTGGACTTTTGTTTTTTGGAAGTTTTTTAAATTACTGTTTCAATTTCATTACTAGTAATTGGTCTGTTCACATTTTCTATTTATTTATGATTCGGTCTTAGAAGATTGTATGTTTCTAGGAATTTATTCATTTCTTCTAAGTTGTCCAGTTTGTTGGTGTATAACTTTTTGTGGTTCTCTTATGATTGTTTGTATTTCTGTGGTATTGCTTATAACTTAATCTTTTGTTTCTAATTTTATTTATTTTGCTCCCTCTCTTTTTTCTTGATGAGTCTAACTAAATGATTATCAATTTTCTTTATCTTTTCAAAAAATCAGCTCTTAGTTTCATTGACCTTTTCTGTTGTTATTTTGGTCTCTTATTTATTTCTGTTCTGATCTTGCTTATTTTCTTCCTTCTGCTGACTTTGGGCTTTGTTTGTTCTTCTTTTTCTAATTTCTTTATGTAGAAAGTTAAATTGTTTATTTGAGTTTACTTGAGTAGGCCTATGTATTGCAATAAACTTCCCCTATAGTACTGCTTTTGCTTTCTCTCATAGATTTTGGAAGTATGTGTTTATATCTTCATTCTTCTCAAGTTATTTTTTTATTTCCTCTTTGATTTCTTCATTGGTTGATTGGTTTTTTCAGTAGCATGTTGTTTAGTCTCCAACTGTTGGTTTTTTTCTAATTCTCTTTGTATACTTGATTTCTAGTTTCATACCATGTGGTCGGAAAAGATGCTTAATTCAACTTCAGTTTTTTAAATTTATTGAGACTTGTTTTGTTACCTAGCATGTGGTCTATACTGGAGAAAGTTTGATGTGCACTTGAAAAGAATGTGTATTCTGTTTCAGGTGAATGGAGTATTCTGTAGATATCTATCAAGTCCATCTGCTTTAACATGTCAGTTAAGGCCACTGTTCCTTTATTGATTTTCTTTCTGGGTGATCTGTCCATTGACATAAGTGGGGTATTAAAGTTCCCTACTATTATTATATTAGTTAATTTCTCCTTTTATGTCTATTAATATTTGCTTTATATATTTAAGTGCTCCTATATTAGGTACATATATGTTTACGAATGTTATAACCTCTTCTTTGATTGACTCCTATGTCATTACATAATGCCCTTTTTTGTCTTTTGTTATAGACTTTGTTTTAAGGTCTATTTTATCTACTATGAATATTGCTACCCTAGGTTTCTTTTCATTTCTGCTTGCATGGAATATTTTTTTCCATCCTTTCACTTTCAGCTGTGTGTGCCTCTCAGGTCTGAAGTGAGTCTCTTATATGCAGCATATTGATAGGTCTTTTTTTTTAGTGCATTTGGCTAACTTGTGTCTTTTGATTGGAGCATGTAGTTCATTTACACTTAAAGTGATTATTGATAGGTGTGTACTTATTGCCTTTTTTTTTTTTTTTTTTTTTTTTTTTGCGGTATGTGGGCCTCTCACTGTTGTGGCCTTTCTCGTTGCAGAGCACAAGCTCTGGACGCGCAGGCTCAGCGACCATGGCTCACGGGCCCAGCCACTCCGCAGCATGTGGGATCTTCCTGGACGGGGGCACAAACCCATGTCCCCTGCATTGGTGGGTGGGCTGTCAACCACTGTGCCACCAGGGAAGCCCCTACTTATTGCCATTTTATTACTTGTTTTCAGGTTGTTTTTGTAGCTCTTCTCTGTTCTTTTCTTCTTTTTTCAGTCTTTTTTCCCTTGTGGTCTGATGATTTTCTTTACTGTTATGTTTAGGTTCCTTTTTTGTTGTTTTGTTTTTTGTTTTTCTGTTGTAAGTTTTTGATTTGTGGTTACTATAGGTCCATATATATCAATATCAACTTGTTTCAAACTGATAGTCTTTAATTTTAAACACATTCTAAAACCTCTACTTTTTTAGCCCCCCACACGTTTTATGTTTTGGTTCATATTTTACATCTTTATGTATATTCCTTAACTGTTTATTGTAGTTATAGTTGATTTTACAATTTTTATCTTTTAACCTTCATACTAGCTTAAGTGTTTGATCCACTGTTTTTATAGTATATTTACCTTTGCCAGTTAGGTTTTTCCTTCATATATATTCTTATTTCTTGTTATAGCCCTTTCTTTTTTCACTTAAAGAAGACTGTTTAACATTTCTTGTAAGGCTAGTTTAGTGGTGATGAACTCTTAGTTTTTTCTCATCTGGGACATTCTTTCTCTGTCCTTCAATTCTGAATGATAACCTTACCAAGTAGAGTATCCTTGGTTATAGGGCTTTTTTTTTTTTCTTTCTTTCTTTCAGCACTTTAAATACATCATGACACTCCTTTGTGGCCTAAAAATTTTCTGCTGAAAAATCAGCTGATAGGCTTATAGTGAGTTCCCTTGAATGTAACTCTTTTTCTTTTGCTGCCTTTAAAATTCTCTCTTTAACTTTTATGATTTTAATTATGATATGTCTTGGTGTGGGCCTCTTTGGGTTTATCTTGTGTGGGACTCTATGCTTCCTGGATCTGGATATCTGCTTCCTTCTTCAGGTGAAGGAAGTTTTCAGCCATTATTTTATCAAATACATTTTCTGCCTCTTTCTTTCTGTCTTCCTTCTGGGACCCCTATAATGTGAGTGTTCGTATGGTTGATGTTGTCCCAGAGGTCCCTTAAACTATCCTCATTTAAATTTGTTTTTTACTTTTTGCTCTTCTGATTAGGTGATTTCCACTATCCTGTCTTATAAGTCTTTTATATTCTTCTGTATCATATAATCTGCTGTTAATTCCTTCTAGTGTATTTTTCATTTCAGTTATTGTATTCTTCAGCTCTAATTGGTTCTTCTTTAATACTTTCTAGTTCTTCGTTCTGTTTTCCACCAAGTTCAGTGAGCATTTTTATGACCATTGCTTTGAATTCTTTATCAGGTAAATTACTTATCTCTGTTTCATTAGGGTTTTTTCCTGCAGTTTTATCCTGTTCTTTCATTTGAAACATATTACTCTTGTCTTCTCATTTTGTTTTTCCTCTCTATGAAATTAAGGGAAAGTATTCACTATCCCAGCCTTGAAGGTGTATCCTTGTTTGGGGGTGGCAGTCTCCATGTGCCCATTGGCTTTGGTGGGAAAACTGGATCTGAATAAGCACAGGCTGAGTCTTCTCTTAGAGTGCACTGGGCACCATTGCCTTGGTCGGGGGGAGGTGGTGGAGGGCTGGACCCTGAGGGCTAGAGCTAGGGCCCAGTTCTAGCTTGGACTTCTCCCCGTGATGATGGATGTCATGGAATTGGCAAGGGCAAGGTTAGAGCCAGAGGGACTGGAGCCTAAGCCTGGTGCCAGCTGCAGCTTCTCACACAGCCCAGTGACATTTGCTGCTTTGGCTGGAGGTGGGACCGGGACCAGAAGGTCTGGAGCAGCAGCTGAATGCAAGTTTTGGCTTCTCCCCTGCATGAGGACATTTGCCACCTTGGTTAAGAGCAGGGCAGGAGCAGGAGAAGCTGGAACCAGAGCCTGGTGTGGGCTAGGGGCATGCTGGGGTATCCCAGCAGGCCAGCCAGAGCACCACACAGTTTTCAATCTGCTGCCTTTGCACTGGGACCAGGAGCAAACAAGTATTTGTGTGTGCTTTTCAAGAGCAGAGTTTCAGTTTCCTATAGCTCTCTCTTAAGTCCCACTGGTTTTCAAACCAGCCAAGGGGGCTGTGTAGAAGTCTGTTTCTTTTTCATTTCTGAATATATGTACTTTCTTTTCTTTCTTTTACTATACCTTCTTCTGTTTGGTTTTTGATTCCTAACTTAACTGAACTTTGTTCAGAGAACACATATATGAAATACGTATGGCTTCAATCCTTTGAAATTTGTTGAAATATGCCTTCTGACCTGGTATTTGGTATTTTTTCTAAATGTTCTATGTGTGCTTGAAAAAAATGTTTATTTTATAGTTTCTGTTTGTAAGAGTCTATGCATGTCCACTCAGTCAATTTTGTTTATTACATTCAAATTTTCTATATTCTTAACTTTCTTTCTTGATCTATCAGTTACTGACAAAAGTGTGCTTTACCTTCAGGAATGAGAAATGTCTTATTGTAACTGTGGATATGTTTACTTCTCCTTATAATTTCATCAATAAAATGTATGATTTTCTTTAGTTTTTTTCTAGCTTATTGGTATAAAGTTGTATATATTATTCTATAATTTCCATGAGTTCACATACCAAAACTAAGGAATATTTTTATTTTGATACACAAGAATAGAATTGCATTTGACCATAATAAACATATATGATGTTAAAATGGCAGTCTTTTTTTTTCCTGTGCACTAATCTTTTTTTTAACATCTTTATTGAAGTATAATTGCTTTACAATGGTGTGTTAGTTTCTTCCTTATAACAAAGTGAATCAGTTATACATATACATATGTTCCCATATCTCTTCCCTCTTGCGTCTCCCTCCCTCCCACCCTCCCTATCCCACTCCTTTAGGTGGTCACAGAGCACGGAGCTGATCTCCCTGTGCTATGTGGCTGATTCCCACTAGCTATCGATTTTACATTTGGTAGTGTATACATGTCCATACCACTCTCTCACTTTGTCCCAGCTTACCCTTCCCCCTCTCCGTGTCCTCAAGTCCATTCTCTAGTAGGTCTGCGTCTTTATTCCCATCCTGCCCCTAGGTTCTTCAGAACCTTTTTTTTAAGATTCCATATATATGTGTTAGCATATGGTATTTGTTTTTCTCTTTCTGACTTATTTCACTCTGTATGACAGACTCTAGGTCCATCTACCTCACTACAAATAACTCAGTTTTGTTCATTTTTATGGCTGAGTAATATTCCATTGTATATATGTGCCATATCTTCTTTATCCATTCATCTGTTGATGGACACTTATGTCCTGGCTATTGTAAATAGAGCTGCAATGAACATTTTGGTACATGACTCTTTTTGAATTATGGTTTCCTCAGGGTATATGCCCAGTAGTGGGAATGCTGGGTCGTATGATAGTTCTATTTTCAGTTTTCTTTGTTTTTCTTTCTGACTTACTTCACTCTGTTTGACACACTCTATGTGCATCCACCTCACTACAAATAACTCAATTTCGTTTCCTTTTATGGCTGAGTAATATTCCATTGTATATATATGCCACATCTTCTTTATCCATTCATCTGTCCATGGACACTTTGCTTGCTTCCATGTCCTGGCTACAATAAATAGAGCTGCAGTAAACATTGTGATACATGACTCTTTTTGAATTATGGTTTTCTTAGGGTATATGCCCTTAGTGGGATTGCTGGGTCGTATGATAGTTCTATTTTTAGTTTTTTAAGGAACTTCCATATTGTTCTCCATAGTGGCTGTATCAATTTACATTCCCCACCAACAGTGCAAGAGGATTCCCTTTTCTTCACACCCTCTCCAGCATTTGTTGTTTGTAGATTTTTTGATGATTATGATGGCCCAAAATGGCAGTCTTGTTCCTTTAGAGGAAGAGGCATTGAAATAGCCATTATTAATGTGTCTTTTACTGAAATGTTGCCAAAATTTCCTCCATCCCAGTATACGTCCTTTTGCAAATACTTAAGCAATTAATTACACTCCCTTACCCTCTCTGCTAAACTAAATGCCACATTGATGGAGAGGCTTTGAATTGGTTTATGCTACTTTCTCATTCAAATCATATGTGGTTCGTATAAAATGGTGTGTTCTTTTTGACATTATACTTACCTATTAGAAACATCAGAAAGGTGGAAAAGACTCATGGGTTTTGAGGTTTTTGGTTCATTGTGCTTTGTGGAGTTTTGCCGGATTCTTATGTAGCTAGAGCATAATCAATATTTCCTGTGATTTATGACTTCCACTTCTAAGAAACTATAGTAGATTACTCTTATCTGCTAGCATTCTCTTTTCTTTGACTGTAGATATGTTGAACAGTAGATGTAGCTTTTGTTCATAAATTCCATCTTTTCAAATTATAGTATTTCAGTTGGTACATAACAAGACATATGTTATACTTATGAGACCATACCAGCTTTATAGTAAAGCCAAATTTGAATATGTGCTGTCTTACTGTATGTCTCAGGGAGGCATCAAAGCAGTACAACCAGCTTTTGACCTTTGGAGTGGAAAGAAGTTCTAATAACTCTTATTGCATAACTGTATTGGTAAAGGGACCTTCTTCACTGCACTACCACAGGATATTAATCTGGAAAGCATGAAAATAGCCTTATGAATACCTGGGCTCATCACAGTGAAGCAAGAAACCAAGGCTTCCAAGACTGGAGGACACTGGTACTCACCAACCGCAAAGAAATGGCTTTGGCCTTGAGAGAACTTTGCTGAGCATAGAAATGACAGATCAATGGGAAAACTGTTGATAAAGCAATAACCATTATCCTTGAAGTATTTAATCAGCCAGAACAATTTTATGGTTTCTTAGTCCTTAATCATTTTAAATGACTCATAAACCTGTTGAATAGAACTAAGATCATTTGGCAGTAATTAACTTATATAAAAACATTTTACTCAAAGTCAAAGAGATTACATGCCAAACAGGACTATGATAAAAATGCACTTATCTGCTCATTCCTATAATGGCATTCAGAGATCTTCTGGGAGAGTACAGTGTAATTCAGGTGCCTTTAAGGAATGAATAATGAACATACTGTCACTAGAGAAATTTAGCCTCCTGTGAGATAACATTTTAAAATATTAGTAAACCTGGATATTGCCATCAGAATTACCTTTCTAAAATGTATTAGGTTACACTATTTTACTACAGTATTCATTCAGTTCCCTAAAAAATTAAGTTCAAACACTTTTAATTTAGTGTTCAAGGCTCTATATAATATAACCACAAGTTACCTCTCCAGCTAAATTTCCCATTGCTCCACTCTGTATTCTGATCTAGCATGCCGCTGTTATTTTGTTTCCCAATCATGTCAGCTAGTTCTGCATCTTCTTTTCCTGCCTATACTGATTTCTCACTCTGCGATGCTTTTCCCCGTGTTCCCTTAGAGTAAAAACTGGAGGTGTTGCTCACATGAAACATTCTCTTTAAACCTTCCTGGATTCTCACAGTTAGGATGCATTTTTTTCTTACTCCAAGCTCTCATGGCACAATGGTTGCATCTTCATTTGATGTTTATTTCACTCTCTCTCCCAGAGATTTGAAGGTCATTATGAGTAATTGATCTTGTGTTCCCAAAGCTTAGCAATAACTAACATTTATTTATTGAACATTCTGTGCAGGATACTATTTGCTTGGGATACAAATATGAAAAGACATTGTCCTTGCACTTGTTTGGTTCTTATTAAATACATGAGTGACTGAATGACAAGGGAGAGGTCTTAGTTCTCAGTCACTGATAATGAGTTGGCCGTCATCTTAAAGATTATGTACTTCTAGAAAATCTGATGAACAGAATGAGGGGAAGATATTTAAAAACACTCCTTTTGGGAGTTCTTATAAAGAAAATATAGCAGTTGGGATATTTTAAGATGGAAGACCCTTGGATCACTAGTTTTGAGATTCCCTATAGCTGCTTTATAATATATAATAATTTAACAAGTGAAATTATCATCTCATTTAGCTTGAGTCTTGTGGGAAAGAGCCTTGAGGACTTCTCTCCATGGATGGCTGCATCCTATCAGTCCCATACATAGTATTTGGGGGGATTTATAGCTCTTAGCACTTATGGAATTCTTTTATCTGAGATTGTGATCACTATTCACATTTTCCTGAAAGCTGAATTCTTCACTGAAGAAGCTGCCTGAAATATATGAGATTGTAAAGTTGAGAGCCAGACACAGTTGAGAAGTTAGTTTGGGGATATAGTATTGAAAGTTTTCCTAAGGAATTTGAATTTTTAATTAGCAGTAGTGATATGGGAAAAAATTTATCAAAAGTCCAAGCTCTTGTTTAACTCATCCAAAAATAAATTGGGGTGAGGAACACAAGACACAAAGGAAGACACACACACACACACACACACACACACACACACACACGAGCAAAAAGAACAAAGAAGCAGTTTATTCAGGGCAGAAGCGAAAGGACACACTCTGAAAAGAGTGTGGGCATCTTCGCGAGTTAGGGGCACCCTGGAGTGTTGTTGATCCCCCTTTTTTAATCTTATTTTTAGCCCTTTGAATGGGTGAGGTCTTTTTGATTAGGGGTGGAATATTCATTGAGGGGGCGGTTGAGGTGTGGCCTGGATTGCACCAGGTTGCATCAGCTCCCAGTCCTGCACATTTGTCTCCTGAAACCATCTTACATGTGCTCTAAGAGCTGTTTTCCCTTAAATTTTCCCTTACTAGTTGAGTGCCACACATGGAAGGTCATACAGGGTCATCAACAACCTGTGCATTTTTATTGTGCATGCTCCGTGGTTTTCATGGTCAGATTTTCTTACTCAGATACGACAGAGTTTCTGTTTTAGATGCCATTCCTTCGTGTGTCATGGCCTTATTAAGTACAAAACAAGGAGGTAGCTTTGCCTTCCACCTAATGCCTGTACATGAGGAGACTGTCTTTGGGCCTGGCCCTGTCTTTCCTGCCTCAGTTCTGATTAGTTGAATGACTTAATGGCCATCGTACCCAAGGCAGGTCAGTGTGCCAAAAAAAGAGATTAGCTACACAAATAAGTGAATGGAGATTCAGAGACCAGATATGAATATAATTTTATAGTTGGCAATAGATGATGAGAATCACAGTGAGAGCTACTTTGGAAATAAAAAAGAGAGCACACAGTTGTTGGAACCCTTTGGAGAATTAATTGATACAATCTAGGGGTTGGTGAGAGTCACGCGAGAGGAATGTAATAAAAATGACACGCCTGAGTGCCTGAGAGAGCCTTTTATCAAGAGAGACAACACAGGAGGAGGAAGAAAAGTAGAGAACAGGATTATCCATCAGGATGACCTAGGTTATGTTGGGTTAATGTTAACCCTCAAATCTCAGTGGATTAAAATAGCAGTTTCATTGCTTGATGTTGTCACTTGCCCATTTTGGCCTGGCTGGGGTTTTTGCTCCACATTTTCTTCATCCTGGGGACTCAAGCTGACAGATCAGCCACAATCTGGAAAGTTGCCAGTTACTGTGGCAGAAGGAAAGAGAGCAAAGGTGGGTCTTACACCAGCAAGTAAATATTCCAACCTGGGGGTGACATATGTCATTTCCAGTCACAACTCATTGACCAAACTAACCACAACCATTTGGGGACTGGCTGCAAGTTGAGTGTTACAGGTCCTCAGAAGGAAAGGAAGATGGCAGAGGGATGTGAGTGAGAAGCTTGTTTGTTAGTCAGGTCTCTGGAGAAGCAGAACCCAGGATGGGATTAAACATGCAAATTTTGTTTGGGCAAATTGCTGTGAGAAAAAAATGGGAAGGAAGGCTGAGAGAGCCATCAGATGGTAATTCACATCTTTCTTCTTTCTAAGGAAAGCTCCCAAGACTGTCAGGGAGTCTTAGAGTTAGTTGTTTGTCAGAGAAATCCTGTGTTTCTGAGAAGAAACCTGTCCTAGTATCCTTGTCGTGCTCAATCATTGATGGGAGCAGCCTGTGAGAAGAGCTGTGTCAGTACAAATGCAGCCATGGAGTTGAGAGCACAGAGCTCAGGACCTTGGTTGGCTGGAGGTCTGCAGAAGGCACATTCTCACGGTAGCCACAGTAGCCCTAATGGCTATATCTGGAGTTGATAAAGTTTGATTTATACATATTTTATCTGAGATTCTGAGTCAGGGAATGTGGATGGGGCAGTATAAGACAGCAGCTTTATTGTGGTGATGTCCAGCAGAAAGTTGACAATAGCGTTTGCAGCTTAGACAGAAGCTCTGGGGTACTAATTTGAAAGCCATAAGGATAGAGGTAGGAATTAAATTAATGAAAAATGTATTTATAATAACAAGGAAAAAATTCCATATATTCCTGAATGTAAAATGAGCCTGAAAGACTAGAGTCTAGACTAGACTAGAGTCTCTTTTCCAAGATGTTGGTCACATACCTGGGAAATGGAGGGACATCTTAGGTAGTTGTTCACATGTCTGCTTAGACAGGGGCAAACAAGTCTATGCAGAGAAATTGAAACTAGACTTCCAGATTCCCAGGGGCTGAGGAAGGAGGAAAGAGTCTGTTTAGCCAGTTCAAGGGAACTGCAAATAGGAGACTACCAGAAATGGGGAGGGTCTCCAAGTACCCAAAGCAAAGTCCTCAGAAAGAAAACATCAACTTTAACTCCTTTCAGGTAAAGCTGTCTTTCCATAATGCCAGTCAAGTGAGATATTCCCTGCTCATTCCCCTCACCTCTCCTCTGTTTTGAACTCGGCAGATGAGAAACTGTAATTACCAAGTTGGGAGAGGAAGGGTTCAAATCATAAGGTAGAGTAGAGAGGAGCAGCCTAGACCTTCCTTCTCCTGCTTCCTGTCTGCCAAAGTCTCCATCTGAAGGAGGGAAGATTAGCCTTGAATGAAGCCAGAAGACTTATTCCACTAGATTGAACATTTCAAATTTCAAACTGAAACCTTGCCACTTAAAGTAACCGCAATGCTTTCTAGTACCTAAGAGCAGCAATGGGATCTGTCTGAGTTTTATTTGAGAACAGGGTAAGAACTAGCCCTGCTGAACAAATTTTACACTAACATTAGGACACAAAACTAAACTTGTCTTCTTATTACATCTTATTACTTTTGCTTTTTTAAATAAATCTGTTACACAAAAAAAGCATCAGAAGTAAGATCTGAGTGGACTTCCCAGGTGGTCCAGTGGCTAAGACTCCGAGCTCCCAGTGCAGGGGGCCCAGGTTCAATCCCTGGTCAAGGAACTAGATCCTGCAACTAAGAGTTCACATGCCGCAAATAAAGATTCCGCAGGCTGCAACTAAGACATGGTGCAGCCAAATTTTTTTTTAATTGTTTAAAAACAAAAAAAGAAGTAAAATCTGATGATTGGGGTAGCCATGGTTGCTATTTTCTAAATTATACAAGAAGGCAAAGTCTCTCAAATGCCTTGTTCCAAGTCAGGAGACAGTATGCATAAGTGAACTTTTTTTCCAGATTAGATTTTTCTGGAAGATTTTTCTCAGTTGAATTTAAGTTCACAGATTGTGAACTCAGGGTCATTGCCATACTTAGCTCTATCCTGATGAAGTTGAAACTAAGATCTTCATCTACCTTCCTTTTCTCAGAAGCCGTGGAGTTTCGACTACAATCTTTGGCTTAAAAGAGTAACCAGATACTGAGAACATAACTGTGCCTGGGATGATTCATTAAGTGCTGGGAATTGGCTTTTTTTAAAGGTACTGGGAATCTTTTGTGTTTTTTCCATTGCTGAGAATCTTTTGTGTTTTAATAACTCATTGGACTCCTCAAAAAGCCGGACAAATTAGAAGACTGATGTAACCTAATGCAAGATGTAGGGCACTGAAAGAACAACCATTCATGCCAGGGAAGAACACTAGGTGTTCACTATTAGAGGAATTTCTGATTCTCTCCAGTCATCAGGAACTCTCCTGACTGAGAAGAAGTTGAGCAGAGTAAGAACTTGGGTAAAACTTTAATTTCTTTGCATTTTAATTCATAATGTTCTTGTTGGACACTAACATAAGAATTTGGAGGTTAAGCTTCTTTCAGACTTTAATCATTGGATTCTAATTTCCTTCAGGAAGGGGTTTATGTTTATATCTCTATTATGCCTTTTGGCTTTATTGCCAAACAGCTGGTGTTGGGCAAGACTAGAAATAATTTGGCTTAAGAAATAGAATAGAGGGCTTCCCTGGTGGTGCAGTGGTTAAGAATCTGCCTGCCAATGCAGGAGACATGGGTGCGAGCTCTGGTCTGGGAGGATCCCACATGCCATGGAGCAACTAAGACCGTGCACCACAACTACAGAGGCTGCGCTCTATAGCCCACGAGCCACAACTGAGCCCATGTGCCACAACTACTGAAGCCCGTGCACCTAGAGTCCGTGCTCCACAACAAGAGAAGCCACCGCAGTGAGAGAAGCCCGCACACCACAATGAAGAGTAGACCCCGCTCGCCACAACTAGAGAAAGCCCACGCGCAGCAACGAAGACCCTATGCAGCCAAAAATAAATTAAAAATAAAATAAATTTATATAAAAAAGAATGAACACTAAAACAATTCTTTTAAAAAAAGTAAAGAAATAGAGTAGAGAGTGAATTTTCAACATTAATTCCTAAGCAGCTCTGGGGTTGATTTAATTAATATGTGGTTCTAGAACATTTCAGTGTCTTTTGAGGGGAAAATTTTACTGTTCAAATATGGTCCAAGGAGCATGAAAAAATGGTCAAATGGTCTTAATAAGTGAGAGCAGATGATTTTAATAGACTGCTGGTCCCCTCCCTGGAAGGGGTTGTTCCCACCCCTGGTTATGGATAAGCTTCTTTAAGCCTAAAAGGTAAAGATGACAGAAAAACTGAGGAGTGGTAGGGAGAAACTCTTGATGTCTCCTGCCATGTGGAGAGACATCCTTCCCCTCTGTGCCCCTTGCTTCTCCTCATGAGAAGAGAATGGAAAACCCTCATTGGTGAGTTTGGAACAAGGAACAAGGTGTGCTTGGCCTACCGCTTTCTTCCTTGTGATTTGTTTCTCTGTAGAGAGATCTAGGGTGCTCTTGGTTATGTGGAGGAAGGACTGTCATTATTCAGTGCTGCTAGTGTAACTGGTGGGTAAGTATCTGATTCAGGACAAGGTTGTTTTAGGAACTTCCTTGTTTTCCAAAGCCATCTCCCCCAACCCAGTTTCACTTACAATAAACTCTGCCTAACACTTTGACTCTTGGTTAACTTATATCTAGCAGGGAACAGGAGTATTATTTACTAGGCTCCTTCAAACCTCCTCAAAGTTATTCTGGGTAGTGATAAGATTTGTAAACAAATTGGCTGGTCAATGCTGGGAATGCTTAGGTGAAATTGATTGGTGAATGTTTAATTTTTGGTACATTTTCAGATACTATTTCCTATTTTCAGAGGTTTCTCAAGACATTCAAATTCTTTGGTTGAACAAATAAAAGCTTAAGGATAAGGGAATAGTAAAAGTCAGAAACTGTTCAAGACTTTCATAAATATATTTCTCAGGCTCAAGGATGGTTTTGAGAGAGCAGCTTTGTGAGAAAGGAAACATATGAAGAGTTTGGTGTGTAATTGTGCAATACAGGAGGAGGCATCAATGATTAGAGGAAGAGTTTGAATGCGGCTTTGTGTAAGTATGTGAATATCTTTATGGACGTGTGGGTGAGCCTGTGTGTGGGTGGCCAGGAGTGTGGGTAAATGTGTATGGATGTGAGTATGGGTGGTGTACTTTTTCTTGGAGTTATGTATTTATGCACTAGTGTGTGGCCAGCTGAGTGTGTTGATACACATGTGTGTGCATGCACATGTTTGTGTATGTGTGTCTGTACATATGGGTGTGAATGTGGCTGGGTGAGTGGGTATAGGTGTGTCTAGGTGGTGTGTGGATTTGTGTGTGTGTGCATGTATATTGGCATGAAAGTTACAAAGTATGCTGCAGGAGACAGATGAAAACAAAAATTCTTCCAGAATAACAAAAAACGTCCATTACCTCAGGGAATTTCAAGATAACTTGTAAGGAAATACCAAAAATGTTTTAACCTTTCAGAAATTTGCACTTAGAATTTAACCTGAAAGATTAGAATTTTACATAATCAATACAGCTAGACAAAGCCTAGTCAAGCATGTGAACAGTCTTTTGTAAACTGAGATGGTAATCCCAGAGAACCTTATGGATGGCTGGGTGATTTCTGTGTGGACTGCACAATTGCTCCTGGCAAGGGTGGGAGTAGGAGCTGAAATCCAGCTGTTTCTCTATTTGCTAAACCGTGTGTCCTGCACCCAGAGAGGGTGCCTTTTTCTAATTTTCACAAAGATGGCCTGAGGTCCTAAGTAGCACAGCAGATGGGATTTTCACACTTTATTTTCAGATGTGTGACTTCATTGCATACCTACCTCTCTCTGGAACAGTTCCTCTCAATGGGTACCATTTCTCCTGGCCTGGAAGAACAAGTCTATTCTCAAGAAAAGGAAAGGCTGACCTGGGATCTGAGAATGTTGGAAAGTTTACTGACAGGACTTTGAAAGCCTAAAAGGACATTAATCCTTGGTCCAGGACTACGTATGGGTTGTCTTTTAATTTCTTCTATAGATCCCTGTCACTTCGTTGCCTCTTTCCTAGCCTTTCCCAGATACATTTTATTAAATAACAATTTTTGGTATTTGCATTTTGAGAAGGAACTCTGGAAAAGTAAAAAAAAAAAAACTCTAGGTGTATAGAAATTAATTTCTGGTAGCCAAGAAGCTTCACAGGAGTGTGATGTTGGAGAATGGGTGGATTTGGTTCCTGGATTTTCCTAGGGCCCATGAATCCCATTGTGACAGCATCGATTTGTTCCTCCTAAGTTATACAAATTCCTCATGTATTTTCTCTAGAAGTCCTGAGGAAGACACCTGATGAGCCTATCTTTCAGGAGAGCTGACTTTGGATAAGAGATGAGTGAAGGTTTGTAGGCTAGAAAAATGAATGTTATAACTTAGCCAAGTATTTTGAGATGTGTCAAAGTGAGACCAAGTATGTTGAAATTGTGAACATGGAGAAATAATACCTCTAGGAAATCTAAAGGGAAGATTACATTTGAAAAACTGAGCAGGAGGTGCAATAGATCATCCCAAGAAAGTGTTTACCTTTGCCAGCCTTCCCAATGTGCTGAGTCTAGTGCAAAGAAAGTTTCTCAAGCTTCATTTATCCTTTTATAGCACATTAATAAAGTGATTCACTTGTTTGTCAGCACTTTTTACTCTATAGCATCAAATTGACATCAATCATACATGCCAAGGTGTACAGAATAATAAATGCAATTTCCTCCAAATCTAACTGCATTTGATTTATACAGCCCCTTTTAATTTACTTTACCTAAGCCATGTATTTTAACTCCTTAATGGGACCTTAAGGAGCTTTCTGCATGCGTAGGCAGTTACATGAAGGACACAGGATTGTTTCTTTCACCCCCCCTCCATCTTTCAGCTGTTCTTTCAGTAGTATGTCACTGATATATTAATTTCTCTTGTGAATGATGTGTATGTCTGTGTTGAGGAAATCTAGGTAGCTGCATGATGTAGTATAAAAAGGTGAATATATTAGACAAAAACAAGCCTAGGGCTGAGTTCTCACTCTGCCAACTGCTAGCTGTTTGACCTTGAGCATCAAGTTTAAATCCACTGAACCTCAGTTTCCATATCTTTGAGACTGTTGTAATCATTCCTAATTTTCGGGTTATTGTGAAGGTCAGCTTATATATGATAATCACATCTCATATGTAGTTCAGTATCTGACTCTATGGTAGAAGTATTTATGTAATTAAATTTGTAGAAACTTTTCCTCTTGATTACACTTCAAGATGGTGGAGGAGTAAGATGTGGAGATCATCTTCCTCCCCACAAATACATCAAAAATACATCTACATGTGGAACAACTCCTACAGAACACCTACTGAACGCTGGCAGAAGACCTCAGACTTCCCAAAAGACAAGAAACTCCCCACGTACGTGGGTAGGGCAAAAGAAAAAAGAAAAAACAGAGACAAAAGAAAAGAGATGGGACCTGCACCTCTGGGAGGGAGCTGTGAAGGAGGAAAACTGTCCACACACTAGGAAGCCCCTTCAGTGGCGGAGATGGGTGGGGGGGAAGCTTCGGAGCCATGGAGGAGAGCACAGCAACAGGGGTGCAGATGGCAAAGCAGAGCGATTCCTGCACAGAGTAGTGGTGCCGACCAGCACTCACCAGCCTAAGAGGCTTCTCTGCTCACCTGCCAATGCAGGTGGGGGCTGGGAGCTGAGGCTCGGGCTTCGGAGGTCAGATCCCAGGGAGAGAACTTCAGTTGGCTGCATGAACAGAGCCTGAAGGGGGATAGTGCGCCACAGCTAGCCAGGAGGGAGTCCGGGGAAAAGTCTGGAACTGTCTAAGAGTCGAGAGACCATTGTTTCAGGGTGAGTGAGGAGAGGAGATTCAGAACACCGCCTAAACGAGCTTCACAGACGGGTGCAAGCCATGACTATCAGCATGGACACCAGAGATGGGCATGAAACACTCAGGCTGCTGCTGCAGCCACCAAGAATCCTGTGTGCAAGCACAGGTCACAATTCACACCTCCCCTCCTGGGAACCTGTACAGCCCGGCACTGCCAGGGTCCCGTGATCCAGGGACAACATCCCTGGGAGAATACACAGTGCACCTCAGGCTGTTGCACTGTCATGCCGTCCTCTGCCACTGCAGACTCACCCCACATTCTGTACCCCTCCCTCCCCACAGTCGGAGTGAGCCAGAACCCCCTAATCAGCTGCCCCTTTAACCGCCTCCTGTCTGGGTGAAGAACAGACACAAGAGGGCAATCTACATGCAGAGTTGGGGCCAAATCCAAAGCTGAACCCCAGGAGCTGTGTGAACAAAGAAGAGAAAGGGACATTTCTCCATGCAGCCTCAGGAGCATCAGATTAAATCTCCACAGTCAACTTGATGTACCCTGCATCTGTGGAATACCAGAATACACAACGAATTATCCCAAAACTGAGGTGGTGGACATTGGGAGCAACTGTAGACATGGGGTTTGCTGTCTGCGACTGACTACTTTCTGATTTTTATGTTTAGCTTAGTATAGTTTTTACCTCTTGTTATCATTGATGGATTTGTTTGTTTGGTTCCTCTGTTTTATTTTTTATTTAAAAAAAATTTAGTAACTATTTTTATTTAATTTTTTTCTTCTTTCTTTTTTTTCTCCCTTTTTCTGAGTCGTGTGGCTGACGGGGTCTTGGTGATCTGGCAAGGTGTCAGGCCTGAACCTCTCAGGTGGGAGAGCCGAGTTCAGGACATTGGTCCACCGGAAACATTCTGGCCCCACATAATATCAATTGCCGAGAGTTCTTCCAGAGATCTCCATCTCAATGCTAAGACCCAGCTTCACTCAATGACCAGCAAGCTACAGTGCTGGACACCCCATGCCAAACAACTAGTAAGACAGGAACACAACCCCATCCATTAACAGAGAGGCTACCTAAAATCATAATAAGGTCACAGACAACACAAAACACACCACTGGACACAGTCCTGCCCACCAGAAGGACAAGATCTAGCCTCCTCCACCAGAACACAGGCACCAGTCCCCACCACAAGGAAGCATACACAACCCACTGAACCAACCTTACCCACTGGGGGCAGACACCAAAACAAACAGGAACTATGAACCTGCAGACTGAGAAAAGGAGACCCCAAACACAGTAAGTTCAGTAAAATGAGAAGACAGAGAAATACACAGCAGATGAAGGAGCAAGGTAAAAACCCACTAGACCAAACATATGAAAAGGAAATAGGCAGTCTACCTGAAAAAGGATTCAGAGTAATGATAGTAAAGATGATTCAAAATCTTGGAAATAGAATGGAGAAAATACAAGAAACGTTTCACAATGACCTAGAAGAACTAAAGAGCAAACAAAGAATGATGCACAACACAATAAATTAAATTAAAAATTCTCTAGAAGGAATCAATAGCAGAATAACTAAGGCAGAAAAACTGTTATGTGACCTGGAATATAAAATAGTGGAAATAACTACCACAGACCAGAATAAAGAAAAAAGAATGAAAAGAATTAAGGACAGTCTCAGAGACCTCTGGGACAACATTAAACACACCAACATTTGAATTATAGGGGTTCCAGAAGAAGAAGAGAGAAATAAAGGGACTGAGAAAATATTTGAAGAGATTATAGTTGAAAACTTCCCTAACATGGGAAAGGAAATAGTCAAGTGCAGGAAGCACAGAGAGTCTGATACAGGATAAATCTAAGGAGAAACACGCCAAGACACATATTATTCAAACTATCAAAAATTGAATACAAAGAAAAAAATTTTAAAGCAGCAAGGGAAAAGCAACAAATAACATACAAGGGAACCACCATATGGTTAAGAGATGATATTTCAGCAAAACTCTGCAAGCCAAAAGGGAGTGGCAGGACATATTTTAAATGATGAAAGGGAAAAACCTACAACCAAGATTACTCTACCCAGCAAGGATCTCATTCACATTCAACACAGAAATTAAAACCTTTATGGACAAGCAAAAGCTAAGAGAATTCAGTACCACCAAACCAGCTTTACAACAAATGCTAAAGGAACTTCCCTAAGCAGGAAACACAAGAGAAGGAATAGACCTACAATAATAAACCCAAAACAATTAAGAAAATGGTAATAGGAACATACGTATTGATAATTACCTTAAATGTAAATGTATTAAATGCTCCAACCAAAAGACATAGACTGGCTTAATGGATACAAAAACAAGACCTGTATATGTGCTGTCTACAAGAGACCCACTTCAGACCTAGGAACACATACAGACTGAAAGTGAGGAGATGGAAAAAGATATTCCATGCAAATGGAAGTCAAAAGAAAGCTGGAATAGCAATTCTCATACCAGACAAAATAGACTATAAAATAAAGACGGTTACAAAAGGCAAAGAAGGAGACTACATAATGATTAAGGGATGAATCCAAGAAGAAGATACAACAATTGTAAATATTTATGCACCCAGCTTAGGAGCACCTCAATACATAAGGCAAATACTAACAGCCATAAAAGGGGAAATCAACAGTAACACAATCATAGTAGGGGACTTTACCACCCCACTTTCAAATGGACAGATCATCCAAAATGAAAATATGCAAGGAAACATAAGCTTTAAATGATACATTAAACAAAATGGACTTAATTGATATTTATAGGAAATTCCATCCAAAAACAACAGAATACACTTTCTCTCAACTGCTCATGGAACATTCTCCAGGATAGATTTTATCTTGAGTGATAAATCAAGCCTTGGTAAATTTAAGAAAATTGAAATCGTATCAAGTATCTTTTCTGACCACAACACTATGAGACTAGATATCAATTACAGGAAAGAAAGTGTAAAAAATACAAACACATGGAGGCTAAACAATACACTACTAAATAACCAAGAGATCACTGAAGAAATCAAAGAGGAAATCACAAAATACCTAGAAACAAATGACAATGAAAACCAAAACCTATGGGATGCAGCAAAAGCAGTTCTAAGAGGGAGGTTTATAGCAATACAATCCTACCTCAAGAAACAAGAAAAATCTCAAAAACACAACCTAACCTTACACATAAATCATTAGAGAAAGAAGAACCAAAAAACCCCCAAAGTTAACAGAAGGAAAGAAATCATAAAGATCAGATCAGAAGTAAATGAAAAGAAACGAAGAAAAGAATCACAAAGATCAATAAAACTAAAAGCTGCTTCTTTGGGAAGATAAACAAAATTAATAAACCATTAGCCAGATTCATCAAGAAAAAAAGGGAGAAGACTCAAATCAACAGAATTGGAAATGAAAAAGGAGAAGTAACAACTGACTGCAGAAATACAAATCATCATGAGAGATTACTACAAGCAACTATAAGCCAATAAAATGGAAAACCTGGAAGAAATGGACAAACTCTTAGAAAAGCACAGCCTTACCAGACTGTACCAGGAAGAAATAGAAAGTATAAACTGACCAATAGCAAACACTGAAATTTAAAATTTAAGATTTAAAATCTTCCAACAAACAAAAGCCCAGGACCAGATGGCTTCTCAGGTGAATTCTATCAAACATTTAGAGAAGAGCTAACACCTATCCTTCTCAAACTCTTCCAAAATATAGCAGAGGGAAGAACACTCCCAAACTCATTCTACGAGGCCACCATCACCCTGATACCAAAACCACACAAGGACATCACAAAGAAAGAAAACTACAGGCCAATATCACTGATGAACATAGATGCAAAACTCCTCAACAAAATACTAGCAAACAGAATCCAACAGCACATTAAAAGGATCATACCCCATGACCAAGTGGGATTTCTCCAGGAATGCAAGGATTCTTCAATATACGCAAATCAATCAATGTGATACACCAGATTAACAAATTGAAGGGTGAAAACCATATGATCATCTCAATAGATGCAGAAAAAGCTTTGGACAAAATTCAACAACGATTCATGATAAAAACTCTCCAGAAAGTGGGCATAAAGGGAAACTACCTGTACATAATAAAAGCCATATATAACAAACCCACAGCCAATATCATTCTCAATGGTGAAAAGCTGAAACCATTTCCATTAAGATCAGTAACAAGACAAGGATGCCCACTCTCACCTCTATTATTCAACTTAGTTTTGAAAGTTTTAGCCACAGCAATCAAAGAAGAAAAAGGAATAAAAGGAATCCAAATCAGAAAAGAAGTAAAGCTGTCACTGTTTGCAGATGACATGATACTATACATAGAGAAGAATCCTAAAGATGTTACCAGAAAACTACTAGAAGTAATCAAAGAATTTGTTAAAGTAGCAGGATACAAAATTAATGAAGAGAAATCTCCTGCATTCCTATATACTAATGATGAAAAATCTGAAAGAGAAATTAAAGAAACACTGCCATTTACCATTGTGACAAAAAGAATAAAATACCTAGGAATAAACCTACTTAAGGAGATAAAAGACCTGTTTGCAGAAAACTATAAGACACTGATGAAAGAAATTAAAGATGATACAGATAGATATACCATGTTCTTAGATTGGGAGAATAAACATTGTGAAAATGACTATACTACCCAGAGCAATCTACTGATTCAATGCAATCCCTATCAAACTACCAATGGCATTTTTCACAGAACCAGAACAAAAAATTTCACAATTTGTATGGAAACACAAAAGACTCTGATTAGCTAAAGCAATCTTGAGAAAGAAAAACGGAGCTGGAGGAATCAGGCTTGCTGACTTCATACTATACTACAAAGCTACAGTAATCAAGACAGTATAGTACTGGCACAAAAACAGAAATATAGATCATTGGAACAGGATAGAAAGCCCAAAGGTAAACCACACGCATATGGTCACCTTATCTTTGATAAAGGAGGCAAGAATATACAATGGAGAAAAGACTGTCTCTTCAATAAGTGGTGCTGGGAAAACTGGACAGCTACATGTAAAAGAATGAAATTAGAACAGTCCCTAACACCATACACAAAAATAAACTCAAAATGGATTAAAGACCTAAAGGTAAGGCCAGACAGTATAAAACTCTTAGAGGAAAACATAGGCAGAACACTCTTTGCCATAAATCACAGGAAAATCCTTTTTGACCTACCTCCTAGAGAAATGGAAATAAAAGCAAAAATGACAAATGGGACCTAATGAAACTTAAAAGCTTTTGCACAGCAACAGAAACCATAAACAAGACAAAAAGACAACCCTCAGAATGGGAGAAAATAGTTGCAAATGAAGCAACTGACAAAGGATTAATCTCCAAAATATACAGGCAGCTCATTCAGCTCAATATCAAAAAAACCAACAACCCAATCCAAAAATGGGCAGAAGACCTAAAAAGATACTTCTCCAATGAAGATATACAGATTGCCAACAAACACATGAAAGGATGCTCAACATCACTAATCATTAGAGAAATGAACATCAAAACTACAATAAGGTATCACCACACCAGTCAGAATGGCCATTATCAAAAAGTCTACAAATAATAAGTGCTGGAGAGGATGTGGAGAAAAGGGAACCCTCTTGCACTGTTGGTGGGAATGTAAATTGATACAGCCACTATGGAGAACAGTATGAAGGTTCCTTAAAAAACTAAAAATAGAACTACCATATGACCCAGCAATCCCACTACTGGGCATATACCCTGAGAAAACCATAATTCAAAAAGAGTCATGTACCACAATGTTCATTGCATCACTATTTACAATAGCCAGGACATGGAAGCCACCTAGGTGTCCATCAACAGATGAATGGATAAAGAAGATGTGGCACATATATACAATGGAATATTACTCAGCCATAAAAAGAAATGAAACTGAGTTATTTATAATGAGGTGGATGGACCTGGAGTCTGTCATACAGAGTGAAGTAAGTCAGAAGGAGAAAAACAAATACCGTATGCTAACACATATATATGGACTCTAAGGGGAAAAAAATGTCATGAAGAGATTAGTGGTAGGACGGGAATAAAACACAGACATTTTTTATTTAATTATCCCTCTATAGCTTTATGCAGACTTTATTGAAGTATTAAAATATTATTAAAATGTACAAGAATCATACGTGTACACCTTAATGAATTTTCACAAAGAGAATAATATACTCATGCAACCAGATTAAAAATCAAAACACTGCTTGACCCAGAAGTGTTTGTCTGCCCCTTTGAATCACTACCTTACCCCCTCTCCCTGAAATCAATGGAAATCATCACTCTGACTTCTAATATTACAGATTAGTTTTTCTTCTTTTTAACTTTTTATAAATGGATTTATATAATATATGCTCTTTTATGACTGATTTGTTTTATTCATATTATGTTTGTTAGTTTTATCTATATTATATGTAGATGTAATTCACTCATCCTCATTGTGTGCTGTACTATTATATACAATACTATAATTAATATATCTGTTTCCTTATTGATGGACATTTTGGTATTATGAACATTTCCAAATTGGAGGTATTCTGAATAGTGCTGCTTGGATATTCTAGTACATATCTTTTGTTGGCCTTATGTGTATATTTCTGGAGGGTATATACCAAGGGATGAAGTTGCAGGATCACAGGTTGTATCTACATAGGTTAACTTTGGAAAATACAGTCTAACAGTGGTTGTACCAATTTACACTCTCGCCAGCCCATGTATAAGAATTCTGGTTTCTCCTCACCACTGCCAAATTTTGGTATTTTCTTTCATTTTCATTTTACCATTCTGGTTGTTTACTTTGCATTTCTATGATGACCATCTGGATATTCTCTTTAGTGAATTGCCTGTGCAAGTCTTTTGTTCATTTTTCTATTGGGTTGTCTGCCTTTTTCATGTTGATTTGGAGCTATTCCTTATATTTTGGAATTTTGCAGTATAGTCTCATTTTTGTCTGGCATATTTTTCCTCTTTATATGGTTATGAGATACATCTATACTTTGCAGGTAGGATTGTAGGTCATTTATACTCACTGTTATAGTATTTCATTGTGTGATTATAAGCCAATGGGAGCCATCTAATGGTAAATCAGCATTTGGGTCTTTCACAACTATTTTGAATAGTGTGCTGTTACGAACATTTTTATACATTATTTTGGTTCATAGATGTGTACATTTCTGTTAGATACCTAACAGTGGAATTGCTTAATTATAGGGTAGACAAATGTTCAACTTCAGTAGATGTTACTAGTTAGTTTTCCCAAGGGCTTTCAATTATAATTATGCAACAGTAAATGAGATTTCCAGATGCTCCTAATCATCACAAACACTTGATATTATCTGTTTTACTTATTTATTTCTTAATTTTAGTCATTTTGATGATGGGCATGTAGTAATATTTCTTTGTGGTTTTAATTTACATTTTACTGATAACTATAGAAATTGAGCATCTTTTTACATGTTATTAGCTATTTTCTTTTTTAAAATTGCAATACTTTTGTACAAATCTTTTGTACATTTTTTTATACTAGGTTTGTTTTCCTGTTGATTTATTTTTAGATTTTGGATAGAAGTGTTTTGTCAAATGTACCTATAGCAAATACCTTCTCCACAGTGTGTTTCTTGCCTTTTTATTCTTTTAATAATGCCTTTTAATGAACAGAAGTTCTTAATATGAATGTAATCCAGTTTATCAAATTTTTTCTTTATAGTTAGCAGTTTTTATGTCATATTTTAAAAAATCTTTGCTTATTCTAAGATCATGAGTATGTCCAACCATGTTTTCTTCTACAGGCTTTATTGTTTTATCTTTCACTTTTAGATATACAATTCATGTGGAATTGATGATTGAGTATGCTCTGTGTTAGAGGTCACAATTTCTTAGACTCTGCTCTACAGTATCATAATCTAGTGATCATATTTGTATTGATCTCTATGTGGACTCCCTATTCTGTTCCTCTGTTTATTCCTCTACTACTAGCACAATAATTTAACTATTATAGCTATATAATACAATAAAATACATCTTGATTGTGTAAATCCTTTAGTTTTGTTCCCTTTTAAGACTGTCTTAGCTACTCTTTGATGATTGTATCTCCATCTAACTTCTAGAATTTTTCAATTTCTTTAGAAAATCTGCTGGAATTTTGTTTGGGATTGTGTTGAATAATAAATTCACTTGGGAGAATTGATAACTTTACAATAATGAATCTGTAAATGAATATAGCACCTCCCATTTTCACTAGACTTGTTCCTTGGTAGTTGATTTTTTTAATTCTATTGTAAGAGACATATGTATAGTTTTAAATCTAATTTGTCTGTTTATTGCTAGTAAACACAAATAGAATTGATTTTTGTATATTTACCTTGTATTCAGTGACCTCACTAAATTCACTTACTAGTTCTAATGTTTTGTCTGCAGATTATTTTGGATTTTCTACATAAACAATTACATCCTCTGCAAATGATGACAGCTTTATATTTCTTTTCCAATCCTTATGCCATTTTCCACTTTTCTTGTCTTCCTATATTGGCTAGCACCTCCAGTATAGTATTGACTGATGATAGCAGGCATCCTTGTTTCACGTTTGATCTCAGGAAGAAAGCATGCACATTTTCACCATCTTGATGATATGATGTTCGTTGTAGTTTTTTTGTATGGATATTGTTCATTAAGTTAGAGAAGTTCCCTTTTATTGTTAGTTTCCAAAGAAATTTTTATCATCAGTGGGTACTGAATTCTGTCAAATGCTTTTTCTGCTTCTCTTGGGCTGATTATATTTCTTTCCTCCTTTGTTATGTTATTAGTAAATTGCTTAGAATGAATTTGGAAAGCTAACCGATACTTGCATTCTGTAATACAATCTGTTATTCAAAATATTTTATCTTTTACTATATCTATATATTCATTTTGCTAATATTCTGTTCAAGATTTTTGCAACTGTTTGTGAAAGAATCTGGTCTTTAATTTTCCTTTCTGATTAGGTGCTTATCATATTTTTAAATGAAAGGTACGTTGGCTTCATAAAAATTGTTGGTAAGAGTTTCTTCTTTTTCTGTTCTCTGGAAGAGTTTGTGTGCGATTGGTGTTATTTCTTCCTTAAAAGTTTGGAAGACTTCATATGTGAGGACATATCAGTCTTAGGTTTTCCTTGGGGGAAGATTTTCAATAATGGATTCAATTTCTTTAATAATCGAGTATTTTTCAGATGTTCTTTTTGTAATAAATCAATTTAACTAAGTTTTTTTTTAGGGATTTGTCCATTTCATAGACCACTTTTATGATCTTGAATAAAATTACTTCTCTTTTTCTTGATCACTCTTGCTATGGGTTTATCAATTTTATTACCAATTTTAAAGAACCTGCTTCTGGTACTATTGGTTTTCTCTTTATTTTCTCTGTGTTGATTTCAGCTCGTCTTCTCTTCTCCTTTTTTTAGGTTTAATATACTGGGATTTTTTCTAATTTATTGAAGTGGGAGCTTAGATAATTAGATTTTAACGTTTTTTCTTTCTTAGTACAAGTGTCTAAGGATTCCTATTTCCTTCTAAAGGCTGCTTTAGTCTCATCCCAAAAGTTTTCATTTTGGGTATCTTCTTAATGATTCAGTTCAAAGTATTTTTAAATTTTGGATTTGAGGGGGGGAGCGAGAAGATGGCGGAAGAGTAAGACGCGGGGATCACTCTTCCTCCTCACAGATACATCAGAAATACATCTACACGTGGAACTTCTCCTATAGAACACCCACCGAACGCTGGCAGAAGACCTCAGACCTCCCAAAAGCCGTGTGGATTAAAGGCTCTTGGCACTCCAGCCAGGTGTCAAGGCTGTGTCTCTGAGGTGGGAGAACTAACCTCAGGACACTGGTCCACAAGAGACCTCTCAGCTCCACGTAATATCAAACGGCGAAAATCTCCCAGAGATCTCCATCTCAACACCAAGACCCAGATTCACTCAAGGACCAGCAACGAACAGTGCTGGACACCCTATACCCAACAAAGAGCGAGACAGGTCTACAGCCCCATCCATTAGCAGAGAGGCTGCCTAGAATCACAGTAAGGCTACCGACATCCCCATACATGCCCCCAGAGGTGGACCTGCCCACCAGGGAGACGGGATCCAGCCTCATCCACCAGAACAGGGGAACTAGTCCCCCCAATCAGGAAGCCTGCTCAACCCACTGAACCAACCTCAGCCACTGGGGACAGCCACCAAAAATAGATAGAAATACGAACCGGCAGCCTGCAAAAGGGAGAGCCCAAACACAGTAAGATAAGCAAAATGAGAAGACAGAAAAACACACAGCAGATGAAAGAACAAGATAAAAACACACCAGACCTAACAGATGAAGAGGTAATAGCCAATCTACCTGAAAGAATTTAGAATAATGATGGTGAAGATGATGCAAAATCTTGGAAATAGAATAGACAAATTGCAAGAAACAGTTAACAAGGACCTAGAAGAAATAAAGAGGAAGCAAGTAACGATGAGCAACACAATAAATGAAATGAAAAATACTCTAGACGGGATCAGTAGCAGAATAACTGAGGCAGAAGGACGGATAAGTGACCTGGAAGATAAAATAGTGGGAATAACTACTGCAGAGCAGAAGAAAGAAAAAAGAATGAAAAGAACTGAGGACAGTCTCAGAGATCTCTGAGACAACGTTAAACACACCAACATTTGAATCATAGGGGTCCCAGAAGAAGAAGAGAAAAAGAAAGGGACTGAGAAAATATTTGAAGAGATTATAGTTGAAAACTTCCCTAATATAGGAAAGGAAATAGTCAACCAAGTCCAGGAAGCACAGAGTCCCATACAGGATAAACACGCCGAGACACATAATAATCAAACTGTCAAAAATTAAATACAAAGAAAACATATTAAAAGCAGCAAGGGAAAAACAACAAATAACACACAAGGGAATCCCCATAAGGCTAACATCTGATCTTTCAGCAGAAACTCTACAAGCCAGAAGGGAGTGGCAGGACATATTTAAAGTGATGAAGGAAAAAAACCTACAACCAAGATTACTCTACCCAGCAAGGATCTCATTCAGATTTGATGGAGAAATTAAAACCTTTACAGACAAGCAAAAGCTGAGAGAGTTCAGCACCACCAAACCAGCTTTACAACAAATGCTAAAGGAACTTCTCTAAGTAAGAAACATAAGAGAAGGAAAAGACCTACAAGAACAACCCAAAACAATTAAGTAAATGGTAATAGGAATGCACATACCAAAAATTACCTTAAATGTAAATGGATTAAATGCTCCCACCAAAAGACACAGACTGGCTGAATGGATACAAAAATAGGACCCATATATATGCTGTCTACAAGAGACCCACTTCAGACCTAGGGACACATACAGGCTGAAAGTGAGGGGATGGAAAAAGATATTCCATGCAAATGGAAATCAGAAGAAAGCTGGGGTAGCAATTCTCATATCAGACAAAATAGACTTTAAAATAAAAACTATTACAAGAGACAAAGAAGGACACTACATAATGATCAAGGGATCGATCCATGAAGAAGATATAACAATTGTAAATATTTATGCACCCAACATAGGAGCACCTCAATACATAAGGCAAATACTAACAGCCTTAAAAGGGGAAATCGACAGTAACATAATCATAGTAGGGGACTTTAACACCCCACTGTCACCAATGGACAGATCATCCAAAATGAAAAGGAAACACAAGCTTTAAATGATACATTATACAAGATGGATTTACTTGATACTTATAGGACATTCCATCCAAAAACAACAGAATACACATTTTTCTCAAGTGCCCATGGAACATTCTCCAGGATAGATCATATCTTGGGTCACAAATCTAGCCTTGGCAAATTTAAGAAAATTGAAATCGTATCAAGTATCTTTTCTGACCACAACGCTATGAGACTAGATATCAATTACAGGAAAAGATCTGTAAAAAATACAAACACATGGAGGCTAAACAATACACTAGTTAATAACGAAGTGATCACTGAAGAAATAAAAGAGGAAATCAAAAAGTACTTAGAAACAAATGACAATGGAGACACGACGACCCAAAACCTATGGGATACAGCAAAAGCAGTTCTAAGAGGGAAGTTTATAGCAATACAGTCATACCTTAAGAAACAGGAAGCATCTCGAATAAACAACTTAACTTTGCACCTAAAGCAATTAGAGAAGGAAGAACAAAAAAACCCCAAATTTAGCAGAAGGAAAGAAATCATAAAGAGCAGATCAGAAATTAATGAAAAAGAAATGAAGGAAACAATAGCAAAGATCAATAAAAGTAAAAGCTGGTTCTTTGAGAAGATAAACAAAATTGATAAACCATTAGCCAGACTCATCAAAAAAAAAGGGAGAAGACTCAAATCAATAGAATTAGAAATGAAAAAGGAGATGTAACAACTGACTCTGCAGAAATACAAAAGATTATTAGAGATTACTACAAGCAACTCTATGCCAATAAAATGGACAACCTGGAAGAAATGGACAAATTCTTAGAAATGCACAACCTGCCAAGACTGAACCAGGAAGAAATAGAAAATATGAACAGACCAATCACAAGCACTGAAATTGAAACTGTGATTAAAAATCTTCCAACAAACAAAAGCCCAGGACCAGGTGGCTTCACAGGCGAATTCTACCAAACGTTTAGAGAAGAGCTAACACCTATCCTTCTCAAACTCTTCCAAAAGATAGCAGAAGTAGGAACACTCCCAAACTCATTCTACGAGGCCACCATCACCCTGATACCAAAACCAGACAAAGACGTCACAAAGAAAGAAAACTATAGGCCAATATCACTGATGAACATAGATGCAAAAATCCTCAACAAAATACTAGCAAACAGACTCCAACAGCACATTAAAAGGATCATACACCATGATCAAGTGGGGTTTATTCCAGGAATGCAAGGATTCTTCAATATACGCAAATCAATCAACGTGATACACCATATCAACAAACTGAAGGAGAAAAACCATATGATCATCTCAATAGATGCAGAGAAAGCTTTTGACAAAATTCAACACCCATTTATGATAAAAACCCTGCAGAAAGTAGGTATAGAGGGAACTTTCCTCAATATAATAAAGGCAATATATGACAAACCCACAGCCAGCATTGTTCTCAATGGTGAAAAACTGAAACCATTTCCACTAAGATCAGGAACAAGACAAGGTTGCCCACTCTCACCACTCTTATTCAACCTAGTTTTGGAAGTTCTAGCCACAGCAATTAGAGAAAATAAAGAAATAAAAGGAATCCAAATAGGAAAAGAAGAAGTAAAGCTGTCACTGTTTGCAGATGACATGATACTATACATAGAGAATCCTAAGGATGCTACCAGAAAACTAATAGAACTAATCAATGAATTTGGTAAAGTAGCAGGATACAAAGTTAATGCACAGAAATCTCTGGCATTCTTATACACTAATGATGAAAAATCTGAGAATGAAATTAAGAAAACACTCCCATTTACCATTGCAACAAAAAGAATAAAATATCTAGGAATAAACCTACCTAAGGAGACAAAAGACTTGTATGCAGAAAACTATAAGACACTGATGAAAGAAATTAAAGATGATACAAATAGGTGGAGAAATATACCATGTTCTTGGATTGGAAGAATCAACATAGCGAAAATGACTGTATTACCCAAAGCAATCTACAGATTCAATGCAATCCCTATCAAATTACCACTGGCATTTTTTACAGAACTAGAAAAAAGAATTTCACAATTTGTATGGAAACACAAAAGACCCCGAATAGCCAAAGCAATCTTGAGAATGAAAAATGGAGCTGGAGGAATCAGGCTCCCTGACTTCAGACTATACTACAAGGCCACAGTAATCAAGACAGTATGGTACTGACACAAAAACAGAAATATAGATCAATGGAACAGGATAGAAAGCCCAGAGATAAACCCACACACATATGGTCACCTTATCTTTGATAAAGGAGGCAAGAATATACATTGGAGAAAAGACAGCCTCTTCAATAAGTGGTGCTGGGAAAACTGGACAGCTACCTGTAGAAGTATGAAATTAGAACACTCCCTAACACCATACACAAAAATAAACTCAAAATGGGTTAAAGACCTAAATGTAAGGCCAGACACTATCAAACTCTTAGAGGAAAACATAGGCAGAACACTCTATGACATCAATCACAGCAAGATCCTTTTTGACCCATCTCCTAGAGAAATGGAAATAAAAACAAAAATAAACAAATGGGATCTAATGAAACTTAAAAGCTTTTGCACAGCAAAGGATACCATAAACAAGACCAAAAGACAACCCTCAGAATGGGAGAAAATATTTGCAAATGAAGCAACTGACAAAGGATTAATATCCAAAATTTATAAGCAACTCATGCAGCTCAATAACAAAAAAACAAACAACCCAATCCAAAAATGAGCAGAAGAACTAAATAGACATTTCTCCAAAGAAGATATACAGATAGCCAACAAACACATGAAAGAATGCTCAACATCATTAATCATTAGAGAAATGCAAATCAAAACTACAATGAGATATCATCTCACACCGGCCAGATTGGCCATCATCAAAAACTCTAGAAACAATAAATGCTGGAGAGGGTGTGGAGAAAAGGGAACACTCTTGCACTGTTGGTAGGAATGTAAAATGATACAGCCACTATGGAGAACAGTATGGAGGTTCCTTAAAAAACTACAAATAGAACTACCATATGACCCAGCAATCCCACTACTGGGCATATACCCTGAGAAAAACCATAATTCAAAAAGAGTCATGTACCAAAATGTTTATTGCAGCTCTATTTACGATAGCCAGGACATGGAAGCAACCTAAGTGTCCATCAACAGATGAATGGATAAGGAAGATGTGGCACATATATACAATGGAATATTACTCAGCCATAAAAAGAAATGAAAGTGACTTATTTGTAATGAGGTGGATAGACTTGGAATCTGTCATACAGAGTGAAGTAAGTCAGAAGGATAAAAACAAATACCGTATGCTAACACATATATATGGAATCTAAAAAAAAATGTCATGAAGAGATTAGTGGTAGGATGGGAACAAAACACAGACCTACTAGAGCATGGACTTGAGGATATGGGGAGGGGGAAGGGTAAGCTGTGACGATGTGAGAGAGTGGCAGGGACATATACACACTACCAAATGTAAATTAGATAGCTAGTGGGAAGCTACAGCATAGCACAGGGAGTTCATCTCTGTGCTTTGTGACCACCTAGGGGGGTGGGATAGGGAGGGTGGGAGGGAGGGTGACAAAAGAGGGAAGAGTTATGGGAACATATGTATATGTATAACTGATTCACTTTGTTGTAAAGGAGAAACTAACACACTATTGTAAAACAGTTATACTCAAATAAAGATGTTAAAAAAAAAATTTTGGATTTGAAATCCTTTTACAATGAATTATTTAGAGTCTATCTTTAAATTTCCAAGCAGTTGGGGATTTTCTAATTATCTTTTTAAATTTTTTGCTTAATTCCACTGTACAATCATGAAATTCACTGAAGCTGGCTTTATGTTCATGACCAATTGTGGCAAAAGAGTTAAGAGGACAAGATCTGGAATCAGACAGCCTGGCTTCACAGTTAACCTCTGCTGTTTTCAAGCTTTGTCATCTTTGTTAAATTATTTAACATTTCATTATTTGGTTTTATCATAATAAAACATATATTAATATTACTGTAATAGTTTGCTAGGATTATCATAGCAAAATGCCTCAAACTGGGTGGCTTAAACAATA
Source organism: Kogia breviceps (assembly GCF_026419965.1). Classification (NCBI taxonomy): domain Eukaryota; kingdom Metazoa; phylum Chordata; class Mammalia; order Artiodactyla; family Physeteridae; genus Kogia; species Kogia breviceps. Next base: position 108,462,988 of record NC_081313.1, read on the forward strand.
GAAACTTACTTTCTCATGGTTCTGGAGACTGGAAGGCCAAGATCAAGGTGCCAGCAGGGTTGGGTTCCTCTGAAAGCTCTCTCCTTGGCTCTCCTTACCCTCTTACTGCCTCTTCACATGGTCATCCCTCTGTGTACACGTGCCCCTGCTGTCTCTTCTTCTTCTTATAAAGACACTAGTCATAATGCATTAGGCCCCTACCCTAATGGCCTCATTTTAACTTAACCGTCACTTTAAAGAACTTTTCTCCAAGAATAATCATGTCTTGAGGTATTTGGAGTTAGAGCTTCAACATACAAATTTGGTGGAAGGAACACAATACCTACCTTGTAACTTGTTATGATAATTACAAGAGATAATATATACTACATGGTTATATTAGTTGCCTGGCCCATGACAAGCATTCAAAAATATAAGCAATTTTGATTTCTTATGTTTATGTATATTTGGGTTTATACACATGATCTTGCTTGAGTTTTTTACTTTTATAGTCAAATTTGTTGGTGAGACATGTATGTTTGTTCTTAATTATGTTGTCCATATTTTACATTGTGACTTCTGGGGTTTTTTGATTTTATTTCATCTTTTACAATCTAGCTGTGGTTTGACTGCTTTGTTCATGTGAATTTTCATTCTCATAATTTGAAAGAGTAATAATAGTTTTCTTTATATCTTTTTATTTATAACAACAAACATCAATAGCAACATTATAAAAGAGAATTTTCTAAGGCTATCAAAATGTTCTATGTCTGTGCTGTTCAGTGCAATAGCTACTAACCACATTTTGGATAGCAAGTACTTGAAATGTGGCTAGTGTGAGTGAGAAACTGAAATTTTAACATTAATTCATTTTAAGTTAAATTTAACTACTCACACGTGGCTAGTGACTACCTTTTTGGACAGTAGAGATTGATGGTATATTCATTTCTCTATTTCATTAAACAATATTCACCACCTCCCGAATATGAGTAAACTTCAACTTCCTCCTATCTTTTTTATTTTCTCCTTCTCTTCTCCACTTCCTAATTTCTCCTCATTGTTTTTTTCCTAGCCAGTTTGGTGTTATTTTTAATTAACTTAAATATACTTATATCTTGATATGGTAGCAATCAGTGCTCTTTGCCATATATTCCAGTTCTCGCATTCTGGGTATGTGATAGGATTGCTTTTCCTGATAATTCCTTGTATGAATTCTGGCCAATGAGTTGTGAGTAGAACTGACATTACCAACGTGAGACCCTTTCCTCTGCCACGAAGTCTGGTGATGTTTCAGATTGTAGTTCTCTGTCCATCTGTGTCAGAGAGAACATAATGTAGAATAGAGCGTCAGTATACCCACGATTAGCATTTAGCATGAGTGTGAAATAAACCTTTATTGTGTTAAACCAGTGAGATTTGGGGATTGATTGTTCATGTAACTAGTCTATCTTGATGGATAAACTCTATTACTTGATTTGTCAGCATAAAATCTGTTGACATTTCTATAGAAGAAATCAATTCACTTGCCAAGCTGTCAATTTTCTCTTCTCTTTTCCACATGTTGTTAGTTAGATTATTAAGTAATAATAATATTGTTTAAAAAATTTGTTCTCTTCTGAGCTATAATCTCCAGTTATTTTATTCTTAGTCTTGCAACAAAATGGATGCATTTTGACATCGCTTCTACATTTATTTTTTAGGTAGGAGAAACTTGGAATGATTATTAAGGAGAAATCAGTAAGAATGACTTCACTCTTAGTTACTTAGTGGTGATAAAATAATAGAAGGTGGTAAGAATAAAACATTCAAAATTGGGAAGCCTTAGGGACACAATGTGGCTCTCTCTCTTCGTGACAGAGAATATCCTAATAATTTTTGCAAGAAAGCCTCATGGAATTATATTTCCTGGTTTCTTGAATGCGTACTTAAAAGACAATTGGCTGGATATAAAATTTTTGAGTTGCCCCCTCCCCCTTTGTTCTCTAAAGACATGTAGGTATTTCTCCAAGTCATCTAGCTTTGAATCAGTCTGAAACTCCCAGATGATTTTTTTTGCCTTGATTAAGAATCTAATTTTATTTCCTGAACATCCAGAAAGTTCTTTCTTCATTTTTACAGCCCAGTAATTTTACTCATATATGTTTCAATGTTGATTGTTGTGTGTTTATTTTCCTGGGACAAAATAAATCCTTTTAATTCATATATTTAACTATTCTTTTATTTATGGAAGATTTTATTGATGTATATTTTTATTTCTAAATTTTTTTTGTTCTATTAATTCAGTTACCCTCTTAGGAGACTCAATTATACATGTATTAGATCTTCTGTATCTATCACATTTTCTACTAATTTTAAACTCCTAATTCAAATTTAATTGTGTTCACTTTTCTCTATCTATGCATTATGAATCTCATGTATTTTCAGAATTATTTATTCCAATGAGGGCTTCAGTTCATTTTACTCCCCAGTTATTTTTTCAGCTTTGCCAGTTTCTATTTTATCTCTTATTTTTTCAATAATTTCTCAGAATTCTTGGTTATTTCATTAAGTTTTTCAAGTTCATAGTGATACAGTTGGTCATGATTTTGATCTGAGCAATGTCTTAAATTATATGCCTAATTCCAACCTCCAGTGGTATCTATCACATCATCCTTTATAGCACTCACTACTATCTCAAATTTCCTTGTGTTCTTGTTTTGTTCTTTTACATGTTCATTATATGTCTTCCCAACATAAAGATTATTGCAGACAGAAACTCTCCCTGTCTTCACATATAACACTTTATTCTATGAGCTTAATTTAGACTAGCACATATTAGGCAATGAATAAATGAGTACCTTCTCAGTAAGTCTTAATTATATTGAGACTCATTTTGACGCATAAGAATCACAGTACTTCCCAAACCATTGTTAAAGATTTGAGGGATATCAAATAATCCACAACACTGAGAAGGATTGTTAGTTGTCTTATTTTTAAAGCTGAATACTTGTAGATGCTAATATAAAAGGTTCAGTCAGTGTTAAAGCATTGCATTAGGGAGGAATAATAACATACTTTCGTAGAGCTGTGGCTAATGTAAAGTTTGATATGGCACTTCTAGGTACAATAGTTTTCCTGAAGAGGTCCTGTAAGTCAAAACGTTGAAGCCTGGGAGACTGGCCTTACCTTCCCAAATTGAAAAAACATAACAGCAGCTCTATTTTATGAAAAATGGAATCCAATATCAAATCCTTATCTCTTTCCATATAACACTTTCTTATCATAGAAATGTGAACAGACTTATGTAAAAGTAACGTTTTTGGAAACTGCCTGTCAAGTACTGTAATAAATGCTTTCTATTTAAATAACAATAATAATGGTTTAGTCTATAACCAGTCTAGGTTACTGGTAACCTAAAAATAAGAATGGGTAGCCTCTATGCTAGTGGCACATAGTTAGCTAGCAAATAGTAGCATTGGATTCAGGCATAATTATGAATTAAAACTTGGTAAATGGGGACTTCCCTGGCAGTCCAGTGGTTAAGAGTTCGCCTTCTAATGCAGGGGGTGCGGGTTCGATCCCTGGTTGGAGAGCTGAGATCCCACATGCCTCGTGGCCAAAAAACCAAAACATAAAGCAGAAGCAATATTGTAACAAATTCAATAAAGACTTAAAAAAAAATCCTTGGTAAATGGCCTTTTTACTAGGTTAGTAGTTGCTAGGAATTTTTTTCTTCCAAATAAATATTGATTTTCACATATATTATTTGGCATCATTTGATTTTAATGATTATTAATGGCTAGTAAACAAGTTTCTTTTTATGTAAGCTAAATAACCTTAAATAACTCCTATTAATTTTAAATGTTTTTATTTAAAATGTAGAACCTTGGATCTGCTTGTTGCTGTAACTTGAGAGCAATAGCAGGAGTCACAGTCATGCTCTCCTTACCATAAAGTTCACCTATATTCTTCTCTCAGTGAGAAAATATTTCTGGCCTTCAGACCTTTGACTACGCTCATTCCACTGACCTGAATGCTAATTTCCTTAGGCTTCATTAATGTTTTGTATACTGCTTAGTATATGCTAAATACCCTGTGTTAGAAAGATATAACAATATTCAAATCAGTTTTGGAGATGTATTTACTGTTTCATTTTATACAATTATTTTTCTAAATAATGCAAATTTATAAAAAAATTCTCAAATATTTTTTAAAGTGTCTGCATTAAAGAAGTATATAATGTCTATAGATGTTTACTAGCTAACATTTTTTAACTGATTATTATAAGCCTGTGTCAGTTCCAGCTTATGTTATCAAGGTGCATGATTAATCCAGACTTTTCTGTAAATCATCCCCTTCTAGTAACTACAGGCTACTTTTCCATACAATAAACTGTACATGTAATTTTAGGAGTGTCTAGAACTTGTCTGGTGTCTAAGGGGTTCATCATGCATAGCCTCTCCATTTTGGTTGTCATTGTTTCCTAAATGCCTGGTGCAGTCTCCTGGGAAGGCATGTGGGCATGTTACTTGGATATCTCTTCAGATTTTGTCTCTTATCCTTCTTTCCACTGGCATCTTCTAAAATATTCCCTTTTGTAAATTCTATACCTTAGTTTTATTCCGGCTTTGAAATAAATTAAACACAGCTATTCTGATCCCAGAGATAATGTTGTGACCAGAGATCAGTACTGAAACTAATCTTTCTTTTGTGTTGGGAAAAATTTTTTAAAAGAGGAAGATAAAGAGGAAGAAAAAGAATCACACACACACAAAAACACACACACACACACACCATTTTCCCTTCAAAACATTTTTAAGAACTCCTTATTCCAAATAGATTGCCTCACTGTGTAGATTAATTAAGCATCCTTCTTTAACTGATGTTCAACCATAATTGTATATTAATTTAAATGATTTGAGGGGAGAAGTATATTTCTTAAATTATTAATAACCACAATTTGAGTTTCACTTCTAAAGATATGCAACCCACAGTTCCCCAGTACTATAATCTCAAACACCTAAGAAACCAAAGATTTTAAAAATTTGCTTTCTTTTTGTTTCTTAAATATAACTGGTCTACCTTAAACCTCATCATTAGTGTTATACAGAGAAGAATTTTAGCTTTCACAGTTGCCTTTGGATTCCAGCAGTCAATTTTTTCAAAATGTTTTTTGTCTTTTGCAGCCTTCTCATGGATCTACTCAGTTGAGTGAAATGAATGTCAAAGAATAATTGACAAAAATGGTAGCTTAAATCTACAAACTAAACAAATTTATTCTGATAAAGTTATATATTACAAGGTTACAAATTGTATGGAATCTACCAAAACACTACTGCCTTCTAGTGTTCATTTAGTAACATTTTTTTTGCTTCCAGAAATGCCTGATTTACTCTTTTCCAATTCTGAGTTGCCCAAATGCGTAATTAACATTGTTAGCTCACCAGTGCCCCCTGTACACACTGATGGCTTCCTACTGCCTGTATTTTTTACTTTCCTTCAGAAGGCTTTGTCTGGCATGCTTAACCCCCACTTGGGACAGGTCAGAATGTTGGGGAGCTGATGCCCCCAGGACAGCCTCGGCTAATGAGAGAGGCAACTGAAGAGTAAATACCAGCTTCCTCATCCTTCAGGTGATCTAACTGAGGAATGATCTCATCACTCAGATGTTCCCAGTAGTATTAGGCAGGCCTCAGTCGCCCGTAGTGATTGCCTGCATATTATCTTACTCTGGAACTTCTTTCCATTCCCTGTCTTCCTTTATCACTCCCCAGCGGTGCTGCTAGGATCAGCTCTCTAATAAACCATTGCACTCAAATCATTATCTCAGGGTCTGTTTGGGGGGAAACTCAATTAAGTTACCGGTTTTATTGGGTTACTCAGAATGCTCTGAGCACTGAGAATGCTCAGTACATTTTAGTCAGGATCTTGAATTTAAAACACACCTGCATTTTAGATTAATAGTGTTAGGTTTGAAACAGATAAATGTTTTGGTTTTGCCAGATTGCCTTCTTTTAAGGACTCTCTTGCTGGACCTCTCATACTATAGAATATACATTACCCCTTATCTAGCTTGCTACTTTGGGGATCTAGATGTTAGGCTGATTATGCCTAGGGCCTCTCCATAGTCATACCTTTAGGCTCTTTTGGACCAAAAAAAAAAAAAAAAGATGACTTTGGTTTGACTCCTCTGCTAAATGAAGTCCCAAAACGTGAGAGTCACAACACACATACACATAGACACATTTAAAATGAATTCATAGAACAATATTCAACAGCACTTTATAGAGCTAACTGAAGACTATTTTCTATTTTTGGAAATTCTGACATTCTACATAATCTTGTAAAATAGTTTCTGATTCATTTAAAATGAATCAGAACAATATTCATTTAAAATGAATGCATAGGACAATATTCAACAGCACTTTATAGAGCTAACTGAAGACTATTTTCTATTTTTGGAAATTCCAACACTCTACACAATCTTGTAAAATGGTTTCTGATTCTTTATTCATTCAATCCAAACCCTGAGCTTTGGGAAAACCAGAATTTCTTGGTTAGTTCTCCAAAGAGTAGCAAAAGGAAGGTAAAAATCAGATATGTGGGCAGTTAATTAATTTATACGACTACCTCATCTTGCTCAATAGCCGCCATGTCCATTCAGTAGCAAACACTAAACCACCTCCACCACACAATAGCCCAATCAAGATCACTTATTCTTTTTTGTTTTAAAATATGTTTTATTGGGGGGAGGGTGCTTAGTCTTTCAGGGCACCTTTCCCCTCATCTTTCCCTTTCTCCCTGCAAGTTTTCTTGACACAAAGTGATGATCAGGTAACACTGTAATGATAAGAGGGGAAGTGTCTAGACCTCATGTAGGCCTCATTGACTTTGGATTGGGGTGTAGCAGTTGGGTGTGTGTTTGAGTGGCTAAACCCCTAAGACTCAGTGCATTTTCTATCAGCCCTCCAGCTGCTTTCCACCCCATTTCTTTTCTCCCCAAACCTCTGGAAGGCAAATCGTTTCTTAATTCTTAGCTACCTGCCAAATTCCCCATCATTCCCCAACCCCACCACACACCACACACCACCACCCCATCTGCATGGCAGCAGAGGTGTGAGTGCCACCTCTGCCTAAACATGTCACGTATTATGTCTGCTCTACTGTGGCCAATCCAATGGCTTTAGGTCTATTCTGAGGCATTTTTCTGGCTATAGCTTGCAATGGAAAAGAGGTGTGTGTTCTCGCTGCTTTTCACTTCCTTCTATCTCATTCCCTCTCCCTCCATCTTTGGTCCAGGAGCATCTGGCTCCATCTCAGGGACGCAGGCAGAGTTACCCTAATTTCATCTCCTCCAGCACTCTCAAAGTCTTCTGTACACTGGAAAGTTTTCTTCTTCCTGTATGTCAAAGACTTAACTGAAAATAGTCTTCAGTTAACTCTATAAAAAAGGATATCCCTGATATCCTTTATTCTCTGTGTACTGAGACTGAGGGCAAAAGAAATCCAGGCTCTGACACCCTTGTTTTGCTCTTGGAATGTAAAAAGAAGATTTTGGAATTTAGAAAACATATTCCTCCCAGCAAAGCTTGGTTCTCAAGACTATCGTCTAGCTGTGAACTCAGGGATAATTTAATTTTGAAGCTCAAAGTTGAATAATGACTTACTTGTTCTAGGAAATATCCAACAACCTCCTGAAGTAATGACTCTTACTCATTTAATGGGTGGGGAGTCATAGAGAAGTGGATTTATGATGAATAAAAAATACATCGGTTTCAAAACTATTATCCCTTTAAAAATGTTATTTCAAACAGTGTCTTAAAATAGACTCTTATTCACATATCCTTTGATGAGTAACACAAATACAGCAAAGTATGTGAGGCTAGTGATACTTAACTTTATAGGGTTACACAACATATAAATGTTCTGAATAAAAGAGGCAAAATTATATTCCTTTCTGCTAATCTTGGCTGTTATTGCTAAAAAGTGTAATATACCAATTCATTCAAGTTTGGCCTTGAAAAATTAAAAGAACATCATTTTTTGTGAACCCTACCTTTACCCACAATTATAATGGTGACTCTCTAGTTGTGGTCAGACTAAGAGTTTTAAGCAAAAAATAAGAGGGCACAAATTCTAAAATTTCATTCTCTCTAGTATATATATATATAAATCTGCATTAGTACTTTGATGTTCATCTACCCCAGAAATGGGTGTTGTTTGACCACATTTGCAGACACTTAGGCGCTCCCCTATTTATTTCAGCCTGACTCACTGCTTCTGGAGTGACGAATGAGGAAGTCAGAACTGGTCTGCTTCACAGCTGCTGTGTGGATGAAGCCAGGTAATATATGAGAGGGGCTGTGCTTCAGTGGATGCCTACAGCTTGGTGAGGCACATAAAGAGTTGACAGGGAGCTCACATTTACTGAGTGCCTCCTATCTGCCAAATGCTTTCAGAGAAGAAAAAGATTTCACATATCTTTTTTTTTTTTTCCCAGTACGAGGGCCCCTCACTGCTGTGGCCTCTCCCGTTGCGGAGCGCAGGCTCAGCGGCCATGGTCCACGGGCCCAGCCGCTCTGCGGCACGTGGGATTCTCCCAGACCGGGCCATGAACCCATGTGCCCTGTATCGGCGGGCGGACTCTCAACCACTGCACCACCAGGGAAGCCCCACATATCTTTAAAGACCAAGAATCTTTTTACCTGGAAGTTGAAAATGTAAATAGAATGGAAGGAGACAGCTATCATTAATTGAGGATCTACTATACAGTTGCTATGCCTATGCTATCTTGTTTAATACTCAAAGCAATCCCATACAACAATCTCATTTTTCAGATGAGAAAACTGAGACCCATAGGAGTTAATAGACTTTCTTAGGACCACATTGGTGGTAACTGACAGAGACTGGGAGTGGAACCTGTATCCATTTGGTTTTAAATCTCAGGCTTTTTAACTACACCAAAATGAGTCTAAACATGCATTTGCTGTTTCTCACCTTGGCTGTGTTGGGATTTTTTTCCTAAGAGGTCAGTTAATTAAGATGATTCCATAGTTCAAGGAGGCACCAAGATGGTTTGCTGACAGTTAGAACATGTGGAGACTACTGAGAATAGGAACTCAATATCCCTTAATAAAGTCCTGGGAAATTGCTACTAATAACTAACTGGGAAATCTTAGAAGCTTTAACATAAGTAAGGATTTGCTTTTTTTCTCTAGATTATCATGGTACATCTGATAATTTTTGTTATTTTACAGAGTACATTATCTAGTTTATGCTCACTGATAGCCATACTCAGAACTTATTATGCCTAGACCATTACTCAGCATAAACCTGGCTTTTGCATGGCTCAGCCATGCAGAAACTATGGATATGCCTTAAATGTACTAAAGGAGATGATTATTTCCACATTTCAATATTGTTTTCAACTTCTAATAGGTTATAAATTATATTTATAATATATTAATTCAATAAACAATGAATAAACCATTAATTCATAAATGGTATATTATCTAATTAGAGCAGAGAGATGCCACATACCGTGGGAGGTGTGTAGGATTTGAGTCTTGCCCATAAGTCTTTGTGGACTAATTTACAGATGTAAACTTCCAAGTACTTAAAAAAAGATTTTGCCTCTTCATCATTTTTCATTTAGTTTGGAGATAGTGTATTTAGGCAGATAAACTTCATTTCAGAAGATGAAGGGGGCAAGAATAGTAGGTAGAGGAAAAAAATGAGAAGAGTAGAGGAAGAAGGAAAACACTTCACAATCATTCCTACCTTAGACTAAGGAAAAACACTTTATATGGAAGCAATGTTATCATACTTACCTCCATCTTCCCTTGCCCCATAAAAGATAAAAAGAGAGAGAGAGAAATCCAGAAAAAATTATAACACACTCACCTTTACCATTCAGAAAGACTATTTTAGAATAGTTGATTACACCTGTAGTTTGGTAATTTTCCCCTGTGCTGTTCGCTTTAGCAGGCCCTAAAAGGTACTGTAGTATGTTTCCCTTTGTAAACTTCTATGTCTGAGGTGGCATCTGGAAGAGGAGAATTGCACTTCGGGTTTATAACCTTACTGTGCAGCTTTTCTGGAAAGTTACTTAGCTTTATTTACATCTGCCTTCTAAACACTCAAGCAGCAATAAACCAGATGGAATCGATAATTTACATATCTCCAGGGGAGTATGACAAGAAGCAAAAGCAGTAGAAATGATTGACTATTTTACAGAGATTATCTGATTTTAACGTGTATCAGACACCCATATTTTGATTGAATTTAACGGATTCTGTATTTGCTTTCAATTGCATATTACTGAGGACCAGTACAATGTGATAGAAAGGAAGGGAGGGAGGGAGGAAGGAAGAAAGGAAGAAAAGAAGGAAAAAAGGAGGGAAGGAAGAACTGAATCAGAAAAACTTAATTGAGTGTATTTCTCGCTCATATTGAGTCCTTTCCTTGCCAGGAAACATTTCAGTCCTTATGACTTAATTTCTTTGACCTATTCACTATAACAGCCAGATAAAATAACATGATTTCCCACCCTGTAAGAAAATAAATATGGCCATTTAACTTCTCCATGTTGTTCTCTAAATAATCAATTTTATTCATAAACATACCTACAATTTAGCTATTTAGAAAGGTAGTTATAGATGTGCTATGATCAGTGCTGGAAAACTAGTTCCTGCTTTGTGGAGAGTAAAAATTCCCTGCTCTTCTTCTGCAGACTCACTGTTTCCCTTTTTTGTTTTTATCATTTCTATGCTTCACTCTCAAACCCTTAATTGACATTTCACTGACGATAAATAGATCCATCTCAGCAGAATGAGAGACCATGTCTCCAGCTACTGGTCTCTTTTTCATATGGAAATTCTGTGTTTCTGCTATTGTGCCCCCAGGTACAACTCATGGGGAATCGTTTTTCGTGTTCAGTTATACTACAAATTTAATTCCTGGATTTACACTGTTTTTTTACCAAGAATCAGGGCACCATTCTTTGGATCTAGCTATTTTATTTTAGATTATTTCCTTTTCACCTACCCTTAATAAAATTTATCACATCAACAGAGAATACACTTGAAAATAATATTAAATTGTTTTTCCTTTTCCTGCCTAAATGGTTTTCTTAAACGGAAACAGCTTCAAGACTATGTAATAGTGCTAAAAACAAACAGCTGAATTTTCAGCAGCTCTGTTTTCACATTTGTGCTTTGCTCACCCCCACTCTACTGATCCTTACTCTTTCCTTAATGCAAACTCCAGCCTCTCTTCTTTAAGTTGATCATGTGTGGTCAAGGTCTCAACATTTTAGGATGATGGATCATGAAGTAAACTGAGTTCCCACTGACTGAATAATATCTCTAGAGTTATAAGTCATTGGCCTTGATCAGAAGTCATTTGAGGTTCGTTGAGGTATATCACAAACAATAATCAATAAATTCAAAAGAAGACAGAAACAGAGGGGGAAAGGAACAAAAAAAATGGGACAAATAAAAAGCAAGTCACAAAATTATAGACTTAAATTCATAGTGAGATGCCACTGCACACCCACTTGAATGGTTAACATTAAAAAGACTAACAATACCAAGTTTTGGCAAGGATAGTGGATAAATGAAACTCTCATATGTAGCTAGTGGAAGTGCAAAATGATACAGCCACTTGGAGAAGTTTGACAGTTTATTAAAATCTCAAACATATGCTTACCATATGATGGGTACAATATGGACATATCTTGAAAGTTTTATGCTAAGTGAAAGAAACCATACATAAAGACCACATGCTATATGATTCCATTTATATGAACTTTTAGAAAAGGCAAAAGTATAGTGAAAGAAAGATCAGTGCTTGTCACTGGTTTGGGTGAGGGGAGTGGATTGACCACAAAAGGGCATGAGGTATCTTTTAGGGATGAAGGAAATATTCCATATCTTGATTGTAATGGCATTTACCATTGTATATATTTATCAAAACTCACTGCAGTGTACACGTAAAATTGTACACTATTGCATGTAAATTACACCTCAATAAAGCTGACACAAAATAGTTGAGTGTATTGTACTGGTGAAACAGGATTTTCTAAAGGGGAATCTACTATGACAAAGGAAGGAATGGTATTAGGAAGGAGGGAAGAGACCAAGAGTAAGGTATGAAGATATATAGTCAGGACAGTAGAATGCTTTGCTTTATTGCAGTCATCAAGTTGTGGTCATATAAGAACACAGTAGGAGGTTAGTGAAGTAGAATTCAGCCCTCTTAATAAAGACTGAATCTTCAAATGTACCACTCTGGTACATTTGATAATGAGATTAAAATGAGAAACTACTTGTAAGCAATATAAATGGTAATGAAAGGCAGAACTAAGTGTGGTTCCATCAGTTCCTTTTGAAAGATTTGGGAAGGAGTTTTTGTTCTGAGATTTTTTTTTGAATTTGTTTATTATTGACATACAAAAAGCTGTACATATTGAATATTTACAACTTGATGAGTTTGGAGATAAGTGTACATCCATAAAACTATCACCACAATCATGCCATAGACATATCCATCATATTCAAAAGTTTCCTCCCACCTTATTTATTTATTTATTTATTTATCTAATTGTGTTAAAACACCTAACATAAGATCTGCCCTCGTAGCAAATTTTTAAGTACTATATGGTGGGGCGTTTGAGAGGCCTTTGTATAAGAAACAACGTGGTAAACCCAGGAGGGAAAGGATTTAAGTTTTATAAAAAAGAGTGGATTTAACACTAAAGCCAATCAAGAGACACTTTTGAGGGCTGTAGCATTGTTTTGGCCCATTGGCTTTGTGTGGCTAAAGTCTATGTAAGTAATATGTTATGTTGTTTCCTTTCTGCATTGTTTCCTCTGTTCCACTCAGTGTATTCTTCATGGAAGAGCCTTGAACTGGAGAATGGTAGAAGCTCAGCATGCTGGAGCCCCAGGTAAGTTTGCCCAGAATTGGAACAACTCTTGATGTTTCCGGTTTAGTCTGCTGTCCTTTCCTTACTACCTTAGAGGACTAATATTGTCCAGAACAAGAATAGAAGATGTCTCCTTTCATGGCCTTTGGCAGTTTTCTATTTCCAGAGACTTGATAGGATAATTCACTAATCTTCAGAATATTACAGATGACATATTTGTAAGAGAGTTAGAATGAATCCATCCTAATTTCAGGAAGAGCTTCTTTTTCACAGTTGAAAGCTACTCAGTTGTCAAGTTGAATGAGAGGGGGTTTTTTTTTTTAGTAGACTTTATTTTTTAGAGCAGTCTTAGAGTCACAGTAAAATTGAGCAGAAGGTCCAGAGATATTTCATACACCCCCCACATAAGCACAGCCTTCCCCCTGGTCAACATCCCCCACCAGAGTGGTACATTTGTTACAAGTTGAAAAACCGACATTGACACATCATTATCCCCCAGAGTCCATTGTTTACATTAGGGTTCACTGTTGATATTGTACATTCTGAGGGTTTGGAAAAACTTCTAATTACATATATCCACCATAATAGTGTCATACCAAGTATTTTCCCTGCCCTAAAATTCCTCCGTGCACCACCTATTCATCCTTCCCTCCCCAGTAACCCCTGGCAATCACTGATCTTTTTACTCTTTGCACAGTTTTAACTTTTCCATAATGTCATATACAGTTGACCCTTGAACAACACAGGTTTGAACTGCACAAGTCCAGCTAAACATGGATTGTTTTCAATAAATACATACTACAGTAATACACAGTCCAAGGTTGATTGAATCCATGGGTACAAAACCATGGATAGGGAGGGCTGACTGTAAAGTTATACACAGATTTCACACTGCATATAGCCTTTTCAAATTAGCTTCTTTCATTTAGTAACATTCATTCAAGGTTCCTCTATGTCTTTTTATGGCATAGCTCATTTCTTTTTTTTTCTGATTTTTTTTTTTTTTTTTTTTTTTTTTTCTGTATGGGGGCCTCTCACTGCTGTGGCCTCTCCTGTTGCAGAGCGCAGGCTCTGGACACGCAGGCTCAGCGGCCTTGGCTCACGGGCCCAGACGCTCTGTGGCATGTGGGAACCTCCCAGACTGGGGCATGAACCCTTGTCCCCTGCATCAGCAGGTGGACTCTCAACCACTGCGCCACCAGGGAATCCCAGCTCATTTCTTTTTAATGCTGAATAGTATTCCATTATCTGGAGGTACCATAGTTTACTTATCCATTCACCTACTGAAGGACATCTGGGTTGCCTTCCAAGTTTTGGCAATTATGAGTAAAGCTTCTATAAATATCCGTGTGTAGGTTTTTGTGTAGACATTAATCTTCAGCTCCTTTAGATAAATACCAAGAAATATGGTTGCTGGATCCTATGGTAAGAGTATGTTTAGCTTTGTAAGAAATTGCCAAACTCTCCTCCAAAATGGCTGTACCATTTTGCGTTCTCACCAGCAATGAATGAGAGTTTCTATTACCACATCCTTGCCAGCATTTGATGTTTCGGTGTTCTGGATTTTAGCCATTCTAAAAGGTATTAGTGGTATCTCGTTTTAATTTTGTATTTCCCCAATAGCATATGATGTTGAGAATCTTTTCATATGTTTATTTGCCACCTGTATATTATCTCTGGTGAGGTTTCTGTAAAGGTCTTTGACTCATTTTTTAATCATATTGTTTGTTTTCATATTGTTTTTTAATGTTTTGTTTTCATATTGAATTTTAATATTTCTTTGTATATTTTAAGTAAATTATTTTTTGAACATGCACATTTCTTTAATTGCTGTCTCTCTGATGTTAACTATTGCTATGTGGCATTGTTGGAAGTAACTCAGGGAAGACAACGGGTTAGGAATAAATCATTAGATTTTTTTTCTCTCTAATGGGACTTAAAGGACTTTGGTGAATTGGTAAACGGTGAAAAAATGATATTGTAAGGTGACATGACTAAATACAAAATTTTGTTTAAGACAAATTTTAAGCATTATTAAAACTAAATCTCCAGGACAGTTTAACCAAAATGATTAGATTTTTATCTAAGGGAGATACTGTGTGTTGATCCTTCAGGCTACAGAAAATAAACTCAGTACTCCTCAATCATAAAGCTCCTGTTTTTTTTTTTTTGGCTTAGGAATTATTATTATTTTTTTTTAACATCTTTATTTGAGTATAACTGTTTTACAATAGTGTGTTAGTTTCTCCTTTACAACAAAGTGAATCAGTTATACATATACATATGTTCCCATAACTGTTCCCTCTTTTGTCACCCTCCCTCCTACCCTCCCTTTCCCACCCCTCTAGGTGGTCACAAAGCACAGAGGTGAACTCCCTGTGCTATGCTGCAGCTTCCTACTAGCTATCTAATTTACATTTGGTAGTGTGTATATGTCCCTGCCACTCTCTCACATCGTCACAGCTTAAACCTCCTGTTTTTATATTTATATCTATCTTGAATTGTGAAGATTAAATATTTAGTAAGTGTTATTTGAATAAGTTCTTTGCCTTATGCTGTGGTTAAGTATAGCCAAAATCAAAACCAAAAAATATAATAATAATAATTTGGTGAATTAGTGATTATACTGAAAGAGAAATTAACTTTTTAAAAATATTTCTAAATGGAAAGGCCAAAGTTTTTTAAAGTAGACATTACCTATCTATATTGTTTATCATAAATCAGATATTTTATCTGATCTTTGTTAAATTTGCTAAACAGAGTTGTGACTTCTCTGTAAAACAAGGACACCATGTTTTTATCAGTGTTTGAGAGAATATATTACTTCATGAAATTTAAGCATGGAGGGTGATTGCAGCTTCTGATGAAATGCCTGCTACTATGAAGTTTGTGATTATGATTACACTCCCTACCTCTTCACTCTACCCATAAGATATCCGTAAGATATCTTCACTCTATCCATAAGATAGAACAACACAGTGGTGAGTGCCTGTGGGATGCTAAACAGGAAGGTTCACTCCAGAAATTCTCACTCATTCACTTCCAATATGCAGCTTCTTGAGTGTTCAGGGTAGGTGGGAACAAAAGAGTTGGCTAATACGTAGGAGGAAAATGATTGCTTCTCTTTGACTATAGGCTGAAGGTTCCAGAGTTCTTCCATGTTAACTCTCTAGCCTTAATATGACTGGATGTATCGTGAATTTCCTGGATATTGTTTTAGGCCTTCAGAATATAGGCTACAGATCTTCTCATCACCTGACCACTCAGCTTTCTAGTCCTATACATAGTGTGACTGGTCCTTTTAATTTCTTTGCCTGAAAAGCTTAGCACTATAGAAGTCAATGGGGACACCTTCATATTTTGAAATCTTCAGCCTTATTCAAGACTTCACACCAGTGGCAGTTTGATTTATGAACTAAAAAGCTGCAAAGAGTATGTCTCTCAAGAGCCTTCTGTGATCCTCTCAGCCAATCAGTGGCCCTGGATCTGCCATATGTAATCTAGGTTCCCTGATGCCAATTATTTTACCTCTCAGATTCAATTTTATTATTGTATCAAGTAGATACTATGCTTCATTTTCTCCTTCTGAGTGTACTGAGTATCTTCATTATTCAAACTCTCTCTTCTATCTCATTAGAAGTGGGTCTTGGGCTGACTCCACACCAGTTACTGGCAAATCAAGTGAAATTTCCATGGCTAACATGGACCAATTTTGATTCATCCTCATGAACTGTGGGTCGGGACTCCCTCCCCCTGAGACCACTTGTTAATTAGGGGTCTGTTTATAGGAAAGAAGGGTGTCCCACTGAGTAAGCAACAAGCTGATTCTGCCATTGGTATATCCTGCAAAATGTTTATTTCTTGGACTGGATGTGGAGAGATTTAATAAAAAGATAAATGACCCTAAATGAGAAGGCAGGAAATGCAGCAAAATAACCCAGAACATAAAGAAGTTCTATGTAGAAGATATTGTAATAAATTATGTATTTAAATTTTGCTTACTTAAATATATATTTATAGAGTAAAATTCCTATATAGGCTAGTTATTGTGTTCCTGCTTTCCTGGCCAAGAGTTCTATATGGCTGGTGAACTGGTGTCAAGTAAGAAAACTAGAAAGAAAAGGCAAAATCTCTCATCTCAAATTCTTCACCTCTGTACTCAACTCTGAACTCCTAGGTGGAATTGATGAGGTTCCATGGTGGCGGGTGGGGGGGGGGGTGAGGTACTCCTATTTAATGTATCTCTAACTTTTTTTTTTTTTAAACCTCTTCCTCAAAGAAAATCAGAGAGGAAGTTATCTTGTTAGTTTCACCAGCATGACTGTGACTGAGAAATCAGCAAATGCACACAGGCACCATCTTGCCTCTTGCCTTTCTCTAAGGCAAGTATTTATGCTAGACAGACATGTGGGATTGACATCTAATGATAATAGGCACACCCATTTCATGAAACAGCCTAAAAGACTTAAGTCTGATTAGTTGTAGTGGATGACCAGTTTTCTTCTTTAAAGTGGTCTGAGTAATCAGAGATGCTGCATCCACTACCAATTATGAAATAGAATGACATCACCAAAAAGTCCTTACTTTGGTAGAGAAAATAGTCTTAGATTTAGTCAGCTCTCTACTCTTTGTGTCTACCTCCTCTTCATATTAACATTTATCAGTCTACAGGAAGCCAGAGTTTTGTAGCATGGTCATAATTCTTTCAGACTAAAATTAATTTTATGAGCCAACAATATGCAAGAGATCTCTGAAATTTTTTTAACTATTTTAAAATGATTTTAGATTTATATATGTTTATATTTTGAATGTTATATTTTAACCCAGCATCAAGCACTTTGACTAGCATTACAGAAGGTGAGGAAAAAACAAAGCCTGCCACAGAAACTATACCAGGACCATAAATTGGGGAAAATATTGGTGTTTAAATTTTGATAATTGTGGATAAATGTTAAATTTGGGTGCTCCTGTTTAATGTTTATAACCATTGTACTACTTTCTTATTTATATAAACTAATGAGTAACTCAGAAGGCACGATTTCAGTTATGGTTGCAGTATTGGTGTTTATAGTGAAAAGACGAGGAGTTGGCCTAGGTAAGTGGTTCTCAAACTTTGGTGTACATTATTAGTATCATTTAGAGGACTTGTTAAAACACAAATTGTTGCCAACCCCACCCTCCCAGATTATGATCCAGTAAGTCTAGACTGGGACGTGAGAATTTGCATTTTGACAAGTTTCCAGATGATGCTAATGCTTCTGGGCCAGGGTCCATAGTTTGGGAACCATAGCTTAAAGTAAAGAGTAGCATGATTGCCTGACAACAAAGAAAAATGTGGCCCAGATTTTAAGTTTGTTCTTTCCCTGCTCATTTATACGTCAGGTTATTCTGAGTTTCTTGAGGCCAGAACCACTGTATTACTCCGTTTTTCACCAGTGTCTACTAGAATGCCTGGCATATAATAAATAGTAAATAAATAAATAGTACATATATACTAGATAACTACCCTCATTGGCACCCTCTGTTGGCTCTATTGATGCCTGATTAGAACTCTGTAGACGTTTCTATTTAAAGCAATGCCACCAACACAAAATTCTTCAAGTTCCAATTCAAAAGAATGTCCCAGAGATCTTGTCTTTGGTTCCACTTTATGTTTTCTCCAGTTTGGGGACAAACAATCATTATTGTGGTTGAAGAAAAACAAAAAACAAAATATGCTAAGTGAGATAAGAAATTGTTTGAGTGTACATAAAAATAATAACCTTAGCTTCGAAAAGCAGTGGTACTTGAATATCCAGACTATTTCATAAGGTATAATAAAAAATGATAATCTCTATCATCAAAAAGAACACAAATAACAAATTTTGGTGAGCATGTGGAGAAAAGGGAGCCAGCCCTCCTACACTGTTTGTGGGAATGTATATTGGGGCAGCCACTATGGAAAACAATATGGAGGTTTCTCAAAAAACTAAAAATATGACCCAGCAATTCCACTCCTGGATATATATCCAAAAAAAAAAAAAACCAAAAAAACAAAAACACTAACTCGAAAAGAGGCATGCACCCCAATGTTCATAGCAGCATTATTTACAATTGCCAAGATAGGGAAGCAACCTAAGTGTCCATCAACAGATGAATAGATAAAGAAGTTGTGGAATATATATATATATTCAATGGAATACTAATCGCCATAAAAAAGAATGAGGGATTTCCCTGGTGGCTGGGACTTCCCTGGTGGTCCAGTGGCTAAGATTCTGCACTCCCAGTGCAGGGGGCCAGGCCTGGGTTTGATCCCTGGTCAGGGAACTAGATCCCGCATGCTGCAACTAAGACCAGATGCAGCCAAATTTTTTAAAAAATTGAAATTTTGCCATTTGCAGCAACATGGATGGACTTGGAGGGCATTATGCTAAGTGAGATAAGTCAGACAGAGAAAGACAAATACTGTATATCACTTATATATGGAATTTTTAAAATGCAACAAACTAGTGAATATAACAAAAAAGAAGCAGACTCACAGATACATGGAACAAACTAGTGCTTACCAGTGGGGAGAGGCAGGGAGGGGCAATATAGGGGTTGGGGAATACAGCCAATATTTTGGAATAACTGTAAATATTTTAAAATTGTATTAAAAGCACAAAAATTTAGGCTCCTAAATTTCAAGCAACTTCACTTTATCATTTTTATTTATTTATTCAACTGGCATTTCTTAAACTTTTTCCAGATGAGCTATTCTTTCCTTATCCTTCTGTGGTATTTGATAACATGTATATTATAGCACTTATCATACTTTATTGGGGAAAAAGAAACTCTTTTCAGTGTCTGTATCCCACAGCAAACATGTAGGCTCCTTGGGTGGATATATATATATATATATATATATATATATATATCCACCCAAGGAGTATCTATCTGGATTAGGCTTGGCAGTGGAAATATAAAAAAGGAGCATCACAGAGTCATCACCTTAAAAACGTTCCAGTTGAGAAGATGAGACAAAAATGTACATTAATGTACTCATTTAGAACCACAAATACTTGTAATATTCTATGTGTATTATTACTTCACTAGAAATCTCAAACTATTTGGAAGAAGATCCTAATCACATTTTGAAAGCAAGGACAGAGCATCTCATGCAGTCTTGTAAAATGTCCTATTCATAGTAAATGCTCATTGAGTCACTGTTGGATGTAATGATGTAATTTGACAGGCATGAAGAAGGTTTCTGAGGGCAGGCAGCTTGTCATACATACATATATCCTTTCCATCTCACACATGGTCTTGCATATAGTTCAGCAATTATTATACCTGGAAGTTCTCAGGAGCATTAACTTATTCAGCTCCAAAGTATTTTATCTCTATAAATGATTTATTAGTCTAAGAAAAAGAAAGTCCTGGCTAATAATCTTTCAATCAGAAGCCTTGCACTAAGGTGCAGAAACTGGGCAGTACTGCATTTAAAACAGCAACAAGTAAATGAAATAGGGAGGTTACAGTTTAAACTGATATATTAAAATAGAATGTGTTCAGATGAAATTGTAGCTGGATAAGGGCACCAAGAATTTTATCAGGTCAAATTGTTCCCATGAATTATAGGTATTTTGCTGGGTAAGTTTTGCTGAGTCTCCTGAGCCACTGTGCTAAATCTGGTTCTTCGCTTGAAAACTGATCCTCATTGTGCAAGCGAGAAGTAGAATGATTAAAAAGAAACAAAAGCAAAGGCAGAGACTTACTTCCACCCTCACCCCAAAACAGGAGGATGTGTGAATGCTTAACTTAAACTGCACAAATGTTCATTGACTATGTCTCTGGCAGAATTATTCTCTGTAGTCATGGTTCATTAGCTTTGGCAGCATTCACTTTTCTGTTTAAGTTCAGGACAAGCTGGTGTGCAAGGACTGATGATATTGAGGAATGGTTAAAAAAAATTCTGCCTCAAATTACCATCTACCAGGGAAGAAAGATATTTCATAGACACCTGTAAGTAACTAAAAATGTGCTGATGTGTTAAAACAAAAACTCCTAAAATATATGAAGAAATGTATTCTTCATTTTACCATGGATCCAAGGTCATATCAGTTTTCATATTTATGAATCAGAGCCCTGAAAGAAGGATTAACTATGCATATTGACTTAATTTACTTTATTTTCTGGAACTTGCTAGTGGAGATGCAGATGAGCTTGGTAGCACAGCGTGATTCTATACATTGGCGTATGGGACCTCTTTGATCTGTGCCACTGATTTTGTGTGATTGTATGCAGCATGCACCATTAACTTCCTGAAGGTCTGGTCTTGAAGTACCAGTATTTTCAGGATGTGAATACCCTGGACGAAATAGGAATGAACCA
Organism: Kogia breviceps; assembly: GCF_026419965.1. NCBI lineage: Eukaryota > Metazoa > Chordata > Mammalia > Artiodactyla > Physeteridae > Kogia > Kogia breviceps. The sequence continues at coordinate 108,484,226 of NC_081313.1, forward strand.
TTTATCTGTTTAGTAAAAAGAAGGAGAGTAGGAACTTTAGAAACGTAGACTTTGCAATCAGTAACACACCCCTGGTGATATCCATTCTGTCCATTTTCTATCAAACAAGACCAACTCCATCGTAAAACAAACCTGCATCATAATATTGTTCAGTGAAAAAATTGGCCTACGTGTATCCTACATAATAACAATCATACTTATAGTGCTCTTGATGCACTATAACCTCATTTTTTTGAACATCTTTATTGGGGTATAATTGCTTTACAATGTTGTGTTAGTTTCTACTGTATAACAGAGAAAATCAACTATATGTATACATATATCCCCATATCCCCTCCCTCTAGCATCTCCCTCCCAGCCTCCCTATCCCACCCCTCTATGTGGTCACAAAACACGGAGCTGATCTCCCTGTGCTATGTGGCTGCTTCACACTAGCTTTATATTTTACATTTGGTAGTGAATATATGTCAATGCTGCTCTCTCAATTCATCCCACCCTAACCTTCCCCCTCCCCATGTCCTAAAGTCCATTCTCTACTTCTGCATCTTTATTCCTGTCCTGCCCCTAGGTTCATCAGAGCCTTTTTTTTTTTTTTGGATTCCATATATATGTGTTAGCATATACATATTTGTATTTGCTTTTCTCTTTCTGACTTACTTCACTCTGTATGACAGACTCTAGGCCCATCCAACTCACTACAAATAACTCAGTTTCATTTCTTTTTATGGCTAATATTCCATTGTATATATGTGCCACATCTTCTTTATCCATTCATTTGTCGATGGACACTTAGGTGGCTTCCATGTCCTGGCTATTGTAAATAGAGCTGCAATGAACATTGTGGTACATGACTCTTTTTGAATTATGGTTTTCTCAGGGTATATACCCTGTAGTGGGATGGCTGGGTCATATGGTAGTTCTATTTTTAGTTTTTTAAGGAACCTCCATACTGTTGTCCATAGTGGTTGTATCAATTTACATTCCCACCAACAGTGCAAGAGGGTTCCCTTTTCTCCACACCCTCTCCCTCATTTATTGTTTGTAGATGTTTTGATGATGGCCATTCTGACTGGTGTGAGGTGAAACCTAATTGTAGTTTTGATTTGCATTTCTCTAATGATTAGTGATGTTGAGCATACTTTCATGTGTTTGTTGGCAATCTGTATATCTTCTTTGGAGAAATGTCTATTTAGGTCTTCTGCCCATTTTTGGATTGGGTTTTGTTTTTTTTGATACTGAGCTGCATGAGCTGCTTGTATATTTTGGAGATTAATCCATTGTCAGTTGCTTCTCTTGCAAATCTGTCTTCCATTCTAAGTGCTATCTTTTCGTCTTGTTTATGGTTTCCTTTGCTGTGCAAAAGCTTTTGAGTTTCATTATGTCCCATTTTTTATTTTTGTTTTTATTTCCATTTCCCTACGAGGTGGATCTAAAAGGATCTTGCTGTGATTTATGTCATAGAGTCTTCTGCCTGTGTTTTCTAAGAGTTTTATAGTGTCTGGCCTTACATTTAGGTATGTAATTCATTTTGAGTTTATTTTTCTGTATGGTGTTAGGGAGTGTTCTAATTTCAGTCTTTTACGTGTAGCTGTCCAGTTTTCCCAGCACCACTTATTGAAGAGGCTGTCTTTTCTCCATTGTATATTCTTGCCTCCTTTATCAAAAATAAGGTGACCAGGGCTTCCCTGGTGGCACAATGGTTGAGAGTCCACCTGCTGATGCAGGGGATACAGGTTAGTGCCCTGGTCTGGGAGGATCCCACATGCCACGGAGTGGCTGGGCCTGTGAGCCATGGCTGCTGAGCCTGCACGTCCAGAACCTGTGCTCCACAACGGGAGAGGCCACAACAGTGAGAGGCCCGCATACCGCCAAAAAAAAAAAAAAAAAGGTGACGATATATGCGTGGCTTTATCTCTGGCCTTTCTATCCTGTTCCATTGATCTATATTTCTGTTTTTGAGCCAGGACCATACTGTCTTGATTACTATAGCTTTATAGTATAGTCTGAAGTCAGGGAGCCTGATTCTTCCAGCTCTGTTTTTCTTTCTCAAGATTGCTTTGGCTATTTGGGATCTTTTGTGTTTCCTTACAAATTTCGAATTTTTTCGTTCTAGTTCTGTGAAAAATGCCATTGGTAGTTTGATAGGGATTGCATTGAATCTGTAGATTGCTTCGAGTAGTAGGGTCATTTTCACAGTGTTGATTCTTCCAGTCCAAGAGCATGGTATATCTCTCCATCTGTCTGTATCATCTTTAATTTCTTTCATCAGTGTCTTATAATTTTCTGCATACAAGTCTTTTGTCTCCTTATGTAGGTTTTTTCCTAGGTATTTGATTCTTTGTGTTGCAATGGTAAATGGAAGTGTTTCCTTAATTTCAATTTCAGATTTTTCATCATTAGTGTATAGGAATGCAAGAGATTTCTGTGCATTAATTTTCTATCTTGCTACTTTACCAAATTCATTGATTAGCTCTAGTAGTTTTCTGGTAGCATCTTTAGGATTCTCTATGTATAGTATCGTGTCTGCAAACAGTGACAGCTTTACTTCTTCTTTTCCTATTTGGATTCCTTTTATTTCTTTTTCTTCTCTGATTGCTGTGGCTAAAACTTCCAAAACTATGTTGAATAATAGTGGTGAGAGTGGGCAACCTTGTCTTGTTCCTGATCTTAGTGGAAATGGTTTCAGTTTTTCACCATTGAGAACGATGTTGGCTGTGGGTTTGTTATATATGGCCTTTATTATGTTGAGGTAAGTTCCCTCTATGCCTACTTTCTGGAGGGTTTTTATCATAAATAGGTGTTGAATTTTGTCAAAAGCTTTCTCTCATCTATTGAGATGATCATATGGTTTTTCTCCTTCAATTTGTTAATATAGTGTATCACATTGATTGATTTACATATATTGAAGAATCCTTGCATTCCTGGGATAAACCTCACTTGATCACGGGGTATGATCCTTTTAATGTGCTGTTGGATCTGTTTCCTAGTATTTTCTTGAGGATTATGCATCTGTATTTACCAGTGATATTGGTCTGTAGTTTTTTGCTTTGTGACATCTTTGTCTGCTTTTGGTATCAGGGTCATAGTGACCTTGAAGAGTGAGTTTGGGAGTGTTCCTCCCTCAACTATATTTCGGAAGAGTTTGAGAAGGATAAGTGTTAGCTCGTCTCTAAATGTTTGAGAGAATTCGCCTGTGAAGCCATCTGGTCCTGGGCTTTTGTTTGTTGCAAGGTTTTTTGTTCTTTTTTTTTAAATTTAAAAAATTTTTTTTTAATTTTTAACATCTTTATTTGAGTATAACTGTTTTACCATAGTGTGTTAGTTTCTCCTTTACAACAGAGTGAATCAGTTATACATATACATATATTCCCATATCTCTTCCCTCTTGCATCACCCTCCCTCCCACCCTCCCTATGCCACCCCTCTAGGTGGTCACAAAGCACAGAGGTGTACTCCCTGTGCTATGCAGCAGCTTCCCACTAGCTATCTAATTTACATTTGGTAGTGTGTATAAGTCCCTGCCACTCTCTCACATCGTCACAGCTTACCCTTCCCCCTCCCCATATCCTCAAGTCCATGCTCTAGTAGGTCTGTGTTTTATTCCCGTCCTACCACTAATCTCTTCATGACATTTTTTTTCTTAGATTCCATATATATGTGTTAGCAGGCGGTATTTGTTTTTCTCCTTCTGACTTACTTCATTCTGTATGACAGACTCCAGGTCTATCCACCTCATTACAAATAACTCAGTTTCATTTCTTTTTATGGCTGAGTACTATTCCATTGTATATATGTGCCACATCTTCTTTATCCATTCATCTGTTGATGGGCACTTAGGTTCCATTATTTCTATAGATTTGGTAGTAAGTCCTGACCTTATCTTCACCTGTTCCTTACTAAGTGGTTCCATCTTACATTCAATATAACAATGTCTAATAGTTTGGTGTTTTTTAAAAAGACTCAGTCTTATTTAATCCTCACAGCATCATCACCAGTAGATTTGGAAAGTCGGTTTCCTAAGTGAGAAAAGTGAGCCCAGGTGTACACTGACACATTCCAGACACTTCTCAACATTGGCATCTCTGTCACACATCTCTGTACTAGCTGTTTCCAAAGGAGTTGTGGAATTATGCAGGGCATTGACAACTTCAATTTAGATAATATACTCTAGAACACTTTTCTCTGAATCTGTTGTGTCTTCTTTCTCATGAGTGTGTTTTGCTAGCCTTTGATGTTTTTTCCTTCAGATTGAGGTGGAAATTGGCTTGACCTCCCTTAAAGTCCTCTAGTGACAATTTTTTTGAGTGTTGATTTAATACTTGGGTGTCTCTTTTCAGGTGACTGGTTGGCATCCGTGAAACTCCGTTTTATTGTTTTTTTTTTCTTTTGTTTTTAATTACAGCTTTCTCTAGTGGGTTCCTAATACATGTCAGCATAATACAAGTTTTGGGAAATCTTCAGTAAAGAAATCTGTTTCACATTGTTTAAACCTATATTTTTAAAACTTACTTGGCCATATAACTCTTAGTTTTGGTGGCAAAGAAATCCTTTTTCATTTTGCTAATGTTTCTGAATTTTATATACAGATACAAACATACACTTACCAACCAAACACTTTTCTGAATTCTCACTAAGTAACAAGCATTATACTAAGTACTCTCAAGACATTATCTCATTTTATACTCACAATCACCTTATGAAGTATTATAAGCTCTTTTTGACAGGAGAGAATTAAGTAGAGGCTTAGTAACTTAAATAAAATATTTAGCTAATTCAGGACAAACTCAAATTCAATTTAGGATGCCTGGCTCAACAGTGGATTATATATCTACTGGGGATGCCTTACTGCTTTTCAAGTACCCAGCATTGGCCCTTTCCTTAGGACTAGGACCATTCAGCTAATTCTGACATTGTCTGTTTAAAATTTTAAAATGTCCAAGTGGGAGGTACAGTTAGTGAGGGTTGTGGGAGAATATTGAGCATTCAGACATACTTTACCTATAAAATGAATGCCCAGAAGGGTGTATTTGTCACCTAGTAAATGTGGCTCAGTCCCAGAGAAACATCATTCTCAGAAGAGTTTTTAATGCATTTTACAGGTGTTTCTCTGCTTGCCATGGCTCTTTCTCTAGGGCACCTTTGCAAAACTGATGAATAGGAAGGGCATGGCAGGGGATTTCTGACTGGCACACCTTATGTGAAAAGATGGAGAGCTCTGCTCTTAGCCAGTAAAGTCGAATCTAATTTCCAAAGCTAAATGAGAATAATAATGACAATAAAAGACCCAGAATACCACTTTGTTACATCCCATTGTGTTTATAGTTCTTGGCAACAATGGGGGGAAAAAAAACCCACAATCAAATTAGGGCAATCTGCACAACAAAAGTATTAACAAGAGACAGTAGAGGCAGGAAATTGTTGATGATTTTCATTATCTGTAATGCTTCTAAGAGCTTTATTTGTCTTCACCTAGAAGCTCTGGAGAAAATCTGACTCTACTTGGCAGCATTAGCTTCTTTTACTGAAGCATCTTGCTGTTTAAATAAGCATCAAGTCCTTGAGGTTATTTTGGAATGTTCTGAAAAAGAGACTCATTTGAGAAAACCTGGGAGGCTCTAGCTGCTGTTTATTATTTAGATGAACATTTTTATTGTATTTAAAATTACAAGATTACAAGGAACTTGAATGGAATGAAAAGTGTTATCTTCAAATACAAGTTCTCCCACTCAAATGAAAACTGTTGGGCAATTAACGCGGTCTCAGTTTCCTCCCTATAATGAACGATCATAGTTCCTGTCTCATCCGGCTGTGGCAAGGATTTGAAGGCATCTATGTGATGTCTCCAGACACATTAGGCATTTCATGATTAGTAGCTAGCCTCTTGTAACAAGCCTTGTGAAAATGTGCGAAGGGGAGAAACATGCTCTGCTCTCCTGGACTGAGCTGATAGTTCAGATATTAGCCATGCACTGGAGATGAACTTGCATGGTTCTTTCCAGTTTGTATTTCTGTTTTTCCGGAGATCAGAGATACGCATATGAGCCAGTTCTGGGAGAAAGCTGAATGCAAGACAAATAAGCAATTATCAAGATTGGCCAGAGAACTGGATTTTCTCTATTGAGCTGGAATTGGAGAACAATTAGTTCTTGGACTCACACCTTCTTCCATTTTTGGTAAGAATATTATCTTCACAAATGCATTTTTACATACATAGGGCAGATGTGCAGATTGCTTTTTGTGTCATCTTTTGGATTATAAATCTTTACCACTCATGCACTAATAAATTTGTACAAAAGCAGAGTTTTTTTATGATATCTTACTAACTTTGTGATGTTGTCACTCGCAAAGCATCGGTTTAGATGTAATTAAATGGTCTTTAGCTCCTTTCTGACTATTTTTCTGCTGTCTCTGATTGAGTATACTGAAATTAATATCAGGATTTGAAACGGATGGTTCTAGATAAGATACTCAGGTAAGCTAACTTCTCTTCCAGTTTTTTTTTTTTAATGTCTTGCCTTTTCTTCTTATTCTTCTGTCTTTTGAACCTCACATAGCTCCTTTCTTAGAATACAGTTCTTTAAATGATTTGTTCTCATTTATCTGTAATTTGGGAAACCATCTGATAAGGTCATTTTGGCCTAGAGTGGCCCTATCTTGAGAGGAATTCGTATCTATGGGACCCTCATCTACTGCTGGCCCCACATCTAGCTAGCCAAGGCAGAAGAGCTCACACTCTTCATCATTTGAAAGTGTGGGATGAGCTGGACTATCACTGGAAATCAGAAGTGTCCACTTAGCAACTGAAATTATTCACATAGATCACAAATACCAGAGCTGAAGGCAGGTGTTCCTAGGCCAGATGCTTAGAATTATAAAGGGAAATTTATAAACTAAATTTAGATCCTAAAGAGAATCTGAAGCAAGATACTGCTTTTATTTATGGGCATGAAAGTTTTTTCCCTTGTAAATCCAGATGTTAAGTACCTGAGTGAGTATATGTGTGTGTACATATGTGTACTCATGTGTATGTGTGTACATATGTGTACCTGTGTGTAAAAGTGTATGAGGTTGGGTTTATGTGCATGTTTATGTCTCAGCATGTGCATGTGCCCATATAACTAACCTGTTAGTGGGAGAGTTTCTCTCAGAAGTATCATAAAGAATCCATCTTTGATTCTGATTATTTCCTGTCTCTTTCTGATAATTTACAGTAATTGTAAGTCTTTCTATGGTTGTTTAGTTTTAAAGATGATGTCAGGAAACCAGAGTCCTGTGCCTACTACAGCTCTACCTAACAACCTCTTTTGCCCCAATATTACTAAAATTTCTATCTGGATTATCCCCTTGGGAGGCCACATAGCAGTGATGTGTGTGCTCTGTGCCTCAGAGAGTTCTGTGTTAAAATCTCTGCTACTTAATGGCTATATAATCTTGGACAGAGATTCATTCATTCTTCACTTCATTAAAATTCATCTCCCTCATTTGCAAAATAGAGGACATATAACTGAAAAGCTTGCTGTTGAGTCCTACATAAAAGAAAACGTATAAACTAGCAGTGTGTGACATATATTAGGTGCCTAATAAATGTTAATTATTGATGTTTTTGCTATAGTTATTATTACTAGTACTTGATTAATACACCACCATCACTACTAGTATAACAAAAAGTACATGTAGTTCATACAGTTTCTGTTGTTCCTTGGAGCTTCTATGGCTAATAATCTCCAAATACATTACAAATTTGGATGTCTAAAAGGGAATATTTTAATGTTGGACATTTTAAATAAAAACTGAAATTTTATTAACTTCTAAGAATGACCTCCACTCATGCCAGGTTTCTCTTAGGAAGTGAAAAGTCTATTTGTAATATGAACAATTGCTCCTAATTTATCATGTTTCAGCTTTGGTTTTATGACTGTCAGATTTTATTAATATGAGAGTTACCTATAAATCTAATATTGGAATCCTGACTGGGAAAAAAAAAAAAAAAAAACTACACGTTTCAGATAAGTCTGTGTGGTTAAAAAACATTTTTAAGTCAAGTTGAAAAAATAATTACCATTTATTAAGTACCTACTACATGTCAAGTGCTCTTTTAGATAATTTATATTTTGTAAAGTTTTAAAAATTCCATATTTATTGATATTATCCTGAATACATATATGAAGTTTCTGGAGCAGAACATATTATGATTCACTTATTTACAGCAAACAACAACCACGTGGTTCCCCTGTGCCCCAATTCTTACACTTAGGGTGATATAATAAGAGCCAGATAGATTATATCTCTGTACATAAGAAGTGTATTTTAAGCAAGAAATCCTCAAAAAAATGAACATGGGTTCTTATGTATGTTATTCCCCTGCCTCCTGAGAGAGTCTCCTTGGAAACATAATGGGGAGGATCCTGAGTGCTTACTTTAATCTGTTGGGATATAAATAAATCTCTCCAGAGGAACCAGGGTCTCCAGCTTTATAACCCAGGGGTGTCTCCAGTCTCTCTCTCTGGAGTTCTCCCATTGTGTAAGTCAGTTATAAAGTAAGCTCCAAGGGTTGCTTTTAGCCAAGGCCAAGTGTGAGTAAAATTTGCTCAAAAAAATCCTAACTGTGCTGAAATATAAAAATATTTTCTCCATAGCCCCTGACACATATTAAGTTTAAACTCACAGAACACTATTTTTTCCCATATCTTTTTTCCAGAAGGTGAGTTGAGGGTCAGAAAGTTTAAATTTTCCAAGGCCACACAACTAGTAAGGGGAAATGGATGGTTAAAACTGAGGCTTGTCTGATGTGAAAGCTTTTGTGGGGCTAAACTGCTGGTCTGAAAAACAAACTTAAGGAGCACATATTTTACATCTCCATTTTCAGCAAGCCTACACGTAAGTGATCCTGGGGATGTTAGCATCTTATCTCCTGTTCCAAAGTTTTTCTGAGATTAAACACAGTTAACCACTTACAGATGTAATGGAAGAGGGAGAAGAAAACAGTTTGACAAAAAGAATTAGGAAAGGGGGATCGGAATATAGAAGATACATTTTTGTTTGTTTCTGTTTTCATTTTCTACAGTCTTATATTGTTCATTGCTAAATGTTTTCCTCAAATACTGAGTTGTCTTTCTCTCAGATCTTGCTTACTCCCCATTCCAGTAAAGAAATGTTGTCTTTTATTTGTATTATTTTGATGTATGCTTAGAATAGGCTTGCAGCCAGTATGATAGAATATACCATTCATGATATTACGGAGACACAAGAATCTTTAGTGCTGAGTTTTCTTTTTGAGTTCTGACCCACAGTAAGGAACTAGCACTAAAACCTAACTTTCATGGGGGTGAATTTAATAAAGGTGGGGAAGCGAGTTAGACTGTTTTATCAATTTCCATGAAAAGAAAGAAAATACCTTTTGTCAGTTTTTGCTCTGTGTCATCTTTAGGTGACAGTGTCTTTGATAAAGAGGTTATGGTTCTGATTACCTGAGTTTAATCCCTTCTATTGTCAAGGAGAATATGAATTACCAATATTTTAAAATAGTCTTAATTCTTGGTTTACACAATTCTGCTACAGTAGAAAAGACAAGGTTGGTGACAGTGCCAAAATACTCTGGTACATAATTATGCATTTCAAACTAGGTTTTCTGAGCACGTTTTCAAGTCTCTCTATCAAGAGACTACAGAATCCTGCCAGAGGCAGTTAGGCATTCCCAGCAGACTGTCTCTAATGGTCACCTGGGGCCAGGAATACTCCTGTGATTTAAGTGTTGTGGAGGGGCTTGAGTCATCTGTGAATGTAGTTTTTAGGGCTTGAGGGTCCCGTGGGGTGTCACCCTTGAGAGTGGCTGGAGAAGGGAAGCCTAGAGCCAGGAGTTGACCACGGCTAGCTTATTTCCTGGCCTTACCAACAAAGTCACAGCCTCATCACTGGTCATGGTACATGCCTAAGTGTGGGCGTTGGTATAGGTGAATCCTGGATTCAAACCTCTGGTCAGTGTTTGCCAAGAGAATTTGGGACAGGCTGGGCTCCAAGGAAGCTTCTGACAGCAGCTCTGCCCATGGCTGTGCTTGCTGCTTCCATGTGGGGCGATACTTAGGGAGGAAAGGGAAGGAATCCTGATTTTCTATCACTGTCTCTTCTCTTCCCACCTCCCTCAGTTGCCTGTTCTCTAGGAACTGAAATAAGTAGAGATTTGCCTTACACAATTGACTTCTTTTACTTTGATCCATTAAAGAATAAGAGAGAGGGTTGCAGTGGTGGGGAGTGGGAGGTGTGGGAGAAGGAGAAAAAAAAGCAGTCTTTTTGCCTCCTTTCAGGTTGTCAGGCATTTTATATACATTCTTATTTAACTCTTATATAACCCAGGCAAGGTAAACACTCATTCACTTATCCATTCATCCACATTTATTGTGTGCCTATTGTGTACCATGCACCATTTTAGCGGCTGACTATTAAAAATCTCTAAATTAAAGAGAAAGTATCTGAGAGGGGTCAAGTAACTTGTTCAAGATTGCACAGATAGGGGATGAGTCAAGATGGCAATCTGGAAAGACATGGAGTTAGCGTCTCCCCACAACTAGAGTGCCTGCCGGCCGCTGATGGGGATCTCTGACCACCAAGGAGACAGGAGGAACCCCAGAGTGAACCAGTAGGATGTAAGGGGACCGAAGGGGGAGGAGAAGTGGAGGCCAGACAAGATCAGTGCTCCTGAGGCCAGAGAGATCAGGAGAGGCAGGTGAGAGGGACTGTCTGGGAAGAGTGGGAGAGGAGTGGAGGGCAATTGCCTGACCCACTCAGGCCGGGGAGGCTGCTGAGCTCCCAGGCCAGTCCCCTACCCTCCAAGGCCCCTCTTCCCCCCTCCAGGCTGCATGGGTCCTGGGGGCATAGGATGGAGGCCAGGGGGATAAGGAGAGGCAGGCAGGAGGGCCTTCCAGACCCCAGACCAGAGGAGCAGGAAAGGAGAGGAGGGCATTTGCCCCGCCCACTCAAGCCCAGGAAGCCTGCTGGGCTTCCAGGTGAGGTTCCCTGCCCTCTGAGACTAGGGGTGGGGTGCATGCCTGAGCCCCTTCTGTTCCTTGAGCCTAAGCCCCACCCCTCAAAGCCCCCAGGGCCTTTCCCAGTCCTTTGGGTCCTGAGCATTGGCCCCACCCACCACCCAAAACTCTCCCTTGCTTAGGCTCACTTTCCACAGCCAAGGCCTTCCCCCACCCCCTTTTTTTTTCTTCTCCCTCCTCCTTTTTACTGTTGTGGTACTGATGTATCTTCCAGTTGTTGATGCATCTATATTTTTATCTTTACATTCTTTCTAACATATCTGTTAGTTTCCTAGTCTAATTTTATTTTTTACTTTGTTATTGTTCTTTTTTTTTTTTTTTTTTGCCACCCCACACGGGTTGCAGGATCTTGATTCGTGAGCTTGGGGTTGGGTGGAAGCTCCTGCAGTGGGAGCTCCAAGTCCGAAAGACTGGGCTAACAGAGAACCGCAGACTCCAGGGAATATTCATTGAAGTGAGGTCTCACAAAGTTCCTCATCTCAGCACCACGACCCAGCTCTACTCAATAGCCTATAAACTCCAGTGTTGGAAACCTCAGGCCACAAAACCAGTAAGACAGGAACACAATCCCACTCATAAAAAAAAAAAAAAAAAAAAAAAAAAAAAAAAAAATGAGATGGCAAAAAAATATGTCACAGATGAAGGAGCAAGGTAAAAACCTATAAGATTAAATACATGAGGATGAAATAGGCAATCTACCTGAAAAAGAATTCAGAGTAATGACAGTAAAGATGATCCAGAATCTCAGAAATAGAATGGAAGCATGGATTGAGAAAATACAAGAAATGTTTAACAAAGATCTAGAAGAACTAAAGAACAAACAAACAGAGATGAAGAACACAATAACTGAAATGAAAAATACACTAGAAGGAATCAATAGCAGAATAACGGAGGCAGAAGAATGAATAAGTGAGCTGGAAGACAAAATGGTAGAAATAACTGCCAAGGAGCAGAATAAAGATAAAAGAATGAAAAGAAATGAAGACAATCTCAGAGACCTCTGGGACAACATTAAACGCACCAACATTCGAATTATAGGGGTCCCAGAAGAAGAAAAGAAAAAGAAAGGGACTGAGAAAATATTTGAAGAGATTATAGTGAAAAACTTCCCTAACATGGGAAAGGAAATAGTCACCCAGTCCAGGAAGCACAGAGAGTCCCATACAGGAAAAACCCTAGGAAAAACACATCAAGACACATATTAATCAAACTAACAAAAAATAAATTCAAAGAAAAAATATTAAAAGCAGCAAGGGAAAAACAAAAAATAACATACAAAGGAATCCTCTAAGGTTATCAGCTGATTTTTCAGTGGAAATTCTGCAGGCCAGAAGGGAGTGGCAGGATATAGTTAAAGTGATGAAAGAGAAAAACCTACAACCTAGATTACTCTACCCAGCAAGAATCTCATTCAGATTTGATGGAGAAGTCAAAAGCTTTTCAGACAAGCAAATGCTAAGAGAATTCAGCACCACCAAACCAGCTTTACAACAAAAGCTAAAGTAACTTCTCTAAGTGGGAAACAAAAGAGAAGAAAAACACCTACAATAACAAACCCAAAACAATTAAGAAAATGGTAATAGGAACATACATATTGATAATACCTTGAATGTAAATGGATTAACTACACCAGCCAAAAGACACAGACTGGCTGAATGGATACAAAAACAAGACCCATATATAAGCTGTCTACAAGAGACCCACTTCAGACCTAGGGACACATACAGACTGAAAGTAAAGGGATGTAAAAAGATATTCTATGCAAATGGAAATCAGAAGAAAGCTGGAGTAGCAATATTCATATCAGATAAAACAGACTTTAAAATAAAGACTGTTACAAGAGATAAGGAGGGACACTACATAATGATCAAAGGATCAATCCAAGAAGAAAACATAACAATTATAAATGTTTGTGCACCCAACATAAGAGCACCTCAATACATAAGAGCACCTCAATACATAAGGCAAATGCTAACAACTATGAAGGGACAAATACATGGACGCTAAACAGTGTGCTACTAAATAACCAAGAGATCACTGAAGAAATCAAAGAAGAAATTAAAAAATACATAGAAACAAATGACAACGAAAACACATGACCCAAAACCTATGGGATGCAACAAAAGCAGTTCTAAGAGGGAAGTTTATAGCAATTCAATCTCACGTCAAGAAACAAGAAAAATCTCAAATAAACAATCTAACGCTACACTTAAAACAACTAGAGAACAACAAAGAAAACCCAAAGTCAGTAGAAGGAAAGAAATCATAAAGGTCAGAGCTGAAGTAAATGAAATAGAAATGAAGAAAACAGTAGCAAAGATCAATAAAACTAAAAGCTGGTTCTTTGAGAAGATAAACAAAATTGATAAACCCTTCACCAGACTCATCAAGAAAAAAAGGGAGAGGACGCAAATCGATAAAATTGGAAATGAAAAAGAAGAAATCACAACTGACACTGCAGAAATACAAAGGATTATAGAGACTACTACAGGCAACTATATGCCAATAAAATAGACAACCACAAAGAAATGGACAAATTCTTGGAAAGGTACAATTTTCCAAGACTGAACCAGGAAGAATTAGAAAACATAAACAGACCTATCACAGTAATGAAATTGAAACCATAATTAAAAACCTTCCAACAAACAAAAGTCCAGGACCAGATGGCATCACAGGTGAATTCTGTCAAACATTTAGAGAACAGCTAACACTGATCCTTCTCAAAACTCTTCCAAAAAATTGCAGAGGGAGAAATACTCTCAAATTCATTCTACAAAGCCACCATCACCCTGATACCAAAACCAGAAAAAGATATCACAAAAAAAGAAAATTATAGACCAATATCACTGATGAACGTAGACGCACAAATCCTCAACAAAATACTAGGAAACAGAATCCAACAACACATTGAAAGGATCATACACAATGATCAAGTGGGATTTATCCCAGGGATGCAAGGATTCTTTACTATATGCAAAACAATCAATTTGATACACCACATTAACAAATTAAGGAATAAAAACCATTTCATCATCTCAATAGATGCAGAAAAAGCTTTTGACGAAATTCAACACCCATTTCTGATAAAAATTCTCCAGAATATGGGCATAGAGGGAACCTACCTTAACATAATAAAGGCCATCTATGACAAACCCACAGGAAGCATCATACTCAGTGGTGAAAAACTGAAAGCATTTCCATTAAGATCAGGAACAAGACAAAGATGTCCACTCTTGCCACTCTTATTCAACACAGTTTTGGAAGTCCTAGCCATGGCAATCAGAGAAGAAAAAGAAATAAAAGGAATACATATTGGAAAAGAAGAAGTAAAATGGTCACTATTTGCTGATGACATGATACTATACATAGAAAATCCTAAACATGCCACCAGAAAACTACTAGAACCAATCAATGAATTTGGTAAGGTTGCAGGATACAAAATTAATGCACAGAAATATCTGGCATTCCTATACACCAACAATGAAAAATCAGAAAGAGAAATTAAGGAAACACTCCCATTTACCATTGCAACAAAAAGAATAAAATACCTATGAATAAACCTGCCTAAGGAGAAGAAAGACTTGTACTCAGAAAATTATAAAACACTGATGAAAGAAATCAAAGATAACATAAACAGATGGAGAAATAAACCATGTTCTTGGATTGGAAGAATGAATATTGTGAAAATGACTATACTACCCAAAGCAATCTACAGTTTCAATGCAATACCTATCAAACTACCCATGGCATTCTTCACAGAATTAGAACAAAAAATCTTACAATTCGTATGGAAACACAAAAGCTCCTGAATAGCCAAAGCAATCTTGAGAAAGAAAAAACAGAGTTGGAGGAATCAGGCTCCCTGACTTCAAACTATACCACAAAGCTACAGTAATCAAGATAGCATGGTACTGGCACAAAAACAGAACTATAGATCAATGGTACAGGGTAGAATGCCCAGAGGTAAACCCATGCACATATGGACTCCTAATATACAACAAAGGAGCCAAGAACATACAGTGGAGAAAAGACAGCCTTTTCAGTAAGTGGTGCTGGGAAAACTGGACAGCTACATGTAACAGAATGAAATTAGAACACCCCCTAACACCATACACAAAAATAAACTCCAAATGGATTAAAGACTTAAATGTAAGACCAGACACTATAAAACTTTTAGAGGAAAAACACTCTTCGACATAAATCACAGCAAGATCTTTTTGACCCACCTCCTAGAGTAACAGAAATGAAAACCAAAATAAACAAATGGGACCTAATGAAACTTAAAAGCTTTTGCACAGCAAAGGAAATCATAAACAAGATGAAAAGATAACCCTCAGAATAGGAGAAAATATTTGCAAAGGAAGCAACTGACACAGGATTAATCTCCAAAATATACAAGCAGCTCATAGAGCTCAAAAAAAAAAAACCCATCCAAAAATGGGCGGAAGACCTAAATAGACATTTCTCCAAAGATGATATACAGATTGCCAACAAACACATGAAAGAATGCTCAACATCACTCTTCGTTAGAGAAACGCAAATCAAAACCACAATGAGGTATCACCTCACGCTGGTCAAAATGGCCATCATCAAAATATCTACAATCAATAAATGCTGTAGAGGGTGTGGAGAAAAGGGAACCCCCCTTCACTGTTGGTGGGAATGTAAATTGATACAACCACTATGGAAAACAGTATGGAGGTTCCTTAAAAAAACTAAAAATAGAATTACCATATGACCCAGCAATCCCACTACTGGGCATATAACCTGAGAAAACCATAATTCAAAAAGAGACATGCACCACAATGTTCATTGCAGCACTATTTACAATAGTCAGGACATGGAACCAACCTAAGTGTCCATCAACAGTTGAATGGATTAAGAAGATGTGGCACATATATACAATGGAATATTACTCAGCCATAAAAAGAAATGAAATTGAGTTATTTGTAGTGAGGTGGATCACTTGAGTCTGTCATACAGAGTGAAGTAAGTCAGAAAGAAAAGAAACAAATACCATATGCTAATGCATATTATGGAATCTAAAAAAAAATGGTACTGATGAACCTAGTTGCAGGGCAGGAATAAAGAGGTAGACATAGAGAATGGACTTGATGACATGGGTTGGGAGGGGGAAGCTGGGGCAAAGTGAGAGTAACATCGACATATATACACTACTGAATGTAAAAATAGTTGGCTGGTGGGAAGCAGCAGTATAGCACAGGGAGGTCGGCTTTGTGCTTTGTGATGACCTAGAGGGGTGGGATAGGGAGGATGGGAGGGAGGCTCAAGAGAGAGGGGGATACGGGGACATGTGTATGCATATGGCTGATTCGCTTTCTTGTGCAACAGAAACTAACACGGTATTGTGAAGCAATTAAACTCCAATAAAGATCTATTTTAAAAAAAGGAAAGGAGAATAAAGTACTTCTCAGACAAACAAAAAACAAAAAGAAAGAAAGAAATTTGTACAGATAGTAAGTGGAGAAACAGAATTCAAATCCAGGATAGTTCTTTCAAATGACCCCTGAGGATTTCCTCTTTTTAGGTGAGAGGCAGTAATTGTTAAGAAACTGAACAAGGAATTTAACTTGTATAAAGACCCCTGTTAGCTGGACCAGTTTCTCATGAATGCTTAAAGCTGAAAGGATATCTCCATATAGTTTATGTAGTATGTGGAGAACATAATTGCTTCATTTTCCTTCATTGTTTTCAGTTTCCTTCTACATCACCACTGTCCTGACCTCAGGTACTAGGGGCACCTGTGTCTTTAACACCTCTCTACCCCCACTCCCAACTTTCCATTTCTTCTTCTTTGATGTGGACAACTCACAAATTCTTGATGGAGTGCAGAGTGCTTTGCAAGCTCAGCTTCAAGGACCCCTTACAACCATCTTATTAATCCCTAAATCCTTCTTGGGTAGAAATGTGGAGTTACTACTATCAGTTCATCTGACTGATTCGCTAAATAAAGTTCCATATCAAAGATTTCATTTAGAACCAAAATAATTTGTAATTTGTTAAGCAAATAATTTGTAAGTCAAAATTTGTTATATATTTGAATGATTCTTCTGTTGACACTTTTTATCTGTAGTAATAATACTTGCTGTGGTTTGTGACATGTGGAGAGATATTAGAAAAGTTTTTTCTGCTTATGTTGTAGAAAAATTATGAGATATTTTGTTCAGTGTTTTTGAAATTTTAAACTCCTGATTCATTCACTTGGTTTTCATATTACCCAACAGCTACTCTTTCTAGTTTAAAACCACTTGGCCATGATTTTTTAGTGGGTTATTTATTCAGGACTTAGAAGAATGGACCATTGCTTAGGCATATTGAATAACACAATAATAAAATCAATCCTTTAAAATGGTAATTTTAAAAAATTCCTTTAATGATTTAATGGGAGTTTCTCAACTATTCTGTTTTATTTTAATGGACAAGCATATCAAGAACAGCTTTGGTAATATAATTCACAACCATTTCTTCCTTTATGAACCAAATGAATTTTTTATTGTTTTCAGAAATGAATCTTCACCCATGAGACACTTATGATAGAAAGAGAACAAATGAAAATTCCGCCTTTTTAAAGTAATGAAGCAATGCAGGGATAGAACAGAACAGTATTATAATGAAGGTAAGAAGGTTCCTTAGCTTCTAACATGCAATCATTCAAGTTGTTTGACTGTTAGATATGAAAAAATGCTTATGAAAAAATTAGCTGATTCATGAAACAGTGAAAGGCAGGTAGGGCCTTCTACCTCAGCTGGAAACCTGCTTGAAAGTGACACTTTAGGTTATTTTTAATCTTTCCTATGAAAGTTATTTTTCACACAGAGAAACAGGCAGATGGTGAAGAACAGATTTTCCTTGATCTTGCATATTACTTGCATCTCTCTGTCATGCTTTTGTCTCCAACTCCTGATCCTATCCTACAAGCAATGTTTATATTATTGCTAACCCATACGCTAGCAATAATACATTAACACATTCTTTATTTCTCCCAACCAGCATCATTTCTAAGAGAAATATAGACCTCCAACTTCTTGACTACTTGTCATAAATATGCCACAAAGTCTTCTGAAATATTATCACTGAGACAGGCACTGAGAGTTTTCTGTTATGTTATTCTAAGAATGTTAAACCCTTTTTGGATGTTATTATATAAATTATTTACTAATTAAAGTGAGATATTAGGAGTTTCTGAAATGAACATCTTCCTAAAACCATGAAGGAAATATTTAAATTATAGTCTATATCTATTCCAGTATCATACAATTCAGATACAAATCCTTCTTCTATTTTCATGGAAGAAATTTTGCAATTCAGTCTCTGAATAGGATAAGTGGAAATCTTAAAAAGTAAGTACAAGAAATTTGCAGAAGACATTTTATTTTCTAAAGGAGTTAAACTTATCTTTCTTACCTAAATTTCCCAATTTGGAGTATTCTCTGGGGGGTTTGAATTTAATCAGTAGACGTTTTAAATTTACAAAAAGATACTTTGGGGATGATGTCATCAAGTGACCTAAAGAAAGAAGAATACAGCTGCTTTTACACATTGGGTTAATCTTTTAGGATAAATGAGTAGAGTTTGGGAAAGGTAGTAGAGGAGAGAAAGCGATCAGCCCTCACCCCACCTCTCACTGGGTCTTAACATGACCTACTGCAGTTGAATTACTTAAGTTCTTATTTTAAGCGGAATGAATATTGAAAATGCTTGCTGAATAAACTAATGAAATGCATGCATGGCACAAGCCATTGAGATGTTTGCTTAACTCCAAATGACTTGTAAAGGGATTTTTGAGGTGAACAGCCCTTTAGTCAAGACATATATCACTAAGCTAAAATAAATAAATATAAAAGGTTTAATACAGATCAGCTCTAAATTACTTTGCTGTATCCCACACTTTACTGTCTACATAGAATACTGCAGAAAGTGTACAATGTTGGTGTGGTTGTGTAGAATCAATACTAATTTGTCCTAAATAAAATACACCAAAAAAGATACACAAGTGTGGCAGCGGTCCCCAGCCTTTTTGGTACCAGGGACCGGTTTCTTGGAAGACAATTCTTCCACTGACTTGGGGGGTGGGGGTAATGGTTCAGGAAGTAGTGCAAGTGATGGGGAGCGGCAGATGAAGCTTCGCTTGCTTGCCGGATGCTCACCTCCTACTATGCAGCCAGGTTCCTAACAGGCCGCAGACTGCTACTGTTCCACAGCCCCGGAGGTTGGGGACCCCTGTGTTAGGGGAACCACTGACTGAAACTGCCCACCCTGGCCAGGCCCAACAGTAAACACTTGCATGAGTTATCTTATAGCAGGAGGTCCTGGCTAGGAACGTGGAACTAACAAGCTACCACCAACTGGAGTAGTTCAGGCAAGGTCAAAAGGAGCGAGGAGGTGCCAGTCCATATGTCCTACCAACCTTCCACAATCCTTCTCTCTGGAACCCATCTTGGCTGAGCAATGTGTGAGCCACCAGGAAGGACACTGAGTCAGAATGATTGGCCAGAGACAACCCAGAAACTAACCCCACTACCAAAAACCCCAAGACTGCGAGCCACATGGCTGAGCAGTTCTCCTGGGTTCCCTTACCCTACTGCTCTCCGCCCAGGTGCCCCTTGCCAATAAAGTCTCTTGCTTTGTCAGCACGTGTGTCTCCTCTGAGTGTTAGACAAGAACCCACTCTTGGGCCCTGAAAGGGGTCCCCATTCCTGCAACAAGTGCACAAGCACAGGTGTGTGTGTATATATATATATATATATATATATATATATATATATATATATATATACACACCCAGGCATGTATAAAATATGTATTCTCTCCATATAAATATTTACAAAATACATATCTGTCATATTTTGTAAATATATCTAATGCATTTTTTTAACCTGTGTGGCATGCGGGATCTTAGTTCCCTGACCAGGGATCAAACTCGGGCCCCCTGCAATGGAAGTGCAGAGTCTTAACCACTGGCCCACCAGGGAAGTCCCAGTTTGTACGTATATCTAAATTGCTTTGTACCAATGTAAGCTCGGCTCAGTTGTTAGGTTGATCTAGACAGCTGGTCTCACAAAAGTGAGCATTCACTTGGTTAATTTCTGCAGATCCTAGGATAATGGTCTGCGTTATCATTTCTTAAACCTGACTGCATATTAGGGGTCTCAAGGGAGACTTCTTAAAATCACAGGATGTTTAGTGATTGGAAACTGGGATTCTGTATAGAAAAAAAATCTCCAGGTGACCTTGATGCACTTGATGCACATCATGTTTGGAACATTTCTTTTTTTTTTTTTGTCGGTACGCGGGCCTCTCACTGTTGTGGCCTCTCCCGTTGTGGAACACAGGCTCTGGACACACAGGCTCAGTGGCCATGGCTCACGGGCCTAGCTGCTCCGCGGCATGTGGGGTCTTCCCAGACCGGGGCATGAACCTGTGTCCCCTGCATCGGCAGGCGGACTCTCAACCACTGTGCCACCAGGGAAGCCCTGGAACATTTTTTATACCATATCTGTTTAACTGCTGCAGCTAATCATATCAAGACTTGCAAGTTTTTGGTTGTTCCAGTAGAATATAAGTGCCGTATGAGCAGTGATGTCCTCCTCTTCACTGCTATGTCTTCAGCACCTAAACTGATATTGATACATAATAAATGATCAAAAATATTGGTTGAATGAATGCATACCTTAGATCCTAAGCTAAATTGTAAGAAAAGTGCAGTTTTTACTTTGTAGCCTTTAACAGATTTCTTGAGATGTAAACAATTTTTTGTATACATATGTAAATAAGTGGCCTCCCATAATAAGAATGACATCACATGTGTCCTCTTTACCTGTGTTTGTGTTATCAGCGAGTGAATTTCTCAGCACCACTGCATTGCAACCCCAAGTACCACTCTTGATTTTCCCAAATTAACATATAGTACAATTTTTACAGGCAGACATATCTCGGAATCCCCAGGCATTTACTGGCATCCCTGAATTAACTGTGGTCAACCTCACACCTTGCTGTGGAAGAGAACTTGACCACACCACACAAGACCACTACCCGTGGCTCAGTTTCTTCTTGTTTGGAAAAGTATGTGCTCTTGATGTAGCCTGGCTGGTGATTTACTCTGTAACACATTTTATCTTTACACAAAAACACACAAAATCCTTCCATGACTTTGTGCCATTTCCCATGCCACATCTCCTACCCGGAATATCATTCTTTTCTTCTTCCTCACTGAACAACTCTTCTACTCCTGTTCCTAAGGCCACCTTCCTCTGATTCAGCTGAGTAACAACCACTAATACTAGCCGTCAAAGCTAATTGCTCTGCCTCCTATTTTCCACTATACTTTGCCATCCCAACCTCTGCTGCATGTCACTTTCACTGTTCTGTATTAAAGCTTCAGTCTCCATTCTTCTTCCTCCCATACAGAGCTCCTCCAGGGCTCAAAGCATATCGCATTCATTTCTGTGTTGCCTTTGCTTATGTCAGTGCCAGCTTCAGAGCAGATACTCCAGAGATGCTCTTTAAATGTGTGATTACCTATGTGCCATTTATTTTCTGTTGAGTATTAGATTTAGGGAAGTTAAAATAGTAGAGAATGAAGACTGTATGGCACTCAGTAGCTACACATCCGATGGAGAAATCATGAGAGGTTGACTTTTTTTCTTAGAATTGAATGGGCTGTCTCTTCAGTCATCCTTACTTCTACTGGACCTTGATTAAGAACCTATAATCTCTGTCTTTGTGGTGCTGTTAATGAAATTCGTTTTAGTGCCTCCAAAACTGCACAGTTCCTGCCTGTCTCCTTTTGTTTTACCTGCACACGAATACAAGCAGTCACTACTCTGTTGCTGAATTTAGTCCCTTCCAATTTCAATTACAAAAATATTTTATTTCAATATCCCTCCCTTCTCTATAATCTTGACATAACTCCCTTTATTTGGCAAGATAATGGATTTTTTTAAACAGCTGATAACAACAGTTCTTTACTGATATCCCCTTTAGCATTTTGCTATAAACCATTCTGAGAGTCAGTTTTTTGGTTCACATTGAGACAGGCTGGGACCTGGAACCTTAGACCATCTACTGGAGTGCTTGCACCTGGACAAATGTCTCTTCGAGCAACAGAACACAAAGAAACTGTAAGGAACTAAAAATACATGAATGCACAGTTGGGGCAAATTATGAACAATAAGATACAAAAAGGCCAAAAACCAGTTGTCATTTATGAGGTGCCAGGAGCAAAAGAAAGGTCCTGCAAGTGATCCCTTCACGCAGCACCACCACGGGGGCGGGCAGATCACTGGAGCCACCCTCCAGCCTGACCTCCTCATCTGCCCCCAGCCTCACCCTTTTGAGGAACCACCTCACCCCTCCTCAGGCAACAAGCAAGGACACCTGTTTCTTGTTTTTGCTCCATTGTGCCACAGCCCGAGTCCCATAAAGCCTTGCCTGAATTTCTCATTTGGACTCTTATCAATTTATATTGATTAAAGAGTCCAAGACCCTGGGTCAGCATCAACATTATCAAGGAGGATTTCATTTTTTTTTTTTTTGCGTTACGTGGGCCTCTCACTGTTGTGGCCTTTCCCGTAATGGAGCACAGGCTCCGGACGCACAGGCTCAGCGGCCATGGCTCACCGGCCCAGCTGCTCCGCAGCATGTGGGATCTTCCCGGACCGGGGCACGAACCCGCGTCCTCTGCATCAGCAGGTGGACTCTCAACCACTGCACCACCAGGGAAGCCCCATTTTGTTCTTTTTGTCCATCAAGACAGGCAGATTTCCTCTGCAATGTGTTTTTTATGTCCAGTTCACCCTTGTACTGAGGGTATAGCCCTCTGAAATCCCAGCTTCGTATAGGATCTCCTCTTCAATTCCCATCTTGTAGGAACTAAGATTAGACTTTGTTCCACTATTCCTGTGATAGCACCAAAACAGAAGTTCAGGGTCGCCATGGGTCAGCAGTCACCTCCACGTGAAAGCCATTTGATGAGCACTTACTTTTCTCTATGAATTCCCTCTTTGACTTTTTTTTGGCCCCTGACTATTTCTTTTCTTTTGAGAGGGGAAATGGATCAGACCATTTTACTGAGGGGCTTTAGGGAAGTGTCACAGAGCTGGGAGGACAATGAGATCTTAGGTCTTCAACCCGGCTGGGATCTCCCCAGCTTCACAGTTGATGAAAGCCCCTGACTATTTCTTAGTTTCTTGGCAGATCAGGGAAGAATTTACATGGATTAATATTTATTTTCCCTAACTTTTTCTTGATTTTAGTGGGTATGAGATATCTGGGGTATCTGGAATGTCATACTGATAAACACAGAAGCCTGAGCACATTTTATTAGTGCACTACTTTAGATAATTTCTATAGATGACTTGAAAGGGGTCTAACTACCTTCCTGGGATGGAGGAAGGGAAAATACTTATGAAGAAAACATATGTTTATATTTCAATGAATTATTTAGCCTTAATAAAAATCATAAAACGAATGAGAAAATGGCAGAAGAGGGCAGTAAGTTTTAGAAATTTGAGAGTAAAAGTACTTCAACCAAAAAAATTAAATAAATAAAGGTTAGGGAAAAGAATCTCCATTTTATGTGGGTGATGAGAACCTTCCATTAGATCCTTCTTTGGTGTTTCTTTGGGTATTTCTATTCAAATGTGGGTTGAATTTGTCATATACATGAATTGCTAGAAATCTTTATTATTCTTCACTTCTCACCAGACTTTCTCCTTCTGTTGCCACTCTCTTATTTTTTTCAAACCTTCTACTTTCCTTTAGTTGATTCTGCTTAAAATTGGTTTCTCAATCTGTTTCCTTCTCTCTGCCTATAGTTCTCCTTCCAATTTTCTCCTTCTCACTCACTGACACACTAGATGGCTTGCTCACAGACTTACTCTTCCTCTCCCCATATCTCCAACATTTTTTATTTATTTATTTATTTTTAATTTTTTTTTTTTTTTTCAGTATGTGGGCCTCTCACTGTTGTGGCCTCTCCCGTTGCGGAGCACAGGCTCCGGATGCGCAGGGCCAGCGGCCATGGCTCACGGGCCTAGCCGCTCCGCAGCATGTGGGATCTTCCCGGACCGGGGCACGAACCCCTGTCCCTGCATCATCAGGCGGACTCTCAACCACTGCGCCACCAGGGAAGCCCTCTCCAACATTTTTATACTCTCCTTTTCTTAGTGAAAAAACCAAGTGGTGCTGGGACAACTGGACAGCTACATGTAAAAGAATGAAATTAGAACACTTCCTAACACCATACACAAAAATAAACTCAAAATGGATTAAAGACCTAAATGTAAGGCCAGACACTATCAAACTCTTAGAGGAAAACATAGGGAGAATACTCTATGACGTATCACAGCAAGATCCTTTTGACCCACCTCCTAGAGAAAGGGAAATAAGTAAAATAAACACATGGGACCTAATGAAACTTAAAAGCTTTTGCACAGCAAAGGAAACCATAAACAAGACAAGAAGCCCTCAGAATGGGAGAAAATATTTGCAAATGAAGCAAATGACAAAGTATTAATCTCCCAAATTTACAAGCAGCTCATGCAGCTCAATATCAAAAAAACAAACAACCCAATCCAAAAATGGGCAGGAGACCTAAATAGACATTTCTCCAAAGAAGATATACAGATTTCTAGCAAACACATGAAAAGATGTTCAACTTCACTAATCATTAGAGAAAGTGCAAATCAAAACCACAGTGAGGTGTCACCTCACTTCAGCCAGAATGGCCATCATCAAAAAATCTACAAACAGGGCTTCCCTGGTGGCGCAGCTGTTGAGAGTCTGCCTGCCGATGCAGGGGACACGGGTTCGTGCCCCGGTCCGGGAAGATCCCACATGCCGCGGAGCAGCTGGGCCCGTGAGCCATGGCCACTGAGCCTGCACGTCCGGAGCCTGTGCTCCGCAACAGGAGAGGCCACAACAGTGAGAGGCCCACGTACGGAAAAAAAAAAAAAAAAAAAAAATCTACATACAAACAATAAATGCTGGAGAGGGTATGGAAAAAAGGGAACCCTCTTGCTTTGTTGGTAAGAATGTAAGTTGGTACAGCCACTATGGAGAACTCTATGGAGGTTCCTTAAAAAACTAAAATTAGAACTAACATATGACCCAGCAATCCCACTACTGGGCTTATACCCTGAGAAAACCATAATTCAAAAAGAGTCATGTACCACAGTGTTCATTGCAGCACTATTTACAATAGCCAGGACATGGAAGCAACCTAAGTGTCCATCAACAGATGAATGGATAAAGATGTGGCACATATATACAATGGAATATTACTCAGCCATAAAAAGAATTGAAATGTAGTTATTTGCAGTGAGGTGGATGGACCTTGAGTCTGTCATACAGAGTGAAGTATGTCAGAAAGAGAAAAACAAATACCGTATGCTAACACATATATATGGAATCTAAAAAAAAAAGAAAATGCTTCTGATGAACCTAGGGGCAGAACAGGAATAAAGACACTGGTGTAGAGAATGGACTTGAGGACACGGGGAGGGGAAGGGTAAGCTTCAATGAAGTAAGAGAGTAGAATTGACATATATACACTGCCAGATGTAAAATAGATAGCTAGTGGGAAGCAGCTGCATGGCACAGGGAGATCAGCTTGGTCCTTTGCGACCACCTAGGGGGATGGGATAAGGAGGGTGGGAGGGAGACGCAAGAGGGAGGAGATATGGGGATATACGTATGCATATAGCTGATTCACTTTGTTATACAGCAGAAACTAACACAACACTGTAAAGCAATTATACTCCAATAAAGATGTTTTTAAAAAAATAGGCAGAATATGAAGAATCTTAGAAACCTGAAAAAAAAGACTAATTAAAATGTTGCTGATTAATAGTTATTTTTAAAATGAAGGATGCCTGGTGCAAAAGCACAGATCTCTCTGGTTTCAGAGAGTGAAGTCAATAGTTTTCTCCATGCTGTTTCTATGTGAAGGTGACAAAAACAAAGATCTAAAGCAATAGTAGCAAGAAAAGAGTTCATGGAACCAAATCAATTCTTATTGCTAACAGTTGTGTAAACTGAAATGGTCACAATTTTCTGAAAGGGTCTTAAAGTATGTAGATCGATGCTGAGAGGCAAAGGTGAACACGCTGGGCTAGTGTCTTTGGTCTCCTTGAGAGTAAATGCATTTCTTTTTTAAATAAATTTATTTATTTTATTTATTTATGGCTGCATTGGGTCTTTGTTGCTGCCCGCGGGCTTTCTCTAGTTGCAGCGAGCTGAGGCTACTCTTCTTGTGGTGCGGTGGCTTCTCTTGTTGAGGAGCACAAGCTCTAGGCACACAGGCTTCAGTAGTTGTGGCACATGGGCTTCAGTAGTTGTGGCTCAGGCTTAGTTGCTCCGTGGTTCGTGGGATCTTCCCAGACCAGGGTTCGAACCCATGTTCCCTGCATTGGCAGGCGGATTCTTAACCCCTGCGCCACCAGGGACGTCCCAGAGTAAATGCATTTCTAAGAGTAAAATGTGATTTTTTTAAAAAAACCTACGATTTTGTGGAATGTTCTGTGTTCTCTATTCATATGTTCATAGTACTTTGCAAGTCATCACCTGAATTAACACATTTAATTCTCACGACCACCCCTATAAGACAGATTGTTTTCCTCTCCATTTTTCAGGTGGGGAAACTAAGGCCTAGGACCTGTTTGGCAACTTTCCCAGGATCATGCACCTGGTAGGTGGAAGTGCCAATATTCAGACACAAGTATGCCTTAGTATGACTTACATACTTAGTCACAAGTATGACTTAGATCTGATCCCCTAACCAAAATGCTGCCTCAATCTTAAACCAAAGGTAGAAAAGAGAATAGCTTCATGTGTGATTAGTGACTTTATGTCTTTGTGCAGGAAGATTCCTCAGGTGCCATATTCAAACTTAAGTGGATCTTAGAGAAAATTTTGTCACTCCTCATTTCACAGACAAGGAAAATAATTCTCAGAGAATAGAAAGAATTGGCTCAAGAATGTCCTTTGTCTTTGTGGGATTAAAACCCCAAATCCCTCTGATGCCAAAACCTTGACTCTTTTAAGTCCTATTCTCTGTTCCTTCCCACAAATTAATTTCCCCATTAATTTCTCACAACACTAGAAAGTGCAATACTGAGAATTTTTTGGAATAAAGGTACTTGTAATCAGAAATCCTCAACTGACACATGGCTTCATTGCCCTGAGGGAACCGCACAGTAGTTACTGTTTTTCTCTGGGTTCGTAGTTCCATCAGAGGGCTTCTTTATTTTCCAGGAGGAAGAGACAGAGGAGTACACTCTGGGCCTATTCTGTCCCCTCCATTCACATATTTCCTGCCTTGGGAAAAAAATGTATCCATAGTTACTCTCTTAGTGAACAGGTTATTTGTTACAAAATTGTTCTTGAGCATTCAGAACATCATACAGTAGAGAATAGTATAGCATCTTAAGTGCAGGCATTGTACTGTTTGTTTTTTTACATTGAAGAGGTTCTTTGTTGTTATTTTCAGCAACTATACAGGTAAATGTATAGCCTATTCATTCTTGCTTCATGACCCCATGGGGAGCTGGAGCGTTCATGTTCAGAGAAAACTTTCTGAAATGAGTCCACAAAGAAGACTTCCCTCCAGGGACCCAGAGTCCTGTAAGTTGAAGGTGGGCACAGAAAGATGTAAAGCAAGTGACATCTTCCAGTGATTTTTCTCTGGCACCCTCACACTTTCCAAACTTTGCTGTTCCTCCAAAGTTGTCTTTTTTTCTATTGTGGCTGAGGATAGCAGCTGTATATCTA
The DNA here is from genome assembly GCF_026419965.1 of Kogia breviceps. NCBI lineage: Eukaryota > Metazoa > Chordata > Mammalia > Artiodactyla > Physeteridae > Kogia > Kogia breviceps. The sequence goes on from NC_081313.1 coordinate 108,512,056, forward strand.
ATAAAAACCAGTACTGTCAGGAGAGCTGCTCACTCTGGATCTAAGACTCTATTGCTAGGCTTTTTGGATAGGCAAAGCCATTTCCTGATCAACGGAATGTCTTGACAAACAATTCTGACATGTACCAAGGAAACATTCATCATAGTCATGACTACAGAGGGTAGATTTTTACTTTACTTAAATCTGCATCAAGGAATTTGCAATTTAGCAGCCCATGCTCATTTTTCTTGATCCGCTTAGGTAGAATAATTTACATGGTGAGCGAAGGACTAGCTTAAACAATGCTCTCCTTAGGAACTATGACCACTAACAACACTGCAGAAACAATACATATTGACTCCCCCCCACTTTTTTTTGGCAGATTTAAGCAGGGTAAGATTCCTTCATAATAAAAATGTGATTGAATCATTAACCTTACTCCACTCTACAGATGAATGTCAATTATAGTTTGCAACCAGAAAATTGTTTAAAAGTCTGAATTACTGTAATTTGGCACTCATCTTTCATAGCCATTCTGCAGAGAGAACAGGGCCATGGACAAGGGCCTCTGCTTCCTTTGGAGAATAACACAGGATGAGGCATCGAGGCTAAGGCACTGAGCTCTGTGTTTGTGGCTCTCTTAACAACTGCCTCTGAGGAGCTGCAAAACTATCCTCAACTCTTCCCAATTTAAAGAGAAAAAGCTTCCTCTTAAATCTTCACTGTTGTTAATTTCAGATCTTCTATATCGGCTAGAGCAGGGTTTTTCAAAGTTTACTCTGTTCCACTGTATGTTGGAGTAGGGGGATAGGAAGGGAGAGGGTCCCAGGAGAATAATTCCATGAGAAAGTACTGTGGATACTATATAAATATATGTATAACTTTTTCTAATAGTTTAAAATCACTTCTTTTTTAATTTTTTTTTATTTTAGGTACATATCTACAGTTTAGTTTTTATCCTATAGCAGGCATGCTTAGAGCAATCAAAGGACTCCACCTGAAAGCAAAGAGTATAAATATAGTCACTTACAGGCAAGAAATGTATTATTTGTGTGTGTGTGTATTTGTGTGTTGTGTATGTGTGTGTGTATGTGTGATTCAGATAAAAATGAATAGTTTGCCTTTGACAAGTTGCCAGTCTCACTGTAGAGTTTACTTAATATGTAGTTTTTTTTTCTTCTATTATTCCTCTTTGTTTTCCTTCATTTAAAAAAAATTCAGTTTGCCCATTTACAATGAGTCATTGGCTATATAAACTATTACTTTATTTTATTATGATTTATTGTACATGTTACTTAAATGGCATTAGACTTTTTAAAACCTACATATATAATTAAAATACTGCTGCATAATCAAGTTTCTGAAGACATTTATTTCCAACATAAAGGCAACATTTAACAGTTTGAAAATTCTTCGTCTAAAATTCATATAACTATAGCTTTGGTCTCACAATCCCTGGTTTTAGAAACTTTTTGCATTCCTCTGTTTTCTTTTCACGATCTTTTACCACTTCCTTCTCCATCAAGCTGACCTTTTATTTTAATGGGTTTTCCAGAGGAAACTTGCTGTAATAGAGGCAGTCTATTGTCGGACATGATTTCAGATGACAACTTCACAGTATTGGTGTACTTTATATTACTTAATTGAATAGGAATAGACAGTTTAACAAGGCATTTTCTATTTCATTTTATTTTTACCTGGCAAAACCAGGATGACTCATCACCAAGGCTTTAGGTAAATATTAAACTAAGGAGACAAGAGGAGGCTGAAGGAGGTGTGGGTTCTGGTTTTGCTAAGATGATGAAATAAGTTTGAGCCTCTGTCCTCCATGATGAATGCTGGAGAAATTATAGAAGGGAAAGGAACTATAAATTTAAGGAACTCATAGAGGACAAACACTCCCCCTACCCCCCACCCCACCTCGAAGAGGGAAGACCATCTGAGGACTAGTTTGCACAGGATAACTGGGTAGTAGCAGCCAGGGGCAGAGGAAAGGAAGAGGCAGAAAACGGGATAATGGGATAGAACAGTGGTTCTCCAATGTGCTACGAAGACCAATAGCATCAGTATCACCTCAAACTTATTAGAAATACAAATTTAAAAATACAATTATTGGTTAATTCCAGACCTACTGAATCAGAAACCTAGGCTAACACCTAGCTATTTATGTTTAAACAAGCCATCCAGGTAATCTGATACATGCTAAAATTTGAAATAAAAAGTTGTGTTAAGCTTCACTTGCCTTTTTCTTGCTCTGCAGGTCTCACGGCCTGAAGGCTTTACTGCAAACACCTTCCTTTCCCCAGCAGCTCAGAGGATCACTGCTGTTGCCAATTCAGGGAGTAATACAGCAGTGCAAAAAAAGGCCTGCTCCAGCAAGAAGTTATTAACATAGGTATAGACTGACTCGCTGTTCTCCAGCATTCATTTCCCCATTAAACTCTTCAGTTTTCAGCCTCCGAAGTGAACCTGCTTCTGTTGATTCACCTAAGGCTTTAAAGAAACCCTGATTGGAGTAGCTGCCTGCTGGAGGGTGAGCCAAAAGGTCACCAGGGATTCTGTGGAGCCTGAGATACTCAGCTCTGGGGGCTTATCTCCACCTGCCCAACTCACCTGGACTGATTGATTCAGCATTTAATCTTGTGCCATTTTCCATTAACCGGGTAAAACAGCTGATACCCTCAAGAAGGCATAGGTTCAGCGGACACAAGAATGAGACCGATGGAGAGTGATGTCAGCAAAATGGCGACATAGGTGATTCCTGACTTGGCTCCCCCTCAGGAGAACAGCTGACAACTATTTATGAACAAGACACCATTGAGAGAATCCAAGAACGCTGGCGTGAGGCTGAAGCACCCCTCTGCATCACAGAGATCAGACAAGCTGCAATCCAAGGTAAGAGAAGTGACTGCAGGCTGACCGCACTGCCCGTCCCACAGGCCAGCGCCGTAGCACGCAGAGAGCTTTCCCCTGAGCCTCCGGGGCCTCCAGTGGGACAGCCAGCCCCCCAGCACTGTGGATCGCTTTGTGGGAGCCCCTGCTCTGGTCTCGCCCCATGGGGATTGCAAGGGAATCTGTGATGGAGACCTCTGACAAGGGGTGGATCCAGGATTATGAGGCCTGAAAATTATACCGTTTTATATCTTACAAAACAGGAAAACAAAATTACAGATACAAAATCAGGTGTGAAAATGATTATTTGTTTAGGCTGACACAAGAAATAGCGATAAAATGTACATGTTTTAAAACTGAGAGATAACACAAACATCACTAAATCTAGAAAAAATATTTCTATTAATTAACCAAATGACAAATTCCTATAAAACTGTTTTCCTTTTATTTCTTTATTTTCTTTGTTCACCTCTTTATCTGTCAACAGTTGTATTATCAAAGATAACTACAATTTAAAACAAGAATTATATTTTATCCTTTTCTATAATATGATTGTTCAATTTTAATTTTCTTATTGATACCTGGATGCATAAATCATACTTCATACACTGACATGTTTTTGATACTGCTATAGATTTTTGCTTTATAGTCACAGGACATCTTATCAATCCTACTTTGCATGATTGTATCAAGAAAGGAAAATTGGGGCTTCCCTGGTGGCGCGGTGGTTGAGAGTCCGCCTGCCGATGCAGGAGACACGGGTTCGTGCCCTGGTCCGGGAAGATCCCACATGCCTTGGAGCGGCTAGGCCCATGAGCCATGGCCGCTGAGCCTGCACGTGCGGAGCCTGTGCTCCGCAATGGTGAGAGGCCCGCGTACCGCAAAAAAAAAAAAAAAAAGAAAGGAAAATTGTATGTTGCTTTTGAAATTATGTATTTTGAATTTTCAAGTAAATTTTTAAAAACAGAGAACTTCCATTTTGACTAGGGGATCATTGAAAAACAAATTCCCTTATAATTTTCCATATCTGATGATTGGAATCATTTTTTCACTTATTATTTTTTAGCTTTGTGCATTTCAAACCACTTCCTTTATATTCTCAGTCCTGGACACTGAAGAACATTCTCATACTACATTACGACTTTTACATGTCATGATGCAGGATGAGTTGGCACAGAGCACTAAACGAGTATTCCCAGAAGCTATTTTTACACAGGTACAGCTAGTAATAACTGTACTCAGGAGTTACTGTGAATCCTGTATCTTAGAATGGAAGTGGAAACAGAAGAAAGAGACAGAAGTCTTAACTGACTGCATACAAGTATCTTACTTTTGCAGATGTACAAAAATGTATGACCATTTGGTAGTGAGAGTCCGTGACTCAAGCTTAATTAGTTTGTTAGTCAGGGTTGAACGGAGAAAGTCCACAGCAGATAAGTGTATATGGAGAGGGAGAGAGAGAGGGGGAGAGAGAGAAGAGAGAGAGAGAGAGAGAGATTAGTTATAAGGAATTGGCTCACTTGATAGTAGAAGCAAATGCATAATCTGCAGAGTAGCCTGGAGACCCAGGGAAGAGTTGATGTTGCACTTCAAGTCCAAAGGCTGTCTACTGACAGAATCCCTTCTTCCTATAGGGAGGTCAGTCTTTTTATAGAAAGACCTTCAACTGATTGGATGAGTTCCACCCACATTATGGTCTACTTTACTCAAAGTCTGCTGATTTAAATGTTAATCTCATCTTGAAAAATTGCCTTTACAGAAACCTCTAGAATAATATTTGACCAAATATCTGGGTACCATGGCCTAGTCAAGTTGACACATTAAGTTAAGCATTACAGTGGTGACCCTTTCTCTTTACCTGAGGAGTTCAACTGCCTCAAAAGCAAATCAATGAATAGAATAGTGTATGTAATCTGAAGCAGATGTACTAGAACAGAGGGACTCTACTGGTGTGTAATGTTCATCCACATCGACTTCTTCTCTCCAGGTAAATAGGAGAGTTGCCCTTTTCCACCTTTGCAGTTGGGCAGGATCATGTGACTAGTACTGGGCCACTTCTTTATGAGTCAGAGTTATGATTTATTACTAAAGTGTGAAGCTTTTAATTGCCAGTACAGGATTTTCCTGAGCTCTTTTTCCCTTCCTGTGTTGGCCAAATGCGTTGCATGCTCCAGACAGTTCAACTACATGGTGGTGGAGCCTCCAACTCTCTGGATTTCTGAGATACCACATCCTGTTGCCCTGGAGCATTGCTGAGGCTTGTAATGGACTTTGCATGAGTTAAACCACTGAGGTTTTAGGAATTTTATTACTACATCATAATCTATTCTAATACATGAACCAATAAATTAAAATAACCATGCTAATTTTAAAGAAATAAGGGATGATATTAATATGAAACATAACTAGTATCATAAGGAGTAACCAAATAGAAAATTCGGTATGAAAAATTATTTGAAGTATAGAATCTAATGTGTGGGATGAATATATCTGATGCATATCACTGAAGAACAATTTAGTCAAATTGGAAAATCAGATTGGAAAACCCTCTGGAATTCGTTAGGAAATAATAAAGTGTTTAAAAATATAAAAGGAAAGGCTAAAGAGATATGAAGGATTGGAATAGAAGATACAATGGAGAGTTCAGAAGGAAGTAAAAATGGAGAGAAGAAAATATTTGAAGAAATAATGGAAGTAGATTTCTCAGAATAAAAAATAAGTTTCAGATATAAAGGGTTCATACAGCATCAAGAGAAGATACAAAGAAAAAAATCCACATTGTTGAGAAATTTAAGAATATCAGAATCAAAGATGGAATACTAAGTAGAGTCAGTGAGAGGATTACCTACAAAAGAAAAAAACCTTAGGTTAACTTTGAACTTCTCACCAGTAATACTAGAAGTAAGAAGGTAACAGAGTAATATTTTTGAAGTATAAAAGGAAGTAAACTGGGACTTCCCTGGTGGTCCCATGGGTAAGACCCCACACTCCCAATGCAGGGGGCCTGGGTTCGATCCCTGGTCAGGGAACTAGAACCCACATGCAGGCCGCAATTAAGAAGTCTGAGTGCTGCAACTAAAAATCCCACGTGCTGAAACTAAGACCCGGCACAGCCAAAAATAAATAAATATTTTTAAAAAAGAAGGAAATGAACTTTGATGTATAACTTTATGTCCAGCCAAATTACCATTCAGATGAAGACATTTAATGAAAATACTCTCAGGCATTAAAAAATGAAAACCTTAGGGCTTCCCTGGTGGCGCAGTGGTTGAGAATACTCCTGCAGATGTAGGGAACACGGGTTCGTGCCCCGGTCCGGGAAGATCCCACATGCCGCGGAGCGGCTGGGCCCGTGAGCCATGGCCGCTGAGCCTGCGCGTCCGGAGCCTGTGCTCCGCAACGGGAGAGGCCACAACAGTGAGAGGCCCGCGTACCGCAAAAAAAAAAAAAAAAAAAAAAAAAAATGAAAACCTTAGAAGGGTTGTCACACAAAAATCCATTGTAAGAGCATTTTTGAGAAATAGGAGAGAAACAATTTTAGGAGATGAGGCAAGATAGATGAAGTAAGAGTGATCAAATATCTTGGTAAAAGTTATTTTTGTTTATTAAAAAAAGAAACTAGGATTAATGAAACAAAAATGAAAACATATGTCCAAAATTAACTTAGAAGTAAAATTCTAGCCATCATTAATACGATGAGAAGGAGAAGACCAAATGACATGAGAGAGTACCAAAGTACTTACTTGTTAATGGTAAAGTAACCACTAACGTAAATGTTCAGAAGGAAGGAAATAATAACATAAATTATAATGAACATAAATAATAACACAAAACCACATAAATGTCAATGTACTTAAGAAAACAAGAGAGTTAATATTAAGTTAGGATAGTGACAGTGTTTTCTTATCCCTCTACTATTTGTTTTAACCTGTTGCTCTATTTATGTTTCTGAGGTCTAGAGCTTTTTATTTTTTAAACAGAATGAATCATATGCCTAGTTTCTCACTACTTCTGCAAAGCATGCTCTCTCTCTCTCTCACACACACACACATTTATACACACACACACACATTAATACACACGTATATATACACACACAGAAATAATGAGCCATATTACATTTATTTTCCTATCTGAATGATTAGATTGAGTTGAATTCAGTTCCATGTCGCCAAAATTAAAGATTTTCAGACTGACTTTATCCCTTCTTGTCTCATTGAATACATTTATTTTCCAGTTAATTTTTAATGCTAATTCAACAAGACATCGGGGAAGCCAAAACAAGTATAGGTACATTTTGAGTAAAAATATTCTAACTAGAGTAGTGAATATAAACCAATCACAGGAACTACTATAGGTAGTACTGTCTATAATTGCTATAGATATCTATAACTATAGATACTACTGCTATAATCACTATGTAACTACTGTAGATACTACTCTTAGTACTAATATTAAAGGTGGATAAAATTTTATAATTTATATCTATAAATTCATATAAACGTAAAATAAGTAAGCATAAATATATGTAAAATCATACTTTTATGTGGGCAGAGAAAGATTATTACTGTCATTTTATAGATAGGGAAATTGAAGTTCAGAGTATTTACTTTCCTAAGAGTCTGGTGTGAATATAAGACTTGCTGGGGCTTCCCTGGTAGCCCAGTGGTTGAGAATCTGCCTGCTAATGCAGGGGACATGGGTTCAAGCCCTGGTCTGGGAAGATCCCACATGCCACGGAGCAACTAGGCCTGTGAGCCACAACTACTGAGCCTGCATGTCTGGAGCTTGTGCTCCGCAACAAGAGAGGCCGAGATAGTGAGAGGCCACGATAGTGAGAGGCCACGATAGTGAGAGGCCCATGCACCACGATGAAGAGTGGCCCCCGCTTGCCACAACTAGAGAAGGCCCTCACACAGAAACAAAGATCCAACACAACCAAAAGTAAAGTAACATAAATAAATAAATAAAAGAAATACATTTCCATTAAAAAAAAAAGACTTGCTGATTTTGAGTTTGATGTTCTTTATGATACATCATGCTGTGATTTCATACAAAGAAGACTGAATATGTTTTTACTACTTTTGCACCTTTCAAGCCAAATTTAGTCAATCTCTAACATTCAATTTTTAGTTTAAACCTATGTCTCTGTGACTGCATGCGTGAACACAGGCATGTACACGCATACACATAAGTTCACAGTACACCTGCCTGAATACATACGCAGATGAAGAGAATGCATAATTTTCCTAATACTTGATTTTTTTCTCCTCATAATGAAGACCATAATTTACCAAGTGACTTTATATGTCAAACGCTGTATACATTAAATAATTCTAGGGCTTCCCTGGTGGCGCAGTGGTTGAGAATCCGCCTGCCGATGCAGGAGACACGGGTTCGTGCCCTGGTCCGGGAAGATCCCGCGTGCCGCGGAGCAGCTAAGCCCGTGAGCCATGGCCGCTAGGCCTGCGCGTCCGGAGCCTGTGCTCCGCAACGGGAGAGGCCACAACAGTGAGAGGCCCGCATACCGCAAAAAAAAAAAAAAAAAAATTCTATAATCCTAATACTATGTTAGAAACATTAAGTTGCTTATTTAAAGTTGCAAAGCTAATAAGTTGCAGAGATGGAATTCAAATCCATACTGACTCCAATTCCCTTGTGTTTAATAACTTGGCCCTGCAACTAGCTGAACATAAATATAAAGCTCCAGGGATTAATTTTGAGAGTGAGTTGAGAACAATATACTCAAAAGATAGACATGGAAGAGTCCATGCAGGACTTCTTTCTAACATTGGCAGTTCTAGGGCAAGCCTACGGCAGGGGCCTGTGCCACCCCTGGTATAGACTTGGAGCCATTCACAGAGGGAATTCCAGGTGCTGGGCATCTGGACTGTGATGGCGGAGCGCACAAGCTTTGTCCTCTTGGCCCCATGGACTCCTTGCCTTGTGGAGAGAGGTGCAGCCACAGAAGGGCCAGAGTGGACCTGGCTGCAGTTTCCAGGGTAATGGTACATGGTAAATATTTAACTGCCAGATTTTTACAAAATGGAAGGAAATGAGAGTCTTTATACCAGATGAAAGGCAACTAAATGGGACCTAGAATATTTTAATTTTTTTACATTTTAAAAAAATTTTATATTGGAGTATAGTTGATTAATAATGTGTTAGTTTCAGGTGTACAGCAAAGTGATTCAGTTATACATATACATGTATCTATTCTTTTTTTTTTTTTTTTTTTTTGTGGTACGTGGGCCTCTCACTGCTGTGGCCTCTCCCATTGTGGAGCACAGGCTCCAGACGCGCAGGCCCAGCAGCCATGGCCCACGGGCCCAGCCACTACGTGGCACGTGGGATCCTCCCGGACCGGGGCACAAACCTGTGTCCCCTGCATTGGCAGGCGGACTCCCAACCACTGCGCCACCAGGGAAGACCCCATGTATCTATTCTTATTCAAGTTCTTTTCCCATTTAGGTTACTGCAGAGCACTGAGCAGAGTTCCCTACACTATACAGTAGGTCCTTATTGGTTAACTATTTTAAATGTAGTAGTGTGTACATGTCAATCCCAAGCGCCTTAACTATCCCTCCCCCAACTCTTCACCCCAGTAGCCATAAGTTCATTCTCTAAGTCAATGAGTCTGTTTCTATTTTGTAAATAAGTTCATTTGTATCACTTTTTTTAGAAGGAATATTTTAATTTAAAGAAATCATTTTTGAAAATTAGATAATCAGAGACAGAACATTTACCATATACAAATAATCATTAAGATAAATAAATTAACCTCGTTAGTAATGAAAGAAATGTAGATTTAAAGCAAAAATAATGTCATTTCTCATCTTTCAAATTAATACAGTCTCCTTTAGAATAAGACTAAGCTAAATGCTAGTGAGATGGAAGTGAGGCTATCATTCAAATGTGAAACTAGTGGGAGAATGATCTGTCATAAACTCTTTTGGAAGGTAATTTGGAAATTTGAACAAAATGTTTGAAAATTTCCCTATTATTTGCCCTAATAATTTCACTTATGGAATATAGCCTAAGAAAATAATCTGAAATGCCTAAAACCAGAGTATATGTACAATTCTGCATCACAGTGTTATATATAATGACTTAAAAGGGAAGTAACCTAATAAACTTAATAATTAGGAAGTAGATATATAGGATTTTGTAAATATATCTAATTGACTATTATATACTATTAAAAGATGACTTAAAGTTTTTAATAACAGGTGAATATTTGAATTCTAAATTTAAATTTCAAAAGCAACAATAGCTCATTTGTGTGCACAATATTATATTTACTCCATAAAGATATTTATAGATAAAAGACTAGAAGCACTTATATTAAAATCATAAATAAAGAGGATAGTAATTAAAATAAACCCCACAGTTGGTGGTCAGTGAAGCAATTGGGGGTCATTAAGTCTGTGTTTTCCATTGTCAGGTCTCTGTGAAATAAAGAACATGTTGAGATTTAGATTTTGTGAACAACAAAAAAATGGGTGTATTATTAAACATTTAAGCCACTTTAATCAATAAGGATGATTTTCCATTGATTTGGATAGAACAGTGTATGAGAAATTAATGGAAATGATTTGATCATTTTTTATTGCCTATTTGCCACTTAGAAACTAAGGGTTTCATGATTGATATCATAGATAACAGACTACACTATTTTTATTCATATTATACCAGTATTAAGACCATTTGTGAAAAATCCATGTTCTTTGAGTGTCAAAATATTATTTAAAATTTTGAGACAAGCTGGTCATTAGTATTGTTTTCATTATTTTATTCAACAAATCTTTATAAAGCACACATTATATTCCAGGGATTATTAGGTACCTGTAATATAACAGTTACAAGCAGAAATGGTCTTCATATTTAGGAATTCTTTAGAATTAATGTACCAAATGTAAATACTCCTAATAAGCTCTATAATCATATTTAATTATTCCTCAAAAATGTTTGAGGGCTTCCCTGGTGGCGCAGTGGTTGAGAGTCCGCCTGCTAATGCAGGGGACACGGGTTCGTGCCCAGGTCTGGGAAGATCCCACATGCCAAGGAGCGGCTGAGCCCATGAGCCATGGCCTCTGAGCCTGCGCGTCCGGAGCCTGTGCTCCGCAACAGGAGAGGCCACAACAGTGAGAGGCCTGTGTACCAAAAAAAAAAAAAAAAAAAGTTTGAGAGTGTCCTATTCTGTAAGAATAAGGAATTACCAAATGAAAACCACTGCGGTATCATGGAGGCCACAGAGAGGTGGTTTGGGTTGCCTTACTCAAAGGCAGTAGTTTAAATATTCACAAATTGGGCTTCAGAGAGATTGCTTGTGATGGTGATGAACTGGCCACTGAAAAAGACAGAAAACTTTGATTTGCTGTAGTTTGTAAGTGACCTTCATTGTGACTTTTTTTAGCCTATTTGAGTTCCTCCATAAATCAAATCTGAAAGAGTGGTAATTTCTCAATGAGTCAGTTCTTAAAAATTCAGTGTAATCTCTATGTAGAAAAGGCTGAATGACTACAAATATATTCTTCACTAAAATCAGAAGCACTAAAAATTCGATATAATTGAGACATCAAAAACAATTTTTTTAACCAAATTTTTATTGAAGTATAGTTGATTTACAATGTTGTGTTAGTTTCAGGTATACAGCAAAGTGATTCAATTATACATACATATATATTCTTTTTCAGATTCTTTTCCATTATATATTATAACAAGATATTAAATATAGTTTGTGTGCTATATTGTAGGTCCTTGTTGTTTATCTATTTTATATATAGTAGTGTGTATATGTTAATCCCAAACTCCTAACTTCTCTCTCCCTCCAACCTGGTTCCCTCCCCCACTCTCCACTTTGGTAGCCACAAGTTTGTTTTCTATGTCTGTGAGTCTATTTCTGTTTTGTAAATAAGTTCATTCATATCCTTTTTTCTAGATTCCACATATAAGTGATATCATATGATATTTGTCTTTGTCTGTCTGACTTACTTCACTTAATATGATAATTTCTAAGTCCATCCATGTTACTGCAAATGACATTATTTCATTCTTTTCTATGGCTGAATAATATTCCATTGTGTATATATACCATATCTTCTTTATCCATTCATCTGCTGATGGACAGTTAGGTTGCTTCCACGTTTTTGCTAAAAAACAATTTAACATTCATTTCCTTAATATGTGTTACTTCACCTAGTAATGAGAAAGAGAGCAGCCCTGACTTTTTATTTTTTTATTTTTTTATTTTTTTATTTTATTTTTATTTTTATTTTTTTTTGTGGTACACGAGCCTCTCACTGTTGTGGCCTCTCCCGTTGCGGAACACAGGCTCTGGACACGCAGGCTCAGCGGCCATGGCTCACGGGCCTAGCCTCTCTGCGGCATGTGGGATCTTCCCGGACCGGGGCACAAACCCATGTCCCCTGCATCGGCAGGCGGACTCTCAACCACCGCACCACCAGGGAAGCATCGGCAGACGGACTCTCAACCACTGCACCACCAGGGAAGCCCTATTTTTTAATTTTTAAAAGAAATGTTTTATCAAATGATGAAAACATACCTGACAATTTTTTTCTGGTATTACCATATTCTGAACAAGTGGTTATAAATGAAGTACTAATTGACTTCAGAGGAGAAACACAGATTTTTTTTTTCCCAGCAAAATGGAACAATAAATTAAATTCAGATTTTTCACAGTTTGATGATAAATACATTTATTTAGCAAAAGTACATCATGCAGCTGTGATTGTAGAAGAAGTTATGCTACTTGCCAATTTAAATCAGATATTATTTAGAAAAGAACCTCTATATTATGAAATTTAAAGTGTCATAAGATGGAATAGTTTATTTTGAAATAAAAAGGCTCATCATTGAAGTGTCCCTGTGAGCTCACCAACAATACTGACAAAAAACAAATATGAAAAAAGAAAACCTCTATGCTTTTCACCTGTTGAATTAAATTCTTAATGTATCATGATAGAATAGTTTTTGTGAATGGTACCTTAAATAATTACTTGGTAAAGAGTCATAACACTTTATTAACAATTAGATGGCACAGCATGAAAAAGATATCCATTTTATACACACAAACACACAAACACAGCTTAGTGATGAATATGTTTTGTTAATTGAAGTTCTACTTGAACTGACTTTTTTAAAAATTTATTTATTTATTTATTTTATTTGGCTGAGCTGGGTCATAGTTGCATCACACAGGATCTTCGTTGCAGCATGCAGGATCTTTTGTTGCAGTGCGTGGGCTTCTCTCTAGTTGCAGCATGCAAGCTCTTTAGTTGTGGTGCACAGGCTCTAGAACGCATGGGCTCAGCAGTTGCAGCAAATGGGCTTAGTTGCTCCACAGCCTGTGGGATCTTAGCTCCCTGACCAGGTATCAAACCCGCGTCCCCTGCATTGGAAGGCGGATTCTTAATCACTGGACCACGAGGGAAGTCCCTTGAACTGACATTTTTAAACTCTTTTGTATTCATCCAACTTCTCACATTTCATCTTTTTTTTTTTAAGTTATAAACACTTTATCTGCTTCTCTAAATGAGATCCCTTCAAAAACATTGCTGGCAATCAGTTTTCATCAATCAAGTTCTTTGTCTTTTTTTTCAATTCTATCCTAAAAACAAAAAAAATTATGTTTTGGATTACATTTGGCTCCTCTAGAAAATGTAATCACTTAAAGGAATTTTAAAGAGTATGAAACAGTTTGTTGTGAGCTTTGTCTCTGGTAGGCATTGACTGCAAATAATATACTTTTATAAAAACTCTAATTTCTTCCAATACATTATGCTATGATAGACTGGATTACTATTCCAACTCTTCACTTGACATCCCCCTGATCCCTGCTCCAGCTGCTACCAGTTTCCAAGAGGACTATGCCTCCTCATCTTTTGCCACATTACTTTGCAGTGACAGTTCCCACTAGAGTTAGGGTATATTTTCTTATCCTAGTGATGTTGGGATTGAGCATGTAACTTGTTTTGACCAATGGACACATTGAAAAGTTATCATGTGCTTTTACTTGCCCTCTTGTGCCTCAGTTATCATCTTGAGAGGGACATTCTTTAGTTAGTTCACTGGTCCTGGGAAAAGATTAAGAGAGAAGCAGAGCCATCCCAATTGACCTGCAGAGCTGTGAGAACAAATCACTTGTTTTAAGCCACTGAAAACAAGTGGGTAATTTGTGGGTAGTTTGTTACACACCATGCTTGTGACAGTGTATAACGGGTATACCCATGACTACCCTTGCTGGTAAGTAACATTGAAGAAATTTCTGCAATGTATTTTTTCTTTTGGTAGATGCCTTATGTAACCCCCTTCCATGAAGTTTAAAAAAGAGTAACTTTTAGGAGACAGGAGACCTGGGTTCTGGTCTTTTCTAGAAAACAAGTCAAGTGATCTTATTGGAGTCCCTTATCCTTTCTGTGCTTCACTTGTAAAACTGAAGATAGTAATACTTTGATACCTAAAGCCTGAGACCTTAGATTTGGTGATATCTAGATCCAGATTTTATGACTTAAATATACAATTTTATTAAATGAAGCCATATCATTATTTAAGGACAGTCCAACTCCATTACTTGATATGGTTGCATAGCAAGTTAGTGTCTTTTTGAATTGCAGGAGTCCTGAAGCAGGACTTAGGAGAGTTGAGGAGGAGGGAGGAACACCCACAGGATACAGTCAAAGGCAGCCACTGAACTAAGGTTTAAGGAGCCAAGAGGAACAAAAACACTTTGGTGTCTGTAATAATATCCGGAATCAGAATTGGCAGGAGGAGATACAGTTTTCTGAACTTTTCTTCTGACCCTTTCTAAACGTATATGCCTTCTTAACTCCTCTCTCATCTCCAAAGAGCATGGGTGTCTTTTGACAGGTATGTTGTAGTAGCAAAAGAGCACCATTAGAGTTACGTAGCTGATTTCAGATTGTTTGCTCTTTTTTGGTTATGATTCATGGTAAGAAATGAGCACGTATGCATATGTTCAGGTCAAACAAACTTAATTATTTTGCCCACTTCCATCACCCATTGCTCCAGAGGTCAGGCTAGGGAGGTTCTTAGCTGAAAGGTAAGATTTACCATGTTCCCAGGCGGTATATCTAAGAGGTAAGCCTACAGATAATTTTTTCATATTATATTTATTTATCCTCCTTTAGATTTTATAGAAGATTTGCGGCAAGGAATTGCCACACAGTCGGACAGACTGGGGAATACAGGCTTTTAGCTGGGTGGCAAGCTGCCCAGATAAAAATGAACAGAATGGGAGAATGGGGATTGAGAAGCAATTAACCGTTTCTGCCACAGTGATAAATCTCTGTTTTGCTCCTGATTTTACGGCACTATAAAAAAGCTTGCTTTTTCATGACCTAATTTCCATTTATTCAACATGTTCATTCTTTCAGATTATAGTAATTCATATGGGTGCACACCGTAAGGTGCTATGTACTTATCCAGCATAGGTACTTCTTGCCAGGTTAGACATCTATAAGAGATGCCTGATCAAAACAATCATTTAGGTTTGGGATTTTTAAAGTCTATTTGTAGCATGCTGAAGACATTTAGCTATGTGACTTTATTTAAGATCATCTGCATACTGCTAGGAACAAAAGGAGGTGACCTGTGGTCATTTAATACATAGGCGTTATGAATGCTTCAGGCTACAGTGTACATTGGTATAATGCTGGTAGCGTATAAGCCAATAAACTGTTGATTTTCTAACTAAATGGTGGAATAATTTTATAGCTGGACTCATCACAGACAATTTTGAAGAACCATTCTTTCCCTGTAATTGCACAGGCATTCCTTCCTGCAAGAGAATCCTAAGATGTTACACCTATCACACATTCTCTGGGTTAGTCTTGTGAAATTAATAGCTTGGGACAGAAAACTCACATTACATGCAGTGAAGTTATTGTAGGAATATGCTCTAGGGGGCTCTCAACATAGGACAGAGTGAGAAAAGATTTCAGGGCAACGTGAAGCACGGCCTTAGGAAAGAAGATACTACAGTAAAATGCTGAAAATCAGTAGTAGACAGGATTTCACAGTTGCTTTGTGCACATGGAGATGGGTGAGTCCTACTAACAGGAACGTGACTCTTGTTCTAGATCAATGTAGTTTCCCTGGACAGCAGTAGTAAATCAATTAATACTATTTTATATTTGTAAGTGTCCTTTCACATACATCATTTCAGGTTATGTGTTGTTATTTACAGATCACAGATGAGGAAATCGAGGTTCCTTTTCCAAGATCATATAAACACCAACCACTGCCTTGGAGGCATCTTGCCAAAATAGACCCAGCTTGCCCGTACCCAGAGAGCCTACTGAAAACACCAGGTACCAGAGACTCAGTCTCTGCAGAATTAAGTTTTATCATCCTGTATCTTTTCTGACCCTGAACCCCAATTTTTATCTCTGTAATTTCTGGCTTTCCACACTGAATTTCCATGATAACTCAGTCCATTGCCCCCATGGGATATGGTGCTACACCTTCTCTCCTTCTGCTTCCCAGCCCAACCTCAGTGAGCACTAAGTTTTGGACCTTTTGTGTCTGTTACAGCAGTGGCTACAAAATGATTAAGTGAGAGAGCTGAGCACCAACCCAAGTCATAAACACCAAATCTGATGTTTCTGCTGATTTATCTTATGATAAAAAGTATTATTACTTTTCCAAGTCAACAATATAATTGCCATTACTATTTTAAAGAGCAGTGTGACTTTGAGCAGATTTTGATTCACAAAGACAAACAATTATGCAGTCATATGTCATTTAACTTTAATGTCATGCCACTGCATTTTCAGTCTTACAGTCTGTCTTTTTCTTCTTCAAGGTAATATTGTAAATGTTTTTGAAATCAAATTGTGATCACAGCCAAAGCTTGCATCCACTTAATCACTCATGTAGTTACTGATCACAATTTATTGCTTTGGTTTTAGTCAGTTTCCAAAGTTTTCATTCTTTTTTGAGGCTATATTTTATTCCATTGTCTAGATGAGCATAATTAATTCCATCATTCTCCTATTATTGAATATTTAGATTGTTTTCTTCTGTTTTAACTATAAATACTGCTGTACTGGTATATCTGTAGGATACATTCCTAGAAGTGAAATTGCTGGTTAAGAGGGTATATGCATTTGTATTTTTTTTTAACATCTTTATTGGAGTATAATTGCTTTATAATGGTGTGTTAGTTTCTGCTTTATAACAAAGTGAATCAGCTATACATATACATATATCCCCATATCTCTTCCCTTGTGCCTCTCCCTCCCTCCCACCCTCCCTATCCCACTCCTTTAGGTGGTCACAGAGCACCAAGTTGATCTCCCTGTGCTATGCGGCTGCTTTCCCCTAGCTATCTGTTTTACATTTGGTAGTGTATATATGTCCATGCCACTCTCTCACTTTGTCCCAGCTTACCCTTCCTTCTCCCCGTGTCCTCAAGCCTATTCTCTATGTCTACATCTTTATTCCTGTCCTGACCCTAGGTTCATCAGAAGCTTTTTTTTTCCTTTGTTAGATTCCATATATATGTGTTGGCATATGGTATTTGTTTTGCTCTTCCTGACTTACTTCACTCTGTATGACAGACTCTGGGTCAATCCACCTCACTACAAATAGTTCAATTTCATATCTTTTTAAGGCTGAGTAATATTCCATTGTATATATATGCCACATCTTCTTTATCCATTCATCTGTCGATGGACATTTAGGTTGCTTCCATGTCATGGCTATTGTAAATAGTGCTGCAATGAACATTGTGGTACATGTCTCTTTTTGAATTATGGTTTTCTCTGGGTATAAGCCCAGTAGTGAGATTGCTGGGTTGTATGGTAGTTCTATTTTTAGTTTTTTAAAGAACCTCCATACTGTTCTCCATAGTGGCTGTATCAATTTACATTCCCACCAACAGTGAAGGAGGGTTCCCTTTTATCCACACCCTGTCCAGCATTTATTGCTTGTAGATTTTTTGATGATGGCCATTCTGACCAGTGTGAGGTAATACCTCCTCATAGTTTGATTTTCATTTCTCTAATGATTAGGGATGTTGAGCATTCTTTCATGTGTTTGTTGGCAATCTGTATATCTTCTTTGGAGAAATTTCTGTTTAGGTCTTCTGTCCATTTTTGGATTGGGTTCTTGGTTTTTTTTATATTGAGCTGCATGAGCTGCTTGTAAATTTTGGAGATTAATACTTTGTCAATTGCTTTGTTTGCAAATATATTCTCCCATTCTGAGGGTTGTCTTTTCTTCTTGTTTATGGTTTCCTTTGCTATGCAAAAGCTTTGAAGTTTCATTAGGTCCCATTTGTTTATTTTTGTTTTTATTTCCATTTCTCTAGGAGGTGGGTCAAAAAGGATCTTGCTGTGATTTATGTCATAGAGTGTTCTGCCTATGTTTTCCTCTAAGAGTTTTATAGTATCTGGTCTTACATTTAGGTCTTTAATCCATTTGGAGTTTATTTTTGTGTAGGGTGTTAGGGAGTGTTCTAATTTCATCTTTCACCTGTAGCTCTGTCCAGTTTTCCCAGCACCACTTACTGAAGAGGCTGTCTTTTCTCCATTATATATTCTTGCCTCCTTTATCAAAAATAAGGTGACCATATGTGTGTGGCTTTGTCTCTGGGCTTTCTATCCTGTTCCATTGATCTATATTTCTATATAGTTGATCTATATTTGTGCCAGTACCATACTGTCTTGATTACTGTAGCTTTGTAGTATAGTCTGAAGTCTGGGAGCCTGATTCTTCCAGCTCCATTTTTCTTTCTCAGGATTGCTTTGGCTATTCGAGGTCTTTTGTGTTTCCATACAAACTGTGAAATTTTTTGTTCTAGTTCTGTGAAAAATGCCAGTGGTAGTTTGATAGGGAAGGCACTGAATCTGTAGATTGCTTTGGGTATTATAGTCATTATCACATGTTGAGGCTTCCAACCCAAGAACATGGTATATCTCTCCATCTGTTTGTATCATCTTTACTTTCTTTCATCAGTGTCTTATAGTTATCTTCATACAGGTCTTTTGTCTCGTAAGGTAGGTTTATTCCTAGTTATTTTATTCTTATTGTTGCAGCGGTAACTGGGAGTGTTTCCTTAATTTCACATTCAGATTTTTCATCATTAGTGCATAGGAATGCAAGAGATTCTGTGCATTAATTTTGTATCCTGCTACTTTACCAAATTCATTGATTAGCTCTAGTAGTTTGCTGGTAGCATCTGTAGGATTCTCTATGTATAGTATCTTGTCATCTGCAAACAGTGACAGCTTTACTTCTTCTTTTCCGATTTGGATTCCTTTATTTTTTATTCTTCTCTGATTGCTTGGCTAAAACTTCCAAAACAATGTTGAATAACAGTGGTGAGAGTGGGCAACCTTGTGTTGCTCCTGATCTTAGTGGAAATGGTTTCAATTTTTCACCATTGAGGATAATGGTGGCTGTGGGTTTGTCATATATGGCCTTTATTATGCTGAGGTAAGGTCCCTCTATGCCTACTTTCTGGAGGGTTTTTATCATAAATGGGTGTTGAATTTTGTTGAAAGCTTTTTCTGCATCTATTGAGATGATCTTATGGTTTTTATTCTTCAATTTGTTAATATGGTGTATCACATTGATTGATTTGCATATATTGAAGAATCCTTGTATTCCTGAGATAAACCCCACTTGATCACGGTGTGTGATCCCCTTAATGTGCTGTTGGATTCTGTTTGCTAGTATTTTCTTGAGGATTTTTGCATCTCGTTCACCAGTGATATTGGCCTGTAGTTTTTCTTTCTTTGTCACATATTTGTCTGGTTTTGTTTTCAGGGTGATGGTGGCCTTGTAGAATGAGTTTGGGAGTATTCCTCCCTCTGCTATCTTTTGGAAGAGTTTGAGAATGATAGGTGTTAGCTCTTCTCTAAATGTTTGATAGAATTCACCTGTGAAGCCATCTGGTCCTGGGCCTTAGTTTGTTGGAAGGTTTTTAATCACAGTTTCAATTCCAGTGCTTGTGATTGGTCTATTTATATTTTGTATTTCTTCCTGGTTCAGTCTTGGAAGGTTGTGCATTCTAAGAATTTGTCCATTTCTTCCAGCTTGTCCATTTTATTGGCATAGAGTTGCTTGTAGTAATCTCTCATGATCCTTTGTACTTCTGCAGTGTCAGTTTTTACCTCTCCTTTTTCATTTCTAAATTTATTGATTTGAGTCTTCTCCCTTTTTTTCTTGATGAATCTGGCTAATGTGTTATCAATTTTATTTATCTTCTCAAAGAACCAGCTTTTAGTTTATTGATCTTTGCTGTTGTTTCCTTAATTTCTTTTTCATCTTTTTCTGATCTGATCTTTATGATTTCTTTCCTTCTGCTAACTTTGGGGTATTTTTGTTCTTCTTTCTCTAATTGCTTTAGGTGTAAGGTTAGATTGTTTATTTGAGATGTTTCTTGTTTCTTAAGGTAGGATTGTATTGCTATAAACTTCCCTCTTAGAACTGCTTTTGCTGCATCCATAGGTTTTGGATTGTTGTGTTTTCATTATTTGTTTCTAGGTATTTTTTGATTTCTTTAGTGAGCTCTTGGTTATTAAGTAGTGTATTGTTTAGCATCCATGTGTTTGTAATTTTCACAGATATTTTCCTGTAATTGATATGTAGTCTCATAGTGTTGTGGTTGGAAAAGATACTTGAAACAATTTCAGTTTTCTTAAACTTACCAAGGCTTGATTTGTGACGCAAGATATGGTCTATCCTGGAGAATGTTCCATGAGCACTTGAGAAGAAAGTGTATTCTGTTGTTTTTGGATGGACTATCCTATAAATATTAATGAAGTCCATCTTGTTTAATGTATCATTTAAAGCTTGTGTTCCTTATTTATTTTCATTTTGGATGATCTGTCCATTGGTGAAAGTGGGGTGTTAAAGTCCCCTACTAGGATTGTGTTACTGTCGATTTCCCCTTTTATGGCTGTTAGCATTTGCTTTATGTGTTGAGGTGCCCATATGTTGGGTTCATAAATATTTACCATTGTTATATCTTCTTGGATTGATCCTTTGATCATTATGTAGTGTCCTTCTTTGCCTCTTGTAATAGTCTCTGTTTTAAAGTCTGTTTTGTCTGATATGAGAATTGTTACTCCAGTTTTCTTTTGATTTCCATTTGCATGGAATATCTTTTTCCATCCCCTCACTTTCAGTCTGTATGTGTCCCTAGGTCTGAAGTGGGTCTCTTGTAGACAGCACATATACGGTTCTTGTTTTTGTATCTATTCAGCCAGTCTATGTCTTTTGGTTGCAGCATTTAATTCATTTACTTTTAAGGTAATTATCAATATGTATGTTCCTATTACCATTTCCTTAAGTGTTTTGGGTTTGTTATTGTAGGTCTTTTCCTTCTCTTGTGTTTCCTGCCTAGAGAAGTTCCTTTAGCATTTGTTGTAAAGCTGGTTTGGAGGTGCTGAATTCTTTTAGCTTTTGCTTGTCTCTAAAGCTTTTAATTTCTCCATCAAATCTGAATGAGACCCTTGCTGGGTAGAGTAATCTTGGTTGTAGGGCCTTCCTACTGTGTGGAAACCTTTCCTCCTTCACAGCTCCCTCCCACTGGTGCAGGTCCCATCCCTCTTCTTTTGTCTGTGTTTTTTCTTTTTTCCTTTGCCCTACCCAGGTACATTGGGGAGTTTCTTGCCTTTTGGGAGGTCTGAGCTCTTCTGCCAGCATTCAGTAGGTGTTCTGTAGGGGTTGTTCCACATGTAGATGTATTTCTGATGTATTTGTGGGGAGGATGCTGATCTCCACTTCTTACTCTTCTGCCATCTTGAAGCTCCTCCCATTTGTATTTTTTTAAAGGAATGCATTTTACTTTATTCTTAGATGGGATATAAATTCTTCTTTTATTCTTGGATGAGATATAAATGCATAATATATAAATTCAAAAGGTAAACAAAATGGTAAAGAGTGAAAATATTACTAGTTCTTCTTTTGATAAGCAACCACTGTTACTAGCTCCTTAAATACAGAGATAATCTGTGCAAATACAAACATGTATATATATTAGGAATTAGGAAATTCCTCTTATTTTGAAATATTTATATCTTCTTCTGCATTGTGCTTATGAGAGCCCAAAGGGTTTCGCTAAGACACTGGTTGAGAGAGAAGTACTCAGACTCTAATGTTACCATTCATGTTAGGAGCACAGTTCTGTATTGTTTCATCATTCAGTGTCTGATGTACATCATAATTATTGAAGATCCTAAAGTCTTTAAGATCGAAAAGATCAAAAGATCAAAAAGACACATGCACCCCAATGTTCATTGCAGCACTATTTACAATAGCCAGATCATGGAAGCAACCTAAATGCACATCAACAGACAAATGGATAAAGAAGATGTGGTACATATATACAATGGAATATTACTCAGCCATAAAAAGCAATGAAATTGGGCCATTTGCAGAGACATGGATGGTCCTAGAGCCTGTCATACAAAGTGAAGTAAGTCAGAAAGAGGATAACAAATATTGTATATTAATGCATATATGTGGCATCTATAAAAATGGTACAGATGAACTGGTTTGCAAGGCAGAAATTGAGACACAGATGTAGAGAACAAACACATGGACACCAAGGAGGGAAAGTGTGTATGTGGGAATTGGGAGATTGCAGTTGACATATATACACTAATACGTATAAAATAGATAACTAATAAGAGCCTGCTGTATAAAAAAATTAAATTAAATTAAATTCAAAAAAAATTAAAGTTGTGTTTCTGTTGATTTTCACTATATCTGTCTATTCACTCTGGAGGGAAGGATGGCCATGGATATAGGGAGTTACACTGCTGTTGTCCAACAAGTTTTTAAAACATTATCCAATCTAGACTGTTCTCTATGACAGAGACTATATAATATCGCAACATCTTCTTTTCCTTTCTTCAATAAGAGAATTCAAACTGGACACATGATTGCATAACTAGGAACTATACTTTGTAAGCTCTCTTCTGGTAGATGTGATCATGTGACTAAGTTATTTCTTATGGTCCAAGAGTGGAAGTGAGGTGTGTAAGCTACAACTTTAATTGTTTACTCTGGATTTAGACTCATCCTTTCTCCACAAGCTAGCACATAGGTAAGTCCTCAAGCTTTGAATATGCAGAATAGTCCAACAATCTGGATGAACAACAAAACAGAAGGAACTAGGTTCTCTGTATGATTGTGTGAAGCACAGATGTCCCCTTCCTTGCTCAACTTGGGGTGTTACATGGGAAAGAAATAAACTGCTGCCTTTTTAAAGTGACTGTCTTTGGGAGACCAGTTTATTACAGAGCTCATCCTGTACCTTAAATAAATCATATCCATGCTTGGATTACAGAAGACAACCTAAGATTCCTTTGTCCTCTACTGTGTCTCTCTTAATCTACTTCCTCACTTTGGTGGAGCACAAAATGATTTCATTGTTTTTATTTGTACATGTTTGAAAATATCTTTATTTGACCCTTCAAGTAGGTGGATAGTTTGCTTAAACCTGGAATTCTAGCTGGGAAATAATTTCCCTTCAGAGTTTTGAAGTTATTACTATTTTCTTTGTTATTCTAGAAAAAGTTCATTTGGTTTATTAATTTTTTTCTCTCTTTACCAAGGGTTTTAAGATCTTTATTACAGTAAGATTCTGAAATTTCTCAGTGTTGTATTTTAGTGTGGTTTTATTTTTATCCAGTGTGTTCAGTGTTCAGTGGGTCCTTTCTGTATGCCCTTTAATCCTAGGAAATTGCCTTGAATTACTTGATGGATGATTTTCTCCTGTTTTCTCGGTTCTTTCCTTCTGAACTGCTATTTTTTGGATGTTAAAACTCTTAGATTGCTCCTATTTTCTTAACCTTCCCTCCTGCCTTTCATTTCTTTATCTTTTTGCTCTATTTTCTATGAGACTTCCTCAAATTAACCTTCCATCCCATCCGTTGATGTTTTTCATTTCTGCCATCAAGTTTTTAATTTCCAAGATCTACTTTTCTGTTCTTTGAATACTATTTCCTGACATGATCATGGATGCCTTCCTTCTATTTGGGAGGATATCAGTAATAGTTATTTGGTTTGTTTTGTTTTGTTTTCCCTTGCAGTTCTTGTCCTCCAAGTGGCTTTTTTCCTTATTGATTGCTTGTTTTGATTGCTAACGTCCTGTTAGCTTTCCTTAGATGTTTATAGATCCTTTCTTGTCTGCTTATAGAATGTGGGTTTAAATTGAATGCTCTGAGTCTGGGCTTGCAGATTTATAGTTTCACAGTAGGGTGGTCTTGACAGATAATTAGCTGCCAAGCTCCAGATGTCAGTGTCTTTATAAATTTCCTCCTGGGTTGATCAGGTGTCCCAGAGAAGGGTCTCCAAGCCCCAAGCCTAGATGTTAGAGATTTGGCTGCCAGAGTTCTGGGAGGTGAGGAGAGGATGGAGGTGGGGCTGTTGGTTCCAGCATTCAACAGTCCCTGTTTATCCTCCACTTAGTGCCCCTGTTTGTTTTTTCTTCTTGATCCCCAAATCTTATTTCACTTAATATCTTTTCATTTTACCACAAACTCTTTAGAGTGAGAGCATTGCAAGTTAATAGGATATACTGGGGTTAAAAGCTTATTGCCTTGGAAGAGTTTAGGAAATTTTAGAACATTTCTTAAAAACGCAGTTTCTAGTTGGAATGAAGACTGTAATAATTTTTTAAAAGCCTCAATTACATAGAGTCCAGAGATGGGGTGTGGGTGAGGCGGGGAGAAGGAGGGGTCTCATGCCTTGGGAACAGAGCAGAGACCAACAAGAAGAACAAAGATTACTTTCCTGAGTGCCTCTGTTTTTATTAAGTTTCCCAGGTCCACAACTGTGCTAAGTACGTCCAGCCCAGAGATTCTCCATTTAAAACTTTTCTGAAGAATTATCTTTCATATTTCTGTTGGGGTGGGGGAGGTACATTCACCCTATGGAGTAGAGTCTGGAAGGACATCTAGGGTTTTAAAAGATTCTCAAACAACTTTTACCATATTTTTATTTTATTCTTTCACTCACTCAGTTTTCCCTTCACTCCCATTCCAGAAACAGCAGAGGTCCCTGGTATTGCCAGTTTCTGAGCCTTTTGAGCGTAAGTCAGGTATGTTTCTAGCTATTCTCCACTGCAGGCTTAGGAGTTTGGCTGTATTAGATCTACTTAATCAGTGGCCATTCATTTATCTGATTTTTATAGTTTCAAAAATTAGTGGCTTTCTTCCTGATATCTTTGAGAGAGTATCTTTTGTTTGTTTGTATATGGGGATTTTGGTGTTTTTAAAGATCCCATTTGGTTCTACTTCAGGAAGGAGTGAATTTAGATGTGTGTTTTCTATCTACCATTTTAACCTGGAACCCTGGTGATTGCTTTTATTAGTCATTTATTTTTCTCTTAGACTAGCAGAGAAAGTTTTAAATGATTTAC
The DNA here is from genome assembly GCF_026419965.1 of Kogia breviceps. NCBI lineage: Eukaryota > Metazoa > Chordata > Mammalia > Artiodactyla > Physeteridae > Kogia > Kogia breviceps. The sequence goes on from NC_081313.1 coordinate 108,537,350, forward strand.
ATTGCTTTATATACATTCTTCTATGAAAAGAAAGTGAAATTTTCTTATGAAGGCTGATGGAGAGTATTAAGTAGTTATATTCTCTTAATCAGGGAATTAATTTTGGACAAAAAGAATGCTGTGAATAGGAAGGATAAAATCTTAATGAATTTTCAATAACTTTCAGAATCCACTGTTTAGTATTCCATTTATTTAAAAGGACAGAACCTGTGCCAAATGTGTACTTGGGATTAAAAAATGACACTAAAAGGCTGATGGTAAACTGGCCAAGTCTAGAAACTCAGTCACATAAAAATGATATAAAACAAGTTAATCAAATGGATCAAAACTCAGAAAATGGATTTGTTTGTAGGCAGTAGTACCTCTACAGCTGACAATTTTGTAATAAAGTCTAAAGATATTGAGAATTCTTTCTCTATTCATTACTAATTGGCATTCTAGAAAGAGTCTGCCTGTATGTACCTAAGTGAAACAGAACCAGATCTATTTCTTCTACTACTTTTATCTAAATTTTGTGTCTTTGTTAGTATTAGTCCCAAAGTGCTTCTCTTTTTTAGTTCCATGGCAAGTTCACTGAATCACACTGACCAGTGGAAATAAACTTTCAATATCCCCTTGCCTCTTTCAAATGAGAAGTTTCCATGGCATTCAGAATTATCTGACTTTCTGAAACCCATTAAAAAGCCTGTGAGGTAGAGAGGCTGTAATTGTAATCACTCAGGTCCAATATAATCAGATGTCCAACTACTCGTCAACTCTAACAGCGGCTTTACCCCACCGCCTTCTTGCTTCTGAAATGCCTCTCTGAGGATCACTCACATAGGCCAGGGCAGAGAGGGAGAATGAATGAACTTAGATTCTTGTTTGCAAGCCAACTATCCCACACAGAATGAGATCATTCCTAACAGAGGAGCTGGTGGGGCTTCTTACATTTGCAGGGTGTTAGTTGTTGGCATGTTTGAAGTGGGCTCTGGGAGTGTGTCTCTGCACAGAGAAACCTAACATGGAATCCATTTATAGTTTCTTTCCAGGCAGTTGAAGCATCAGTGAAGTGTGATTCATCATGATGAAACTCTTTTTAAAATTATATGAATGAAAAAAAAAATTATATGAATGAATCACGTGGTCATTCAGTAGGACCCACTAGAATCCATATTGTGTCCTACCAATCCCCCTTTCCTATGAGTGTTGTTCCAGAAAATCTGGCTACTTGGCCAATGAAGGGAGGTAAAGGATACTTAAGAAGGACCATTTGCCTTCAGGAAGCTAATATATTTTCGTAGGATATTTACAATATTTGGAGCACAGAGACATAGACTATGCCACTAGGAGACTTTTTTTTTTTTTTTTTTGCGTACACGAACCTCTCACTGTTGTGGCCTCTCCCGTTGCGGAGCACAGGCTCCGGACGCGCAGGCTCAGCGGCCATGGCTCACGGGTCCAGCCGCTCCGCGGCATGTGGGATCTTCCCGGACTGGGACACGAAGCCGTGTCCCCTGCATCGGCAGGCGGATTCTCAACCACTGCGCCACCAGGGAAGCCATAGGAGACATTTTTAATCCAGATCTACCACAGTATTTTGTGCTTTCAAGTGCTTCAAGGTTGTTCATGACAGGTAGAGTCTGTTTCCAACAGTCTTAGAACAGTTTTGACTAATCCCAGTCTGGCACCACCTGGAATAAAAAAGAAAAACAGCCTATACCTTCCACCATAATAGTCTGCTCTCCTAGGTTGTCCAGGGTTAAAGAACCTCACTTTGTCTCTTGTGTGGATTGGCTTTTCCCTCAGGCATCTCTTATTGTTTTTATGCACACTGGAAGGGCCTTGAGACAGCAGAGCCATGAGTGACTGGTTTGTCTATGTTGCCTCTCATTATGTCCTATCTGAGCTTTTTCTCCCTTTTCTCATTTATACCAACATCCCCAAATGCCCTCAGACTCTTTCTTCCTCTTCAACCCTGAGTTTCTTAAGAAATGACCTGTTAAATTAAAGTTACTGATGAGTAAACTGATGAGGAGTCATACTATATGCCCTCATAATGTTAGCATTCTAACAAAGAGTAAAGAAAGAAAACAAGTGAAGCCAAAGGAATGCTTTTGTTGTTGTGGCATTTCAGATGTCAGTAAAAAGTTGGTGGAGTAATCTGAGGGTGGCTGGGTGAGGTGGGCACAAGGGTATTCTTTGTCTTCTTGAAGTTATATGAAAGTTTCTACCCTTCCTCCCATAGAAACGTACAGAGGTATTGGTTGGATTTCCTGATAGAACATCATGAAAAGAAATGGTGACTTCATGAAAGTGCCTAAATGTGAACTATTTTTCCTCCCAACATTTTCTGCCTTGAAGAATAACTCTTAAGTTTTACAAAATAAATTAAATTGATAGTAGAATAAGTAGGCCAGACAGGTACACTTCAGATTAAATAAAAATTACAAGCCTATATATTCTGCTTTCACTCTGACACTCAAAACTCCTCTCCCTTTACGTTAATCACTCAGCAATTCTTAGAAGCCAGCCAGGGAGATAAAGAATACTTCAGAAGGACCATTTGCCTTCATTCAGGAAGCCAATATATTTTGGTAAGATATTTAGAATATTTGGAGCACAGAGACATAGACTATGCCACTAGGAGACATTTTTAACCCAGATCTACCATAGTATTTTGTGCTTTTAAGTGCTTCAAGGTTATTCATGACAGATAGAGTCTGTTTCCAACAGTCTTAGGACAGTTTTGACTAATCCCAGGCTGGCACCACCTGGAATGAAAAAGAAAAACAGCCTATACCTTCCACCGTAGTAGTCTGCTCTTCTAGGTTGTCCAGGGTTAAAGAACCTTTTGTCCATTATATGGACAAAATGCTGCTCGTTAACCAACTCTTTACAGAGGGAGAATGCGTGTGAACTGATTTGCTGCGAAATAAAAGAGTGTTATTGGAACTTGAAGATCCTGTATTACAGTAAGACTTGGTTTGTATAATTCTTAAGAATACAACTTAGAAAACTCCCCATTATGCAGGTAGGGCCATAGTCTCAGAGATGAGAAGTAATCTGTCTAAACTCATAAAATATATTCAGCAGAGCTTGGATTAGATTCTCTTTCCTAGTCAGTGTTTTTTACATTACACTGTGCTGCTACTTCCATTTAACAACAATATCCCGTATACATTTTCAGTTAGTTTATTATGAATCAAGTAGTAAATTTCACAAAAAAGGAGACAAGGAACCTTAGAATCATTAATTAGGCAGGTTATAAAGATTCAAAATATTAAAACATTGGAAAATTCTTTGTCCTCCAACATTTTATCTTGAATAATTTCAAACCTACATACCCTTCACTTAGATTTGCTGATTGTTAAAATTTTATCATATTTGCTTTCTCTTTCTCTCTTTACATACATACATTTACTGAACTATTTGAAAATAAATTGCAGACATCATGACACTTAACTCTTAAATGCTTTCTAAGAATAAGGCATTTTCTTACATAATCAAAATACATTAATGAAATTGAACATTTATACAACAATATCTATTAACAACATATACTTTAGATTAAAATTGATCTAGGTAGTTCCACTGCTTTTGTTTTGTTTTCATAACATTGACTATTATAAAGAGACCAGATTAGTGCTTTTTTTTTTTTTTAACTTCCAGTAATTTGGATTGCCTGATTGTTTCCTTATGATTAGAGTCTGGTTAAAAATTTTTGGCAAGATCTCAATTACAGGATATTATGTCCTTCACAGTGCATCAGCTTTTTAAGTGTCACTTTCCTAATTTATAAATTCTATGTTGTACAGTGATAATTTTTAATGCAAAATTTGTCAATTTTTTAAAATTTATTTCATTTTTAGTTTTCATGCAATTTTGAAAAGTTACTTCCATTTATAGTTATTAAAAATATTGGCTATATTTCTATGCTGTACAATATATCCTTGATCCTATTTTACACCAAATAGTATACCTCCCATTCTCCTGCCCTGATATTGGCCCTCTCCAACCACTGGTAACCACTAGTTGGTTCCTTATATCTGTGAGTCTGCTTTTTTTGTTGTTGTTATACTCACTAGTTTGGTGTATTTTTTAGATTCCATGTGATATCATACAGTATCTATCTTTCTCTGTCTGACTTATTTCACTTGGCATAATACCCTCCAAGTCCATCCATGTTGCTGCAAATGGCAAACTTTTGTTCTTTTTTATGGCTGAGTAGTATTCCATTATGTATATATACTACATCTTCTTTATCCATTCATCTGTTGATGGACACTTAGGTTATTTCCATATCTTGACATGTTCATAACAGCATGTATCATTTTGAATTAGTGTCTTGTTTTTTTTTCAGATATATACCTAGGAGTGGAATTGTTGGATCATATGGCAGTTCTCTTTTTAGTTTTTTGAAAAACTTCCATACTGTTTTCCACAGTGGCTGCACCAATTTACATTCCCACCAACAGTGTACAAAGGTTCCCTTTGCTCCACATCCATCCCAACACTTGTTATTTGTGTTCTTTCTGTGGTGGCCATTCTGACAGGTGTGAGGTGATATCTCATTGTGGTTTTGTTTTTGTGTTTGTTTTAATATTTATTTATTTATTTGTCTGTGCCAGGTCTTAGTTGCAGCATGTGGGATCTTCATTGCCACATGCAGGATCTTTAGTTGCGGCATACGGAATCTAGTTCCCTGACCAGGGATCGAACCTGGGCCCCCTGCATTGGGAGTGGAGAGTCTTAACTGCTGGACCACCAGGGAAGTCCCTCATTGTGGTTTTGATTTGCACTTCCCTGATCATTAGCAATGTTGAGCATCTTTTCATATGCTTGTTGGCCCTCTGCAGTTCCTCTCTGGAAAAATATCTATTCAGTTCTTCTGCTCATTTTTCAACCAGGTAGTTTGTTTTATTGAAGCTGAGTTGTATGAACTGTTTATATATATGTTGGATATTAATCTCTTATTGGTCATGTCATTTGCAAATATTTTCTTCCATTCAGTTGGTTGTCTTTTCATTTTGTTGATGGTTTCTTTGCTGTGCAAAAGCTTTTAAGTTTAATTAGGTCCCATTTGTTTATTTTTGCCTTTATTTCCATTACTTTAGAAGACAGATCCAAAAAATATTGCTGTGATTTATGTCAGTGTTCTGCCCATGTTTTCCTCTAGAAGTTTTATAATATCCAGTCATATGTTTAAGTCTTTAAGCCATTTTGATTTTATTTTTATATATGGTGTTAGAGAATGTTCCAGTTTCATTCTTTTACATGTAGCTGTCCAATTTTCCCAGTGCCACTTACTGAAGAGACACTCTTTTCTCCATTGTATATTCTTTCCTCCTTTGTCTTTGATTAATTAACAGCGAGTGTATGGGTTTATTTCTGGGCCCTCTATCCTGTTCCATTGATCTATATTTCTGTTTTTGTGTCAGTACCATACTGTTTTGATTACTGTAACTTTGTAGTATACTCTGAAGTCAGGGAATGTTATTCCTCCAGCTCCATTCTTCTTTCTCAAGATCATTTTGGCTATTTGGAGTCTTTGTATTTCCATTCAAATTTTTAAATTATTTGTTCCAGTTCTGTGAAAAAATGCAGCTAGTTTTTGATAGGGATTGCACTGAATCTGTAGATTGCCTTCAGTAGTATGGTCATTTTAACAATATTGATTCTTCCAGTCCAAGAACACAGAATATCTTTCCATCTGTTTGTTTCATCTTCAATTTCTTTCATCAGTGTCTTATAGTTTTCAGAATACAGATCTTTTGCCTCCTTAGATAGGTTTATTCCTAGGTATTTTATTCTTTTTGATGCATGGTAAATGGGATTGTTTCTTTAATTTCTCTTTCTGATAGTTTGTTGTTAGTGTATAGAAATGCAACAGATATCTGTATATTAATTTTGTATCCTGCAAATTTACCAAATTCATTGATGAGCTCTAGTAGTTTTCTGGTTGCATCTTTAGGATTTTTTCATGTCATCCACACACAGAGACAGTTTTACTTCTTCCTTTCCAACTTGGATTCCTTTTCTTTCTTTTTCTCCTGTAATTGCTATGGCTAGCTCTTCTAAAACTATGATGAATAAAATTGTCAAGAGTGGACACCCTGTCTTGTTCCTGATCTTAGAAGGAATGTTTTCCACTTTTCACCATTGAGTATGATGTTAGCTGTGGTTTTGTCATATATGGCCTTTATTATGTTGATATATGTTCCTTTTATGCCTGCTTTCTGAAGAGTTTTTATCATAAATAGAATGTGAATTTTATCAAAAGTTTTTTCTGCATATATTGAGATGATCATATGGTTTTTATTCTTCAGTTTTGGGGGGATTTTTTACATCTTTATTGGAGTATAATTGCTTTACAATTAAAGCAAAGTGTTAGTTTCTGCTATATAACAAAGTGAATATTCTTCAGTTTGTTAATGTGGTGCATCACATTGATTGATTTGCAGATATTGAAAAATCCTTCATCCCTGGGATAAATCCCACTTGATCATGGTGTATGATCCTTTTAGTCTTTGTTGGATTTGGTTTGCTAGTATTTTGTGGAGGATTTTTGCATCTATATTCATCAGTGAGATTGGTCTCTAATTTTCTTTTTTTGTGATCTCTTTATCTGGTTTTGGTATCAGGTTGATGGTGACCTCACAGAATGAGTTCAGAAGTGTTCCTTTCTCTACAATTTTTTGGAATAGTTTCAGAAGGATAGCTGTTAACTCTTTTCTAAATTTTCTAAAGTTTTGGTAGAATTCACCTGTGAAGCTGTTGGTCCTGGATTTTTGTTTGTTGGGAGTTTTTTAAATTACAGATTCAATTTCAGTACTGATAATTGGTCTGTCCCTATTTTCTGTTTCTTCCTGGTTTAGTCCTGGGAGTTTGTACCTTTCTAAGAATTTGTCCATTTCTTCTAGGTTGCCAATTTTATTGGCATATAGTTGCTCATAGTAATCTCTTATGAGCTTTGTATTTCAATTATGTTGGTTGTAACTTTCCTTTTTCCTTTTTTACTTTATTGATTTGGGCCCTCTCACTTTTTCTCATGATGAGTCTGGTTAAAGGTTTATCAATTTTGTTTATCTTTATGAAAAACCAGCTTTTAGGTTCATTGATATTATCTATTTCTTTTAGTCTCTATTTCATTTATTTCTGCTCTTATCTTTATGATTTCTTGCCTTCTGTTAACTTTGGGTTTTGTTTGTTCTTCTTTCTTTAGTTCCTGTAGATGTAAGATTAACTTTTTTATTTGAGATTTTTCTTGTTTTCTGAGGTAAGCTAGTATCACTATAAACTTCCCTCTTAGAACTGTTTTTGATGCATCCAGTAGGTTTTGGATCATCGTGTTTTCATTTTCATTTCTCTCTAGGCATTTTTTTTTCTTTCTGACTTTTTCAGTTACCCAATGGGTGTTTAGTAGCATATTGTTTAGCCTCTTCATGTTTGTGTTTTTGCATGTTTTTTTCTTGTAGTTGATTTCTAGTCTCATAACATTGTATCCAGAAAAGATGCTGGATATGATTTCACTTTTCTTAAATTTACCAAGGCTTGTTTTGTGGACTAACATGTGATCTATCCTGGAGAATGTTCCATGTGAACTTGAAGATAATGTGTATTCTGCTTTTTTCAGATGGAACACTCTCTCTTCTCGCTCTATATATATATCAATTAAGTCCATTTTGTGTAATGTGTTATTTAAGGCCTGTGTTTCCTTGTTGATTTTCTGTCTGGATGATCTGTTCAAAGTCCCCTACTATTGTTGTGTTACTGTCAAGTTCTACTTTTATGTACCTTAATATTTGCTTTATATATTAAGGTGATCCTATGTTGGGTGCATATATATTTACAATTGTTGTATCTTCTTCCTGGATTGATCCCGTGGTCATTATGTAGTGTCCTTCTTAGTCTCTTGTAACAGTCTTTATTTTAAAGTCTATTTTGTCTGATATGAGTATTGCTACTCCAGCTTTCTTTTGATTTCTACTTGCATGGAATACCTTTCCCCAGCCCCTCACTTTCAGTCTATATGTGTCTCTAGATCTAAATTGAGTCTCTTGTAGGCAGCATATATACAGGTCTTGCTTTTGTATCCATTTAGCCACTGTGTCTTTTGGTTGGAGCAATTAGTCTGTTTACATTTAAGGTAATTATCAATATGTATGTTCTTATTGCCATTTTGTTCATTGTTTTAGATTTGCTTTTGTAGGGTTTTTTTTCCCTTTCTTCTTTTGTTCTCTTCTCTTGTGATTTGATGACTATCTTTAGTGTATTGCTTGGATTCCTTTTTCCTTTTTGTGTGTATATCTATTACAGATTTTTGGTTTGCAGTTACCATGAGGTTTTTATATAGTAGTCTAATATCTAGCTATCTATCTATCTATCTAGATAGATAGATAGATAGATAGATAGATAGATATGATTTTAAGTTGCTGATCTTTTAACTTCAAATGCATTTAAAAACTCTGTATTTTGCACTCTTCCCGTTATGATTACTGTTTTTCATATCATATTTTACATCTAATTGTTTTGTGTATCCCTAAACTGCTTATTGTGGATAGAAATGATTTTACTACTTTTATCTTTTAACCTCCCTACTAGCTTTGTGTATGGATGATTTCCAACCTTTACTGTATGTTTGCCTTTACCAGTGAGTTTTTTTCATTTTGTAATTTTCTTATTTCTAGTTGTGGCCTTTTATTTTTCACCTAGAGAAGTTCCCTTAACATTTATTGTAAAGCTTTTTCGGTGGTGCTGAACTCTGTTAGCTTTTGCTTGTCTGTAAAGCTTTTGATTTCTCCAGATCTGAATGAGAGACTTGCTGGATGGAGTATTCATGGTTGTAGGTTTTTCCCTTTCATCACTTTAATTATATTGTGCTACTCCCTTCTGGCCTGCAGAGTTTCTGCTGAAAAATCAACTGAGAGCCTTATGAGAGTTCCCTTGTATGTTATATGTTGCTTTTCCCTTGCTGCTTTTAATATTCTCTCTTTATCTTTATTTTTTGTCAGTTTTAATTACAGTGTGTCTTGGTGTATTCCTCATTGGATTAATTCTGTATGGGACTCTCTGTGCTTCCTGGACTTTGTTGACTGTTTCCTTTCCCAGGTTAGGTAAGTTTTCACCTTTTATGTCTTCAAGTATTTTCTCAGGTCCTTTCTCTCTCTTTTTTCTGAGACATCTATAACATGAATATTAGTGTGCTTGATGTTGTCCCAGAGGTCTCTTAAACTGTCCTCATTTCTTTTCATTCTTTTTTCTGTTCAGCAGTAGTGATTTCCACTACTCTGTCCTCCAGCTCACTGATCCATTCCTCTGTATCATTTAGGCTACTTTTAATTCCTTCTAGTGTACTTTTCATTGTGTTCTTCATCTCTGTTTGGTTGTTCTTTATGTTTTCTAACTCTTTGTTTAAAACTTCTAACTTCTTATTCTGTGCATCCATTCTTCTCCTGAGTTCTTTGATTTTCTTTATGATCATTACTCTGAACTCTTTCTTGGGTAGATTGCCTATTTCCACATCACTTAGTCCTTCTTCTGGGGTTTATCTTGTTCTTTCATCTGGAACCTATTCCTCTGCTGCCTCATTTTGTCTACGTTGCTATTTATATTTTTATGTATGTGGTAGGTTAATTATTTTTCTCAACTTTGGAGAAGTGGCCTTCTCTAGGAAAGGTCCTATGCATCCAAGCAGTGCCCTCCCCTTTTTTCACCCAGGTATATGCTCTAGGGATTCCCCTTATGAGGGTTATGTGGGTCCCTCTATTGTGGTGGGCTGACTATGTGGGTGGTCTGGTAGGTTTGGTTGGCCCTTAGCCTGGTTGGTTGCCAGGCTCTGCCTTGTGTGGATGGTGCTGGCTGCTGTTTAGCAGGGCCTAGTCATGAGGTGGCTGGGTGCAGAACAGCCAGATCCAGTCCCTGAAGTCTGGCCGCAGGGCCCAGGGATCCCAGAGTTCATTTTAAATTGTTGGGGGGGGCAGGGGGGTTTCCTGACACATTTGGGCATGAGGTCTGGGATGTTCCAAAGCTTTTGTTGGCCTGTTAGTGGACAGGGCCAGGTCCCAGCTGGTCTCAAGGTAGGATCTGGCCTGCTTTGGGTCGGCAGTGTCCACAGGCTACAGGATCATCATTTTCTTGTGTCTAGTGTATACCCCGTGGTGTATGAGGCTGGTCTAGAGGATTCTGCAGGCTTCCTGGCAGGAAGGGCCAGTGCCTGCCCATTGACAGTTGGAGCTGGGTCTTGTTCCTCTAGTGGGCAGGGCTGTGTCTAGGGTCATGTCTAGAGGTGGCTGTGGGATCAGGAGGTCTTTAGCCAGCCTGTCTACTGATGGATGGGGCTGTATCCCTACCCAATTAGTTGTTCAGCTTGAGGTGTTCCAACACTTGTGCCTATAGGCTATTGGGTGACGCAGGTCTTGTTGCTAATGAACCAGTATGGCAGCTACCAGCAACAATGTTCACATGATAGAATGTTCCTAAGTATGGCTTCCACCAGTGTCTGTGTCCCCAGAGAGGGCCACAGCTCTCCCTTGCCTCTCTGGGAGACTCTCCAAAGACTAGCAGGTAGGTCTAGCCAAGGCTTCTATCCAATTACTGCTTTTGCCCTGGATCCCAGTGCACATGAGATTTTGTGTGTGCCCTTTATGAGTGAAGTTTTTAATTCCCCTAGTCCGGTGAGGCTCTCAAAATTAAACCCTATTGGCCTTAAAAGCCAAATGTTCTGGGAGGCTCATCTTCCCAGTGCAAGACCCCTGAGATGCGGAGCCCAACATAGGGTTCAGAACTCTCACTCCTTTGGAAGAAACTCTGTAATATAATTATTCTCCAATGTGTGGTTCACCCACCTGGGGGTATGGGATTCAATTATATCGCAAGTCCACCCCTCCTACCTGTCTCATTGTGGGTCCTTCTTTATGTCTTTAGTTGTAGAAAATCTTTTCTGGTAGATTCTGGTCTTTTTCATCGATCGTTGTTCTGCAGAAAGTTGTGATTTTGGTGTGCTTGTGAGTGGAGGTGAGCTCAGGGTCTTTCTACTCTACCACTCTCTCTACAGTGTTAATTAGAGGCTGTGTGAATACCTGTTCCTCAACAAATTTCCCTTCAATGGTTTGACCAATCATTAATGATGGTTTCCTGAGTCAGTTATCATATTGGTAGTTGCAAAACTGTGATTTTATAATTTTATCATTTCTTATACATTTATTAGTTTATATTCTTCTGTAAAGAAGAACTTTCCCATCTTATTAAGACTCATAATTTTTTTTATTCAGCATATAATAATCTATTATTAATCTTTGGTTTTTTAAAATATTCAAATTATCAAGCAAGAGCTCTTACATAAGAGTTCCTTTGTCCTTTTGACATCTCTTCATCAGTTTTTTGGCACTTCCTTAGTTTCTTTACAGCACATTATTTCAGGCTTACTTTGAATATTTCCTATCTCATATCTGGTATTAGTTCCAAGGGGTCCTGATTCCTTTTAGTGAAGAATTGTATTTAGAATCCTTTATTTATATTTTTTCACATCTTTCTTACAGAAGAGGTAGAATAAAAAATCTGATCTTTTTACCTAACATGCTTTGCTTAAAAATATATCCCAGCAATTGCTTTGTATCTGTTCTTAGAGATCATTCTTATTCTTCTGTACAGTTGAATAATATTCCATGTACCATAGTTTTTCTCCTATGTGTGGGCTTCTAGGTTGTTTCCAATATTTTTCTATTGCAAAGAACACTAAAATTAGTAAATGTATACATAAGTATTTTTATATTATTGAAGTTACATATCATGGTAGGGTCATAATACTGGGATTTTGGGGTGAACAAATAAATACTTATATAGTTGGTTAGATATTTCCAAGTTCACTTTCATAGGGATTGCACAATTTGCACTCCCCCTGGCAATATAAACAAGTGCTGATTCTTCACAATCTAACCAGCAAAGTGTGTAGTCAGGCTTTTGAATTTTTGCTAATTTGATAAGTGAGAAATGGTTTCAGTGTGGTTTAAATGTGCTTTTCTTTTATTATGGATGAAGTGCAGCATTTTTTCATATATCTAAGGTCTATTTTTCTGTATTTATAATTAACTGTTAATCTTTTTCCAGTTTTCATCAAGTTTTTTTCTTTCTCTCTCTATTTTTTTTTTTTTTTTTTTTTGTGGTACGTGGGCCTCTCACCGCTGTGGCCTCTCCCGTTGCGGAGCACAGGCTCCGGACGCGCAGGCCCAGCGGCCATGGCTCACAGGCCCAACCGCTCCGCAGCATGTGGGATCTTCCCGGACCCGGGCACGAACCCGCGTCCTCTGTATCGGCAGGCAGACTCCCAACCACTGCGCCACCAAGGAAGCCCTCTCTCTCTATTTTTAAGAGTTCTGCATGTATGGATGTTAGTCTTTTACAGATGGTATATTTTAAACATTTCTTCTAGTTTGGCAATTGTCTTTTGACTTCCTTATAATTTTTTTCATGCAATGTATTATTTTAAAGTTTCATTCATCAACCTTTTAAAACTACATTTGGATTTCTCACATACATGTTATAAAAATGAAATCACATGTATCTCCTTCCAAGACTTATGTTTTCAGTTTTTTACTGTCAGATCTCTGATCCATTTGAAGTTTTTTCTAGTGTTTGATGCAAAGTATGCGTCCAGTTTTATCTTTTTCCAAGTGGCTATCCAGTACTTCTCATATCATTTATTAAAAAGTCTATTTTTTCTTTAGTGATTTAAAATAATGTCTTTTTCATATGTTAAATTTCTACATGTTTTGAAGTTCATTTCTGGATTTTTCATTTGTCTGTCAGTCTATGCATGTATGAGTATTATACTGTTTTAATTATAGATAATTTCTAGTTTGTTTTAATATCTTATAGAGTTAGTCCTAGAGTTTGCCTTCCTTTTCTCATGTTTATTTTTACACATGAAATCACAATAAATCTGTCCAGATCTAGAAAAAAATGGTATTTTTATTTAGATCACATTAAATTCATATATAAGCTTAGAGAGCATTGCTGTTTTTATGACACTGAATTTTTCTGTCCAAGAACAAGGAATGTACTTTTTGTATCTTTTATAAGTGTTTCTTTCCTGGCTTCCTCATTAAGTGTTACATATTTCTTGTTAAGTATATTCCTAAAAATTTTCTATTGATATTGTAAAGGGGATTTTTTCTTCTATTGTAACTTCTGATTATTATTGTATAAGTGAAGGCTTTTAATTTTTGTATATTAATATTATGCACTTCTAACTTAGTGAATTTATTGAGTAATATTTACCATTGATTCTTTGAGTTCTCCTGTTATAATGTCATATCATCTTCAAAGAGATCAGTTTACTTCTTCATTTCCAATCCTTTTTCCTCTAATTGTTTTTTTTCTTATTTGATTTCACTGGTCAGTGCCCCAAGTACAATGTTAAATAGTGATGGAAATAGTTGGTATGCTTACTTTCTTCCTTACTTTAGTCAAAATAACTGTTGTTTCCCCATTAAATAAGGAGCTGACATTAAATATAAGGTCTCTAGACCTAGCTCCATGTCAATGTCCATTTCCACCTCCACCTCTATTCCTATACCTATCTCTATCCCTGTCAATATTGTTGTCATCATCTTTCTAGATGAATAGATAACATCCAGAGTAGGACTGTAAAATCATGCTCTATACAAAGTGTAGAACCTACACAGTACTAAAATTATTAATAACTAAAACAATGTAGATAATAGCAAAATACAGGGGGTTTTTTGGAATGGTCTGAGACCATCAACACAAGTCTCCAAATGTCCTTTCTCTCCCTTATAAGGATATCTTCTGGACTGGATTTAGCATACAAAGTTTTAATCAATGTGTATGCAACATTACTTGAACAGAGAGCCATTTCAGCAGAACATACCCATTGTGTGCCCTTTTAGGTAGCTTGTGTGACTTTTTACAATAAATCATGCCTTACAAATCCATATCTGAGTTGATATATCAATAAAGTGAGCAATTATTCTACTAAAAGGTCTATCCTACTAAAAGTATTTTAGAGATGAGGACTCTTCATGGTCTTTCTGCTAGTAAATAGCACTAATGTGTTTGTAGGAGGTCAGCTTGTTTGCAGGGAGATTGACTGGGTCATTTTTTCTCCTTCCTCAGAAGTCTCCAGTAAAAAAAGTAGAATATGATACAGGATTGTTACATTTTTTTTTCTTTTTGTTTACAAGATAAGGAAGTATCAGTTCCCTGTTGTTGAATGTTTCCATAAGGAATAGATTTTGAATTTTTTCAAAGGCCTTTATGCATCTTTTGAGATAATTATCTCATTTTTCTCCTTAGAGCTCTTAATTTATTATATTAGTGGATTTCTACTATTGAGCCATTGTGTTCATTATGCATTATTGGTGTTTACTGTTATGTGTGTGAGTGTGTGTGTGTGTGTGTGTTTGTGTGAGAGAGAGAGAGAGAGAGAGAGATCTTACTCAAGTTTAGGTATTAGTGTTACACTTGCTTCATAAAAGAAATTTGGGAGTTCTTCGTTTTCTATCCTCTGGAACAATGTTTCAATATGTTTTTTAAAAACTAGGTGATATCTCCCTGTGAAATCATTTCTGGGCCTTTTGCTTTTTTTGTAGGGTAGAAATTTGATAACTTTATTCCATCTATGGAAAATGGTTTGCTCAAGCTGTCTATCTTGATTGGACTCAATTTTAGTAAATTGTGTTTTCCTAAATAATCATTGATTATTTTATATAGACATTAAATTTTTTGCATAAATTGTATAGTCTCTTGTGATTGTTTTAATTTCTTCTGTTTCACCCCTTAGATTCTGTTTATATTATTACTGTGTCATGTTTATGTTATTATTACTCTTTAAGAAACAGAGGAATTTCAGATTGTATTTCCCCCTTTACTCAAGAATTATTTCACACAGTGCTTCCTTTAATAAATATTGAGGAATTTTCTGATTTTGTTATTAATTTTTGGTTTTACTGCACTGTCATCAAAGAATGTTTTTCCTGTTATTTTTATTTTATGGAACTTACTGCGCTTATCTTTATGACTTGATATTTGGTAAATAAGTAGTACATGTTCCATTTGTGTTGAAGAAGAAGAAATATTCTTTATTTGGGCTTATAGAGGACAGTATCTATTCTAATATGTACCTTATTGGTACTGTTGTATAGGTCTTGCATATCCTTGCCTATTTACTGTCTACTTGATTTGTTTTGGACTGAGAGTTATGACAGTGTCTCCTATTTTTAGTGGGTTTCTCTCTGTTTACCCTTTACTTCCTTTTCATTTTTGCTTTGTGAATGTGATTTCTGTGTTTCTGGTACATAGATTTCATGAATATTGTATCTTCTTTGTGAATTGTGGCTTTTAGTTTGTCAAGAGAAAATTCAGAGAGGTTTACTTGATGTGGATATTTTATTGAGCAAGAAACAAACTGTTCATGAATAGGGAGACTTCAAACCAGAAAGTGGTATGAACCTCAGAGGCTTGTTATTACAGGATGGCTTATAAAGTGAGAATGAGCAAGTTGTTTAACCTCACGGTGATTGGTTATTAGAATGGAGGTTTCCAGACAACAAGGGATTGGTTACAAGTGATTTTCTTCTATCATTTTAGGAAGATAAGTTTCCTTTGTGATTATCAGATGTCTTTACAAGAAATAATCTAAGTTTCACTTCCATTCACTTACAAGAACCTATGTAAATTTCACATGCATAAACTAGATTGAGTTTTGCATATGTGGCTAAACTAGTTTTGTCTGCTTGGGGGGACCTTCAAGCCTAATTTCCATTTTATTTTAACAAGTATTATATACTGTATTGTTTTTTTAACATCCAACGCCTTTTGGTCTGAATTCTAGTCTGTTTGATATCAGGAAATAGCTCCTGTTTTCTTATTGTTTTCATTTGTCTTTTATACCTTTGTTCATCCATTTATTTTTAGGCTTTCTGAATTACTTTATTAGAAGCAATATCTCTTGCGTGCAACATAAAGTTGGGTTTTGCTTTGCAAAAATTCCATGTTTTATTAAATAGACATCTAAGCAATTGTTATTTTATCGTAAGGCAATGGGGTGTAAGGAATTATAGGAGTCAGGGATTATCAATTACATTCAGTAGGAAGAACACTTTATGTTATCACATTGCACTGTTTCTTTCCCTTGATGTACGTTATGTAGTTGGTTTTAATTGAGTCACTTTAAGGGCAGAGTCAATTTTTTTAAGTTTGCATTTTGCAGGAAAATAAGCACCAAAAAAGGATGAAAAATGATTTGGAACATGTTGCTCTAACTTTTATATGAATATATTAAGAGCTTAGAATAGGGCGAATCCCAAAGAATAGAAAGTACTTGAAATTGGGGAGATCAGGTTCTACTTCTACAGTATATTCCCTATTTACTATCAGTAAATCTTTGGATTACCACGTTAAACTCTCTAAACCTCAGTTTCACTATAGAGAAACTAAGGATAAAATTAGCCCTGCTGGGGCTTCCCTGGTGGCGCAGTGGTTGAGAATCCGCCTGCCGATGCAGGAGACACGGGTTCGTGCCCTGGTCCGGGAAGATCCCACATGCCGCGGAGCAACTAAGCCCGTGAGCCATGGCCGCTAGGCCTGCGCGTCCGGAGCCTGTGCTCCGCAACGGGAGAGGCCACAACAGTGAGAGGCCCGCATACCGCAAAAAAAAAAAAAAAAAAAAAAAAAATTAGCCCTGCTACCTTCCTTTCAAAAATTCTTTACCCATCAAAATGTCCATCTCCATTATTCATTTTTCATAAGGTCTCATTCCGTTACCAAACAGTTCTGGCTGCTCACCACTGAAAAATCAATACCCGAGAGGCAGTTATTGGTCAAAAGGAAAGTTGCTTTTAATCAGAATGCCGGCAATCTGGGGAGAAAGGCAGACTCGTGTCCCCCCAAAAGCCAACTCTGAAGATTCTGCTCAGCATGAAAGTTTTTAAAGGGAAAAGGAGAAGTAATCTCAATTAATCATTGAGATAGAGGATCAAACTTGTAGCCATCTCCCACTGCGTGGAGGCTTGTCAACTCCTTGTGATCTTTCTTTAGATGCTATCTTGTTCACACAGTTTGTTCATGAGATTACTAAAGGGGAAGCTAGGGAAGAAATCTGATCATCTGTTAATGACTTATTCTCCATTTCTTCTTCTTTGATCTAAGGAAAGAATCAGCAGGTTAGGAAAGGTATTGTGTGATCAAAAGATTTGAAAAGTGTGCTTGGGCCAGACATGAGTGGAGCATGGGGGTGCATGGTTTAAGGTTAGTTATAATATAGCTTTCCTAAAGTGACAAGGGACAAGGGGTTTTCTGCTGAGGGTGGTTTCCTGCAAAGAGCTGCTTACAGATTCCCGCAGTCAGATATCATTCCATTTCTATGGGATTGGGGATGAAGCTGTAGCTCCTGTAATTGCTTCATGCTGAAAAAGGGAATTGAAGTCTTAGAGTGAAAGATATCGATATGGGTTTGAGGCATCTCTTGGCTGATAGTTTTAGTTGCCCCCTTATATATGTGGGCAGAACAAACTACAATTATTTTGCTGCCCACAGAGGTATAGATTATTATGAGTAATAGTGTTAATCCCATTGTCTTCAGGCCAGTTTTTAGAATTGTCTTAGCCATAGATTCAGTACTGCTCAGGGTGGAGCAGCTTATGTCACGGCTACAGTCTGACCATCATGAAGTTAGCTTTTTCCCCTCTGGTGGCAGTTATAGTATCTGTAAAATAACTGAGGCATGCATATCAGACCCTGAGTCTGTGACTCTGTTGTCCTAATCATTAACTGCTTAAGACTGCTCTTTTGTAATTCAGGGAGGCCTGGGAGATTTCAGCTTTTCTATAAACCAGAAGCAGGGGACATAGAGGGCCTTTGTACCGGTGTTGGGGGTGGGGTGACAGGGTGTGCTGCAGGGTTCTGCTTGGTTCCAATTCCCCAGCAAAGATTTGGTCATGCTACTTATCTTATGTATCTCCTATAATGACTTTCCTTTCTCTTTATGTGTTTCAATAATTGAAATATTTTTATAAAATAATAAATCTAAACACCTTATACTTGGTAGTATTCTGCTCTACCCTTCTTCTGAGCTCTAGTCCTCTGGAGGTAAACACTCAGAATTTTCTGGGTTTTGTTTGTGTATGTGGCGGGGGGCAGGGGGTAGTACTCATTTACCTTCATTCCTCTAAGTAATATGAACACACTACTATTTCTTGGTTTATCAATTTGAGACAGTTGCTTCCTATTGCTTCTCCACTATGAAAAATGGGGATTAACTCAAATGGAACATCATCTTTTCTTCCCTTCCCAATATTTAATAGTTGTAACATTATTTTTGATTTTTCCTACTTCTAGCTTTAAATAATGTGCTTATAGCTCTCCTTAGTACTCCATCAGCTTTAGGCACAACCAAACTTATTCCTTGCACCCTACCATTCCCTCTCAGCACTCCTTCCTAATTGCATCTTCAACTCTTTCAGCTCCACCTGTCATATATATGGTTATGGTTGATACAGTTCACATTCTCCTCTGTTAACATAATTACCTGTTTATGGAAAAGTCATAGGAAGAGATTGATTTTAAAGGATGAGCTCAAATGAACAATATTTATATTATTGTCTTATTTTTATATTGGTAATATATTCCAGTTACATCCCCTTTTCTGGGTTCTAATACTTGTGCCCCTGAAAGGAGTATGTTCCTAGGATCAAGGTTAAATAGATTACTTTCATTTAAAATCTACCTTTGTAGCTTGTTTCATTTTTGGACTGTAAGTTTCTTACATTTCTGTTTTCTTGTTGACAGAGTTTATCATTTCCCACATATCTTCCAGCTGTTTTCAGGGGTTACCAACTGTTTGACTCCATTTCATTCTTCTTCTTGGAGATAACTCTTTTAGGAGCTTCACTTTCTCTTCTAACGTGGACCCATTCAAGGCTGCTATTCAACTAGTGCCCACCAGTTCAACTGTACCTGTTTGAAAACAATGAAATATTTGTGTCAGAAGCAAAATATTTTAATAGTACCTATAACAAATAGTAAAATTAATTAGATACATAAGTCTACATACAAATGCATTAATTCAAGTGTTGTCACAGGATGCTGTGATGACCACTGTAAATGGGCCTCCCTTCTATCACAGCAACTTCTGAGAAGCTACCTGCCACTTAGGTCCAGGTAGGCAATATAGCATTACAAAGTACTCTGGTTTAGGCTAGCTCTTCATTTTTGTACTCTAAATAATTTTATACTTTGTGTGTTAATACCCTAATCCTTGCACAAAGTTGTTAGTAAATTGTTTTGATATTCATAAAATCAACAATTGGGCTTCCCTGATGGCGCAGTGGTTAAGAGTCCGCCAGCCGACGCAGGGGACGCGGGTTCGCGCCCCGGTCCGGGAGGATCCCACGTGCCGCGGAGCGGCTGGGCCCGTGAGCCGTGGCCGCTGCGCCTGCGCGTCCGGAGCCTGTGCTCCGCAACCCGAGAGGCCACAATAGTGAGAGGCCCGCGTACCGCAAAAAATAAAAAAATAAAAAAATGAAAAAAAAAAAAAATCAACAATTAATAATGAAATATTAAAACTATTTTTTCCATTAAAGAAAACACTGCCTTTTCCCTTTTTTCTTTTTTTTTGCCTCCTGGGCAGTGCTGTCATTTCATTTAAATGTCTGATTTTCCCTTTATTTTCAGAGAGTACACCTGAGGTCTTTTCTTCATTAAAAAATGCATAGATGATAAAATCTGAGTCCTTGCATTTCTGAAAATAAATTTATGAAACAGTCAAACCTAATTGATAGTTGGGCTGAGCACAGAATCATAAATAACATATCTTTTTTTTTCATACTCTGAAGGTATCACTTCATGTTTTCACATCCATTGTTGCTGATCCTCTTAGCAGATCCAGTTTGTTTACCCACTATATTTTAGGTGCTGATGCTAATCTGAGACTGATTGCTTTGTTCATGACATTGCTCAAAGGACCCTTTCAATATAAATATTATGACTCTGAGATATTTTCTTATATTACTTGTTTGATAATTTCCTCCCTCTTTTTTTCTCACTTCTTTCTTTTAGACTTCCTAAGAGCCGAATGATGAAGTGATGTTCTCTCTCACACGATGCTGTATTTCTCAACATTTTCACTTTGTTCCAGTTCTTCCTTCACATATTAAGAAATGTGTTCCATGTAATTATCCTGTTTTCTATTAAATTTTTCATTCTGGAAATAATTACTTATAATTAATGCTCACTTTCTCATTGTTCCCTTTCCACTGCACAATATACAGATAAGCAGTAGTCAGTCCACTTATATGATACCTGAATTTGAAACCAGGCGACAAGTCAGGAAGATGAGAAGTATCCTAGTAAGAATGTTTCACAATGGCTTTTCTTATGCAGATTGTTTACTTTTCTCTTCCTTTTCATTCAGTTCCTTCATTTACTTTCCTATTCCTTTTTAATTTTTTTTCAGTCTTCATCTAAGATCTTTAGTTTTCTTTCCTTTCTGTGTAGAATTCTCTTTTCCATTTTTTTGTTTGTTTCTTTAATGCTTCCACATGGCAGAATATCATGAAATCTAGAGTAGTGGCTATCTTAAAATGATCATGTATTTCACATTTTATTTTCTAGCATAACTTGATGCACCCTCTTCCTTTTTCTTCTTCCTGCTTTCAGTTTGAGTGTGAGTGAATCTTTTTGTGGAATTTTAGGCTTCCAGTGTCTCAATGCTGTTTTTCAAAACAGTAAAACTTGTGTAAAAGATGACTAAGATAAGGATGGTTATATTTATTCTATACATAATTTAGGTAACCCAAGGAAACTTGGAAGCATTAAAAATGAGTACTGCTGATTGTAGATTAATTGTAGATCAGGAAGGGCATTTTCTATTGAAACAACACATTTAAGAAGTTTGAGACATTTTTTACTCTATTATCATAGCTTTGAAAAATCTGAAGAAAGATGTAGGAAGTGACTTTAATAAATTAAATTTAATAATTCTACACATAACTTTTTCTTAAAGATTTATTATTTATTTATTTAATTTATTTATTTTTGGCTGCATCGTGTCTTAGTTGGGGCACGCAGGATCTTCACTGAGGCATGCAGGAATCTTTCGTTGTGTTTTGTGGGCTCTTCCTTGTGGTGCATGGCCTTCTCTCTAGTTTTGGCATACAGGTTTTCCCTTACGCTGTGGCACACATGCTCCAGAGCGTGTGGGCTCTGTAGTTGCAGCAGGTGGGCTCTAGTTGAGGCGCAGGAGCTCAGTAGTTGTGGCACCCTGGGTTAGTTGCCCCGCACATGTGGGATCTTAGTTCCCTGACCAGGGATCAAACCTGTGTTCCCTGCGTTGTAAGACATGTTCTTTATCAATGGACCATCAGGGAAGTTCCCATAACTTTTTTATTATTCTGGAAAAGTCATAATTGTCTACTGAATATTATTATCCTCAATTAAGAATAGTTTATCTTTATTTAAGTTTTTTTCTAGTTCTGTTTACATTAATCAGCATCACTGTTTTGCAATAAAATAAGATCAGAGAACTACTTGGGGAGAATAATCTTTTCTAATATATGTTAGTTGAAATTGCTTTAATTAAGTCCAAATTACATGCTAAATACAAAATGACAGGTCCCATAGCAGGCCTAGCTGAAAACCAAATGCAGTCCACATCTTATTATTATTATTAAATTTTGGCATTCAAATGTCTCCCTCCTTTCTTTCCCCCCAAAAGTCATTGTTCCTTTGCAAGAGGTGAAATAAATGCACCAAAAAAAATCTATTAGATGAGAAACCAACTTCTTGACTCCTCTGATTTACAGAGTGTTAGCAAGAAAATTCACAAGAAAGCAATACAATTAATTGTGGCCTCAAATGCCTCAGGACCCACTGTAGCCTGTCAAAGGACATTGTAAAGAACATACGTCACAATGCCATCTGATATCTCTTTATAGCCTGTTAAATAGAAGTGGTTACCTATTTCAGTTGAGCCACAAATTCAATTCCCTGCAGTAATTTGAGATAAATTTCTTTAGTGTGCTCTTGTATTTTCCCCAGTCTATATGTCATTTAGGAGGAATAGTTTGTGTAGCTGAATGCTGGACAAATGTAAAACGAGGCAACGTATGTGATTATTGTCTTGCCCACAAAGGTAACAAAGCTGTGCTACTTGAAACCGTGAATTCTGCTGCCAGATGGAAGCTGCACTAACCATCTAATGGATCCATCATCCAAACCTTGGAAGAGACAGAAACACCTTTCACCCCCACGGTCCTTGAAATGTAATAGAAATACTTGCTGGAGGCATAGGTTCCTTTGCATTGTTTCAGGAAGAAAGGTGTCTTTCTTGAGGACAAAGAGGAGGGGAGTTTGTGGAACTGTGATCTTTCACACAGCAACTGAAAAACTTATTCTGGGATACAGGGAACGAGAGTAAGAGAAAACCTGGCAAGAATCAGTGTCTGTGTTTCGTGACTCAAAAAACAAAATGCAGTATCTTTCATTAGATGATAAAGTGAGAGATTAAACTGCCACTGCTCCTTTCTCTTCTCTTCATCTGGGTTCAAATTAATTACGGTTTTAGTTCAGATCTGTGGTACAATGAACTAGAATTCCCTTATCTACAGAGTCACACATTCAGGCCTATGCTCTAGTGAAGAATGCTTATCATGTTATATATTTCTTTTTAAAATCATCTGTATTGGACTTCCCTGGTGGCACAGTGGTTAAGAATCTGCCTACCAATGCAGGGGACGAGGGTTCGAGCCCTGGTCCGGGAAGATCCCACATGCCTTGGAGCAACTAAGCCCATGCGCCACAATTACTGAGCTTGCTCTCTAGAGCCTGTGTGCCACAACTACTGAAGCTCACGTGCCTAAAGCCCGTGCTCAGCAACAAGAGAAGCCACTGCAATGAGAAGCCTGTGCACCACAACCAGAGAAAGCCTGCGCGCAGCAAAGAAGACCCAATGAAGCCAAAATAAATTAATTAATTAAAAAAAAGAAATCATCTGTATTCATTTCAAATTTAGAGATTTCCCCACCCCTCAGGATTTTGCTGGTCAGGATTCTCAGGTAAAACTTCAATCAACGCCTATTTGAGCACCCAATAATGATATGAAAACCCGGACACAGGAATTTTCAAACTGATGATCTGGATACATTATCGGTACAGACACATTGACCACATTGAATGTTTCTACCTCATCCATGCTGACCAGTATAGGTGCCCCAATAGGCTTGACCCAGTAGTTCATACCAAGCATCCAGTGTGAGTATACCCTTCATTCCCTTTACCATCTCAGCTAGATCTGATGCACTGATGTTGGGGAAGTTGAGTTTGAGATGCTTAAAATTTCCAGCAGGCCAACTTCTCTCTACTTGTATTTATTTAAAAATGTGGTCCTCAGTTAATTGCTCTAGGCTCTGAATGCAAAAGCTTCCAGGAATCACATAAAAACAATGCCTGTTGTTCTTTCTTTTCTTTTGTAAAGGTTGCTGCTTACAGGATGCTGGCAAGTAGTGTTTGGCTTGAGACAGGAGTACAATTCAGAGTATTTATTTACTCATTCTTTTAGAAATCAATCTTGGAAGTTCTACAAAGATAACTCCTATTTTAAACTTAACAATGCCTATGTATAAGAATTAGGCATTTTGATAGAGTCTCCTTCCGTAACTTGTTTTTAGTAATGGAAAAATATATGAGCCTATGTCAAAATTTTAATCATTGGACTCAAGTGTGATGTCTTAAAGGAATTATGTTGCCAATAGTGTTTTTAATGAACTATATTCATGTACTCATTTGATTAATAATTATAAAGATCTCTAGTATGGTATAATTTACATTTAGTACAGGTGGCTTAGGTAAACAAATTTGAGTAACAATTCCTTTCTGTTTGCTGCAGCATCTTTTCATTTCTTTGTTACAAAAGGAGTTATAGGATACCTGGCATACCTTCATCAGCCTCACCTATGGAACACTGACTGCTTTGTCTGTAACGTGTTTGGTATTACATTTAACATGTTTGATCAGTTTTAGCTATGACAGTTATGGTTTTGTGCTCCTGTAGAACTGAAGGTCATTTTAAAAAGAAAGATGATTTGCTTTATCTGAGAAAGAATAGACAAAATACTTTCACGAGGCCTTCTTTTTTTTTTCTTCTTTTTCTCAGTGGAATGAAAAAGAAGCTGCCTAAGTGGGTGTTGTTCATATTACGCTGCCACCATTACTCGGCTTGCTCTCAAACTCAGGTGTGGGCATGCATGTATTCTTGGAATAAAAGAGCCAGTATCACCTGAGTACTGCTTTTCACAAAATACAGAGATAAAATGACTTGTCTCCTTTACTGATTTCCTAGGCAAAAGCATAAACACATGTCATAAATACTCATTCAGAATTGACCTTCACGAAAACGTCTATGAATTAATGCCTCACACAGATGCTCTGAATTTAAAGATTAGGTGATTTAAAGTAACACAAAAATACTAGACTCTGGTTAAACTTTAGGAAGTTATTCATCAATTCTATTATACTTATTCTTTTCCATCCTAAGAACAAATAATTTAGTACCATGTTCTTATTCCAACTTCTTCTCTACAGCAGGATCTCTAGGGTATCTAGTTTTATTTCCACACATAACAAGACCTCTCTCACAAGGAATGAGACTTAAGCACATCAAAAAATATTTTCTATGAAGTTTTGTGACACTGTAATGGAAATTCTGTTACTGTAATGAGGATAACAGACACCTTCTAGTTGACAACTCAGAAATATTAATGGGAAAATGAATTGTGATTTGGATTTAAATCAGCTGTAGATTTAACTTCTGCTTGCTATGTCACTGCATATTATTTTCAAACAGTGTAAATTACTAGGAACAACTAAAAATTTAAAAGGATTTAATATCATACAGTGACAGGAAAAATATAGAACATGCTTAGTGGCACATTAATTAATGCTAAATTCAAATTGAATTCTATATAACAGTCTACAAATGTATTGGGGAGTTGGTTTTTAATCTTTGCAAACATAATGAATAATATAAATTAATTATAGGGCACTGAGAATGCTGTCAGATGTGTTAGAATATCCAAAGGAAAGCAACTGCTCACTAAAAAATTTCTCTGCAGGCAGAGTAAAACTCATAATTGACAGCAAAAAGGTAGAAAGAAAGGCAGTGTCATAAGCCTTATGAAGCTTTTGCTCAGAACTCTAAACTAGAAAATCTTTCCTTCCACACTTCCACCCCGTGGAACCTATTGAAACCCTATTTTTGTGTCTGAAGTTCACTAATGGAAAGGTGCTGAAAAAGACGGAAATTTAGACAGTAAATCCTTTCTTTAGGAGAGAATATAAACATGCATGCACAGGCAAACAGAAAACCTCATGGAGGTACATATATACCTTTAACTGCACACATGGCTTTATCTGAGGGCCATTGTGAGAGATTCTGGCTATCAGAACCCACTCTAAGGTCAGGCCCTTCCAAGGAGCAGACTCATCTCATTGACCCCGGAAGTCCTGACTTCTTTCATCTGATCCCATCAACTCTTAAAATTTGGTTAAAACTGGAAAGCTGTCTCTCCTTTCTGTGCTCAGATTCCTGGATTTTAATTTGTCATCCTGTTCTCTTTTCTCCCCTTTCTTTGTTTTCTCTGGAAAATCTTCTCTGCCCCTGACCTGACACAAGCTCATGCCCTCAGGTTCTCCTTACCGAGGATCCTGTGCCTTTGGCCAGGTGTCTCTACGCAACCACGTGTGTGGTTATATCCGTTGAGGGCTTCCTGGTCTCCTCTGGTGTCTCCACCTCTCTTGAACAAATTCTTCAGGCATAGTTTGATATTAACCCTAATTACACAAGGGTATGTCTGGGAATGAGAAGCAACTAATATGAAAATAAATGCTTGTGGGAAAGATGTGCAAATTCACTTGGAAATGTTAAGCAAATGTCAGTTTATTATTCTAAGCTGAAATGCAAATATATTCCATCTTGATTTCACCTTGACCACTTACTAAAACTTAGTGAAATTATTGGCATGTTATTGGATTTTCTGGCAGGTATTTCCCTCTTTCCATGAAACAACCTAGGCTGTTAAACCTTTCAATAAATAATTTTGAGTCACACAGGTTTAAATATGAATAATTAAGGCTTTTTTTATACTATATGAATTGCATGGAGATACAGATATAATTGTAAATATTCCCTGAATTGTTCTTTTATGAATTAGGATAGTGATAACATTTGAACTTTGAAATGGAAAGAAGCAAACCTCACATTCAGCCATTGTCTTTCACTAGTTTGAGTTTGTGGATTCATGTGTTGTATTTTGTAAAAATAAAAACATTATGAGAAAAGAGCTTAACAGGGAGGAAAACTGAAGAAATATTTGCCTCAAGTTAGTTCTTTTCTGTAACAAATATATAAATACACACACACACACACACATATATATATATATATATATATATATATATTTTAAGAAGCTTTCTCAACTTAAACTCACCACGTAAAACTTGGAGAATATCATGGAAACTGATTATTTCTGGAATATCCCAGGATATTACTTTTTAAATTTTTCCTAGGAAAATCCATTTTGATTTAAGCCTAAACTCTGGATCAGATACTTCTATAGGCTATGAATATATGGATTATTTACCAGGGTAGGACTTTTTAGAAGTTGTTCGTACATAAAATGTCCCATCCTTAATACATAAACCTGAACTGGAACTAAACTTGCAGGGTATTCATGACAATTCATGCAAAGTAAGAATTATGCAAAGAAGTACACCCTTGCATACTAAAAATGGAAAACACTGTCCCTACTGACGTCCTTGCTCACTATTAAGACAGGCAGCCTTCAGCAATAAAAAGCTTTTCTTCAAGAAACTCAATATGCTTATTAAGCATCTGCGCTTTGTGTCCCTGAGGGAAAGTTTACCTTCCTAGCCTACTCCTCCCTCTTCCTTCAGATTCTTGGCCCCCTTGATTACTTTCCCTCATTTTCCTGGAATGTGCTGATTTTTTCTGCCTCTACGTTTTTCTCAAACCATATGAGTGTTTCGTCATTAAAAGACCTGCTTACATTTTCCCTCTACCTTGAAGCTTTGGCAGATCGCCTCAGAGCTTGTTCCCCCAGCTGCACGTATGAGCTCTTGTGGTCTACACAGATCATTTATTGGGCCTTTATCATTAATGCTTAAGTATAAGTAGGTTTTTTTGGCATTAGTTTTTCTCTTCATTCAGGTGGCAAACTTCCAAAAGTGGGCAAGGATCCTGATTTTTAAAATCACCCCCACCTTCTACTGTGTGCCTTGTTTGTTGTGTATACAGAATAGAAACTAGTTTTTTGATTGATTGCAAGAAGGGATTAAAAATACGCTGAACATTTCACACAAACATTCATGTTCTCTGAGTCCAGCTTGAACTCTGCTTAAACTGAAGTGTTAGGTATTCATTCATATCCCATATGTACAATGCTACTCAAAGAGTAGCCTGCAGATGCCTGGTGGGGCAAGAACTGTTGGCTAGCAGTCCCTGCCCAGATAAGGAGTTGCATCACAATGTAAATAGACTATGTCACTAAGCACACTGTAGAGTTTAGCTGACTTTTTTTTGTTTTTAGATTTATAAGAATAATCTTTTATTTTATCATTGAGAAATATTTTCTATTTTGCAAGGTAATTTATAAAGAGGCCAAGTTTCTAGATCCGAAGAGGTTATTTTCCTAAGGATGTATTTCAGGAAATACCAGAGGATTGCTTGCTTTCATTTTACTGTAGATGAAAACATATTTTTAATAAAATGGAGTAAAAAACAACCCACAAACTTTGTGTTCTAGAATTTCCTTTTGATTACACTCTTTTTACAATCTGTTCCCAATGAATGTTTATTTCAATTGGAACTTTTTAAGATCAAAAGGAAATAACAAATACTTGGTCCAGATTTACCTGTCTCTCAGAATGTAAGTTACTTTAACATCTCAGTGTATAGAGTGTCAATTTTCTGTTTGAGTTTAGTTTGTATTTATATGACCTGTTTAGCTTATGGTGATCAAATATTTTGTTTTGTCATCACCTAGAGTTAATATTATTATTTCTTCAGAATCATCTCCTATGACACTTGAAGGAGTTCAGGTCGACAGGGAGGAGTTCATGAATTGTCTGCTTTTGAACAACTTGTTGTGGAATTGGTATGGCATGACGACAGCTGGCCTTTTTTGAAAATCATTTCTAAAATCCAGGTAATATTACTAGACGTTATGAAATGTATACATGTATATTATCTGATTTCGTCTGCATGGCAACTTTTTTTTTTTTTTAAAGCAGGACTTTCTCAGTGAGGAAAGCAATGACAAACTGAGATAAAAAATTCTGTTTTTATAATAAGGATAACAGACGCCCTCTAGTTGACAGTTCTGATATATTAATGGGAAAATGAATTGTGATTTATTTGATTTACATTCCAGAACAAGCTTATCTCATGTCAGACCCGTAACAAATGGTTCACAACTGCCACTTGGGCAGCCCTGGTCTTACTTGATGAGTCCATTAGAGTGTAAGCTCATCACATATAATTTGTATAATGCTATGTATAAATTGTACCTTCTTGAATGTATAATTTTCTTAAGCCTGTTTCTTCATCTATAAAATAAGGATAATCATATTTTCTTTATAGAATTTTCATAAGGATTAAAATTTTTTAATGTGTGAATAGCTTTTAGCCTAGGATCTGATATGTATTATCACTAAGTGAATGGTGCCTATGATTATTTATTAAGCTATATCTTATGTGCTATGTGCCATTCTAACAGAATATATGAGTTAATTGTGAAATGTAAACATATTTGTCATTATATTTAATTATTAGTATAATTAAAAGAAAACATTTAAGTCTACTGAATATACTTTTAAGAAAGCAGTGAACAGTTTCTCATGGCAAGACACACACTTCGGAAGATATGAACAGGTTCTATCAAGACAAAATTGCTTTTATAAAAGGAAATCCTGTCATATGCAACAATAAGAATGAACCTGGAGGACATTATGCTAAGTTAAATAAGCCAGCCACAGAAGGACAAATATTGCACGATTCCACTTATATGAGGTGTCTTAAGTAGCCAAACTCATAGAAGTAGCAAGTAGAATTGTGGCTGCCATGGGCTAGGGGGAGGGAAAGTGGGAAGTTGCTATTCAACAAGTATAAAATGTCAATAATGCAAGATGATTTAGTTCTAGAGATCTGCTGTACAACATTGTACATATAATTTAAAAGGCCATATTGTACACTTAAAATTTTGTTAAGAGGGTATATTTCATGTTAAGTGTTCTTACCACAATTTTTTTAAAAGGTGTATACTGCATTGTAGGCGCTTTTATGCAGTACCTCAGGTTCAAAATAGAGGAAACTATGTTATGCATTGTAGAAATTCTAAAGTAAATTTCTTTTTTATTTAACTTTTATTTTTAATGAGGTTTACTTGACATACATTATATTAGTTTCAAGTGTACAGCATAATAATTCCATATTTGTAGATATCATGAAATGATCACCACAGTAAGTCTAGTTAACATCCATTGCCATACACAGTTATAGAATTTTTTTCTTGTGATGAGAACTTTCAAGATGATTCTTAGCAACTTTCAAATATGCAACACAGTATTTTTTTAAAGAAACTCTTAATTCATTTATCCATTTATTTGAAAGGCTTTTTTGAGATACAATACACATACTATACAATGGACCAGTTTTTTTTTTTTTTTTTTTTGGCTGCACTGGGTCTTAGTCGCGACACGCAGGACCTTCATTGTGGAGTGTGGGATCTTTAATTATGGCATGCAGGATCTTTTTTTAGTTGCGGCATGCAGTGTTTTTTTTATTTGCAGCATGCAGGGTCTTTAGTTGCAGCCTGCAGGATCTAGTTCCCTGACCAGGGATCAAACTGGGGCCCGCTTCATTGCGAGCACAGAGCCAACAACTGGACCATCAGGGAAGTTCCTGCAATACAGTATTATTAACTGTAGTCGCCATGCTGAGCATTACACCCCCATGATTTATTTACTGTATAACTGGGATTTTGCACCTTTTGACTCCCATCACCCATTTGCTCCACCCCCCACCACATCTCTAGCAACCATCAGTCTGTTCTCTGTATCTATGAGCTTGATGGTTCATTTGTTTGTTTTAGACTCCACATATAAGTGAAATCATACAGTATTTGTCTTTCTCTGTCTGACTTATTTCATTTAGCACAGTGCCCACATAATTCCATCCATGTTGTCACAAATGGCAAGATTTTGTTCTTTTTTTATGCCTGAATAATATTCCATTGTGTATGTGTGTGTGTGTGTACATACATATCACATCTTCTTTATCCATTCATCCATTAATGGACACTTAGCTTGTTTCCAGATCTTGGCTATTATAAATAATGCTACAGTGAACATTGGGGTGCATATATCTTTTTGAATTTAGTGTTTTCCAGAAGTGGAATTGCTAGATTGTATGGTAGTTCTATTTCTAATTTTTTGAGGAACCTCCATACTGTTCTCCACAGTGGCTGCACCAATTTACATTCTCACCAACAGTGCAAGAGGGTTCCCTTTTCTCCACACCCTCTGCAGCATTTGTTATATCTTGTCTTTTTGATGATAGCAATTATAACAGATGTGAGGTGATATCTCATTGTGGTTTTGATTTGCATTTCCCTGATGATTAGTGATGTTGAGCATCTTTTCATATTCCTGTTTGTCACGTGTATACTTTCTTTGAAAAAACTGTGTGTTCAAATCCTCTCCTCATTTTTTAATCAGATTGTTCAGGTTTTTTTCTGAGTTGTATGTGTTCTTTATATATTTTAGATGTTAGTGCCTTATCAGATATGTGATTTTAAAATACTTTTCCCATTGGGTAGATTGCCTTTTCATTTTGTTGATGGTTTCCTTTGCTGTGCAGAAGCTTTTTAGTTTGATATAGTCCCAACTTCTTTATTTTTGCTCTTTGCTTTTGGTGTCAAATCCAAAAAGTGTATCACCAAGACCGATGTCAAGGAGCTTACTGCCTATGTTTTCTTTTAGAAGTTTTATGGGTTTTAATCCATTATGAGCTAATTTTTGTGTATGGTGTAAGGTAGTGGTCCAGTTTCATTCTTTTGCATGTGGCTATCCAGTTTTCCCAACAGAATTTATTGAAGGGACGGTCCTTTTCCCACTGTATTAAGGTTAATTAAAGAAACACATGTCCAGTATGTCTGTGTGTCTGAAATTTCTGGGTAATCATCATGTCTCAGATGTTTAGTTTATACAGACCAAACACACTGTTTATAAAGCAGACATTGTAGAATGCCTATCAGTGTGGCCAGACTGGTTATTATGTAGAAAGTAGAGATTCATTCATCAAATATTTATTGAACACCTATTCTGTGCCAGGCACTATTCTTGGACCTGGGAATTCAACAGTGAATTAAGAAGTCCTAAGTCCCTTCCCTCATGCAGCTACACTCTCATCATTTCTGTGTCTGCAGTGGTTTACTGTGGCCACCAATGGCACTTGTGGTTAGACTCGTTAATGTCTGGAAGATTTAGCTTGGGTTCGTGAGGTTTGGGCCATGCCTTTCGATTTGTGCCTGTTCTGCTACTAGGTCTGGGTGAGGGGTACTTTTCCTCGGCTGGAGGGGCTGTGGACCACCGACAGCCATTGCTGGGGTGGTGGTGGGCGTTCAAGGCTTCAGGCTCCCACAGGGACTCAGTTCCATGCCCTCCCTGGCTCAGCCACTCAGCCCAACCCAAAACAGCCCCTTATTCCCAAGGCAAAGTCCTTTTATTCCTTTCCTTTTTTCCCTAATGAAGTTTAAAAAAAATTTTCCTGTGACCATTTGTAGACCACATCGTCCCTCCTAAATGTATACACTATACTTGATGGTATAACGTAGATGCTTTAGGTACCATTTAATTTCATGGAGTGGTAATCAGCTATTTATGATTATGATTATGTGTACTAGCTCCTGAAATTTTTAAGGATCCCTCTTGGTCCCACAGAGCAGTGATTTGATGGTGTGTTAAACCCATCAGTGAGATCAGACTAGTTATTATGTAAAAGTAAAGAGTGCTTTCTTTGCTAAGAACAGTATTTATTTTTTAATCCAATGGATTTAAGCCTTGGATTTTTAAATCTATTCACATGAAGTCACTAGAAATAATATCTAGGGATACATATTTGTATCTCCATTTTATAATTTAGAAAATTGATACACATATATATGCATACAAAAGTTCTCCCTCCATGCATATTATATCTTGTCCAGAACTATTGAAAAATTTATTTTACAAGTCAACTATGCACAAATGGTAGGAGGCAAGAACCTTTTAAGTTGCTTCTGTGGTTTCTATTTGTTTTTAATATTTAATACACTTTTTAAGATGTAAATCAATTACTCCAATTATTTCCTGTGTTTTTCCTTTGTAATTGGAAGGTTTTGACTTGGCTAGATGTCATCCTTGCTAGTTTCCTTTTCTATTCTTATTGGAACATATGTCATACATTCAGAGTGAGAATCTCCTCAAAGAAGATGCATGAGTATCTGTGGCTTACTTCAAAAATTGTGGCAAAATTTGTGTTAATGGACGTCTCTGGTGACAGTTCAGGGAAACAAAATAAGCAGAATATTGTCAGATAGTGCATTACAGTAATAATGACTGCTGTACTAATGATACTTTCAGAATTAGGTGATACCAGATTAAATGTCATAAGGCAGTGGGGAAATAACAAAGAATGAAGTATCTACTTTTTCACTGGTAAATAAATAAATCAAAGTCATTGAGGTCTTAGGTGGGGAATTGTAGGCCAGAGCCACTTGTGACTAGGTTGAAGGAACAGGCTGATTAGAATTTTAAAATATCTACTTACTGGTCCTTCTCTTACACTACACAGTGCTAACAACTCACATCCACTAAGTTTTAATGTTTCTTTACTACAAAGCAAAAATGTAAAAGAAATAGGAGGTTATTTACAATCTCTGTTAAGAACTCTGATGCCTAGAGATGGACTCTAAGCTCAAATGCCAGGCCCTTGACTAGGGATGTAGGTAACTACACACATTTGAGAAGTTCTGCCCAAGTGCAGGTGTGCGTTCCAGCATCATTCTAGAAACATATGTCACTCAAGGAAATCATGACCTGTATGAAGATAGCTGCTGTCTGATGTGCTCAAGTATAAACAGGGGCAGAGTGAGTCACCCCTGGATGATGAGTGACTGAGGGTCCATTTGGAGGAAGGAATAAGAGCATGAATCATCTGTGGGTGTCTTGGAAAAGGAACAACACATCATATGAGGTCCTAATTTTGAGACCTGGAATTTGACTGCTGCAGATGTTGGTATCTTCTAGCATTCACAGTGCACCACTGTAGTCTGCCATAAATCGAGATTGCTTTTAGTCATCAGTTTTCAATCCTGAGACTCACACTCCAGCACACAGGATTTAAACCCAGTCTTCCACTGGGCCCTAGGTTCCTTATTTTTTCCACTTATGGAAAGTGCAGGGGAAAACCTGGGAATTCTTGGAATACTGCCAGAAGGGTAGCAGCAAATTTGGGAGATCAGTAATTTTTTTTAACATTTTTATTTTTATTTATTTGGACTGCACTGGGTCTTAGTTGCAGTATGCGGACTTCTTAGTTGCAGCATGAGAGCTCTTAGTTGCGGCATGCATGTGGGATCTAGTTCCCCGACCAGGGATCGAACCCAGGCCCTCTGCATTGGGAGCGCGGAGTCCTACCCACTGGACCACCAGGGAATTCCCAAGATCAGTAATCCTTAAATATAATGTTAAAAATACTAGCCTCGCCAGATCAGTTGCAGAGTATATAACAAAATAAATTATGACTAACATACTTAAGTGTCTCAGTAATCCCATGTATGGGTGCGAGTGGCACATTATTATCCATATTTCACTGGTTTGTGCCCTATTTCCCCATCCCACATCGAAGCCCAACTGCAGAATATTTGTAACTCAGCCACAATATCTCCTCTCCTGTTCCTGGGGTCTCTGGAGTACCTCACATTCCTCTCAGTGACCACCCCTCTACCTGCCTAAGGAACTTTCTCCCACTCCCCAGGTGCTGAATAATGTACTACCCTATTGCCTTCCCTCTGTGCCTGGAGATTTCTTGCATTTGATTTAGAAATGGGACAGTACCTGCCTCCAGGTATTGCTATTAAGTTGCTATTAAGCTTGATCCCCAGAGTTCCAGAGCAGCAGGGGTTGGGCCCTGAGTCTGTTGTGAAAAACCCCCTTTATCTGCTTACTGCTATCTCTATGAGAATCAGACCTAGTACCTGGGACCAGGACACCCCAGTGCTCTTCTACATGTGCCTGGCTTCCTTATCTGTTACCTGGCATCCACACTAATAACAGATTTTACCCAGAGGCCCTTTTACCCCATGCTTACCAACTGAAACCAAGTTGGGCCTAGGTGATACCCTTCTATCAGTTCAACATTGTGAGCTGATGACACTGAGCTTACACCAAGATGTAAAAATCTACGGATCCATGTGGACCAGTAAACTTTTGTTGTGGCTGGGGTTAGGCAAGTGTGGAATGAGTGAGGAAAAAGAAATGATAAGATAAATTAATTTGGGACAACACTATGAAGGCCCTTGAACACCTTGCTGTGCTTGAGTATTATTTGGTAGATAAATGGAAATCATTAAAAGTTTTTCATACAGGTAAGTATTATAGTTAATTCTGGATTTTTTAAAAGATGATCCTTGGCAGCAGTGCAAGAACAATTAACCTGGGACATGCAAGGAGACTAATGCAAAGACTGATGCAATAGTACAAGTAAGAAATGATGAAACAATAAAAGTCATGTACTTGTATTAATAAGAATGCTGATATTTATTGTTTACTGCATGGTAGATCTCAAACTGAAAGCCAAAAGTAAAAAATGAAATGGTTAAAAGCATGAACTCTTCAGTCAGACTAGTTTTGAGTCCTGGCTGAACATTTACTGTTTATGTGACCTTCGTTGAGTTCTTTAACCTCTGTTTTTCAGTTTTCTCATCTATAAAGTGAGATCAGTAATAGCACCTATCTCATAAGTTGTAATAATTGAGTTGATATATGTATTTAGAATAGTGCCTGGCACATAGCCTTCTTCTATTCTTATTTTAATTATTACCATTATTTTGCAAGATCACATAGCTAATAAACAGTGGAGCTGGGATTTAAATTTTGGTTGTCTGACTTCAAGTCTCCACTCTTAAATACTCTGCTCTATAGAAAGACAAATCAGAGAGAGAATTAAAGTAGTAACATAAACCAAATATAAAACATAAGGGAGAAGGAGGTGTCCAGAATGACTAAAGTTTCTTATTTGGGCAGCTTTCCAGGAGAGAAGGGAAAATAGAAAACCAAGGGGAAAAAAACTTTTTTGAAGAAGGGATTGATTAACCATGTCATATGCAGTGGCATAAAGAAGGCTCAATGAGTGCTAACAAGTGACTAGATTTCCAAAAGGATAGATGGAAAGAGAAGTAGGTACCATTTTTTAAAAAAATAAATTCATTTATCTATTTATTTATTTTTGGCTGTGTTGGGTCCTTGTTGCTGCCTGTGAGCTTTCTTTAGTTGCAGAGAGTGGGGCCTATTCTTCGTGTGGTGTGCGGCCTTCTCATTGCGGTGGCTTCTCTTGTTGTGGAGCACAGGCTCTAGGTGCACGGGCTCAGTAGTTGTGGCTCGCAGGCTCTACCACGCAGGCTCAGTAGTTGTGGCGCATGAGCTTAGTTGCTCCGTGGCATGTGGGATCTTCCCAGACCAGGGCTCGAGCCCGTGACCCCTGCACTGACAGGAGGATTCTTAACCACTGCGCCACCAGGGAAGCCCCAAGAAGTAGGTATCCTTGATCAAAGAATTTTACTCCTCTAACTCAGAAGTTAAAATTTCTTGGCACAGCATTGCTTTGGTCAGGGAAGAAGAAAATTCTTACCTAGCAATGGAATGAAACATGATTCCAGTGATAATTGGAGAGATTATTATCTGCTTTCTTCTTTGTTTTTAGAGGGAAATATCTATCTTCAACTCTGTGAATTCCAATTTTTTGATTCTCTTTTTTTATATAGAACCCCAACATTTTAATATGTTTGAGATATCCCTGGATGAATAAATGGACGTAAGAAAATTTTTTACCAACACAGACTCAATGGATTTATTTATATCGTTTTTATAAATGAGCTTTAGTATCAATAGTATACTGATGCAGAACTAGAGTTTGACTTTCGCTCTTTTAAAAATGGCAAAATGTCCTTGGATTATTTGTCTACTCTTAATAAGAGGTTGTAAAAGATTTTTCTTTACCTTTTGAGTAATCCACTTACAAGGCACAACGGAATATGTGTCTTAGAATTATGTTCCCTATGGGGCTTCCCTGGTGGCACAGTGGTTAAAAATCCACCTGCCAATGCAGGAGACATGGGTTCGATCCTTGGTCCGGGAAGATCCCACATACCACAGAGCAACTAAGCCCGTGCATCACAACTACTGAGCCTGCGCTCTAGAGCATGCGCGCCACAACTACTGAGCCCGTGTGCCACAACTACTGAAGCCCATGCACCTAGAGCCCATGCTCCGCAACAAGAGAAGACACCACAAGCCACAACTAGAGGAAGCCATCACACAGCAACAAAGACCCAATGCAGCCAAAAATAAAATTAAATCTTTAAAAAAAAAAGAATTATGTTTCCTGTGCACTATGTTGACATTATCATATCATTGATTATGTAAGAGAGCCAAGTCTTGTCATTTTTGAAAGAGTTAAAGTTTTTTTTACAATCATGTTACCTCTTATATTTACTTTTAAAATATTTTATTGTCACCTGGATTAAATAAGTAGTTAAATATTTTTGTCAGTGACTCATGATCCTATTTAACCAAGTGTTCAAACTGACTTCTGATATTTCTTTTCACAAAATAAAATACTAAAGGAACTTTTCTTTCTTTCTTTTTTAAATCCATTTTATTGAGGTACGATTGACATACAAAAAAGCTGTACATATTTAATATATACAGCTTGATGAGTTTGGAGATAAATATGCATCTGTGAAATTGTCACCACAATCTATGCCATAAACATATCCATCACCCCCAAAAGTTTCCCCCCATTCTCTTTATTTTTCTTGTTATTATTATCACTATTATGATGATGATGATTAGAACACAACTTAACTCTACCCTCTTAGCAAATTGTTTTTAATAAATTTATTTATCTGTTTATTTATTTTTGGCAGTGTTGGGTCTTTGTTGTTGTGTGTGGGCCTTCTCTAGTTGCAGCGAGCAGGGGCTACTCTCTCTTGCAGTACATGGGCTGCTCATTGCGGTAGCTTCTCTTGCTGCAGAGCACGGGCTCTAGGCACGCAGGCTTCAATAGTTGTGGCATGCGAGCTCAGTAGTTGTGGCTCGTGGGCTCTAGACCTCAGGTTCAGTAGTTGTGGTGCACAGGCTTCGTTGCTCCACAGCATGTGGGATCTTCCCTGACCAGGGATGGAACTTGTGTCCCCTGCATTGGTAGGCGGATTCTTAACAACTATACCACCAGGGAAGCCCAACCCTCTTAGCAAATTTTTAAGTATATAATACAGTATTATTAACTATAGACAGTATGTGGTATTATAGATCTCTGGGATTTATTCATTTCATATAACTGTAACATATAACTGTAACTATAATTGTAACCCCTCCCCTTAACCCCTGGCAACCACCATTCTGCTCTCTGATTCTGTGAGTTTGACTATTTTAGGTTCTTTTTATAAGTAGTATCATGTGGTATTTGTCCTTTTGTGTCTGGCTTATTTCACTTAATGTAATGTCCTCCACTTTGTTTATATATTTGCAAGTGGCAGCATTTCCTGTTTTTAATGGCTGAGTAATAGTCCATTACATGTATAGACCCCATTTTCTTTATCTATTTATCTGTTGATGGACATTCAGGTTGCTTCTGTGTTTAGACTATAGTGAATAATGCCACAATGAACATGAAAGTGTAGATATCTCTCTGAGATCCTGATATTAATTCCTTTGGATATACACTCAGAAGTGGGCATGCTGGATCATATGGTAGTTCTATTTTTAATTTTTTGAGGAACCTTCATACTGTTTTCTATAGTGGCTGCACCGATTTATATTCCCACCAAACAACCTTGCCAATTGCATTATTTTTGTAATGAACTCTCATTAGATCTTTAACCACATCCATTTTAAGTCTTATGTCATCCACAATTTTTTTTTAACTTTGATGTTTCCCTGAAACATCAGTTAGCTGTAGGTCAGAATGCACTGTCTTCAACAAAATGAAACTCTTTCTGAGACCCACAGAAAACACTATGCCAGGTACTCTGAGACACAAGCTTCTGATGACATTGCTTAAATGACTTTGAGACCATACCACTGGACTGAGTCAGAATTTCTATAACTGTAGTGGAGATGTTGATGGGTTCATGAGACTGCTAACCTATGATCAAGCAGGAAAATAATTAATTACATAGTACTGAATGAACTGATGAAGGATGATTATGGGTTTTGTTTGGAATATTGCTGATATTTTAATGTTCTGTTTTCTGGATATAAGGAACTCCTTTCTCTTTTCTCTTAATCTGTAACTCATAACAACTTAGTAGAGTATACTCATATAAACAGAAATGAAACATTCATCTTTTTCTCCCTGGCTGATTGCTCCAGAATTCAGAAACTCTTATTGAGATTACTTACTTTCATTGCAATATATTCTCATTGGTTCAGTAAGAATCTGTCATCCTTGTAACAGGATATAATTGGAAACATTGGTTATATAACTGGAATGGCAGATTTGAGAATGATGTGCATAGAATCAGCTATGACCAGAGAGGTTTAAGAAAACAGGGTTTATGGAGTCAATGCTTGCAAAACTCTCTTGGGAGAACTGGCCTGGTATCTGGCTTAGAGGGTGCCCAGCCTTATAAGTGAGAAAGGAAGATCACTTCCTGGCAGGCACAGGAATCTTAGGGTATTTGGAGGACCCCAAGAAGAGAGGGAGTCACCCAAATCTATAGGTACTGCAGGTGAAATCTGGTGGCAGTTTCTTTGCTTAGCTTTCTAGCCTCAATGCTTTTAAAAGTCCAATCTGAGATTCTTTATGAAAACTTCCAGAAAAGTAAATTTTAAAAGGCCTATGTAATCAATTACCATCTTGCTGCATCTACACAAATAAATCAAGTCTAATGAGACCAGACTTATTTATTTATTTATTTATTTATTTATCACCGCACCTGGTCTTTGTTGTTGCGCACGGGCTTTCTCTAGTTGCGGTGAGCAGGGGCTACTCTTCCTTGCGGTGCACAGTCTTCTTATTGCTGTGGCTTTTCTTGTTGCGGAGCACAGGCTCTAGGCCTGCAGGCTTCAGTAGTTGCGATGCGTGGGCTCAGTAGCTGTGGCTCACGGGCTCTAGAGTGCAGGCTCAGAAGTTGTGGTGCACGGGCTTAGTTGCTCCGCGGCATGTGGGATCTTCCTGGACTAGGTATCGAACCCGTGTCCCCTGCATTGGCAGGCAGATTCTTAACCACTGTGCCACCAAGGAAGTCCCAGACTTATTTTGTGATTGAGGATAATCTTACTTTGCTTATCTTTGAGTGAAAGAGCCTAGACTGTAGAGAGAAATTTTATGTTTCAGTAGAAAACTATAGCTCGCCCCTGTGAGTTATTAGATTCTAGTCCTGTTCATTGTCTTCCATCTATTATTCACCTCTCTGTAGGTAAAATAATTTTGTTACCTACCTGTACATTACACTCAATCCTGTCATTTTGCACAAATTGTCAGTTCTTATCAAATTAAAAATTTTTGCAGTTTCCTTCAATAGCAGACTCCAGGTCTACAAACCAATGTTTCCAGTTTTTCTCCCACTCTCCTGACTTGGCATCACTGAGAACTAAAATTTGCCCAGATCTTTATTAGGATTCTGTATTGCTTCATAGCTGGCCTATCCCCCCAGGATTAGAAGTAGTCCTGCTAACTAAAGCTGGATGACTTGAGGTTTATACCAGAGCAGATCATGTATGGGCAGACTTTGTGCCTGAAGCTGCTGCTGTGTGGGCCACTCAAGAAGTTCATAGGAACTATCACATCTTCCATTCTCTGCTGCAGAAAATAACCACAGTCGTGGATGATCCCACCAAAACCTCTCTGATGTCTATGTCATCACCAAAAACATTCAGAGTGCAAATCAGGAAATGCATTGAATTACCACTGCTGTCCTCACTCTGTAATCTAAATATGCTTCAAGCCCAGTGTCTTGGGATCTTTTGAACTACATGAGCTCTGGTCTCCAAAACTGGGTTTAAAGTCTGCTCCAACTACTGTTCTGTGTCTTTCTTTGCATTTCTATAGGAATTCCCCCCCCCCCATTAAATGCCTCATTGCTTGTACCATCCAGCAAATATTCTCTACTGCCAAGGCTCAGCAGATGGTTCCAGTAGGCCTTCAACAGCAGAAATATGGTGAAATGAACTCCATGGACTAACTTTCCTCAGTTGTTCAGTGGGAAACTTGGATTCCCTTGAGCAAAAGAGGGCACTGCCCAAATGATTTTAACCTTTCCCTCAGCTTGGCCAGTCTTTAGACAGGGTTCTTTCTGTCTCCAGGTCTCTGACCTCTCTTTCCTTAGAGCATTCACTTCAGAAAACTTTAAATATATTCAAAGTTATAAAATATAATTATATTTAAATAATTTTAAATTATTTTCTGTTTCTTTAAGTTGTACATAGTATTTAAAAGCCTCCTGTCAGTTTTACAATCCAGAACTGTCTTTCTCAAGGACCTGGGAGCCATCCCTTTGAAATGTGATTGTCAATGAAGATAGTGACCCGGTCTTCCAGTTTCTTTGGGAGGGTAGGAGCCTACCTTTGGTGATGGCTTTGATACCAGTCATAAAACTGCTTTCTGTCACAAAGATGTGAGAAAGTTTATTTTTCCTTTGAGTAAAGTCAGTTAGCAAACACAGCTAGCCTGTATTCTTCTGCTCATCCCAGCATTAAAAAACCCTCCTGCCCTTGATTTCAGTAGAGTTGAGTTCA
Source organism: Kogia breviceps (assembly GCF_026419965.1). Lineage (NCBI taxonomy): Eukaryota > Metazoa > Chordata > Mammalia > Artiodactyla > Physeteridae > Kogia > Kogia breviceps. The sequence continues at coordinate 108,578,420 of NC_081313.1, forward strand.
GACAGCTTTTGGTCTCCTTTCCATGTTGGTAATAACTTCTTAAATTTTCCTTTGCCTGCTTAACTTTGTCAACTTTTGCTTTGACACTATGAAACCCACAAGACCTTTTGGTTGTCCCCTTAGATGTTATATCACACATAAAAATTATTTTGGGACTTCCCTGGTGGCACAGTGGTTAAGAATCCACCTGCCAATGCAGGGGACATGGGTTCGAGCCCTGGTCCGAGAAGATCCCACATGCCATGGAGCAACTAAGCCCGTGCACCACAACTACTGAGCCTGCGCTCTAGAGCCTGCAAGCCACAACTACTGAGCCCGCGTGCCACAACTACTGAAGCCTGCATGCCTAGAGCCCGAACTCTGCAACAAGAGAAGTCACTGCAGTGAGGAGCCTGGCACCGCAAGGAAGAGTAGCCCCCACTCCTCACAGCTAGAGAAAGCCCGCAAGCAGCAACGAAGACCCAACACAACCATAAATTAATTAATTAATTAGTTAATTAATTAATTTTTAAAAAAAGAAGTCGAGGGAGACAGGAGATAAAGGAATCCTGGCTTCCTTTTAAAAAACATTATTTTGGACCCACAAGTCTAGAGTTTAAAATTTAGCAAACTACAGGCAATAAACGTTTTTAATTCAAATAAAGGATATGACTCACAATGCAGGTAAAATTTTTTTCATTTACCTGTGGTTCCATATTACCAGATGGATTGCTGTTTTTCAATCCAAGCAGGATTCTTTGTGATTTGGTAAAAAATATTTGTACTTCCTTTTTTCCTGAGATGATGTAGTTGGGATTTATGAAACCCTGAATGCTGCTTCCTCATAAGCATCAGCACCCACCTGGGTCCCTGAAAGTCTTATTAAAGCTAGGGATTTGATCACATACCTGGACTCCTACCTTGGCTAGTTGTAATGGCATATATATGTATAAGCCCTGATTTTTTCCTTTCACTCTTGAGTTTAAAGCTTAACCTGGAGGCAGACTCAGGAAATCCGCTTCATGGTTTAACACCAGCAATATATAAAGGATAAGGGAGAGGGCAGGTGGAATGATGCAAGAGAGAGTAGCAGGGGAACATATACCGTACAGTGGAGTATCTTTGCTTCAGCTCAGTTCTATTTATAATTCATTTCTACTCCCCAGTAAAAGTTGTATGCCCCCCTTCATTTGACACCCAGGCGTAAGTTCTTTTCCGTAGGGGTAAAGGTTTGATTCTGTAGAATGCATCATGAATAATATTTGAACAATTTTCCATGAGGAACTACTTCTAAAACTTTTGTAATAATAATATTCATTACCTGTTTTTAATGTTTTTTGTTGTTCTTTAATGCTTAATTTTCTGCCCTAGCTTATACCCTCTTAAATTTTTTACTTGCTTTACCCCATCTTCTGAATGCAAGATTTTTTTACTTTTATTTAGTTACATTAATTAAATCCTAAAATTTTAAATGCATTTTTCTTAAATGTTATCTAGTATAAATGTAAATTTAGTTTTCCCACAGATTTTCAAATGAAAGAACACATGATCAATGCTTTATGAAAAAATTTCAGCATAATCAGACCATAAATGCCATTCTGATAAGCAGAAAGGTAGCTGCAATGATTCATTCCCCTGAGGCTGGAAATGTCCACAGAATTCAACACTTGCAAAGAGAGAATCCTGAGAAGTTTTGTTTTCCTTGTGGCTTTATTTCTTAAACTACACAAACTACTTAAGCAATTATTCATTGTGTCTTTGCAGCCATTTCTTTCTTCATGAACAATTGACTTGTCTGATAATTTCATTAGTCAATACATTTTAATGACTTTTCATGGCTTATATACTAAAAAAGTAAAACTACATGTTTTCATCTTGAAATAATGGATGTGCTTTGAGAAATATTTAAAGGAAAAAGCAAAACCAAATGATTTTTCATCGATTAGCACATTGCTTTTTCCTAAACTTGTGTGATGTCCATCTCTCCTTACCACCTCTCCTATTTTCTTGTAATACCTATTTATACCCTGCAGTTATAGTATTCTAAAAAACAGACTTCTCGAAACACTGAATTAGATAGATATAGTCAGTCAAAAATGGAATGACTTCAGGCACATTTTTTCCTTAAAACTCTTTTGTTGAAAATACACAATTTAAGTTCAAAATTATATGCCACCTGACAGCATTATAGCACAGGTAGTCAAGAGAGAGAAACACACATTGCATTTGTTCTGCAACTGTGATTGAATTTTCAGGGTGTCTGTACTTTACTGGGAAACTAAAGATTCAAAAGTGGATCTTCAGCTTTGCATGTTCAGCTGTTCAGTTATAGCAGTTGTATTCAGGCTCTGTGAAAATGAGTCACATGACCAAGCTCTTGAGACCTCGATTTAGAAAATGATTTGTTAATCATAATTAATGATATATTTTTCTAAAAATGTTTTATGTAATACATATTTTTCAAAATGTTTCTTTTATCTGTAATAACAGTATTTCTTTGTCAAGTAACCTATTAGAGATTTGATTTCATTAATTGCACTGTGATTTTCCAGGAGGAAGATAAAATATGCAACTATAGGAGTTTTTGTGAGATAGACTAGAAAATGTCGCCGACAGCATTTGGGATTTAAAGAAGGCACCAATGTAACAGCAGACCTTTCTTCTCATTTTTGTCAATGAAATTAAACCTGAAGTCTGAGACCTAATTAGACAACAGAAACTATAATGGGAAATAGTGCTGTTACAACTGGCATGACATTTTGAAAGGCCTTGAGAATAAAACAAGACAGGCCTCAAATAAACTTATGGCCTTCCAGATCAAAAAGGTAGGTGACCTACTTCCTAACAGACCATCTATTAACAATGACAATTGTAGATATTGTAAATAAAAAGAACACTAGATAAAAAACATTGATCCATCTTACAAAAGAAAACCAAGACAGAAAAATCCCTCCCTCAATTAAGATCAATGAGAATGCTCTGGGAAAGGAAAAAGCTCCCAATATACCGCCTTCACCTTAAACATTTAAGGTGAATTAACTATAAATACAAATGGTCAACTACATCAGTACCTGGTAGATACCAGCACTTCTCTTTCTACATCAAATCCTGCCACATTTGCTCAGTCTCTTCCTTGGAGTAAACATACCACACAGGTGGTGGATATTTTAAATAACCCACAGACATTCCCTTTTTCTCAGTCCTTGCGCAATGACTGAAAAATATTTCTTTCTGCTTTGTGACACCAATCCTCCAATAGGGAGAGACTTGCTTTGCAAATGGAATTGTCACATTAAATGCACACCAAAGGGACTATTTCTAGAGGCTCCAAAGGACTCTTCTATTCATAGTCAAGTGTGTCTGCTCTGGATATACCTTTGCCTTCTCAATTACATTTGACCCCTGTTGTTGTCCATCCATAATTACCCTGTTTCTCTTTTCTTTCCTCTTTCTAATAACTGTTAGGTCAGAGCAAACTTATTCTAATGCCATTCTTAGATTATCCCAAACCGTAGCCACTGCTTTTAATCTTACCGACTGCTAGATATGCCATCCGTCACCAGACCCCCATGACAAAAAAAACCTCTGCACAATTCTAGTCTCATCAAATGAGAACAAAGGGAATGATAGCCAGTAGCATTTCCACTTGCACCTATATACACAAATGACCTTAAAAACCTACCTATGACTTTGATGGTTACCCCCTCTCAGAAAAAGGACAAATTATTACAACTCATCAGTTAAATTTTAAATCTGAATTCAATGACCTTCATTGAATGATGGGCCAAGAAATTGTCACTTAGAACAGGCTAATAGAGATTCAAATATGTAACCAAGCTAAGGTAAGGCCCTAAATTCTCATCTCATGTTTTGAACAACTCCTTTTTTCCTCTGCTCCTACTGGCTACTACTTCCTTTACAGCCAGAACGTCTGGTCCAGTTTGCCTCAGACTAGCACCTCATGTGTTTTAGGAATAATACTCGGAAATCTAATTCTATAAATCACCAAGGATGAAAATTCCAGCTTAGACATGAGCTACAAAATGTGGCTACCCCTGATTATTCTGGCAGTCTACCTGGAAGAATTACTGACTCTGTTGATACAGTCAGAGCAGTGTTCCCAGTGGTGAGCATCTTACAGATAGAAAAGACTAAAAGAAACTTGTCAGTAACTCTGGCAGAAGTTATTAATGATACCACATCTTCTTTAGATGGACAACAAATCATTCATAACCTATTGGCCTGAGTAACTCTAGATTTCTTACTGACTAGTCATGATGTCATCTATGCCATTGCTAAAATTTCTGTGAGGGTTGGTCTGTTAGGAGCTTACTCTGACATGCCAAAGAAGACACTCCTGGAATAGATATGATATGGATTGGAGAGGTCTAGGTTTATTATTTTTTCATTTGTTTGTCAATTATATATCTGAAGTTTGGGGAAAATATCATTCTTTTCTCACTGCATTGGAGTGACACAACATGTAGAATAACTCTATATGTGTTTGTATCTCAGTTTTTTATTCAGGTCCTTACTCTGTTCCATTGATCTATTTATCAATCCTTCTTTAATATCACACTGTCGTATTTACAGTGAATGTCAGATTCATTGTATCTTTGCAATAAGTCTTGATATCTAGAAGTATAATATCTCAAATTTTATTCTCCTTCTTCAGGGTTATCGTTGTTACTTTTGGCCCTTTGCATTTCCATATACATTTTAGAATGAGCTCACTAATTTCTACCCCAAAACAATCCTACCTGGATTTTGACTGAGATTATGCTGAAATCTATAGATTTTTCATTATTGAATCTCTCAATTCATGCACCTGGTATATTCATCTAAGTCTTTGGTAGTTTTCTTTTCTTTTTTTTTTTTTTAACTACACAGCATCTGTCTCCAACAAACTACCTTTATTTTCCTTTTTGTTGACTTATTTTTATACGTCCTTCCACTGAAAGCTTACAAAGCTGATTGAAAGCCTGTAACAAATGAGTTAACTTGTTGAGTTTAACCTTCTTTGGTAGAGTGATCAGGTAGATTGTTTGTTGAGAAACTCTGGTATACAGTATTTTTAGATATTTTCTCTTGGCCTAATCAGTTTTCCTAAATATAAGGCTTTTATCTTCTCTTTGGAGGGTAAAGTACTATCTATTAGAGTTCTAGGGAGTGAGGGAAATTGGGATCTCAGTAAACAATCTGCATAAGATCACTTAACCTGTCTATTTTTGTTACTGCACCAATGCCCTTAACTTTGCCTTATGTTCCCTAGGCTAGATGCCCTGTGTTTACTCTCTCCAGTCCTGAATTATCATGGGTAGAGTGGAATCAGTTGCCCAGAAACATATAATGGTGAGTAGGTTCAGAAATATCTTTTTCATTCAATTTTCATTAAATCAGTATTATTTAGCATTCCCTTTGAACTCCATTTCAGAAGTATTTTGTACTGCCGGTTTCCAAGTCTTTGAATATTCTGCAGTGAAAATCAGATTGTTTCTCGGTTTTTCCTCGTATTAGCTTAGTATCCAGCTCTGTACTCTGCTAAGTTGCTTATCGTGTATCTGTCTCTTTTCCAGCTTCCAAAATTTTGTGTATGTTTTCTCTTTTTTTGTTCTCACTGTCTTTCTGAGTTTATTTTATTTTATTTTCGGTACGCCGGCCTCTCACTGTTGTGGCCTCTCCCATTGTGGAGCACAGGCTCCGGACGCGCACTCAGCGGCCATGGCTCACGGGCCCAGCTGCTCCGCGGCATGTGGGATCTTCCCGGACCGGGCGGGGCATGAACCCGTGTCACCTGCATCGGCAGGCAGACTCTCAACCACTGCACCACCAGGGAAGCCCTGAGTTTATTTTTCAAATCCCTTTTTAAAATTCCTTGCAGTTTAAAAACGTAATAAAAAAAATTTTTTAAGCCCTTACTGTATTTTTAGTTGCATTTGAGGAATAAAATTTGATACCTTTGTTCAGTTAGCCACCTTAATTTGGAATGTGACATCTCCATTTTCAGGATATTCCTAAAATTCCTTACTGAGATGTATTTAGCACCCTAGTTATACCAGAATCGTGCTTACAAATACATGTTTAAATTAGCTATGCTCTTTTAAAAGGGAGTTAAATATCATCCATATTTTAATGATCGTTATGCTATTTTAAAGGGACAGTTTCTGACCTTTTTCTAAAATTTCAGATATATGATAAAGTTAGCTCTTATATTTCCCTCAGCACTGCCTACACACACACACACACACACACACACACACACACACACACACACACACACCACAGATTGTCATTTTTGCCTAACATTTACTTTTTACTTTTTATTTATGTTATTAGCATTATTTTGGATTACATAATAAATCATTTTAGGGGTCACATAAATTTCAGCAGTATTAAAAGCAGATATTATTATTGAAGTAAATAAGCTATTGATCAAATTCTGATTATTTATATTATTTACACCTAAAAAGAGTACATTTATCATATTGAAGATGTTGAGCTGTAATTGTCCATTAGTGATGTTGTCTTATTTAACAAGACAGCTATTATAGATGTCTGGATAAAAGACGATATAGGATGGATTACAAAGGTAGTTTCGACAAAGAAAGAAGTGGACAAATTCAAGAGGTATTTTGGAGGTAGACCCCAAAGGATTTGCTGATGGATGTAGAGGGTGATAAATGGAGAGGATACAAGGATGACTCCTAGCTTTTGGTTCTTGCAATTGAGTGGGCTGTGCCGCCATTTATTAGCATGGAACAGACTGTGAAAAGGTAACCTGGGAAGGGAATAAATTAACGATCTGTTGTACACATAATTACATTTAAGATGTTTTTTAGGCACTAAGCTGTATGAATAAGAATGTTAGGGGAAAGGAGCTGGAGTTTAGAGAAAATCTCCCTCTCTCTCTTTCTCTTTCTCTTTCTCTCTCTCTCTTTTCACCTATATATATAATGTATACATATATAATATATATAGCATAATTTGCTGATTTTATAAGTATATTAACAGAAACAGATTCTTCATATCCTGGCACCCAAAATACATCTCCTGCCTTCCCCTACACCAAAGAGACAGCTTCACAGGTGTGGTAAATCAGATGGAATGCTACCTGGAAGAGCAAAATTATATGAGCACATAAGCACAAGGAGGTTGGCAATAATATATAACAAGGCATAGTTAAAAAAAGAAAACTGGTCCAGCACACATTCACTATTTGCCTAAAACCAGTTTTCTATATCCTTTAGTACAGAATCAATACAAAGTTTATGTGAAAACTCTAGCAGCAAATATCAGGCTGAGTTTCAAGCAAATCCTGCAGCATGAGATCTGGACTGATAATATAAAACTCATTATTTTTCTGGGAGAGGAAAAATGAGAAATCTCCCAAATCTGCATCCATTATATGAATTTAGAATTGGTCTTTGCCTTCTCTCTTGTTCCCCCATTTATTCCTTTTAGGAATATGTGAATCATAAAATTTGTGTTAATAACTTCAAGTTGAAAGCAATTAACTTGTGATTAAGACATTACAACTGCTGGAGCTTAAAACATTAAAATAAATCCCAATCTACATGATGAAAGTGCTTTTATTCATTCCTTTTAAAGCTAAAGAATAGAAATGAGTATGATGACTATCCCTACACTTTTAGATTTTACTGCCTAGTATTTTCCTCTCTCAGTGCATCTAGATTTTTATGGTCACTCACTCCAGACAATTGCATAGACTAAGAGTTCAGCACAGTTCCCTGAAAAATAGTTATAACCCAAGCCCTTCCTCCAGCCTGATTCCAACACATTAGTGGGCCAGGATACTTCTGTGGAGGATTGCTGATCTAGGTGATAGAGACAAACATATAAATAATTCCAATGAAGTGTTAAAAGTTCAAATGTACTGTAACCAAAATCGGTAGACTCTCTCAGCCCAGCCTACTAAGGAACTTCTGGCATGTGCCTTCCCTCCCTGCCACCCCAACCCTGTTAGGCAGAAGCAAGTAATAAGTAAGGGCAGAGGACTAAGGAATCTGACAGGAAACTAATCCATGGAAGCATCTGTAGAGCTGTGAGGGAGATAGAGAGTGAGAAGACTGGGAAAGTGGCTAGTTTGAAAAGTAGTCTTGTGAATTATTTTTTAATAAATTTATTTATTCATGTATTTATTTGGCTGCATTTGGTGTTCGTTGCTGCGCATGGGCTTTCTCTAGTTGCGGCAAGTGGGGGCTACTGTTCATTGTGGTGCATGGGCTTCTCATGGCGGTGGCTTCTCCTGTTGCTGAGCACAGGCTCTAGGCGCGCAGGCTCAGTAGTTGTGGCACATGGGCTTAGTTGCTCCGCAGCACGTGGGATCTTCCCAGACCAGGGCTCGAACCCATGTCCCCTGCATTGACAGGTGGATTCTTAACCACTGTGCAACCAGGGAAGTCGCAGTCCTGTGAATTTTGAATTGAGTATCCTCTAATGTTCTTCAAGAGACATAAGTGAAGATTTGAATTAATTTTAATAACTTCTGGTTGATCAATTATTTGAATGTGACAGTGCTGAGATTGGCAACGTGGAGCCTTTGGATTCACTCAGGTTACAAGGGAAGTACATATGGAAGGTCTAGGATATGATGAAGAGAAAGGGTTGAGAAGAAAAGTCAAGAGGGGCAAGTCAGGTTTGCAAGCATGAGCAGTAGCAGCGACGAAGAATGGTAAGATATGACTCAGCTTCATGGTTCATGGCTCAAGCCAGACACAGAGAAAGAGATGGGAGAGTAGCAAGTAAACAAGCCTAGCAACAGTCAGATGCTGACTGTTTTTCCCACCTTCTCTTTAGAAAACCACGTATTTGAGTGTACATGTCGTAGGGACACTCTAGACTTAGCAAGAAGCTAAGCCACCTAGAAGAATGGACAGTGGAGACAGCATAGGTGAGATTAACCTATACATATTTGATTGCCCTAATGTGTCTTAACTAGAGCATTTGTAAGCCTGACAGGGTAAACTCAGATTTTGCTCTTCCTTTGAAGAAATAACTCTCTGTAAAATACCAAAAACTCATTAGAGAATTAAGAAGTAAAATTTCTGTCTCTAAAGGAGGCTAAGACTGCTAAAATAGAATCCTGGGCATCCATCCCAGTTGCTTTTAATGGCACCAGGAAACTAAGATAATCCTCTTCCTCCTTGCTTTGGCTCATTTTACCAGCCCTGAGCCTTTCTGAAAGCCAGCCCTTTCCACTTTTGTCCAATAACATTTCTTTGTGCTCAGCTGACCAGTTTAGTTTATTTTCTGCCTCTTTGGGATTTTTTTGCTCCAGGTCCCCTGTAGTTTTAAAATTACATTCTTCTAACCATTATATATCTTTCACTTTCATAAGTCAACTTTTACTCACACTTTAATCTACACCTAGTTACACAAACTAGAAATGAAAGGGTCATCCTTACCTTGCCTCTCTCTTTTACTGGCCTTATTCAGTCCTGGAAATTTAACCTCCTAAGTATCTCAGGTTTATCCGTCTGCCCCCACTGCCTTGGTTTAGGCCGGCATCACCCCTGGTCTGAACAGCTGCTACACCATTACTGAGTGCTCCTTCCTGAAGCCGCAATCATGTCACTGCCCAGATTTAAATCCTTTAATGTCCTCCCCCACCCTACAGGGTAAAATCTCAGCTCTTAAGCATGGTGGACAAAGTCTTTTAGGCCTGGTCCCTGTTGGCTGTCCCTGTATCTTCTTCTCCCTCTCCTAGACACACTCCCTCTGTGAGTCAGTAATACTGAGCCTCTGGAAATTCTCCAGATGCACCCAGCTCCTTCCGAAGCCCTGTGCTCTTGCACATGCTCTTCCCACGCCCAAGATGCCCAACCTCAATTGTCTGCCTTCAAGTCACAACTTAAAACCGCCCTAATTACTCAGGTGGACTTGGGAATTTCCTCCTGAACTCCTCTCACTCCTTGTCTACTCTTCTGCTACAGCACTTGTCACCCAGTATTATCATTATCTGATTGTGAACTCAAGTTCTTCTTGCACTGTGACCTTCTTAAGGGCAGAAACAGCATGGTGCGTGGCATAATTGTAAAATGAGTAAATAAACAAAGCAGAAAAGGGATCACTTAGAACACAGAAGGGCAGTTTTGTCACGGGCCCAAAGCCTCAGTTCAGAGTCCCCAGAGATCAGTGACACGTCAGAGTAATGGCTTAGGGTTGTCTTTATGTTGTTAAGGAACAAAATCTAGACAGACAGTCTCTGACATGAAGTTCTATATGGTTCTTGTTCAAGTCTATTAGATCATTTTTATGGGGTCTTGTTCCTTGCTCATATTTTCAAGTCACCCTTTTTTTTTGAGGGAAAACATATAATAAAAACATACCTTGTTTCTTCTACTTGCTGTAGCAATCAAACTAAAAGTTCTGTCACGAAGGTTGAATAGATTCCTTCAGGCTAAACTACTCCCCAGGATTCCTTCTTTCACTTTATTTTTTGACTTCTGTAGATTCTTTCATTTCTTGCCATCTCAACAACTCATTTAACCTAGTGATTGTTGTGTATTATTTAGCTTTTGCAGTCATTTCATTGGGAAAGTCCTTAGGATAGCTAATCAACAAGCTTGCCTTCCTTTTGTCCATGTAAACAGATGCAGAATATCCTGATCATGGGATGGATACATAACAGAGGCTGTGACTTAGTCTCCAGTCTCTCTGGGCCCTTGATTAGTCCAGGCTGAGCATGTGCCCCAAGTGAAGACAATCAGAGAACTTCCACAGGAGTTTACTAATCCCAGCCAAGGGGAAAGGGATTTTTTTTTTCCTCTCTTTGGTTTTGAGCTGTGATAATGTGATACCAAATATCTTTGGTACTCATTTTTTCCCCTGCCATGAGATGAAAGCTTGTTTGCTATGGAAGTGGTTAAAGCCAAGCAAAGACCAGCAAAGATGAGAGATGAGTTGAGAAAGAGTGATAAAGGGGAAAGAAACAGCGCTTTGGAGGTATTAGGTTTTCAGTTCCAATTCCTGAGATCCTTGGAGCTTCATGAGTTCCTACAGCCCTTCCTTTGATACTGTGACAAAACCAAATATCCTAACTATAAACTCCTTTTTTATGCTTAATTTAGTATCAGTTGGATTTCTAACACTTTTAGCCAACTTATTCTAATATAGGTCCTCCTTTTTATTTTTGCTCTGAATATGTGATATTGCAAACACTCAAAGTTTTCACTAATACCAAGAGTCCCTGCTTTTTATTTTTTCTGAAGATCATTGTCTCTTTCAAATGGAGTTCTGACTGACCACACTACTGTAGCATTATGGCATGGGAATCTAACAACCTTTTGGGGTAGCAGAGGATGTGGGAATCACTGGTTTATCCTGGTCTGTACTGGCACCCTGCTTTTTGAAACTAAAATAATAGAGTGGCAGAGTTCTTATAAAATCAAATGATGACAGAATTTGTATCAGTCAGGGCGTAGTCAGTAAACAGAGTAATTTAGTAATTAGATAGGAAAAATTTAATAGGAAGAATTATCAACGTGTAACAGGAGATTGGAATAACAGGAGATTTACCCCTTGGTAAAGAGAACTTAAAAATAAAGCAATAGCAGCTATAAGGAACAGCTACTACCCCTTGGTCTGAGGCAGAGTACCCAAGGAAGGAACACATTTGGGATATTCTGCTTTTCCCCATCTAATGCTGATATTCAGACCTCTTTGGGGAAGGTGCAGCTATAACCCTCTGGATGGCAAAGGAGTTCACTAAGAAGCTGTGGGTCAAGATTGGAAAGCAGGAAATAGGCTGCTGGGATGCTGAAGAAACTCACTGGCAAGCTTCCTGTGGAGAGAGGCTGCTGTTGAATTTTCTGGGAAGTTAACTGGTCAGCAGTGAGACTCATTGGGAAGTCACTCACCCAGGGGGAACAGGGTGCTTGCTGGGAATCTGGCTGGAGTGTCTACAGAACTCATGGGAAAGTGTGTGTGCAGAATGCTGCTGAGCTTGCAGAGAAGTCATCTGGTGCACCCATGGAACTTGCTGGAAAGATACCTGCCTGGGTGCCCCCTTGAAACCTGCTGGAGGTTAGCTCTGCTGGTTGTCCTGCATGCTAGCTACGTCACTTCAGTGCCCTCCACTGGCATAGCTTAACATCATGCCAGCTGTCAAAGGAGGAATACACATAAGATTTGGCCCTAATATCATAAGGTTTGTACAAATTAGGTTTCTGTACAGGGCAAGGAGCAGCTGAAATGCCACATTTCAGAGTCTATATTTTTTAACTGACGTATAGTTGATTTACAATGTTGTGTTAGCTTCTGCTGTACAGCAAAGTCATTCATTTATACATATGTATATATTCTTTTTTCATATTCTTTTCCATTATGGTTTGTCACAGGATATTGAATATAGTTCCCTGTGCCATACAGTAGGACCTTGTTGTTTATCCATTCTATACATAATAGTTTGCATCTGCTAATCCCAAACTCCCAATCCATCCTTCCCTATCCACTCCACCTTGTCAACCACAATCCTATTCTCTGTCAGTGAGTCTGTTTCTGTTTTGTACATAGGTTCATTTGTGTCATACTTTAGATTCCACATATAAGAGACATCATATGGTATTTGTCCTTCTCTTTCTGACTTACTTCACTTAGTATAATAATCTCTAAGTCTATCCATATTGCTGTAACAAGCATTATTCCATTCTTTTTTATGGCTGCATAGTATTCCATTGCATATATGTACCACATCTTCAGAGTCTGCTTTAGAGTCTACAAGTAAAGACAGTGTGTGGTCTTGGAGTTGGGTGTGGAAGCATCTGGGAGAGCTGGGCCAGAGGTCACGGGACCAGTTCTGGGAGCTCAGACATTATCACATGAGCTATGAACACACCTTGTCCTGCCCTTCATTTGTAGATAGGTGAGACCTGGTTAAAGTGATCCTGAATGGGAACAATGAAGGTAAAATCAGGAGAAGAAAGCCCACCAAAAGGCAGTAGACTGAGTGGTATGTGTAAAAGCAGAGAGGCTTACCCTCCAGGTCCCTAGCCTTTAGGCAATGCTGGGTATACAGCATATTTCTGAGCCTCAGTTCTTCTGTAGCACCAGCTGGCTCATTTCCTGCTTCCTTTTTATCTTATCTGTGGTGTTTCAGCTGCTTGTCTCCACAGTCCAGTGCAATCACTGAATCCAGGTCCTTAATAATGTGCTGATTGCTACAGGTAATTCTGACTAGATGTAATAATGCAGAATTAAATTCACCATTTTGATGAAAGAGGGAAAACAGAAATCCATTATACAGGAATTCAAATTTAGTGCTAGTATAAATTGCAAGTATTTTAAAAGAAAAAAAAAAAGAAAGAAGACATTACAATTGATACCACAGAAATACAAAGGATCATAAGAAACTACTATGAACAATTACAGGCCAAAAAATCGGACAACCTAGAAGAAATGATAAATTTCTAGAAACATACCAAGACTGAATCATGAAGAAATAGAAAATAGAAAATTTGAATAGACCAGGTAACAGTAAAGATGAATCAGTAATCTAAACTCTCAACAAATAAAATCCAGGACCAGATGGCTTCACTGGTGAATTCTACCAAACATTCAAAGAAGAGTTAATACCAATCCTTCTCAAACTCTTCCAAAAAATAGAAGAGGAGGGAACACTTCCAAATTCATTTATGAGGCCAGCATTACCCTGATACCAAAACCAGACAAGAACCCCAGAAGAAAAAGAAAAATTACAGGCCAATATCCCTGATGAACATAGATGCAAAAATCCTCAACAAGATGGTAGCAAACTGAATTCAACAATACATTAAAGGGATCATACACCATGATCAAGTGGGATTTATTTCAAGAATACAAGGATGGTTCTATATCTGCAAATCAATCAATGTGATATATCACATCAATAAAATGAAGGATACAAATCATATGATTATCTCAATATATGCAGGAAAAACTTTTGACAGAATTCATCGTCCACTTATGATAAAAATTCTCAACAAAGTAGGTATAGCAGGAACATACATCAACATAATAAAGACCATATATGACAAGCCCACAGCTAACATCATACTCAATAGTAAAAACCTGACAGCTTTTCCTCCAAGGTCAGGAACAAGATAAGGATCTCCACTCTTGCCACTTTTATTCAACATAGCATTGGAAATCCTAAATCAAAATAATTAGGGAATAAAAGGAAATAAAAAACATCCAAATTGAAAAGGAAGAAGGAAAACTGTCTCTACTTGTAAATGACATGATATTATATATACAAAACCCTAAAGACTCCACCAAAAACTGTTAGAATAAATGAATTCAGTAAAGTTGCAGAATAAAATATTAACCTACAAAAATCAGTTGTATTTCTGTACACTAATAACAAACTATCAGAAGGAAAAGTCAAGGAAACAATACTATTTAAAACTGCATTAAAAAGAATAAAATACCTATGAATAAATTTAACCAAGAAAGTGAAAGACTTGTACAATGAAAACTGTACATTGATGAAAGAAATTAAAGAAGACACAAATAAATGGAAAGATACTTCATTCTCGTAGATTGGAAGAATTAATATTCTTTAAATGTCCATGCTACCCAAAGCAATGTACTGATTCAATGCAATTCCTATCAAAATTCAATGGCATTTGTCACAAAAATAGAACATACAATCCTAAAATTTGTATGGAACTGCAAAAGATCCCAAATAGCCAAAGCAACCTTGAGGAAGAAGAACAAAGCTGGAGGCATAACACTTCCTGATTTCAAATTACACTACAAAGCTATAGTAGTCAAAACAGTGTAGTATTGGCATAAAAACAAACACATAGATCAGTGGAATAGAATAGAGGACCCCAAAACAAACCTGTGCATATAAGATCAGTTAATTTGTGACAAAAGAAACAAGAATTTACAGTGGGGAAAGGTTAGTCTCCTCAATAAATGGTGCTGGGAAAATTGGAGAGCCACATGTTAAAGAATGAAGCTGGACCACTTTCTTATACCATACACAAAAATCAACTCAGATTCAATTAAACACTTGAACATAAGACCTAAAACCATAAAGCTAAAAGAAAACAGGGAGTAAGCTCCTTAACTTTGGTCTTGGCAATGATTGTTTGGATTTGACACCAATTCTGAACAGCAGAGGAAACAATCATAAAACAAAAAGTTAACCTACAGAATGGGAGGAAATTATTTGCAAATCATATATCTGATAAGGGGCTAATATCTAAAATAAATAAACAAGTTATACAACTCAAAGCAAAAAATAAATAATCCAATGGGCAAAATTAACAATGAACAGAGGAACTGAAAAGACATTTTTACCAAGAAGATATACAAATGGCCCAAAGGTACATGAAAAGGTGCTCAACATTACTAGTCATCAAGGAGATGCAAATCAAATCCACATTAAGATATTACCTCATTCCTGTTAGAATGGCTGTCATCAACAAGAGATAACAATGTGGAAAAAAGGGAACCCTTGTGCAGTATTGGGGGGAATGTAAGTTGGTGCAGCCACTATGGAAAACAGTATGGAGGTTCCTCAAAAAGTTAGAAATAGAATTACCATATGATCCAGCCTTTCTACTTCTGGATATGTATATGAAGGAAATGAAATAACTATCTCAAAGAGATATCTGCACCCCCATGCTCATTGCAGCATTATTTACAATAGCCAATACATGGAAATAACCTAAGTGTCCGTCAACAGATGAATGGATAAAAAAATGTGACACACACACACACACACACACACACACACACACACAAAATAATATCATTCAGCCATAAAAAAAGGAGATCCTGTCATTTGCAACAACATGGATGGACCTTGAGGGTATGATGCTAAGTGAAATAAGTCAGAGAAAGACAAATACCATATGGTCTCACATATATGTGGAATTTTTTTTAAAAACACCAAACTCTTAGAAAAAACAATCATATTTGTGGCTCCCATAAGCAGGGAGGTGGGGGAGAGAAGGAATTAGATGAAGTTGATGAAAAGCTACAAACTTCCAGTTACAACATAAATAAGTATTAGAGATATAATGTACAACATGATAACTATAGTTAACACTGCTGTATGGTATATATGAAAGTTGTTGAGAGATCCTAGGAGATCTCATCATAAGGAAAACATTTTTTTCTTTCTTTTCCTTCCCTTTATAGGAGATAATGGATGTCAACTAAACTTGTTGTGATAATCTTTTTTTTTTTAAGTTGCTAAGAGAGTAGATCTTAAAAGTTCTCATCACAAGAAAAAAGTTTATGTGAGGTTATGGATGTTAACTAAACCTATTGTGATAATCATTTAGCAATAAATACATATAGTAAATCTTTAGGGTGTATATACCTTAAATGAATACAGTGTTATATATCAATTATATCTCAATACAACTGGGGGGAGGTAGGACTTCCCTGGTGGTGCAGTGGTTAAGAATACACCTGCCAATGCAGGCAACAGGGTTCAAGCCCTGGTCCAGGAAGATCCCAAATGCCGAGGATCAACTAAGCCCGCAAACCACAACTACTGAGCCCACGTGCCACAACTACTGAACCCCACGTACCTAGAGCCCATGAGCTGCAACAAGACAAGCCGCTGTAACAAGACAAGCCACTGCATTGAGAAGCCCGTGCACTGCAACAAAGAGTAGCCCCCTCTTGCTACAACTAGAGAAAGCCCGTGCAGCAACAAAGGCACAATGCAGCCAAAAATAAATAAATTTTTAAAAAATCTTGGGGGGGTGATGAAGAAAAGGATAATTTTAAAGTTTTTTTAGGAGATTAGTTCAAGATGGCAGAGTAGAAGAACATGCTGTCACTCCCTCTTGTGAGAACACTGGAATCACAACTAACTGCTGAACAGTCATCGACAGGAAGACACTGGAACTCACCAAAAAAAATACCCCACATCCAAAGACAAAGGAGAAGCCACAATGAGATGGTAGGAGGGGCACAATCACAGTAAAATCAAATCCCATAACTGCTGGGTTGGTGACCCACAAACTGGAGAACACTTATACCACAGAAGTCCACCCACTGGAGTGACAGTTCTGAGCCCCACATCAAGTTTCCAAAGGTGGGAGTCCAGCAATGGGAGTAGGAATTCCTAGAGAATCAGCCTTTGAAGGCTAGCGGGATTTGACTGCAGGACTTCAACAGGACTGGGGTAAACAGAGACTCCACTCTTGGAGGGCACACACAAAGTAGTGTGCACATCAGGACCCAGGGGAAGGAGGAGTGACCCCATAGAGACTGAACCAGACCTACCTGCTAGTGTTGGAGGGTCTCCTGCAGAGGTGGGGGGTGGCTCTGTCTCACTGTGAGGACAAGGACACTGACAGCAGAAGTTCTGGGAAGTATTCCTTAGCGGGAGCCCTCCCAGAGTCTGCCATTAGCCCCACAACGAGCCTGGGTAGGCTCCAGTGTTGGGTCCCCTCAGGCCAAACAACCAACAGGGAGGGGACCCAGCCCCACCCATCAGCAGACAAGCAGATTAAAGTTTTACTGAGCTCTGCCCACCAGAGCAACAGCCAGCTCTACCCACTACCAGTCCCTCCCATCAGGAAACTTGGACAAGCCTCTTAGATAGCCTCATCCACCAGAGGGCAGACAGCAGAAGCAAGAGGAACTACAATCCTGCAGCCTGTGGAACAGAAACCACATTCATAGAAAGATAGACAAGATGAAAAGGCAGAGGGCTATGTACCAGATGAAGAACAAGATAAAACCCCAGAAAAACAACTAAATGAAGTGGAGATAGGCAACCTTCCAGAAAAAGAATTCAGAATAATGATAGTGAAGATGATTCGGGACCTCGGAAAATGGAGGCAAAGATCGAGAAGATGCAAGAAATGTTTAACAAACATCTAGAAGAATTAAAGAACAAACAAACAGAGATGAACACTACAATAATTGAAATGAAAAATACACTACAAGGAATCAATAGCAGAATAACTGAGGCAGAAGAACGGAGAAGTTACCTGGAAGACAGAATGGTAGAATTCACTGCTGTAGAACAGAATAAAGAAAAAAGAATGAAAAGAAATGAAGACAGCCTAAGAGACCTCGGGGACAACATTAAACACAACATTTGCATTATAGGGGTCCCAGAAGAAGAAGAGAGAGAGAAAGGATCTGAGAAAATATTTGAAGAGATTACAGTTGAAAACTTCCCTAACATGGGAACGGAAATAGCCACCGAAGTCCAGGAAGCACAGAGAGTCCCATACAGGATAAACCCAAGGATAAACATGCCGAGACACATAGTAATCAAATTGGCAAAAATTAAAGACAAAGAAAATTATTGAAAACAGCAAGGGAAAAATGACAAATAAAATACAAGGGAATTCCCGTTGGGTTAACAGCTGATTTCTCAGCAGAAACTCTACAAGCCAGAGGGAGAGGCATGATATACTTAAAGTGATGAAAGGAAAAAACCTACAACCAAGATTACTCTACCCGGCAAGGATCTCACTCAGATTTGATGGAGAAATCAAAAGCTTTACAGACAAGCAAAAGCTAAGAGAATTCAGCACCACCAAACCAGCTCTACAACAAATGCTAAAGGAACTTCTCTAAGTGGGAAACACAAGAGAAGAAAAGGACCTACAAAAACAAACCCAAAACGATTAAGAAAATGGTCATAGGAACATACATATCGATAATTACCTTAAATGTGAATGGATTAAATACTCCAACCAAAAGACACAGGCTTCCTGAATGGATACAAAAACAAGACTCATATAGATGCTGTCTACAAGAGACCCACTTCAGACCTAGGGACACATACAGACTGAAAGTGAGGGGTTGAAAAAGGTATTCCATGCAAATGGAAATCAAAAGAAAGCTGGAGTAGCAATACTCAATCAGATAAAATACACTTTAAAATAATGTTACAAGAGACAAGGAAGGACACTACATAATGATCAACCCAAGAAGAAGATATAACAATTATAAATATACATGCACCCAACATGGGAGCACCTCAATACATAAGGCAACTGTTAACAGCTATAAAAAAGGAAATCAACAGTGACACAATAATAGTGGGAGACTTTAACACCTCACTTACACCAATGGACAGATCATCCAAACAGAAAATTAATAAGGAAACACAAGCTTTAAATGACACAATAGACCAGATAGATTTCATTGATATTTATAGGACCTTCCATCCAAAAACAGCAGATTACACTTTCTTCTCAAGTGTGCATGGAACATTCTCCAGGATAGATTACATCTTGGGTCACAAATCAAGCCTCAATAAATTTAAGAAAATTGAAATCATATCAAGCATCTTTTCTGACCACAAGACTATGAGATTAGAAATAAGTTACAGGAAAAAAATGAAAGAAACACAAACACATGGAGGCTAAACAATACGTTACTAAATAACCAAGCGGTCACTGAAGAAATCAAAGAGGAAATCAAAAAATACATAGAGACAAATGACAATGAAAACATGACGATCCAAAACCTATGGGATGCAGCAAAAGCAGTTCTAAGAGGGAAGTTTATAGCTATACAAGCCTACCTCAAGAAACAAGAAAAATCTCAAATAAACAATCTAACATTACACCTAAAGGAACTAGAGGAAGAAGAACAAGCAAAACCCAAAATTAGCAGAAGGAAAGAAATCATAAAGATCAGAGAAAAAATAAATGAAATAGAAACAAAAAAAATCAATAGCAAAGAGCAATAGAACTGAAAGCTGGTTCTCTGAGAAGGTAAACTAAATTGATAAACCATTAGCCAGACTCATCAAGAAAAAGAGGGAGAGGACTCAATAAAATTAGAAATGAAAAAGGAGAAGTTACAACAGGGACTGCAGAAATACAAAGCATCCTAAGAGACTACTACAGGCAACTCTATGCCAATAAAATGGACAACCTGGAAGAAATGGACAAATTCTTAGAAAGGTATAACCTCCCAAGACTGAAACAGGAAGAAATAGAAAATATGAACAGACCAATCACAAACAGTGAAATTGAAACTGTGATTAAAAATCTTCCAGCAAACAAAAGTCCAGGACCAGCTGGCTTCACAGGTGAATTCTATCAAACATTTAGAGAAGAGCTAACACCCATCGTTCTCAAACTCTTGCAAACAATTGCCGAGGAACACTCCCAAACTCATTCTATGAGGCCACCATCACCCTGATACCAAAACCAGACAAAGATACTACAAAAAAAGAAGATTACAGACCAATATCACTGATGAATATAGATGCAAAAATCCTCAACAAAATACTAGCAAACAGAATCCAACAACACATTAAAAGGATCATACACCATGATCAAGTGGGATTTATCCCAGGGATGCAAGGATTCTTCAATATATGCAAATCAATCAATGTAATACACCATATTAACAAACTGAAGAATAAAAACCATATGATCATCTCAATAGATGCAGAAAAAGCTTCTGACAAAATTCAACACCCATTTGTGATAAAAACTCTCCAGAAAGTGGGCATAGAGGGAACCTAGCTCAACATAATAAAGGCCATATATGACAAACCCACAGCAAACATCATTCTCAATGGTGAAAAACTGAAATCTTTCCTCTCAGATCAGGAATAAGACAAGGATGTCCACTCTCACCATTATTATTCAACATAGTTTTGGAAGTCATAGCCACAGCAATCAGAGAAGAAAAAGAAATAAAAGGAATACAAATTGGAAAAGAAGTAAAACTGTCACTGTTTGCATATGACATGATACTATACATAGAGAATCCTAAAGATGCCACCAGAAAACTACTAGAGCTAATCAATGCATTTGGTAAAGTTGCAGGATACAAAATTAATGCACAGGGATTCTCTAGTGGTGCAGTGGTTGAGAGGCCACAACAGTGAGAGGCCCATGTACCACCAAAAAAAAAATTAATGCACAGAAATCTCTTGCATAGCTATACACTAGTGATGAAAAATCTGAAGGAGAAATTAAGGACACACTCCCATTTACCAGTGCAAGAAAAAGAATTAAATACCTAAGAATAAACCTACCTAGGGAAACAAAAGAGCTGTATGCAGAAAACTATAAGACACTGATGAAAGAAATTAAAGATGATACCAACAGATGGAGAGATATACCATGTTCTTGGATTGGAAAAATCAATATTGTGAAAATGACTATACTACCCAAAGCAATCTACAGATTCAATGCAATCCCTATCAAATTACCGATGGCATTTTTTTACAGAACTAGAACAAAAAATCTTAAAATTTGTATGGATACAAAAAAGGCCCCGAATAGCCAATGCAGTCTTGAGGGAAGAAAACGGAGCTGGAGGAATCAGACTCCCTGACTTCAGACTCTACTACAAAGCTACAGTAATCAAGAAAATATGGTACTGGCACAAAAACAGAAACATAGATGAATGGAACAAGATAGAAAGCCCAGAGATAAACCCACGCACTTATGGTCAACTAATCTAGGACAAAGGAGGCAAGGACATACAATGGAGAAAAGACAGTCTCTTCAATAAGTGGTGCTGGGAAAACTGGACAGCTACATGTAAAAGAATAAAATTAGAACACTACCTAACACCATACACAAAAATAAACTCAAAATGGATTAAAGACCTAAATGTAAGACCGGACACCATAAAACTCTTAGAGGAAAACACAGGAAGAACACTCTTTGACATAAATCACAGCAAGATCTTTTTTGACCCACCTCCTAGAGTAATGGAAATAAAACAAAAATAAACAAATGGGATCTAATGAAACTTCAAAGCTTTTGCACAGCAAAGGAAACCGTAAACAAGACAAAAAGACAACCCTCAGAATGGGAGAAAATATTTGCAAACGAATCAACGGACAAAGGATTAATCACCAAAATATATAAACAGCACATGCAGCTCAATATTAAAGAAACAAACAACCCAATCCAAAAATGGGCAGAAGACCTAAATAGACATTTCTCCAAAGAAGACATACAGATGGCCAAGAAGCACATGAAAAGCTGCTCAACATCACTAATTATTAGAGAAATGCAAATCAAAACTACAATGAGGTATCACCTCACACCAGTTAGAATGGACATCATCAGAAAATCTACAAGCAACAAATGCTGGAGAGGGTGTGGAGAAAAGGGAACCCTCTTGCACTGTTGGTGGGAATGTAAATTGATACAGTCACTATGGAGAACAGTATGGAAGTTCCTTAAAAAACTAAAAATAGAATTACCATATGATCCAGCAATCCCACTACTGGGCATATACCCAGAGAAAACCATAATTCAAAAAGACACATGCACCCTAATGTTCCTTGCAGCACTATTTACAATAGCCAGGTCATGGAAGCAACCTAAATGCCCATCGACAGACGAATGGATAAAGAAGTGGTACATATATACAATGGAATGTTACTCAGCCATAGAAAGGAACGAAATTGGGTCATTTGTAGAGATGTGGATGTATCTAGAGACTGTCATACAGAGTGAAGTAAGTCAGAAAGAAGGACAAATATCGTATATTAACGCATGTATGTGGAACCTAGAAAAATGGTACATGAACAGGTTTGCAGGACAGAAATTGAGACACAGATGTAGAGAACAAACATATGCACACCAAGGGGGGAAAGCCACGGTAGGGTGGGGATGGTGGTGTGCTGAATTGGGCGATGGAGTTGACATGTATACACTGATGTGTATAAAATGGATGACTAATAAGAACCTTCTGTAAAAAAAAATGAATAAAATTAAATTTAAAAAATAATTTTTTTAAAAAGGTTCAGGAGACTTGAGACTAAAAACTTATTTTTGTAATCTCAGAGTATATATATATATATGTGTGTGTGTGTGTGTGTGTGTGTGTGTGTGTGTGTGTGTGTGTGTGTGTGACTGGGATGAAAAAGATACAGAATTTTTTTACAAGTCCCCAGGCAACCAAAATAAAACTCTAAACTGAAACATGGTATATATCTAAGAGGCCTTTTACTGAAAAAGTATCTACCAAGAAAATGTGAATAATGCTGAATTGAGAGTTACTGGAAGCCCCACACAGTAAGGCAAGCAGGACAGTGTTGGCCCAGGAAGTAGTAGGAGGTGTGATTTGCAAGGGGTGCCCAGGGTTCTCAGTGGCACCAACAGGGAGAAAGCCTTCTTTGATCATCAGGATATAAAAAGTGGAAAAAAGAAAAGAGCCCTGAACAATTTGTGAGTGAAGCAATTTGACCATCAATATAGGAGGTGTTTGCCCCATGAAATTGCTGTTGGCTGAGGAATAAGGCTTTGATAAGTCTAGGAACTCATTTTGTATAAATGTCCATATTTTATTTAAACTACTTTGCAAGAGACTACTCTTCCCATTCATAGAGAAAGGAAAAGTAGAGTTAATGATCCTAAACAAGAACCCAAAATTTCAATTACTCTAGATTGGTACCCAACTACTTAAGCTTGGGAAAGAAATGAATTATATATCTCATGCTGTCCAAATCTGTGGGAGAGCAAGGTATCCCACGGGAGGATTTTACTCCATTAAGCTTTGTTACAATCCATAAGACTAACCAATCGGTGTGTGTGTGTGTGTGTGTGTGTGTGTGTATGTGTGTGTGTGTGTGTGTGTGTGTGTGTGTGTGATGTTTGGGTGAAAATAGTGCAAAAATACTGCATGCAGAAGCAGTTTGAGGTTTCACAATTTGTTGTGGATAAGTCATGGCTTGGATGATAAACCTACTGATAATTTTGGTTTGGTTGTCTTAGCATTTCCTAGGGCCCACGAGAGATTGGGATAAAATTACTATGGAAAGTTGAAATTAATAATAAAATGTATTCTTTCAATAGCAGGGGCTTTGGGTTTTGTTTTTCTTCTTTTTATTCCAAGTATGGAAATGGGATAAAATTTTTTTCTGGCACAGTGCTTAACTCCACTTCTTTGATGGGTAATTTTCACCTCAAAAACATCAAAGGTTTTCCCACCCCATCTAAAACTGGAAAATTTGTAACTTATGTTTTCAGAGACTTTGAATTATAAACTACATCCAGCTGTAGGAGCAATGTGGAAATGGACTGATCACAGTTTGAAAAAATCAAGCTAGACCAACAAAATCTCTAGCCAAAAACTCTATTTGATTTAACTATCCCATTGGTATTATGAGTTATTAAAAAATGAAGAGTCTCTCTGGCTGCAGAATAAGTATACCAATTCCCCACTTCCTTCCATTTTTGGAAATTTCTCAGAAATGTAAATGCACAGAGGGAGAAAATATAATAAATATGCTCCCTTGGTGAGAATGAAGGAAAAGTTAGGCAGTAAATAACTCAGTGAGTTCATTGTGAATTCTTAAAACCTCTCTTTCAGGATCATACTCTTTTAAATGCAAACTCAAAGCACAAAAAAGGAAGTTCATCTCAGATTTGTCATTTATGACAGCAGTGTGGAAGGATTAATAAATGTTATGAGACTTCCTGAAGAATAAAGACACTTTTCAGAGTGAATAAAAAGTACTCTTAATAGATACAAATCCCATTTTCATCAACATAAGTTTTGAATTTCCCCCAAGGTGAATAGAGGGATAAAGGAGACAGCCAGGATAACTAGTTGGTTGTTTTATTGTAGTATATACTCCAACACGAATGGCAGTTCAAGGGTTCAGTTTTCAGTATTAACTGACATTGTACCTTCTTCATCTCCACACTCCCTGTTTCTAACTCCTTCTCCCTTCTAACCAAGTTGATGCTTGAGAAGTGAAGCTGGGAATGCTTGCTGCAAACATCCGCATATATTCTATACGTAGGTTTTTGAGGTGTGTAGCATAGAGAAGTTTTGCAAACCTCTGGTCCACATAATGGTTATCCCTGTGGCCTGGGATCCTTGCATCAACATTCTCATCTCTACTGAGGCTCTGTTGGCAAATAGAATGAGGCTTGCTAGTTGATTGTGATTTAAGCCTGTGGTCTCAGATGGAGGACCCCTGGAGCTCTCTTCTTCTTTTATATTCTTCATGATTTAGCATCACTGAAACCCAACTGAGATTCTCCCTGGCTACATGGGACTTTTACTTGCTTACTTTGGGATGCATCTGCAGCTGATTCATAATTGTCTCTATTCACTTCAGAATATTTGCTAGCATGTACCATTCAAATTTCTGCATAAATCCTCCTAGGACATTTTCTTGTGCATATTTCAATTATTTGGGGATTATTCCAAATTATGTAGAGCCCAATAAGAAGATCTGCTAGAGTATGACTGAGGTTGGTCTGGGGCTGAAAGGCTCGGTTATCTAAAACACATTCTTGAAGTGCCAGTACACCATTTTATTGCATATCTGTCTCTTCTGTAATCTTTCTTGAAATTGATATGTCTGGATTCATTAACCCTGTTCCCACTCAGGAGAAAACTGAATTGGGTTAAGCTGGTAAAGGAGTGACTGTGAGTGATATTTCCTGTTTATATATAAGTAAAGCAACAGATAAAACAGCTTAGTGGATAGAATCCATATAGTCAACTTTTGTATACATATTTTTTATCATGATATAATCTATATGGCATAAAATGCACAATTTTAAAGTGTACAATTCAGTAGCTTTCTAGCATATTCACAAAGTTGTGCAACCATCACCACTGTTTAGTTTCATAACATTTTCATCATCCTAGACTTCTTTTTGACCTCAAAAAAGTACTTTTGCTTTGCAGTGGCTTAAGAAGAAGATAATGTTGTAGACAGAATAATGCACCCCACCCCAAGTGTCTATATCCTAATCCCCAGAGCCTATGCAGGTGTTAGGTTACATGGAAAAGGGAGATTAAGATTGCAGGTGGAGAGTCTTCCCTAGTGGGGCAGTGGTTAAGAATACGCCTGCCGGGCTTCCCTGGTGGCGCAGTGGTAGGGAGTCCACCTGCCGATGCAGGGGACACGGGTTCGTGTCCCGATCAGGGAAGATCCCACATGCCACAGAGTGGCTGGGCCTGTGAGCCATGGCCGCTGAGCCTGCGTGTCCAGAGCCTGTGCTCCACAATGGGAGAGGCTGCAACAGTGAGATGCCCGCTTACCGCTTAAAAAAAAAAGAGTATGCCTGCCAATGCAGGGGACATGGGTTTGAGCCCTGGTCCAAGAAGATCCCACATACTGCGGAGCAACTAAGCCCATGCGCCACAACTACTGAGCCTGCGCTCCAGAGCCCGCAAGCCACAATTGCTGAAGCCCGTGCGCCTAGAACCTGTGCTCAGCAATAAAGACAAGCCACCACAATGAGAAACCCATGCACCGCAAGGAAGACTAGCCGCTGCTCGCCTCAACTAGAGAAAGCCCGCGCACAGCAACGAAGACCCAATGCAGCCAAAATATAAAAAATAAAAATAAAAATAAAAGATTGCAGGTGGAATTAAGGTTGCTAGTCAGCTAACCTTGAGATGGGGAGATTTTCCCAGATTATCTGTATGGTCCCAGTGTAATCATGAATGCCCTTTAAAGTGAAAAAGAGAATCAGAAGACTCTTTGGCAAAGTCACAGAAGGAGATGTAATGACAGAAGCAGAGGTCAGAATGTTGCAGTTGCTGATTTGAAGATGGCCGGAGAGGCCAGGAGCCAAGGAATGCAGGTGACCTGTAGAAGCTGAAAAAGATAAGGAAACATATTCGTCCCTAGAGCCTCTAAAAAGAACGCAGCCTTGCCAACATGTTGGTTTTTGTCCAGCAAGGCCCATTTTTTGACTTCTGACCTGTAAGATAATACATTCATGTCGCTTTTAGCCACTAAGTTTGTGGTAGTTTATATAGGAAACTAATACAGATGGGGAAGGATAGTAGTTGGGAGAATGAAGAAAGGAGGAAGAGAAAGGGAGAGAGACACCATGAGGTACTGTTTGCATATCTAGCCCGTTTGATGATGTCCCAGACTGAGTGCTGGCTTTGTCATTCACTTGATCCTATTGATCTTTGAAAGAGTGGTTGAGAGTAGAGGCACTTTTCTCATATGCTTGTAGGTCACGTGATGTGCTTTGCCTGGTTAGAGTTTAGGAACTCCACTGTTCCTAATGGTGAAGTAAACGGACTAGAATTTTGACTGGTCTTTAGAGTTTACTGAGTCTCTCAGAAGCTGTTAGGAAATTGAGCTTGTTAGTCAAGGAGAACAAAGAGCTGCACACCTCCATCCCCACCTATTGACTCCATTTCAGGTGAAGCTAACTGCACGAGAGAAACCCCTGACATCAAGAGGGAGTCAGGTAAGTAACTCGATTATTGCACTGTGACTCAGTTCACCAACTGTTTAAAACCTGAAATCTGACAAACTTTAAAAGTAAAAGGCACATGAATACTGATGTAATGTGCTTCTCATTTCTTTTTGAGAAAATTTAAAAGGTTTTGTAAAATCTGGTGTTAGTTATTTTTTTCTAAAAGCAAAAAATGAAATTAATCTTGGAATTCTTTATATTCACTTTCAAAAATATGTTAAGTATTCAATTATGCATCAAGATATCTTACTTTGCCAAAATTTCGGCAACAGCTGGAAATGCAACAGAAAATATAAGAAAGCTAATTTCTCCTAACTGTTGGCTTGAATAAATACAATGCTGGTGAAAGCTCTGAACTGACACATTTGTGGCCTGCAGCTTTAATATTGTCTTTGAAGACACGGTAAAGACTGTGTCACCTCAGCTGCCTTTGATTTGGCTTCCAAATTGGGAGCCCTGTGCAGTGCTCATACCTAGTGTCTCTGATCCTAAATCCTTAGCCTGAGAGCCATGTTGTTGGGTAGTCTTCCTTTGAGATTAGAGGGGATAACCTATGGTTATTTTCACAAGCTGCCAGTCTGCAACAGAGTCATACTGGTAAAAGTGTGGCTCTAGGGCTGTCTCCTAAGTATCCCACAGTACTGGGGCCCTGAGGTCCCAGAGGATTCTCACCCATAATAGCTTAAGAAATTTATTGGAAAGATATTGGGATTTGTTACAGAATGAAAGGAATAGCTGCAGGAGAATCTCAGCAATTGGAACTGGTAACCTAATACCTCCAAAGTGTTCTCTTTTTATGTCTATCACTCTTCCTCAGCCTATCTCTCATCTTTGCTGATCTTTGCTTGGCTTCAACCTCTCCCATAGCAAACAGGCTTTTGCCTCATGGCAGGAGGAGAAAATGAGTGCCAGAAACTCTGGTATCACATCCTCACAGCTCAAATCCAAGAAGAGGAAAAAATTCTCTTCCTCTTGACTGGGGTTAGAAGACTCCTGGGGAAGGCCTCACGAATGGATTGTCTCCACTTGGGACACATGCTCAGAAAGATTGGAGACTAAGATTATCTCAGCCTGTGTCATGTGTCCATCCCATGGTCAGGATACTCTGAGTCTGTTACAGGGATAAATGGAAGGCAAGTTTGTTGATTAGATATTGGAAGGACTTTTCCAATGAAATGACTACAAAAGCTAAATAATATTGAATACTTAATGGTCACCATGTTAAATGAGTTGTTGAGATGGCAAGAAAATAAGGAATCTACAAAAGGCAGAAACAAAGTGAAAGAAGGAATCCCAAGGAATGATTTAGCCTGAAAGAATTTGTCCAACTCTGGTGATCTAGTTCTTCAAACAGACATGCAGGGTTAAGGAAACAAAGGATTGCAGGAACCCAGGCTAACAGCAACAGAGCTGTTATCAAAGGATGAAGACAGGGAAAGGTTACCAGAACCCAAAAGAAGAAAGAATCATAAAGAGTAGGACATCTCAAGAGGAGCAAGACCTTAGTTGAGGAACATAGCACTTGCAGGAAAGAATCCAGTTGAATAATTAGCCTCAATCTCATTCCCTGATCTCCACATGAGTGTTGATCAAATCCTGAAGCCAGAAGGTTTGGGAGCTCTGTTGAAGTAATTCATAATCCGTTTAGCCACATAGGACAGATTATAAGGTAGATCTGTAGGAACAAACAGTAGATGTTCAGAACATATATGTCCTAATTGGCCTGCTTCTAACCTTCCCCCTTTCCCACCTCTTCACAGTAACCAGAATGATCTTTCAAAATAAAATTCACCTCCTACCATAACCCCGATTAAACCCTTAGGGTCTTCCCATTTTTACCTTGAGTTCCACAATGAATAATCTCCATACCTTGTCCTTCAAGGTTCAGTAAACATAATTTGGATTCTACCCACTCTCCAACTTATCCAGTTTCACTTTTTCCCTTAAAGTTTTACACTTACTATTCCATCTTTTGGGGAATCTTTTCCTTGACTTTTCGTATGTCTAGCTTCCTTACAGCCATCAAGTCTCAGCATAAATGTCAGTTCCTCAGAGAAGTCTTCATGACCACCCAATTGCAATGCTGAGTTATTTCCTTAATAACACATAATACATTGTGCAGTTATGTTATTTATTCACTTGTCTGCCTGCCTATAATCTGCCTTGCATAGTACAACATAGATCCATGAAGATGAGGAATTTTCTTATTTTATTCACCATTGTATCCCCAGTTACTGTACTGGTGCTTGGCACCAAGTAGGTGGTAAGGAATTATTTGTTGAATGAATGAAGGAATGGTTCCTTGTCAAAATAATCATCTTCAGAACCCCATACTGTGTGTCAATCATTTATTAATATTACTAATTTCTCTATGTGCTTCGTCACCGTGATTGTGCTGATATTAAGTAGTCATCTGTTTCAAACTGACAAAGACTCACTAGAAATAGCACCCTAGAAATCCTTCAAGACTAAGAAATGTAGTACAGTTCTTCAGGGAGTTTTTTGGAGGAGAGACTGAGCAAACACAATGCTCTTGCTTGGGCTCTAAAGAAGCAGCAAAAGCAGAGGCTCAGATACAATGATCTTCAGTGAATTTCCTAAGAAAAGGAAAAATCAAGGAAAATTTGCAGGATCAGAATACCTGCTGTTGAGAACATGGAAATCATGTATGTATTCTATGACTATTGTGAAAGCCCAGCCTCACACTAGAGCATTATCAAAGTGTCAGTAAAGGGCTCTTTTCCTTCCCAAGCAACAAGAATATAGAAGGGGAGAGGAAGTCCCCTTTCTCCTGCTGTGTAGAAAACCAATCATAGAAAGGTGGCATAATTAGAACTTCTACAAGTCAATTTATTTGGTCAACAGCCTCACAGATCAAAGCAGTGTTGCTCATGGAAAGTGGGCCAAGGGGAAATATATTAACCATGTACACAGATAACTGATTAGTAATAGAATGAAGGTCTTCACTCAAATTTGTCATTTCACTCTTGGAACCACAGCACAATAAAACAATCTAAAAATGAAACAGAATAAAATAACTTTTTAATATTTCATCATGGTTACACCATACAAATGTATAAGCCTAAATGATATATAATAATGTCAATAAAGAGGATACACAGTTAATCAATTTCCTTCTCAATCCCATTACCCTTATGAAGTTATTCAATAGACCCTTATATACTCTGTGGACTGATAGGTGTGCTAATCTGGGCAGCTAACTCTTAGCCTTGAATCCAAGGTAATTCTGATCATGCCATGCCCTTGGACCTGCCATGCCCTAAGGACAAGGCATTCCATACTGAAGCTGACAGCACTAATAATGAATATCCAACACAGGTCAGTGGATTTTTGTCAAAACCTCTTGACCTAATGCAGAGGGATGCTTGGTGCCTTCATGGTAGAGGCATTTCCCAGAAGCCTGGGAAGAAGATCAGGGATATTAAACTTTTTGTTTTCAATTTATTCTGGGCAGGGCAAAGGCAAGTCTTGAACTCTTATCTCTCTTTGAATATTCTATATTCTTCGTTGAATATTCAGAGACTTGAGGCTCAGAGGGATGTATGACTACAAGTGCCCTTTGGGCACTCCAGCAGAAATTTCCTGACTGACTTCCCAAACCTATAATTTCCTTCAGAAGAACAGATGATATCTTCTTCCTGACTTGACCACAGTCCAGTCAAAGCATTTGGGAAGAACATAATGCCATTCTTGATGTTTTAAGTGGTCAAAATCATATGCAAGACTTTGACTTCAAGTTAGTTTGGCCTAGGTCTTCATTCATTCTCCACTTACTAAATCATTCATTCAGTTGGCTGACCAACAAATACATGCTGAGAGCTGCTTTATCTGCAATAGAGGATATAGTGAGTGATGGACAGCCTCCATTTAATGGGAGAATTATAAACGTCATACATACAACAAGGCCATATATAAGTACAGACATTGCTGTTGATCCTGCCAATGGGGAGAGATGACTGCAAATAGAGCAGTAAAGGAAGATTCAACTGAAAAGAAAAAAAAAAGATACCAGGGATCCACTTGGACAGGTGATTAACATGTGGATACAGAGGAAAAAACAACAGATAAACAAGGTGCAGAAGAGTGCTAAGGCATGAATACACTGTCAGACCTGCTGCAGAGGGTTCTGATGTGGGCATAACAGAGGACATTATTGGAAATGTGTGTTTCAACCAGACTGCAAATCCTTGAATGCCAATTTGGGCTTAATCTTCTAAATAACAGGGAAATTCTAAGTGTTCTTGAATAAAGGAATTATAATATCTTTGAACTAGAAATGCCTTTAGAAGTCTAAGTAGTGCTCTCAGAAGACTGATATGAAAATGGGTGGCTGGCTAAATTAGAGAACAGAGCCTGTAAGTGAGGAGATAAGACAGGTGGTAAGGGCTTAAACCTAGAGTGGTAACTTCAGAAGTGAAAAGAAGGAGTCTAATATGAGAGGAGTTCTGAAGTAAGAATTGACCGTCTTTAATGACAGGTCATGAGAAGGAGTCTAAGATAACTCCGAAGTTTCAACCCTAGGTGAACACAACTATGGTGGTATTCACCATTAGAGAAGTCTGTTGGGAGGGGTGGGGTTGAGGGTAGATGATGATGATACTTATAGTTAAGTTCAGGATGTCCCACTGCATTTCCACTAAGTGGTTGGATTTTATGACTGGAATCCAGAAGTGTTCAAAGCTAGGGATGTGGATTTGGAAGTCATTTGAGTAGAGGATTCTGCCAGTATTGAAATTATGGTCTGAGAATAGCCACTGACTTCTGAGAAGCCACAGATATTGTGGCTCTCTTATGTGGACACACAAGAAGATTATTCCCTATGGTTTTTTTTATCCCGAGAGAGAAGAGTAGGCACAGTATACTCCACAATTAGTACTTTGCATTAGAAATCACAATAAATATAATAAAGTCCGTACATATAATATCAAACAGTAAGGCCTATTCTTATTTGTCTTTGCATTCCCTGTGCCTTGCACACAGTATGTGGCCCCCCAAAAACTTGTTGATTAAGTTAAAATAAAAGCTGGCTTTTAAGATAGTTAATATACCTTTTTTAAAATTTTTATTTTATTTATTTTTTATATAGCAGGTTCTTATTAGTCATCAATTTTATACACATCAGTGTATACATGTCAATCCCAATCACCCAATTCATCACACCTCCCCCCTCCCCCCACCACTTTCCCCCCTTGGTGTCCATATGTTTCTTCTCTACATCTGTGTCTCAATTTCTGCCCTGTAAGCCGGTTCATCTGTACCATTTTTCTAGGTTCCACATACATGCGTTAATATATGATATTTGTTTTTCTCTTTCTGACTTACTTCACCCTGTATGACAGTCTCTAGATCCGTTCACACCTCAACAAATGACACAAATTCATTCCTTTTTATGGCTAAGTAATATTCCATTGTATATATGTACCACTTCTTTATCCATTCGTCTGTCGATGGGCATTTAGGTTGCTTCCATGACCTGGCTATTGTAAATAGTGCTGCAAGGAACATTGGGGTGCATGTGTCTTTTTGAATTATGGTTTTCTCTGGGTATATGCCCAGTAGTGGGATTGCTGGATCATATGGTAATTCTATTTTTAGTTTTTTAAGGAACCTCCATACTGTTCTCCATAGTGGCTGTATCAATTTACATTCCCACCAACAGTGCAAGAGGGTTCCCTTTTCTCCACACCCTCTCCAGCATTTGTTGCTTGTAGATTTTCTGATGACGTCCATTCTAACTGGTGTGAGGTGATACCTCATTGTAGTTTTGATTTGCATTTCTCTAATAATTAGTGATGTTGAGCAGCTTTTTATGTGCATCTTGGCCATCTGTATGTTATCTTTGGAGAAATGTCTATTTAGGTCTTCTGCCCATCTATTGACTGGGTTGTTTGTTTTTTTTAATATTGAGCTGCATGAGCTGTTTATATATTTTGGAGATTAATCCTTTGTCCGTTGATTCGTTTGCAAATATTTTCTCCCATTCTGAGGGTTGTCTTTTTGTCTTGTTTACGGTTTCCTTTGCTGTGCAAAAGCTTTGAAGTTTCATTAGGTCCCATTTGTTTATTTTTTGTTTTTATTTCAATTTCTCTAGGAGGTGGATCAAAAAAGATCTTGCTATGATTTATGTCAAAGAGTGTTCGTCCTATGTTTTCCTCTAAGAGTTTTATAGTGTCGGTCTTACATTTAGGTCTCTAATCCATTTTGAGTTTATTTTTGTGTATGGTGTTAGGGAGTGTTCTAATTTTATTATTTTACATGTAGCTGTCCAGTTTTCCAAGCACCACTTATTGAAGAGACTGTCTTTTCTCCATTGTATGTCCTTGCCTCCTTTGTCATAGATTAGTTGACCATAGGTGCGTGGGTTTAAAAGACGTTAGGAAGGGTTTACAGTGCTCAGTTTTTATCCTAAGTACTTTTTGCTGAGAATTTAGTAAAAAGCCCACAAAAATTAGAAAAACTCTGGTTATTTTTTTTTCCAAAAGGAATTAAAAATATGAGAATTCTTCCTTTTATAGATTAATTCATCATTAGTAAGAGTTTTGGAGACCAAAAAAATCAACCTTGAATCCTTAGTGTTACTGTTAATCTTCTAAGGCAGTACTAGTTAGTTCTATGCCATAAAACTTTGGGCCAGCTTATATATTCTTTTTATTTGTCCTCTAAATCATAGAATCAAAATTTTAGAACTGGAAAAATCTTAGTGCTTATCCACTTTCAATGTTAAAAATTTAGAATTCTAGTAATTGTTTAACAAGTCTTATCTCCTGTGTCTTACCTCTCAAACCCAAACTGGACATTTGTAAAGTCTATATTGTTTGCTTGTTTGAAAACCCCTGTATTAGCAGTGTATTCAATACATGTTATTTAACAAACACTTGTTGACTTGTATGCAAGTCTGCCAGACAAGCCCTAAACATATAAACACACAGACACATACATACATACACACACATATGCAATACACACACTATAACTTGCTCAAAATAGGGATTAGAAAGTCTTTGGGGGTGGGTATTAATTAAACTATAGTAAAATATTGTCGGTGTCAGTGAAGGTCCTAGACTTTCTGGAGAGCAAGGTAGCAAAGGAAATGCTATTTTTCATGTGAACTTTTCTGAAAGAATTGCCAAGATTGAAAAAACAATGGTAAATGATTGGGTTTACAACTTGTCATTGGAAAATTTTGCCCATATATGCTCATTTACTATTTTTATTTTTTATTTTTTAATTTACCAGTGTCTCCACAGATTACTCTAGAAGTAGCAAGTTGACGGTTTCTCAAAGGGATCCTCTCAGTTACAACAGCAAAGACAGTGGCTCTCCCAAGCACGAGGCTAGGTTTCTGTTCCCTTCCATTGAGGAATGCATCAGACAAAATGAAAAGCAGTTTTACAGAGTAAACATTAAGTTGTTGTCCTTCTGATGTATATTGAACATATACATACAAAAAATGCTCAGAGGGTATGAAAATTCTTCAGAAGGACCTGTGAATTTAATAAGCACAACTTCAGACAAAGCATTCACAGGCTCTCATATTAGACTGCAGAATCAAATAAGGCAAAGGCCAGCAGACATGCATTCTAATGGCTCAGGCTGACTAGTGTTCATTTTATGGTCCTGCTCTGCCCTGCTGTGGGAATGCTGAGAAGTGCATGAGGGGACAGTGCTCAGAACTTGGAATCAGCAAAAATAAATGCCTTTAGTCAGAGAAATAAGCAGAGCACAAAGGAGAAAACAGAGGCTTCTCTTTTAATCAGAAATTCACACTAAATATTCATATTTTCTGAGTATAGTGTTAATGGATGCAAAAAGATAAAATATAAATGACTTAGAGGAAAAATGATTTGCAAAATGTCAGATGGTTTTTAACTCATCCACCTGTAAAGTTGAATTTAATGTTCAACTTATCTTCTAATTTTCCCAAGGTGAAATGTTGTTTGATGGTATACAAAACATGGTATGGGTTTAAATATTAAAAGTAGGGACATGGGGCTTCTCTGGTGGCGCAGTGGTTGAGAATCTGCCTGCTAATGCAGGGGACACGGGTTTGAGCCCTGGTCTGGGAGTATCCCACATGCCACGGAGCAACTGGGCCCGTGAGCCACAACTACTGAGCCTGTGCGTCTGGAGCCTGAACTCTGCAACAAGAGAGGCCGCGACAGTGAGAGGCGCACGCACCATGATGAAGAGTGGCCCCCGCTTGCCACAACTAGAGAAAGCCCTCGCACAGAAATGAAGACCCAACACAGCAAAAATAAATAAATTTAAAAATAAAAAGTAGGGACAATAATAATAATTAACATTAACTGAGCAATTACTATATATCTGGCACCACATAAATATTAATTTGTTTAATTTTCACAAACCCATGAGATGAGTACTAGCTCTTTGTACTTTTCAAAGTGATTCATGTAAGTGTTTTCTGTTGCTCTTTACACAGTGCTTCCGAGGGAGACCAGGAAATTCATGGTACACAAGACACCTTGAAGACCCTGAGGTGAGTAGGTAGGACCCAAACCTATTGTGAGATTCAGAATCCGAGTCCAAGTATCCTCGCTCCAGGAGCAGCTTTTATTTCATTTACACAAAGATGTGTGGTTTACAGCCCTAAAGAAAAACCATTTACCAGACTAATCCTGATTAAGAAACACCTATCAAAACTGAATAAACAAAAAATATTATGACTGCATCTGACAATTACATGTTTTCTCTGTACTATTTTTAATTTTTAACATTGTCAGAAAAATGATGCTGACTAAATTATGAAAACAGTAAGGCTTAATTATTCTATTATTTACTAAGCAGGCTTGGTTTCAGGTAAGTTAATTAGCATTAAGTCCCATATGAAGGCAAAACTGAACTTGAACTTTCCCAAAGCTTTTTCCCCCATTGATCTAACCTACTTACCTAAATCCTTTTCCTAAAATCTAGATATGAGACTTCCCCAGGGGCTAATAATGTTTGGTCCTAACCAGCTATCCACTTCCAGCCTGTCTTGGGGGTTTTGTTTATGTTTTCGTTTTGTTGTTTTGTTTCAGTTTGGGATTTTGTTGCTTTGGGGTGAACAATGACCATCATTTAGATTTGTAAAACTTCAATCTTGTGGTAAATTATATTTGAAAACTGCATTCTAAATTTAGCTTGATTTCACCAGCAAGCTTCTCAAGATCAAGATATTTTATGTATTAACAGACTGACTGTGCTCATATGACAGTTTACAACAACAGCTGCAAATAAACAAATGCAAGGGCTGGATCAAATTAACATGGACTTGACAGAACAGGGTTACAAACTTATAACTGGGTTACAAAGGTTTATCTGCAAGTTAACCAGATGGAAATTGTGATGGGTTTTCCAATCTAAATGTTAATACTAAAAGCATTTATTTTTAGCATAGCATTTTTTAAAATTTATTTTATTTATTTATTTTTGGCTGTGTCAGATCTTTGTTGCTGTGCGCAGGCTTTCTCTAGTTGCAGTGAGCGGGGGCTACTCTTCGTTGCAGTACACAGGCTTCTCATTGCAGTGGCTTCTCTTGTTGTGGAGCATGGGCTCTAGGCGCATGGGCTTCAGTAGTTGTGGCTTGCAGGCTCTACAGAGCAGGCTCAGTAGTTGTTGTGGAGCATGGGCTTAGTTGCTCCGTGGCATGTGAGATCTTCCCGGACCAGGGCTCGAACCCGTGTCCCCTGCATTGGCAGGCAGATTCTTAACTACTGTGCCACCAGGGAAGACCTAGCATAGCATTTTTTGTCACAAAATTATTAATCACTGGATCCCTGCAAGACCTCTGCAAGGAGGGCCTCCATGCAAGCTCTGAACCTTCATTTGGCTCACCTCTCTGCATGGGGCATGGAGCAAGGTGTCCACAGGACCACAAGGATGAGGCCACCCAGACTCTGTCACCTTCTCTTAGTACCTGGGCTCCCAGTTCACTGGGGGTGGGGGTGGAGGGGTCCTTTGTAGGGAAATGGAAGGAGTATGATTACAAGAGCCAGGGTATAGGCACCCTGTGCACTGCCTCAGGGAAAAAAGGAAAGAAATGGGTAACCCATGGACCTGGAGCTGAGCTGGGGACCAGTCCTCCCTGCAGTGTCACATTCTAGGAAATTGAACTTAGCCTTCCAGGTCTTTATGAAGGTATATCAGCCAAGAGGGAGGCCAGAAAATAATATTTTATTCAAATGTTTATTGGCTAGATTTTTTAAAACAAAAGGAGGAAACCAACAAAACTTGGCAAAATACAGAACCAGGCAACACACATTAGAAGCACTAATAATAGGGACTTCCCTGGTGGTCCAGTGGTTAAGAATCTGCCTGCCAATACAGGGGACACGGGTTCGATCCCTGGCCCGGGAAGATCCCACATGACACGGGGCAACTAAGCTCACACGCCACAACTACTAAGCCTGGGCTCTGGAGCCTGTGAGCCACAGCTACTGAGCCCGTGCACCACAACTACTGAAGCCTGCATGCTCTAGAGCCCACATGCCGCAACTACTGAGCCCACTTGCTGCAACTACACTGAAGCCCATGCGCCTAAAGCCCATGCTCCACAAGAGAAGCCACTGCAATGAGAAGCCCACGCACCGCAAGGAAGAGTAGCCCCCGCTCACCGCAACTAGAGGAAGCCCACACGCAGCAGCAAAGACCCAACGCAGCCAAAAAACAAAACAAAACAAAACAAAACAGAAAAGAAGCACTAATAATACCAAGTGATTATACAAAATTGTGTTCAACCTGGGGAAAATGCAAAACAAATCAGTCAGTGAGACACCTTTTCTGCCTATCAGATTGGCAGTAATTAAAAGATTGATAAAATGTAATGTTGGAGTGAAAATACCTCACACAGGATGGGAAAAAATATTTGTAAACCATGTATCTGATGAGGGACTTGGATCCAGAATATATAAAGAACTCTTACAACTCACTAGTGAAAAGACTGCCCAAATGGTCAAATGTCATTGGGGTATGTGTGCTGTATAATCAGCAAAAGAAGAACAGGAAAACACACACTTGTAAATCTTATTAAAATGATCGGCTAAAGTGATAAGCAATACACAGGGGGAGAGAAGTCCTCTTGTTCCAAATCTGCCACACAGCCCCTAAAGAAGAGGAAGAAGAAAGTGAAGAAGACCAACTGGCTGGGTGGGCAGCCTCAGGTGAGCCCCCCCAGCCTGGGTGTGCTGCATTATCTCCCTGACGTTGTGGGTCACCCAGGTGAGCAGCTAGTCCTGCACACCTGCCTTCCTGAGGTTTTCCCCTCTATTTAGTCTAGCATTTGTACCCCACAAAATGCTACATTTCTAGCCTCTTCTCTGAAGAAAAATAGAGGTTAATTACAGCTCCCTATCAGATCTATGAAATTTTTAATGTGTCACCTAAATGAAATTTAATGAGTTCCCAAAGTACATGACTAAGGTTTATGAAAAGCACTCACCAAAAGTATAATTGTTCCATGTGAGTGGCCTACTAGAGCTTCTAACTGTATGCTGCACTTGGAAAAAAAAAAAAAAATACACTTCCGGAAAATTAACACTCTGCTACAAAATATGAATAAAATAAAGCCTTCTTTGCTCTACTTGAGTTATATCTTTATTACTTGCTAAGCCCCAGCCTCCCAATTTGGAATGGAAGCAGAAATTCTCTAACCTCATTAGGCATTCAGGGAAACTAAAGCAATTCACAAAGCCTCCAGGGATGATTCCCACCTTCTAGAGACTGGCAGTTGTCTAGAAGGGGAAAATCACTGTTGACAAGAGAAAAGATGTCTATCCTCTGGAATGCCATTGATATGACAAGAAAGATGTGCTCTCAAGGCACAGACACATCCTCTCCTCCAAGATAAGAGCTCCAGTAAGCATGGAGCACAGCATTTACAAATCATCCTCCTGTAAAAGGAGACAGGCATTCTGTTGTTCACTATCAAAGACATCATTGCAAAAATGTAGAGATAACATAGAAGGACAAGATGCTGAACTGTTAGGGACACTGGTTCCCTCTCTCAAGATCAACGCCAAGCATGTGGAGAAGGAAAACTGTGAGAAATCCTTGATAGGGGAAGTGCTTTGAACTGGTTTGTGCAGGGTATGGTGGCTTTAGCCCCAAACAGGAGGCAGCCCAAAAAGAGAAATATTGGCACTCTGGTTCTGTTTCTCCTCTGCTGCTGTCTTGGAACAAATACTGCCCATTCCCATGCGTGAAGTGACTCAGATCCACTGATGTGCTGGAACTGGTATAGCGGCTCTCAATAGCTGATTGTTAACTTGTCAGGAATTTTGCAAGCCAGTTTTTAAATACAGCCATTATTAAAAATTAAATTATATAAACCTACAATTAAGTAAGTTATATTAAAAACAAAGGCAACACTCATGTTTATAACAGCATTATTTACAATAGCCAAAAGGTAGAAGCAACCCAAGTGTCTATCAACAGATTATGGATAAAGAAAATGTGGTTATATATACACAATGGAATAGTATTCAGGCTTAAAAAGGAAGGAAATGCTGACACATCCTACAACATGAATGAAACTTGAGGACATTATGCCAAGTGAAATAAGCCAGACACTGCATGATTCTACTTAAATGAGGTACATAGAGTCGTCAAAAAACCACCGAAGTAGAATGGTGGTTTGCCAAGGTAAGGGGGTGAGAGAAATGGGGAGTTGTTTAATGGGTATAGAGTTTCAGTTTTGCAAGGGAAAAATTCTGGAGGTTGGTTGCACAGCGATGTGCATAAATGTAGCAATTACTGAACTATACACCTAAAAATGGTTAAGATAGTAAGTTTTATGTAGTGTGTATTTTACCACAATTGAAAGTTTAAAAAGTAATTTTTTTAAAAAAGTAAAGGCAATAAAATCTCAATTTCCTGGTTTTCATAATATTTGATAATTATGTAAGATATTACTACTGGGGGAAATGAGTGATGGGTACACAGAACCTCCCTGTGCTATTTTGCAACTTATTATGAGTCTATATTTTAAAATTAAAAGGTTTTTTTGAACAATAAATACTCAAAAGTCATCACTTCCTAATTATACTACAGTTTGCAATTATCTGTATTCTTGAGATTATTTGTATCTATTGTACTTGTAAGGTGGAAACTCTATATAATATTGTGCTACTGTACATCTCTCAACTCCATTTTCAGTTGGCAACTTGAAATCAGCCCTGATTTTATACCATGAAAATCAACAAACCCTACCAATCAGGGCTTCCCCGCAACACCCCCCAGGTGGTTGTTAAGCCTTTACCAGCAGCCTGTGGTCCATGTGTGCTCAGGATTAAAACTAGTTTAACAGTGAAGTCCTGCACTTGTGAGGGTATGAGACAAATAAGTGGGAACTAACTGGCCTCAAGCAGTTGCTTAGAAACTTCAGAGTTGGGGAATTACAACCAAGGAATGCCCTGTTCTCTTCTGCTGTTTCTCCCAAGGAAGCTGTGATAGTTAATTCTATGTGTCAACTTAACTGAGCTAAGGGATACCCAGAGAGCTGAAAAAACATTATTTCGGGGTGCACTGTGAGGGTGTTTCCAGGAGAGATTAGCATTTGAATCAATAGACTTAGGAAAGAAGATCCTTGCTCTGGAATGAGGGCAGCTATCAGCTAATCCATTTTTCAGGGCCTGAAAATATAACAAAAAGATGGAGGAAGGGAGAATTCTCTCTCTCCTTCTCTCCCTCTCTCTCCCTCTCTCCCTTTTCCTCTCCCTCTCCCTTCTCCCTGTACTGGAGCTGGGATTTCTGTCTTTTCCTGACTTTGGGTTTTAGGATATCAGAGCTCCTAGTTCTCCAGCCTTGAACATGGGATTTACATCAGTCACCCCATGGTTCTCAGGCCTTTGCACTCAGACTGAATTATACAGCCTACTTCCCTTGTTCTCTGGCTTGCAGATGACAGATCATGGGACTTCTTGGCCTCCATAACCTCGGTGAGCCAATTCTTTTAAAAAAATCTCCTCTTATCTATCTATCATCTATCTATCTATCTATCTATCTATCTATCCATCAATCTACATATGGCTCTGTTTCTCTGGAGAACTCTGATTAATACAGAGGCAATGGAGAAAGACCAGACCGGCAGTGTTGTTTTGAGAGGTTAAGGGGTGACTGATTGTAGGTTTTCTTGACAGTGGGTTTTCTCCTGCTTGGAGCTCTGTACCCTAGGGCTCATCCACTACCAGGTCCTGAGTTCATTGGAGCTGAAGCAGAGTGATGTCTGGCTTTCTCCCATTCCCTGCTCTTGGGGTAGAGACATCTTTTTTTTTTCTAAATTTTTGCTATGATGGGGCCTGTGGACACTTTGAACTTTTTAAAATGGGAGAGTCAGGAGAAACTTGCCTCTAAACAGGTATTATTTCTGGAATTCTGAAAAAAGCATACTCCGTCCATGAGAGTCAGCTGAAACCATAGTTATAGGAGGACCCCTAGTCCCCCTCAAGCATTTAGTTCCTCACTAAAACCAAGTAGGAAAAGAAATTTGAGGGAATGGATTTTGGACTTGAAGAATTTTAGGCTTTGAACTTTTACGTCACAAGAACAAGAGATTTTGATTTTGGATTTTAATTCCTTTATTCAAATTATCTCTGGGCTTAAGTTTACAAAACAAATTTCATCTTTAGACTTTTATTTCTCCCTGAGAATTTGATAAAGAGAAAAGATACATATTCACATTAGATGTAGTTCCATATTTTTAGAGTTTTTATTATTAGAGAACCTTACTATTTTCATTCAGTCTTATGCAGAACCTCTGGTATGCTATGTTAAGCAATGTTATTGGACATAGTTTGGCATGGAAAATAGGAAATTAATTTTCAGCTTTTGAAATGGAGTATCTTTAGTGTTGACTGATTAGTGTATTTTCTTACCCATTTCCTAGCCTTCTGGGGTCAAAACTACACTCCCACCAACAATCCCAGAATGATGCCCAAAAGAAGTGGTTGGTTTGGGAGGAGCAGTCTTATGAAACAGGGACAAAACTGAAAACAGCCTATGGTTGACCATAGGCTTAATTACTAAATCAGTGGATTAGAAGAACAAAAAGCCAAGGAATATAGGAATAGAATTCCTTTCTTCTACTCCCGGCTTCCAAGAGGAGGGCTGTTTCCTAAGTATGATCTTCTCATTTTTTGCACTCCATCCCAAGGTAGGTGGAGTGACTTCTCTGATTGGTAAATCTGTGAAGAATAACCACTAATGCAAATTCTCAGCTCTGCTGTTCTTCCTCTTAGAAGCCCTCAGGAGGCTCACTTCCCCTGCTAACCCACCCAATCCCTTTACCTATCCAAGGTTAAATCTACTTAATTGTAGGTTAAGTATTAGCAAGGACACATGGTTACAGACATAGAGCCACATCCTCCAACCTCATCTCTAACAATAATGAAGATGTAATCAGAATGTTGGCCTCTATATTTACTCTTCGTTTTATTTTCTCAATTTGTCCAAAACTCAGGCAAGGAAGAGGGGTGCTATTTATTTGGGGTCCTCTTGGGAACCTCAATGAAAGATGTTTCATATCTTCCAAAGAGAAATGCTACATTAGGATTTCAAAAGAATAAGTAACAAAAACTATTATAGAATCCTAAATACACCTAATAGCTGAATCTTGACAAATAATGTCTTGATGTTAAGAAGGATTCTATCCTGCACTTAGCAAACATGAGCTTTCTCTGATAGCCATCTTCTTTCTCTAAAACATTTATAACCATATTTAATGGAATAAAAGTAACATAAATGACAAAATATATACTATATGCAGAGCTTGCTTAATTATTTCCAACAGGAGGAAAATTCATTCCTTTGTCTTCTGCCTAACCACAGTTAATAGCAAGCAAATATTTGAATGAGACATTTCCTGAACTTTAGAAAAGAAAATCAGTGCAATTCCTTTTTAATATAGCAGATTTTTAATTCACGGCATTACACACCATTGTACAATTATACTCCAATAAAGATGTTAAAAAACAAAAAAACAGTAGTCCCCCAAAACAAGTCTTAATCCTCTGAACTAAATGAATGTGACCTTGTTAGGAAAAAGGGTGTTTGCAGATATAATTAAGTTAAGGATCTAGAGATGAGATCATCCTGGGTTTAGGGTGAGCCCTAAATCCAATGACAGGGATTCTTAGAATAGAAAGGTAGAGGAAGATGTGAGAAAGAAACACAGAGGGGGGACTTCCCTGGTGGTCCAGTGGTAAAGAATCTGCCTTCCAGGGCTTCCCTGGTGGTGCAGTGGTTAAGAGTCCACTTGCCAATGCAGGGGACATTCCAGCCCTGGTCTGGGAAGATCCCACATGCTGCGGAGCAACTAAGCCCATGCGCCACAACTACTGAGCCCACGCGCCACAACTACTGAAGCCTACACACCTAGAGCCTGTGCTCTGCAACAAGAGGAGCCACTGCA
This sequence comes from Kogia breviceps, assembly GCF_026419965.1. Lineage (NCBI taxonomy): Eukaryota > Metazoa > Chordata > Mammalia > Artiodactyla > Physeteridae > Kogia > Kogia breviceps. Next base: position 108,621,989 of record NC_081313.1, read on the forward strand.
ATGGGAGGCCTTGCGCACTGCAACAAAGAGTATTCCCCACTCACCGCAACTAGAGAAAGCCTGCATAGCAATGAAGACCCAATACAGCCAAAAATAAATAAATAAAATAAATTTAAAAAAAATAATAATAATAAATAGTTGATTTTTTTTTTAAAAAAGAATCCTCCTTCCAATGCAGGGGACACAGGTTCTATCCCTGGTTGGGGAACTAAGATTCCACATGCCATGGGGCAACTAAGCCTATGTGCCACAACTACTGAGCTTGTGTGCCTCAACTAGAGAGCCTGCATGCCGCAACTACAGATCCCATGCACTCTGGAGCCCACATGCCCTGGAGCCCCCGTGCCACAACTAGAGAGAGAAAATCTGCACACCACAACTAGAGAGAACCCTGGTGTGCCACAATGAAGAGCCTATGCCACAATGAAAGATCCCACATGCCACAAGTAAGACCCAATGCAGCCAAAAAAATAAAGAAAATAAATAAAATAAATAAATATATTTTAAAAAAAGAGACAGAGGGGAGGGCCATGTAAAGATGGAGGCAGAGACTGGAGTGATGCAGCTACAAGCCAAGGAACACCAAGGAATGCCAACAGCTACCAGAAGTCAGGAGAGAGGCATGGAGTGGATTCTCCCTCAGAACCTCCAAAAGGAACCAGCAGTGCTGACACCTTGATTTCTGGCCTCCAGAACTACAAGAAAATAAATTTCTGTTGTTTTAGGCCACCCAGTTTGTGGCACTTAGGTTAGGGCACACCTAAAAAAACAAATGCAACATCTCCCAAGTTATCAAAAAACAAACAAAAAAATTCATGACATTAACAAAAGTTCTGAGAAAGACATTTTGAAGTGGAACATAATTTATTTTCTTTAATAACAAAAATGTGCTCCATAAAAGTTTTATTAAATGACAAAATGCAGTCTACCAAATGCTCTCCTGAATCTGACCTGTACTGTGTGGTCAAATATAATGTGATGTAACAAAATACATTTTAAAAGGATACACTGTTTCTCTCAAGAGTAAGATTCTCATCAATCTCACAGCTGGTGATAGCCTTTGGCTATTTTATTTTTAGGAGCTGCTGATACTGTTCACAGCAGGACAGATACATAATATAAAGAGGAAATAAGAGAAAGAATAGTGACAATGTCTCTTTTATTTTAATTTTATTTTATTGGAGCATAGTTGATTTACAATGTTGTGTTAGTTTCAGGCATACAGCAAAGTTATACAGTTATACATATACATATATTCATTGTTTTTTAGATTCTTTTCTTATATAGGTTATCACAGAATATTAAGTAGAGTTCCCTGTGCTACACAGTAGGTCCTTGTTTATCTATCTTATATGTAGTAGTATATGTATGTTCATCCCGAGCTCCTGATTTATCCCTCCCCACCACATTTCCCCTTTGGTAACCATAGCTTGTATGTGATATCTGTTAGTCTGTTTCTGTTTTGTAAATAAGTTCATTTGCATCATTTTTTAAAATTAGATTCCACATATGAGTGATATCATATGATATTTGTCTTTCTCTGTCTGACTTACTTCACTTAGTATGATCATCTCTAGGTCCAAGCATGTTGCTGCAACTGACATTATTTCATTCTTTTTCATGGCCGAGTAATATTCCATTGTGTATATGTACCACAACCTCTTTATCCATTCCTCTGTGGATGGACATTTAGGTTGCTTCCATGTCTTGGCTATTGTAAATAGTGCTGCAATGAGATCATATGGTTTTTATTACTCAGTTAATTTGGTGTATCACACTAATTGATTTGTGGATATTGAAGAATCCTTGCATCCCTTGGATAAATCCCACTTGATCCTGGTGTATGATCCTTTAATCTATTGTTGGATTCAGTTTCCTAGTATTTTGTTGAGTATTTTTGTGCCTATGTTCATCAGTGATATTGGCCTATAATTTTCTTTTTTTTTGTGGTATCTTTGTCCGGTTTTGGTATCAAGGTGATGGTGGCCTCATAGAATGTCATTCTTTCTTTCTCAGATGTTCAGCAATATTAGAAGCAATCATAACACCTCCATAGTCCTGGAATTCTGCTTACCCTTCATATCATCCTATGGCAGTAGCACTTGAAATTACAAAGTCTTGCCTTCAATTGGCATATTTAGTACAAGTGATCCATGGAATGATTTAGCTATTTTGGTACTATTTACCATGGGCTGTGAAAATCCAATTTCTTAATGTTAGCTGGATTCTCCTTGTCTTCATCTTAAACCAGACCAAATAACTAATCTTAGGTCTCCCCCCACCCTACCCCACCCTTCCCTGAGGATCTGTTGCCTACAACCATCCCTGGTAAAAATTTCTCCAAAATTTAATTTCTTGTAACAATATTTAATGGCTACCTCACAGATTTAACTGGTAAAACAGGCAAGAATCAAGAGAACCTATGCAGATAATACCACAGCCAAAAATAAAACCAAAAAGCTAGTCTATTGGGGCACCACTACTGCTGCCACTGAACAAAGGAACTAACTGCAGCTTGCACTGTTGTCATCCCTGGTATTTAATACTGGATCCAGCAGTTGGCAACACAGACACTGTTGTGCCTGCCAACTGGATGCTGCTGCCACTGACACCAGAAAGAAATCTCCACTGTCCTTTTTTCTTTGTGTCATTAGTTTCAAATTCAAAATCCCAGATGAGCCCATCTGATTGGCAAAGCCTAAGTCAAGGGCTTACATCCCAGCTAGCAGAGGAGCTAGAATACTAGATGTCTTTTCATTTCAACTTCTCTTTTGGGGACAAGGAATCCCTTAAATTCAAGGCGGTTTCGAATGGTGGACATCAGTAATTACTAGTGTTCATTATACATATAATTTCTCAGTAAATGCCGTAGGATGTAATAGATGTACACAGAGTTGTTTGGTTTTTATCAATAGTATATTTAATATATACAGCAGCATACTGCCTGCCTCTCATAGCAGACAATAAATAGAAATTGCTGTTAATACTATCATAAAACTGTCATAATTACTATCATAATCATGGTCATCATTATTTAAAAATATCAGGCTAAAAAAATATATATATCAGGCTACAGGAATCAATGAATAAGGATTAGATGAGATAACTAAAGTCTTGAGAACATTGTAGAGACCAATGACAAAGAAGCCCAGATAAGCCCTCCTGATGCTGTGACACTACATAAGACCCTCCAGAAATTAGGTGTGACCAAGGGATGGAAGAGAGAAACTCTAAACTGACTAAAAATATGAATTTTTCATCATGATGGATCAGAGACTCAAAAGAGAAAGTAAGTTGTTATAGAAGATCAAAAGGAGGTATATTTTTGCATACTACATTGTAAGCTGATTATTTGTACACACTACATCTTTTCCCAGGTACTCTGTACCAGTCAAGCAAGATGCCTGTATTGACCCCTTCAGGAAAACTTCAGAGGACCTGCCACACCCACTGGCCCTTTTTATAAGATTCTTTGAGTTCTTTACACACTGGCTACCATGGATACAAGATTGGCTCACCATAGTGAAAGCTGATAAGCCATTTATAGGCTATTTTGCAGCTTATGAGGGGATCTGGCCCCAAGTTTATACCTTAGGAGTCCTTGTCTTCTCTTAGGAAGTATGAACTCAAGTCACAAAGAGATAAAGAAGCAATTGGTCTTAATGGCAGGAGGAGAGAAAGTAGGCGAGTCAACATAATGGCAGTGGAGTAAACTGATTAATGGCTATATATCTTCCTCCCATACTAGTATGTACTCACCTTTGCAATGTGACTTTTCTGCTTCTCCCTTGTATAAGTGAGGTCTGTTTCTCCAAATCCTTGAATCTAGGCTGGCCTTTTAACTTGTTTTGACCAGTGGGTTGTGGGGGAAGTGATGTTATTTGAGTTCTGAAGCCTAAGCCTCAAGGGGCCTTGCAGCATCTGTTTCACCCTCTTAAAATGCTGCCTTGAGAACATTATGCTGTGAAGAAACTTCGGATGAAAGACAACATGGAAAAAGACCAAGCCATTCCAGTTTTCCCAGCTGAATCCATTCCATCCAACCTACATGAGCGAGCCCAGGTAAGATCAGCAGAACAGCCCAACCAACACAAAAAATCATGATGAATAATAAATTGTACTTGTTTTAAGCTAAGTTTGAGATTGTTTATTACCATGTGACCACCATGTAAGCTGGTCTAGCCTACAGGAGAATAAGGAGCCATATAGAGGAGACTCAAAGGACCCCAGCTGACTACCAGCACCTACTGTGAGGCATCTGAGTGGGATCATCTTATACCTTCCAACCTTAAACAAAGCACAGCAACATGACTAGGCAAAAAGCAGCAGACTGCCAAGTTGGTCCATAGAATCTTGAGAAATAATAAATCCTGACTGCACTTTCTTATGCAATTTACCCATGGGCAAATGCTGCCAGCTTTACCTTCAAAATGCATGCTGAATCTGATCACTTCTCATCAGCTGCATCACTATCATACGGGACCAAGCTATAGTCATCTCTTGCATGGATTATAAAATGATCTCCTGACAAGTCTTTTTGGAGTGATTAAAATATTCTATATCTTGATTGTGGTGATGGATACATGATGTACATTTGTCAAAAGTCATCAAGCTGCGCACTTTTAAACAGGTAGAGTTTACAGTATTTAAATTATAAATCAATAATCTTGACCTTTAAAAAAGTAACATGAAGCCATCCAAGCTTTCAGGTCATTTTCAAACAGAGTACAATAAATCCATGTTAAAGCAACTGCATTTTTCTAGGACAAATGCAAATACTCTTAAGTATGGAACAAAGAGAAGAAATCAGGCTATAAAAACATCAGAATTTACTCTGAATAAACAAATGCATGTACAAGTCACACTACTTCAGAGAAGCTTATAGAACTGGATATCATTATAATAAATATGCTCAGGAAGAAAACTTAATGAGCTATTATAGGCAAAAATCTCTTTATTAAATTATCCTGTATATCATAGAAGGCAAAGCAAGAAGCAATTACTATCGTCAGCTGGTGCTTTTAAATAGTTTGCTTCATAGATGGATGAAAGGATTGATATACAGAGAACTGATATCAACTCTTGGCATACTTGCAGTACATATTTGAAAAAGGCTTAACCACTTTTTGTTCTTTTTCCTTACAGTTTTACTGAAATATAATTGATGTACCCACTATATGTTTAAAGTGTACAGCATAATGATTTGACTTACATGCATCATGAAATGATTACTGCAATAAGTTTAGTGAACATCCATCATATTATATAGATATAAAATTAGAGGAATAGAAAAAAAATTTTTTCTTGTGATCATAAGATTTACCCTCAACAACTTTCATATATAACATAAAGCAGTGTTGATTTATCATGTTGTATATCACATCCCTAGTATTTATTTGTCTTGTACTTGGAAGTTTGTACCTTTGATTGCCTTCATCCAATTCTCCCTCCCCCCACATCCCGCTTCTGCTAACCACAAATCTGATTGCTTTTTCCATGGGTTTGTTTTTGAAGTATAATTGACCTGTAACACTTTGTTACTTCCTGTTACACAACATAATGATTCAATACTTCTGTACATTTCAAAATGATCACAATAAGTCTAGTCACGATCTGTCAACATAGAAAGATACTACATAGTTATTGGCTATATTACTTACCCTGTACATTTCGTACCCCTGAGGCATTTATTTTACAACTGGAAATCTGTACTTCTTATCTCCCTCACCTATTTCTTTCCTCCCACCACCCTCATCCCCTCTGGCAACCACCTGAATGTATCTCTAATTCTGTTTCTGTTTTGTTTGTTCATTTGTGGTTTTTATAGAGTCCACATATAAGTGAAATCAGATATTATTTGTCTTTCTCTGTCTTACTCAATCACTTAGCATAATATACTCTAGGTACATCCATGTTGTCACAACTGGCAAGATATTATTCTTTTTTTGGCTGAGAAATATTCCATTGTGTGTATATATACCACATCTTCTTTATCCATTCATTTATCAGTGAGCACTTAGGTTGCTTCCATATCTTGTCTATTTTAAATAATGCTACAGTGAACATAGGGGTACCTATATCTTTTCAAATTAGTGTTTTTGTTTTCTTCAGATAAATACCCAGAAGTGGAATTGCTGGATCCTATGGTAGTTCTACTTCTGATTTTTTTTTTTTTTTTTTGGCCATGCTTCATGGCATGAGGGATCTTAGTTCCCCAATCAGGGATTGAACCCATGCCCCCTGCAGTGGAGCACAGAGTCTTAACCACTGGACCCTCCAGGGAAGTCCCCTACTTTAAATTTTTTGAGGACTGTCCATACTGTTATCCACAGTTGCTGCACCAATTTACATTTCCACCATCAGAGGACCAGGGATATCTTTTCTGTACATGCTCACCAACACATTATTTGTTGTATTTTTTATAATAGCCATTCTGACAGGTATGAGGTGATACTTCGTTGTAGTTTTGGTTTGCTTTTTCCTGATCATGAGTGATGTTGAGCATCTTTTCATGTGCCTGTTGACCATCTCTATGTCTTCTTTGGGAAGATGTCTACTCAGGTCCTCTGCCCATTTTTTAATCAGATAGTTTGTTTGTTTGTTTGATGTTGAGTTGTATGAGTTCTCTGTATATTTTGGATATTAACCCCTTGTCAAATATATGGCTTGCAAATCTCTTCCCCTGGTCAGTAGGCAGCCTTTTCATTTTGTTTTAGCTGTGCAAAAACTTTTTAGTTGGATGTAGTCACATTTGTTTATTTTTGCTTCTGTTTCCCTTGCCTGAGGAGACAGATCCCAAAAAATATTACTAAGACCAGTGTCAAAGAGCTTAGTGCCTATGTTTTCTTCTAGAAATTTTATGATTTCAGGTTTTACCTTTAAGTCTCTAATCCATTTTGAGTTTATTTTGGGGCATGGTGTGAGAGAGTAGTCCAGTTTGATTCTTTTGCATGGAGATGTCCAATTGGAAAAATTGAAGTGACCATTTATTGAAGAAGCTGTCTTTTCTCCATTGTATATTCTTGCCTTCTTTGTCATAGATTAGTTGTCCATAAAGTGTGAATTCATTTCCGGGCTCTCTATTCTGTTCCATTGATCTATGTGTCTGTTTTTGTGCTGGTACCGTACTGTTTTGATTACTGTAGCTTTGTAGTATAGTGTGAAATCAGGGAGCATGAGACCTCTGAAGCTTTGTTCTTCTTTCTCAAGTTGCTTTGACTATTCAAGGTCTTTTCTGTTTCCAAAATATTTTAGAATTATTTGTTCTTGTTCTGTGAAAAATGTAATTGGTATTTTGAAAGAGATTGCATTGAATCTGTAGATTGCCTTGAGTAGTATGGTCATTTTAATAATATTAATTCTTCCAATTCGTGAACACGGTATATCTTTCCATTTGTTTGTGTCATCTTCAATTTCTTTCATCAGTGCCTTATAGTTTCCAAGTAGAGATATTTTATCTCTTTAGTTAGATTTACTCCTAGGTATTTTATTCTTTTTGATACAGTGGGATTGTTTTCTTAATTTTCTTTGTGATAGTTCATTGTTAGTATATAGAAACCCAACAGGTTTCTATGTATTAATTTTGTATCCTGCAACATTATGAGTTGTAGTAGTTTTTTGGTGGCATCTTTAGGATTCCCTGTGTATAGTATCATCTTTTCTGCAAAAAATGACACTTTAACATTTTCCTTTCAAATTTAGATTCCTTTTATTATTTTTTCTTGTATGATTGCTATGGCTAGGACTTCCAATAGTATGTTGTAAAAGTGGCAAGAGTGGATATCCTTGTCTTGTTCCTAATCTTAGAGGAAAAGCTTTCAGGTTTTCACTATTCACTATGATGTTAGCTGTGGGTTTGTCATATATGGCCTATGTTATGTCAAGAAATATTCCCTCCATAACCACTTTGTTGAGAGTCTTTATCATAAATAGATCTTGAAATCTGTCAAAAAGTTTTTCTGTATCTATTGAGATGATTATATGATTTTTATTCTTCTACTTGTTAATGTGGTATATCACATTGATCGATTTGTGGGTATTGAACTATCCTTGCATCTCTTGGAAAATCCCACTTGATCATGGTGTATGATCTATCCTTTTAATGTATTGCTGAATTTGTTTTGCAATTACTTTGTTAAGGATTTTTACATTTATGTTCACTAATGATATTGTCCTGTAATTTGGTGATGTCTTTCTGTGGTATTGGTATCAGGGTGAGGCTGGCCTCATAAAATGAGTTCAGAAGCATTTCTTCCTCTGCAATTTTTTGGAATATTTTGAGAAGGATAAGCATTAACTTGTCTCAAAATATTTGATAGAATTCACCTGTGAAGCCATCTAATTCTACACTTTTGTTTGTTGGGAGTATTTTTATTACTGATTCAATTTCATTATTGCTAATTGGTTTGTTCATGTATTCTATTTCTTCCTGGTTCAGTCTTAAAAGATTATACATTTCTAGGAATTTGTCCATTTCTTCTAGGTTGTCCATTTTATTGGTGTATAATTGTTCATAGTAATCTCTTATAATCCTTTGTATTTCTGTGATATTGGTTGTAACTTTTCCTTTTTCATTTCTTATTTTATTGATTCAGGCCCTCTTTCTTTCTTTCTTTCTTTTTTTTTTTTTTTTTGATGAGTCTGGCTGAAGGTTGTCAATTTTGTTTATCTTTTCAAAGGACCAGTTCTATGGTTTGTTTTTTTTAAAATATCTTTATTGAAGTATAATTGCTTTACAATGGTACGTTAGTTTCTGCTTTATAACAAAGTGAATCAACTATACATATACATATATCCCCATATCTCCTCCCTCTTGCATCTCCCTCCCACAGTCCCTATCCCACCCCTCTAGGTGTTTCTATGGTTTTTTACATCTCTATTTCATTTATGATTTTATTTATTGTTTCTTTCCTTGCACTAACTTTGGGTTTTATTTAATTTTTTTTTCTACAGTAAGTCCCCTACATATGAAACTTCAAGTTGCAGACTTTCAAAGATGCGAACGTGCATTCACATGTCCAATCATGTAAGTTAGTTCACACGTCTGGTGTACTTTGTCACATGCATGCATCCTCTACAAGTGGTTGTGCTTTTGTGTACTTTAGTATACAGGACTTTATAGAGTACAGTAGTACAATATCTTTATTTCAAGCCCAGGATGTCTGGAAGCAAGAGTAAAAGCAGCAATGATGTAGCTGGTACTGTACTGTGCTTTTCACAGTACTGTACTATAAGATTAATTTTAAAAAATTTTTTGAGTTCGTTTGTTATGTGTTATTTGTGTGAAAAGTATTATAAACCTATTACAGTACAGTACTATATAGCCTATTGTGTTAGTTGGGTACCTAGGCTAATTTTGTTGGACTTACAAACAAATTAGACTCACGAACACACTCTCGGAACAGAACTCGTTCGTGTGTAGGGGACTTATTGTAGTTCCTTTAAGTGTAGGGTTAGGTTGTTTATTTGAGATTTCTCTTGTTTCCTCAGGTAGACTTGTATCACTATAAACTTCTCTCTTAAAACTGCTCTTGCTGCATCCCATAGATTTGGATCATTGTGTTTTCATTTATCTCCAGGTATTTGTTTACTTCTTCTTTCATTTTTTTCAGTAATCTATTGGTTGTTTAGTAGCATATCATTTAGTCTGCACATGTTAGTGTTTTTTCTTTCTTTTCTTTTCTTTTTTTTTTTTGGCCACACAGCTTGTGGGATCTTAGTTCCCCAACCAGGGATCAAACCCAGGCCCTCAGCAGTGAGAGCGCAGAGTCCTAACCATTTTACTGCCTGGGAATTCCCTACCGTTCTTTTCTTGTATTTGCATTGTGGCTGGAAAAGATGCTTGATATGATTTCAGCCTTCTTAAAGTTTACTGAGACTTGTTTTGTGGCCTAGCATATGATCTGTCCTGGAGAATGTTCCATGTATGCTTTAAAAGAATGCATATACTGCTGCTTTTGGACAGAATGTTCTGTATATATCCATTAAGTTCATCTCATCTAATATGTCATTTAAGGACAGTATTTCCTTATTGATTTTCTGTCTAGATGATTTGTCCATTCATGTAAGTGGGGTGTTAAAGTACCCTACTATTATTGTGTTAGTGTCAATTTCTCCCTTTATGTCTGTTAATATTTGCATTATGTATTTAAGTGCTCTGATGTTGGGTGAGTATATATTTACAATTTTTTTTGAAAGATTAAAATAGTCACTTGGAAATAAAGTGGGGGAGGGCACACAGAAATAGGTTGAGAACACAATGGTTGGAGAGGGAGGAGCTGTAAATACAGCAACCTACACACACACATCTCAGAGGAACAGGCTCCCGCACACATGGACTTCATAATACCAGATGGTCTATTTGTTCACAATATTAAGGGCATCTAGAATTAGCTACAGTAAGGGATAAAAAATTGTCTGAAGAATGGGCACAGAAAGACTACATCCGAAGATGACCTGTCACTTGGGAGGGTGGAGCTGCTGGACCTTCCTTTTGACCACTGTCTTGCAAAAAGTGCAGAAGGAGGAGGGGTGGCTTTAGTCATCTGCCATCATTCCTTTCACTGGGTCCTTTTGCCTTGTCTCATCCAGCTATCTCTTCATCTCTTCTTCCATCCTTTGAATGTTGTCCATAGTCAGGTCAACCCACTTATTGAGCCAACAGAACACCTGCCTGTGGAAGTTTGTAAACAGACACCTCTCTTACTTATGTATAAAGTTTTCCACTTTGTTCTGCAGGTCGCACCACTTGAACTTGACAGTAACCATTTTGTATGTATGAATGTATGGGTAGTCTTTCTGATTTACAAGTTCTTGCTTCCAGTTGGGGCTCAAGGGTTCTCAGACTGTTTTGATAGATTTAAATTTTGCTGGGTCTTCCTCTACCTTGAAATCCTTGCTAAGTACTTGGTTTTAATCTGCAGTTTCTATGTATATGGCTTCCACATGTTTCCATGCCTCAGGTTCCAGTTTATGCACATTCTCCTGGGTGCCAAGATATGGTTTTTGCCAGGTTTCAATTTTAATCAGAAAGTCTTCTTTCATGTACTCATTTGTAATAACAGTTCAGCAATAAGGGTAGGAGGGTAGGCATTCCATGCTTTTTCATGTATATTCATGGCCCCCTCTGGGGCCAGCATTCAAACAAACATGGGCACTTTGCTCTGTAAGCAGTAGATCTTGTGTGTTTACTGGCCTTTCTCACTGTCCTTCTCAAGGGCTCATTTACCAGGACCTCTATGCCTTTACCATCACAGGTTTCACTTTTGTTGACCTCAACCACAGAATACAGCTACCCCACTTGATACTCTTCCACAGCCACAGGTAAGATGACTTGATACTCCTTGAGCAGCACCATGTTGCTTCACGGCTAGGCAGCTGCCCACTGCCCACCCAGTCTCCTGCCTGCTTCCCAGTGGCCACTCTCCCCATGGCCTGGCCCAGTCTGGCTGCCTGTGTACCTTCCTTGTGGTCTGCTCTGTCCCTGCCACTCTTGCTGCAATCACTGGTTGGCTTCTGCAATCACAGTCTCACTGCCTCCTATGCCACTGCTAGTGCTGCCCAGAGCTACAGTTCTGCCTACAATTATTATATCTTCTTCTTGGATTGACACTTGATCATTATGTGGTATCCTTCTTTGTCTCTTGTCACAGTCTCTTTAAAATAGATTTTAAGTCTATTTTGTCTGATATAAATATCACTACCCCAGCTTTCTTTTCATTTCCATTTACGTGGAAAGCCTTTTCCCAATCTCTCACTTGCAGTCTGTGTACGTCTTTAGATCTGAAATGAGTCTCTTGTAAGGAGCATATATATGGGTCTTGTTTTTGTATCATTCACCACTCTATGTCTTTTGATTGGAGCACTTAGTTCCTTTACATTTAAAGTAATTGCTTTGTACTTATTGCCACTCTGTTAATTGTTTGGGGGTTATTTTTGTACTTCTTTTTTGTTCCTTTCTTCTTCTTTTGTTCTCTTCCCTTGTGATTTGATGACTATTTTTAGTGTTATGTTTGGAATCCTTTCTTTTTTGTGTATCTATATAGATTTTTAGTTTGTACTTACCATAAGGTTTATATATAGAAATATATGTGAGTGTATGATTATTTTAAGTTGCTTATCTCTTAAGTCTGAACACATTTTAACAACCCTGCATTTTAACTCTCCCCACCTTTACTGTCTTGGACATAATATTTTGCATCTTTTTTTTTGTGTACCCCTTGACTATTTATTGAGAATATAGATGATTTTACTACTTCTGTCTTTTGACCTTCCTACTAGCCTTATACCTGGTTGATTTACTATCTTCATTGTATATTTTCTTTTATCGATGAGATTTTTCCTCTGTAATTTTCATGTTCTAGTTGTGGCCTGTTTTTTTGTTTTGTTTTGTTTTGTTTTTTGCTTAGAGAGTTCCCTTTACATTTCTTGTAAAGCTGGCTTGGTGGTGCTGAACTCTTTTAGCTTTTGCTTGTCTGTAAAACTTTTGATCTCTCCATCAAATCTGAAGGAAAGCCTTGCTGGGTAGAGTATTCCTGATTGGAGGTTTTTCCTTTCATCACTTTAAAGTGGGTGGTTATGCAGCTGGGGGGCCTGGATCTAGTGTCCACCTGCTGGTAGGCAGGACAGGTTCCTAACATGGCTGGCTGCAGGGTCTTGGGTGTCCCAAAGCTGGCATTGGCCCGCTGATGAGTGGGGCTCAATCCCAAGGATGGCTGGCTGAGGGGTCCAAGGTGTCTCAGAGCTGGTGTAAACCTGCTGGAGGGCAGGGCCAGGGCCCTTGGGGTCCCAGGGCTAGTGTTGGCCCACTGGTGGGTGGAGCCAGTTCCCAGGGTTTCTGGCTGCAGAGCCCTGGGGGACCAGAGCTGGTGTCAGCCACTGGTCTGTGGGGCCAGATCTTGAGCAGCTGGTTCAGGGGCCCAGGGTTTCCCAGAGCTGGATTTGTCCTGCTGGTGCGTAGGGCCAGAGCCCCAGGGTCTCAGGGCTGGTGCTGGGTGCTTGTAGGTGGGTTGTGTCCTGACACAGCAAGGTGCAGGACTGCAGTGGTCCTGGGGCTCGTGTCTACCCACTGGTGGAAAGAGCTGGGTCCTGAGGCCTCTGGCTATAGGGCCCTGGGGGTCATGAAGCTGGTGCTGGCCTGCTGGTGGGTAGGCTGGGTTCTAACATGGCAAATTGTGGTACTTTAGTGGTCCTGGGGCTGATAGCCTGTTAGTGGGGAGGGCTACGTTCTCGGGTCTCTGGCTGCAAGGTACTGGGGGGTCCCAGGGTTGGTGCCAACCCTCTGGCAGGTGGAGTCTGGGCCCAGGCTATCCTGGAGCTATTGCCTTCCCACTAGTGTGTAGAGTTGGGTCCTAAGGTCTCTGGCTGCAAAGCCCTGAGGGTACCAGAGTTGGTGTTATGCCCACTGCTGAGCAAAGCCAGGTCTCAACAACTAGCTGTTGGGCCTTGGGGTTCCGAGACTAGTTCTGGTGCACTGGTGGGTGAGACCAGATCCTGGCCCCTCTGGTGGGCAGGGTCAGGTACCAGGGCAGCTGGGGGCTCATGGGTTCCTAAGGCAGCCAATCTTCTGGTGGGTGAGGCTGTGCCCCTGCCTGGCTAACTGCTTGGCTTCAGACGTCCCAGTACTTGTGCCAACATGCTGATGATCAGGGCTGGGTCCCAGCACTAATATGCTAGGAGGAGTCCAAAATGGCACTTGTCAGCACCAGTGTCCTCGTGGTAGAACACATTCCCCACAATGGCTGCTACCAGTGTCTATGTCCCCAGAGTGAGCTCCAGTTGCCTCCTGTCTCTCCGGGAGGCTCTCCAAGAGCAGCAGGTGAGTCTGACCCAGGCACCTTTCAAATTACTGCTTCTGCTCTGGGTCTTGGAGCTTGTGAGATTTTGTGTGTACCCTTAAAGAGTGGACTCTCTATTTCCTACAGCCTTTTGGCTCTTCCAAAAGTAAGCACCACTGGCTTTCAAAGCCAGACGTTCTGGGGGCTTATCTTCCTGGTGCAAGACCCCCAGGCCTGAAGCTGGTGAGCCCAATGTGGGGTGGACCTCTCGCTCCTTGGGGAGAACCTCTGCAATTGTATTTATGCTCCCATTTGTGGGTCGCCCACCCAAGAGTATGAGTTTTGACTAAACTGCATGTCTGCCCCTCCTACCCATTTCACTGTGGTTCCTTCTTTATAGCTTTAGTTGCAGAAGATCTTTTCTGCTAGTCTCCAGGTCTTTCTCATCAATAATTGCTCTGTAAATAGCTGTCATTTTGGTGTGCCTGTGGGAGGAGGTGAGCTCAGGGTCTTCCTACTCCGCCATCTGGGCCACTCTCCCCACTTTTTGTTCTTTTTAACTAAAATTCATACCATAATTTTTAAACTTTAGTTACTTATTATTTTGTTAGTCATAATATGAGTAGAAAAGATATGTTGTAATCTGTGTAATAGGACACTAGAAAAGAGTGCAGTAAGAAAGGAGCTTTGACATGTATACACTGATGGGGATAAAACTGATGACTAATAAGAACTTGCTGTATAAAAAAAGAAATAAAATTTAAAATTTAAAAATTTAAAAGAAGCTTTACCTGGAATTAAAATTGCACCCACTACTATTTTCTTTTAATTTTTATTGGAGTATAATTGATTTACAATGTGTTACTTTCAGGTGTACAGCAAAGTGAATCAGTTATACATATACACATATCCCCTCTTCTTTAGCTTCTTTTCCCATGTAGGCCATTACAGAGTATTGGGTAGAGTTCCCTGTGCTATACAGTAAGTCCTTATTAGTTATCTATTCTATATATAGTAGTGTGTATGTGTTGACCCTAATCTTCCAATTTATCCCTCCCACTCCTTATCCCCCAGTAACCATAAGTTTATTTTTTACATCTGTAACTCTATTTTTGTTTTGTAGATAAGTTCATTTGTAGCCTTTTTTAATATTCCACATATAAGCGATGTCATATGATATTTGTCTTTCTCTGTCTGACTTACTTCACTCAGTATGACAATCTCTAGGTCCATCCATGTTGCTGCAAATGGCATTATTTTGTTCTTTTATTTATGGCCAAGTAATATTCCATTGTATATATGTACCACATCTTCTTTATCCATTCCTCTGTTGATGGACACTTAGGTTACTTCCTTGTCCTGGCTGTTGTGAATAGTGCTGCAATGAACATTGGGGTACATGACTCTTTTTGAATTATGGTTTTCTCAGGGTATATGCCCAGTAGTGGGATTGCTGGGTCATATGGTAGCTCTATGTTTAGTTTTTTAAGGAACCTCCATAGTGGCTGTGTCAATTTACATTCCCACCAACAGTGTAGGAGGGTTCCCTTTTCTCCACACCCTCTCTAGCATTTATTGTTTGTAGATTTTTTGATGATAGCCATTCTGACTGGTGTGAGGTGATAACTCATTGTAGTTTTGATTTGCATTTATCTAATAATTAGTGATATTGAGCATCTCTTCATATGCCTCTTGGCCATCTGCATGTCTTCCTTGGTGAAATATCTATTTAGGTCTTCCACCCATTTTTTAACTGGATTGTTTGTTTTTCTGATATTGAGCTCCATGAGCTGTTTGTTTATTTAGGAGATTAATCCTTTGTCTGTTGTTTCATTTGCAAATATTTTCACCCATTCTGAGGGTTGTATTTTTGTCTTGTTTAGGGTTTCCTTTGTTGTGCAAAAGCTTTTAAGTTTAACTAAGTCCCATTTGTTTATTTTTGTTTTTATTTCTGTTACTCTAGGAGGTGGGTCAAAAGATACCTTGCTGTGATTTATGTCAAAGAATGTTTTTCCTATGTTTTCCTCTAAAAGTTTTATAGTGTCTGGTCTTACATTTAAGTCCTTAATCCATTTGGAGTTCATTTTTGTGCATGGTGTTAGGGAGTGTTCTAATTTCATTCTTTTATGTTTAGCTGTCCAGTTTTCCCAACAGCACTTATTGAAGAGGCTGTCTTTTCTCCATTGTATTTTCTTGCTTCCTTTGTCATAAATTAGGTGCCCATATGTGCTTGGGTTTATCTCCATGCATTCTATCCTGTACCATTGCTCTATATTTCTGTTTTTGTTCCAATACCATACTGTCTTTTTTTTTTTTTTCTGGTATGCGGGCCTCTCACTGTTGTGGCCTCTCCTGTTGCAGACGCACAGGCTCAGTGGCCATGGCTCATGGGCCCAGCTGCTCCACAGCATGTGGGATCTTCCCAGACCAGGGCACGAACCCATGTCCCCTGCATTGGCAGGCGGACTCTCAACTACTGCGCCGCCAGGGAAGCCCCATACTATCTTGATTATTGTAGCTTTATGGTATAGTTTGAAGTTGGGGAGCCTGATTCCTCCAGCTCTGTTTTTCTTTCTCAAGATTGCTTTGGGTATTCGGGGTCTTTTGTGTTTCCATACGAATTGTAAGATATTTTGTTCTAAGTCTGTGAAGAATGCCATGGGTAGTTTGATAGGGATTGCATTGAATCTGTAGATTGCTTTGGGTAGTATAGTCATTTTCACAATATTGATTCTACCCATCCAAGAACATAGTATATTTCTCCATTTGTTTATGTCATCTTTGATTTCTCTCATCAGTGTTTTATACTTTTCTGAGTACAAGTCTTTCTCCTCCTTAGGCAGGTTTGTTCCTAGGTATTTTATTCTTTTTGTTGCAGTAGTAAATGGAAGTGTTTCCTTAAGTTCTCTTTCTGATTTTTTGTTGTTGGTGTATAGGAATGCCAGATATTTCTGTGAATTAATTTTGTATCCTGCAACCTTACCAAATTCATTGATTCATTCTAGTAGTTTTCTGGTAGCATTTTTAGGATTTTCTATGTATACTATCATGTCATTGGCAAATAGTGACAGTTTTACTTCTTCTTTTCCAATTTGTATTCCTTTTATTTCTTTTTCTTCTCCGATTGCTATGGCTAGGACTTCCAAAAGGATGTTGAATAAGAGTGGTGAGAGTGAACATCCTTGTCTTGTTCCTGATCTTAGTGGAAATGCTTTCTGTTTTTCACTATTGAGTATGATGCTTTCTGTGGGTTTGTCATATATGGCCTTTATTATGTTCATGTAGGTTCCCTCTATGCCCATTTTCTGCAGAGTTTTTATCATAAATGGGTGTTGAATTTTGTCAAAAGCTTTTTCTGCATCTATTGAACTGATCATATGGTTTTCATTCCTTAATTTGTTAATGTGGTATATCACATTGATTGAGAAAAATAACATTTTTTTAAATGAAGGATAAAGGCCACTTTGATTTTCTTAGTAGCTTACTCAAGTAGACTATCTCAGTGATAAATTAAGACCCTTGAATGGTCTGAATCTATCACTTTCAGTCTAAACTTACAACATTTAATGTTAAAGATAGGAGTCATTTCCCATGTAGCCTCCCTCTCAGTTAAGTTCAATCAAGCTGTGCTACAGAAACTGGCTTACACTCTGCTTATGAGCCCAACTGTTAACTCGAAGTTCTAACCCTGCTTACCCTGGCAGTCTCAACCTCCTAAGTAATTCAAAGGGCGGAACATTCAAATAGGCTGCTATGATTGTCAAAACCCCAAGCCACCTTATGCAGACAAGTAAGTTTCACCACTCCTGAATCATGGACCTTGTATTAATTATGGTAAATATTCCTAGCTGCTGTTACCTAATCCCTGAAATCTCAGTGGATTTGAAACTGTGTAACTCAGATTGGGACTTGAACCTAGCCAAAATCCAGATTGAGACTTGAACCCACAGGTCAGGACTTGAACCCAGCAAAAACCCAGATTGGGACTTGAGCCCATGGGCCAGGACTCGAACCCAGCCAAAAAACGGATTGGGACTCAAATCCAGGGTCTTTTTTTTGTTTGTTTTTAACATCTTTATTGGAGTATAACTGTTTTACAATGGTGTATTAGTTTCTGCTTTACAACAAAGTGAATCAGTTATACATATACATATGTTCTCATCTCTTCCCTCTTGCATCTCCCTCCCTCCCACATTCCCTATCCCACCCCTCTAGGTGGTCACAAACCACCTAGCTGATCTCCCTGTGCCATGTGGCTGCTTCCCACTAGCTATCCACCCTACGTTTGGTAGTGTATATATGTCCATGCCACTCTCCCACTTCGTCACAGCTTCTCCTTCCCCCTCCCCATATCCTCAAGTCCATGCTCTAGTAGGTCTGTGTTTTATTCCTGTCCTACCCCTAGTATCTTCATGACATTTATTTTTTCCTTAGATTCCGTATATATGTGTTAGCATATGGTATTTGTTTTTCTCCTTCTGACTTACTTCACTCTGTATGACGGACTCCGGGTCTATCCACCTCATTACAAGTAACTCAGTTTCATTTCTTTTTATGGCTGAGTAATATTCCATTGTATATATGTGCCACATCTTGATCCATTCATCTGTTGATGGACACTTAGGTTGCTTCCATGTACTGGCTATTGTAAATAGTACTGCAATGAACATTGTGGTACATGACTCTTTCTGAATTATGGTTTTCTCAGGGTATATGCCCAGTAGTGGGATTCCGGGGTCGTACAATAGTTCTATTTGTAGTTTTTTAAGGAACCTCCATACTGTTCTCGATAGTGGCTGTATCAATTTACATTTTCACCAGCAGTGCAAGAGGGTTCCCTTTTCTCCACACCCTCTCCAGCATTTACTGTTTCTAGAATTTTTGATGATGGCCAATCTGACCGGTGTGAGATGATATCTCATTGTAGTTTTGATTTGCATTTCTCTAATGATTAATGATGTTGAGCATTCTTTCATGTGTTTGTTGGCAATCTGTATATCTTCTTTGGAGAAATGTCTATTTAGTTCTGCCCATTTTTGGATTGGGTCGTTTGTTTTTTTGTTATTGAGCTGCATGAGTTGCTTATAAATTTTGGAGATTGATGCTTTGTCAGTTGCTTCATTTGCAACTATTTTCTCCCATTCTGAGGGTTGTCTTTTGGTCTTGTTTATGGTGTCCTTTGCTGTGCAAAAGCTTTTAAGTTTCATTAGATCCCATTTGTTTATTTTTGTTTTTATTTCCATTTCTCTAGGAGATGGCTCAAAAAGGATCTTGCTATGATTTATGTCATAGAGTGTTCTGCCTATGTTTTCCTCTTAGAGTTTGATAGTGTCTGGCCTTACATGTAGGTCTTTAACCCATTTTGAGTTTATTTTTATATATGGTGTTAGGGAGTGTTCTAATTTCATTCTTTTACATGTAGCTGTCCAGTTTTCCCAGCACCACTTATTGAAGAGGCTGTCTTTTCTCCACTGTATATCCTTCCCTCCTTTATCAAAGATAAGGTGACCATATGTGTGTGAGTTTATCTCTGGGCTTTCTATCCTGTTCCATTGATCTATATTTCTGTTTTTGTGCCAGTACCATACTGTCTTGATTACTGTAGCTTTGTAGTATAGTCTGAAGTCAGGGAGCCTGATTCCTCCAGCTCCGTTTTTCGTTCTCAAGATTGCTTTGGCTATTCGGGGTCTTTTGTGTTTCCGTACAAATTTGAAATTTTTTGTTCTAGTTCTGTAAAAAATGCCAGTGGTAGTTTGATAGGGATTGCATTGAATCTGTAGATTGCTTTGGGTAGTAGAGTCATTTTCACAATTTTGATTCTTCCAATCCAAGAATATGGTCTATGTCTCCACCTATTTGTATCATCTTTAATTTCTTTCATCAATATCTAATAATTTTCTGCATACAGGTCTTTTGTCTCCTTAGGTAGGTTTATTCCTAGATATTTTATTCTTTTTGTTGCAGTGGTAAATGGGAGTGTTTTCTTAATTTCACTCTCAGATTTTTCATCATTAGTGTATAAGAATGCCAGACATTTCTGTGCATTAATTTTGTATCCTGCTACTTTACCAAATTCATTGATTAGCTCTAGTAATTTTCTGGTAGCATCCTTAGGATTCTCTATGTATAGTATCATGTCATTTGCAAACAGTGACAGCTTTACTTCTTCTTTTCCGATTTGGATTCCTTTTATTTCTTTTTCTTCTCTAACTGCTGTGGCTAGAACTTCCAAAACTATGTTGCATGAGTGGTGAGAGTGGGCAACCTTGTCTTGTTCCTGATGTTAATGGAAATGGTTTCAGTTTTTCACCATTGAGAACAATGCTGGCTGTGGGTTTGTCATATATGGCCTTTATTATGTTGAGGAAAGTTCCCTGTATGCCTACTTTCTGCAGGGTTTTTATCATAAATGGGTATTGAATTTTCTCAAAAGTTTTCTCTGTATCTATTGAGATGATCATATGGTTTTTCTCCTTCAGTTTGTTGACATGGTGTATCACATTGATTTGCATATATTGAAGAATCCTTGCATTCCTGGGATAAACCCCACTTGATCATGGTGTATGATCCTTTTAATGTGCTGTTGGATTCTGTTTGCTAGTATTTTGTTGAGGAGTCTTGCATCTATGTTCATCAGTGATATTGGCCTGTAGTTTTCTTTCTTTGTGACGTCTTTGTCTGGTTTTGGTATCAGGGTTATGGTGGCCTCATAGAATGAGTTTGGGAGTGTTCCTCCCTCTGCTATCTTTTGGAAGAGTTTGAGAAGGATAGGTGTTAGCTCTTCTCTAAATGTTTGATAGAATTCGCCTGAGAAGCCATCTGGTCCTGGGCTTTTGTTTGTTGGAAGATTTTTAATCACAGTTTCAATTTCAGTGCTTGTGATTGGTCTGTTCATATTTTCTATTTCTTCCTGGTTCAGTCTCGGCACGTGGTGCATTTCTAAGACTTCATCCATTTCTTCCAGGTTGTCCATTTTATTGGCATACAGTTGCTTTTAGTAATCTCTAATAATCTTTTGTATTTCTGCAGTGTCCATTGTTACGTCTCCTTTTTCATTTTTAATTCTATTGATTTGAGTTTACTCCCTTTTTTTCTTGATGAGTCTGGCTAATGGTTTATCAATTTTGTTTATCTTCTCAAAGAACCAGCTTTTAGTTTTATTGATCTTTGCTATCGTTTCCTTCATTTCTTTTTTATTTATTTCTGATCTGATCTTTATGATTTCTTTCCTTCTGCTTATTTTGGGGTTTTTTTGTTCTTCTTCCTCTAATTGCTTTTGGTGCAAAGTTAGGTTGTTTATTCTAGATGTTTCCTATTTCTTTTTTTTTTTTTCGGTACGCGGGCCTCTCACTGTTGTGGCCTCTCCCGTTGCGGAGTACAGGCTCAGCCTCCATAGCTCACGGGCCCAGCCGCTTCGTGGCATGTGGGATCTTCCCGGACCGGGGCACGAACCCGTGTCCCCTGCATCGGCAGGCAGACTCTCAACCACTGCGCCACCAGGGAAGCCCCCTGTTTCTTAAGGTAGGATTGTATTGCTATAAACTTCCCTCTTAGAACTGCTTTTGCTACATCCCATAGGTTTTGGGTCATCGTGTCTCCATTGTCATTTGTTTCTAAGTATTTTTTGATTTCCTCTTTGATTTCTTCAGTGATCACTTCGTTATTAAGTAGTGTATTGTTTAGCCTCCATGTGTTTGTATTTTTACAGATCTTTTCCTGTAATTGATATCTAGTCTCATAGCGTTGTGGTCGGAAAAGATACTTGATGTGATTTTAATTTTCTTAAATTTACCAAGGCTAGATTTGTGACCCAAATATGATCTATCCTGGAGAATGTTCCATGAGCACTTGAGAAAAATGTGTATTCTGTAGTTTTTGTATGGAATGTCCTATAAATATCAATTAAGTCCATCTTTGGTAATGTATCATTTAAAACTTGTGTTTCCTTATTTATTTTCATTTTGGATGATCTGTCCATTGGTGACAGTGGGGTGTTAAAGTCCCCTACTATGATTGTGTTACTGTCGATTTCCCCTTTTATGGCTGTTAGTATTTGCCTTATGTATTGAGGTGCGCCTATGTTGGGTGCATAAATATTTACAATTGTTATATCTTCTTCATGGATCGATCCCTTGATCATTATATAGTGTCCTTCTTTGTCTCTTGTAATAGTTTTTATTTTAAAGTCTATTTTGTCTGATATGAGAATTGCTACCCCAGCTTTCTTCTGATTTCCATTTGCATGGAATATCTTTTTCCATCCCCTCACTTTCAGTCTGTATGCGTCCCTAGGTCTGAAGTGGGTCTCTTGTAGACAGCATATATATGGGTCTTGTTTTTGTATCCATTCAGCCAGTCTGTGTCTTTTGGTGGGAGCATTTAATCCATTTACATTTAAGGTAATTATCGATATGTATGTTCCTATTACCCTTTACTTAATTGTTTTGGGTTTGTTCTTGTAGGTCTTTTCCTTCTCTTGTGTTTCTTGCCTAGAGAAGTTCCTTTAACATTTGTTGTAAAGCTGGTTTGGTGGTGCTGAATTCTCTCAGTTTTTGCTTGTCTGTAAAGGTTTTAATTTCTCCATCAAATCTGAATGAGATCCTTGCTGGGTAGAGTAATCTTGGTTGTAGGTTTTTCTCCTTCATCACTTTAAATATGTCCCACCACTCCCTTCTGGCTTGCAGAGTTTCTGCTGAAAGATCAGCTGTTAATCTTATGGGGATTCCCTTGTGTGTTATTTGTTGTTTTTCCCTTGCTGCTTTTAATATGTTTTCTTTGTATTTAATTTTTGATAGTTTGATTAATAGTTTGATTAATATGTGTCTTGGTGTGTTTCTCCTTGGATTTATCCTGTATGGGACTCTCTGTGCTTCCTGGACTTGATTGACTATTTCCTTTCCCATATTAGGGAAGTTTTCAAGTATAATCTCTTCAAATATTTTCTCAGTCCCTTTCTTTTTCTCTTCTTCTTCTGGGACCCCTATAATTCGAATGTTGGTGCATTTAATGTTGTCCCAGAGGTCTCTGAGACTGTCCTCATTTCTTTTCATTCTTTTTTCTTTATTCTGCTCTGCATTAGTTATTTCCACTAGTTTATCTTCCAGGTCACTTATCCGTTTTTCTGCCTCAGTTATTCTGCTACTGATCCCATCTAGACTATTTTTAATTTCATTTATTGTGTTCCTCATAATTGCTTGCTTCCTCTTTATTTCTTCTAGGTCCTTGTTAAATGTTTCTTGCATTTTGTCTATTCTATTTCCAAGATTTTGGATCATCTTTACTATCATTATTCTGAATTCTTTTTCAGATAGACTGCCTATTTCCTCTTCATTTGTTAGGTCTTGTGGGTTTTCACCTTGCTCCTTCATCTGCTGTGTGTTTTTCTGTCTTTTCATTTTGCTTACTGTGTTTGGGTTCTCCTTTTTGCAGGCTGCAGGTTTGTAGTTCCCATTGTTTTTGGTGTCTGTCCCCAGTGGCCAAGGTTGGTTCAGTGGGTTGAGTTGGTTTCCTGGTTGGGGGGACTAGTGCCTGTGTTCTGGTGGATGAGGCTGGATCTTGTCTTTCTGGTGGGCAGGTCCACGTCTGGTGGTGTGTTTTGGGATGTTGGTAGCGTTATTATGGTTTTAGGCAGCCTCTCTGCTAATGGATGGGGCTGTAGTCATGTCTTGCTGTTTGTTGGGCATAGAGTGTCCAGCACTGTAGCTTGCTGGTCGTTGAGTGAAGCTGGGTCTTGGTGTTGAGATGGAGATCTCTGGGAGATTTTCGCCATTTGATATTACATGGAGCTTGGAGGTCTCTTGTGGACCAGTGTCCTGAAGTTGGTTCTCCCACCTGAGAGACACAGCCCTGATGCCTGGCTGGAGCACCAAGATTCTTTAATCCACATGGCTCAGAATAAAAGGGAGAAAAAATAGAAAGGAAAGAAAGAAAGGAAGGAGGGAAGGAAGGAAAGAAGAATGGACAGAAGGAAGAAAGCAAGGAAGGAAGAAAGGAAGGAAGGAAGGAAGAAAGGAAGGAAGGAAGAAAGCAAGGAAGGAAGGAAGGAAGAAAGGAAGGAAGCAAGAAAGGAAGGAAGGAAGAAAGGGAGGAAGGAAGGGAGAAGGAAGGGAAGAAGAAAGGGAGGAAGGAAGGGAGGGAGGAAGGAAGGCGGGAAGGAAGAGAGGAAGATAGGAAAGAAGGAAGGAAGACAGGAAGAAAGAAAGGAAGAAAGAAGATAAAATGAAGGATAAAATAAAGTTATTAAAATAAAAAATAATTATTAAGAAGAAAAATTTTATTAAAAAAAAAAACCAGCAGTTCGGTCAGAACCCTAGGACAAATGGTGAAAGCAAAGCTATACAGACAAAATCTCACACAGCAGCACACACATACACACTCAAAAAAAGAGAAAAAGGGGAAAATAATATGTCTTGCTCCCAAAGTCCACCTCCTCAACTTGGGATGATTCACTGTCTATTCAGGTATTCCACAGATGCAGGGCACTTCAAGTTGATTGTGGAGCTTTAATCCGCTGCTTCTGAGGCTGCTGGGAGAGACCTCCCCCTCTCCTGTTTGTTCTCACAGCTCCTGGGGTTCAGCTTTGGACCTGGCCCCGCCTCTGCTTATAGGTCATCCAAGGGCGTCTGCTCTTCGCTCAGACAGGACAGGGTGAAAGGAGCAGCTGATTGGGGGGCTCCGGCTCTGGCCGGGTTGAGGGAGGGGCATGGATGTGGTGTGACCCCGCGGTGGCAGAGGCCAGCGTGATGCTGCACCAGCCTGAGGCGCGCCATGCATTCTCCCAGGGAAGCCGTCCCTGGATCCCGGGATCCTGGCAGTGGCGGGCTGCATAGGTTCCCGGGAGGGAAGGTGTGGAGAGTGACCTGTGCTTGCACACAGGCCTCTTGGTGGCGGCCTCAGCAGCCTTAGTGTCCCACGCCCGTCTCTGGGGTCCGCGCTGATAGCTGCGGCTTGCGCCCGTTTCTGGAGCTCCTTTACGCAGTGCGCTTAATCCCCTCTCCTCTGACACCAGGAAACAAAGAGGCAAGAAAAAGTCTCTTGTCTCTTCGGCAGGTCCAGACTTTTTCCCGGACTGCCTCCCGGCTAGCCGTGGTGCACTAACCCCTTCAGGCTGTGTTCAGGCCACCAACCCCAGTCCTCTCCCTGGGATCCAACCTCTGAAGCCCGAGCCTCAGCTCCCAGCCCCCGCCCGCCCTGGCGGGTGAGCAGACAAGCCTCTTGGGCTGGTGAGTGCTGGTTCGCACCAATCCTCTGTGCGGGAATCTCTCCGCTTTGCCCTCCGCACCCCTGTTCAAAGCCAGGGTCTTTTAACTGAGATCACACACCTGGTCTCAGGACTTAATGAAGCTCGGGTTCTTTTTTTTTTTTTTTTTTTTTTTAAATTTATTTATTTTGGTCTGCGTTGGGTCTTTGTTGCTGTGCACGGGCTTTCTGTAGTTGTGGTGAGCAGAGGCTACTCTTTGTTGTGGTGCTTGGGCTTCTCATTGCGGTGGCTTCTCTTGTTAAGGAGCACGGGCTCTAGGCATGTGGGCTTCAGTAGTTGTGGCTCGCGGGCTCTAGAGTGCAGGCTCACTAATTGTGGCGCATGGCTTAGTTGCTCTGCAGCATGTGGCATCTTCCTGGACCAGGAATAGAACCTGTTTCCCCTGCATTGGCAGGCTGATTCTTATCTACTGCGCCACCAGTGAAGCCCAAAGCTTGGGTTCTTGTTGTCTCGTCACAGAAAGAATTCAGTGAGAGACAAAGTGATAGGTAAGAGGTGGATTTATTTAGAGAGAAACACACTCCACAGAGTGTGGGCCATCTCAAAAGGCAAGAGTGGCCCTCAGGGTACGGGGTTGTCAGTTTTTATAGGGGTGGGTAATTTCATAGGCTAATGAGTGGGAGGAGTATTCCAGCTATTTTGGAGAAGGGGTGGGGATTTCCAAAAATTAGGCCAGCACCTACTTTTTGACCTTTATGATCAGCCTTGGAACTGTCATGGCACCTGTGAGTGTGTCATTTAGCTTGCTGATGTGTTACAATGAGCGTATCCTGAGGCTTAAGGTCTAGTGGACTTGTCTGCCTTCTTGGACCTGTTGGTTCTAATCAGTTTATATCATGTCCTCGGGCTATGTCATTCTTTTAAAAGTTGTATCCTGCCCCCTTCCCTCCTGTTTCTGCTTAACAAATTCTGATGTGGGTCAGGAATAATGAGGACTCTGCCCCATTCATTCAGGGATTCAAGCTCCTTCCATCAAACAGCTCATTGTCCTCTGCTGGATCCTTTCTGCATTTTGCCAAGACAAAAGAAAAGAGAAAGCATGGGGGATAGATGGCATGGGAGATTTTTCTGGGGCTTGAAATGGCATACATCAGTTCCTCACACATCTCACTGACCAGACTACAGGCACATGCCCCCACTTAGCTGAAAGGATGCAGGGAAATGTAGTTTAGCTATATGCTAAGGAAAAGGGGATGTTTGTTATCTATTGCTATGTAACAAATTATCCCCAAATTTAGTGGCTTAAAACAATCCTTTGTTATCTCTTAATTTCTGTGGGGTAGGGATTTGGGAGATTATTCGGGTGGTTCTGCCTTGGAGTCTCTCATGAGGTTGCAGTCATCTGAAGGCTTGACTGGAGCTGAAGGATCTACTTCCAGGGTGGTTTATTCATAGCTGACATGTTAACGCTGGATGCTGGCAGAAGGCCTCAGTTCCTCCCAACATAGGCTTTCCCACTGGGCTGCCTGCGTGTCCTTGGCCATAGCAGCTGGCTTCCCCCAAAGTGAGCAATCCAAGAGAACAAGGTATATAAGCCACAAGCCCTTTGTGACCCACTACACGAGGGTGTGGATGCTAGGAGAGGATGTCTGTGGGCTATCTTGGAAATTGGCTACCACCTGAGGTTTGGTGAATATCTGACACAAGACTGTTCAGGCAGTTTGATACTATGATTTATGGTAAGAAATATATATTTGGTCTTCATCTCCCTTTCTGGCACAGAGCTCCTAAAACCCTTGTAATTATCCTAAGTGATAAGAGGGATAAAGGTATCTTTTGTTATTTTAATGAGGTGACGTTTGGACCACCCTTAAGTAACCTAAGGGAATCAACCCCTTGATTGGAACTTTCAGCCCCACCCAGCAACCTCAGGGAGGGGGAAAAGGGCTGGAAGTTGAATTCATTTCCAATGGCCAATGATTTAATCAATCTGTGCCTATGCAGTGAAGCCTCCATAAAACCCAAATGAACATTTTTCAGAGATTCCAGGTTGGTGAATACATGGAGATTTGGGGAGAGTGGTGCACTGAAAGAAAGCATGGAAGCTCCTGGCCCTTCCCCATACTTTGTGCTATGTATCTCTTATCTGGCTGCTTCTGAATTATATCCTTTTATAATAAATCACTGATCTAGTAAGAAAAATGTTTCAGCCCTGTGAGCCACTCTAGCAAATCAATTGAAGTCGAGGAAGAGTCTTGAGAATGTGTGCTTTACAGCCAGCTGGTCAGAAGTACAGCTAACAACCTGAGCTTGTGAATGGCATCTGAAGTTGGAGGGATAGGGGGATGGCAGTTGTGTAGGATTGAACCCTTAACCTTTGGAATCTGATGTTATCTCTGGGTAGTGTCAGAATTGAATTGAACTGTAGGACGCCCAGCTGGTATCTGGAGAATAAGCAGGTGCTGTGTGGGACACACAACCCACCCCACCCCACCCCCCCAACCTCCACCCCCCAACACTGAAAATTGAGTCTCAGAATGATTTTAGGCAGAAAGGTCGGACACAATCAGCAAGACAACTTAGCGGTTATCTACCTGATTTATTAGCACTAGTTTGACGAAATCAATGGGAAAGTTAATATGCCTAAGGAAACTAGACTCAACCCTCTTATATATAATACAAATGCTTCTCTCATTATTACATTTTTTACAGCAGCACAAATCCCTCCAAAACTCATCCCCTGCCCCAGAACTTCCCTCATAAAAAAGTCATAAAAATATGTAAAGCCATAAAGTATTAGGGGAATAATTTCTTTTATAAATCCTCCTAGGGGGGAAAGGCTCTTAAAAATATGAACTAAATTAAAAATTGATACATTAACTAAATATTTTAAATACCATAAACAAAGTAAAAAAATGACAGTTGGAAAAAACTCATCTGTAAGACATATACAGCCAATTTCCCTAATCCACCCCCTCTAAATTTGTTAAGTCACTAATAAAATTAAAAATTTAGAAGAAAAACAATTTGCAATAAAATGTGTGAAAATCTACTAAAATGGTCTTAGGGATTAAAAATGGAAGGAACCCATAAACACAAAGAGAATGAGAGAAGAGACAAAGCAGGCAAGAAGTATTAAATAAATTTTAGAAGCTGGAAAGTGCCTACATGAAGGAAAGCAAAGAAGCAAACCTGTTTGCCCTGCACAAACTTAGAAAGGTTAGGGTGCATGGCAAGACCAAAAAATAAAAAGTTTTGTTGTTAGCCTACATAAGAACTCAAACCCTGAGATTTCCCTCCAACTCTACATAGCCAGAGTCATGCATAACTTAAAAATTTTTGCTAGTGTGCACATACACATTCACAACAATGAGTTTTCAGTTTGGAGAGTTAATTCTCAATAATATATTTTCAAGTCTTTATAATAAACAGCATTAGGTAACAAGGAAACATCATTGTACGGCTTCACATGGTCATCAAAGATTCTGTGACAAATCTACTTTCATCCCTTCCACACTACCCCAGTAGTCCAGGAGAAACACATGAGCTGGACAAAAAGCATTTTTGCTAGACCCACAACTGTCATTTTCTGGATCAATCACATCACATACTCCTTTGTTCTTAGAAAATAAGAGAATTGGATTAGAAAATCTTCTCCTGGACTAATATTTTACCCTAAAAGGATATTTCAAAGCTAAAGCTAATTTATGAAATTTTTAAATTTGTCTTCAAAGATCAGTCACACCATTATAGCCATGTACATATGCTGAGTCTTCCATGGGGAGAAAAACCAAAAGCCTCCCAAATTATGAACTCCACCTTCAAACATTCTAACAAATATGTTTTTAAAAATAAGTCAAATACAGAATTCAGACCATGCAACAATGTCTTTTATTACGTACGGGTTTTTAAAATTATTTCTGCAATCTTTCCATACACAGGCAAGAAAAACTATTGTTTTGCATATTGGAACTTGCAGACCTGATCACTGCATAGTGAAGGGAAAATGATCCCTACAACACAATTAACCAGGAGGCCAATTCATCTGCCGACCTCCAAGAACATGGAGATGAACATGATAGACAGACTGTCCCCCATCTGAACCTTCATTCACCACCATTCGATAACCCTTCTTCAGGCCCAGATCAGCAGCACATTTCTTGCCAACAATCATTAAATGTCCAAGAAGCTGGAAAGAAAAAAAAAAAGTTTCTTAAGCAATGGTAATTTACAACTTCTTGT
Organism: Kogia breviceps; assembly: GCF_026419965.1. Classification (NCBI taxonomy): domain Eukaryota; kingdom Metazoa; phylum Chordata; class Mammalia; order Artiodactyla; family Physeteridae; genus Kogia; species Kogia breviceps. Next base: position 108,651,206 of record NC_081313.1, read on the forward strand.
CATCATGTAACAAACTACCAAGTTGAAATATTAAATTAAAAAACTGCCAAACTGAAACAGACTTTGGGCAAATATTTGGAAACACTTTGAATCCTAAAATAATATAATCTACAATTAAAAACCCAGTAAGATTAGGTATTTATTAATTACTAATTTCAATAAACAAATTAGAGACAAAAATCTGCTCAATTAAAACAATTTTAAAATCATATTCCAAGTGGTATTTAAGTTTTCTTAATAAGGCAAGATACCTTGCTTGCTTGTTATGGAAGAGTGTATCAGTAGGGATAGAACTGGTTATGCTGTGGTAACAAACCACCCCCAAATCTGGTTTACAACAAACATACATTTCTTGTATTTACTACATCTTCATCACAAGTTGACCAGGCTGTATATTCTACATCTTTTTCACTTTGAAACCCATGCTGATGGAACAGTCTCTGTATGATCACAGTGGCAGAGGCCAAGAGAGAACATGGCAAATCGGGTGCTAGCTCTTAAAGTTTCTATTCAAAAGACATGTATCACTTCTGTTTGTACTCACTGGCCAAGTTAAGTCATATGACCAGGCCCAACATCAGTGAGGTCAGAAATATAATGTACCCCTAAATAAAATAGTATTTATGAACAATTATATAACCTACTACAAAGAGCACCAGGAAAAATTTTAATTGAGGCCAGTACCTCCTAGCAAAATCAAATAATTATTTTTCTTTAACGGCATTAACAGAAGAGCCAATGAACCCTCTTCTGTACGATAACACTATTTCTTACTTAAGGAAAAATGAGTATCACCAACTAATCCTTGCTTAGAACCCTTTTTTGTTTAAAAATTTGTGGTGATGACTTCTTTGGGGCATCATTCTGGGATTGTTGGTGGGAGTGTAGTTTTGACCCCAGAAGGCTAGGAAATGGGTAAGCAAATACACTAATCAGTCAACACTAAAGATACTCCATTTCAAAGGTTGAAAATTAATTTCCTATTTTCCATGCCAAACTATGTCCAATTACATTGCTCAACATAGCATACCAAAAGTTCTACATAAGACTGAATGAAAATAGTAAGGTTCTCTAATAATAAAAACTCTAAAAATATGGAACTACATCTAATGTGAATATGTATCTTTTCTCTTTATCAAATTCTCAGGGAGAAATGAAAGTCTAAAGATGAAATTTGTTTTGTAAACTTAAGCCTAGAGATCATTTGAATAAAGGAATTAAAGTCCAAAAAAAAATTTATTTATTTATTTGGCTACGCCAGGTCTTGGTTGCAGCACTCAGGATCTTCGTTGAGGCATGCGGGATCTAGTTCCCTGACTGGGGATTGAACCTGGGCCCCCTGCATTGGGAGCGCAGAGTCTTACCCACTGGACCACCAGGGAAGTCCCACTGTGATCATTTTGTAGTATATACATATATCAAATCATTATGTTATATACTTAAATCTAATATGTTATATGTCAATTATATCTCATTAAAAAATCAAACTACTTATACATTGCATTGAACCCCTGATGATTTTCTGATTTTCCTCAGTAATGCCCTCAGGAAAATAAAAATGTGACATCACTTTAAAGTCAAAATTTAGTCTCCCAATTTAAAAAGCAAGAAAATTAATGATGTTAGTAAATGTACTTACACTTTCATCATCATCTTCCGCTGCAGAAATCTGGGATATATGTTTCTTGGGTATCACCAGAAAATGTGTTGGTGCTTGAGGGGAAACGTCATGGAAAGCAAGACACTGGAATAAGGGGGAGGGAGGGAAATCAAGGTTTTCATATATAATCTTACAGCCTAAATTTATCATTCTTTCACACTAACTCCATGGGAAACACTGTAATAAATGCTAGGAAATCAGAATTGGACACAATACATGTGGTCCTCTGGTCCTTTTCATGGAACTTACAGTCTAATGGTATCTTTTTGAATTATAGTTTTGTCCGGGTATATGCCCAGGAGTGAGATTGCTGGATCATATGATAACTCTGTTTTTAGTTTCCTGAGGCACGTCCATACTGTTCTCCATAGTGGCTGCACCAGTTTTCATTCCCACCAACAGTGTTGGAGGTTCCCTTTTCTCCACACCTTCTCCAGCATTTATTTGTAGACTTTTTGATGATGGCCATTCTGACTGGTGTAAGGTGGTACCTCATTGTAGTTTCGACTTGCATTTCTCTAATAATTAGTGATGTTGAGCATCTTTTCATGTGCCTGTGGCCATCTGTATGTCTTCTTTGGAGAAATGTCTCTTCTGCCTATTTTTTCATTGGGTTGTTTGTTTTTTTGTTGTTGAGTTGTATGAGCTGTTTGTATATTTTGGAAATTAAGCCCTTGTGGGTCATATCATTTGCAAATATTTTCTCCCATTCCATAGGTTGTCTTTTCGGTTTTTTTTTTTTTTTTTTTTTTATCGTTTCCTTTGCTGTGCAAAAGCCTGAAGCCTGTAAGTTTGATTAGGTCCCATTTGTTTATTTTTGCTTTTATTTCTATTGCCTTGGGAGACTGACCTAAGAAAACATTGGTACAATTTATGTCAGAGAATGTTTTGCCTGTGTTCTCTTCTAGTTTTATGGTGTCATGTCTTATGTTTAAGTCTTTAAACATAAACATTTAAGCCATTTTGAGTTTATTTTTGTGCATGGTGTGAGGGTGTGTTCTAACTTAATTGATTTATATGCAGCTATCCAACTTTCCCAGCGCCACTTAAAGGAAATCTTTTGATTCACATCGCGACCTTCCCTAGGTCCGGAGTCCCGGTTGTGCAATTTGGTTTTCTTCCTTTATGGCGGTGATCACTTTTGTAATGAGAAATTTGCTGATATTTGACCAACACCGATTTCTTCCAACTTAGAAATGAACAGCATAAGTAACATTTAGACAAATTACATACCACTTGAATGGTTTTGAATCTCTTGTTCTCTACTGAAGGTGGAAGCTGTTTAATAGAACTTATCCCAGCTTAACTGTCTCAGGAGTTATTCTACTTGGTACTCTGTACAAAAATGCTGTATCATTTAGATTGCTTCATGCTGTTACACCTTGGAACTTTGATGGCTCAAAAGTATTTCAACGATCATTTATTAAAAGAAACTTAAAATATTTTTAAAGAAATTCACATTACCTACAACAAAACTCCCCTAAGGGACAAATAAAGATATTTAAATAAATTCACCTCGAGGAATTAAATCTTAGGTGTTCTGAATCTAAGAACGCTACTAGTAGCACAAAATGTTTCCTTATATTCCATATTTCATAAAGCTAATTTATTAAAGTTCACAAACCTTGTATCTAAATTAGCCAACCTGTCCAGCTTTATGTGAGATCCATAAATATAACCGCCCACTAAGTATTTTATACAAGATGTCTCGAAGTCAAATGAACTCGGCCTTTCTAAAACAGTTTCACCTAGAGTGAAGTCAACAAAAACGACATTCTTAATCCCTTGGCATAAAATTGCTTCCTGTAAAATATAAAAGGAACCATTCTTCCCGGGAGGGGCCAAAGGAAAGCAAATCCCAGATGCAGACCCACTCTCATCTCAGGAGTCCTAGGCCCGAGAATGGGCGGCGGGGGTGGCTCCGGGTGTCGTTGGCTAGCGGCCCTCGCCCAGGCCCAGCGCGTCTGTGCCGCCCCCAGGCCGTTCGCCCCCGGCCCTCTAGCGCAAGGCGGAGGGGAGAGGCGCCCGGGAGCTCCCGGGCAGGCCGGCTGTGCGCGGGAGATCGCGGAGATTGAGCCCGAGTCAGGGTGCGATCGGGTTTCTGCCTGTCAGGCAGAGCGCGGGCGAGATTGTCAGATTCCTGACACAGGAGAGGTCCGAGGCAGTCGGGCGCTCACGCCGAGGACCCGGCGCGCCCACAACAAGCACCCAGACCCCGCAGCGCGGGCCCGCGGGCGCCCGGCGGCCTGGCCAGCGCTCCGGGTTGATAACGCGTAACCGGAGCGCAGGCACGCGCCGGCCGGCCGCCTCGGAGCGGCCGCGGCCCAGCCCGCTGGCTGCGGGCCCGCAGCGGAGGCCGTGCGAGGCGGCCCGCTGCCTTCCCTTCTCCGCGGCGCACCCCCACCCCGACTCTTCCCTTCCCTTCCCTTCCCACCCCGGGAAACCCGCGTGTCCACAGGCGGCTGCCCCGTCTCAGCCCACGAGCGAGGCGGCGCCCGGTGCCTACCTGGTCATCCTCATAAATGATTTTGGCTGGGATTTCCTTGCGAATGATCTTCCCGAAGATCGTGTCGCCACCAGGCCGGGCGGCCTGAGCCTTAGCGATCTCATCTGCCATCTCGGCCTCCCTCCCGCGCGGCTGGCCGGGGAGAAGGTCGGGAGGAGGGAGGAGCCGTGGGAGCTGGCAGAGGGCGGGAGCTGGCGGCCAAGCCTGCTGGGGGACCGCTGCTCTCTTGCCGCGGCAGCTCTTGCGCGTGCGCACTGGCGACGTGCGCTGGGCTGCTGCGGGCGCGCTGCTGCGGGCGCGCGGCAGCTCTAGGGGAATCGCTGGGCGCGACTAAACCGGAGGGCGGTTCCTGATTGGAGGCCCGAGGGTTCCGCACCAAGGTCGTTTTTCTTCCTTTCTTGTCTCTCGGGGAGCGGTGTTACTGCAGTAAGCCCTTTGCTTAACTTATGGACGCTTGTAGGAAAAATCGGATACTGTAACTGAAAAGATTTGATAACCTAAGCAGTACTGGCCTTTTTTGCTGGCAGAGACCCCATGATAACTTCATTTGTCAGCTACATAGGTCTTAGCTCCAGCAAGTAAGCCCTCCTGCATCCTTTTTTTTCCCCTCACTCTAGCAGTGGTTCGCAATCTTGACTGCACGTTAAAATCACTTGGGGAGCATGTAAAAAGTCCCCGGGAACTTGGCCACACCCCAGGTCAGTTAAATCACTCTCTGGGGATGAGAGACCCAGGCATCAGTAGTTTGTAAACCTCCCTAGACTGTTCTGCAAAGAATTATTCCCAGCATTAATCAGCATAATGTAAGATGCTCCATCTTTAAAGAACACCTTTCCTAACCCCACATACCCCTCCATGTCTTTGCTCCTTTTTAAAAGAGTTTTCTATATATTGTGCCCACTTTATCTTTCTTTTTGAAACCATTTGCCTCTTGTCAAGGCCACTAAGGACCTCCACTTACAAAATCCTGTAGGCAATTCCAGTTCTCATTATACTTGACCCCTTGGCAACATTTGCCACTGTTGACCATGCCCTCTTTTCAGCAAAAGCCTTCACGCTCCTACCTCTCTGGATGCTATTTCTCCTTCATAGTGAGCCTTCTGTTCCAGGCCTTTCAGTGCATTCCATTCTTCGCCCTCTTCTCTAGCTAACACTTAATCTCCAAGTGTCCTTATTATGAAAAAATTATACCTTTACCACTTTGCCTTGGCAAAATTATTGATAGTGGTCCCCTTTAATCACAAAAGTGTCCCATTTGGTACTTTTGGTATTAAAGACATTCCTGAGACAATTGGTAAAATCTAAATAATGCATAGAAATTAGGAAATAGTTTTGAAAGTCTTGTTAATTTCCCCACATACATACAGCAAAATTATCAAAATCTGTTGATCTGGGGTGGGGCCTTATAATTTAGGTTTCTAACAGTTTCCAGGTGATGCAGTTGCTGCTAGCCTGGAAACTACACTTTGAGAACCACTGATGTAAGAGAATGTCTTTTTTGTAGGAAAAAAAACCTACTGAAGTATTTAGGAGTATAGCAGTATTGTGTCTTCAACTCACTTTCAAACAGTAAAGAGATTCCCCCCCCCAAAAAAGGATAAAGCAACTGTAGTAAAATGTTAACAGTAGGGGAAACTGAGTGAAAGGTATTTGCAAATTCTATCTATCATTCTTGCAACTTTTCTGTAAGACTGAATTTGTCAAAATTAAAAACTGAATATATACTGGGTTGGGTAGTAAATAATATGGTCATCTTTCACTAATAGGCTTTGGTATCTACAGACTAATGACTCCAGTATTTATCTCCCGACCCCTTAATTCCAGATTGGTGTATGATACATATTTCTGCCTACTCACCACCTTCAGTAGGATGTCTACCAGGCACTTCAAATTTTTTTTTACTCCCTCACAACAAACAATCTAAAAACCTCTTCCTGCAGCATTTTACATCTACTATGATACCATTCACCAAATTGCACAAGCCAAAAGCCTTGCAATCATCAACTCTTTTTTGTGGATTTTCAACACATATGAATCCAATCACTTCTCACCTCCTCTACTCCATCACCCTAATCCAAGTCTCTGTTATATCTTGCCTGAAGTGCTTCAAGAGACTCCTAGTTTGCCTATCTGCTTCTACTATAGTCCATTTGCTATACAGTAGCCTAGATGATTTTTATAAAATATAAATCGTGATGTCACTCTCCTGATGGTAAGGAATTTCATCATAGAATTAAATATAAAATCCTAAACTTGGCTTATAAGCTCTTAAGTGATCAGGCCCATGGCTGCTTCTCCTACTTCATTTCCTTCCATTTCATCCTTATTGACCAGCTTCATCCAAAGTGGATATGATAGGCAGAAGATTTCCATGTCCTAATCCCTGGAGCCTGTGAATATGTTACTTTACATGGTAAAGGGGATGTGCAGATGTGATTAAGTTAAGGGTCTTCAGGTGGGGAGATTCCTCAATTATCCAGGTGGTCCCAGTGTAATCACATGGACCCCTTTAAATGAAAGAGGGATACGGGAGAGTGAGACTCAGACAAGGAGATATGATGATGGGAGCAGGGGTGAGATTCAAAGGTTGAAGATGCTCCACTGTTGACTTAGAAGATGGAAGGGGCCACAAGCAGATGACATTCTGGAAGTCAGAAGTCCAAATTGGGTTTCGCTGGGCTAAAATCATGGTGTCAGCAGGGCTGCATTCCTTCTAAAGGCTCTAGGGGAGAATGGTTCCCTTGCCTTTTCTGTCTTCTAGAGGCCACCTGTGTTCCTGGGCTTCTGGCCCTTCCTCCATCTTCAAAGACCACAGAAGAGCATCTGCAAACCTCTCCCTGACTCTGCTTCCTTCTTCCACTTATAAAGAGCCTTGTGTTGGGACTTCCCTGGTGGTCCAGTGGTAAAGAATCTGCCTTCCAATGCAGGGGATGCAGGTTCAATCCCTGATCAGGGAACTAGGATCCCACATGCCGTGGGGCAGCTACGCCAGCATGCCACAACTACTGAGCTCAAGTGCCTCAACTAGAGAGCCCACTTGTTCTGGATTCTGTGTGCCACGACTACAGAGCCCACCTGCCCTGGAGCCTGCATGCCACAACTAGAGAAGAGGAAAACCGCACGCCATAACTAGAGAGAAGCCCGTGTGCTGTAACGAAAGATCCCGCATGCCTCAATGAAGACCCCGGGTGCCACAACTAAGACCCGACGCAGCCAAAATTAAATATAAATAAATCTTAAAAAAAAGATCCTGTGTTTACATTGGGCCCATCAGACAACCCAGGATAATCTTCCCATCTTAAAATCCTTAATTTAATCACATCTGCAAAGCCCCTTTTGTCATAAATGGTAATAATATATTCAAAAATTCCTAGGATTTAAATAGGGACATGTTTTGGAAGCCATTAGTCTGCCTACCACATACTCCATGACCTTACATGATGAACATGTAGGAATTTCCTGTTCAGTTCTGGGTCCCACACTTTGAGATGCCAACAAACCAAGACATATTCCCAGAACAACCATAATAGTCTCCTCTTTTATGGAACAGCTCAAGGAACCATACAGATTTACCTAAGAGAAGAGAAGCTTCAGGACTGAATTGATTTTTGGGCACTATGGAAACTATACTTTCAAATATTGGCAGATAAGTGGCTTTAGTTAACTGAGTACAGGACCCTAGTTAGCCAGAAATTATAAAAATAAATTATGAATGTTCATGAAATTGGGCTGTGATTCTAAACTGAAAATGAAAATTGACATCTTTGAATCATTCATTAGCAATCAGAAGGCAATACTATACAATGTCACAAGATCATCTAATTTATTGTTTCCTGGATAAAAGACAGTATCCATTATATTTGGTTTAATTGCTTATGTTAAACACTCTTTTGCAAATCCAATGCATTTTAATTTTTAACAAGTCGACTATTATCTTGCTATTCTCATGATGACTTGCAATATTCTTTAAAATGACATAAATCACAGAGAAGGAAAAGGGTCTTGGATATCCATTGGTTTAAATCTTTCATTCCTAATAAAAAGTCAATTTTACCTAAAAGTTAACCTGGGGGGTGGGTAGGGAAGACAAACAATGATTATGCAGTGGGAGCAAGGTTGAGATTTTTTTCTTGATGCTTGCAAGGTCATAAGTTAAATGTACTTAAATGCTTTATGATTGTTTATGATCATGATGCTGCTAATAAACTGTTTCCAACCTCTTGACCAGCAAAACCAAGGAGTAGGGCGAGTTGAGTAGGCAGGATGAGTAGAGGGTAAGACCGAGCTTTCAGGTTAATCATAGGCATTTGTATTCCAGACCTCCATTTGCTAATCGTGTGGACTTGAGCAAGTAACTCAACCTCACCTTCCAGAGGAATGAAAGGGGGTAATGTACCAATAGCGCTTTTGAGAGTCAGCGTTCCAGTCAACGCCTACTATAGTTGTTAGGGCTTGGCTCTTATTTATGCACGTTTGCAAGGACACATTTGCAACCCGGAAACGTTAAAATAATGGTTCCTTAATAGATAACCCCAACCCCCAAACAGGAGGTAAGTACATAAAGGTGCCGAAGCCATCAACTAAGTGTCAATCCACGCTCCGCCACCGGCGGTTGCCTCAGAAATAGCCGGAAGTGCCGCTGCCCCTAACTAACATGGCGTCCAGGTGATTTCCGTTCCCCTCTCGGCTGTAATTGAGCTCGGCCGCTCCTCGCGGTTTTCCCAGAGGGTACCGGCTTAGCAAACACCTCTCGCCTGTCCCTCCACGGGGGGCGGGGCTACGAAGGAGATGCTGCGTGGTGATTGGTTGCGGCTCGTTAAGAACGTGGCTACGGGGTGTTGGACAGTCCACACCAGGCGGTGACTGGTTGCAGAGAGGCGGGGCGGCTCGACCGCTGAAGAAGTAGCCACAACTGTGAGGAGAGCCATGAGTCAGGCGGCCAAGGTGACTGGGTCCGGGGCGGGGTTGGGTGTGATGCCGGCGGGGTGAGTAAGAGCGCGGCCTTGCGAACGTAGTCTGGAATCTCTGTAGCTGGGGTTCAGGACGCTCCACGGAGTTTGTGGCCTTTACAGCTGAGGAGCCGGTGACCGACCCTGCAGGGCAGTTGAAGGTTTGTGCAGGTACGGAGGAGAGAGGGCGACACAGGTGGTCCTGCTTCTTCGTCTACTGGGTACGGAATGTTTGTCCGTGATGCATGCCGGCGACTTGAGTTCTGCCCCCTTGCCATCTCCACACCGAGCGTTTGTGTGAGGGGCCCATTTCACATTCTTGGGAATTGTACGAGACACCAAAGTCAGTCCTGCGCTGAAACCATCCTATGAGGTGAAAGGTTTCGTCAGATAACCAGAACGTCTAGGAACCAAGGAAACCGATTCCCGGCAAAACCGTTTGCCAAAAGTAGCACTTAGAGCAGAAACCTGTGATTCCTGAGTGCTCTGAACGAGCTTGGGAAGTGATGGCCCCGCCGGGGTCGGGGGTCACATCCCCGAGGGCCTGGTGTCGGATTCATTTCTTGTCAAACTGATGCGCATTCCTGGCCAGTGTACAATTCTCTGGGACCAGCCATCCCTAACTTTAAGTATTATTAGCATGGCCGGTTGAGACCAGTCCCTGTCACTGGTTGAGATATGGAAAAGGGGAAACGGCCTGCTATAGTATAGTAAGGAAAAGCAGTGCTTATGATGGTTGGTCAATAACAGGGAGGCACCAAGAGTGCCTTGTGTACTACTGAACTCTGTTTTTAGTACATTTGAATATATGTCACAGGACCAAGAGAAACAGAATTGTAAACGGTTATTCATTCAAAAAACTTCCTGAGGGTCCATAATAGTTATTAGTAGCACCTAACAGCCAGCATTTAACCTATACTGTCTAGGCATAGTGGAAGCAACAGTAACTTCGTAAAGAAATCTGGAAGGTAGGGAGAGTTTAAACAAGTACTTAATTACAAGTGTAGTAAGTGCTTTGAATTGAAAATACAGTGTTTTTTTTTTTTTAATATACAGCAGGTTCTTTTTGGTTATCTATTTTATACATATTAGTGTATACATGTCAATCGCAATCTCTCAGTTCATCCCCCCCACCCCCTGCTTTCCCCCCTTGGTGTCCATACGTTTGTTCTCTACATCTGTGTCTCTATTTCTAAACTGGTTCATCTGTACCATTTTTCTAGATTCCACATATATGTGTTAATATACGATATTTGTTTTCCTCTTTCTGACTTACTTCACTCTGTAAGACAGTCTCTAGGTCCATCTCTGTCTCTACAAATGACCCAATTTTGTTCCTTTTTACAGTTGAGTAATATTCCATTGTATATATGTACCACATCTTCTTTATACATTCATCTGTCAGTGGACAATTAGGTTGCTTCCATGTCCTGGCTATTGTAAATAGTGCTGGAATGAAAACTGGGGTGCATGTGTCTTTTTGAATTGTGGTTTTCTCTGAGTATATGCCCAGTAGTGGGATTGCTGGGTCGTATGGTAGTTCTATTTTTCATTTTTTAAGGAACCTCCATACTGTCCTCCATAGTGGCTGTATCAATTTACATTCCCACCAACAGTGCACGACAGTTTCCTTTTCTTCACACCCTCTCCAGCATTTGTTGTTTGTAGATTTTCTGATGATGCCCATTCGAACTGGGGTGAGGTGATACCTCATTGTAGTTTTGATTTGCATTTCTCTAATAATTAGTGATATTGGGCAGCTTTTTGTGTGCCTCTTGGCCATCTGTATGTCTTCTTTAGAGAAATGTCTATTTAGGTCTTCTGCCCATCTATTGACTGGGTTGTTTGTTTTTTTAATATTGAGCTGCATGAGCTGTTTATATATTTTGGATATTAATCCTTTGTCCGTTGATTCGTTTGCAAATATTTTCTCCCATTCTGAGGGTTGTCTTTTTGTCTTGTTTATAGTTTCCTTTGCTGTGCAAAAGCTTTGAAGTTTCATTAGGTCCCATTTGTTTACTTTTGTTTTTATTTCCATTACTCTAGGAGGTCGGTCAAAAAAGATCTTGCTGTGATTTATGTCAAAGAGTGTTCTTCCTGTGTTTTCCTCTAAGAGTTTTATAGTGTTCGGTCTTACATTTAGGTCTTTAATCCATTTTGAGTTTATTTTTGTGTATGGTGTTAGGTAGTGTTCTAATTTCATTCTTTTACATGTAGCTGTCCAGTTTTCCCAGCACCACTTATTGAAGAAACTGTCTTTTCTCCATTGTATGTCCTTGCCTCCTTTGTCATAGATTAGTTGACCATAAGTGCGTGGGTTTATCTCTGGGCTTTCTATCCTGTTCCATTGATCTATATTTCTTTTTTTTTTTATCTTTTATTTTCTTTATTTTTGGCTGTGTTGGGTCTTTGTTGCCGCACGCAGGATTTCTCTAGTTGTGGCGAGCGGGGCCTACTCTTCATTGCGGTGTGCGGGCTTCTTATTGCAGTGGCTTCTCTTGTTGCGGAGCACGGGCTCTAGAGCATATCAGCTTCAGTAGTTGTGGTGTGCGGGTATAGCTGCTCCATGACACGTGGGATCTTCCTGGACCAGGGCTCGAACCTGTGTCCCCTGCATTGGCAGGTGGATTCTTAACCACTGCACCGCCAGGGGAGTTCCCTGATATATATTTCTGTTGAAAATACAGTGTGTTTTGTGAGCACATAACTCAGATTTAACCTGTGTGGAGGGATGCAAAAAAAAAAAAAAAAATCCCTCATAAAAGTATGAGTTGAGACCTGAAGTTTTGTTAGAAACTAGCTAGGAGAATAGAGAAAAGAGTATTCTATGAAGAAGAAATATCATATGGACCATCCTTGAAGAGGGAAGTTGCTTGGAAAACTTCAATACAAATGAAATTAAATAGAATTCATTCCAAAAACACTTTTGGTGAGAACTGCCATGTGTAGAAGACACCTGTACCATGTGGAAGATACAAAGATGATCGAGAAGCCTTTCAGGAAGTTTGGGACACAGCAAGTAATTGTAATAAGTGCCCACTGCTGTGGATGTACTCAAGAGGGACATATAACCCAGACTTAGAAGAGACAGAAAAGTACTAACCAGCTAAAGTGAAACCTAGTACAGAAATTATATCATCCACCCTTAAAATTAGCCCATTAATTAAGAAAATTGAGGCAAAAAGGCTAAGTAATTTGACTTTCCATATATACTGCCAGAATTTGTCCAATCAATATAAGTAAATTCGGAAGAGAAGACAGTCTATGACCTAGCTGTCTACATTTTAGTAAAAGTTTATTAACTCCAAGGTGATACTAGCTCTAAGGCAGTAATGATGCCATTTTCTTTTTCTTAATACTAATTCTTAAAGTAGGGATACTGGTTGTTGTACTAATGGAATCACTTTGTTTTTTCCCTGAATAGCATGTAAAACAATTAGGCTTACTTACTTCTCACTTTTTTCTTAATCCCATGCAACCTCTTCCACCGCTCTTGTAATATTAAACTCCCTGGGTTTCTATGATATTCGGCCACCTTTAATGTCCCTATTTCTACCAACAATCTTTTCAAGACAATCTTGGCTTTTACTATCAAACATCGCAAAATTTTTCCAGTCTCTACACATTACTCAATTCCAAAGCCAATTTCACATTTTTAGATGTTTGTTACAGCAACGTCCCACTTCCCAGTAGTAAAATCTATATTAGTTTCCTATGGCTGCTGTAACAAATGACCACAAATTGGGCGGCTTAAAACAACAGAAATTTATTGTCTGACAGTTCTGGAGGCTAGAAGTCTGAAATCAAGGTGACAGCAGAGCCATACTCCCTCTGAAACTCTGGGCAGAATCTTTTTTTTTTTTTTGCGGTTTGCGGGTCTCTCACTGTTGTGGCCTCTCCCGTTGCGGAGCACAGGCTCCGAACGCACAGGCCCAGCGGCCATGGCTCACGGGCTCAGCCGCTCCGCGGCATGTGGGATCTTCCCGGACCAGGGCACGAACCCGTGTCTCCTGCATTGGCAGGCGGACTCTCAACCACTGCGCCACCAGGGAAGCCCTGGGCAGAATCTTTACTTCATCCTAAATTCTGATGGTGGCCATCAATCTTTAGTGTTCCTTGGCTTGCTGTTGCATCACTCCGATCTCTGCCTTCATCTTCACATGGTGGTCTTACACCTTTGTGTTTCTTTCTTCACCTGGCATTATCCTCTTCTTTTAAGGATACTAGTCATATTGGTTTAGGGCCTACTCTAATGATTCATTTTAACTCAGTTATAGCTGTGAAGACCCTACTTCCAAACTAAGGTCACATTTACATGTACTGAGGATTAGGACTTAAACATGTTTTTTGAGGGGACACACAATTCAAGCCATAACAATATAGATACACCACATTTTATTTATCTATTCCTGACTTGGTAGACATTTGGGTTATTTCTACCTTTTGACTGTTTTGTATAACGCTAGTATGCACATTCATGTACAAGTTTTTATATGAACATATGGTTTCATCTTGGTTGTTTACGTAGGCATGGAATTGCTGGGTCATATGATAGATAACTCTGTTTAATTTTTTGAACAACTGCTAAACTTTTCCAAAGCAGCTGCAGGATTTTACATTCCCACCAACAATGTATAAGAGTTTCAATTTTTTCACATCTTACACATTGACTGTCTTTTCTTTTCTTTCTTTTTTTTTTTTTTGTGGTACGCGGTCCTCTCACTTTTGTGGCCTCTCCCGTTGTGGAGCACAGGCTCCGGACACGCAGGCTCAGTGGCCATGGCTCACGGGCCTAGCCACTCCGCGGCATGTGGGATCTTCCCAGACCGGGGCATGAACCCATGTCCCCTGCGTCGGCAGGCGGACTCTCAACCACTGCGCCACCAGGGAAGCCCTGTCTTTTTTTTTTTACTGTAACCATCCTATTGGGATAAAGTGGTACCTCACTGAAATTTAGATTTGTATTTCCCAGATGGCTAATTATGTTGAGCATCGTTTCATGGCCTTAATAGCCATTTGTTTGTCTTCTTTTGAGAAATGTCTATTCAAATCCTTTGCCTATTTTTAAATTAGTTTTTTATTTGAATTGTAGAAGTATTTTATACATTCTAGATAGTGGCCCATTATCAGATATACGATTGATAAATATTTTCTTTCCTGCTGTGGGTTGTCTTTTCTCTTTCTTGATAGTGTCCTTTCCCTTTATCTTTTTAAAACAATTTTTTTTAGTTTTTATAAAGGGGATAAATGTGTAAAATTTAAGAAGTCAAATAGTGTTACACAGAAACCAGTAGGTGTCTACTTCCTTCTACATACTCCCAATTCCTGCTCCCCACATATATGCACTTTTAATCATTTTACTTATTTTTTCTGGTATTTACCTCCATGTTTCTAAATAACATGTTTAAACTACTATTGATTTTTTTTTTTCTCTTTGGGGATATTTATTGACCTTTGTCTATGAAAGTTGAGGACTAAGTTCCTCCTTATACCCTATTCCTCTCAATATACAGATTTTGGTGAAGCAGTTTTTCATCTGATATTAATATGACTATATAGAACTTGTCCACAGCTGAGCCCTCTAATATAAATATATGATTACGTTGCCTTTCTTTGCTAAGTCTTAGTTTTTCTTTCTTTCTTTTTTTTTTTTTAATGTGTATTTATTTAGCTGCACCAAGTCTTAGTTTCATCATGCGGGCTCTTAGTGGCGGCATGTGGGATCTAGTTCCCCGCCTGGCCAGGGATTGAACCCAGGCCCCCTGCATTGGAAGCATGGAGTCTTAACCACTGGACCACCAGGGAAGTCCCAGTTTTTCTTGAAGTTAATAACTGTCTTGTTTTTATTATCATTTTCCTACATAGCTATTTCCGAACTCTGAGCCAAACTGATGTCTACTACTATCGTTTTTTCCTAGCAGCATCTTTTGTAGAGCAATATAGCCTTTTGCTATAGTCCAGACTAGTTGCTTTCTATGCTGGCTGCCCAAATGCTGACCTATATTTGTCCTTCACCATCATCTCTGCCTCTCCTATGTTGGATCACCTGTGTCCCTCATTCCCATTTTTTAAATTTTGTGATTCATCCCCTTATTTTGGTGGAGCACAGTCTTCTATAGCTTTCCAAGAAAGGGCGTATGGCAAATAAAAGACTTTGTATTTCTAAAAATGTTTATTTGCCATTGCAGTTAGGTGATAGTTTGGATATGTATGGTGTTCTAAGCTGGACATTTTATACAAAACTTGAAGATTTTATACCATTGTCTTCTCACAGTGATGCTATTTAGAAATCAGGTACCATTCTGATTTTCTATTTTTTATACATGAACTGTTTTTTTCCCTCCAAGATTATTCATGGATTTTGTGTTGAGCACTTGATGGAGGCTGTTTTCTTTGTTCTGTCTTGTTGGAGATCTGTGAATATAACTGTTGGTCCATCTAGACTACTTTAATTTTCTTATCTTTCTCTCCTTATTTTGTATCTCTGAATTCTTATTCAACTTTCAGGGTAGTTTTTCTCAACTTAATCTTTGTTATCACTCTTTTGATATCCAAGAGTTTGGGGGCATTTTCTGAATGTTCCTTTTTAAATTTACTGTAACTTCTTTTTGTTCTTATTCCATGTTTGCAATAATTTATGTTTCTGAGAAGGTTCTTTGTGGTTGGTCAGTCTTTATTTTTATGTTTTCTGCTCCCTGTTTTCTGTTTCTGTTTTGGTATCTGCCTTTGATTTTATAGGTTTTCTAGTATATGTAAAATACTTAAAATAGTGCCTAGCGCACAGGATATACTTAGTAAAGTTTAGGTATTGTTATCTGGTGAATGGACTGGGGGAAAGGAGGGAATGGTGGCAGAGTGACAAATCTTTGTCAGTAGTCTAAGCAAGAGATAGGGAGAGGTCTGAACTTAAATTGTTTTGGGTGATGGAGAATATACAGAACATTAGAGAAACATCCCTACAGTTTCTACGTGAGGAGTAAGGTAGATTTAAAGAATGACCTAGAGATTTCTGTCTTGAGAAATCCATTGTTTCCCATAACTGAAATTGAGAAGACAGAAGAAAGAGCAATATTGGGGGGACAATATTGAATACCTTTTTGTTTGTTTTTTTTAGCACAGTCTTAGAATATTCAGAAGTCTCAGCATTCCACTTCTTTTTTGAGAAAGCACAATTAAACCTGCCTAAATTATCTGAAACATCTTCCTCTGGGCTCTTCTAAGATGTAGTATATTCACGAGTTTGTGTGCATGTGTGTATGACTTTAAGAGCAGATGAAGTTCTCAGGTTAAGCAAAATAAGAACAAATACCAGACTGGTAAAGTTGGTTAACTTAGCAAACTAGTTTTGGCAGGGGGAATCATTAACTTTTTAACCATTCTTGTATTGTTTTGTTTCAAAGAATTTTGTATTGCTTTTGTAAACACATAAGGCTATTTTTTTTTTAATTTAAAGATAAATAATCAAGGGAATGTTATTTTGGCCAACCCTGTTTTTACCAACTATTTCAAAAAATAGTCTAAAAAACAAACAGAGAATAAATACTGTTTAATCCATGTAATTATGTAAAGTGTGAAATTTGTTCTTTTGAGGTCTGAATTCTAATTTTCTTTTTAGGTTTTACAGCTCTTTAAAACACTGCACAGGACCAGACAACAAGTTTTTAAAAATGATGCTAGGGCATTAGAAGGTAAGTTTATATTTTGCCCCTTTGGAGCAAGTCTATTCTTCAGGTGGCTGCTAATAATACAAGAGACGATGTATGGTGGTCAAGACCTATCTTGGGGAATGACTTCACGATCTCTCCCCTAATGTTTTTTTAAATAAAGATGAGTTTACCTTACTCTTCTTTGAGTAGTATCTACAAAGAAAAAATTTTAAAGATCAAGTTTTCATAAAAAAATCAGGGAAAAAAAAGGATCAGAATTTCAGTGTGCTCCATTACTCGCCTTATGTTCAAGCTATGAAACTCATTTATCTATTACATAATCAAATTTTCACATCCTCTAGGACAAGATACTACCATATTGTTAATGCCTTGTGTCTTTCTAGAAGTGACAGCAGCTATGAAAGAGAATCTATCACAAATGATTCCAAATTCAGTATTTCACTGTTTAAAGTGGTTTCTGTCTTATCTGGAACTCAGAGCTCTAAAGCTTAGGTTCTGTTGGTCATACTCAGTTTCTAAACCTCTTTAAGAGGGCACCTTGGGAGAGGGGTGGAGGGATAAATTGGGATACTGGGATTGACATATACACACCGCTATATATAAAATAGATAACTAATAAGGACCTACTGTATAGCACAGGGAACTCTTCTTAATACTCTTTAATGACCTATATGGGAAAAGAATCTAAAAAAGAGTGGATATATGTATAGGTATAACTGATTCACTTTGCTGTATAACAGAAACTAACACAACATTATAAATCAACTATACCCAAATAAAAATTAAAAAAAAAATTCAACCTCCATTTAAGAAAAAGAGGCAACCTATGTAAAGTGTCCCCACTGTCCCTAGGAATTCAAGTTTTTGTAATTTACCAAAAAAAGTTTCTTGAATATTAAAGTATATGCCTCATATTATATGTACTTTACACAAATTCCTCATTTAATTCTTCTCACAGCCCTGTGAGGTAGTTACTATCATAATTTCTATTTTTTCAGATGAGAAAACTGACAAAATGTGAAAGGATTTGCCCCACATCATACTTAGTAAGAGGTGGAGCTGGGGTTTAGCCTAAACATTCTGGGTCCAAAGCCTAAACTCTTACCCACCTTACATATTGAAATGTATCGAGCATAGAAGGAAAGTTTTATGGCTAATCTCCATCAGCATAACATATTTTTAAATGTTTTTAATGTTTTTAAGTGAAATAATTATAAGAATAGCTAATACTGCATATTTACTAAGCACTATACATGAATTGTTCCATTAAATGCTCACAGCATACTCTAAGGCAATTTATCAGTTACACTGAATTATGCTGCTGTAGTGATGCCAAAGTCTCAGTGGTATATGAACAAAAGTTTTATTTATCAGTCACTTTACTTGTCAGTCAAAGTACCCAAAATTATTTGGATATCCTCTTTGCTGCTATATCTTCATTTTAAGTGTGTGTTTGGCGGGGGGGTAGGGTTAACATGCTTGTATGTATTGAGTTTTGCCATCTTAAAAAAAGCATGTTAATTCAAATCCTTAGATTTACAAAAACAAAGTATTAACTTGAATTTATTAGGATCTCATAGCTAGAGGTTCAAAATGAAATTAGAAATAAAAAGCAGGAAACAAAAGTATTAGAGTGCTAAAAATATGTATTAAGTTTAATTACAAATTTGCCAGCCTGTCAAAAGCTCTCCAAGGACTTTTTAAATAAATTTCTTATTTTTATACTTTGTTTTACATGGGGCAAAATTATTTATTCTACTAGAGAAGTAGTAGATATATGTATATAGCATATAGTATCATAGTATAATGAATAATATGTAAATTATTGGGACAGGAATTATAAGTTAGAAAAGCAGGGACTTCCCTGGTTGTCCAGTGGGTAAGACTCCATGCTTCCAATGCAGGGGGCCCCAGTTTGATCCCTGGTCGGGGGAAATAGATCCTGCATGCATGCTGCAACTAAGAATTCCACATGCCGCGACTAAAGATCCCACACGCTGCAACAGGATCCCGCATGCCGCGGTGAAGATCCTGCGTGCCGCAACTAAGATCTGGTGTAGCCAAAATAAATAAATAAATATTTAAAAAGAAAAAAGAAAAAAAAGAAAAGCAAATAACTATATACATATTTTTTCTTTTTTTAGCAGCCAGAATAAAGATAAATGAAGAATTCAAATGTAATAAAAGTGAAACTTCTCCTAAGAAAATAGAAGAGGTACAGTAATTAAGTTTTTCAATTACAATAAAACTCACATTTTAGCAACTAGAGGAAATGATAAAAATAGAGGGATTATATGAAATAAAAATCATTACTTGATAGTTAAAGCAAGCCATCACAACTATAGATAACCTTCACTTGTTTGGTTTGGCTCACCTTCTCAGGGTCATCTGCTTACACCCTTAAGATAGCAAGTTGCCTGGTGAAAAGAACATGAGTGTAGCCATGATCAAAGCAAGAGCAGCTGAACCAACCCAGAAGTTCACAGAAATGCTGTCTTCATCTAAGGCAAGTGACTGAAACTAAGGAGAGTGGTAGCTCACTCAGAGTTACACAGAGGGAACGTCTACTCATTTAGCTCAGCTAGACAGAATTTTTTTTAAAATTCATATCGTGGCTGTGGAAGTTAACCAGCCAGAGTTTATGAACTATTCTTGCTTTGCCTTCTGTATTTGCATTTTAGTCACTTGCTGCAGTTGAAGACAATCTACTAACACTAGTCGGTGAGCTCCCTAGTATTCCCAGTACATGTTCATTGAAAAAGTGCACAATGATTCTTTTCCTGTATAAAATCATATGCATATATACATTGTCTCTGTCGTAGGAAGGAACACTGCTTCCTAGGTGTTCCTGTATCTAACTTTGTATAAATGTAGGGAAAGGACCATTAGGAAGAAAATGAAAAATGATTTGCTAGGCTAATTAAGATTCTAAGAATTGGTTTGGTAAAGAGGAAGGTACAAATTAGAGAAATTCTTCCATGTTTAATAGAATTCCCACGTAGTGAAAACAAATTTTTTTATACAAATACTTTTCTACTTAGTAGAGAAAATGCTATTTTTGAAATAGTAAATATCTATGATAAACTAATGAGACAAAATGAGATAGCCTAAGGATTTCTTTCCCTATAACATAAAAAAGGGGGAGATTTCACTTAAGCGTATGATAGGGCAAACAGGGAATATGTAATATTTATTCATGAAAGAAGTTAATATAGAAGAAGTTAATAAAGAAGTTAATAAAGAAGTATATACTGAAGTTTGTACTATTTTGCTATTTGGTAGACTGATTAATAACGATATGGTACAGGTATACCTCATTTAATTGTGCTTTGCTTTATTGCACTTCGCAGAATCTGTGTTTTTTACAAATTGAAGGTTTGGGGCAACCCTGCATTGTCAGATGCTGGTTAGCATTTTTTAGTAATAAGGTGTTTTTAATTAAGGTATGCACATTGTTTTTTTAGACATAATGTGGTTGTACACTTAATAGACTACTGTATATTATAAACATAACTTTTATATGCAGTTGGAAACCAAAAAATTTGTATGACTCACTTTATTATGATATTTGTTTTATTGTGGTTGTCTGGAACTGAACCCACAATATCTCTGAGGTATGCCTGTAAATGTTTTAAAATTTTGAAGTCATGATTTAAAAATTTTTTAATTGAGGTCTGTTTATATTAAATAAACTGGAAAAGTGGTTGTGCGCGGGCTTTCTCTAGTTGTGGCAAGCGGGGGCTACTCTTCATTGTGGTGTGCGGGCTTCTCATTGTGGTGGCTTCTCTTTTTGCGGAGCATGAGCTGTAGGCACGCAGGCTTCAGTAGTTGTGGCTCGTGAGCTCTAGAGCACAGGCTCAGTAGTTGTGGCACACAGGCTTAGTTGCTCCGCGGTGTGTGGGATCTTCATTAACCAGAGCTCAAACCCATGTCCCCTGCATTGGCAGGCAGATTCTCAACCACTGCACCACCAGGGAAGCCCACATTAAGCACTCTTGAAATTAGATATTTGTTATATACAAGTGTATATTTTATACTTTCTGTAACTCTGCATATATTACTTAGTAGTTTTTAGATAATTACATTGTCATGTATTGTCATGAAGTCTTGGCACCAAAAGGAATTGTAGGCATCCTCTTGACCAGCAGTTCTCAAACTTTTTGGTATCAAGACCACTTTACCTTCCGAAAAACTGAAGACCCCAAAAAGTGCTATTTATATGTTATACCTATCAATATTTACCATATTAGGATTTAAAACTGAGGAAATTTTAAAATATATGTTGATTAAATAATTTAAAAATAATAAGCTCATTACCTATTAAATACAATATTTGTGAAAAATAACTATATTTTCCAAAAAATTTAGTAAGAAGAAAGGCATTATTTTATATTTTTGCAAATCTCTTTAATGTCTGGCTTAATAGGAGTCAGCTAAATTCTCATACCTGCTTCCTCATTCAATCTGGCACTGTATGTTTTTTTAGATTGAATTATATGAAGAAAATTCAGCCTTATGCAGATATGTAGTTGAAAGAGGGTAGGTGTATATATTAGCCTTTTCAAATAATTGTGAATATTCTTTGATATCAGACCTCAACAAGTGGTAAATTTCTTTAAAGTTCAGATAGAGTGCGGAACTCTGTTATCTGTTAGACCAATGGATGTGTGTGGGTGTGTGTATTTATCCTTTGCAGGGGTGGTTCCTAGGACTTATACATACCACATCCTGCTCATCCCCTTTGATCTCCCATAATCCCTTGTTTCTCATCTAGCCTTGTTTCCAGCCTTAAACCTAATACTCAGCTCAGTTTTTGCACCTCCAGTGGGTGAGGAGGCACATTGTTTTGCTTTCTCTCCCCTTCTAAGCCCCTTCTCAGCTCTGTCGGGAGGTAAGGCTTTGCTCTCCTACAGCCTTCTCCATTTCAATTAATGGCAGCTCCCTCCTTTTGATGCTCAGACCAAAACCCTCAGTGCTCTCTTTTTCGACTGCTTTCCTTCTCTCACATTTACATCCAATCTGGCAGCAAATCCTGTTGACTTAACCTTCAAAATATACCCAGAATTCAACCACTTCTTATTTGCCCTATTATTATTTCCTGGTTCAAGCTGTCATTATTTCTCACTGGGTTGTTACAGCAGCCTCCTAGTGGGTCTTGTTGCTTCTGCCCTAACTCCCTGCAGCCTATTCTCAATACTTATAAAGGCAGTGAGCCTTTTTAAAAAAGTCGTATCCCATCACTCCTCTACTCACAATCCCCATGGCTCCTCATCCCATTCAAATTAAAATCTAAAGTCTCTACCTACCATGACCTATAACACTGTATCATCTGACCCCTGTTAACTTCCTGCCTCAATTTACCACATACTTCTCACTCTTCCAATCTCAGTGCCTTCTTTGAGGTTGCTTCAGTTTACCAAGAACTTTCCTATCTCAGGCCATTTATGCTGTTGCTTCTTCCTAGAATATTCTTCTCCAATATGCCCTTCTCTAATATGGTAAATATTGATAGGTATAACATATAAATCTGTTGGTCATTTAGTAGACCAACAGATTTTAATCTGTCTTTCCCTTTGAATGGATCTTTTAGTCATGCATGTTTTGTAACATCATGCACTGATGATTTGGAAAATGTAGGTTCACCAAGTAATGCAGATCTTCCAAATGTTGACATAGTTCAATATGTAATATTTTAAAATTACATCTTAATATCCATCTCATTAGAAAAATCTTTAAGTATTGGCAAGCTGTCAAGCTTATAGTGACAGATACAGCTTCTCCAGAATTCTGATTTTTGCTTGAAAGCTTGAATTTTATCATTGCCATTAAATACTGTCAGTTGTTTTCTTAAAGTGACATACTCATTTCACCTATCTGCCAGTTACCCAAATCTGAATAAACAGACTTTGTCTATAAAAGTAAAAATGGTATTTCAAAGAGAAAACTCTACTTGTGCTCACAACTCAAACAATGCAGACAGCTCTAGTATTATGAAAATAATTTTGACTTTATGGGTCCCCTGAAAGGGTCTCAAGGTCCACAGCTTTGGAGTCCAAGTATTCTGCCTCCTGATCCAATACTCTTTCTAGTGTTCAGAACATCCAGCTCTACAGTAAAAGAAAGATTCAGCCCCTCTCAGAAAAACAAAATCCACATTAAAAACACATTATAAAATATATATCACAACAGAAAATACTGCAAATCTGTTTTGGAACAAAATATGGAATGGATAGATAAAAGGTAAAAGTATACACATGTCTGAGCTTTCTGTATGCTTGGAATGGTTACAAACAGTTAAAGGCAAGGGAATTCCCTGGTGGTACAGTGGTTAGGAATCCACGCTTCTACTGCTGGGAGCACGGGTTTGATCCCTGGTCGGGAATTAAGATTCCGCATGCCGTGCAGCGTGGCCAAAAACAAAAATGAAAGTTAAAGGCGAGGGGCTTCCCTGGTGGCACGGTGGTTAAGAATCCACCTGCCAATGTAGGGGACACGGGTTCGAGCCCTGGTCCAGGAAGGTCCCACATGCCATGGAGCAACTAAGCCTGTGCACCACAACTACTGAGCCTGCGCTCTAGAGCCTGCCAGCCACAACTGCTAAAGCCCGCACTCCTAGAGCCCGTGCTCCACAAGAGAAGCCACCGCAATGAGAAGCCTGTGTGCTTACCGCAACTAGAGAAAGCCCGCGCGCAGCAACAAAGACCCAATGCAGCCAATAAATCAATATATATATTTTTTAAAAAAAGTTAAAGGCAAGTATTGCCTAAAAAGAATTGTAGTAAACCTTTAGTTTTCAAAAACAGTACATTCATGTGAACCATTGAAAAAACAGAGGATTTAGTCTATTTTTTGTTCTGTTTTGTTTTCTTAACAGCTAATAAAAATAGGTTCTGATGTTGAGTTGATACTCAGAACATCTGTTATACAAGGTATTCACACGGACCACAATACGCTGAGTAAGTAATATTTTTTAAAATGTTGCTTGCAGTGTATTTTAAACTATTGAGCAGTTACAGTGCTTTTAATGCTGATTACTAAAACAACTTGATTTTGCTAGACAATGTGGTATATATTGTACACATTTATAAGGCTGTATTTTAAAATGCTGAATTATGAAACTTTGTTTTACCAGACTTTTTTTTTCTTTTATTTATTTTTTCTTTTTAATCTTAACCACTGGTTATACTGCAGAACTACAGTTACAAAGGCAGTAGATGCATACCGCAATTTATTGCACTTCCCAGATAATGCATTTTTCACAAACTGAAGGTTTGTGGCGACCCTGCGTCAAGCAAGTCTATCGGTGCCATTTTTCTAACAGCATTTGCTCACTTGGTGTCTCGGTGTAACATTTTGGTAATTCTTGGAGTATTTCAAACTTTTTCATTATTACTGTATTTGTTATAGTGATCTGGGGTCAGTGATCTTTGATGTTACTGCTACGACTTGCTGAAGGCTCAGATAATGGTTAGCATATTATAGCAATAAAGTATTTTTAAATTAATGTATGTACATTGTTTTTTTAGACATAATGCTATTAGACATTTAAGAGACTATAGTATAGTGTAAACATAACTCTTATATGCTCTAGGAAACCAAAAATTGGTGTGATTTGCTTTATTGAGATACTTTATTGTAGTGGTCTGGAACCGAACCTGAAATATCTTGGAAGTTTGCCTGTGTGACTGTTTTTATAAAAATTTATCTGGCACTCTTAATTTTCCTAGTATAATTTGTCACCTACCTAGACTATGTCTATTTCTTTATCTTTTCTCCTATGATTCTACTGTTTTAATTCAGAAGAATTGGGATTATACAAAATGGTAATATAGTTGAGAATCCTCCATTATACCTCCAAACTCCTGGTGGGGCTTCAGCAGACTCTCATTTCACATATATTTGGTTTTCATTCCCTGAAGTGTTGTGAGGGACAGAAACAACAGCAAAGATACATAAAAACAGAAAAGTACACAATTTATAATAGCATAGCCCAGTGAATTTTCACCAGGTGAAATATCATGTAACCAACATCCACATCAAGTTATAAAATGTTACCACTTTCCCAAAAGCCCCCTCATGCCCTGATGTCCCTCCCTGTCAGCCCCTCCCCATAAGTATAACCACTGTCCTTTTAACACTATCAGTTTTAACCTAATAAAGTGTTTGAACTTTATGTAAATGGAATCATATAGGATTTCTGTTTTGTCTGGCTTCTTTCTCTCAATATTATATTTGTGAGATTCATCTTTATCATTGTGTGTAGCAACATTTCTGTGAATATTGTATGAGTGAAACTTCCATGTCATATGGTATGTGTTTATTCAGCTTTAATAGGTACTGCTAACCAGCTTTCCAAAGTAGTTAGACTAAGTTACACTTGCAGCAGTGGTATCTGAGAACTCCAGTTGCTTTATATCCTCACCAGCTCTTTGATACTGTGCATCTCTTAATTTTAGAGTTTCTGGTGGCTATGTAATGGTATCACATTGTGATTTTAATTTGCATTTCTCTGGTGATTAATGAAGGACTAGCATCTTTTCAGTTGTTTAATGGCCATTTGGATATTCTCTTTTATGAAGTGGCTGTTCAAGCCTTTTGCCCATTTTTTAAAGAGGTTATCTGCCTTTTTATTATTGATTTGAAGAAATTCTTTGTATGTTCTGAATATAAATCCTTTGTTGGATATATGTATTATAAGAATCTTCTGCTTTTTGTCTTGCTTTTTCGTTTTGCTGTTTTTATCTTTTGATGAGAAGGTCTTAATTTTAATGTAGTCCAGTTTATCCCTTTTTTCCTTTATGGTTAATATTTTTCTGAGTCTTGTTTAAGAAATCTTTTCCTGTCTCAAGCAAGGTCATGAAGATATTATCCTATGCTTCTTCCAAAAGCTTTATTGTTTGGTCTTTTTCATTTGGTTGTTTATATCAGCTAGAGTTGATTTTTGTATATGGTATGAGATAGGAGTCAAGATTTATTTTTGGGGCTTCCCTGGTGGCGCAGTGGTTGAGAATCCGCCTGCCGATGCAGGGGACACGGGTTCATGCCCCGGTCCGGGAAGATCCCACATGCTGCGGAGCGGCTGGGCCCGTGAGCCATGGCCACTGAGCCTGTGCGTCCAGAGCCTGTGCGTCCAGAGCCTGTGCTCCGCAACGGGAGAGGCCACAACTGTGAGAGGCCCGCGTACCACAAAAAACAAACAAACAAAAAAATATATATTTTTTTACATCTGAATATTCAGTTGACCCAGCATCATTTATTGAAAAGACCACTCTTTCCCTGCTGCACTGTAGGGTCACCTTTATCATAAATCAAATAACTATATATGTGTGCATCTGTTTCTGGACTTTATAATCTCTTCAATTAGTTTGTTTTTCTGTCCTTGCATCACAAACCATAATGTCTTGATTACTACAGCCTTACAGTAAATCTTAATATCTAGTAGTATATGTCCTATAGGGCTTTTAAAGTTATTTTTAGTTCATGAGTATTTATCAGAAGTTATCAGATCCAGTTATATTTCTAAGGGCAATAAACATGGTTAATCCTCAATTGAAAATATGTAGTCATTGTCTTTAATCTTAATAATAATCTTTAGAGCTTCTGTGTACTATAGCCAAAATTTTATATGGGTAATTACAGCAAAATATTATCTTTATTATATGAATAAAAATTTAGGTTATTTCAGATAACTAAATTTGATAGCTACATTTCAGAAGCCTGGTTTAAATTTCTTTTTTTCTTTTGGTTTTCTGTATAGTTTAATTTTCCCACAAGATTGAAAATTTTGACTCTTATATGATTATTAGTATCTAATGCTATATTGCCTTAATAAAGGCCTCATTCTTTCTGTTAAGTTATATATGGATCTCTTTTTCCTACTTTATTCCTATGGGTTTAAGATAGAACAAATTTGAGTCTTTAATCTCTGTTTTAAGAAGTTACTTTAAGTAAAATTCCTCCACATATTTTAGCAATGTCTGTACTGGCATACAGAGGTGAGAGGAATTAAAATTCTTCTTGGCTAGAAAATAAAGTTGTGACTGTGTATCTCTAAAAAAGATCAGATAAAGTCCCAAGATGAAAAATAATAGAAACTGAAAATAATGAAATGAAACTTCATCTGCAAAAGTAATTACCTGTATGCATAAATTCTAAATCCATCTCTTTTTTTCTTCCTTCTAAATAATATCTACAGTGGAAATTAAATACTGACTAGCAGAAAGAACTCTTTATCCTAAATAATTTCTCATTTTTTCCTTTTAAAAAAGAGTGCTTTCCTTATCCTTGAAGATAATTTCACTATTCTTTATTATAGATATAATAATTTCATCATTTGAGAAAAACTCCTTATTTTTAAAATCTCAAAAATATTGGGAAAACTATTTTCTTTCCAAGTATTCCCTACTTTTTTTGTATTTTTATTTTTGGTATGAACACAGGTACATGAATTTGGATTAATCATAATTTTCAATTCATATCAGTCTCATCATTGGTCCATTCTAGCCTTCCTAGGTTTTCTGTAGAAAAGTAAAAACTAACTGACTTAGAACAATGAGTTAATTTCAGTATTTTTCTACACTTGGTTTGTCATTGACTATTGACATTTTCAAAGCCCTCTTTCTAATATGGATATTGGTCAACTGGTTTCAGTTTTGGCCTTTATCAAACATATATTCTATAGACAGTAACCAAATGTATGATTAGAGATGGTACCAAGAAAACTCAAGACTTTAGGGCTATATATCTACTTAGTTTCTGAGTAGCATTATCCATGTTTTTTTAACTTCCTCTCTGGCATATATGTAAGACAGACAAAATAGGAACATGCTTCTGAACATGTGTGATACATTTTTTTTTAAAGTAGATAACCTTTTCATATGCTCTCATGGTACCTTGTAATCTCCCTTCAGAGTATTTACCCAGCTTACCATTGGGTATTATCTTTGTGATGTGTGTATGTGCTTTATTTCTCTCTCTGGTGCTAGTTATTAAACTCCCTGAGGGCAGGAACTGTCTCACTATTTTATCTATAGTTAGTCATGAATATTTGTTAATTGTAGGAAAAAATACCCTTTCTGATCCAGAGTTTACCTTTATTGTTCCATCATCATTTTTCTCCCTAGTGGTTCAATATACTTTGGACCTTTGGACAGTTGCTTTTCTTTCTTTTCTCTTATCCTTTTACAAGATTTTATGCAGCACACCATTTAGATAGGGTTTAGAGAACACATAGCATGCCGTTTTTTGTTTTGTTTGTTTTAAATGAATGATCTCATACCATAGATTTGATGTACCACAATGCAACCATTTTAGCATTCATGCCACCTACAAAGGATCTCAAAGTCACCAGAGAGCAATATTATATTGCTGAGAATTAAAACAAACATGGGTGAGATGAATGATGAACTAGTAAAGATGGAGGATGATGGATAAACATTTCTGCCTATGAATGGAAGAAGTTTTTTGAGATATGTGCTTCAAGGTCAGAGGCTTTAAGAAGACATATTTTCTGGCTAGCATGCTTATACAGAGAAGCAGAGGATATCTGCATATTTAACAAGCTCCCCAGAATTTGAGCTCTTTGAGATCAGAGGCCTATATTGTGAGTCTTCTCCATATTTTATGGAGTGGATATTGCTGAAGAAAAAAAGGTTAAATATATTCTTTGTCTGCATTGTGTTACCTAAGTGATTGTAAAATAAGGTGTTTTTTGTTTTTGTTTTAATTGGAAAATAATAAAGAACAGTACTGAAAGAGAAAAAAAAAAGCTCTAGGAAGCTATTCTTTATTTCAGATGTGTTTTTAAACTTCTGTCCTTTGGTTTTTTATATTTGTCTTTGCCCTAAACTATCTTTATAATTTGTATTCTAAGGCATGTTAATGTGATTCAACAAACATTTATTCAGTACCTGTTGTGCTAGGCACTAAGAATAGAACAGTGGTCAGTCCTTATGGAACTTAGAGCACCGTATTAGAAGATAAACAGTAAAGTGTTCAGTCACAGTCCTTTGGCTGCCATATCACGAGAGGTAGAGGGGCTGTTCAGGCACATAGGCAGAGCTCCAAATCCCAAACTTGGTGGGTCAGGAAGAGGTTCTTAAAGAAAACAATTTTGAGCAAACTAAATGTCCATCAACAGAGGAATGGATAAAGAAGAATGTGATACCTATATACAACAGAATATTACTCAACCATAAAAAGGAACGAAATTGGGTCATTTGTAGAGACATGGATGGACCTAGAGACTGTCATACAGAGTGAAGTAAGTCAGAAAGAGAAAAACAAATATCGCATATTAACGCATATATGTGGAATCTAGAAAAAATGGTATAGATCATCCTATTTGCAAAACAGAAGTAGAGACACAGACATAGAGAACAAATGTATGGACACCAAGGGGGGATGGGGGAGGGTGGGATGAATTGGGAGATTGGGATTGACATATATACACTATTGATATTATGTATAAAATAGATTACTAATGAGAACCTACCTTATAGCTCAGGGAACTCTACTCAGTGCTCTGCGGTGACCTAAATGGGAAGGAAATCCAAAAGGAGGGAGATATATATATATATATATATATATAGCTGATTCACTTTGCTGTACAGTGGAAACTAACAACATTGTAAAGCAACTATACTCCAATTAAAAAAAAGAAAATTTTGTATGCTTCTCTATTTAAACTCATTTGTATTTGTGTGTTTTATATATTTAGAGACTTTATAACTGCAGAGTTAAATATTTTAATGTCCTATAAATTATTTCTATCCTAAATGCATCTATAATTTTAACACTCTTACAAACCATGCCACTGAAAGATTTTTTAAATTGACAAATAGTTAACATACAACATTGTATTAGTTTTAGGTGTACAACATAATGGTTATATATAATCATTTCACTATGTGTACAACATATATGTGTATATAGTGAAATGATTACCACAATAAGTTTTTAGTTAATATCCATGACCATACACAGTGACAGATTTTTTTCTTGTGATGAGAACTTTTAAGATTTACTGTTGGCGTCTTTCAAATACACAATACAATATTAAAAAAAATTTTTTTTTTAATTGAAGTAGTTGATTTACAATGTTATGTTAATTTCTGCTGTACAGCAAAGTGATTCAGTTATACATATATACATTCTTTTTCATATTCTTTTCTATTATGGTTTATTACAGGATATTGAATATAGTTCCCTGTGCTATATAGTAGGACTTTGTTATTTTATCCCTTCTATTTATAGTAGTTTGCATCTGCTAATCCCAAACTCCCAGTCCATCCCTCCCATACTGGCCCTCCCCTTCGGCAACCACAAGTCTGTTCTCTATGTCCGTGAGTCTGTTTCTGTTTCTAGATAAGTTTATTTATGTCATATTTTAGATTCCACATGTAAGTGATATCATATGGTATTTGTCTTTCTGACTTAGTATGATAATCTTAGTATGATAATGTATGATAGTATGATAGTATGTCTTTCTGACTTAGTATGATAATCTCTAGATCCATCTATGTTGCTGCAAATGGCATTATTTTATTCTTTTTTGTGTTTGAGTAGTATTCCACTGTGTATTTATACCACATCGTCTTTATGCATTCATCTGTTGATGAACATTTAGGTTGCTTCTGTGTCTTGGTTATTGTGAATAGTGCTGCTATGAACATAGGGGTGCATGTATCTTTTCATATTATAGTTCCAAATATATGCCCAGCAGTAGGATTGCTGGATCATATGGCAACTCTATTTTTAGCTCCCCCCCATCTATATATACATTTATTTCCCTTTCCTGAAAAAACTTAGTACAAACTAGTAGCATATGCTCCCTTTTAAGTTTGAGTTATGTGCGTTTCCTTTGTTGTTTGGCTTGGTTTGGGTAAGAGAGAGAGTTAACCAAAGCATCTCAAAGTGCCGGGCGACCACCTTCCGGGACTGCCCGGGGCCACCACCAGCCACACTCTCCACACGCCCAAGCCATGGGACTTCACAGAGCGCTCAGTAGTCAGTCAGTGGAGGGAAGCTACTCAGGGTCAGAGTTCTAAGGACATTCTAGCCTCGTGGTGACTTCACAGTACAGCTGAATTGTCAACCTGACCGTTTGGACAGGTGACAGTGGTGTCCCCACCTGCGTGCACTGTGGGACGGGGTGTGCCAGCTTGTGTGGGAACACTCCCAGAGGAAGGAGCCTGCTGGGTCCTCAGGGGTGGAGGCAGCACCAGCAGCCTCCCCTAAAGGTCCAGGCGGTGACTGCTGTAGGTTTCGTGGGCCATGGCATCTGTGACTTATCTTCTCCCTGCCGCCGGCATAGCCACGGAAGCAGCCACAGGTGTTGCGCGATGCATGGTTGGGCCGTGTGCCGTTACAACTTGATTCACGACAGCCGGTGGGTGAGTAGGCCCAGGCTTCGGGTGTGTGAGCCTCTGTCCACTTGGTGCTTCAGAGGGACGCCGCGGCCTGCCCTGAGCTCTTGGCCACTGGGGCGTGGACGTAGAGCAGCTTAGACAGGAGGTGATGCCGCTGGAGCTCCGCATGCCTCTTCCTGACTGTAATTTTCATCGGCCTCAAACCTTAAGACTGAGTATATTCGAGGTGTAAACATACTCCAGTATAAATATAGATCTCTTCCTATAATATTTTAAACTTACATAATTTGAACTTCAATTTTGGTGAACTGACCACCGCCTAGTTGCTTATCCTAGAGCATTAAATAGAAATAAATAAGTACTGTGGCACGATCAGTGTTCTCAAACGCTCCCTCTGCTGTCCCGGTGCTTGGCGCAGTCAGCACGGTTCGCCCTGACCACGGGTCCCTGCTTCCTGGCTGGCTTGCTGTGCAGTTTTCCTTTGTTCACAGAGAGACATGTAGTTTCTAGTTAACTGCAGTTAGTAGAAGCAAATGGGTATTGCATAGAACATGCAGCAAAGATGCACACCTGCCTGTGTGTCCACAGCGTCCAGAGCCTGAGGGAGGCACCATGTGTCTGTGCAGAGTTGGAGCCCGAGCAACGTGCTGTTTGGGCTACACACAGATGCTGTGATAGAGCCAACCGGGAGGGGGCCACTGCTTCCTCCTGCCCTGAGCCGGAGATGTGCTTCCGGAGCTACACTTTGGGAAAGAAGCCTCAGGCGGGCTGGGGACACCTGAGACCCACTCAGACACCTCGGCCTCAGCAGTTCGGGAGCCCGCAAGTACGGGACTGAGGCAGGGATGGCCACGGGGGCAGCTGTGTGCACTTGACTTTCCTTAACCCAAGGAGGAGGTGCTGCTGTAACCATTGGGAAGATGGTTTCCTGCAGCGGGTGGTGTTGGCCCCGCAGGCCGGCCCCGGGGTGAAGGGCAGCGTGAGAAAGTGTCTCAGGACACCACTGGCGTGGTTTCTTCTGCTCAGACAACCTCCCGTGTGCTCCCGGGCAGGCCAGCCCCTGACCGGCTGGGAGGGCTGGACTCCAAGGTCCTGCTGCGGGACGGCTGGGGGGGTCGCCGGGTTGTCGGGCAGGCAGAGACCCGCAGCGTCTGGGTAGAGGATGGGTCTGGCAAGGAGTCCTGTCCCGAGTCCACGGAGAGGAACCGGCTGGCCCTGGAACACGGGCTTTCCCATCTGTGATCAACTTAGTGCTCAGAAACACTCTGCACGTTCAGAGTTCTCTGCAGACGCGATTCCCCAGGTGACTCTTGCCTCTGGAGGGAGGAGAGGAGCCCAGGGCGGGGGTCGGTGTCCTGCCTGCTTTCCCCCAAACCTCGGGCCTCAGTTTCCTGGTGGTGGATTGGGGGCCTGGCCGGGCAGCTTTGGATCCCCAAGTTTTAGAAACTTTCTAGACGGCAGCGATTCACATCCTCGCAGTGACCCCAAACGCCTGTGCTCCATCACTTCCTGGGTGATAGTGCGGTGAAGTGCCAGGGCCTCAGGACGAAGCCGCCCGCAGAGGCCACTGCCATCCCATGCGGAGCCCCGTGCGAGTGGCCGTGTCGGCTGGGAGCACTGGCCTGAGCCCCTCTGTGTGGGTGGGCGGGGTCTCCCAGGTCCAGCCGTGACCAACGTGCCTGCCATGGCAATGCTGGCCTTTCTCACGGCCACTTGTGCCGTGAGCCAGGCTGTGTGTCCATGGAGGGGTGCCCCTAACCGGCCTGCTGCCCTGGACACAGGACAGAGGCAGGGCGGTTGGATTCCTGGGAAGCATTCCCCAGGGGCTGTTATGGGCTTCCTGCAGGACCAAAACCAGGACCACAGGGCCCAGAGCATTACCCGCCAGGCTCTGGCCATGTCCATGCAAAGGGACACATTGCCAAGGGCCCACTGTGACAGCAGGAGGCCCCACCTCTGGCCTCTCAGAGAAACCAAACCCTGCAGATGCTGCTGCCGGCCTCTGGCCCTCCCCTGGCCTGGCCTTGCCCTGTGGCTTCTGCACTCCAGGGCGGGGAGGACAAGGAAGGCCGCTCATGGAGGTTCCAGAGATGCCAGAGGAACCACAGCAGCCAGAGGAGCAAGGAGAGCCGGCGGGCCACCGGCAGCCTCGAGTCCAGGGCCTGGCCCCCGGGGTTCTTCCCCGCTCGGGGCCGGGAGACGGGGGCCGCTGCGAGAGAGTCACAGAGACGGAATATTCTGAGTCTTCCCTGAGCCGTTCTGAGAATAAACATGCATCACTGTTTCCTATTTCTTCTCAGAGAAGTGAAATGAATTGCCCTTAGTTTCCATTTTGAAATCTTGTGACGTCACACTTCGAGTCACTTTGGTCGACAGAGGAGGCTTCTTCCTTTGCACAGCAGCCCTCAGCTTGGCGCCCGCCATCAGCGCAGACCTGATCCTCGGTTTGTGTGCCTGAACACGTGTGCGTGCGTGCGTAGCTGCGTGTGTGCGTAGGTGCGTGCATGCATGTGTGCGTGGGTGTGGAAGCGTACACTGTATGCCCTGCTTCCCATACCTGCGTGGTTCTCTCCGGGCATTGTGGCGCCCTGTGCAGGGCTCCATCTGCTTTATAGGTGCTGCTGGTTGGTGCCTTGGCGCTTGCGGGTCAGCACCCCCCAGACAGCGTCTTCCCACCAGCTCCTTTAAAACACCCCCTTTGCTGCAGACCAGTGGCCGGTGTAGTCTGGCCCTGGGACACACTTTGGAAAGGGTCATCTGCCCACTTCCTGACAGGGACGAGGCAGTTGTGTTTGGAAAGGTGAGTCGGGGCCAAAGCTGGGGTCGAGGGGAGTGCGGGCCCGCGGGGAGGGAGGCCTGGTGCCACCGCGGCCGCCCAGCCCTGGGTCCGAGTTCTGCCTGCAAGCACAGGAATGTAACGAAGTGTGAGGCAGCGGGGGGGACTGGGCGACAGAAGCCTCCGCCGGCTACTTGCCCCCCTGAACCTCCTGGTCGTAGGTGCCCGCGTGCTCGTAGGCCGGCATGTAGCCCGACTCGTCCACCAGGTCTACGTGGCCCGCCCTGCCCTTGCCCCTTCCGGATGGGTCTAAGTGCTCATTGTGGGAGCCCGTGAACTTGGTGGTGTCCGTGAGCTGCTACACAGTGAGCGAGGAGATGGCTTTCGTCACCCCCGAGATGATGGGGGCCTTGCTCTCAGTGAGCCTGTGCACCTCTCTGGTGGCCTCCTCACCGCTCTCGTCTTTGAATCTCTTCTTGGCCAGCTCCTCCAGAGCTTCCTTGAACTGCTCAAATGTGATGGTCCTGCAGGACTTGCCCTTGATCTTGCTGAAGACGATGTCCACGTCGGTGACGGTCATGTTCCTGCCATCGATCACCTGGCAGTCCCTGCACAGCTTAGACCAGTTCTTGCCATGCATCTACTTACAGGTGGCCCTGGTGTACCAGTGCACCGTAAACCTCCGGAAGGCCTCCTCCAGGGCGCTGGGCTCCGGACCCGTGGTGGCTGCCCTTTCGCTGGCGCCCTCCGACTCTAATGACAGCCTCTTGGCTGCCTTGTCCTTCGTGGGGTCTCCTGCAGACTTGGGGGGCGTCTTGTTGGCGGGCTTGGGGGGCTTGGGCCTGCTGTCAGCCATGCTCAGAGATGCGGCGACTGCAGCAGGTGCCTCCACGACTGGGCGAACGACCCAGTCTATTTTTAGTTTTTTGAGGCACCTTCATACTGTTTACCATAGTGGCTGCACCAGTTTACATTCCTACCAACAAGTAGTAAGGTTCCCTTTTTTCCACACCCTCTCCAGCATTTGTTATTTGTAAATTTTTTCCTGATGGCCCTTCTGACTGGTGTGAGGTGGTACCTCACTGTAGTTTTGATTTGCATTTCTCTAATGATTAGTGATGTTGAGCAGATTTTCATGTGTCTGTTGGTCATCTGTATGTCTTCTTTGGAGAAATGTTTATTTAGATCTTCTGCCCATTTTTCAAATGGGTTGTTTTTTAAATTGTTGAGTTTTTTGAACTGTTGGTGTATTTTGGAAATTAAGCCCTTGTCAGTCATATCATTTGCAGATATTTTCTCCCAGTCTGTAGGTTGTCTTTTCATTTTGTTTATGGTTTCCTTTGCTGTACAAAAGCTTGTAACTGTGATTAGGTCCCCTTTGTTTATTTTTGCTTTTATTTCTATTGCCTTAGGAGACTGACCTAAGAAAAACATTGATATGATCTGTGTCAGAGAATGCTTTGCCTTTGTTCTCTTCTAGGAGTTTTATGGTGTCATGTCTTATGTCTAAGTCTTTAAGACATTTGAAGTTTATTTTTTGTGTGTGGTGTGAGGGTGTGTTCTAACTTCATTGATTTACATGCACCTGTCCAACTTTCCCAGCACCACTTGCTGAAGAGACTGTTTTCCATTATACTTGCTTCTTTTGTTGAAGATTTGACCATAGGTTTATGGGTTTATTTCTGGGCTCTCTATTCTGTTCCTTTGATCCATGTTTGTTTTTGTGCCAATACCACACTGTTTTGATTACTGTAGCTTTGTAGTGTACAGTACAGTATTTTTAACTATAGTTACCATGCTGTGCATTGCATCACCAGATCTTATCTGTCTTATAACTAGAAGTTTGTACCTTTTGACCAGCCTCACCTGTTTCACACACACACACCCATCCTACCTCTGACAACCACAGATCTTTTCTCTGTGTTATGTGTTCCATGTTTGGTGGTTGTTGTGTGTTGTTTTTCTTTTATGCCATTACCATACTGTTTTGATTGTTATAGATTTGTAGTATAGTTTGAAATCAGGACGTGTGATGTTGCCAGCCTTGTTCTTCTTTTTCAAGATTGTTTTGGTTATTCAGGGTCTTTCGTGTTACAAATTTTAGGATTGTTTGTTCTGTTTCTGTGAAAAATGCCATTGAAATGTTGATAAGAATTGCATTGAATGTGTAGATTGCTTTTGGTAGTATGGACATCTTAATGATAATATTAATTCTTCCAATCCATGAGGACACAATATCTTTCTATTTATTTGTGTTTCCAGTTTCTTTCATCAGTGTCTTATAGTTATCAGGGTACCAGTCTCTCCCTCCTTGGTTAAATATATTCCTAGATATTTTATTCATTTGTATGCAGTTGTTAATAGGATTTTTTTCTTAATTTCTCTTTCTGATGTTTATTCCATTCATTATTAGTGTATAGAAATGTAACAGATTTTTTTGTATTGCTTTTGTATCCTACAACTTTACCGAATTTGTTTATCAGTTCTAACAGTTTCTTGGTGGAATCTTTAGGATTTTCTTTATATAATGTCATGTCATGTTCAAACAGTAACAGTTTTACTTCTTTCCAATTTGGATGCCTCTATTTCTTTTTCTTGCCTGGTTGCTCTGGCTAGGACTTGTAAAATTGTGTTGAATGAAAGTAGTGGGTAGGCATCCTTGTCTCGTTCCTGATCTTAGAGGGAAAGCTTTCAGGTTTTCACCATTGAGTATGGTGCTAGCTGTAGGCTTCTCATATATGGTCTTCATTATGTTGAGGTATATTCCCTCTGTACTCACTTTGTTGAGAGGGTATTGTCATAAACAGATGTTGAATTTTGTCAAATGTTTTTTGGCATTTATTACATGATCATATGATTTTTATCCTTCATTTTATTGATGTGGTATATCACATTTATTTGCTGATATTGAAAAATCCTTGCATCTCTGGAATAAATGCCACTTGATCATGGTATATGATCCTTTTAATGTATTGTTGAATTCAGTTTGCTACCATTTTGTTGAGGGTTTTTGCATCTATGTTCAACTGGCACATTGCCCTGTAATTTTCTTAATAGTGTGCTTGTTGGTTTTAGTATTAGGCTAATGCTGGACTCATAAAATGAATTTGGACGTGTACCTTCTTCTTCTGTTCTTTTATTTATTTCTTTAAATCTTGACCTAAATTTTGATTTGGGGCCATAAGTGAGTTAAAACATGTTTATTTTAAGAAATTAATTTTTAAATGATACATTTAATATGACCATAAGAAAGAAGCTTTTTCAGGGGCCTAAAATACAGGAAATAAATCACGATCTTAGTGTGGTTCCTTGTTGAGATCTGACAACTTCCTAAACTAATGTTGTTTTGGTACTTTGATATCTAATATAGAGAGCAAGGTTAGGAATTTTATAATCAATAAAATAATCAGTGAAAAATAGTTTACTGCATGTAAATATACCTGTAATATGTTTGGCCTAATTAAAGTATTAGCAATTAATGAATATAGAAAAATTCAATTATAGGATGCCTTTTGATTTCAAAGATTGCATAATAAGATAAATTGTGTGAAAGGATAGAGTAATGAATATCTGACAGTTTTTCTGGTTATTTACCACTTTTTGAATGTCCTCATCTTACTTCAGGAATTTCCATCTCTATGAGTTCTAAATTCCCAGGATAGGATCTAGAATACTCATTTCCTCAGTTTCCTTTGCAGCTTAGGCACATGTATTTAACATAGGTGCAGCACACTACCTGTACTGTATTCAGAAGTGAGCTTGAGAAAAGAGGCTTGGCACAGAACTCATTTTGCTGGCAAGAGTTAGCATCAGTGGTTGCGGAGTCAAGTTACTGATACAGAAGTATCATCGGTGTGGTAGCAGGAACAGATGTAGTAAAGTTGAGTTTCTGGCAACATCCGAAGTATAGCATGTTGTGTGCTCCATGAGGGTAGAAGTAGTGGTAGTTATTTCTAGTGCTCCATAGGCAGCAGCAGTTTTCGTCATCAGGCCAGTTCTATGGTATGTCTTTGGACATTGTTCCTGGAAGCTTAGCCTGAAGCCTGCCTGATTCTTAAGCCTTCACAGTAATTCCTTGAGTTAGATCAATAAACTGTTAATGAATACCTTTTCTGCCTCATAGGCAGAGTCAGCTTCTGTTACTTATAACTAAGAACAACAGAAGTTATTGCCAGAAGTGAGATGCTGAAAACTACACAATCTAAAATGTGGAATTAGTTGAATGGAAGACAGGGATAGAGGGGAATGTTGTTAACATGGACCTGACCATTATAGGCCTTAAGCTGGTGACCCTTGTTATATAGTAGTGAACGTAAGGTTAGTGCCACTTGCTGTTTTTTGGTAGTTTTTTGGTAGCTACAGCAATAAGGAATATAATCAGAATGTCAGTGTGTGCTTGTTATTTCTTCCTGCTTTCATCAAAATATTGAAAAAGAGGATTAATGCAGGTTAAGCTAGTCAGTCTTCAAAGCAGAGGTGGAAAGAAGTACTACTTTGCGAAGGGACACTTCTTGCTACAACCTGGAATCTGATTGAGGGTCCTATAATTTAGAGCCTTGTAGGCCTAAAAATGCCAGTTGCTCCTATCCACTAAAACTAAAGCCAATACAAGCAGGGGGTCTCTTAGCTCTAATATAAGATCAGTGCCCCAAGCTTTCTCATTTGCCAGACAAAGATCAGATATACGATGCATTTACTCACTGGAGCCTATAGTTTTTCATTGTGTTAAGAAGTGTCCATTAAGCTAAGAGTTAAGGAAATGGGACAGCATAGAGACCATAACCAGAGAATGAAAATCTTCATGCTTAGTAACTGTGCCAAGATGTTTGCCTGTGGCTACTTGCACATGGAAATGACTGGAAAAAAAATAGATTGGAAGTTATAAAGTGTTTGAATAAATTGTATTGCCAAGAAACCCCAAGTTTAGCTAGCTCTCTTCCACTCTTAAGGCCATCCCTGGGTCCCTTAACTCATATCAACAGGAAGTGGATTATGAAAGCTTCAGAGCCTCAAAGAAGGGCATTTTTTGTAATATCCCCACATCTGGATCCCCCAGAGGACAGACCAGAAGCCTTGAAGGACAGTGGACAATAGAGGGTCTTTGGGTCTCCCAGGAAACAGGATTAGGTGTTGCCAGTTTGGCTGACTAGAGTTTATTGCTCTGCCAAAAGCAAGGAGCTTTTGCTCTTCTGTCCAGAAGGATTTAGGATTTAGGATTTGCTGTGGAGCAGTAACTGCCATGTGTTTTCCATTCCAGCTTTTTATTGCTGTATCCTGTTTATTCTTTACTATGGTCCAGTAGGTATCTACCATGTGAGCCACAGCTGGACTTAATGGAAAGGCTAGCACATCAGCTAGAGATCCTTGATTTGAACATGGATGAGATCTTAGGGGTCAAGTAGTAAACAGATGTAGTATTATTCTATATATCGGAAGAAGGGTGCATATTCATGTTGTGTAGCTAAAAGGGTGGATGGGTTGTTACCTCTCAATATCTTTTCTTTTTCACTAACTGAAAAATTGTGTTCAGAGTACGGTGTGACAGGGGAGGAAAAAAAGTGATATCTCAGACCATGTGACACCTTTCTGGTCAGTATAAGCAGCTGTACTGAATGTTGCTTCCAGTAAAGCTATTGTTTTCCTGTTAAAAGGCAGAGGCCGAGCTAGCAATCTCCTATTCGCCCTTTTCCCCTCTTCCTGTCTACAGTGCAGATGCGATGTGACAGCAGCAGTGAAGACAGAAACCATACATGAAGAGGAGCCGAACAGGAAAAAAAGAAGAGCCTGGGTCCTTGGTGGTACTAAGGACCTGCAGTAGCCTAGGGTTGCCTTAATCTATATTTCTTGATATATGAGAAAATTAAATCTCTCACTTAAACCACTGTTTGTTGGACTTTTGGTTAATCTGTCTTTTCCACTAGCTTGTGAACTGTTTGAAGCTAAGGAGACTTTTTTAAAAAATTGAGGTATAGTTGACGTATAACATTACACTAGTTTCAAGTATACAACATAATGACTCTATATTTATTTATATTATATATATATATATATTGATCCTTTTAATTTGTTGTTGGATTCTGTTTGCCAGTATTTTGTTGAGGATTTTTGCGTCTATATTCATCAGTGATGTTGGTCGGTAATTTTCTCTTTTTTTTGTAGTATCTTTGTCTGGTTTTGGTGTCAGGGTGATGGTAGCCTCATAGAATGAGTTTGGGAGTGTTCCTTCCTCTGCAATTTTTTGGAAGAGTTTGAGAAGGATGGGTGTTAGCTCTTCTCTAAATGTTTGATAGAATTCACCTGTGAAGCCATATGGTCCTGGCTTTGGTTTGTTGGAAGATTTTTAATCACAGTTTCAATTTCATTACTTGTGATTGGTCTGTTCATATTTTCTATTTCTTCCTGGTCCAGTCTTGGAAGGTTATAACTTTCTAAGACTTTGTCCATTTCTTCCAGGTTGTCCATTTTATTGGCATAGAGTTGCTTGTAGTAGTCTCTTGGGATGCTTTGTATTTCTGCAGTGCCTGTTGTAACTTCTCCTTTTTCATTTCTAATTTTACTGATTTGAGTGCTCTCCTTCTTTTCCTTGATGAGCTTGGCTAATGGTTTATCAATTTTGTTTATCTTCTCAGAGAACCAGCTTTCAGTTTTATTGATCTTTGATATTGTTTTCTTTGTTTTTGTTTCATTTATTTCTGCTCTGATCTTTATGATTTCTTTCCTTCTGCTAACTTTGGGTTCTGTTTGTTCTTCTTTCTCTAGTTCCTTTAGGTGTAAGGTTAGATTGTTTATTTGAGATTTTTCTTGTTTCTTGAGGTAGGCTTGTATAGCTATAAACTTCCCTCTTAGAACTGCTTTTGCTGCACCCCATAGGTTTTGGATTGTCGTGTTTTCATTATCATTTGTCTCTATTTATTTTTTGATTTCCTCTTTGATTTCTTCAGTGATCTATTGGTTATTTAGTAACGTATTGTTTAGCCTCCATGTGTTTGTGTTTTTTACGTTTTTTTAACTCTAATTGATTTCTGATCTCATAGTGTTGTTGTCAGAAAAGATGCTTGATATGATTTCAATTTTCTTAAATTTACTGAGGCTTGATTTGTGACCCAAGATGTGATCTTTCCTGGAGAATGTTTCATGTGCACTTGAGAGGAAAGTGTAATCTGTTTTTGGATGGAATGTCCTATAAATATCAATTAAATCTATCTGATCTGTTGTGCCATTTAAAGCTTGTGTTTCCTTACTAATTTTCTGTTTGGATGATCTGTCCATTGGTGTAAGTGAGGTGTTAAAGTCCCCCACTATTACTGTGTTATGGTTGATTTCCACTTTTATAGCTGTTAGCAGTTGCCTTATATATTGAGGTGCTCCTGTGTTGGGTGCATATATATTTATAATGGTTATATCTTCTTGGATTGTTCCCTTGATCATTACGTAGTGTCCTTCCTTGTCTCTTGTAACATTCTTTATTTTAAAGTCTATTTTATCTGATATGAGTATTGCTACTCAGCTTTCTTTTGATTTCCATTTGCATGGAATATCTTTTTCCATCCCCTCACTTTCAGTGTGTATGTGTCCCTAGGTGTGAAGTGGGTTTCTTGTAGACAGCATCTATATGGGTCTTGTTTTTGTATCCATTCAGCAAGCCTGTGTCTTTTGGTTGGAGTATTTAATCCATTCACATTTAAGGTGATTATTGATATGTATGTTCCTAATACCATTTTCTTAATTGTTACGGGTTTGTTTTTGTAGGTCCTGTTCTTCTCTTGTGTTTCCACTTAGAGAAGTTCCTTTAGCATTTGTTGTAGAGCTGGTTTGGTGGTGCTGAATTCTCTTAGCTTTTGCTTGTCTGTAAAGCTTTTGATTTCTCCATTGAATCTGAATGAGATCCTTGCCGGGTAGAGTAATCTTGGTTGTAGGTTCTTCCCTTTCATCACTTTAAATATATCGTGCCACTCCCTTCTGGCTTGTAGAGTTTCTGCTGAGAAATCAGCTCTTAACCTTATGGGATTTCCCTTGTATGTTATTTGTCATTTTTCCCTTGTTGATTTCAATTATTTGTCTTTAATTTTTGTCAGTTTGATTACTATGTGTCTTGATGTGTTTCTCTTTGGGTTTATGCTGCCTGAGACTCTCTGCGCTTCCTGGACTTGGGTGGCTTTTTCCTTTCCCATGTTAGGGAAGTTTTCGACTACAATCTATTCAGATATTTTCTCAGGTCCTTTCTCTCTCTCTTCTCCTTCTGGTACCCCTATAATGTGAATGTTGTTGTGTTTAACATTGTCCCAGAGGTCTCTTAGGCTGTCTTCATTTCTTTTCATTCTTTTTTCTTTATTCTATTCCACAGCAGTGAGTTCCACCATTCTGTCTTCCAGGTCACTTATCTGTTCTTCTGCGTCAGTTATTCTGCTGTTGATTTCTTCCAGTGTATTTTTCATTTCAGTTATTGTATTGTTCATCTCTGTTTGTTTGTTCTTTAATTCTTCTACATGTTTGTTCTTTAATTTTTCTATGTCTTGTTAAACATTTCTTGCATCTTCTCAATCTTTGCCTCCATTCTTTTTCTGAGGTCCTGGATCATCTTCACTATCATTATTCTGAATTCCTTTTCTGGAAGGTTGCCTATCTCCACTTCATTTAGTTGTTTTTCTGGGGGTTTATCTTGTTACTTTATCTGGAACATAGCCCTCTGCCTTTTCATCTCATGTATCTTTCTATGAATGTGGTTTTTGTTCCATAGGCTGCAGGATTGTAGTTGCTCTTTCTTCTGCTGTCTGTCCTCTCTATTTATGTATACTTTGAAATGGTCACCACAGTAAGTCTAGTTAATCTGTCTCCATACATAGTTACAAAATTTTTTTTTTCTTGTGATGAGGACTTTTAAGATTCTATTAGCAACTTTCAAGTATGCAGTACAGTATTATTAACTAAAGTCACTGTGCTGTACTTAAGAGACTATTATATATTTATCTCTGTATCTTCATTTCGTGATGTAATGTCTAGCAAAAAGTAAGCACATGTATGTTTGATAAGTGAAACAATTTACTGCCATTGTTAATAAGTTAAAACCTAAACTATAATTTGCTCTCTCGTGAAACCTCCAAAGATTTGGTAACAGCAAGTGAGA
Source organism: Kogia breviceps (assembly GCF_026419965.1). Classification (NCBI taxonomy): domain Eukaryota; kingdom Metazoa; phylum Chordata; class Mammalia; order Artiodactyla; family Physeteridae; genus Kogia; species Kogia breviceps. Next base: position 108,694,257 of record NC_081313.1, read on the forward strand.
TATAAAAAATGGTGAAATAATACTTATCTAACTGGTTTTCATTTCAGTAAGCCAGTTTTACCATGTGGCTCATAAGAGCATTATCTTTAGTCAGATCACTTATTTTTTTGTGAGAATTTCAGTTTTCCTTTTGAATTCATTTTAGTAATATCTCTAAAACATTTTTTAATGATTCAAATTTACAGCAAAAATTGCAAGAAAAGTTGAAGAATATGCGAATTTCCTTTATCCAGATTCTACAAATGCTAACATTTCACCACATTTGCTTTATCATGTCTCCCTCATTTTTTTCTTGAATTTTCTGAAGGTAAATGCAGGCATAATGTACTTTTTCCCCCAAATGAGCCTTTTTCAGATCATAACAGCTCACTTGGTTTAGATCTGGAGAAATACTTCAGTGTGTATTTCTTAAAAATACTAATTGTATATTTCCTAAATTTGCAGAGATGTTCTCTTATATAGCAACAGTATAATTATCAAAATCAGTATATTAACATTGATTCAGTTCTGTTATTCAAATTTTTCCATTTGTCCTAAGAGTACCCTTTATAGCAGAAGAAAAAAAAATGGATTGGATCTCTGGTTTAGGGTCCAATTGAAGGTCACACAGGTCGCATTTAATCATCGTGTGTGTGTGTGTGTGTGTGTGTGTGTGTGTGTGTGTGTGTGTGTGTGTGTTCCAGCATCGTGACTTAATTAAGGGAGCATATTCATTGTAGAGAATATGTTGATGATTGTAAATGTGACTCCTCATTACAGCCTTAAAATTTTTGAAACATCAAAGCACAAAGATGTCAACTATATATCCAAACTACAGGTACAAAGCAAGTACATGTATTTTCCACACTCCAAAACTGAGTACACACTGTACTGTCATAGGGAAGGGGTTTACCAATGATGACCTGACAGTAAAGTACTCAAGATTGATATACCAAAATAAAATATAAAATAGGAGTTTATGAAAACACATTCGACAGTAGCAGAGAGGACCCTTATCATTTCTGAGCAAACATGCATTTCATTATACATACTCTCTCTTAAAATGAATAAACCAGTCACTTGAGAATGTTCTATTTATTTCTTCTATTATACAATAAGATTCTCCGTGTCTTTTGAGAAAAAAATATTGTGCGGGAACTGTGGGATAAGCATGCATGTGAATGGAACAGCACAATTGCAGTGGTTCTTACAACTCACTTCTAGATAAGGAGAAAGTGTTATTCATTAGTATGGCCCAGTCTTAGCCAATATTCAGTTTGGAAAGACACTGGGTTAAGATCAGAATGATCTGAAATTCCAAGTTCTAGAATTGATGACTATATTTGCCATTGCATTAGTCAGGCTTCTTTTTTATCTTTCTATTGACATATAGTTCATCTACAATGTTGTGTTAGTTCCTGCTGTACAGCAAAGTGAATTGGCCACACATACACAAACATCCACTCTTTTTTACATTCCTCTCCCATACATGTCATTATAGAGTATTGAGAAGAGCTCCCTGAGCTACACAGCAGGTCCCTATGAGCCATCTACCATTACATGTAGTAGTATGTGTATGTTTTTAGTCTTCCTTAATCTGGAGAAGTTCCTTAGTCTTTCTTTGTCTTTCATGACCTTGTTCTTTTTGAAGAATATAGGCAAGTTATTTCATAGAGTTTGGTGTGAGCATTTTTTGATCATGACAGTTCACCTGGATTCAGCTCTTCTAAAACGTTTCTGTCTTAAGAGCTTTACCTCAGTTGACTCCAGCAGGATGACTTCTCTAGGACTCAGCATTTGTTGTTGTTGTTCTTGTTGTTGAATGGTGTTTCTCAGTGGGGCCCTATTGTCATTTTGAACAGATAGTTCTGCACTACACAGACTATCCCACACATCCCTGGCTCCTCCTCTCTAACTTCTAGTAGCATTCTTCAGTTGGTGTGACCACCCAGAACACCTGCAGTTGAGAACCACTGTTCTGTAAAATTTGAAATTGCATGCAGGATCTTAGTTGCCCAACCAGGGATCGAACCCAGGCACCCCGCAGTGGAAACATGGAGTCCTAACCACTGGACCGCCAGGGAAGTCACTGAAATCTTAAAATTAGGAAAGTGGTCTTGCTTTTTATATAGTAGGTAGCATGAACTAATTTTCCAGTTGATGGTTTTAATTAATTTATTAATTAATTTATTTATTTTTGGCTGTGTTGGGTCTTCGTTGCTGTGCTCAGGCTTTCTCTAGTTGCAGAGAAGGGGGGCTGCTCTTTGTTGCAGTGCACAGGCTTCTCACTGCGGTGGCTTTTCTTGTTGCAGAGCACGGGCTCTAGGCGTGTGGGCTCAGTAGTTGTGTCTCGTGGGCTCTAGAGCGAGCACAGGCTCAGTAGTTGTGGTGCATGGGCTTAGTTGCTCCGCGGCATGTGGGAGCTTCCCAGACCAGGGCTCAAACCCGTGTCCCCTGCATTGGCAGGCAGATTCTTAACCACTGTGCCACCAGGGAGTTCCCAGTTGATGGTTTTAATTATCATTAATCTGTAATCTGCTACTGACAGCATGCTTTAGCCGAATTCTAGTCAGTTATTTAGTTATATTTAATAAATCGATGGTAAATGGTTAAGTTGGTCATGTATGTTTTTGTATAATCTGAAATGAGAGTCCTATTAACTGTCTCCATTTAAAATCAGGAACGCCACCTTAGAAGTTAACTGAAATAAAATATCACTGGGAATATTTATTTTAAAACTAGATAATTTACTGTTACAAATTTTAGGGGAAATGAGTGTATTTGCATTTTATTTTAATTTTAATGATGTTAAATAGTCTTCTTGTTTTTCTTTCAGAATTGGTTCCTAGGAAAGACCTTCTTATAGAAAATGTGCCGTATTGTGATGCACCAACTCAGAAGCAATGAATTTTTCTAGAATAAAATTAAGTCTTTATCATTTTTAATTTTAAAATATGTAACTCTGGCTAAACTTCTGGAAATGCAAATAGTTTTCTCTGAAATGGCATATTGAAATTGAGTGCATTATAGTTTCATAATTAAGTTTCATGTTGAAAGAACATTGGTGAAAACGGCAGAACATAGTTAAGTATTTCTAAAGAACATTAGGTAAGAAGACATTTCATTTTCACTGAAAATCAAACTGTATAAAGTGAAATAAATGCTTAGGGAGGTATATCATATTCACTTCTGTTTGACCTTAATGAGTATTTTGGTTTTATCATAGCTATTTGAGAATGAAGTGTTTTGACAGGTTGGTGGGTTTTCTTCCCATGTGAAATGAACTATGAGATTAAAATTATTAGATTAAGTTAATGTTTAGTCCCGAAAAGAATTGGTCTAAAAATCACAGTGTGTGCCAACTTTCCACAGAAGGCAGCTTTGTTCCTAAAGCACTGAAATTATTCCTGTAGCTAACAAATAATTATACAGTCCTTTTAGGGATAGAGTGTATCTCTGTTCCTAAAAGAAAATTTTTAATCAGTCTTCTGAAGATAGATAAATAAAATGTCAAAATCACATAAGATAACTGTGGAATAAAGAAATTCTAACTTTTTAAGGAAGTAGTGTCCCTTGATCAAACTATATAATATAGGCTTAGTAGAATTAGCTGTACTTAGACCACAGCTAGACCTTATTGTGAAAATGTAATATATGGCTGTATCCTCTTCATTTTAATCAGTAAGATCTAAATGGCTTTTTTTTTTTCTCCAACATTTTTCATCCCTGACAAGATTGACAGTATCACAGAACAGCTTGGCTTTCTGCCTTCTCATGGTAGGAACTATAAAACTGTGTTTAATATTCTTCTTGTTTCTCCTTTATCTATGCATTTTTACCATTCTGTTTTCTCAGTGAGCAGTGTGTTCTCTTCCATTCACTGGTCAGTTCTCCCATTTGATGATGACACAGGGTTTTTAATTTTTACAAGATTCTCAATGCAAGCTTTGTTTGTTGGCAAACATATTGGTATTGCCATGCTCAATATAAAATGTCATGTTTTAAAATAATTTTAGTAGATAAAAAAATTATCAAAATTGCTTAGACGTAGTACACATAACAGTAAACCAGAGACTACCCTTAATGCCTCCTAATACTTTGGAGATTAGTAGTCTGTGAAATGGATTATATAGGTCAAAAGATTTGCTACATAATTTTTTTATCTCTCATGCCTCTTTCTTATTGTGTGTATGGAAATTATACCTACATAAACGTTGTTTTAGATTTGAAATTTGCCCTTATAAGAAAATGCTAAAGGTCGTCATGACACAATCACTGGTAAATTCTCTGACTTACTATTATTTCAGTAAGTGTCTATATTATGTCTTTTGAGGAAAGTTGGCTAAAATAGTTTAAATTTAATATATATTTTAATTGTTTTAATATTATTTAACATTTTTAGAAGTTTCTAGTATTTTTTCTTTAACCTGAATTCCCTTGTTCCATTCTGCACTCATGTTAATTTAAATATCTCATCAAAAAATAGTTTTTTCTTTTTTACAATCTAGTTATCATTAGGAGTAACAGAGATTAATAACTAACATGTTACATAAAATAAAAAATAATCATTCAGATGTTTATTTTATTGAAGCTAGTACGTTAGACATTTTAAGATATATACTATATATGTATATGTATTACATAGGTGTAATATATATATATATATATATATATATATAGTGATTTTGTGCCTTAAGACTATGCAATACAGTTCCTATGTAATACACCAGGATATCAACAATAGGTTTCACTGTCATAAAATTTTGAAAGATTTGGCACGCTATCCTTAAAGAGCATATATTTATATTTCAAATTAATTTTAACATTATTTAATAGTTTTATTAGATCAGTTAAAACAATTTATATGAGTTCTTGGTGTGTTGTGAAACAAAGATTGTCAGTATTCTAGAGAGTAAATTTTGAGGATGATGATTATCTAAGTGCTTGACTTCTTTGTGGTACAATGTCAAATTTAATTAAATCTTTTTTAGTTAGTTAAAAAAAAGCTTCCCACGTTCCCAGAGGGAATTACCCACATCTAACATTTCACTTTGACTATTGAAACCCAGTGAAAGTGGGTGGGTGCAAATTCTAATTGCAGATATCTAGGCTCAGAGGCCCAGAAGGACTTTGTAAAACAGTCTTTTGGCAGAAGTCAGAAAAGGTGTATGCCAGGAGACTTAGATTTGGCAAGCATATGTGGGGAAGAATCCTTCACTAAAGATTTGAAGCTAAAGGAAATATGAGAGCTAGTTTGCATAACATCTAATTCAGAACATTAAAATTAAGATTTGAGTATAATTGTGTTTAAGTTGGTCCTCATTTTGCCTTCAGTTGCATATTTTAACATCAGTACAATGTCCAAAAAGCACACAAAAATAAGAATAGGTAGAATTTCTACACTCATTGACAAAACCAATCATTTCACTGTAAACACAAAGCCATAGGTCAACAAAGAAGTGAAAATTCCAGTTCTTAAGCAGAATTTTCTAAAGTGAAAGTAGATAAATACAAAATTAATGTAACTTTACTATATATCAGGAGTAACCTATGAGAAATGAAATGGGAAAAAGATCCTGTGTATAATAGCAAACAAAACTGTAAAATAGGAAGCAACTTTTTAAAAAAACTGTAAAACTTAAAAATGAAAGACATACTGTGTTCCTAGATGGGACAGTTGAAAATTGTAGAGATGACAGTTCTTTAAAATGTAATCAATCGGGGCTTCCCTGGTGGCGCAGTGGTTGAGAGTCCGCCTGCCGATGTAGGGGACGCGGGTTCGTGCCCCGGTCCGGGAGGATCCCACATGCTGCGGAGCGGCTGGTCCTGTGAGCCATGGCTGCTGAGCCTGTGCATCCGGAGCCTGTGCTCCACAACGGGAGAGGCCACAGCAGTGAGAGGCCCGCATACTGCAAAAAAAAAAAAGTAATCTATCAAGCTCCTAACAGATTCACAGATATGTGTACATAAAAATATAAAACCTCTGTATTCTGTGAAAGCTACTATAAATAAATTTTAGAGAAATTTGCCACGGATGTAATAATTAAAATAGTTAAGATATAAGATGTTCCTATGACTTAGCAAAAGATAACTCAGTAGAAAAATGGGCAAATGATATAAATAAGAAATTCATAAAACGAGAAATACTAACCCATTTAGCGGTCAAAGAAATGTAGGTTAAAACAAAGGAAACATTTTTCTTCATCAGAGTTGCAAAAGTTAAAGAAACTGGTCATATCCAGTATATGTAAAGGTGATACGCATGTGAAAAAATGGGCACTCTCATATATTTCAGGAGGAATGTAAGTTATAGGGCCTTTTTGAAAGGGAAATTGACATCAAAATTTAAAATAAACATACTATTAAGTCTGTATCCCAGTGGCTCACAAGAATACTAATAAATGTACACCTCAGGTATATGTACAGAAATTTCTACAGCATTTTTTTTTTTTTTTTTTTTTTTTGCGGTATGCGGGCCTCTCACTGTTGTGGCCTCTCCTGTTGCGGAGCACAGGCTCCGGACGCGCAGGTTCAGCGGCCATGGCTCACGGGCCCAGTCGCTCCGCGGGATGTGGGATCTACCCATGTCCGCTGCATCAGCAGGCGGATTCTCAACCCCTGCACCACCAGGGAAGCCCCTACAGCATTGTTTAAACAGCCTAAATTTCCAAATTTAGTGGAACATGAAAGAAGATATGGCTCATTCATACTTTGGGATATTATGCAGAAGTTGAAAAGTATTATGTAGAATATATATATATGTATATATATACATGTCAAGTGAAAGAAGCACGTCACAGAATATATATTCTCTTTGAATCCACTTAGATACAAAACAACTATTTTTGTACACATATATGCATATGTGTATATAAATACATAGAAGTAATGCATGCTAAATGTTAATAATTAGTCTGGGAGAAAAATGAGATTTGGGGAAGGGGACTAGTAACTTGACTTTTATTCTGATAACTGCTGAATGTTTAAATGTTTTATAATTTTTAAAGGACAATAATACCTAAGCTACTAGTGATTTTTACGTAAAATTTTAAATTATAAAATGTTTCAAATATCAGCAACTTGTACATCAGACACTCGTAAACCTAATTCCCACGTTTGACAGATGTTACATTTTGCCATATTTGTTTAACAAAAATCTCCTTCCTTTTAAGTCATAAAATCCTGCAAAGCTGAAGTCCTACCTCCCTTTTTCTTGTCTCATTTCAGGGATAATTACTGTTTTATAGTCAGTGGATATCACTCCCGTACTTGTTTTTATACTTTTATCAAACATGTATGTGTTCAAAACAATATATTGTATTGTTCTGTGGCTTTAAAAAGCAAGTGATTGGTGTTATGCTCCATATATTCTGTAACTTACGTTTCATCACACATTAGGTTCTGAGGTGAATATGTAGGTCTTTGGATAAATATCTAGGTCTTTCACTTTTATGTCTTATTCCATTGTAAGAATAAGCTAGTTTATTTATCCATGTCTCTTGATAAACAATAGTATTGTTTCATTTTTTTGATATTGCAAATGAATTTACTGAGAATACTAGCACATGGATTCTTGCCCCCATGTAAAAGTTTATCTAGGTATATACCAAGAAGCAGAACTGTTGAGGCATAGGGTATGTACATATTCCAGTTTTCCAGGAATTTTTTACTTGTTCTTTAAAGTAACTGTACCAATTTATACCCCAGTCAACCCTGTGTGAGAGGTCCCTTTTCACCATATCCTCACTGTTATTGTTATGTATAACTTTTCTCATTTTTGTCAAACTCATGAATATGAAAAGTATCACATTGTTTTAATTTGCATTTCTGGATTACTGGTGAGGTAGATCATCTTGTCATGCTTATGGTCATTACAGTTTTCCATTATGAATGTGTATTCATATCCTTTGTTCACTTTTCTCTGTTGGGTTGTCTGGCTTTTTCTTACTGATCCTTTATATAGTCTTGATATTAATTCTGTGTTGGTTATCTGTGGTACAGTTGCGTTTTTCCAATATGTGACTTGTCTTTCAATTCTGTTTATGATAAACCTGTAGTTTGGGACCTTATTTTTATCATATTCATTTAAAAAACTTTTCCTTTATTAATTTTGCCTTTATAGCTTTTTAAGAAATTCTTTCTACTCCAAATCTTAAAGATATTCTAGTACATTTTCCTCTGAATGTTGAAGTTTTGTGTTTTATGTTTGGGCCTTTACGTCATCTAGAATTTATTTTTATTTATGACCTGAGAGAGGGATCTAATTTTATCTTTTTTAATGAGTTAACAGTTTGCTTCACCATCATTTATTGAATGGTCCATCCTTTTCCTGATAACATGTAAAGCTACTTTGATCATATTCCAAGTTACTATATATTGGAATCAGTCTAACCCTCTTAGCTATTCAAAGACTTTGCTCCTACAGTTGTCACCCTCCTCTGCCAAATATCTTTTTCCCTCTCTCCACTGGATTGTTCTCAACAGCATTCAACATTCTGAAATATTATCCATCAAAAAAAAAACTTTCTTGAACCCCAGCTCCCTGCCTCGAGCTTCAGCACCATTTTTCTGCTCTTCTTTGTTCTAAGAGGTTTCTATATTTACTGTCTCCACTTCTGTCCCCATTCTCTCTTATACAGACCCCAATCAGAATTTAATCCCAACCACTCCACTAAAACCCTTCTTGTCCCAGTTACTATTGACCTTTACTTGGTAAGTTCAAAGGTCAATTCTCATTTCTTACTTGATTCACCCTATCGGTAGCAATTGCATAATTGGTCATTCCTTCTTTTTTGAACAAAGACCTAGACACGTGTTTATTGTAGACCTACTAAAAGTAGGATACAGCCATGAACCAAAGTAACAAAAATGCCTGCCTCATCTTCTGCTTGTGATTTTAGATACACTCTCAACCCTTCTTGATGCTGCTCTCAGCCTTCTGTGGGAAGACTAACCTAAATGAATCAGCTCAAGTGGCTCTTGTACCCTCTCACTTTTGGTTCGTTCAGACAGTGGGGGACCCTGGCTGGAGATCAGAAGGAGGGAAGAGAGTGAAGGCAGGTATTTTTTTTTCCTGGCTCTATCCCTGAGAAATTGCCTCATGCTGGCATTGTCCCTCAAAGTATCTCTCACGGTGACCTCTGTACAGTTCTTTCCTTCCAGTTTGGATAAGAGCTTCCCTCCCATCTTCAGATCTGGGGCAGCAACATCTCATCTGCTACTATCCATGTGAGTTCCTTTACATGCACGGTTTTGTAAATAGACTCTACAAATAAATCTTCCTCAAACATGTATTTTAGCACTCTCACTAATTCACTCCCTTGGGGGAACTTAACTTTCTGTAGGTGAGAGACAGATAATAAACAAAATAAGAAGGTGATAAGTAGGTGATAAGGTGATAAGAAGGTAAAAAGTAAATAAGAAGGTGATAAGTAGTGGAGAAAGATAAGGTAGAAAAGGGAAATAGGAAAGCTAGGAAGAACTGGGGTGTTGGCAGTTTTAAGTCCTGCGATCAGGGAAGGTCTCACTAAGGAAGTGATAGTTGAGCAAAGATGAAGGATCTAGCCACACAGATATCTAAGGGAAGAGCTTTCCAAGCAGAGCAAACTGCTAATGCAGTGTCCCTGAGACAGGTTCTTGTCTGCTATGTTTGAGGAGAACCAAGTGACAGGAGCAAAGCGATTTTAGGGGGAGAGTAGTAGGAGACAGAGCCATAGAAATGAGGGATTTCCCTGGAGGCTTAGTGGATAAGGCTCCCCGCTCCCACAGCAGGGGGCCTGGATTTGATCCCTGGTCAGGGAACTAGATCCCACATGCATGCTGCAACTAAGGAGCCTGCCTGCTGCAACTAAGACCTGGTGCAACCAAATAAATAAATATATATATTTTTAAAGTCATGGAAATGATATGGTAGAAGGAGGCAGAGAGTAGATGCCAGGTTACATAGGCTGTTATAAGGACTGGTTTTTACTCTTAATAAAATGCAGAGCCATTAGATGGTTTTGGGAAGAGGAGTGATATGATCTGATTTTAAGTTTTAAAGACATCATTCTGGCAGTCGTGTTGAGAATAGACCATGGTGGCAAGGATGAATGCAAGGATACTAACTAGAAGTTTCTTGCGTTATTCTAGGTAAGAGATGATAGTGGCTTATACCAGAGTGGCAGCAGTGATGGTGGTGAGAAGTGGAAAAATTATGGGTATATTTTGATACAGCTCCTGGGTTTCCTGATGGATTGAATCTGAGGTGAGAGGAAAAGAAAAGAGTCAGGGATGATTCCCAAGGGTTTTGGCCTGTGCAGGTGGAAGTATATTGTTGTTATCAATTGTAATGGTGAAAACAGACTAGATTTGTGAAAAAAGATCAGGCATTTAGTTTTGGGCATGTATTAATGGAAATATCTAGAAGGTATCCAAGTGGAGATGTTAATAAGACACTGGACTAAGATCTGAAGTTGAGGAAGTGGTCTGGGCTGGAGATATAAATTTGGGAGCCATTAATATAGATAAAATACTTACAGTCATGACATTGGATGAAATCACTAAGAAATTGACATAGAGAAGAAGAAAAGTCCATGATTGAGTCTTTTGTGGCACTCCAGTGTTAAAAGTTAAAGAGATAAGAAACAACAAGCACAAGAGACAAAGAAGTTTCCAATAAGGTAGAATGAAAACTAGGAGAATGTAGAACAGAAGTTGGCAAACTATGGCTCAGAGGGGCCAAATCTGACCCACTGTCTTTTTTTGTAAATAAACTTTTATTGGAACACTACCACACTTATTCATTTACATATTCTCTATGACTGCTTTCATACTACAGTGGCATAGTTGAGTAATTTCAACAGAAACTGTATGATCCACAAAGCCCCAAATTGCTATCTAGCTCCCTTGCAGAAAAAGCTTGTTGACCCCTGGTGTGTAGAGTCTTAGAAGCCAAGTAAAAAAAGTGTTTCGTTGAGAGGGAGTGACTGCATTGCGATCATAATTAAAAATTCCACTAGGAAGGGCAACATGGAGCTGACTTTGGTGACTTTGGCAAGACAGTTTCAGTGAAATAATTGGAGAAACATACGCTTTTTGATTATTCCCAGATTGATCTTTAAATTTGTTGTAATCACAGTTAAAATTGCAGTAGGATTTTTATAAGGAACTGATAAAACTTACTCAAGAATTTATGAGGAATAATAAAGGTCCTTAAATAGCTAAATCAGCTATGACAGAAGAATAAAATTAGATATCCATATGCAAAAAATTGGAACTTTGGTCCATGCTTGACACCATATACAAAAATTATCTCAAAATCAATCATAGATCTAAATACAAAGCCTCAAACTGTAAAACTTCTTGAAGTAACAGGGGAAAATCTTTGTGACTTGGGGTTATACAAAGATTTCTAAGATATGACACCAAAAGCACAATACATACAAGAAAAAATTAATAAACTGGACTTTGTCAAAATTAAAAACCTTTGCTCTGTAAAAGATAATTGTTAAGAGAATGAGAAGATAAGCCACAGACCGGGAGAAAATATTAAAAATCATAAACTGATTTTTAAAAAAACTTGTTATCCAGAAAATATAAAGAACTTTTAATCATAAGAAAAGAAAAAACAATTTTTTAATATTTGAGTAGATACTTGGAAAAACTATATATGTACAAATGGAAAATAAGCACATAAAAAGATCTCAACATCATTAGTCATTATAAATTAAAATGATAATGAGATACTACTACATACCTATTATAATAGCTAAAATTAGGATGACTGAACATACCAAGTCTTGGCAAGGATGTAAAGGAACTGAAATCCTCATTCATTACTGAGAGAAATGTAAAATGACAGAACAACTTTGGAAAACTATTCAGCCATTTCTTACAAAGTTAAACATATACTTCCTTTATAATCCAGACTTCCCACTCCTAGGTATTTACCTAAGGGAAGTGAAAGCACAAAGACTTACTTGTTTATAATACACAGCAAAAGAAATCATCAACAAAATGAAAAGGCAACTTCCAGACAGAAAATATTTGCAAATAATATATCTGATAAGGAGTTAATATCCAAAATATATAAAGAACTCATATAACTGAATAGCAAAAAAAATCTATTTTAAAAAGGGCAGAGGATCTGAATAGGCATTTTTCCAGAGAAGACATTCAGATGGCCAACAGGTACATGAAAAGATGTGGGGTTTTTTTGGCCATGCCACACAGCTTGTGGGATCATAGTTCCCCAACCAGGGATCAGACCCGGGCCCTCAGCTGTGAAAGCGTGGGGTCCTAACCATTGGACTGCCGGGGAATTACTGAAAAGACATTCAGCATCACTAATCATCAGGGTAATGCAAATGAAAACCACAGTGAGCTATCATCTCACACCTGTTAGGATGGCTGTTAGCAAAAAGACAAGAAATAGCAAGTGTTGGCAAGCATATGGAGAAAAGGGAGCTCTTGTTCACTGTTAGTGGGAATGTAAATTGGTGGAGCCACTATGGAAAACAGTATGGAGGATCCTCAAAAAGTTAAAAATAGTACAACTGTATGACCCAGCTACTCCACTTCTGGGTATTTATCTGAAGAACATGAGAACACTAATTTGAAAAGGTATATGCACCCCTATGTTCACTGAACCATTATTTATAATAGCCAAGATATGGAAACAACCTAAGTGTCCATCAGTGGGTGAATGGATAAAGATGTGACATATATACACAATGGAATACTACTTAGCCATAGAAAAGAATGAAATTCTGCGATTTGAACAACATGGATGAACCTTGAAGATATTATGCTAATTGAAGTAAGTCAGATGGAGAAAGACAAAACCCTTAGGATTTCACTCATATGTGGAACCTTTAAAAAACAAAATAAAACAAAAACAAACTAATAGATACAGAGATTAGATTAGTGGTTGCCAGAGGGGGAGGGGTTGCCAGTGGGTGAAATGGTGAATGGGCCAACTGTATGGTGATGGATGATAACTAAATTTGTGGTAGTGCTCACTTTGTAGTGTATACAGATACAGTATTGAAGTATAATGCTGTATAATGTTGAAATGTATGTAATTAAAAAAAAATAGGCCTAGCACGTCATCCAGCAATTCTCCTTCTGGGTGTTTATCTGAAGGAAATGAAAATGCTAACTGGAAAAAAATATATGCACTCCTATGTTCATTGCAGCATTATTTACCATAGCCAAGACATGGAAGCATCCTAAGTGTCTTTTAATGAATGACCGGATAAGGAAAATGTTGTATGTGTCTGTATATATGTATATGTATGTGTATGCATATAATACAATGCAATATCATTCAGCCATAAAAAAAGAAGGAAATCTTGCCATTTATGACAACATAGGTGGACCTTGTCTGTTAAGTCAGACGGAGAAAGACAAATAATGGATGCTCTCACTTAGAGGTGGAATCTAAGAAGAAAACAAAACAAACAAAAAACCCAAACTCGGGGCTTCCCTGGTGGTTCAGTGGTTAAGAACCTGCCTACCAATGCAGGGGACACGGGTTCAAGCCCTGGTCTGGGAAGATCCCACATGCCATGGAGCAACTAAACCCGTGCTCCACAACTACTGAGCCTGCGCTCTAGAGCCTGCGAGCCACAACTACTGAGCCCACGTGCTGCAACTACTGAAGCCTGCACAGCCTAGAGCCCGTGCTCCGCAACAAGAGAAGTCACCGCAATGAGAAGCTTACACACCGCAACAAAGAGTAGCCCCCACTCACCACAACTAGAGAAAGCCCGCATGCAGCAATGAAGACCCAATGCAACCAAATATAACTAATAAATTAATTTTTAAAAAAATCTTTAACAAAACAAAACAAAAAACCCAAACTCATAGTAATGGGTGTTTGCTGAAGGTGGTGTTTGAGGGGTGGGAGAAATGGGTGAAGGGAATCAAAAGGTATAAAATTCCAGTTGTAAAATAAATAAACCATGGGTTTATAATGTACAGCATGGTGACTATAGTTAATAATATTGTGTTATATATTTGAAAGTTGCTAAGAGAATGTATCTTAAAAGTTCTCATCACAGGAAAAAAAGATTTGCAGCTGTGTGTAGACTTAATGTGGTGATCATTTGGCAGTATATACAAGCATCGAATCATTATGTTGTGTGTGTGATACTGGTATAACGTTGAATGTCAATTACATTTCAATTTTTTAAAAAAGACTTAGTTATAGCAGCCTTATTTGTAATGGTCCCAAACTGGAAACAACCCAAATATCCATCAGCAGATGAAGGAATAACCAAATTGGTATGTCTGTACAATGGAATACTTCTCATGAATAAAAAGAAATTAACTATTGCTGCAAACAACAACATAGATGCATCTCAAGGTATTTATCCTGAGTAAAAGAAAGCAGACAAAAACAAGTACATATTGTATGATTCCTTTTCTATAAAGTTCTAGAAAACACAAATTAATTCATAGTGACTGAAAGCAGATCAGTGGTTGCTAGGGGATGAGAGCAGGGAGATGGGTGGAGGGAGGGACTGAAAAGTTGCATAAGGAAATTTTAAAGGCTGATGGATATTTTCATTCTCTTGATTGTGGTGATGGTTTCATGGGTGTATGTACATTTTTAATGTGTATAGTTTACTATATTTCAATCATAGCTCAATAAAGCTGTTTAAAAAATACTACAAAACCATAATGAATTTTTTTTAAGTGTAGTATTGGTGAAAGAACTGAAGGATGGTTAGCAACTGACCAGAAGAGAGAGCTCAGGGGTAGAGGGGTAGACCCATATTCTCTCTCTCTCTCTCTTTCTCTCTCTGTTCCTTTTTCACAGTTATGTGTTCTTTATATCTTTTATATCTTTCCTCATTTAAAGATAATTTTTTACTCTTTCAGAATATTCTATTTGTTCATGACATAGTCTTTCCTTATGTGTTCTGTAGTTTTTTATTGTAAGTATATCTTGAAGGGCAATTGTTAGTTCACTGAGGATCCCATATGGAGTTGTGGATTATGATACAGGTGCTAGAGAATCAAAGACAAGACAGTCTAGCAGGAAAGAGTCTCAAAGTAGGCAATTATAGTGTAATTAGTGCTATACAGGAATTAGAGTTTTAAGAATATAAAGTAATTTATTAGAAAGTGGTTTGTAAAATATAAATATATAAGATAATGTGCTTTTCATCTCTTGAAAGAAGTAAACATAACTCATACCTAACATCATTTAAAATATATAAATTGGAATAAAAAATGGGATTTTGTGAGGCATGAGAAGTTTGGGGAAATCTTAAGCTTTCTGCTACAAACTTCTTTTGTAGCATTTTTCTCTCCTGTTATCTTTTACTCTGGCAACAGAGTGAAAGGGCTACTGTTTTCGGTAAGATTTCCAGAGAAACGGACTTTGAGACAGAGATATGGATGCAGGAGTGCAGTCAGGAATAACCTCTTTGAGGGAGTGAGAAGCGAGATTGGGCAGAGGGAGTTGTTGAACTCTGATGCAGCTGCAGAGGAGGCCTGGAGCTGAGCTGGCTTTCAGAGTTATTCTGAACTGCGGGAAGGGGACTGGGCTTTTGTTCGTTGGTATCAACAGTCATTGAAGGTGGGGCAACCCCAGGGAAGAGACAAAACCTTAGTGAGGCAGCTTCCTTCAGTGCGACAACTCCTAGAAAGAACAATAGCTGTGCACAGTCCCAGGAGCTAGGGAAATGAATGCCTCCTTCTGAAGGGGACGTCTGGGTAGTTGCACAGAACCCACTACACCAAATAAGGCTCTTCTGTAATTAGCTCAAACTGCTTGAGCAAGAGAAGGAGAATTGTAAAGCTGGGTGTTTCTCTTCTGGGAAGTAAGTACCCCAGGGACAGTTTGTTACCTATTCAGACCAAAAGAAGATGGCAAGTCCATTAGAAAAGAGCTAATTATGAGTTGAGATTCAAAGTGAGTTAATGTGTGGGGTCATTATTCATTCAATAAATGTCTAACGTCACCTGGAGATAAGCCTACCAAAGAGGGAACAGGGTCCTGGGTTCTAGTCATAGGTCTGTCAGTGAAAATTGGGTCTTTGAGCAAATCATTTATCATCCCTGGATTTTAGTTTTTTGAGGAATCTCCGTACTATTTTTCATAGATGCTGCACCAATTTACATCCTACCAGCAGTGTATAAGGGTTGCCTTTTCTCCACATCCATGCCAATATTTGTTACTTGTCATCTTTTTGATGATAGCCATTTTTTTTTTCTTTTTAAAAAAATTTATTTATTTTATTTATTTGACTGCGCTGGGTCTTAATTGCAGCACACGGGATCTCTGTTGCTGACTGCAGGATCTTCATTGCAGCATGTGGGATCTTTAGTTGTGGCATGAGGGATCTTTTAGTTGTGGCACACTGGATCTTTTTAGTTGCAGCATGCAGGATCTTTAGTTGCGGCACATGGGATCTAGTTCCCTGACCAAGGATCAAACCCTGGCCCCCTGCATTGGGAGCGTGGAGTGTTAGCCACTGGACCACCGGGGAAGTCCCTTGATGATAGCCATTCTGACAGGTGTGAAATGATATCTCAATGTGGTTTTGACTTGCATTTCTCTGATTATTAATTACGTCAAGCATCTTTTCATGTGCCTGTTGGTCATTTGTACGTCTTCTTTGAAAAAAATCTATTCAGATCTTCTGCCTATTTTTCATTCCAGTTGTTTGTTTTTTGATGTTGAGTTATATGAGCTGTTTCTATATTTTGGATATTAATCTTTTATAGGTCATATCATTTGCAAATATTTTCTCCCATTCAGTAGGTTGCCTTTTCGTTTTGTTGTTGGTTTGCTTTGCTATGCAAAAACTTTTAAATTTAATTAGGTCCCAGTGGTTTATTTTTGCTTTTATTTCTTTTTCCTTAGGAGACAGATCCAAAACCATATTGCTACAATTTATGTCAGTGTTCCACCTATGTTTTCTTCTAGGAGTTTTATGGTTTTTGGTCTTACATATAAGTGTTTAATCCATTTTGAGTTTATTTTTGTATATGGTGTGAGAAAATGTCCTAATTTCATTATACTACATGTAGCTGTCCAGTTTTCCCCACACTTCTTATTAAAGTGACTGTATTTTCTTCATTGTATATTCTTATCTCCTTTGCTGTAGATTAATTGACGGTAAGTGTACGGGTTTATTTCTGAGCTCTCTATTCTGACCATTGATCTATGTGTCTGTTTTTGTGTCAGTACCACACTGCTTTGATTACTGTAGCTTTGTAGTATAGTCGCAAGTCAATGGCTTGTAATTTTCTTTTTGTGATATCTTTGTCTAGTCTTGGTATCAGAGTGATTCTGGCCTTGTAGAATGAGTTTGGAACTGTTCCTTCCTCTGCAATTTTTTGGAATAGTTTGAGAAGAGTAGGTGTTAATGCTAAATGTTTGGTAGAATTCACCTGTGAAGTCTTCTGGTTCTGAACTTTTGTTGGTTGGGAGTTTTGCAATTACTGATTCAATATCATTGCTGGTAATTGGTCTGTTCATATTTTCTATATCTTCCTGGTTCAGTCTTACAAGATTGTACATTTCTAGGAATTTGTCCTAGGTTGTCCATTTTATTTATTTACTAATCTCTCACGATCCTTTGTATTTCTGTGGTGTCAATGTAACTTTTCCTTTTACATTTCTTATTCTATTGTTTTGGGCCCTCTTTTTTTTCTTGATGAGGTTGGCTAAAAGTTTATCAATTTTGTTTATCTTTTCAAAGAATCAACTTTTAGTTTCATTGATCTTTTCTATGTTTCTGTTTTTAGTCTCTTTCATTTATTTCTGCTCTGATCTTTATTATCTTTTTCCTTCTCTAACTTTGGGTTTTGTTTGTTCTTCTATTTCCTTTAGGTATAAGGTTAGGTTGTTTATTTGAGATATTTCTTGTTTCCTGAGGTAAGCTTGTGTCACTATAAACTTCCCTTTTAGAACTGCACAAAACATAAACAAGTAGAAATGCATGAGACACTAAAAGGCCCATGGAGTTCTGGAGCTAGTGCTGGCTCAGTGGTGGGCGGACTCAGGCCCCTGGATCTCTGACTTCAGGGTCCTGGGGGTCCTGGAGCTGGTTTTGGCCCACTGGTGGGCTGCAAGTTCCTGACACAGTTGGCTGCAGGGTCCAGGGTGTCCTGAAGTTTGTGTCACCTGCTGGTGAGTGAGACCAGATCTTGGGGCAGCTGGGTGAGGGGCCAAAGGTGTCTCAGAGCTGATTTTGGCCCCTTGAGGGTGGGCTGGGTCCTGCCACAGAAAGCTGTGGGGCTGTGGCATTCCTGGGGCTAGCGTCTGCCCGCTGGTGGATGGGGCCTGAGTCCAGGAAATCCTGGGGCTGGTGTCTGCCAGTAGTGGGTGGAGCTGGGTCCAAGGGTATCTGACTTCAGGGCCCACTGGTGGATGGAGCCGAGGCCCAGGGCTCCCAGGGCTAATGCCACCTCACTGGTAGGCAGAGCTGGGCCCCAAGCTGGTCTCTGGCTGCAGGGCCCTGGGATTCTTGGGGCTTGTGCCTGTCCACTGGTATATAAGGCCAGGTTGTGGGCCCTCTGGTAGACAGGGCTGTGTCCCAGGCTTGTTGTGGGCTTAGGTAGTCTTAAAGCAACCTGCCTGATGGTGGGTGGTCCTGTGTCTAGTTGCTTGGCCTGAGGTGTTCCCATATGGTGTCCAGAGGCTGGTGGGCAGGGCCAGGTCCTGAAGCTAATAAGCTAGAGGGAAAATCCTAAAATGGCACTCACCAGCACCAGTGTCCACGTGGTAGAACAAGCTCCCCAAAATGGCTGCCACCAGTGTCTGTGACCTCAGGGTGAGCTCCAGTTGCCTCCTTGTCTCTCCGGGAGACTCTCCAAGATCAGCAGGTGAATCTGACCCAGTCTCCTTTCAAATTACTGCTTCTGCCCTGGCTCCCGGAGCTTGTGAGATTTTGTGTGCATCCTTTAAGAGTGCAGTCTCTAATCCCTGCAGCCCCTTGGGTGTCCTGAATGTAAGCCCCATTGACCTTCAAAGCCAAATGTTCTGGGGATTTCCTGGTGCAGGACCTCTGGGCTGGGGAGCCCCGTGTGTTTCTTGGACCACTAAATCCTTGAGGGAAACCTCTGCAATTGTAATTATCCTCCTATTTGTTGGTTGCCCACTCAGGGAATGGGTCTTGACTATACTGCATCTCTGCACGCGCCACCCCCCCACATCTTGTTGTGGTTCCTTCTTTATAACTTTAGATGTAGAAGATCTTTTCTGCTAGATTCCAGTCTCTCTCATCAATAGTTCTGTGAATAGTTGTAATTTTGGTATGCCCATGAGAGGAGGTGAGCTCAGGGTCTTCCTACTCTACCATCTTGGCCAATGAAAGTTTTTGTTTAAAAAAAAATACAATATATGTTATATTGTTAGCCCCTGTGATCTTGGCATAGTGACTTGAGCTCAACATATTTGAAAAATAAAAGAAATTGTTGATATTAATAATGGTATACATTATACCAGTAAGTGGTAAGCTCATAATCCTGTTATATTTCAAGATTTAAAAATAATCCAATTACCATTTAATTCAGTCTGGTACCAGGAAGCTCCCTGATTGATAGCAGCTTATATTTGTTGCTAATTCTGAATGTACCTCAGTATCCCTTTCTGATAAATGAAATTCTAACCCTTTACACTAAAAATAAAGTCTGACCATTTTTTCCAGGAACTGTTGAGCTTTATTACTTCCCTCCACAATAGTGAACCAATAAGGCTGAAAAATAGATTTCTTTGAGATGGGTCATTAACTATTATACACAGAACTTGAGCTGCTATAAATGTGATTTGCAAACACATCATGTTGTGGCTTTGGTACACAATGCAGGAAAAGAAAAGTTGTGGGTGGCCACATCAAATGTGATGTAGGTGTCTGTTGGAATAAGGTCTTGATTAATTCTGTTTATGATCACTCTAATTTCTCTGCATTTTATATCAATATGGCTGAGTAATGGTTGGTACAGGAATTACTTTAAATTAGTATTGAATTTCTATAAATGTTATCTGTCAGCACATAATGCTCTGATCACACACTTGCACTTAATTATGTCATTTGTTTTAGGAATAACCTGTTTAAAAAATACTTTTGACTTTTTTCTCAGAAAATATTTCCAAGCAAGCAGCATGTAACACTTCAACTGCAATAGCACATTTAGCTAATGTGACTTTATGGCACCTTGATAGGACATCTTATTATACATGTAGAAAATGAGGTAGAATGACAGAAGATAATAAATTATTTAAGATCACACAGTAAATCAGGACAGAACTGTTATTGATATTTTGCTCAGGACAAGCCATTCTCAAAGTGGTATTTTGTGAAACGTGTGCTATGCCTGATTGCTAGAGCACAGTTCTACATTATCAGTGCCTATGTGTACTTGACTTAATCTCCAAGTTATACACACTTGTTTGTGTGTCTCCAAGGTTGAAATGTTTCCAGGAGTACCTCACCTGAGACTAAATGTTTTGCTTATCTATTCTGTGTAAATTAGTTAGGGTTTTCTGGAGAAACAGACCAGTATCTATAAATCTTTATACTTATTATAGGAATTGGCTCATGCCAGTTATGGAGGCCAAGTCCCACAATCTGCCATCCCCAAGCTGGAGAACCAGGAAAGCTGGTGATATGGAGTCAGTCCCAGTTCAAAGTCCTAAGAATAGGACTGGGAGTGGCAGAGCCATGTGGTGTCAGTCCTGATCTGAGTCTGACAGCCTGAGGACCAGGAGCACCCATGTCTGAGGGCAGGAGAAGATGGATGTTTCAGCTCAAACAGAGCAAATTCGTCATTCCTCCTCTTTTTGTTCTGTTCATCCCCACAACATTGGTAAGGAAGATCTTTACTCACACCACTGATTCAAATGCTAATCTCTTCTGGAGACACCCTCACAGAAACACCCAGAAATAAGGTCTTACCAACTATCTGGGCATCTTTTATTTTTAAAATTAATTTATTAATTTATTTATTTTTGGCTGCTTTGGGTCTTTGTTGTTGTGTGTGGGCTTTTCTCTAGTTGTGGAGAGTGGGGGCTACTTTTCTTTGCGGTGCGCAGGCTTCTCACTGCGGTGGCTTCTCTTATTGTGGAGCATGGGCTCTAGGCACACGGGCTTCAGTAGTTGTGGCACGCTGGCTCTAGAGCGCAGGCTCAGTAGTTGTGGCGTACAGGCTTAGTTGCTCCGTGGCATGTGGGATCTTCCTGGACCAGGTCTCAAACCCGTGTTCCCTGCATTGGCAGGCGGGTTCTCAACCACTGCGCCACCAGGGAAGCCCTGGGCATCCTTTAGCCAATCAGGTTGACACATAAAATTAATCATCATACCCAGCCAAATCAATATTTATTAATAACACCCTCTCCTATGCAAAGCACCAGATACTATGCAAAATATACAGGAAGTGAGAAATGTGACTGTACCCTCTGAATTTACAATGTAATACTCCCTTGTGTGAGCACACTATCTGTGGGAAGAACAACAACAAAATGCAATCCCAGAATACCCACTCTTTCTCCAGAGGATGAAGCTTTCATGAACTACTTCTGTTACAGGGTGGAAGAGCTTCATGCCTAACAGAATATCCTCTGACTTCTTTGTTTTGTTTTTCCACCTCTACAATTTATAAAATAAAGAGGAAAATGTTTTTACTTACTTGCAAAAATGAACTGTTCTTCCTCATTTTTTTCTCTATGAGCCCTCTTTTTTCCCACTTGCCATCAGCTGTTTCCATAGGTGAATTGTGTAAATTTTAATATTTTATTAATTGGTAAATATGGGTATTGAAAATAACATAGCAAGTTAGCATTGATTTATATGTATACATAAAGTCAGAAATAATTTGAATAACTAAACACCTGAAGAATATTCACAATAAACATGCAAATTTATAATTTTAGTGTGATAATTAGCAGTATAAATAATGTATCACTCCCCAAACCTTTCAAACAGCTCTGACTCACCATTACATAATGCTCACATGGATGCGTGCTCCCAGAAATTGTTTGGATTCATAAGAAAGAGTAGCTAAGTTTTTCTACTTTAAAATCTCTGTGAAGACAAGAAATTTCCACTCAATCAAATTTTAATATTGAAATAGAATCTCATAATACAAAGATAAAACAGATTTTTTCACAAACACCCAAAGTCAGTAAGAAGTTCTTAGCAATCCAGAAGTCCCCAAGTCCTGAGATGAGACTATTCCAGAGTAGGTAGGAACATTGGCTTTTGTCACTAGACTGCCTGGATTGTCTCCCAACTTAGCCACTCGCTTCGTGTACAGAGTCAGGTTGTCTACCCTCTCTGTGCATCAGCTTCCTCATTCGTAAAGGGAGAATAACAGTGCCTGCTTGAAATTACTTAAATACGTTTTTTAAAAATATTTATTTATTTGGCTGTACCAGGTCTTAGTTGCAGCATGCGGGATCTTTAGTTGCGGCATGCAAACTCTTAGTTTGTGGCATGTGGGATCTAGTTCCCTGACAAGGGATTGAACCCAGGCCCCCTTCATTGGGAGCAAGGAGTCTTAGCCACTGGACCACCAGGGGAATCCCTAAATAAATACATTTTAACTACTTAGTGCCTGGCGCATTGTAAGTTCTTAATATGTTAGCTATATTGGCATTATTTGATAGTGACAGTGAATCAAAGGAAACAGAGCTACTGCTAAATGAAATTTTAAACAAAACGAATGCAGGTGAAGACTCACACATCACTGCACTTATATTTGCATTTCTACTATTTGTTGTAGACGAGTACCCTGCAATTCTGTTTTGGTCTCAGATGATACAGTCTCTGCTTCTTGTCCAGATCTTGTACTTCAGCAGGCTTCTTTAACAGAGTGACAAGTGACTGGCGTGGATGCAGGTGAGGACATGAGTGTGGGACATGGCACCCTTAACTTCTCCATACCATTCTCAGCAGTTCCCTCAGAAAGACAAATCCAGATTGCAATGTCATTTTCTACCTTTATCCTACTGCTTATCCAGTCTTGGCTTCTTACTCTGCTTGCTGCCAAGCTTCTAGATTTGTCCAAGATTCGACAGTCTTCAGCCCTCTCCCCCTGAAACGTACAATAAGCACTGACTGGTTTCTTAGCTAATGTAATGAAATCATTGTCACCCCATCCATTTTCTTAAAATAGCAGATTATTTTCTCTCCTTCCTAGCACTGTTTCTTAGCTAATTTATTGACTCATCATCACCCTATCCATTTACTTAAAATAGAAAACTGTTTCTTTTTTCTTCCTTTCTAGTCCTAAATGGAACTCATTTGATGGTAAAACATAAGTGTTTCTTTCCTCTATTCCCACCTGATGTTTTAATTGAATCAGGAGCATCTTCAAACCAGAATTGAATGTCAGTGACCACCATAAAGACCCCTTTCTTTGGCCTTCCCTAAATATGCCTGGGGCCTGGACCACCCCTTGGGATTGGGCATGTGTGTACCAGATGAGTACTGGGGGAGGATGTGTAGGGGCACAGCTGCCAACTTGGAAAGCTGACTTTCCATTGATCTGACAAACCCTCTGCTCTCTTATGACCAATATTATAAACCAGATTAAAAATTGCCATTTTCTACATGAAGCAAAGTCTCCCCTACAGTGGCTTGTTACCGTAGATGAGCTATTCATGCTCTGTTTAAAGCCAGTGCCTCAACTTAGACACTGAGGTCCTATTCCCTCTCACCCAATAAAAGACATTGCTCCAGTAGTTCCTGCTCCCTAGGCCCTGTTATCAACTTTTCACTCTCCACTAAATCATTTCCATCAGCTACAAGGGCGCTGTTATTTTTACTGTCTTTAATAAAATGAACAAAAAACTCCTTTTGACCTACTTTTTCCCTCCCACTACTGTCCAATTTCTTTACAGTTAAACTCCTTAATAGCCATTTGTAGATTCTAATTTTTCCCTTTCCACCTCTACTGAACCAAATTCAGTGAAGCTTTTGCCTACACTACTCTACCAAAATTGTTCTTGTCAAGGCCATCAAGTGACCTCGTATTGGTCATTCCATTGGTCAATTTTCAGTCCTCATCTTGCCTGACCAGCAGCATTTTATGACATTGATCACTACCTCCTCTTTGATGTACTTTCTTTTGACTTCCAGGATACCACACTCTTTTAGTTTTCCTCCTGACTCCCTGGCTATTTCTTTTCAGTCTTTGACTGACTTCGTGTCTTCTCTCTAACCTTTTAGGCCCAGGCTCAGCCTTGGGCCCTTTCTTCTCTATCCAAATTCACTACCTTGATCTCATCTGGTCTCTGGGCTGTAAATGTAAACCTCTTATCTGACAACTCCCAAATGTCTCTCTTCAGCCCAGTTCTCCCTCTTGAATCCTGAGTTGAATATCCAACTGCCTATTTAACATCTGCTTGAATGTCTAATAGGCATCTCATACTCTACAGGTCTCCAGCAGAACTCCCGACCTTACTCTTTAAACTTGGCCCACCTGCAGCGTTCCCTATCTTGGCATCTTGAAAGTTCGTAACAGCTCCTTCCTTCCATCTGCTCAGGTAAAAAATATTAGAGTTAGCTTTGACTCCTCTCTATCTCTCACATCCAATTTCTTGGGAAATCCTGTGTGACTCTCCCTTCAAATATTACCAGAATCTGAGTACTCATCACCCCTTCAGTTACTACCTTGGTCTGAGCCACCATCCTCTCTCATTTGGACTAACCTCATAACCTCTTCACTATCCCTCTTCCTCTAACCTAAACCTCATAGTTAGAAGCCAGAGCTTTAAAAAATGTAAGACAGATCATATCATTTGTCTGCTCAAAGTCCTCCAAAAACTTGCCATTTTAGTCAGAGTAAAAGTGAAAAACTTTACAACAGGTTCAAGGTCCAACTTAAACTGGCATCCCATTATCTCTCTGACCTTGTCTCTTTCTACTCTCCCTTTCACTCAGCTTCACTCCCCTTCAACAGCTTCCTTGCTGTTACTCCATTACACCATGCATACTCTTGGTTTAGGACTTTGCCCTGGCCATGCCTTCTCCCTGAAATGTTCTTCTGCTTAGCTAACTTTCTCTCTTCCTTCTTGTCTTCCCTCAGTGAGGGAACCTTCTCAATGAGACTTGCCCTAACCATGTTGTTTACTACTACAACTGTGCCCATGCATGCGGGCACACACTCACACATGTGCACATACCTACCACTGACACTTCAGATTATCCTTACCCTGTTCTACTGTTATATTTTTTCTGCAGTCATCGGCTACTAATACATATTATATTTGTTTATTGTATTTGTTATTTTTTTTTATCTTCCCACTAAATGTAAGCGCTTTGAAGACAAAAATCTTTGTTTTGCTCATAGATATACTTGGAGCATCTGTCACAATATATGTATCTGACAAATAATTGTTGATACATGTACATACAAACATACACACATATACATGTATGAAATGAAGTTATTTCCCTTTGATAAAGCCAAATGAGAGTTTTTAAATGCTACAGTGGAGTGACTGTCCTTTATATTCTAGTGTGGAGTGAGGCCCTCACACACCACTGGATCTGTTTGTATTCACTGGCATCTTCTAGGACAAGCATTTGAACTGTGTTCATGATAGGAATTCAAACTGAGTAGGAAACTGGGTAAAAGAGAAGTAGATTATGCAGCTCCTGTAAGAAACCTGGCACAATCTCAAGGAAAGAAGCCTAGCACAATAAACTAAACTCAGTTATAAGACGTGAGATTTCAAGAGGATTTCTGGGTGTAGTGCAGTGCCTCTGACTCAGCCTCCCCACAAGCTCTACTGCTGTCCTAATCGCCACCATGAACCTATGAGGACAGGAGCATGTGTGGATAATACTGAGGACTCCTTAAACTATGTAACACCTCAGGCCCCAAGCATCTCTGAGGTAGAATTCTATAAGAGGACAACACAGAGAAGAGGAAACTGTTTCTCTACCCATTTTATAAAAGGTGAATGCTAGCAGCCTAAGGCAGATTGGTGATGACAGTGAAGGATGTTGACTGGCTGCAAAGGGATGCTGACTGGCTGCAAAGGATAGGGTGACCACAGCAGAAGCAGGAGGCAAAGCAGAAGGTCTGGCAATGGAGTAGGACAGAGCAACAAGGCACCCAGAAGTAGCATCCAGGTAGAGTGACAACAGCTAGGCCAGCAGCAGCCCATGTGGAAAGGCCAAGAGAGTTACCTTGGGCAGCAGTGCCAGCATAAACAGCAGGCTGAGGGAGAGGGAATGGGGGTCCAGGTGAAGCAGCCATGACAGGGATGGCAGGCATAGAGTGTAAAGTAGCAGCCCCTGTGTCAACAGTGGCTTAGGTGGAGCACAGAGCGGCAATTCAGAGTAGGGCTGTGGTGCCAGCTCCAGCAGTAGTCTGCTGGGAGTATGGAGTGGTGGCCCAGAGCCAAGTGAAAGCAGTGCCATGCACAGTGGCCATGCATGCTTTGTGACACTATGCGACAACCTCCAAAAACACCAGAGATATGTCTGTGAGAGAGAAATCTCAAAAGAGGCCCAGGGTTTTACAGTTATGTATGTGAGAGCTTTCAAACTAGTGAAATTCAGTCTTCAATATTAAGGTGACTTTATTTGTTTCCACAAGCCAGGGAATTCTAGGAACGTTCAGAATTACAAACTTGTTTATGACTGCCCTAAAAGAAACTCTATCTCGTGCAGTAGCAAAGGTTCTGAAATTTTTCTGAAAAACAAAAAGCTAATCCTGTGGGTGATTGAATTACAAGGCAAATTGAATTACCAGTCCATAGGGTCTTTTTTGTTCAAGTTAAGGCATTGATTGGGAAGCAGAGGGACTTTGAAAATTGATATGGGGACTTTATGGGCAGATGTGAATGAACCTTGGCCCATGACCTTTAAATTTTGCTCTGCCTTCTATTCCAGTAGAAGTAGCCTTTCTTTCTGCATGAGAAGGTCAGTCTCCCCTTGCCTGAAGAACATGAGAGAGTGGCTTTGCAGGAGACAAAGCCTCCTCAGGACCTATCCCCACCATCCCTCATTGTTTCTCAAACAGGCCTCAGGAGGTCAGTTACAAAATGACCTACAAGAAGGAACCAAATGCACCAAAAGAATAGTGAGATTTTGCTAATTTTGACTGATAAAATATGTTTGGGGACTTCCCTGGTGGCGCAGTGATTGAGAGTCTGCCTGCCGATGCAGGGGACACGGGTTCGTGCCCTGGTTCGGGAAGATCCCACATGCTGCAGAGCAGCTGGGCCCGTGAGCCATGGCCGCTGAACCTGCGCGTCTGGAGCCTGTGCTCCGCAATGGGAGAGGTAACAGCAGTGAGAGGCCTGCGTACCGCAAAAAAAAAAAAATATATATATATATATACACACACACACACACACATATATATATATATATATGTTTGGGATCCTAAGAGTGTTGGATCAGAGTGGAAAGAATATAAAGTAGGATCAGGCCAAATGTATTGATTTGGGTGTACAAAGCAGAAATTCTGGATCTGATATGTTAGGCCAAGAAACTAAGAATGGCTTTCCACTCTTGGAGTTGGCTTGGTTGTTTACTAAACCCTGGAACCAAAGGATCATAGGCTTCTATGGTGAAAAGGACAAAATGGCAGTGCTTAATTGCCAAAGACAAGATGGGTTTGGTTAATGTAATGGACAGCAAAGCCAAAGTGGTAATCAGAACGAGTTGACCCGTAGAGATCTTTGGTGTTGGCTAATTGCTTGTGGCGGCCCTAGGTCGGAATTAGATAAGCAATGTACTGAAATCTTACTTTAGCATAGTAATTTAGTATCATTTATCATTTATATTTAATTTGCATAAGCAGGAAACGCTAGTTCTGATGAGCCAAAGTCTGACTGGAGTCACACAGTACAAAACTCTTGGCTCCTGAACCAATTACCAGACTTGAGCCAATTCACAGACCCAGAGCCTCTTAAATAAAGGGGAGACCAGGTTCCCCTGAGGAGCAACCCTAATGCACAGCCCAAAATATATACTGTAAATCTTGCTCCTAAACTTACGCAAAGGGACCTGCAGTCATTTACTAGGGTGATATGCATTGAGGAAGGTGGAATAACCAAACTCTGGAAATTATGGGACATTGGCTCTGAACTGGCACTAATTCCTAGAGAACCAAAGCACCATTATGGTCCATCAGTCAGAGTAGGGGCTTACGAAGGTCAGGTGTTTATTGGAATTTTGGCTCCAGTCCACTTTACTGCAATCTCAGTAGGCTCTTGAATTCACCCGATGGTTATTTCTCCAGTTCTGGCATGCACAGTTGGAATAGCCCCCGCATTGGTTGCTTTACTCTTGGAAAAAAAACTATTGTAGTAGGAAAGGCCAAACGGAAGTCACCACAAACTCACCTCTACTTACCAAATAGATATTCTTACTGGTTTGCTTGTCTAATCAAACCCTGACTGATAAAATTACTCAAACCACTTTAAAGCTGACCTGGGATACTAACACTATTCTGGCTGCAAATAGAAAATCAGTCAGTTCAGGAGCTGGCCAATCGTAAGAGACACCATTACCATCAGTAATATTCATGGTATTTTTATTTTTAAAGACTTTTAAAATTTTATTATTGTTTTTTTGCGGTACGCGGGCCTCTCACTGTTGTGACCTCTCCCGTTGTGGAGCACAGGCTCCGGACGTGCAGGCTTAGCGGCCATGGCTCACGGGCCCAGCCGCTCCGCGGCATGTGGGGTCTTCCCGGACCGGGGCACAAACCCGTGTCCCCTGCATCGGCAGGCGGACTCTCAACCACTGTGCCACCAGGGAAGCCCCTCATGGTAGTTTTAAAGAAGATCCCGTTACAAGATGCGGTCTTAAAAAGAAATAAACGTTTATAGTTATGAAATCTAACTTCTTTATTTGGTAGCTCATGACTCGTTGTTAGGTTGAATACATTTGATTTGTAAAAACTAAAATTGAACGTTAATTTATAGAATTTGATTTTATTTTGTGCTTTTCGTATTTGTCTCTGTTGGCAGCTTTTCTTACCAAGTATAAAAGTGAAAAATTCTGTTTATTTGGGTTATTAAAATCTCATGTCTTTCAAATATGGTATAGTTTGCCAATTTCTAGAATCCTAGAATTAAAGGTGGTACAAAGAAGTTTGGAAAAGGAAATTTTAGAATTAACAATAGCAACCACTATTTAACTAATATAGTAAACTTATGGACGAGTGGAATATTTGTTAGAGGTACATAACCAACCTCATGATTAATAACCACATTAGACATATCTTTTACTGTCTGCCTGACCTACAGCACCATATAAAGAATCTGCCCAATAGACTGTGAACATAGAGTGGCCTTGGTCCCTGGTGGCTTTCTAGTTCCCATGAATTCCATTGGAATTTTGCCTTTGGTCTTTGGTTTCTGTGAGACATCCTTTATCTGAGTTGATCAAAGGCTCTATTCCCTGCAGTAAAGGACACTTGGCTCTAAAGGTAATTAAGAATAACTCAGTTTTCGAGTGCAAACACAAACAGCCTAGCTCCTTGCCCTTTTTCAGGGTGTATATCATTGTCATGGACAGAATGTTTGTGTCCCCCTCAAATTCATATTGAGGCCCTAACCCCTGGTGTGGCTGTATTTAGAGAGGACCCTCTAAGGAAGTTATTGAGGTTGAATGAAGTTCTAAGGGCGGGTCCCTGATCCTGTAAGATCAGTTTCCCTTACAGGATCAGGGTCCCTGATCCTGTAAAATCAGTTTCCCAGAGAGCACGCATGCTCCCCCTCCTCCATCCCCCTCTCACCTTCCCTAATCATCACTGATAATGGTATTTGTTGCAGAGTCTGGTGGATACCTATATCAGTTATTAACCAGTTTGAAAAATACAAACCAATTAGGTATGTCAGAGGGAAGCTAACACAGGGAACTAATTACAAAATTGTTGGAAAGGTTAAGGAGCAAAAAGGTGAAAGTGCTGTTAACTCAGAGCCCAAGAATGCTGTACTTCTGGGCAGCTGGGGCACAGCTGCTACAGCTGCTCCTGCTACTAGAGCCAGAAACAGAAGAAGGAAACAAAAGGCTTCTCTCCCTTTGCCACCTTTTAAATCCTCACCATTGTCTCTCATTGGCAGAATCTAACCAAACCACAGCAAGGGAGCACGGGAAATACAGTTGTCAGGCTTCCAGCCCCCTGTGATAGAGAAGAGAAAACGCAAGTGCAAGAATGAAGCTGACAGCTAAAAGTCAAAAAGCTGCTTATTCAGATTAGGAAAGTTTCTGTCCATGTATATAGTCTTCTAAGAGTTTTCTTTTTCTGAACCTAATGAGACGATAAAATGGCTTTTCTTTTTTGAATCTTTTAATGAGGACAGTAATGAATTAATTAGGTTCAAGATTTTTTCATTGTTGAATCTGCTTTGCATTCTTGCTATAATATCCACTTTGTCATGATAGATTTATATGTGTATATATGTTTTCTGTATATATATGCTAGATTTTATTTGCTAATATTTTGTGTAGGACTTTTTCATCCATGTTTATCAGCAGGATTGACCTTTAATTTTTCTTTCTGCATATTCTTCTGTATAATTTTATAGCAAAGTTACACCAGTTATACCAGGTTGTATCTTTTCCCTACTTTTTAATTCTATGGAAATTAACTGTTACTGAAGTTTGGTTTTTTAAACATCTAACGTAAACTCTAAACCTAGTGCTTTAAATGAGGGTATATTTTAGATTAATGGTTTATGTTTGTTCATAGTTTCACTCTCTTTTTGAATCTGTTTCCGGAGTTGATCTTTTTCAAAAAAGTTGTCTCTTTTACAGGTTTTCAAAATTTAATAGCATAAAACTGTTGCAAGTATTTTATTATAATTTTTAAAGTCCCAACTCTACCAATTAACTTTTGCTGCAAAACATAGTGCCTTAACATATATTATTGCTTTGATTCTGTGGGCTAGCTGGATGGTCTATTCTGGTCTGGGCTAATTTGGCTGGGATTGATTTTAACATGACCTTTCTCACATCTTTGGTGATTGGCAGGCTGCTCAATCTAAAGGAGCCTATCTGAAGTTACCTTGTCTTTTGCTTGTGAGTTTCATCAGCTCACACTCATTGTGATTTCTGATATATTTGAATTTATTACTGCCAGTCCTATTTTGTGCCTTTTGTTTCTTCCTTTTTGCCTTCTGCTGAATTAATTTTTTCTTTACCCTTATTCTATTTTAGAATTGTACGTTTTATATCCATTCTTAGCAGTTACCTTAGAATTTTATCCTGCATACATGTCTTTAAATTATCTCAGGTTTAAAAAGGTGTCTACCCTCTTCCTGATTCATTCTCATAACTACCTTTCAGCCTAACTCCCATCATCTTTCATATTATTATTCTCTGATATTTTGGTATATTTTTAAGTATTTTATGTTTTGACTAGGTTGTACATAGTGAAAAAAACTTTTTTTGAAAGCTACAAAAAAGTACAGAGTAAGGTTTATTCCCATCTCTGTCCCTTGTCTTCAAGGCCCCCTCCCCAGAGGCAACCATTAGTATCAGTTTATTGTATATCTGTCCAGAAGCAGTGTATGCATATACAAGCATATAAGGTATGTACATATTTCTTCTTTCTCATGTAAAGGGTAGCATATGACCCACACTGTTCTACATGTTGTTTTTTTATCTAACAGTATTTCTTTGAAATTACTTCATATCAGTACATATAGAGCTCCCTTATTCTTGTAATAATTTATATAATTATTTATAATAATATAAATATATATTTTATACTACATATATAAATATATAATAGTATAATGGCTTTGTAATTCTTATAATAGCCATTAGATACATGTATCATAATGTATTTAACCAATCACCTACTTTGGATATTTAGGTTGTTTAATGTTTTTGCTACTAAAAACAATATTGTAGTGAGCATATTTGTATAGACCTCATTTTGCACATGTGTATATCTGTAGTATAAATTCCTCAAAGGGCATGCAGCAACAGGCATGTGTGTTTTAATTTCAATAAATTTGTCTCCAAATGCGTTTCATTGTCTTCCTATGATGCCCCATTAAAATGTCCTATTATGAACTGAATGTCTGTAACACCCAAGATTAATATGTTGAAACCCTAGTCTCAGTGCAGTGGTATTTGGAGGTGGGGCCTTTGGGAGGTGACTAGATCATGAGGGTCGAGCCCTCATGAATGAGATTAATGCTCTTACAACAAGAGGCCAGAGAGCTAGCTCCTTCTTTTTCTGCCATACCAGAAGTAAGCCATTTGGAATCCAGAAGAGGGCTCTCATCAGAGCCCAACCATGTTGGCATCATCTTGATCTCAGACTTCCCAGCTTCTAGAACTATGAGAAAAAAAATTTTGCTGCCAAAGTCAGCCAGTCTATAGTCTTTTGTTAGAATAGCACAAGTTGGCTAAGACATTTCCCATGCACTCTTCCCCATGTTCTTTCTGCTGTTTTTGGCTGGATGTCAGTACTCAGGGCAATTTGGAAAGCCACTTGCTGAAGAAACAGAATTACTGTCAACCTAGGTCCCTGAGTGACTTCATGCATTAGACCTCCATCCCTATACCTCCCTTTCTCCTCCCTTGCTCCCATCACTAGGAAATTTTGCACCGGACTATTTCATGTACTAAAATTACACTTCTGTGTGTTAAGTAAATGAAATTATGGGGTCTATTTGAAGTAGCAATCAACATTTCCTCATCAAGTCACCTTCAGGTTCATCAAGTACATTTTAAACAGAAATAAATAAAGGAATGAATGAATGAATAAAATTAAAAAAAACATTTCTCTATGCCCTTGTTAACAAAGGGCATAGAAACTCTTTTGTTGTTTACTAACCAAAAGGTAAACAATCCATCTTATTGGAGTTTCAAGTTGCATTTCTTTTATTATGACTCAAGTCATATGTCTTTTTATATCTTTTCATATATTAAGATCCATTGGTATTTCCTTCTGTGTGAACTGTCAGTTCACGTCCTATGCCCATTTTTCTATAGAATTGTTGGGTTTTCTTTTGTTTATGATATGAATTGCAAGTATTTTTTTCCCAGATCATCATTTGTCTTTTAACTTTGTTTAGGTATTTTTTTAAATCAGTATTTTCTTTTACAGTTTCTGGGTTTTTTGTCACTTAGAAAAGTCTTCTCTACTTCAAGATTTTTAATAAGTATTCTTCCATATTTTTATATAGTATTTTTATAGTTTATTTTTTTACATTTATATCTTTGATTCAATTAAATTTTATTTTGCTGTGGGGTTTTAGGTAGATAGATATTAAATTTATTTTTTTCCCTAATAGCTACCAGTTATTCTAACACACTAATTGCCTAATCTAGCTTTTCCATAAGACTTGAAGTGCTACCTTTGTCATGTACTAAAATCCAACATATGATACAATAGTTTCTGTGCTTTCTGTTCTGCTCCACTGACTTGTCAGTATCACGTTATTCTTTTATCTCTATAACAACGTTTGAATGTCTTTGTAGAGTGAGTTCCCACTAATTACTTTTCTATTTCATAATTTTACCAACTATTTTGGCTTATTTTCCCATATGTACTTTAAAATAGGTTTATCTAGTTCTCAAAAAAATAACACCAGTTTTTTTTTGGGGGGGTGGGAGGGAGAATCACCTTATTTTAAACACCCAAATTAGTCATTTTTGTTGTTTTCTTAGGTCAGCATTTTCCAGTCCTGTGATAACTGTTATTTCTTGCATCTCACTCTTCCTTAATTCAATTTTCTTTTTGTTAAGAAAGTTCTTTCTCTGAGGATCTGTGAGAGGCACATTCCCTTCACTGGCTTGTCTAAAATGTCTTTCTCTTTCATTTGTGAATAATAGTTTCACTTGATGTAGAATTCTCTTCTGACAGTTATTTATCTTCAGGACTTTGAAAGTATTATTCTTTGCTTTCTGGTTTCTGTAGTTGCTCCTGATATATCTTTTGTCAATGATACTGTTCTTCCATTGCCTTTCAGATTTTCTTTTTATCTGAGATATGTTGTAGTAACCATCTCTTCTCAAGGTTGCCATAAGAGTTTCCTTTTAATGTATATGTTTTGTAATATCACTGTTATGTGTCTAGATATAGATTTACTTTTATTATTTTTCACCAGTCTCCTCTGATTTGGAAATTTATTTCATCATTTCTGGAAAATCTCATCCACTATGTTTTCATGTATAGCCTCTTCTGTATTCCTTCTATTCTATCTAAAACACTTTTCAGACTATATTGGGCCTTTCAGTCTATCCTTCATGTGTCTTCATCTCCCATTCTTATTTTCCATTCTTTTATCACTGCATAATATATTTTGAATAATTTTCTCCATCATCCATTTTGCTATTTTGTTTCAGCTGTGTGTAATCTGTAATTTAATAACAGCAGTAATAGTAAGTTGATTGAATTTTTCAATTCAAATGACTATTTTTCATTTCTAGTAATTGTATTTTTTTAAATCAAAATTATCCATTCTTTTTCATATGTATTATCCTATAATTTTGGTTCCTGTTTTTTCTTTAATCTTTATTCTTTTTTTTTTTTTTTTTTTTTTTTTTTTGCGTTATGCGGGCCTCTCACTGTTGTGGCCTCTCCCGTTGCGGAGCACAGGCTCCAGACACACAGGCTCAGCGGCCATAGCTCATGGGCCTAGCCGCTCCGCAGCATGTGGGATCATCCCGGACCGGGGCACGAACCTGTGTCTTCTGTATTGGCAGGCGGACTCCCAACCACTGCGCCACCAGGGAAGCCCTAATCTTTATTCTTTAAAAGTTCTTTACTATTATTATTAATTCTTTAAAAATTAATTTTATTTAATTTAAAAATACTTTGAAAGATAATTTTGCAGAAATAGTTTTCTATAACTAAGTTCTTGAGGTTGCTTATCCTCCTGTTTATTATGTTTTTATAAACTGTAATCTAACTGCATGTTTTTTGTCATTTTTTTATTGTGAACGTTGAGTGCAAAATTTATGTGACCATTGTTGCAGAAGCATCCCTTAGAGTGGTTTGGGGTTTGCTACTGCCAGGCACCCTAGGTGTTTTTCACTGGGGTCCAGCTCCAGTGTTAATAATAATGTCTCAGCAGGGAGTTCCCTAACTATAAGGGTAGAATAAATTCAGATTCCATATCCGAGAGAGAGGCTTAGCTTTGTTTTGTTTTCTCAGTTGGGGGGTTGGATCTTTATCCCAGAGTCCTGCTCAGAGTAAACTTCCTTGACTCTTCTCTGATTTGATAGTGTTTCTGCTCAGAGGGGAAATCCTTCCACAGGTCATTGCTTTAGTTACAGATTTTAAACATTTCTCTATGTTTTATACAACATTTTTCTGAATTTCAAAATTCATGTTATGGATTTTTATTATGTCCTGTCTTCACTCAGAATCTAAACTACTTTTTAATTGTATTCTTTCATTCATTCATTCATTCTTTCATAAACACAGCAGTAAAAACGCCGAATCCTAATTACTAGGCCACCAGGGAACTCTCTGTTTTTCTTAAGATTATAAAATTATGGTCTTATTTTGCATGATGCTTCTTTTATAAGCTGTGATGTTAATAATTCATTAAACACTGTCTTTGCCTTTATTATCCTAAATAAGCTCATTTTTCCTTGTTCTATACTTTAGCTCTCAAATTATATTCTTACATTTCTATCTTATACACTTTCTTTTCTGTACTAATATCACCACTATTTCCTTGACCTTGGTCTTATGTCTCATAGGATTAAGATTGCTAATATCACCTTAACTCTGTACAAAAGTCAATAATTTACAATTCCTTTTTACTCTGAATTCATTTTTAGGTCACTTTCTCTGATCTCAGAAAATGAATTGTCTTTCCCTTTGCAGGGCCAGTCCCTTAACCTGTGTCCCTTGATCCCACCCCCTTATCACCTCCCAGACCATCTTCCATCATTTATCTCTTCTCCTTTATCTTCAGTCTCTTCATATCCACAAACACACTCAAAATTCTCATAATACCTGCATCTACTTCAGATATTTCCTCAAATGTCATCTTCCCAGTAAAATCTGCCTTGACCATCACCCCTTTAAAATTTCAACCCCTCTTTGCTTCCTATTCCTTTTAACCACTTTTTTTCTTATTATACTAATATCTGATACATAAATTTACATACCTCCATGTATATATGTATATATATACAGTGTTATTTTTTTACTATTCTCTACTTGATATATAGTAGGCACTCATTAAACAATTGTTGAATGAATGAATTTACTATTGCTGTTCACTTTTCCAACCTAATGAAAGCATGATATCTTATTAGATATCCAAATTGCAATGTGGCTTGATACCCTCCCATGTGTATATCACACAACTATTATTAACGCACTGGTATATACTTGTTTTCATCTAAGTTATTATTTCCACAGTGAAATCTAAAGGTTGGGTGGTAGCTATGGGAAAATGTTTAGAAAACAGAATTGAATTCTGTAATATTTTTTCCTTCTGCCTCAGTACTACCTTCTACTAAGTGGTAATAGTTGTAGTAAATGAGCAAAAATGAGTCTCTTCACTTCTTTGACATTTCTGCTTGTTTATTATAATTAGAGTAAGTTGTCTTCTGAAAGCAATAGTTGAGAATTATAAGAATTCACTTGTATATTCTTTCTAGAAAAGTCTATGTATGTTTGCAAGAAGGTTATTGATTGCTTTCTAAAGTTTTATGACTCATTTCTTTTGATCAGCTTTCTTCTTTGAATTTCACTTAAGTCCTAATGGCACAAATGGCTCCATTTGTGCAGAAAAGTAATAGATCAGCTCAACAAGCAGAGTCTGTCTCACACAGTACCAGTTTCATGGGTGTGCAACCTGTGCAGTCACACAGGCCCTGTGTTGAGAAGGACCCTAAACTTGGTTTAGTGTCCTGCTACCACTGTCTTGATATTCTTAATAATTTGGGGGAATTCCCTGGCAGTCCAGTGGTTAGGACTCTGTGCTTCCACTGAAGAGATTCGGTACCTCATTGAGTAATCAAGATCCCGCAAGTTGTGCAGCATGTCCCAAATAAATAAATAAATGAAATAACATTTTTAAATAAAATAATTTTTTAACAACAAGTCTTGCATTTTCATTTTCCACAGAGCTGCACAAATTATGTGCCGATTCTGATCTCAGAACTTAGTCATTTCTACCATATTTGTTTTTCTGGTTTAGCTCAGCAGGCTTATAATTTCAGCCCATGAGAAAGTGGATTTTGATCTAGGAACAGTTCTGAATTGTCTGCTGCCAAAGTTCACACCTGAAGTGTATAACCTTTACAGGAGCCACAGTTGGATCCCAACAACAATGGAAGTCAGAAAACAATGGAATGATGGATTCAATGTACTGACCCAAATAGCTATTAAATTAGAATTCAGTAAACTCCCATTGTTTTGAGCAGAGATCTTGAAGTTGTAAGCAAAAGAATGGGGAAAGTTAGATCATACAAATACTAACCAAATGAAAGCTGATGTAGCTTTAATATCAGGCTTTAAAACAAAAAGTACTACTAGAGATAGGGAAACACTGCATAATGATAAAAAGTCCAGGTCCAGTTCACCAGGGAGTGGACCATGATAAGGGATATGATAAGGGACAGCTGGAGTTGTTCCTATAGTACACAAAGAAAATATAAAAGAAATTGACTACTGATTGCTCCAAATTGCAGCCATCCTGATAGGCTGATACAAATATCTGGAATGGATTTTGCTACTTCCGTGGAGCAAAACCACAGACAAGCAAATAGGCTGATGGAAAAACCCAGAATGGAGTAAGAAAATTATGGGAACAGGAAAGGAAGGACAAGGATTAGTTAGTCCCCAACTCCTCTTCTTGCAAGAGGAGACCCCAAAAGCATTCTTAAATTTGCTGGATACCAGAGCTTATAGGTGTTTATCTCTGGGCTTTTGTTTGTTTGCTTTCTAATTTATTTTTGGTCCTTACTGTGCTTACTATTCTTTTGTCAGTCTCCATGATTGATATGGATGTTCCAGGTACAGGGCATACTGATTGGATTTATTCATTGTAACTCTTGTTGGTGACTTCTATAACAATTGGCCAGATTCATAGTCAAGAACAGCCTGTTCTTGCCAAGATTGTATACTAAAATAATATCTCACATCAAGAAGGAAAAAAAAATAGTTTTCTCATACGAGATTTAATATACGGATTGTTACACACTGCTGTCTCCTTGTTCAGTAGCCCTGAGACTGGTAGAAATCAAGAGTGTTTGGTGTACTTATTGTGGACAATTGAGGCTTGAAAAGGAGAGTAACTATCATTATTCCCATAGTATATAGTGGCTCCTAAATTTAGCTGCCTGTTAGAATCACCTGGATACATTTTTAAAAAACCCCAATGCCGGATGAATTTTCTTAAATATATTGCATGAGTCTTTACCTTTTTTCCTTCCTGTCCCAACTTATGTTAGAAGTAGTATTCGTTTAACATCAGAATTTATGACATTTACATTTTGTTCTTTAACCACAAAGCTTTTATATTGTTCTATTCTCACTGTCAAATGAATTCAGTATTGCATACTTTGTCCTTTTGCCATGGTTTCATTTATTTCTCAGGTGACTGAAAGTAAATCCTCAAGTAGTTTGTTCAAGAAGAACATGGGTATTTTATTCTCTGAATTCTTCCATATTCAGAATTGTACTTCTATTGCTTTTATATCTGAAAAGCCATTTACTCGGCATAAAGTTTTTGACTCACACTTTGTTTCCATGAGGACTTTGAGTTCTTGAGGACATTATTTTACTGACTTGTAATCAGGGCTGTGGGGAAATCTGAGACACAGTTATTGTATGTTAAACTTTTATCTGGCAAACCAAAGTTTTCTTTCTTTTTCTTTGATTCTCAATAACATTTTTGCTAGGATATGTCTCATATTATTTGATTCATAATAGTCAAATTACCTTTTATCTGGAGAAAAAGTTTTCTTTTCTTTTTTTTTTTTTTTTTGCGGTACGCAGGCCTCTCACTGTTGTGGCCTCTCCCATTGCGGAGCATAGGCTCCAGACACAGAGGCTCAGTGGCCATGGCTCACGGGCCCAGCTGCTCCGCGGCATGTGGGATCTTCCCGGACCAGGGCACGAACCCGTGTCCCCTGCATCAGCAGGCGGACTCTCAACCACTGCACCACCAGGGAAGCCCCGAAAAAGTTTTCTTGATTTATGTTTTTAAATAGTTAGGATGGTCATTTTGTGGGGGAAGGGTTTGTATCTTTGAGGATACCAATTATATATATGTTGGATATACTTTCTCATCTTCCTTAACTTGATTAGAATACTGTAGATAACCTAAAGCAAACATCATTCTAAGTGGGGAAATATTAGAAGCATTCCCTTTAAAAACAAGAGTAAGACAAAGATTCCCCTATCATTTCTTCTATAAAACCTTACACTGGTGGTCCTAAGTAGCATGGAGGCATATGGATTGGCAAGGAGGAAACAAAACGGTCAATATTTGCAGTTGATATGATTGTTTACATAGACAACCCAAAATAACCTAAAATTAACAAAATGTCCTATGTAAGACAAAAGTGAGTTGCATTCCTATATATCAATACTACTAGTAGCAAACAACTGGAAATATAATTAAAGAGGAGAAACTATTTATAGAAATATTAGAGAATATCAAGTGTCTAGGAGTAAATCTAACATTAGATATCCAAGAACTCTTTGGAGGAAAGTTTAAAACTTTGTTGAAAAAATATCATTCATAACAATTATGCCACACTAATGCAAGTTAATAATGGGGAAACTGTGGGGTGGGGGATGAGGACGACATGGGAACTCTGTGCTTTCTAGTCAATTTTTCTATAAACCTAAAACTACTAAAAAAAAAAGTCTGTTAATTTTAGAAATGCACTTTTTTTTTTTTGTTTGTTTGTTTTTTTTGTTTTTTTTTTTTGTTTTTTTTTTGCGGTACGCGGGCCTCTCACTGTTGTGGCCTCTCCTGTCGCGGAGCACAGGCTCCGGACGTGCAGGCTCAGCGGCCACGGCTCACGGGCCCAGCCGCTCCGCGGCACGTGGGATCTTCCCGGACCAGGGCACGAACCCTCGTCCCCTGCATCGGCAGGCGGACTCTCAACCACTGCGCCACCAGGGAAGCCCTAGAAATGCACTTTTAAAGAATATATAGAGATGCCTAAAACTATGTAAAAACAAAGTGAAAAAATATTATAGCTGCTTATCAGAATTCTTAACAAGTAGATGACTTATTTTATTTATTTATTTATTTATTTATATTTATTTATTTTTGGCTGTGTTGGGTCTTTGTTTCTGTGCGAGAGCTTTCTCCAGTTGTGGCGAGCGGGGGCCACTCTTCATCGCGGTGCTCGGGCCTCTCACTATTGCGGCCTCTCCCGTTGCGGAGCACAGGCTCCAGACGTGCAGGCTCAGTAGTTGTGGCTCACGGGCTTAGTTGCTCCGCAGCATGTGGGATCTTCCCAGACCAGGGCTCGAACCCGTGTCCCCTGCATTGGCAGGCAGATTCTTAACGACTGCGCCACTAGGGAAGCCCGATGACTTATTTTAATATTTTGTATATCTTTCTTTTCTTTTTATAAATTTATTTATTTATTTATTTTTGGCTGTGTTGGGTCTTTGTTGCTGTGTGCAGGCTTTCTCTAGTTGCAGTGAGAGGGGGCTACTCTTTGTTGTGGTGCACAAGATTCTCGTTGTCATGGCTTCTCTTGTGGAGCATGGGCTCTAGGCACATAGGCTTCAGTAGTTGTGGCATGTGGGCTCAGTAGTTGTGGCTTGCGGGCTCTAGAGCTCAGGCTCAGTAGTTGTGGCGCATGGGCTTAGTTTCTCCACGGCATGTGGGATCTTCCCGGGCCAGGGCTCGAACCTGTGTCCCTTCTTGCATTGGCAGGCAGATTCTTAACCATTCATTGCTCCACTAGGGAAGCCCTGTATATCTTTCTTATTGATTTAATATTTATCAGTTAATGGAATGTAAAAATAGAAATGAATAATTTTGGTGAGCAAAAGAATATGTTGGGCAGGTCTTGCCTGGAGCAGGAAGCTATAATTAACCCCTCTGAGTTTCTTTCACTTTTCTAAACCAAGAAATCACAGCAGAGATCATTCTTTTTTATTAAAGGTAACTACTGTTTTAAAAAAACTTGTGGGACTTCCCTGGTGGCACAGTGGATAAGACTCTGTGCTCCCAATGCAGGGGGCCCAGATTCAATCCCTGGTCAAGAAACCAGATCCCACATGCATGCCACAACTGAGAGTTTGCATGCCACAACTAAAGAGCCCATGTGCTGCAACTAAGGAGCCCTGGAGCCACAACTAAGACCTAGTGCAACCAAATAAATAAAAGAAAAAAAAAAAAGATTAGAAAAACTTTAAAAAAAAAAAAAAACTTTCATGTTTCCCCCATTTAGGAAATTCCCATGAACTTGACAAATGGCTGAGACATTAACATTCCCCCCCCAACCTAAATAAGTTAATTTCCTTTCTCTTTCAAGGTACCATTCTCTTTTAAGAGATTCTCATACTTTTTCTATTTGTATTTAACCTACTTTTTAGTAGAATAGAATATGCAGTTCTATATTGTGGTAGAAGAGAAAAAAGAAAAAAACATGTAGGAGGTAATACACGAATAGCAGAGTGACTCATGGAATTGACATTGACCACTGAATTTCATGTGTGTGCAATTATTATTCATAAGGAGATAAACGTAATTAATAGTAAAAACTATGCAGATTAATGGAAAATTAACCAGAAAGTAATCAACCTCCACAATACTGATGATTTATTATTAAAAGCAAAGAGATAAGCTTGAAATAATCATGTAGGTACTGTAACTCCATTTCAGGTTTTCACATACTACACTTTATGAGTGAATGCTAC
This sequence comes from Kogia breviceps, assembly GCF_026419965.1. Taxonomy (NCBI): domain Eukaryota; kingdom Metazoa; phylum Chordata; class Mammalia; order Artiodactyla; family Physeteridae; genus Kogia; species Kogia breviceps. The sequence goes on from NC_081313.1 coordinate 108,736,032, forward strand.
ATGGAGCTTATCAAGGAAGTTATCAAAACAAGAATATCTTGAAGTTCAAAAGTTATGTATGGGGGCTTCCCTGGTGGTGCGGTGGTTGAGAATCCGCCTGCCGATGCAGGAGACACGGGTTCGTGCCCTGGTCCGGGAAGATCCCACATGCCGCGGAGCAACTGAGCCCATGAGCCATGGCCGCTGGGCCTGCGCGTCCGGAGCCTGTGCTCCGCAACGGGAGTGGCCACAACAGTGAGAGGCCCGCATACCGCAAAAAAAAAAAAAAAAAAAAAAGTTATGTATGATACACTGATGATATGTCCACATATATAAACTTTATTCTTTTAAAGCATCATCATTAATGCATTTTGTCTTTCTGCTCTACTTTTTATCGTCTTCTAAATAAATCCAAACTCCTTAACATGATATAGTCTCTTTCTACAGGTCCAGAATCATTTCCTCTCCCTGCGCACAGGACCCTTCTCTGACCGGCACTCATTTTCTAGTTCCCTAAGAGCATCACACTCTCGCCTCTCCCTGATTTCGTACATGTTGTTCTTCTATGCCAAAAAATCTCATCCTTCCTTTCATTCTGGTGTAATTCCTCTCAAGCATCTGCTCTTTTTGGAATCCTTTCTGGATCTTCACAGGCTGAGTCAAATGTTCTCCACTAGAACTATCACTATGATACTACTTAGTAAACTGTGCCCAACTTCTTCTTTATATCAGAGTAATGCTGGAGCCTGAAGCTGTGGTGGCAGCTTCTTGATTCTGTAGCTTCCTGACTAGAGCTAGAGCTGGAACAAGGGGTGGGCAGAGTGTGCATGTGGCTGCAGGGTAGGGGTCAAAGAATGAAACCCTGATCCTACAACCAGGCTGATCTGAGAACGAGGTAAGACCAAGAGTCATATTCTAGATGAAAGGTCAGAAAGAGAGAAGAGATAAGAAGTCGTTTGTGGGTACAAGAGGCAGACCCTCAGAAGACTTCAGAGGCAGAGGGATGTCAGAGGTAACGTAAGGTGGAAAAAGTGGTTGGAATCCAGAAAGAGCTGTATTGCTGGTTTCACCTGTCTTTCACCATTCTTCACCCCCATCCACAGCTTAAGCACAGACTTCCATTACTGAATCCCCACTGCCTACAATGGGGCCTGCCGCACAGTAGGTAGGAAACAAATATCTGTTGAATTGAGCCCTATTAACCATCATTTAAAGAACATTCTTTAAAACCTCTCACAAAGGATGCTTTTCTAGGAAACCCTCCCTAATCCCCACCAAAAAGAATTCTGACAAATACTTGTGGTATACTTTTGGTATCTCTCATTCTCTTTCAGTGTTCTGCCTTGTGTTATACATGTTTGGATGTCTCCTATATTTTTCTGTGTATCCACTCTAGGGGCAAGATCACTGTCTGAATCATCTTTGAAGATTGTAGTAGAAGTGTCACACATTTTGTGTGAGTCCTTAGTGGCTGCTGTGCATTTCTTCTATTTTCTATAGTTCTGATTTGCTTTAGTCCTCATTCTCGCATAATAGAGATAATGACTTAGAAAGAAAAAAAACAAACTTTTATAGAATCCAAAAGTCTACTCCAATGTCTTCAAAGAACAAGCAAAGGAAATAAATATATAATCTTTTACTAAAGTTACTTTAAAAATCAGCGAGTATTCTTCTGTGAGAGATAGGTTTTTGTTTTAACCTAGCTATCATGATTGTCTGGTATTACTTTAGTTTGACTTTGTAGCTCGATGTGTGGTATGTTTTCGAATTTAGAATTAGAAACCCACGTACCACTTACACCCTGCTCCTCTGATTCAAGTGTGACTCATTGTAACTAAGAACTGATGGTAAAATAACAACAACAACAAAACCCCAAATCAGGGCTTCCCTGGTAGTGCAGTGGTTGAGAGTCTGCCTGCCAATGCAGGGGACACGGGTTCGTGCCCCGGTCTGGGAAGATCCCACATGCCTCGGAGCAGCTGGGCCTGTGAGCCATAGCCGCTGAGGCTGCGCATCAGGAGCCTATGCTCCGCAACGGGAGAGGCCACAGCAGTGAGAGGCCTGCGTACCGCAAAAAAAACCCCAAATCATCTGGGTTTGGTATGTTCCAGAGGGTAATGTGTGTGCATGTATGTTCTCATACATCTATAATTATATACTGATCACCTATTTATGTTTATTTTAGAATTAACGAAGAGTAAAGGAGAATTGATTGAAATATTTATTTAGATAGAGTTCTAGTACTGAGCCATCTAACACTATAGTCACTAGCTACATGTTGCTATTGAGCACTTGAAACGTGGTATACTGAATTGAAATGTGCTATTAGTTTCATATTTTTACTTTTTTTCATGTGACTACTAGAAAATTTTAAAGTATAAGTGTGGCATGTATTATATTTCTGTAGGATAGCATTGGTTTGGTATATGCTATAATTTAGTTACTTTTACCATAGAAACATTGCAAAGGTGTTGTGAAAAAAATTCCACTCTAGTAATGGAGGTAAACTATCAATAGTCTACTGTGCTGCAGGCACTGAGATTTTACATGAACTATTTCATTTAATTCTCCCAATATCTTATTAAATAGTTATTTTCCCTATTTTAAGATAAGTAGTCTGGGGTTCAAAAAGGTTAAGAAAATTTCCTACAAGTCCATGATCAGACAGCTAGCAATCTGCAAAACATACTCATATCCACTTGTTACTAGAGATCATTCTCTTTTTGCTGAAGAACACTTTCCTCTCTTTCCTTTGCCTTATGCTACCTGAAATTTTTTTTATTTTTATATTTATTTATTTGATTGTGTTGGGTCTTAGTTGTGGCAGGCAGGCTCCTTAGTTGTGGCATGCAAACTCTTAGTTGCGGCATGCGTGTGGGATCTAGTTCCCTGACCAGGGATCGAACCTGGGTCCCCTGCATTTGGAGTGCGGAGTCTTAACCATTGTGCCACCAGGGAAGTCCCTGAAATTCTAATAACACCCACGATCGTGAAGTCTCACCAGCCTGTTAACTTCAAAAGTCTCACCAGCCTGTCATATTTCCTTTTTTACCCAAATGAAAATAACAGTAAGTCCCTCACAAGCCAAATTATCAGGAATTCCAATCTTTTCCCATGATTCCCCTCCTCATATAATCATAAATGACCCAAGCTTATTTACTAGTGCCTGAGAATTGATCCATTTGTCTGTGGATTGACAATAGAGTGGCAGCTCATACACTCTTGAGGCTAGAGGCCTATCTAGAGAAGGGTTAATTCAGTGACAGGGTTGTGTTAGTTTTCTATTGCCTTGTAACAAATTACCATTGGTGGCTTAAAACAACATCCGTTAACAAATACCGTATGCTAACACGTATATATGGAATCTAAAAAAAAAAAAGGTCTGAAGAACCTAGGGGCAGGACAGGAATAAAGATATAAAGATGCAGATGCGTAGAGAATGGACTTGAGGACACGGGGAGGGGGAAGGGTAAGCTGGGACAAAGTGAGAGAGTAGCATGGACATATATACACTACCAAATGTAAAATAGATAGCTAGCCTCATAGCACAGGGAGATCAGCTCGGTGCTTTGTGACCACCTAGGAGGGTGGGAAGGAGATGCAAGAGGGAGGGGATATGGGGATATATGTATAGCTGATTCACTTTGTTGTACAGCGGCAAATAACACATCCTTGTAAAGCAATTATACTCCACTAAGATGTTAAAACAACAACAACAACAACACCCATTTATTAGCTCATATTATCTGTAGGTCAGAAGTCTAGCATGGCTTTGCTGAATTTTCTGCTCACAGTATCACATGGCTGAAATCAAGATGCCTCCAAGTTTGAGTTCTCATCTCGATACTTTAGGGGGGGGAAATTTGCTTCAAAGCACATTTTTGTTGTTGGCAGAATTCAGTTCCTTATGGGTATAGGACTTAGGTTTCTGCTTCCTTGCTGGCTGTCAGCCAGGGGCTACTCTCTGCTTCTAGAAGCTGGATGTGTTCTTTGTCAAGTGCCCCATTTCCCATCTTCATGCCAGCAATGGCAAATTGAATCTGTTTCGTGCTTTGAATCTCTCTGGCTTCTCTTTCTGCCCCCATTTATAGAAAACTCTCTGCTTTTTAAGGGCTTAGGTAATGGGATCAGGGGTACCCAGATAATCTTATTTTAAGGTCAACTATGATATAACATAATTGTGGGAATGATATCTCATTCTTTTTACAGGTTCCAGGGTTTAGGGGATGGGATACTGGGGGGGAGTGGGTGGTGCATTTTCAGCTCTCTGCCTGCTACAGTCATGGGGATTATACAGGGCATGTATACCACCACAGAGACAGTGGCAGAAAGCAAGCTATCAGAGTCTTCCCAGCTGCTTAGCTTAGCTAGTCATAGGGACAAAAGCAAGAGCTGAATCATGATTAGACAGTAACACTTACTGGAGGAGAAGTAGAGGATGGATGTGAAGGTTCCTGACTTGCCACCTCCCCTTCAACTTTACCCCCCAATTTTAATCATCATATACTTTCTTTCTGAAAGCCACATGTAGATCTCTCTGCTAGGAGAAGGTGTAACATATCTGTCCCACCTGTTTTAAAGGAAGCAATGTCCAGGCACTTTCAGGTATGTTGGAGCCTCCATGTCCTGTATTGCTGGAGCCCTGATAAACCATAGAGATGGGGGTCCCCCTGAATGGCTTCCTAACAGGCCACTGGGGCCAGGTCTGCTGGTTCCTCTGGGCCAAGGAGCTTCCTCAGTTTGCAGGAGGAGCACCCTCCCCTGCCTGTAGCCGACTTCACTCCCTCTAGGTTACCTGCCTTTTGAACCCTTTCTTTCCCCACACTTGCATGCCAATCTCCCAATACTCAGCTCAAAATCCATTGTGGCTCTTGCTCTCCCTGGGAACACACCTTTAATGTGCCAATTACTGAACCTTTGCTCACCAAGCTTTGTGTTCCCTAAAGTGCCACATCCTCTTTCTCTTTATTGCCTCTGTTGTTTACTTGAGAGATTTCTTTTAGCTGAATCATATTTTTAACCTTAACAAACGTATAAAGGAAACTTCTATTACTATCATATGTGGAAAATCTGAATTACCTGCCATATATAGGTGTTAACTGTAAAAAAAAACAAAAAGGAAAGGAGCTTCCCTGGTGGCGCAGTGGTTGAGAGTCCTGCTGATGCAGGGGACACGGGTTCGTGCCCCGGTCCGGGAAGATCCCACATCCCGCGGAGCAGCTAGGCCCGTGAGCCATGGCCGCTGAGCCTGCGCGTCCTGAGCCTGTGCTCCGCAAAGGGAAAGGCCACAGCAGTGAGAGGCCCGCATACCACAAAAAAAAAAAAAAAAAAAAAAAAAGGGAAAGAAAGAAATTCTTAGTCACTTGTGGTTTCTAACCTGACATAGCAGAGTGATTCTCAAAAGGCTCCTTTCTTCCTCTCTGATTGTCCCCAGGGGCATTTTTATTACAATTCCTAACTCTTTTTCTGTTTGTTTTTGTTGTGTTGTGTTTTGAGCTAAGGGGCTACAATGCAATTATATTACAGGCCATGTGTCGAAGCTTGGCGAGCTGCATGTACCCCAAACTACTTTGCCTCTAGTCCTTCCCATCCCCACCCCTATTCAGTGTGCTACCTAAAGCCCCATACCACCAGAGATGTTCAATCCACAGTTCAGAAAACAGACCCCACTTTCTTCTTCCCAGAGACCCACCTCAAATTCCTCTCCCTCTAAGAAACCAATACAGACCTCAGTGATCCCCTCAACTGCATTCAGAAGGCTACTGTGTCTAATTATTCAAATGTTGCTGTGTGACATTTCATTAAGGACAAAGACCGTGCTTTATACTAAGTTTTCCCACAGCATTTGGTATGCTACCTGGCAAACAGCAGGCATTCAATGAATATTTGTGGTTTGATGAGCAGCAAGGGTCAGCTCTGGGTAAGAGTGCAAAGCAGAGTTTGACTTAGGTTCCTCTCCTACCTTGGGCTGCTTCAGTCACAGAAGGGCCATGGACTGTGGTTCTCCTCTGAGGCATTTTCTCCTTTCTCAATAAGTTCCCTGTGCTTCCTGATTTTTCTCAGTCTCCGCAAGTCACACTTTGTGTGCTGTGTCTGATTATCTTGTTGACTAATTAGCTAAGACATTTGGTGTTTGCTACTAGATCTTGCGTTGCTTAATTCTGTCTTGTAAATTTCTTTTGTATCCTCTATCACACCGAAGACAGACCACATATACATAGTCGATGCTCAATCTATATTTGTTGTATAAATGAATACATGTTGTATTGTTTGTGTCTTGGAGTGTCCTTGATAATATCTTCAGGAAAAAATACAAAGTCCTCAAACTAATTCATATAACATTGGTCAAGGGGATTTACTAAGTTTCTTAACAAGCATGGAAAAGCTTTGTAGTTTTTTTTGTTTGTTTTGTGTTTTTGCGGTACGCGGGCCTCTCACTGTTGTGGCCTCTCCCACTGTGGAGCACAGGCTCCGGACACGCAGGCTCAGCGGCCATGGCTCACGGGCCCAGCCGCTCCGCGGCATGTGGGAACTTCCCGGACCGGGGCACGAACCTACGTCCCCTGCATCGGCAGGCAGACTCTCAACCACTGCACTACCAAGGAAGCCCAGCTTTGTAGTTTTGACTCAGAACAATAAAAATGAAATCTTCTCTCTGCCTTTCCTCCCTCTTTTGGTCCTCTAGGCCAATTTAGATGTTCCTTTCAAGGAGCAATTTAAGTCTCTTTAGCTTTACACGAAGCTTATGGTTCCTTCTCTGTACCCCCAAGCAATTTACACATACTTATTATCCAAACCTGGACATACTGAGACGAAAGTGGGCACAAATAAATATTAAGCCAGGACAAGAAGTGTCCCTGACAAACAAGGAAGTACGGTCATACTACTGTGAGAGCAGTTATTTGCTAACTGTATGTCACTTTTCATTTAACTGTAAAGCCATTCTAGGTCTGGGCCTTATTTCTCTTAGCTTCCTTTGTTACCTAGAACTGTGCCTGGCACATAGTGGTGGTAGAAGAAATGTTAGTGCTGTTTTAAAAATGTTCATTTAATTGCATATAATACTATCTTGATGTAGAATTCAAACAATCCCATTTGGGGCCTATTATGAGCTATTTTCTCAGTATTACAAATATAGGGCAATGAGCTTAATTATATGCTTGTGTAATGATAATAGCTAGCATTTACCAGCACTGAACATGTGCCAGGCCCAGGGCTAAGAACTCTGCTTGAGTTCTCTCATTGATTTCTTCCAACAACTCTTGGAGATAAGTACTGCTATGGTCCCATTAAATGAGAAGAAAAGACAGGTTTAGAAAGATTAAGAACCTTGGTCAGGATTACCCAGCTAATTCTGCATCAGAGTTTGAACTCCAGACTCTGACCCTATACACCATCTCCCCTATATGTGATAAGTAGCTGGTACTGAATTTTGGAAAGTAGTTAAAAAAAAAATAGTATACTTTTAGGAAAAATCCATTTGCTGTAAACATTTTAAAGGAAAACTTAACTAAGTAAGAGATTGCATAATCAGGCAGGTGTGATAGCTGTGTGAGCTCATGAGTAGTGATAGCAGTTGCTTAGACCAACACATTGTTTGCTGTTGTCCTTGGTGTTAGTTAATGTTTCCATTTGTTAAGTTACAAATATGCCATGTTAGTTTTGTTGAGATCATTCTCTTGTTTATGGGTTAGTAAGGTGCAAGACATTTTATTTTGTACTGCAACAGTTGCATTTAACTTTAGCAGTATGTGGTTGAATTATGAACAGTGACTATTTTCTACTGTGTCCTTTTGAGATCAGTTTTTACGTGGTAACAATTTTAAGGACAGTACAGACACATCATAATATTGACTCCAGAAAAAATATTATGTGGTATTATTACAATTATTGTAATTATTAATTACAAACCATATTTTTTAATCCTTTTTTGTTGTTAAATTTATTTATTTTTGGCTGTGTTGAGTCTGCGCACGGGCTTTCTCTAGTTGTGGCGAGCAGGGGCTACTCTGTTGTGGTGTGCGGGCTTCTCAATGCGGTGGCTCCTCTTGTTGCAGAGCACAAGCTCTAGGCACGTGGGCTTCAGTAGTTGTGGGATACGGGCTCAGTAGTTGTGGGTCACAGACTCTAGAGTGCAGGCTCAGTAGTTGTGGCACATGGGCTTAGTTGCTCCGCGGCGTGTGGGATCTTCTTGGACCAGGGTTTGAACCCATGTTCGCTGCATTGGCAAGTGCATTCTTAACCACTGCGCCACCAGGGAAATCCCGCAAACCACATTTTTAGATTATGAAATATATAGTCAATAGTTTTAAGAAATAAAAGCAGTCTATTGAATTTTATATAAAAATAATCCAGGGCTTCCCTGGTGGCGCAGTGGTTGAGAGTCTGCCAGCCGATGTAGGGGATACGGGTTCGTGCCCCGATCCGGGAATATCCCACATGCCGCGGAGCCTGCGCATCGGAGCTCCGCAACGTGAGAGGCCCGCGTACCGCAAAAAAAAAAAAAAAAAAAAAAAAAATCCATATTGTAAGGGATCATCTGTAGCCTTAAATAGTTTTAAATCAGAAAGGATAAATTAAGTATGTAAAGAGACTATGCTATAAGTATTATACTGAACAAATAATTATATGCACAGACTTTCATACAAAACATATCCTTTGAATGGAATTGTCTTCTTAATTGACTTTTTTTTCCCTACTGGCAAGAGGTATGTAGGAATAGCTATAGCAACTGAAATTAGATATTATTAAGGTATTCAATCATATGTGATATGTTATAAACAAAATATGAAAAATCTGGAAATAAATGTTTACATAATGAATACTATTATGAATAAATGATAGGAAATGTTATTACTTAAGGCATTCACACAAGATGACTACATTTGTAATTCAAAGGAAGGACTACAAATATATATATCAAGTTCAGAAATTTTCTGTTTTTCTTTTGTCATAGAACTTAAAAAATTTTTTTTCTCTTTTTATTGAAGTAGAGTTGATTTACAATGCTGTGCCAGTCTTGGCTGTGCAACAAAGTGACTCAGTTATAGACATAGAGACATTCTTTTTTTTATATTCTTCCATTATGGTTTATCACAGCATACGGACATTTTTAGCATTAAAATGCCTTTGAGTTTTACACCAGAAAGTTTTCTCTAATTTATCCTGTTTATCTTCTTCAGTGAAATAGAATACCATGATAGCAATGGTTAGAAAAACTGCATTGAATGTCAAGTTATCACCGTACTCAGAGTAACCAGAAAATCAAAATGCTTATGTTATGATGTAGATAGGGATCTTATGGTTAAACTGATAGAAATTGGAACCAAGAGGAAGTTTAAAATAAAAAATTAGTCATTTTTTGTTGCTTTGCACTTTTTATTACCTAGGAGACTTAAAATTTTTTTCATTTACTCTAGGCACTTGGGATAACATCAGTTGAACAAAACACAAAATCCCACCTTCTATTGGGGAAGACAGACATTAAAAGATAAATATACAATAGATAAATTATAAAGAATTTTGCAAGGTTTTAAGTGTCATGGGAAGAAAACAAGAAGCAAGTTAGGAAGGACTGAGAGTTGGGTTTGGGGTGGTTCCGGTTTTAAATAGTGAGGTCAGGCTGAGCATCATTGTTAAGGTAAGATTGGATCAAGGAGTTAAAAGAGGTGAAGGTGGACACCAGGGAAGAATGTTACCAGCAGAGAAAAAACTCTCACAAAGTCCCTGTCTGGAGTATACAAGCAACTGGAGTCAGGGAGTAAAGCAAAAGGCAAATCCAAGGGCTTTGTAGAAACTGAAGACCTTTTTTTTTTTTAACATCTTTACTGGAGTATAATTGCTTTACAATGGTGTGTTAGTTTCTGCTGTATAACAAAGTGAATCAGCTTTACATATACATATATCCCCATATCTCTTCCCTCTTGCATCTCCCTCCCACCCTCCCTATCCCACCCCTCTAGGTGGTCACAAAGCACGAGCTGATCTCGTGCTATGCTGCTGCTTCCCACTAGCTATCTATTTTACATTTGGTAGTGTATATATGTCCATGCCACTCTCTCACTTCGTCCCAGCTTAACCTTCCCCCTCCCCATGTCCTCAAGTCCATTCTCTATGTCTGCATCTTTATTCCTGTCCTGCTCCTAGGTTCTTCAGAACCATTTTTTTTTTTTTTTTTTTTTTTAGATTCCACATATATGTGTTAGCATAAGGTATTTGTTTTTCTCTTTCTGACTTACTTCATTCCGTATGACAGACTCTAAGGACCTTAGCTTTTACAGTTTAGGAAATGGGGAGGCAATGGAAGATTTTGACCAGATGAGACAGGAGCTGCCTTTTTTTGTAGGAGGATATTCTGGTTGTTGTTTTGATAATAGGCTGCGTTAATAGTGGGCAGGTAGGCCATTTTAGTAGGCCACTTAAGTATACTCGAGGCCAGAGAAGATGAAAGTGATGCAGCTGAGAAGTGGTCTGATTCTGGTTTATTTTGAGGGCACAACTAACAGACATGCTTGACAGATTGGAGGTGAAGAGGAGAGAATGAGAGGAGCCAAGGATGACTCAAGGATGACTCCAGTTTTTTTGTTTTCTTTTTGCGGTATGCAGGCCTCTCACTGTTGTGGCCTCTCCCGTTGTGGAGCACAGGCTCTGGACGTGCAGGCTCAGTGGCCATGGCTCACGGGCCTAGCCGCTCCTTGACATGTGGGATCTTCCTGGACCGGGGCACGAACCCGCGTCCCCTGCATCGGCAGGCGGACTCAACCACTGCGCCACCAGGGAAGCCCGACTCTAGTTTTTGACCTGAGTAACTAACTAGAAGGACTGTGGCATGGTTTTGAGTTGCTTTTTGAGCAAGGGAGACCTAACTCTAAATTTAGGGGTAAAAGAAAACTAATGTTGCACTAATCAATCAAGACGGGGAAGACGTACTATATTATATTCCAAGTATTGTAGGCATTTTGGTGGAGGGTCGACTGCTAGATAAGGGCACTCTTAAGTGTTTCTGATTTCTGGGATATATAAAATATACAGGTAAGGGCTCAGAGATCCAGTAGACGAGTAATTTCACACATTTCAAATGCATTTCAAATGCCAGGTGGGTGTTCTCGGCCTTAAGCCAGGTAATGACGGATTCAACAGTTCTGACGTTTCCATTTAAAAAGAGGGGGAGGGTGGCTTGGTGATTTCAGGGCATTTATCTCTCAACTACCACTGAGAGACAGCCGGTCCCAGGGATCAGCCACGACCCTCGCCCGCCTGGGAGCGTTCCCATTTCCAGCGCAGGCGCCGTCTGGGGAGGGGGCGCGAGTTCTTGCTGCCGGCTGCCGGGCTGAGAGTGGGGAGGGGCTCTTGAACGTTCCCACCCAGCCCCGATCGCCATCTTCCGGCGCGTTCTTTCCCGCGCGGACTCCAACCCCAGCTCTCTGCTCTCTTCTCGTCGGGGAAGGGGTTTCTAGCCCGCGAGGCTCGCGGGCAGTGCGCGTCGCTGAGGTGCGGGCCACAGTCCACCCCAAAGGCAGGGTACGGGGCGGGGCCGGCTTGGCGGCAGCTGTGCGGCGGCGCGGCCCTCCCGTTGCTCCCGGAGCGCGCGCCGCCTCTTGCCCCGCCTGCGCGCGAGCCAGGGCGTGGAGGGAGGGGCCAGGAAGCGGCGAGCGCGCTGGGGAGCGCAGCTGCGGGCGTGGGGGGACAGCAGCCGCGGAGCCGGCCCCGAGAGCGGTCGCGGCCGGAGCGAACGGCGGAGACAAAGGCTACGGTGAGTGCATCTCCCGCCGGGGTCGCGCTCCGGGCCTCCCACCTTGCTCTCGGGGCCCCTTGGGCGGGGGCCCGAAGCCCCTAACCCCCGCCACCTAGGTCTTCGGGGCGAGTGCGGCCCTGCCCTGTCCGCTGCGCGCTGCGGGCTGTGGGCTGAGCCTGCGGCTCCATTTTCAGGTCTGGGCGAGGTCCTCATGCGGACCCTGCCTTTGGTTTTCCTTCCATTCCTTCTGGAAAATGGTTACATACCCTGTTCCGGATTCAAGACAGGCGGGCGGCTGAGAGAGCCAACCGCCCCCCCGTTGTAAAATGGAAATGAAGAGCCCCCTCCCCCCCAACTTTGCAGGTCTGGAAGTCGGGAGGGTGGCGCGAGGGGCAGGCGGAGAGGGCCTGGGTCTTCCAGGTGAGTTTCGGGGGGGCGGGGACCGCCGGCTCGGGAGCCGGACTCTTGCCTGGGGCGTCCGGCGCGTTCCGCACGCGGGTCTCGCCGCGGTGCTTTGGGCCCCGGAGAGAAAGCCCTGACCACCTCGGAGGAGGAACTCGTCCTACTCTTACAGGTTGTTTTACCCAGCGCTTGCTGCTTTAGTTGTGATTTTTGGTAACGGGTGTGGTAGTTAGCGGCTAGCTGATGCCGCATTAATAGGTGAAAAGGAGCCTCGATGGGCTGACTTCATGTGTACATGAAACAACACTGAGATTCCTCTTTAGGTGCTCTTATTTTGAGTGACAAGCTTTTGAAGGGGAATTTGATGCTAATGTTCAGTTTACAAAATTAACGTTTTGTTAAAGGGCCTGACGTATAGTAGATGCTCAATAAAATACTTGAATGAAAAATGAATCTTGAAACGTCAAAGAAAGCTGATCTCATCTAGTACAATTTAGGCACATACTCTCTTGATTCAAGTTAAAGAAATTTGCAAACGTTATTTTGGCTTATATGCTTGTTTTTTGTTTTCATGCAACATACACATACTGTTGAAAAATCAGTTATTTTCAATATTAGGAGCATAGAAAATGCATTTGAAATTAATCATTTTGAGGAAAGTTGGTAGACATTTTGATGTTTCTTAAAAATCAACCATATTGATCTAATTTTCTTTTGAAAGAATGGAGAAGATAAAGAAGAGGTGCTTGTATTCTGTTTGGTTCTTTTGAGACCCTGTTTTCCATTTCATTATGAATAAAGAAGTTTATGTGCTTTTGAGGGACTCTGGCATGGTCTTGAGTTGCTTTTTGAGCAAGGGGGAACTTTAAGGGAAAAACGAAAGCTAATGTTGCAGTAATATAATTAAACCTCACCACTTACTCAGCAGATATTCATTAAGCACTTATTATATGCTGGCACCTGTGCTGGCTGCTGATTTCCTAGGGGCAAACAAAACCCACCATTATCTTTTTCTTAACCTGAACGTGAAGTTCTTTCCTCATTATGGATATTGCAAGGACAGACTGTCTTATACTCCTAGTGCCTATTTAAAATTGGGAAAGATGGCAGGTGAACAGCAGGAAGTGTAGATCCATAACAGTCTATTTAAAGGTTAATAAGTAACTTTATAGGGCTAAGATCATTGGGTTACGTTTTCATATTGTCAGTTTAATAAAATCTGTTTTTTTTTTTAATGAAGAGAGGAAGAAGTTTAACAAACTAGTAGTTTTATTCTCTCTCCCATATTAGATGTTTTTGGTACAGTGTATTTATTGAAAAGTAATGTACTTCTGATTCTGTTTTCTGTAAATAATCTTTGCTGTACATGTTCTGTTGTTAAAAATCTCCTAGGAGAAACAGTGGATTCCTTTTCTATAAAAAGTTTTTAAATAAAGCACCTTTTCAGAAATTTTATTTTGACCTTTTATTCATCATTTACAAATAGAGTATTGACTTGATAGTACTGAGAAGTGAAGAACTGTTAGTAGTGATTTGTAGTTCTATATCTGAACTTTACCTCTAGTATTAAAACTGTGGTAAAAGTGCTTGCTAAAAAGAGGATAATTTGTAGTATTGCACTTATTAATTCTGAACATAAGGTTGTGTTGTCTGTTTTTATCTTATTTACATATGATAAAAAGTACTTATTTGGATTCTTCAGAAGTCCAAATTAATGCGCTCCAAAGTCAGTCTTGATCATTACAGAATAATGTATTGATAGATTAGTAATTTTTTTACAGATAACTTTTGAATATATACATTTATTTATTTTATTTATTTTTGGCTCCGTTGGGTCTTTGTTGCTGCTGACGGGCTTTCTCTAGTTGTGGCGAGTGGGGGCTACTCTTTATTGCAGTGCGCGGGCTTCTCATTGTCGTGGCTTCTCTTGTTGCAGAGCACGGGCTCTAGGCATGCGGGCTTAAGTAGTTGTGGCACGCAGGCTCAGTAGTTGTGGCGCACAGGCTTAGTTCCTCCACGGCATGTGGGATCTTCCTGGACCAGGGCTCGAACCTGTGTCCCCTGCATTGGCAGGTGGATTCCTAACCCCTGCGTCACCAGGGAAGCCCCTAACTTTTGAATTTAGGTGGATGGACACTTTTGACCTGATAACAGCTTATGCATTGTTGAAGATGATGTGTGCATTCAAATAGAACTTTAAGATTTTTAGAGCTTCCTGGGTGGTGCAGTGGTTAAGAGTCTGCCTGCCAATTCAGGGGACACGGGTTTGAGCCATGGTCCGGGAAGATCCCGCATGCCGCGGAGCAACTAAGCCCGTGCGCCACAACTACTGAGCCTGCACTCTAGAGCCTGGGAGCCACAACTATTGATCCCACGTGCTACAGCTACTGAAGCCCGCGCCCTAGAGCCCGGGCTCCGCAGAAGAAGAAGCTGCTGCAATGAGAAGCCCGCGCACCACAACGAAGAGTAGCCCTCCCGCTCCTCCAAACTAGAGAAAGCCTGTGTGCAGCAACGAAGACCCAACGCAGCCGAAGATAAATAAATAAAATAAAAATAAACTGCCAAATGTCATTAAAAATTTTTTTTACACTTACTGGCTAATAGTTTTTTATGGTTCCTATGAATAAGGAAAGTAATCCCTTACATTTTAGTGGTAGAGAGTTGTGATAGTTTTTCTTTAAATATATGTTTCTTGTAGGAAGTGACTTGATAGCGTACACCTGTGTGTTCCTTGTAGTCTGTTGTTGATGAGAAACCTAATAACAAATGTAATAGTGATGATTAGAACAGTGTAAGCCTTATATGTTGAATAAAAAGTACTTGGCATATTTTATTTGGGTAAGAATTTCATCCGGGTTTTTTTTTTTTCATCAGGGTTTTTGACAGTCAACAGCGTCAAGACATGTTAAGTAATTTTTCCAAGAAATTAGAACCTGTAATGACTTTTTTTTTTGTACTTTAAAAAAAATACTGTGTTTTCGAGGCATTATTCCTACCTTGGAGTAGTTCATAATGTTTTAAGGCTGAATAAATTTGAGGATCATTCCATTTTATAATTGTTGGAATATTCGAAGTGTGTTTATGCTTTCTTCATCAGGGTATGTGTGTTTATTGTTGGGGCTGGTTGTCTTTTTTTGTTGTGATATCCTTTAGAATAATTTAGAAAGCGTGTCCTTTATCAGATGTAATTAATAAAGTGATTAAGAATGGTACTGGTATGACATATTGTAGCTGTGCCCATATTGTCTGTATAGATTGTGAAAGACTATTAACATTTGTAAAATGCTTTAAACTGACTTCTCACGTTTATTCAGTAAGATAGGTTTCTATTATATTTTTATGTCCCAGTTATCTCTCTTTATCATGAAAATGTTTAGATTTCTCACCTGCTTTAGGATGAATCTGAGATATTTTGTTAAGGCTTCATAAGACTTTTCTCTCAGTTGCAAATGCATATTAGTTTTCATCTATTTCAGTGTTCTTAATCTCAGTTCTCATGAAAGTAATATTTTAACATTTTTTGAATGTTAAATGTTAATAAATAAAGTTTTAGATCTGTCTCAGAGGGAGACATGTACTTACCCTTAATAGTTAGGTGAGGGCATTTATTCTGATGTTTTTCATACTACCTGGAAAAACTTGGAATTTAGCTTATTAATTATTAACTTTATGCATTCTGCTGCCTCAGTTCAAAGCTAAGTATACTTAAAACTTTCTATAATACTAACAAATAACGAACAGAGGAAGACTTAGCTGAAACTGCTCTGGGACCCCATCCAAAGGGAGTTTTTGAACTGAAAGCCAAAAAATTTGGTAATGAGTTGTCTTTATCATGACACCATAAAATACCTGCAAACCTATTTTAGTCAAAATGGATTATAGTAAAACAAACTCCTTCTTTTTCCTAGAAAGCATTAGATAACTCCATGTTAAATTTAGGTGTGTTTGAAAATGACTGAATGATGAGTACTATTTCCATTTTGTAGCTTACTCAGAAATTCATGATAAGACTTTTTTTAGTCTATTATAATTTATTAACAAATAAGTATTGATTTTAAATGTGTTTAGGTTGTAATTCACAGTTAGAAAAAATATGAAAACAATTCCAAGAAAAGGAGAAAACTAAGATTTCTTATTAAATCTCTAGAATTGAATTTTTGTAAGCATCTCGTACTAAACCAAAATCATTTTGTTTCATTCGACTTAATCTACTTTCACTTTTTTGCTCAATAAAGCAAAAATGAATTTTTTGTATATTTAGCATTGTGTATATTTAGCACCTAATAGATGGTGGGAGCCCGTGGATATTTGTGGAACTGAAATGGATGGGACTTGATAAGGGTTTAAGCAGAAAACAGCTTTCTTTCTCTCAGTGTACCTTCAAAGCCTCCCTGTACATTGTCTTTCCCTGAGTTTCCAGCTCTTAGGAAGACCAGATAACTTTTCTAGTTAATTTTAGGGATAAAAAGTCTTCTGCTCATTTGTCAGTAGTAGTCTTATTTTAGTCATTAGAAGGTACAGTTCAGATTAATTGTTCAAACTCTTAGACAATATAGAACTTTTTTTTTCGTAGTTCAGAACTGCTTCAGAGCAAGAAGCCTGCTTTGAAGGAAGAGTCCTGAGAGGCTTCTCTTTTTTACTTTGCCAGCTCCTCTTTAGTATGCTGTCAAATTCACCTGTCCAGGGGCCAGTTCAGTGGGGAAAAGGTATGGTTTTAATGTGGCTCCTCCTGTTGTAATCTGGCAGCTGTGCCTTCTGAGTTGGACAGGTTGTTTAAAGCTGACTTTGGAGGAGTGCTGGAAATGGTTTTCTTGGGGATTCCATGTCTGGGAAACTCCAACTGTAATTCCTGTGATATAATTCTTCTCCAGTCCCTTAGCCGTCTAGTTGCCCTCATCTGCAGGCTCACTGTATCTGGGAGAGGTTTTGCTTTACTCTTTAAGGTAGTTCTGTTACATTTAAACCAGACTTGCCTGTACTTTATTAAGATTATTGCACAGAACACAGTTTCAAGCATTCCATCAGGGTTTCAGTTTCCTATCTTTCCAGTTCCTTCTGTCAGGCACCCCACTTGAACTGTACTTCTGTGTCTGGGACCTGTTGTACAATCCGTTGCTGCTACTCCCTTTTTTAGTGTCCCATTTCCTCACTTGATTATTTATCCTGCTTTGAATCCATAGTCCACTGTTAAAATTTCTCCCTTTTATAAAGCCTCAGTTCTCTTTTAGCTAAACCTCTCCCTTCATGTACTTACTTGGTAACCACCAACCCCCCCGAATCCAGTTCTCCATCTAGTCCAGCCGATACCTGGCAGTTGAGCGTGAATTGAGGAAGACATACCTGTGCTGACCTGTTCACCTTTCATGTCGGCCAAGGAGGGTCCTTCGTGCTGTCCACAGTCCTTTAATCATAGTATCAATCAGTCCCTGGTTGAATTACTCTGCCAGTCCCCTAAATGACAATTTTACACCTCTCCTCAAACCTCTAGTGCCTCTTTTCTTTTTTTCATTTTCAGCTGATGACCTTGTTTCCTGTATATTAAAAATGAAAGCAATCAGGAGAAAACTTTTGTATGTCTCCTGGCATCTGTACCCGGACTTCATGCATTTCCTGCTGTGCTATGACTATCACCTCTCTCACCCGTGGTTCTGTCCCCCTCCTGTCAGGGACTTTGCTTTGCCTCAGGATTCATCCCATTCTCCTGCCTGCCAATGAGCTGCCTCATCAGTGTTTCCCATTTGTATTGGATTATTCCTATCAGCATATAGATATGCTAAAGTATCTCCCATGTTTATTTTTTAAAATATTTATTTATTTATTTATTGGCTGCATCAGGTCTTAGTTGCAGCATGTGGGGTCTTTCGTTGTGGCACATGGGCTCATCATTGTGACAGGCGGGCTTCTCTCTAGTTGTGGTATGTTGGTTTTCTCTTCTTTAGTCGTGATGCGCAGGTTCCAGGGCGTGGGCTCTAGTGGATGTAGTTTGCAGCAAGAGGGCTCTAGTTGAGGCGCGCGAGCTCAGTAGTTGTGGTGAGTGGGCTTAGTTGCCCTGTGGCAGGTGGGATCTTAGTTCCCTGACCAGGGATCGAACCTGTGTCCCCTGCATTGGAAGGTGGGTTGTTTACCTCTGCACCACCAGGGAAGTCCCTCCCATCTTTAAAAACAAACAAACCTATCCCAGTAGCACATCTTTCTTCAGCTACTGTTCAAGAGTTGTTATTTGTGGTCACCAGTACTCCCTCTCTGTCTTGGATCCACTGCAATTGGTTTTTTTTCTCCTCCATGCTACATTAACAACTCTTGTGAGATTGCTTACTGGTGACCTTGGTGACAAATTCCCCAGCCAGTTCTCAATCCTAATCTCACTGGATGTAGCAGCAGAAGCATTTGAAGTGGTTGGTAATTTTCTTTTCTTTGAAACCTTTCTTTCCTTTGTTTCTGGGGCATTTCTGCTTATTTTCAGTTTCTTTTGCTGGTTCCTTTTTGTTACCCCAACTTCTGAAAAATAAGGCAGTGTCCTGAGCTCTATGTTTAGACCTCTTCTGTATTTATACATAGTCTCCTGTGATCTCATCCTATCCTCTAGCTAGAATTATCATATATTTCAAACTAAAAATGTTATCTCTCCTGAATCTCTTTCCTAACCTTCAGACTTATATACCCAGCTGCCTAGTCAACATTTTCAATTAGACATCCCAAATTTAACCTGTCAGCACTGAACTCCTCATCCTCCTTCCTCCTTCCCCCACCCCAAGGATTGTTCCTATTCCAGTTTGCCTCGTTTTATTAAATGTCAACTCCATCTTTGTTTCTCTGACTGTAACCTTATAGACACTCTTGATTCCTGTTTTTCACACATTCACATGTAATTCAAAAAAGTGTATCATGAAAGTATGTCCTTTATTTACCTTAAAATCTACTTTAAGAATAAATATGACCACAGCTTGCTGTCTTCAACTGCTGCCCCCCCCCTGCTGTGCAGCCATCCTCTGTTGCCTGTTGTTATTTTAGTCATCTCCTTTCTGGTCTCTGTCTTGCTTCTGCTCTTCTCTGTTCTCAACACAGCAAGCAGGGCTGTCCTTTTGAAATGAAAGTCTGATTATTTTACTCCTATGTTCAAAACTCTTTGGTGGTTTTTCGTATCATTTCGAGTAAATGCCAGAATATAACAGTGTCTACCAGGCCCTCCATCATCTGTGTGGCTGGCCTCTCTGATTACATGTCCTACTCCTTTTTCCTTGGCTTATCCCATACCAGGTATGTACCTTGTACCTGCTGGGTACAGTCTTGCTTTAATGTCCTGGGTGCTCACATTTGCTAAATGAATGGCTGCTTGTTATTCATGTCTTTGATAACAGCTTATGTGTATATTTTTCTAACTAAAAGTATTTCAGTTAAAAGTATTTCACCTAAAACCATATAGTCCCATAAGTACAAACAAATTAGATACAAGAGAAAATGGTAAGTTTGAAATCAATTTTTGTGTATAGAAAGTGAGAATACACAGAAAAATGGTAAAGGACAGAGGAGGTGAGAAAGGAATGAAGAGAGGTAAGGTAAATGGAATAAAGAAAAGGAAAGCCTGATTTGGAAGTAGGGTGCCACTTAAAAAAAAATTTTTTGTTTTTGGCTTGCCCCTTATTTCTCTTTAGGCTTTGTTTCTTGAATTCTAAGTCTTGTTGATTTGCATGGGTGTAGACACTGCAAGTTGGACTGCACTGACATTTTTTTTTTATCAGGGGTATGGGTTCAAATGAGATTCAAAACCAAAACTTAATTGCTTTTCAAATGCCAAACTCCTTTCATTAAAGAAAAGCAGTTGCCATTACCAAGAAAGTAGTTTACCTGCTGATATTCTTAGCATTTCTTGTTTTTTTGTAGAACGCTCAAACAGAAATCTCATAGTTTGAGGGAGGGATGTTTGGGGTACAAAAATTTGTTACTGTACCTTGTCCTTTCAGTACTGTACTGCCTGTTTATTCCCCCCTCAAAAGAGAAGGGGGGCCTATATCAGCACAATTATTGTATTCTGTGGGAAAGTAGCAGCTAGCGACATTAATGTATACAAGTCTGTTGAGTAGTATTTATTATATGCATATTTGTGCTCTTAAAAAATAGAATATATTTAAACTTCAGCTTAAGTGGTATTTAGGTAGGAAATGAAAGTGCAAGAGAAATTAATAATATGCAGACTTTAAGTATTTCATTCTGCTGAGACAAGATTTTTTTTTTTAATTCTTTTTTTTCTGAGTTATAGGTCTCATTTCGTGTTGGTTGAAAGATATCCTTTAAATAAATTATTGAAATAGGTGGCTTAGAAGTTCCTGAATGATAATTTTTTACGTGTAAGCATAAATTATTCTCCATAAACCAGTCTAAACATTTCCCTGTTTTTTTTTTTTTTCAAATGACATTTAAAATTTTTTTTTGGCTGTGTCAGGTCTTGGTTGCAGCATGCAGGATCTTTCATTGTGGCGAGCAGGCTTCTTTCTAGTTGTGGCATGCGGATTTTTCTCTCTATAGCTGTGGCACAAGGCTCCAGAGTGTGTGTGCTCATGCAGGCACGCTGGCTCTACCGTTGAGGTGTGCAAGCTCAGTAGTTGTGGCACTTGGGCTTAGTTGTCCACAACGTGTGGGATCTTAGTTCCCCATCTAGGGATCGAATCCGCATCCCCTGCATTGGAAGGCGGATTCTTCATCACTGGACCACCAGGGAAGTCCCTTCCCTGTTTTTGTGTAATATGTAGTAATTTATATCTTGATTGTCTTGTCTGATGGACTTTTATGTGGCCATAATGTGGACTTAATTTTCATGATCACAGAGGTGTGGACATGTATGTATTTATATGTATCTTCACAGTTTTTGTAATATGCAAATATAAGTTAACTTGTATATGCTTGTTACTATAACTCCTAAACAATAATATCTATAAGTCAGACTTGATATTTTATTTCACGTTAAAATATGAAATTAAAATATAGTTTTAAATATGAAAACATACGGCTATTATAATTTTTTAAAAGTTTACTTACATACTGTGTAGTGTCGTTTCAGATGACATGCAAGCAAATGTTTTCCTACAGTATTGAATTTATCGTTCTACAGACTTTGTAGACTAATTAGGTCATCTTCATTAGAATTTGACATTGACCTATCTGAATTCATATGTTAGCATTTCACTTATGAAATAACCATCTTGGATTAATAAGATAATATTTCTGAACTGATGTGTGGTCCTGCCACTTCATTTATTTCAGCTATATTCATAGTTTGAGGTCTCTCATACTTCCTTAATTTCATAATGTTCTACATAGATTGTGAAGTAACCAGAGTGATTATATTGAGAAAAATTAATAAAATTAATAGGCTTTGACTTAAGACTCATAAGGGGTCATTAAAATAATGCTTTAAAGTATGCATTCATTCATTTAACATTTATCAGACTACTGTATGAAATAGTTTCCAGTCCACTCAGGGTAAGATACAAACTAAATCCACTCAGTAAAATGCAAACTATACTCATCCAGAAAATACAGTCTCACACTGTGTACACTATATGGCCCTGCCAGCCTCTCAGGAGTATTTCATCTTTGCTCACTTAGTTCTAGCCACACTAGGATTCATTTTCTCAAACATGCCATGCTTGTTTTTGCCCTATTAAGGCTTTTACACTCGTTGTTTCCTCTGTCTGAAACAGTCTTCCCCAGATCTTAGCAAGGTTGGCCTCTTATCTTTCAGATCTCAGCTTAAATATCGACTCATTTCTTTACCGCTCAGTTTAAAATAGACCCTGCCCCCCACTGCTGTTTTGCTTTCTTAACAGCGTAAGTAGGAAACTGGATAATTTGGACGAAAGCTTGTTTTAGAAAGGATGACATCAAACTATTAGGTGGAACCAGTGGTGTGTTGGAGCTGGTGAACTGATGTGTGCGTCTCTCCAGCTCCACATTCAGTGATGGCATGTTGACAGCTTGAAACTGGCTACAATGGGACTATTTACAACATGGGAATTGGCGAAAGCTACAAACCCGGGCCTTTTTTCCAGAGAGGTGGTTGTTAAATATTGATCAACAGACCACAGAGTGGGACCATATAAAATTGCTGCTTTTATAGATTAAAAAATGCTTGAATATTGGCGATTTCTTATGGTTTAACTTAGTGGAGTTACTTATTTCGGTTTAAAGATAATTTCTTCGTGGGAGTCAATAAAATTACCTCAGTGCTTTACCTTGTGTGTTTTTCTAGATTGATTTAATATGTAAAGATTGTCTATTTATATGTTTGTATATTAATTGCTTAGCGATATACCGAATTTTTAACTAGTTCATTTCAAAGCAGATACATCTGCTTGAGACATCTTTAAGGGTGTTCTTGGCTCTGCACTTAAGTGCTAAGCCCATTGAAAGATGTTCTTTTTCTGGTGAAGAAACCAGAGCTGATTCAATCTGAGTTATAAATTGTTAGATAATTTTTTAAAATATGCTTTTCAGAATGATTTACATAGATACATGTGTGTTCCGTTTTTTCTTGGCTTTTTCTTTTTTTCCTTTGGCCATTATCATCCTTAAAGTGTTTACTTAGTATCTGATTATTTACTGGCTGCTCTGTGATTTCTTCTATGAATCAGTATCTCCAAATCAATGATGATTTGTCTTGTTTCTCAAATGTTAGTATCATTAGTTTTTCCCTATGGTCTTCCCTATCTATGGTCACCTGGGCATTCCAAGCCATTTTCCACCTTACTCCTCAGTTTTAAAAACAGACATGAAGTTACTTCTTTCTTAGAAGCACCATTTTCCTGTCTGAAGGAATTTATTGTTTAAAAACGGAATCTTGGGGCTTTCCTGGTGGCGCAGTGGTTGACAGTCCGCCTGCCGATGCAGGGGACACGGGTTCGTGCCCTGGTCTGGGAAGATCCCACATGCCGCAGAGCGGCTGGGCCCGTGAGCCATGGCCGCTGAGCCTGCGCGTCCGGAGCCTGTGCTCCGCAACGGGAGAGGCCACAACAGAGTGAGGCCCGCGTACCGCAAAAAAACAAAACAAAAAAAAGACAAAAAAAATACTGAACCTTGTTGGCTGAGGAGATTTCACTAACATTTCTTGAGCAACATTTGCATCATGTTAACTCTGAATATGTGAAGTTGAATTGGTAATATTGAATAAAATATGGCACACAGGTTTCTTTAACTCAGATTGTCCTGTGTCTTAGGCACAAGCACTAAAAAATAAGTTGTGTTTAATGCAGAACATCAGAATACACATATAAGCTAAAGAAAAAAAAGCACTTCCATAATCCTGAAATAACCACTAGTAGTTTTTGATGTGTCCTTCCAGATAAATCAGTGAATATTTTTCCACAAAAGCAAGAGCTTAGTACACATATTATTCTACATCTCACTTTACCAAATACTGTGATCATAAAAGCATTACTTTTTATTATTTCAGTTTGAAAGGATCTTACAAAGTGGAAATCTTGTTGATACATGGTAAAGCTGTAAGTAAAGTTGTGATTAAAAACAGTGGTGTTTATGGAGAGTAGAATGTGGAAAGTTACCTGGACAAGAATTACTTCAGCAGTAATTTTTTTCTTAAGAACACTCTTACTATTGTACAATAGCCTGATTGTATTATCCCTGCTAAGGAAAACAGTAAGTGATTCTGTGTACAGTAGAATTATTTTAATAATAGCCCTAGAGTAAATTGGGCTGTAGGTGAGTTCCTATATTTTGGTCTGCCCCAAGTCCTATTGATGCTTTAATATTAAAATAATTTTAAAAGAAAAATGTATTTTATTGAAGGACTCCATGTATCTAAATTGTTAGTTTTATTAGATAATGCTGCCTTTTTTATATGAAGAGTGTGGGAGTTCTTGGAAAAAGAAAATTTTAGTATAAGAATTCTTGTTTTAATATTTGAGTTGATTTTTGTTTCATGAATTTGAAAATCTTTGTGGAATTGTTACTGCTGTTTAGTATTCTTTGGAAATCAATCCCAGTCTTGTCAAGCAGATGTTTGGGTCTTAAAGTAGCAGTTTTTTAAGCTAATCAAGGGTACTGTAAGAGTTGTGTAATTTAACTGGCTTTTCCTTGACCACAGTGGTATCCATTACCTAGAGTAAACGATTTCTTGCTTTGTTTTTGTTCTTCTTGACCTTGTCCTGTTCTGTGTTGTATTATTGCTTGCTCACCAGGTCCTGCAGTCATTATCTCTTAAGTAAGTAGCTAAAGTAGCCATTTCTGTTACCCCATAGGGCTACTTCCTGGATGGTGCATATACTGCTGAAAACATTTCTCATGTGGTACAGGAGAATAAAAAGCAATGTAGTTGATGTGGCTTTTTTCTACTGAGAAATGATGCATTCGTTTGGCTAAAGTGGAGACTGGCAGTCAGCCCCTAAAAAATGTTTTTCACCCAGTGATCACATGTTTGTAAATGGATATGCAAGAGCTTCTGCTTGTTGGAAGGTGTAGCGAATCTTGATATAAATTCAAGAAAAGTGTTTAGAATTATTCCATACATCTTGCTCTTTAAAAAACTGGTATTTTTAAGAACAGTTTCATTTTACAGTGAATTTTTAAGCCTCCCATTTTTATATTTATTTTTTGAATAATGACTGTTTTTGTAAAAATGGTACATACACACTAAAGAAGCTTTGAAATAGTCACATCGTAAATGGCAGAACTAGTACTATTCAGAGTCTTGTGTGACATTCAGTCAGTGAGCTTCGGAACCACTGTAAAGTGGTAGAAAGAATGTGGACTTTAGAATTAGGTGCACCTTAGTTGATCCCTAATTTTGCTGTGTATCTGCTGTACAGCAGGATCTCAC
Source organism: Kogia breviceps (assembly GCF_026419965.1). Classification (NCBI taxonomy): domain Eukaryota; kingdom Metazoa; phylum Chordata; class Mammalia; order Artiodactyla; family Physeteridae; genus Kogia; species Kogia breviceps. Next base: position 108,760,976 of record NC_081313.1, read on the forward strand.
CCTTGGTGACTTTTATTTTCTTTTTAGATTAACTGAGGGTAATAGGTTTGTTATGAAGCACACATTAAGTACTTGGCCTGTAGAAGGTGTTAATAACAGTTTTTCCTTTTTGCTGAGCCATATTGTTTGAAAATATCTCTGCAAGTCATTTGGGGTAATTAGCTTAAAAGTTAATTGCAGTCAGGAAACTGGAAATATATGTAACCCAGGTGGACTCATATTGTAGTGTCCTTTTAATCTGCCTGTTTAAGGGGGAGAGTGGTTATTGCAGCTTTTTTAAAAAGTATTTTTACCTCAAGGAAAGCTTTAAAGTTAAAAGCTGAAGTAGAACTCAGGATGAGTTCATTACTGCTGGCCAGAATGGTTAGAAAGTAATTTCTCTGTTTAATGAGAAATAGAAGCATTTGTGTGTAACAGTTGCAGGCATAAAGATGTCTGTTTTATTTTATTATTATTTTTTTGTGGTACACGGGCCTCTCACTGTTGTGGTCTCTCCTGTTGCGGAGCACAGGCTCAGTGGCCATGGCTCACAGGCCTAGCCGCTCCACCGCATGTGGGATCTTCCCGGACCGGGGCGCGAACCCATGTCCCCTGCATCGGCAGGCAGATTCTCAACTACTGCGCCACCAGGGAAGCCCAAGATGTCTGTTTTAGAGGCTAACAGCTGACCAGCTGACCCTTTGCAAAAGAAAATATGACTAGAATAGGGAAAAAGTGTTCAACTTTAATAATAATCAATAGCAAGTTTCTCTTATCAGATTTAAGATTTAGGAAATGGTGCTCTTTCACCTGAGTACAGCGACATAGGTACTAAATATCAATATGTTGCTGGAGAGAGTATAACTCTGTAGAACCCTTTGTGAAAGCAGTTTGGCATATATCAAAGGGTAGTATTTCTGCTTGCAAGAGTATTCCCTAAGGAAGTAACCTCCCCCCCAACCCCCCACTTTTTTTTTTTTTTTTTTTTTTTGAGGGAGGATGTTATTTTCCTTTTTTTATAACAGCTTTATTGAGATAGTGTGTCTTGTAACAAGAAATATTTATTTGGTTTTAGTCCCTGTTTCTGGCACAGAGCTCCCAAAACCCTTGGGATTTTATCAGTGAGGAGAGCAGTAAAGGTGTCTTTTGTTATGTTAATGAATGACTTTGGAAAGCTTGTTTGGTTGGGGGCTGGTTGCCAGGAAACCAAAAGAGTGATTAGAGGGTTAGAACTTTCAGTCTCACCCCTCTGACCTGAAGAGGAAAGATGGGCTGGAGGTTGAGTCACCAACGCCATGATTTAATCAAACAATTCCCATGTAATGAAACCTCCACAAAAACCTAAAAAGATAGGGTTTGGGGAGCATATTGGTTGGTGAACATGTGGAGGTGCTGGGTGAGTGGAGTGCTCAGAGCATGGAAACCCTGTGTCCCTTTCCCCATTACTGCCCTGTGCATCACGAGACTGTTCTTGAATTACATCCTTTTATAAATAAACTAGTAGTCTAGTAAGTGAAATGTTTCTCAGAATTTTGTGAATCGATCTGGCAAATTAATCGAACCTGAGAAGAGCTTCGTGGGACCCTCAGAAGCACAGGTGACGACCTGGGCTTATGATTGACTTCTGAAAGGGGTAGGGGAGAAGTCTTGTAGGACCGAGCCCTTAACTTATGGGATGTGATGTTATCTCTAGGTACATATTGTCAGAATTGAGTTGAATTATAAGACCCCCAGTTGGTGTTGGAGAATTGCTTGGTGTTGGTGTGTTCTGCACATCACAGTTGGTGTCAGAATTGTAATTCATAAATCATAATTCACCTTTTTAAAGCATATAATCAGTTCTGTGCAAGCATCATCATTATTTAATTTTAGAATATTTTCATCATCCCCAAAAGAAATTAGCAGTCATTCCCCATTCCTCCTTTCCTCCCAGTGCCTGGCAACCACTAATAGTTTTCTGTCTTTCTGGTTTTGCCTCATTTGGACATTTTATATAAATGAGATCATACAATATGTGGCCTTTTGTGAGTGGCTTTTTTCACTTAGCATAATGTTTCCAGGTTCATCTCTGTTGTACCATTCATCAGGACTTTGTTTTCTGTTATGGCTGAATGTTATTCATTTGTCTGGATCTATACCACATTATGTTAATCCATTAATCAATTAATGGATATTTGGGTTGTTTCCACGTTTTGGCTATTATGAATAATGGCGCCATGAACATTTATATACAACTTAGTGTTGATGTATGTTTTAATTTAAGTATATACTTAGGAGTAGAATTGCTGGGTTACAACGTAACTTGATGTTTAACATTTTGAGGTATTGCTAAACTGTTTTTCAAAGTGATTGCACCATTTTACATTTCCACCAACAGTATCGGAAGTCCGTAGCCTTTTATAACTGGCTTCTTTCATTTAGTGTGTCAAGGTTCAGCCATGTTTTAACATGTGTAAGTAGTCCTTTTTGTAGCTGAATAGTATTCCTTTGTATGGATTGACAGTGTTTCTTTTATCGTGAAGAAAAGCTTTCTATCCAAAAATTTTCACTGAAGCATTATTTATATTGAAGAAAAATTGAAAATTACTTAATTTTTTAGTAAAGAGGAAGGGTTAAATTAAGTACATCTCATGTATTATCTGTTAGTAATTTATTTTGGAGAGTTTCAGGGGGAAGTGATTGTCAGAGTGCGAAAGTAGGTACAAGGTTGTACAGGTACAGCTGTTGTTCAGTGTATGTAGTTTTGGGAGATGGTGATTATCAAATTTTTAAAAATTTTCTATATTTTTCATACTTTTCACAAGCATATATTTCTTTTATTATCAGAGTAAAAGAAACATTAGAAAAAATGACCATAGCTATAGCTGTGTATGTTAACTGATGTAAATTTATTCAGCCAAGAAAATCAATGTCATTCACTGTTAGGAATGTTAACTATTTTATGTTGAGCCAATAATTATGTTATAAATAGCATTTCAGACTACTGTTACAAGAACTTTTAATGCTTCATGATTACATCAAATTCTTAATTCATAATTGTACTGTGGAATAACTAATTCTTGTGAATTTTACTTCTAAAATGGAGAGGGAAAGATAATTATAGGCACTGCATTAAAAATTATTTTCTTTTGGAGTATAGTTGATTCACATTGTGTTAGTTTCTGCTGTGCAGCAAAGTGAATCAGTTATACACATATCTGCTCTTTCTTAGATTTTTTTCCTATATTGGTCATTACAGGGTATTGAGAAGAGTTTCCTGTGCTATACAGTAGGTCTTTATTAGTTATCCATTTTATATATAGTGTGTATATGTCAACCCCAGTCTCCCAATTTATCCCCCACCATCCACTCCCCCCCCCCGCCACCGGTAATCATAAGTTTGTTTTCTACATCTGTGACTCGATTTGCATTTTGTAAATAAGTTCATTTGTACCATTTTTTAAGATTCCACATACAAGCACTATTATACGTTATTTGTCCTTCTCTGTCTGACTTTAGTTCACTCGTTATGACAATCTCTGGGTTCATCCATGTTGCTGCAAATGACATTTCATTCTTTTTTAAGGCTGAGTAATGTTCCATTGTGTGTATATACCACATCTTCTTTGTCTGTTCCTCTGTGAAAGGACATTTAGGTTGCTTTCGTTTCCTGGATATTGTAAATAGTGCTGCAGGGAACATTGAGGTGCGTGTGTCTTTTTGAATTATGGTTTTCTCTGGGTATATGCCCATTAGTGGGATTGCTGGATCATATGGTAATTCTATTTTTAGTTTTTTAAGGAACCTCCATACTGTTCTCCATAGTGGCTATATCAATTTACATTCCCACCAACAGTGCAAGAGGGTTCCCTTTTCTCCACACTCTCTCCAGCATTTGTTGTTTGTAGCTGATGATGCCCATTCTAACTGGTGTGAGGTGATATCTCATTGTAGTTTTGATTTGCATTTCTCTAATAGTGATATTGAGCAGCTTTTCATGTGCTTCTTGGCCATCTGTATGTCTTCTTTGGAGAAATATCTGTTTAGGTATTTTGCCCATTTTTGGATTGGGTTGTTTCTTTCTTTAATATTGAGGTGCATGAGCTGTTTATATATTTTGGATATTAATCCTTTGTCCATTGATTCCTTTGCAAATATTTTCTCCCATTCTGAGGGTTGTCTTTTCGTCTTGTTTATGGTTTCCTTTGCTGTGCAAAAGCTTTGAAGTTTCATTAGGTCCCATTTGTTTATTTTTGTTTTTATTTCCATTACTCTAGGAGGTGGATCAAAAAAGATCTTGCTGTGATTTATGTCAGAGTGTTCTTCCTATGTTTTCCTCCAAGAGTTTTATAGTGTCCTTCTTACATTTAGGTCTCTAATCCATTTTGAGTTTATTTTTATGTATGGTGTTAGGAAGTGTTCTAATTGAATTCTTTTACATGTAGCTGTCCAGTTTTCCCAGCACCACTTATTAAAGAGACTGTCTTTTCTGCATTGTATATCATTGCCTCCTTTGTCCTAGATTAGTTGACCATAGGTGTGTGTGTTTATCTCTGGGCTTTCTGTCTTGTTCCATTGAGCTATGTTTCTGTTTTTGTGCCAGTACCATATTCTCTTGATTACTGTAGCTTTGTAGTAGAGTCTGAAGTCAGGGAGTCTGATTCCTCCAGCTCTGATTTTTTTCCCTCAAGACTGCTTTGGCTATTCGGGGTCTTTTGTGCCTCCATATAAATTTTAAGATGATTTGTTCTAGTTCCGTAAAAAATGACATTGGTAGTTTGATAGGGATTGCATTGAATCTGTAGGTTGCTTTGAGTAGTATACTCATTTTCACAATATTGATTCTTCCAATCCAAGAACATGGTATATCTCTCCATCTGTTGGTATCATCTTTAATTTCTTTCATCAGTGTCTTATAGTTTTCTTCATACAGGTCTTTTGTTTCCCTAGATAGGTTTATTCCTTGGTATTTTATTCTTTTTGTTGCAGTGGTAAATGGGAGTGTTTCCATAATTTCTCTTTCAGATTTTTCATCATTAGTGTATAGGAAAGCAAGAGATTTCTGTGCATTAATTTTGTATCCTGCAACTTTACCAAATTTATTGATTAGCTCTAGTAGTTTTCTGATGGCATTTTTAGGGTTCTCTATGGTATCATGTCATCTGCAAACAGTGACAGTTTTACTTCTTTTCCAATTTGTATTCCTTTAATTTCTTTTTCTCCTCTGATTGCCATGGCTAGGACTTCCAAAACTGTGTTGAATAATAGTGGTGAGAGTGGACATCCTTGTCTTGTTCCTGATCTTAGAGAAAATGCTTTCAGTTTTTCACCATTGAGGATGATGTTTGCTGTGGGTTTGTTGTATATGGCCTTTATTTTGTTGAGGTAGGTTTCCTCTGTGCCCACTTTCTGGAGAGTTTTTATCATAAATGAGTTTTGAATTTTGTTAAAAGCTTTTTCTGCATCTATTGAGATGATCATATGGTTTTTCTTTTCCAATTTGTTTATGTGGTGTATCACATTGTTTGATTTGCATTTATAGAAGAATCCTTGCATCCCTTGGATAAATCCCACTTGATCATGGTGTATGATCCTTCTAATGTGTTGTTGGATTCTGTTTGCTAGTATTTTGTTGAGGATTTTTGCATCTATATTCAGCAGTGATATTGGTCTGTAATTTTCCTTTTCTGTAGTATTTTTCTCTGGTTTTGGTATCAGGGTGATGGTGGGCTCACAGAATGAGTTTTGGCATATTCCTTCCTCGGCAATTTTTTGGAAGAGTTTGAGAAGGATTGGTGTTAGCTCTTCTCTAAATGTTTGATAGAATTCACCTGTGAAGCCATCTGGTCCTTGACTTTTATTTGTTGGAGGATTTTTAATCACAGTTTCAATTTCATTACTTATGATGGGTCTGTTCATATTTTCTGTTTCTTCCTGGTTCAGTCTTGGAAGGTTGTACCTTTCTAAGAATTTGTCCATTTTTTCCAGGTTGTCCATTTTATTGGCATAGAGTTGCCTGTAGTAGTCTCTTAGGATGCTTTGTATTTCTGCCATGTCTGTTGTAACTTCTTTTTCATTTCTAATTTTATTGATTTGAGTCCTCTTCCTCTTTTTCTTGATGAATCTGGCTAATGGTTTATCACTTTTCTTTATCTTTTCAAAGAACCAGCTTTTAGTTTTATTCATCTTTGCTATTGTTTTCTTTGTTTCTATTTCATTTATTTCTGCTCTGATCTTTATGATTTCTTTCCTTCTGCTAACTTTGGGTTTTGTTTGTTCTTCTTTCTCTAGTTCCTTGAGGTGTAAGGTTAGATTGTTTATTTGAGATTTTTCTTGTTTCTTGAGGTAGGCTTGTATAGCTATAAACTTCCCTCTTAGAACTGCTTTTGCTGCATCCCATAGGTTTTGGATTTTCGTGTTTTCATTGTCATTTGTCTCTATTTATTTTTTGATTTCCTCTTTGATTTCTTCAGTGATCCATTGGTTATTTAGGTAACGTATTGTTTAGCCTCCATGTGCTTGTTTTTTTAACTTTTTTTCCCTGCAGTTTATTTCTAATTGCATAGTGTTGTGGTCAGAAAAGATGCTTGACATGATTTCAATTTTCTTAAATTTACTGAGGCTTGATTTGTGACCCAGGATATGATCTATCATGGAGAATGTTCCGTTTGCCTTTGAGTAGAAAGTGTAATGCGCTGTTTTTGGATGGAATGTCCTATAAATATCAACTAAATCTATCTGACCTCTTGTGTCATTTAAAGCTTTTGTTTCCTTATTTATTTTCATTTTGGAGGATCTGTCCATTGGTGTAAGTGAGGTGTTAAATTCCCCCACTATTATTGTGTTGCTGTCGATTTTCTCTTTTATAGCTGTTAGCAGTTGCCTTATGTATTGAGGCGCTCGTAAGTTGTTATATCTTTTTCTTGGATTGATCCCTTGATCATTATGTAGTGTCCTCCCTTGTCTCTTGTAACATTCTTTATTTTAAAGTCTGTTTTATCTGGTATGAGTATTGCTACTCCATCTTTCTTTTGACTTCCATTTGCACGGAATATCTTTTTCCATCCCGTCACTTTCAGTGTGTATGTGTCCCTAGGTGTGAAGTGAGTTTGTTGTAGATAACATATATATGGGTCTTGTTTTTGTATCCATTCAGTGAGCCTGTGTCTTTTGGTTGGAGCATTTAATCCTTTCACAGTTAAGGTAATTATCGATATGTATGTTCCTGTTACCGTTTTCTTAATTGTTATGGGTTTGTTTTTGTAGATCCTTTTCTTCTGTTGTGTTTCCCACTTAGAGAAGTTCCTTTAGCATTTGTTGTAGAGCTGGTTTGGTGGTGCTGAATTCTCTTAGCTTTTGCTTGTCTGTAAAGCTTTTGATTTCTCCATTGAATCTGAATGAGATCCTTGCTAGGTAGAGTAATCTTGGTTGTAGGTTCTTCCCTTTCATCACTTTAAAATATATCTTGCCACTCCCTTCTGGCTTGTAGAGTTTCTGCTGAAAAATCAGCTGTTAACCTTTGGGGAGTTCCCTTGTATGCTATTTGTCATTTTTCCCTTGTTGCTCTCAATAGTTTTTCTTTGTGTTCATTTCTGTCAATCTGATTACCTTGTGTCTCGGTGTATTTCTCCTTGGGTTTATCCTGCCTGGGACTCTTTGCGCTTCCTGGACTTGGGTGGCTATTTCCTTTTCCATGTTAGGGAAGTTTTTGACTACAATCTATTCATATATTTTCTCAGGTCCTTTCTCTGTCTCTTCTCTTTCTGGGACCCTTGTAATGCGAATGTTGTTGCATTTAACGTTGTCCCAGAGGTCTCTTAGGCTGTCTTCATTTCTTCTTTTTTCTTTATTCTGTTCTGTGGCAGTGAGTTCCACCATTCTGTCTTCCAGGTTACTTATCCATTCTTCTGTCTCAGTTATTCAGCTGTTGATTTCTTCTAATGTAGTTTTCATTTCAGTTACTGTTCATCTCTCTTTTTTTTTAATTTTATGTATTTACTTTTGGCTGTGTTGGGTCTTCGTTGCTGAGTGCTGGCTTTCTCTAGTTGTGGTGAGTGGGGGCTATTCTTCGTTGCAGTTCACGGGCTTCTCATCGTGGTGGCTTCTCTTTGTTGTGGAGTACGGCCTCTAGGCGCGCAGGCTTCAGTAGTTGTGTCATGAGGGCTCAGTCGTTGTGGCTCACGGGCTCTAGAGCACAGGCTCAGTAGTTGTGGCACACGGTCTTAGTTGCTCCGCAGCATGTGGGATCTTCCTGGACTAGGGCTTGAACCCGTGTCCCCTGCACTGGCACGCGGATTCTTAACTACTGTGCCACCAGGGAGTTCTCCGTCTCCGTTTGTTTGTTCTTTTATTCTTCTAGGTCTTTGTTAAACATTTCTTGCATCTCCTCGCTCTTTACCTCCATTCTTTTTCTGAGGTCCTGGATCATCTTCACTATCATTATTCTGAATTCTTTTTCTGGAAGGTTGCTTATCTCCACTTCATTTAGTTATTTTTCTGTTGTTTAATCTTGTTCCTTCATCTGGTACATAGTCCTCTGCTTTTTCATCTTGTCTATCTGTGAATGTGTTTTTTGTTCCACAGGTTGCAGAATTGTAGTTCTTCTTGTTTCTGTCTGTTCTCTGTTTTTAGTTTTTTAAGGAACCTCCATACTGTTCTCCATAGTGGCTATACTAATTTACATTCCCACCAACAGTGTAGGAGGGTTCCCTTTTCTCCATACCCTCTCTAGCACTTGTTGTTTGTAGATATTTTGATGAGGGCCATTCTGACCCGTGTGAGGTGGTACCTCATTGTAGTTTTGATTTGCATTTCTTTAATAATTAGTGATGTTAATTAAGCATCTTTTCATGTGCTTTTTGGACGTCTGTATGTCTTCTTTGGAGGAATGTCTATTTAGATCTTGTACCGTGTTTTTTTTTTTTTTTCTCAAAGCTTTCCCTGCATCCCATCCTTATCTTCTTCTTTTTAAAAAATCTCTTCTGGAGTATAATTGCTTGACAGTGTTGTGTTAGTTACTGTTGTACAGCAAAGTGAATCAGTATAAGTATAGATATATCCGCATATCTTCTGTCTCTTTTTAAAAGAAATTTATTTATTTATTTATTTTTGGTTGTGTTGGGTCTTTGTTGCCGTGCGCAAGCTTTCTCTAGTTTCGGCGAGCAGGGGCTAGTCTTCGCTGCTGTGTGCAGGCTTCTCATTGCAGTGGCTTCTCTTGTTGTGGAGCATGGGCTCTAGGTGCACGGGCTTCAGTGATTATGGCATGCGGGCTCGGAGGTGCAGCTCATGGCTTCTAGAGCACAGGCTCAGTAGTTGTGGCCCATGGGCTTAGTTGCTCTGTGTCATGTGGGATCTTCCTGGACCAGGGCTTGAACCCATGTTCCCTGCATTGGCAGGTGGATTCATAACCGCTGTGCCACCAGGGAAGTTGCCCCCTCCCTCTTGAGCCTTCCTCCCATCCTCCCTATCCCACCCCTCTAGTTGGTCAAAGAGCACTGAGCTGATCTCCCTGTGCTATGCAGCAACTTTCCACTAGCCATCCATTTTACATCTGGTAGTTATGTATGTGAATGCTACTCTCTCATTTCGTCCCAACTTCCCCTTCCCCCACTGTGTTCTCAAGTTTGTGGTCCACATCTGTGTCTTTATTCCTGCCTTCCCACTAGGTTCATCAGTACTCTTTTTTTAGATTCCATATATTTGTGTTAGCATGCGGTATTTGTTTTTCTCTTTCTGATTCTCTTCACTCTGTATGACAGTGTCTAGGTCCATCCACCTGCAAATAACTCAATTTTGTTCCTTTTTATAGTTGAGTAATATTCCGTTACATATATGTGCCACATCTTCTTTATGCATTTATCTGTGGACATTTCTGCATGTTTTTTGCTTGGGTTGTTTGTGTTTTTCATATTGAGTTGCATGAGCTTTTTGTATATTTTGGAGATTAATCCCTTATTGGTTACTTCATTTGCAAATATTTTCTCCGATTCTGTGGGTTCTTTTTGTTTTGCTTATGGTTTCCTTTGCTGTGTAAAAGCTTTTAAGTTTTATTAGGTCCCAGTTGTTTGTTTTTATTTTCGTTACGCTACGAGATGGATCAAAAAAGATCTTGCTGTGGTTTATGTCAGAGGGTGGTATTCTGTGTATGTTTTCCTCTTAAGAGGTTAATAGTATCTGGCCTTACATTTAGGTCTTTAATCCACTTCGAGTTTATTTTTGTGTACCGTATTAGGAAGTGTTGTAATTTCATTCTTTTATATGTAGCTGTCCAGTTTTCCCAGCACCACTTATTGAAGAGACTGCCTTGTCTCCATTGTATAGTCTTGCCTCCTTTGTCATCAATTAGGTGATCATAGGTGCTTGGGTTTATTTCTGGAGTTTCTGTCCTGTTTTAGTGATCTATATTTTTGTCTTTGTACTGGTACCATACTGTTTTGATTTCTGTAGCTTTTTGTAGTATAGTCAAGTCAGGGAGCCTGTTTGCTCCAGCGCCGTTTTTCTTTCTCAAGATTGCTTTGGCTATTTGGGGTCTTTTGTGTTTCCATACAAATTGTAAACATTTTTGTTCCAATTCTGTGAAGAAATGAGGCAGTGCATGTTTTGAACTTGAAATGCTGTATGTGTCAGAGTTCATTGCAAGAGATAAACACTACTTGCCAAAGACCTTGACCCTGTGGGTTCTGCTTATTCATGTTAAAGGAAAATGTTGCTATAGAACTTGTTAGTTCTCATTGTCAACCAGCTAGACTCAGTATGTTTTCTTGTCAGAAATGATCTTTCTTCTTTTTCAGGTTTTTCTTTTTTCTTTTTGTGGCTGTGTTGGGTCTTTGTTGCTGCGCTTGGGCTTTCTCTAGCTGTGGCGAGGGGGGCTACTCTTTTTTGTGGTGCGTGGGCTTCTTGTGGCTTCTCTTGTTGCAGAGCACAGGCTTTAGTAGTTTTGGTGTACGGGCTCAGTAGTTGTGGCACACGCGTGTAGTTGCTCTGAGGCATGTGGGATCTTCCCGGACCAGGGATCAAACCCATGTCCCCAGCATTAGTAGGCAGATTCTTAATCACCACATCACCAGGGAAGTGCCTTCTTTTTTAATTCTAAAATGACAACATCTGAATTGAACAACCACTGGACCAACTACTTTCACTTCTGAATTCAAAAATTAATTGGTTCATTAGGTAAGGAGTCTTGCCATGAGTTAGTTTCAGTATTTCATGCTTTGCTTACATGAGAGTCCTCCTCATCCTCCCAGTTATCCCTTTGGTGCACTGGAGATTTCTTGAAGCTAAGTACCTTACTAAGCTTTGAGATGAGTTAGAAGTATGACTTTCTTCTATAACATGTAAAAGCTATTGTGAAAGGGAAGGCAGAAAAAGGTAATGAATGATGCCCATCAGTTTTAGAAAAGAGTACAGGATGAAGTTGGAGATGTGGAAGTTGATTTCCTGAAACTGTCCAGACCTAAGTACCTCCTATAAAATTCAAACCTTACACTGGGTTGAAGACCCTTGAGTTAGGGGAACAGCATATCTTCTGCTTTAATTGGTATTGTGCATTTATCTTTCTAAGTAAATTAGCTCATTTACTTTTTTTTTTTTTTTTTTTTTTTTTTTTTTTTGCGGTACGTGGGCCTCTCACTGTTGTAGTCTCTCCCGTTGCGGAGCACAGGCTCCGGACGCGCAGGCTTAGTGGCCATGGCTCACGAGCCTAGCTGCACCTTGGCATGTGGGATCTTCCTAGACTGGGGCACAAACCCGTGTCCCCTGCATCAGCAGGCGAACTGTCAACCACTGCGCCACCAGGGATTCCCAGCTCATTTACTTTTAAATTTTGCCTTGAAAGCTTTGTTTGACAAATTTATAACTGACCTTTATGATGAAATAGAGTGGTTTTTACAATAGTCCATGAACCAATGAATGTAGTAATCAGAACCTCATAGAAGTGATTATTAAAACAGGAGAATTAGAAAAAAAAAAAAAAAAGGAAATGATCTTTACCTCACACTTGACACCAAGATAAATTTTTGGTTTTCCAGAGTTGAGTATTAAAAAAACCCACCTTAAACATATTAGAAGGAAATATGGATCAATATAAAGAGTCTTGGGTGTGGGGAAGGCCTTCATAAGCAGTTCAGCACACTTATTTTTTCATTAAAAAAGTCTCCAGGGCTTTCCTGGTGGCACAGTGGTTAAGAATCCGCCTGCCAATGCAGGGCACACGGGTTCAAGCCCTGGTCCGGGAAGATCCCACATGCCGCGGAGCACCTAAGCCCATGTGCCACAACTACTGAGCCTGTGCTCTAGAGCCTGTGAACCACAACTACTGAAGCCCACTCCCCTAGAGCCTGTGCTCTGCCACAAGAGAAGCCAGCACAATGGGAAGCCCGCGCACCACAACAAACAGTAGTCCCTGCTCACCGCAACTAGAGAAAGCCCCCGCACAGCAATGAAGACCCAACACAGCCACAATTAAATAAATTAATTAAAAAAATTTTTTAAGTCTCCAAATTATTGTTATATGCCCATAAGTGTTTTTAAAAAATTTGAAGTATTATCTTTTTCAGTAATCCAATTTCGAAATGCATGTAAGATCAAGATTGTCATTTACATCTAAATTATCTTGCAGTTTCTTTTTTTAAACAGAATTTAACATTTTTAAAAATTATTTTTTTATGTGTCTGTGTATCTATCTATCTATCTATCTATCTATGCCGGGTCTTAATTGTGGCACGCAGGATCTTCGATGCTGTATGTGGGATCTTTAGTTGCAGCATGTTTTAGTTGTGGCACGCAAACCCTTAGTTGGGACATGTGGGATCTAGTTCCCTGACCAGGGATTGAACCTGTGTGCCCTGCATTGGGAGTGCAGAGTCTTAGCCACTGGACCACCAGGGAAGTCACAATCTGCAGTTTCATATATCATCTTTTCCCTTCTGCTCTTAAGCACAAAGAACCTTACAAAGTGCTCTTGTAATAAACATGACCTAGTACCCATGAACCTTCCTAATGATTCCTTTGCTAAGTTTAGGGGTCATTTGGCTTTTGGTCGCAGGCATGGTTGGTTGTACTTGTGCAGAAATGGGTAGAATTAAATGTGTTAGGAAATCAGTCTGCCATGTTCTCTTGGAACAAACTATTGACTACCAAGCTTCTTTAAAATGGAGATGTTCATACTGAATAATAATAATATATATACTTAAAAATTTGAATGTTGAATAGTTGAACACATAGAGATTTTTATAGTACAAGTTGCACACTTTCAGATTTTTTTTAAGTATTTATTTTGGGGGCTGTATTGGGTCACAGTTGTGGCATGCAGGATCTTTTGTTGTGGTGTGTGGGCTCTTTGTTGTGGCACACGGGCTTCTCTGTAGTTGTGCTGTGGGCTCCAGAGCATGTGGGCTCTGTAGTTGCGGCACGTGGGCTCCAGAGTACATGGGCTCTGTAGTTGCGGCATGCGGGCTTAGTTACCCCGTGGTACATAGAATCCCAGTTCCCCGACCAGGGATTGAACCCACGTCTCCCGCATTGGGAGGTGGATTCTTAACCACTGGACCACCAGGGAAGTCCCCAGACTTGTCAGGTTTTAATAATCTAAAAATGAATAAGAACCTATTTTCCTTTTGTTCTTATTTTTCTTTAAAGTATTCCCACCTGTGCATCCCCAATGAACAATTTGTCAGTGACTGTTTTACTTTGGGGCCCTAGTGTGCCAGGGCCCAATTGAAATGCAGACTGATTTCTTTGCAAGAGAATGACACAATTTACCACATCTTAATTCCTTATGATGGCAGTTGGGACAAATGAAACATGTACTTTCTCAAGATAAGTTGAAATTTCAGCCCCTTCTGTATTTATCAGAAATAATACCATACTGAGTCATTCTTTCATGACTGAAAAAGCACAGCTGCTAGGAGAAATTGTATGTTAATGACATTGTCAGTGTAGGAGGACCACTACATATAAGGAAGCAGAGACTCAGTTAAGTACCTGCTATTTGGGATAATATTCTGAAGGACCAGGAAACATTATCCTTGGTCAAATAGGCTAAATTAAATTGAGACACTCCTGGGTTCACAGGGTGTATCAAATCTGGATCAAACTAAAATGTAACAATCTCATTTGACACAATATAGAAAATAAATACAAAATAGAAAGGACAAGTTACTGATCAGTTTGGGAACTATGGCTTATGTTGCCTTGAAGGGAGATGTATTGTACTCTTTAGTTATCATGTATATTTTTCTTTTGTGGGATTAAGTAAAGGCATTGAGTTATTCAATAAATACTTAACTGCTCTCGCTATGTGCAAGGCGCTCAGGTATTAGGCGTTTGGCTGCAAACGAAAACAAAAATCTGTCTCTTCATAAAACCCTGTGTTCTTACTGGTGAAGAAAAGTAATAAGTGTGTAATATATATATAGAATGCCAAAAAAATTTAAAGCACTGTGAGGAAAAATAAAGCATGGGAGCAAGATGGGGACTGCCAGGCTAGGGAACAGGGCATTGTAGTTTTAAATAGGATGGCAAAGAAAGGACTCAATGAAAAGACAATAAAAAGCCATTACAGCATCATTTGTGATAAAGATAAATACTGGCAGCAACCTAGATATCCATCTCTATGAGATTGGTTGACTATATTATGCATCTATATAGTGAAATGCTGTACAACAAATAAGTCCTACATATACAGAATGATCTCCAAAGATTAGTGAAGTGATAGAAACAAGGTGCAGAATGATACACAGAATATGTTACCATTGATGTCTATCACATACATGATATATTTTCCTAAATGCATGGAATCTCAGTGGAAAGATAACATTTAAAAAAACTGTTAATAATGGTTGTCTTCGGAGTGAAGGTGATTTGTGGACAGGGAGTGAGGATGAAACACTTTATATCCCATTTTACTATGTGTTACGACGTAGTCAAAATAAGTAAGTAAGGTGTAAAATAAGAACATGCAAAAGTGTCCAGTTAGAACATGGGAAGCACATACATTTATAAAACCTAGTGGCCTAGATAGCTGTCTAGCCTATCTAGACAGTGAATAGTGAATAGGTAGTAGTAGTGAATAAATGGGATAGTTAATAGAAACATGGACTCCTTCTGATGAGCTGGAGACCTTGTTGACAGTGACTGTTTCAGAGCAAGGCCAAAATCCTGTTTTGTTTGGGTAGTTGTGATCATGACTGTAACATTTAGATTTGTTTGACTTTTTTCACTCTTCTAATCAAATGGAAGCTGTATTTATTTTGTAGGGCTTCTACAATGAAGTGTCACAGAAACTTGCCTCATAGTTCTGGAGGCTAGAAGTCCAAAATCAGGGTGTCAGAAGGGCCATGTTCCTCCTGAAACCTGTAGCAGAATCCTTCCTTGCCTCTCCCTAGCTTCTGGTGGTTTGCTGGCAATCCTCGGCATTCCTAGGTTTGCAGGTGCATAATCCAATCTCTGATTTGTCATCATGTGGTTTTCTCCATTTGTCTCTCTGTCTTCTTCACAATGCCAGCTTCTTATAACGACACTGATCATATTGGATTTAGGGACCCACCCTACTCCAATATGACCTCATTTTAACTAATATCTGCAACAACCCTATTTCCAAATAAGGTCACATTCAGATGTCCTGGGGGGGTTAGGACTTCAACATATCTTTTTTGGGGGGGTGGGAGAGAGAGAATGGGACACAGTTCAACCCATAACAGGCTTTCCAGTTTAAGTTGCTTCCCTATTACAGCCTTTCATATATGTAGAAGTGTTTTGCAAAGTTGTGTAGAAAGTTACAAGTTTAGTTTATTTTTAAAAACTCTTACTATAAAAGTTCTTCTTATGGGGAGAAAAAACCATCCCATCTCCCTGAATAAAATCATACTGAAGAATGCAACGTATTTATTAAAGCTGATGTTTTAATGAAAATAATTTTTTTCTCTCTATTGTAAAATGAGTATGGGCATTGTAAGTAGTAATGAGTTAAACATGACAGTGAGTTACTAATTTAGATATTTTATGTGCTTTTTAAGAAATAAGAATACCTTATATCCTCTTTTTGCATTTTTATTCTCACTCCTGAGAAAAATAGCTTCCTTTCCAGATCAGTTTAACCTCAAGGTATAGCAGAGAGGACACAAGTCTTTATTTTTCACCCCATTCTTCTCAGTAGTTTTTCTTCTTGTACTCATAGCCATTACAATTCCGTGAAACATTAGGAAACTTTAAAACTTTAAAATTCTCCCTTGCCTTTCCCTTTTCCTCATGTTTAAATCAGAAACCAAATATTTGTTAGTCTTCAAAGTCATTTTAAAAGTTATTATATCCTAAACTTTTTCGTTGCAGCGTGCGGGCTTCTCTTTAGTTGTGGCATGTGGGTTTTCTCTTCTCTAGTTGTGGTGCACGGGTTTTCTCTTCTCTAGTTGTGGTGCACAGGCTCCAGGGCACGTGGGCTTCTTAGTTGAGGCACGTGGGCTCTGTAGTTGAGGTGCGCGAGCTCAGTAGTTGTGGCATGCGGGCTTAGTTGCCCCGTGGCATGTGGGATCTTAGTTCCCTGACCAGGGATTGAACCCGCATCCCCTGCGTTGTAAGGTGGATTCTTTACCACTGGACCATCAGGGAAGTCCCTGTGTATGTTTTTTTTTTTTTTTTTTTTTTTTTGCGGTACGCGGGCCTCTCACTGTTGTGGCCTCTCCCGTTGCGGAGCACAGGCTCCGGACGCGCAGGCTCACCGGCCATGGCTCACCGACCCAGCCGCTCCGCGGCATGTGGGATCTTCCCAGACCAGGGCACGAACCCGCGTCCCCTGCATCGGCAGGCGGACTCTCAACAGCTGCGCCACCAGGGAAGCCCTGTGTATGTATTTTTAAATGTCCTCTGACTTGCTGAGAAAATTACTCTCATAATGTTATATCATATTTTAAACCCCATTCCCCTTCTGATGTCCACACTTCTGATGGCTTACTCTGTGCCAGACCATGTTTCCAGCATTTTACATGTATTAATCTAATTTAAACCTCAAAATAGCCTTATGAATTATACCCACTTTACAGTTTAGGAAAGTGAAGCATGGTGAATAAGTTGCCTAAAGTCAACACATCTAACAAGTGGCAGAGCCAGTATTCAAACTTTGACAGTTTGATTCCAGGGCCTATTTTCTTTCTTGCTTGCTTGCTTCTTTGCTTGCTTCCTTCACTTAACCTAAGTGAATGGTCAGATACATTTGTTTACAGTGTACTTATAGAGGAAATAAATGGCAGTGATTTATTGCAGTGCTAATAGGCATTATACTGGTTAGTTATGAGATTTGGGGCAAATTTCTTTACCTTTCTGAGTCTGTAAAATGAGGACATTGAACTAGATTTCTTACAGATCTTTATCCCTGTTAGATGTGTATTTCTTTGGGAAGAAAAAGGAATTGGCATTTGACATTAAATGAGCAAGGAAATGGGACACATATTTAGCACATTTTTCTTTCAAAATCAGTAATTTTATAGGGTCAAGGAATGATGATGTAAGCCACTATCCATTGGGGAAAAGTGGAAAGTAAACAGAAATGTTACTGTAAGACTTAGCACTTTAGCTTCTTGTAGTTTGATCAGCTTAAACTGCAGACTTTCAAATTGCAGTGGATTTGGGCATTTAAGAATAGATTTTATTTTTAAGTTCATAAGGTGATCTGAGGATTGGAAGAAATCATAAACTTGAACTAAAGCAACTGTCTGTGGGACTTTTTTTTTTAAGCATTTAAAACTTTATTTTATTTTATTGTCTTTGGGACTTTTGAACCACCGTCTTAATATCCCAGCCTCTGATGATAGGTATCCCAAGGCAGAACATTCCACCTTCAGGCAGCAGTGCCTCAGATAGAACATATAGCCCCTACTCATTCACTCTAGTTCTGCCATTTGGGATGATGCAGAACTAACAGGATTTTTCTCTGTGACAGCCGTTAAAGATATTGAAACTTAGCACTGTTAACTCATTTCTTTGAAGATTCAGCCTTTTTTCCATAGCAGTACAGTGGAACTGAGACTGGTTAACTTTGAGAATAGAAATTTCTGGGTGGAGATGGGAGTACGCAGTTTTGATGCTGTCTGAAATTTAATGGTTAAGTTCAGCTCAGGAAGTAATGCAGTTTGCTCTGTCTCTTCAATATAAATAACGGGTGGATGGGGTTAGAGGTGGCATTTAATATGTTACAAAAGCACCAAGCCATGCCAGCATTTAACGAGTAAATTGAATCTGATTTTATGACTTCATTAATTCTAAGCAGAATCTGAAGTACATTTTAGTGGTGATACCCAGATGAATGCCAAAATATCAAATGATACGTTAAAATGTCTTTTGGGTTGACAGTGAAATGGCTTGATAGTTTTTAATCTAATTGCTACCAATGTGATGAAAGACTGACGTGCTTTGTGGACTACAATTGAATGAATAACGTTGAAATTTACCACTTTTCCTTTTTGTCCATGCCATATTATACTAGGTTAGTTAGAGTGCTATTTTTGACACATGTTTTCTTTGTGATCAGTAATTATGTTTTTGATCTTTAGCATTGAGATATTATACTTTAAAAAAAAAATTTAGTGAAGTATAGTTGACTTATAATGTGTTAATTTCTGCTGTACAGCAGTGATTAAGTTACACACATATATCTATTCTTTTTCATATTCTTTTCCATTATGGTTTATCACAGGATATTGACTACAGTTCCCTGTGCTGTGTACAGTAGGACCTTGTTGTTTATCCATCCTATGTATAGTAGTTTGCATCTGCTAATCCCAAACTCCCAGTATTTCCCTCCCTCACCTTCCCTCCCCCTTGGCAACCACAAGTCTGTTCTCTGTATCTGCAAGTCTCTTTCTTTTTTGTAGATATGTTCATTTGTGTCGTATTTTAGATTCCACATATAAATCATATCATGGTATTTGTCTTTCTCGTTCTGACTTACTTTGTTTAGTATGGTAATCTCTGGTCCATCCATGTTGCTGCAAATGGCATTATTTCACTCTTTTTTATGGCTAATATCCCATTATATATATACATACACATACACCACATCTTCTTTATCCATTCATCTGTTGATGGACATTTAGGTTGTTTCCATGTCTTGACTATTGTAAATAGTGCTGCTATGAACATAGTGGTGCATGTATCTTTTTGCATTACAGTTTTGTCTGGGTATATGCCCAGGAGTGGGATTGCTGGATCATGTGGCAACTCTATTTTTAGTTTTTTGAGGCACCTTCATACTCTTTTCCATAGTGGCTGCACCAATTTATATTCCCACCAACAGTGTAGGAGGCTTCCCTTTTCTCCAAACGCTTTCCAGCATTTGTTATTTGTAGACTGTTTAATGATGGCCATTCTGACCTGTGTGAGGTGGTACCTCATTGTAGTTTTGATTTGCATTTCTCTAATAATTAGTGATGTTGAGCATCTTTTCATGTGCTTTTTGCCCATCTATATGTCTTCTTTGGAGAAATGTCTATTTAGGTCTTCTACCCATTTTTCAGTTGGGTTGTTTTTTTGTTATTGAGTTGTATGAGCTGTTGGTATATTTTGGAAATTAAGCCCTTATTACATCATTTGCAAATAGTTTCTGCCAGTCTGCAGGTTGTCTTTTTGTTTTGTTTATGGTTTCCTTTGCTGTGTAAAAGCTTATAAGCATGATTAGATCCCATTTGTTTATTTTTGCTTTTATTTCTATTGCCTTGGGAGCCTGACCTAAGAAAACCTTGGTATGATTTATGTCAGAATGTTTTGCCTATGTTCTCTTCTAGGAGTTTTTGGTGTCTTTCTTATCTTATATTTAAGTCTTTAAGCCATTTTGAGTTTATTTTTGTTTACAGTGTGAGGATGTGTTCTAACTTAATTGATTTATATGCATGAGATATACTTTGAAAGAGTTATTTTCTGAAGAGAGAAAGATTGTGCCCATAATCTTTTCTTTTTTTAAAAAATCTTTTTTAAAGAATTTAAATTTTAGGGCTTCCCTGGTGGCGCAGTGGTTGAGAATCCGCCTGCCGATGCAGGGGACACGGGTTCGTGCCCCGGTCCGGGAAGATCCCACATGCCGCAGAGTGGCTGGGCCCGTGAGCCATGGCCGCTGAGCCTGTGCGTCCGGAGCCTGCGCTCCGCAATGGGAGAGGCCACAACAGTGAGAGGCCCGCGTACCACAAAAAAAAAAAAAAAAAAAGAATTTAAATTTTATACTGGGGAATAGCTGATTAACAATGTTATGTTAGTTTTAGGTGTACATGTGGCCATGATTTTCAAAATTTAACGCATTAAAGGGGTTCTGCTTTTCATATTAATCAGTCTTGCTGCCAGTTATTAATATGCAGTGAATTATTTTGTTTTACTTAAAATTAACTGCACATATTGAAAGTGTGTAGGTTGACAAATTGTGACATATATATGCCTATGATACTATCACCACATTTAATGTAATGAAAATATCTGTCACCCCCAGAAGTTGCTTTTCAGCCATTTATAAGCTCTTCCTCTTCTCTTGGCCACTTACCCCTGTTCCCAGGCAATCAACTGAACTGCGTTCTATCACTCAGGATTCTAGAATTTAAGTAAATGGATTCTACGGTGTATACTCTTGATATGGCTTCTCAGCATAATGATTTTGAGATTCATCCATGTTAATGAGTGTATAATATTGTTATTATTTTTTAAAAATGAGTATTTATTTTTGCTGCCCTGGGTCTTGGTTGTGGCATGCGGGCTTATAGTTGCAGCATGTGGACTTCTTAGTTGCGGCTTGCATGCAAGATCTAGTTCCACGATCAGGGATTGAACCTGCCCCACTGCATTGGGAGCGTGGAGTCTTACCCACTGGACCACCAAAGAAGTCCCAGTATTATTTTTCGTTGCAAGTAGTGATGCATTGAATGGCTTTACCACATTTTGTGTATCCACTCATCTGTTGGTGGACAGTTGAGTTGTTTTTAGTTTTTGGCTCTTACAAATAAAGCTGCTTTTGTGGACATAAACTTTCATTTTTCTTAGGTAAACACCTAGGAATGGAATGGCTGGGTTGTAGGGTAAGTGAACAAGTGTTCTATAGAAAAAGAATTGATTTTTGAGTATTGATTTTTGTATCTTGCAACCTTCCTAAACTCACTCATTGGTTTTGATCATCTTTCAGTTTTCTTAATTACATTTTCGGATTAAGCATAACGTCCTAATTCATTGTCAGCTTAGATGTGAAGAAATGTGTAAGCTTACAAAATGTAATGCATCACTTTGATAAGTGGCATCCCCGGTGTTTTCTTTTTATGAAATACTAGTATTCCTTCTAATATGGCACTTTGAAATTTCAGACTGTCATTATTTAAATAGTTGAATTTATAGACAGTTTCAGGAAAGTAATTCTGAGGGAGGAATTGCTGTTTGTTTTTATGGGATTCTAAGAATCAGTTCACGTTATATATTTAGAGAATCAACCACTTTGGTGATGTTTTTGGGAGGATGAGGGAGAGTGTATGATAAGGACTTAGAGGTTTCAGCACAAACTGCATGGCCCAGTCCAATTTACTGAAATGAGGAAGACTGAGAAAGCAATGGATTTGGGATCATCAGTTCAGCCTTGACATGTTGGGTTTTAGGCCTGTTGTTTGTTGGCTTTGTTAAGAGCTTATATGTTTATTCGAAGGACTGTAAATGAAGAAATATATCTTAGGTTAAAAATAGGCCTAAGATCTCACCACTAGTTATTTGCAGAATGAGATCTCAAACCTAGGGCCCTCTGACTCCAAAGCCAGTGTGGTTATTCCTATGGTATATTATATCCATAAGAAGAAAAACAGGCTTGGCTTTGACAGTAATAAATGTTTCCCATGAGCTATTATAAATATATAGCAGAGTTTGCAAGCTTAGATGCAATCTTCTAATTTATAACTGTAGGCAGCTCTCCTTTAACATGCTGTGCAGACCAGTCCTGTGTGCTGCCACCAAACATAAATGTGTGTTGGATTTTGCTCGGTGCGTAGGAGTTGCACCTGGTATACTGTGGACACTACAATAAATTTACATGCTGAGAAAAGGGTAGTAACTGTGTAATAAGCACACTACAACCTTTGAAATGCAGGTTGCTTAGTTTGAACATGGGGCTTGGTGAATCTGGTGTTTAGGTTCAGTTTTCATGTGTATCAGTTAATTATAGGTGGGTGGGGGGAGGAAGGAATTGCTCCCTGCAGCATTTTGCCTCCTAATTGCCTGCTTTCATTTGCAGATAGGGCCAGTTGTGAGTGTGTGGATTTTTGAGTAAAACCTCGAACCCAAATGAGAAGAAACCTTCAAGGAACAACTTATACTGACAGTGAGTCTGCAGTCATCTGTATGCATATTATGGAATGTTCTCAACCCAGAGATAGCGCTATTGACAAGGAGTGAGTGGTGAGTCTTACAATCCCCACTGGTAATTATAAATCCTTCCCTTAAAGAGAAGACAACAACTTCTGCATGCTTAGCATTTACCGACTGTTGAATAGTAAGTTAATTTTTGTGTTAACAGAAGATGACTCCAGCACAGTTTAAGAGAATTCTTTATCCCTAAAAGTGTGTTTAATGTGTGATTGCAGTTTGACTTTCTTCAGACACATCCCTTCCTTTGCCTATGTGTTTCTATCTTTTTTTTTTTTCCCCCAGTCCAAATAATACCATCCTCCAAGGCCTGTCTTCCTTGATACATTCAGCCATCACTAAAGTGATGGTCATGATAGTTACTAGCTTCCATTCTAATCTTGGTTATGGTAGGTCTCATTGCCATTGGAAGTGATTGTTTTAGGAATGGGCATGAGATCCAGTTTCGGCCAATGGGAAATAAAAGGAAAGTCTGCAAGAGGCTCTTGGGAAAAGTTTTCTGGCTTTTGGGAAAGAAGCAAAGAGATGGTCCTTCCCGTAGAGCTTGTTTTATCTGGGTGTGACGTCTGGAACTGCTGTAGCTATTTTGCCTGAAGGTGATTCCCTTACTTAAAGGTGGGCAGAGGGAAGAGAATTCCAGAGAATTAGAGCTGGAGCCACGGCCACTGTTCCCAGAACCACCTGCACTGTAGATTCCTTATTATGTGAGATAATAATATTTTCTTATTGTTTAGGCAGTTTTGCCTTTAGATTTTCTGTTACTTGTTGTGGAAATCATCCCAGTTCACTTGATCCTCCTCTTTCTGATTACCCACTGGCATTTGTACTTCATTATGTTCTGAGCTGTCCAGTAATGTTTGTGTATATTGCCTTTGTAGCACATTATAAACTTTGTGATGTCAAGGGCTATGTGTATATCCCTGCTGTGTCTACTAGTTCTATCTTCTTAAAAAGCCATCATTGCACATTTACTGAATTAAATTATTTGAACAGTAGAGTTTTTGAAAAATCAATTCATAGAGTTGAAAAATATAGAGATTCTTTTAATGCACATTCCTTTCTTTGACCACACTGCTTTCCTCTAGGATTATGAATGAAGTTTGGCTTTTGATTTAAGATGACTTGTGTGTAACACATTTTCAGTTGGTTAGTTCTACGATTTGCTATTTGTTTTTATTCAACGTTACCATGAAAATCAGCTTCTCTCCTGTATATTTGAGTATTGACTTTTAATCTCACAGATTTTGTTGTCTTCTCTGTTATAAAAATGGAATCATTTACCTTCTATTTTTTGTGCTAGTTATAGGAATGAGGGACATGGATAGTAGGAACATAATAATTGAGAAATAATTTGTATTTGGCTTTGGAATGCACACTGACAAAAAGACTCCCTAAAGTGTGCATCTCTGTTTTGTTCTTAGGACCTAGTTTTGTGTACGAGGCTAGGGGAGAGAGGTTTGGTGACGAATCTAATGTCTTTGAGGAGTCTTGAGTCGCAGGATGGATTATTTAGTTGATTCTATTTTAAAGCTCTATAACACCACTCTTCCCCACCCCCTCAACTCAAGCATCCATGTACTTGTCCATCTTTTCTTTAGATTCTGCTATTATAATCTTGAAAATGTGGGATAAGAACCTTGTTTTCTTCCTGAAAATTTCTAATGTCGCTTTCAGTTTTGTCAAGGAATATCATAAACCTTTATTGTCATCTGGTAATACATTCTGAAACCTTCAAAATGATTTACATTCAGGGAAGAATTTACTTTTTTATTTTTTCGTGTTGGGTTGTGATTAAATGGGGGGAATAACTTTTTAAGAAGATAGGGAAAGTTGTATGATGTGCTTGATCCATTAGTTTTAATTCAATGCGTTTTTTTTTTTTTTTTTTTTTGCGGCGCGCGGGCGTCTCACTGTCGTGGCCTCTCCCGTTGCGGAGCGCAGGCTCCGGACGCGCAGGCTCAGCGGCCGTGGCTCACGGGCCCAGCTGCTCCGCGGCATGTGGGATCTTCCCGGACCGGGGCACGAACCCGCGTCCCCTGAATCGGCAGGCGGACTCTCAACCACTGCGCCACCTGGGAAGCCCCAATGCGTTATTTAGTAATATAAGAAGTTCAAATCACCAAGGTCAGCTTTAATGTATTTTATGTCATATATATTAGGAAGAATTTGTAGGACTGAAGCATGTGTCTTAACCTAAGGCAGCCATGGCAGACGTATGATCTAAGCCAAATCAATCAGAATGATCTTAGGACATTTACTAAAAATTCCAGGATAAAGGTACTTTTTTTTTCTGCTTAATTTCAATCTGGCAGCCATCTTCCGACCATGAAAGGAAAGTCAGTTGAGTAAGAAGCCAACAGGGAAGGAGTAGAGCAGAGCAAAAACACACCCTGATCACCTCTTGAGATGCTGGATCACATCTTCCCTGAAGATAGTATACCTGGACTTTTCAGTTACCTGAGCCCGTAAATTCCAAAACATCATAACTGGTACATGCTTATCTAATGATAACTGAAGGGACTTGCTAAGACTAGAATTGCGAATTAGGCAAGTATGTCTCTGATACAGGGGTGCAAGGTGGCAGATAATGCAGTCCTTTCATTGATTTATTTAAGGTTCAGGTATTAAGTGCAAGAGTTAAGGTGGTAAACAAATACGTAGTCTGTGCCATTACTAACGGAGCTTAATGTTGACTGGAAGAGGCTAACAGTACGTGAACAACCCTCCTAATGAATAGTTTCGTATTAACTGAGGTTTGGTTCTAGAAGAAAAGGAGTATCTGTCATCTATACTGATTTGACTCTTTGGTGGAGATGCCTACTGAACCCTTGGCACCCTGGAACTATAAAACAAATAGTTGTGTGGAACCTGGCTTCTGGCTGACTTAAAAAAAGTAATATGTTATTATTGTTTTTTCCATAAGAAGCCATTAGAAAGGTACAGGACCACAATCCCTTGTTCCAAATCTTGGGGCCAGATATATTTTGGAATTTCACCCTTCTCTGGATTTTAGAAAGGTTTACATGGTATATGTACGCTTAATGTAATACCTCTTTTTACTTAGGGAAGGGATGAGAGGCTTTCTATTATTAATAATGCACATAATAATGCCTTATATTAGTTCAATTACTAAATGGCAGGCTTTGTATACTTTTCAGCATCATCTTAACTGTTTAATAAATTATATTCATTTTTACACTTGAGAAAATTAAAGACATTAGGTGACTTTATCAAGGTTTATACAGCTAGGAAGTAGTAGAATTGAGATTTCAGCCCATATCTGTTTGAATCTGAGGTCAGTGCCCTTAACCACTGCTCTGCTGCCTCTGCATTGTGCTCTTACAGGATAAACTCCTGTTTATTGCTAACATTAAGAAGGTTATTGGGCTTCCCTGGTGGCGCAGTGGTTGAGAGTCCGCCTGCCGATGCAGGGGACGTGGGTTCGTGCCCCGGTCCGGGAAGATCCCACATGCCGCGGAGCGGCTGGGCCTGTGAGCCATGGCCGCTGAGCCTGCGCGTCCGGAGCCTGTGCTCCGCAACGGGAGAGGCCACAACAGTGACAGGCCCGCGTACCACAAAAAAAAAAAAAAGAAGGTTATTACTTTGTTAAGTTTAATCAGTTAACTTAATTAAATTCACTTAGTATTTCTTATAGTCTTGCATTTGATTGACTTAGCTTTTCTGGGAATGCAATCCTTATTTGTAACTAAACGTAATTTTGCTTTATCCTTTCCAGATTTTATACCTTGTATTGGTTCACTTACCAGCTGCATTGGCTAGAGCTTGTAGAACATTGTGATTACAATGAGCGTCTTGACTTGTTCGTTAATTTAATGCCTCTAATGTTTCACAAGATGCTTAAATAATTGGAGTGGGTATAATGTTTTACCACGGAGCATGAAGCCAGCCTTTCGGTTTTCCTTAAAATCAAATGTAAAAGAAATCAGGACTTTCCTGGTGGCGCACTGGTTAAGAATCTGCCTGCCAGTACACGGGACACAGGTTCGATCCCTAGTCTGGGAAGATCTGACATGTTGCAGAGCAACTAAGACCATGTGCCACAACTACTGAGCCTGCACTCTAGAGCCCGTGAGCCACAACTACTGAATCATCATGACACAACTACTGAAGCCCACATGCTCTAGGACCCGTGTGCTGCAATTACTGAGTCTGTGTGCGGCAACTACTGAAGCCTGTGCAGGTAGAGCAAGCCACCACAATGAGAAGCCCACGCACCACAACGAAGAGTAGCCCCCACATGCCACAACTAGCGGAAGCCCGCAAGCAGCAACGAAGACCCAACACAACTAAAAAAAAAAAAAGGCAAGCTCACTAAAAAAAAAAATAGAGATCAATTTACTTGTTTTATTAAGAATTTTTAAAAGTTCTATTTTAACGTGAGGACCAGATTTTTTTTTTTTTTTTTTGTGGTACACAGGCCTCTCACTGCTGTGGCCTCTCCCTTTGCGGAGCACAGACTCCGGACGCGCAGGCTCAGCAGCCATGGCTCACAGGCCCAGCCGCTCTGCGGCATGTGGGATCCTCCTAGACCAGGGCACGAACCCATGTACCCTGCATAAGCAGGCGGACTCTCAACCACTGTGCCACCAGGGAAGCCCCTGAGGACCAGATTTTAAAGTGTTAATTGTTGCCATGTCATAACTGCTCAAAATTAAAAATCGTTCAATTAGTTCTATCTACTTATACTGTATTACAATTTAAAATATTTATTTATTTATTGGCTGCGTTGGGTCTTAGTTGTGGCACGCAGAATCTTCGTTGAAGTGCGCAGGCTTCTCTTTAGTTGTGGTGTGCAGGCTCCAGAGCGCATGGGCTCTGTAGCTGTGGCACGCAGGCTGTCTAGTTGTGGCGCTTGGGCTTAGTTTCCCCACAGCATGTGGGATCTTAGTTCCCCGACCAGGGATCGAACTGGTGTCCCCTGTATTGCAAGATGGATTCTTAACCACGAGACCACCAGGGGAGTCCCAGTATTTCAATTTTAATCTCTGGTAGTCTTTAAACCTCTTATTACATCTTTGGTAAATTCATTTTTATACATTTAAAAGTATGTTTATTTTACTGTATAATTCGCTGACTTAAATTTATATACTATTTTTAAATGTTTAATTTGTGTGGGCCTAGCATATAATAGGAGCTCAATGAATGTATGTTGATAAGTTAATTTTTATGATTATCTGATTAGTGAGGCATCTTGATAGTATATGTTTTGACTAGTGATAGGAAAATGTTATATCAATTTTATGGAGGGAAAGAAATCCAGAAAATATATGTTCAGTATTAAAAGTTGTAGTTTCCTGATTGTTTTGTTCATGTGGCTGATTTCTAATCCTGGCATTTTCATTCTGATTTGATAGCATCTTGCTGTAGGTACCAGCCTACTTAAAACTGTCAGGTGGGTTTAGGTATTGAACACACACACACACACACACACACACTCACGGGGAATAATTTGTTCATCAAATGTGAAAGAAAGGAAATGTGCACATTATAGAAAATTATTAAACTGCAGAGGTTGAATGGGATATTCATTTAAACAATGACCCTGAATGGCTCTGAGTTTCTCCTGTTCTAACTTGTAAATATTGATAAAGAAGGAGCTTGGGTGATTTTGAGGGATTAGATTTAATAGCATTAACTCTTCAGTTTTGGCAATAGGATCCAAAAGATTTGTCTTTATCGATAGCTAGAAAATATTGTTGAAAGTCTGATTAATTTTTTTAGTGTAAGGGAATGGAACTTGATATTAAATCTCCAGTTTTTTGGTTGCTGGTGGCCTTAATGTTGGGCCATTTAGCAGCTAGTATAGTGTAATAAGTCTTGCCACAGCGACTGGAATTTATTGTAGCTGTTGCTCTGTGTCCTTACTATAAAGGCCATGATTTCCATGAGGAAATTATAAAAGCAGCCCTCCTTTGGTTTTGATTAAGAAGTGTTTTCTGGCAGCGTGGGAAAATGCACTATTTGTTTTGTGCTTTATGAACAGAAGACATCCTTTTATAAAAGAAGCCATTTCTTCTTTGAAAAGTAGTCACATGCAGGATGCCTATTTTCATTTATTATTACTGTCTATTAATATCTGTGACTGCCTTTAGTACACGTTTGCTGAAAAATGCTTATAGGAAATGATATTAAATTAAATTAAATGTATTGATCTTAAGGTAGATATAGACAGTTTCTGTCCAAGACCATATTCCTGTGGTTCTCTATTTGTGTAGTTCTCTTTAAAAACGGTTGATCTAAAAAAAAAAAAAAAGTTGATTTGTAAAACTCACTAAAAAAGTTCAGTGCTGTCTATATTGTCATTGGGTTTTAATGCCCGATAGGGAAGAGTAAATATTACTTCTTAAATATTGACCAATACTTTCATGCCTAATTATTTAACATCCTTTGACATTCTAACTTAAAGTTAACTTTTTTCTGGTTCCCGCAGATACTTCAAGCAGTTAACAAGGCAGATTACCAGTAGAGCAAACAAATCTTTCTAAAACTTAAATAATTCTTAAAGGTTTAATAAATTAAACTTATAAATTTAGTATATTAAATTTTCTTGTCTTTCAGGTATCTTGGTAGATAGAGTACCATAATGTTATTATAAATATATTACATAGCACATAAGTATTAATACTGATTGATTTCTATACTTTCCCAGAATTAGAGATTTATCCACCTAAATGGAAACAATTACTGTCTTAGGCCAGTTAAGGTAATTTGGTTAAAAATCGTAACTGTGGTGCTGATATGAGTAAAGCTATTTGGGTCAAAAACTATAGAATAAGAATGGGTTTCTGGGCAAAGAAATTTGAGACTGGTAGAGGCCTAGGTCCATAGTGCCCCTGCCAAGACTGAGCTGGCCATTGCTAGGATGCGTGCTTTTCTTAGGCTACAGTTCATTTCTTGGCAGCTGGGACTTAATCAAACTTGTAGGTTTTAATTTTATGCAAGTCAGTATATTTACCTGAAATGGTGGGGTTTTTTTTAATGCTCCACTTCAGGGAAGGAAGATAGTTTTTTTTCCCTTTAAATTTCTGGAGTTAGGGAAGCTTTTTAGGATTGGTAATACAGATATTCTAGTGAGTTGTTAGTGGGAGTGTAAGTGTGTACATTCTCTTAGAAGAAGATTTGGGAAATATCTGTCAAAACTTAAAATGCCTACCAAAAATTAAAATGTATAAACCCTTTGATCCATCAGTTTCACTCCTTGGAATTTATCCTACAGTTAAATCCTGCTTCATCATATCCCACATCTGTGACTTGACAAGATTATTCCTTGTAGCATGTTTGTAGTAGTAAAAGATTATAAGCAACCCAGCTTCCCACTTATTGGTGATGAGTTATACCCATATGATAAAATACAGCCTTTCAAATTGAGGGAGGTAGTTTTTAAAAAGTTACTGATAGTGCCTGATTTCCAAGATAAAGTGTTAAGTGAAAAAGCAAGGTGCCAAATCATGTATGTGGTCATGTAAAAATATTTTAAAAAGAAAAAAATACATACTTACATTCTCGTATATTATTAGAATTCCTGTGAAAGGCTATACCAGAAGCTAATATTGGTGGCTGAGTCTTCGGAGGAGAATTGTGTGGCTAGGGATAATGATGACAAGAAGATTTACTTGTCATGATTTACTCTTGTTTCTTTTGAGTTTTACACCATGGTGGTATATTACCTACCTATCTGAGCAAAACAAACAAATAAAAAACCCAAATTAATATTTTACCTAGCATAATGTCCTCAAGATTCATCCATGTTAATAGCATGTGATAGGATTTCTATCCTTTTAGAGACTCCATCATATGTATATATATATCACAATAATACTACTTTGTATGTGTATATCACATTTTGTTTATCTGCTCATTGGCTCATGGACATTTGGCTTGATCTGCCTCTTGGCTTATGTGAATAGTCCTGCTAGCAACATGGGTGTACAAATATTCTTCCAGACCCTGCCTTCAATTCTGCTGGATATATGGCCAGAAGTGGGAGTGCTAGATCATATGATAGAATTATTTTTAAATTTTTGAGGAACCTCCACGTTGTTTACCATAGGAGTTGCACTATTTTACAGTTTTACCAACAGTGCACAAGGGTTCCAATTTCTTCACATCCTCATCAACATTGTTACTGTTTTATTTTTTTGATAGTAGCTATGATAACAGATGTGAGGTGCTCTCAATCGACATTTTTAACAATCTTTATAATCATTATAATGTACTTCTTGTATACTTAAAAAAGTTTATCTGGTACATTTAACTTAATTATTTCAGGTCAGTCATTAAAAATGCAACAAGTGGTCACTTTTTAGAACTATTTATCTGTATGATTTGTTGCTGTAACTTCAGGTGTGTGTTGTATAATGAGATCCTCAAGGGTTAGTATCCTTCCCTCTGCCTCCCCTATTTTTTTCTTCTATTTAACCGTGAATGAATCACCCAGGGAACAGACTAGGCTATACTTAATTAACCCTAGTGAATTTTACTAACCTTAATTCTTTTCTCTAACATAGTTAAAGTTTGAAGATTCTGCATGTTACAAGAATTCCAATGGTGTATCAGCATTAAAAATATTATGTTTTAATAAAAAAGAAACTTGTCATTTTTACTTTGCAACAGACTATTTGACCACTCTTTATTCTTTTAATTGAAAATAGTTTTACCTTCATGAACTTGACAGTTTTGTGTTAACTTTTCTCATAAGATGAATTCAGTCATAGAGTACAGTCAAGCAGTGTTTAAGCAGGAGATTTTATCCAGAGAACGAAAGTACATGAGATTCTAGTAAGAAATGGAAAAGGAGTGCAAACTGTCCTTCATTTTTTTTCTCCTTTTACAAGAAAATTTGAGAGGCATGAGTAGTTGTACAACAAAATTAATAGCTTGTAAAGTATTTTACATTTTGAGTAAATTACTTGCAGTTTTTTTCTTAACTTGAAATTTCAGAAATTACCACATAAGTGTGTATTCTGTCTTGCAAATGTTTATTCTTTAGAAGTATTTAGTAGTAGTGTTTAGAAGGTGTTATTACTCATTGTATGAGTGTCCGCCTAAGATTACATCATATGCACTAGAAGTCATTTTGAAATAATTACATCATATGTATTAGAAGTCATTCTAAAATAATTTTTGCTAGACATTACGTTGGTTATTATGCAGTTTTACTCCTTTATGACTTGTTATTTGAGTATTTAAGACGGAGCTGCTGCATTTATTATATGTGGTGTGTGAGTTGATGAAGAAGGGTGCTAAGTGGTGGTGTGCCTGGGGAAGGGTGGGGGTATTATAATCCTTATTGTGAGTTTTGAGAAAAGATAACGAAATCCTTTATGTCCCTTTCCATAGACCTGCATTTCAAAGACTTATATTTTATTAAGAATTGGTTGTGCAGCTGCAACCCTGGCAACAGGGCCTGGGAGAGAAGAATTAGGGCAGCCTTCCAGAAATCAAGGCAGACAGTGGTCTCATGTGGAGCTGAGCTAATGAAAATGATAAAAATATAAAGCATTTAGTAGAAATAAGACCAGTACTTTCTTTGGCATAGTGGATGCTGAAATTTTCCATACCATATTTTATTATTTATAAAGTCCGAAAGCTGCCATAAGCTGCTCACTCAATAAAGAGTAGCTATATTATATTCTCCTTTAGTATAAAAATACCATAAATACTCTTGGAAGCTAATGTTTCTGTAAATTATATCTAAAATATAATTGTTGTTGGCTATTTCTTTTTTTTTTTTTTTAACATCTTTATTGGAGTATAATTGTTTTACAATAGTGTGTTAGTTTTTCCTTTACAACAAACTGAATCAGTTATACATATACATATGTTCCCATATCTCTTCCCTCTTGCATCACCCTCTCTCCCACCCTCGCTATCCCACCCCTCTAGGTGGTCACAAAGCACAGAGGTGATCTTCCTGTGCTATGCAGCAGCTTCCCACTAGCTTTCTAATTTACATTTGATAGTGTATATATGTCCCTGCCACTCTCTCACTTCGTTACAGCCCACCCTTCCCCCTCCCCATATCCTCAAGTCCATGCTCGAGTAAGTCTGTGTTTTATTCCCATCCTACCACTAATCTCTTCATGACATTTTTTTCCCTTAGAGTCCATATATATGTGTTAGCATACGGTATTTGTTTTTCTCCTTCTGACTTACTTCACTCTGTATGACAGACTCCAGGTCCATCCACCTCGTTATAAATAACTCAGTTTCATTTCTTTTTATGGCTGAGTAATATTCCATTGTATATATGTGCCACATCTTCTTTATCCATTCATCTGTTGATGGACACTTAGGTTGCTTCCATGTCCTGGCTATTGTAAATAGAGCTGCAATGAACATTTTGGTACATGAGTCTTTCTGAATTATGGTTTTCTCAGGGTATATGCCCAGTAGTGGGATTGCTGGGTCGTATGGTAGTTCTATTTGTAGTTTTTTAAGGAACCTCCATACTGTTCTCCATAGCGGCTGTATCTATTTACAT
Organism: Kogia breviceps; assembly: GCF_026419965.1. NCBI lineage: Eukaryota > Metazoa > Chordata > Mammalia > Artiodactyla > Physeteridae > Kogia > Kogia breviceps. The sequence continues at coordinate 108,793,800 of NC_081313.1, forward strand.
TCCCACCAGCAGTGCAAGAGGGTTCCCTTTTCTCCACACCCTCTCCAGCATTTATTGTTTCTAGAGTTTTTGATGATGGCCAATCTGGCCGGTGTGAGATGATATCTCATTGTAGTTTTGATTTGCATTTCTCTAATGATTAATGATGTTGAGCATTCTTTCATGTGTTTGTTAGCAATCTGTATATCTTCTTTGGAGAAATGTCTATTTAGTTCTTCTGCCCATTTTTGGATTGGGTTGTTTGTTTTTTTGTTATTGAGCTGCATGAGTTGCTTATAAATTTTGGAAATTAATCCTTTGTCAGTTGCTTCATTTGCAAATATTTTCTCCCATTCTGAGGGTTGTCTTTTGGTCTTGTTTATGGTATCCTTTGCTGTGCAAAAGCTTTTAAGTTTCATTAGGTCCCATTTGTTTATTTGTGTTTTTATTTCCATTTCTCTAGGAGATGGGTCAAAAAGGATCTTGCTGTGATTTATGTCGTATAGTGTTCTGCCTATGTTTTCCTCTAAGAGTTTGATAGTGTCTGGCCTTACATTTAGGTCTTTAACCCATTTTGAGTTTATTTTTGTGTGTGGTGTTAGGGATTGTTCTAATTTCATACTTTTACAGGTAGCTGTCCAGTTTTCCCAGCACCACTTATTGAAGAGGCTGTCTTTTCTCCACTGTATATCCTTCCCTCCTTTATCAAAGATAAGGTGACCATATGTGTGTGGGTTTATCTCTGGGCTCTCTATCCTGTTCCATTGATCTATATTTCTGTTTTTGTGCCAGTACCATATTGTCTTGATTACTGTAGCCTTGTAGTAGAGTCTGAAGTCAGGGAGCCTAATTCCTCCAGCTCCATTTCTCGTTCTCAAGATTGCTTTGGCTATTCGGGGTCTTTTGTGTTTCCATACAAATTGTGAAATTTTTTGTTCTAGTTCTGTAAAAAATGCCAGTGGTAATTTGATAGGGATTGCATTGAATCGGTAGATTGCTTTGGGTAGTATAGTCATTTTCACAATGTTGATTCTTCCAATCCAAGAACATGGTATATTTCTCCACCTATTTGTATCATCTTTAATTTCTTTCATCAGTGTCTTATAGTTTTCTGCATACAAGTCTTTTGTCTCCTTAGGTAGGTTTATTCCTAGATATTTTATTCTTTTTGTTGCAATGGTAAATGGGAGTGTTTTCTTAATTTCACTCTCAGATTTTTCATCATTAGTGTATAAGAATGCCAGAGATTTCTGTGCATTAATTTTGTATCCTGCAACTTTACCAAATTCATTGATTAGCTCTAGTAGTTTTCTGGTAGCATCCTTAGGATTCTCTATGTATAGTATCATGTCATCTGCAAACAGTGACAGCTTTACTTCTTCTTTTCCTATTTGTATTCCTTTTATTTCTTTTTCTTCTCTGATTGCTGTGGCTAGAACTTCCAAAACTATGTTGAATAAGAGTGGTGAGAGTGGGTAACCTTGTCTTGTTCCTGATCTTAGTGGAAATGGTTTCAGTTTTTCACCATTGAGAACGATGCTAGCTGTGGGTTTGTCATATATGGCCTTTATTATGTTGAGGAAAGTTCCCTGTATGCCTACTTTCTGCAAGGTTTTTATCATAAATGAGTGTTGAATTTTGTCAAAAGCTTTCTCTGCATCTATTGAGATGATCATATGGTTTTTCTCCTTCAGTTTGTTGATATGGTGTATCACGTTGATTGATTTGCGTATATTGAAGAATCCTTGCATTCCTGGGATAAACCCCACTTGATCATGGTGTATGATCCTTTTAATGTGCTGTTGGATTCTGTTTGCTAATATTTTGTTGAGGATTTTTGCATCTATGTTCATCAGTGATATTGGCCTGTAGTTTTCTTTCTTTGTGACGTCTTTGTCTGGTTTTGGTATCAGGGTGATGTTGGCCTCATAGAATGAGTTTGGGCGTGTTCCTCCCTCTGCTATCTGTTGGAAGAGTTTGAGAAGGATAAGTGTTAGCTCTTCTCTAAATGTTTGATAGAATTCGCCTGTGAAGCCATCTGGTCCTGGGCTTTTGTTTGCTGGAAGATTTTTAATCACAGTTTCAATTTCAGTGCTTGTGATTGGTCTGTTCATATTTTCTATTTCTTCCTGGTTCAGTCTCGGCAGGTTGTGCATTTCTAAGAATTTGTCCATTTCTTCCAGGTTGTCCATTTTATTGGCATACAGTTGCTTGTAGTAATCTCTAATAATCTTTTGTATTTCTGCAGTGTCAGTTGTTACATCTCCTTTTTCATTTCTAATTCTATTGATTTGAGTCTTCTCCCTTTTCTTGATGAGTCTGGCTAATGGTTTATCAATTTTATTTATCTTCTCAAAGAACCAGCTTTTAGTTTTATTGATCTTTGCTATTGTTTCCTTCACTTCTTTTTCATTTATTTCTGATCTGATCTTTATGATTTCTTTCCTTCTGCTAAATTTGGGGTTTTTTTGTTCTTCTTTCTCTAATTGCTTTAAGTGCAAAGTTAGTTGTTTATTCGAGATGTTTCCTGTTTCTTGAGGTATGATTGTATTGCTATAAACTTGCCTCTTAGAACTGCTTTTGCTGTATCCCATAGGTTTTGGGTCGTCGTGTCTCCATTGTCATTTGTTTCTAAGTATTTTTTGATTTCCTCTTTGATTTCTTCAGTGATCACTTCGTTATTAAGTAGTGTATTGTTTAGCCTCCATGTGTTTGTATTTTTTACAGATCTTTTCCTATAATTGATATCTAGTCTCATAGCGTTGTGGTCGGAAAAGATACTTGATACGATTTCAATTTTCTTAAATTTGCCAAGGCTAGATTTGTGACCCAATATATGATCAATCCTGGAGAATGTTCCATGAGCACTTGAGAAAAATGTGTAATCTGTTGTTTTTGGATGGAATGTCCTATAAATATCAATTAAGTCCATCTTGTGTAATGTATCATTTAAAGCTTGTGTTTCCTTATTTATTTTCATTTTGGATGATCTGTCCATTGGTGAAAGTGGGGTGTTAAAGTCCCCCATTATAACTGTGTTACTGTCGATTTCCCCTTTTAAGGCTGTTAGTATTTGCCTTATGTATTGAGGTGCTCTATGTTGGGTGCATAAATATTTACAATTGTTATATCTTCATGGATCGATCCCTTGATCATTATGTAGTGTCCTTCTTTGTCTCTTGTAATAGTCTTTATTTTAAAGTCTATTTTGTCTGATATGAGAATTGCTACTCCAGCTTTCTTCTGATTTCCATTTGCATGGAATATCTTTTTCCATCCCCTTACTTTCAGTCTGTATGTGCCCCTAGGTCTGAAGTGGGTCTCTTGTAGACAGCATATATATGGGTCTTGTTTTTGTATCCATTCAGCCAGTTTGTGTGTTTTGGTGGGAGCATTTAATCCATTTACATTTAAGGTAATTATCGATATGTATGTTCCTATTACCATTTACTTAATTTTTTCGGGTTGTTCTTGTAGGTCTTTTCCTTCTCTTGTGTTTCTTGCCTAGAGAAGTTCCTTTAGGATTTGTTGTAGAGCTGGTTTGGTGGTGCTGAACTCTCTCAGCTTTTGCTTGTCTGTAAAGCTTTTGATTTCTCCATCAAATCTGAATGAGATCCTTGCTGGGTAGAGTAATCTTGGTTGTAGGTTTTTTTCCTTCATCACTTTAAATATGTCCTGCCACTCCCTTCTGGCTTGTAGAGTTTCTGCTGAAAGATCAGATGTTAATCTTATGGGGATTCCCTTGTGTGTTATTTGTTGTTTTACCCTTGCTGCTTTTAATATGTTTTCTTTGTATTTAATTTTTGACAGTTTGATTATTATGTGTCTTGGCGTGTTTCTCCTTGGGTTTATCCTGTATGGAACTCTCTGTGCTTCCTGGACTTGATTGACTATTTCCTTTCCTATATTAGGGAAGTTTTCAACTATAATCTCTTCAAATATTTTCTCAGTCCCTTTCTTTTTCTCTTCTTCTTCTGGGACCCCTATAATTCGAATGTTGGTGCTTTTAATGTTGTCCCAGAGGTCTCTGAGACTGTCCTCAGTTCTTTTCATTCTTTTTTCTTTCTTCTGCTCTGCAGTAGTTATTTCCACTATTTTATCTTCCAGGTCACTTATCCGTCCTTCTGCCTCAGTTATTCTGCTATTGATCCCATCTAGAGTATTTTTCATTTCATTTATTGTGTTGCTCATCGTTTCTTGCTTCCTCTTTATTTCTTCTAGGTCCCTGTTAACTGTTTCTTGCAAATTGTCTATTCTATTTCCAAGATTTTGCATCATCTTCACCATCATTATTCTAAATTCTCTTTCAGGTAGATTGGCTATTACCTCTTCATCTGTTAGGTCTGGTGTGTTTTTATCTTGCTCCTTCATCTGTTGTGTGTTTTTCTGTCTTCTCATTTCGCTTATCTTACTGTGTTTGGGGTGGCAGCAGCAACCTTAGCGTCCGACACCCGTCTCTACTGTCCGTTCCGACAGCCGCGGCTCGCGCCCGTTTCTGGAGTTCCTCTACGTGGTGCTCTTAATCCCCTCACCTCACACCCGAGGAAGCAAAGAGGCAAGAAAAAGTCTCTTGTCTCTTCGGCAGCTCCGCGCCCGCTTCTGGGGCTCCTTTAAGCGGCGCACTTAATCCCCTCTCCTCGCGCCCAGGCAGCAAAGAGGGAGGAAAAGGTCTCTTGCCTCTTCGGCAGCTCCAGACTTCTCCCGAACTCCCTCCCGGCCAGCCGTGGCGCACTAGCCCCCTTCAAGCTGTCTTCACTCTGCCAACTCCAGACCTTTCCCTGGGATCCGACTGAAGCCCGAGGCTCAGCTCCCGGCCCCGCCCGCCCCGGCGGGCGAGCAGACAAGCCTCTCGGGCTGGTGAGTGCCGGTCGGCACCCATCCTCTGTGGGAATCTCTCCGCTTTGCCCTCCGCACCCCTGTGGCTGAGCTGTCCTCCGCGGCTCCGGAGCTTCCCCCTCCGGCGCCCGCAGTCTCCGCCTGCGAAGGGGCCTCTAGTGTGTGGGAGTCTTTCCTCCTTCACGGCTCCCTCCCACTGGCGTAGGTCCCGTCCCTATTCTTTTGTCCCTGTTTATTCTTTTTTCTTTTGCCCTACCCAGATATGTGGGGAGTTTCTTGCCTTTTTGGAGGTCTGAGGTCTTCTGCCAGCGTTCGGTGGGTGTTCTATAGGATAAGTTCCACGTGTAGATGTATTTCTGATGTCTCTGTGAGGAGGAAGGAGATCTCCGCATCCGCTATTTCTTGATGAAGTCTAGACTTACAAAAACACAAGCTACCGAGTTTGTCAGATTTTTTTTTTTTTTTGGCGGTATGCGGGCCTCTCACTGTTGTGGCCTCTCCCATTGCGGAGCACAGGCTCCGGACGCACCGGCTCAGCGGCCATGGCTCACGGGCCCAGCCGCTCCGTGGCATGTGGGATCTTCCCGGACCGGGGCACGAACCCATGTCCCCTGCATTGGCAGGCGGATTCTCAACCACTGCGCCACCAGGGAAGCCCTGTCAGATTTTTAAAAACAAATTTTTAAGTTTTAATAATTAAAAAATTAAATGCTTGTAGTAGTGTTAGTGTAAATTTCTCATCTTGGTTGGATTTTTTTAGATCCCCTCAAATCATAAAATTTGATAAACATACTCTCTTTTCAACACTGTCAATGGCTATATAATAATAATAATAAACTGTTAATTATTACTTGGTTGTTAGATATTTAGGTTGTGTCTGGGGTTTTCCCTCTTACCATAATAAGTATTGCAATAAAACATTTTTGCACATATAGGTATTTCGTTTTCTTCTGGATTACTCAGGATTACTTTTGATTTCCAAAAGTGATACTACTGCATTACATGTAAAAATTTTGAAAACTTTCTAAAAGTACTATCAATTTACACAGTATTCTTAATATTTCTAGGAATGAGGTATTTTTCTTATATGTTTGGCTCTTGGAGCACTTAAATCTTGATTTCTTCCCTCTGTAATTCTGGGAAATTTATTCTCATTTCTTAATATGTTTATTTTTTTCCCTCTTATTTTTTTTTGCGGTACACGGGCCTCTCACTGTTGTGGCCTCTCCCGTTGTGGAGCACAGGCTCCGGACGCGCAGGCGCAGTGGCCATGGCTCACAGACCCAGCCGCTCCGCGGCATGTGGGATCTTCCCAGACCAGGGCACGAACCCGTGTCCCCTGCGTCGGCAGGCGGACTCTCAACCACTGCGCCACCAGGGAAGCCCCCCTCTTCTTTTTATACTCAGTATTTCCACTTGATTCTTTTTCACAGTTTCTTGTTGTGAGTTTGTAGTACTAATATCTCCCCTTGGTCCCTAGGTGTACATTCTTGGCTCATCTAATTCACTAATTCTGTATCAGATGGCGTGGGTTGTTTGATGTGTTGCCTGTCTTTTATAGTAGTTTTATGCTCCACATGTTTCTTTATTTTAGCTAGTGAGCTAATGATTCTTTGAGAGGGGGTATTAATCCACTTAGTCTAATAATGTGGATTAGGGAATGGCCAACAGCCAGATCTTAATTTGTGTCGGTGCAGGTGAGTTTAAGAGAGGGAGGGCTTGAGTCTTAGGTCAAACAGCTCCCTGGCACTGAGTTGCTGTTATGTTCTTCTGTTGGCTTCTACTGCATCAGGCAACTTTTGATCAGGGTTTGTTTTTTTAAACTCTTAGAAATAAGTAATACTAATTTTAAGAGGTAGTTTCCTTGTATTATAATTTACCACCAGCTCTGTAGGTTTATTTTGAGGGGAGAAGGACTGGGAAGAGTAAATGACCGCAGGGTAGTCAGTTTGTACCTGTTTTCATGAACTTTCCCCTCCCAGGCCTTTTGTGCTGTCCTGATTTTATCCTGCTGACAAAGATCTGAGCTGTTCTGCTAATTTCTGATAAAGGGGCAGTCAAGGGAAAGATAGGGCAGACTAAAAAAAGCATTTAGGCAATCTGTCTTTTGACTCCTGCCGCCCTTTGCTCCTGACTGAAGGTTACCAGTGTCTATTCACACAAATTCAGTGCAGGTTTATCCCCATCACTTTTGTTTGTTTCTTTTTGTTGTTCCTGGAATCCAGACTTACTTCTTTTTTCCTCAGGGCTTTATTTTGGAGGATGGGACCAATAGCCCATGATAGTTTATTTATTTATTTATAGTTTATTGGAATTAGATGACCTCATTTGAGCCAATAAAGATAGTTACACAAAGATTTTCATTAAAACACATGAAAATCTTTAATCAAATAGTGTATGCATACAAATTATGTGAAAAGAAACTACCTAAAACCTTAGTGGTTTAAAATGACAACTGTTTTATTAAATCTCTCAATCTTGAGGATCAGGAATTTGAGCAGGTCTTGGCAAGTCTTCTCTTATATGAGGCATTGACAGAGGTCATTGGTTAGTCTTAGCTAGCAGGTAGTCTGGACTGGAGAATCCTAGGCAGCTCTATTCACATGTCTGTCACTCTGGTTAAGGCTAGAAGGCCATGCTCAGCTGGGACTGTTAACCTGTGTGCCTACACTTGTGGTCCTTCCAGCATGGCAGTCTTGGGTAGTTGGACTTCTGAGCACAAGGTACAGGGTTTTTGTCACCTCATCAGTTCCAGATCATGACTTCAGCTTCATTCTTTTGGTTAAAGAAGTCATCAAGGTCATCTGAATTTAAGGTAGAGGATTTCTTTCTCATTTGGAGGAATAACAAAGAATTTGTGGCCATCTTTACTAGACCACGTAAGGTTATTAGAATTTTGTGCTGCTGATTGTTGCTTTTAGGAGTATTATCATTAGAGGCTTGGCTCAGGAAATCTTGCCCTTATCTTCCCCCATCTTAAGGGGATTTTCTAGAGTACAGGAAATCACATAGTTCTTTTTCAATTCATTCTTATAATGCTCTTGAACCTAGAGCAGTGGTTCTTGTATACCCCAGTCTCCAGGAGCATTTGACACATCATTTTGACAGGAGACACTTCTGATTGTCACAACTGGTGGGGAGGGATGCTACTGGCATTTACTAGATAGCGGCTAGAGGTGTTGCTAAATATCCTACAGTGCACAGGACAGTATCCGCCCCCCCCGCCTCCCCCAAAAAAGAATTACCTGGCCCAAAAAGATAGTAGTGTGGAGGTAGAGAAACCAACCGTACCTTACAGTAATCCTGCAATGTTGGTATAACCCTTATAAGAGAAAACTTTAATTCAGAAAGGTTATAGACTAATTCCACTTAGCTAATAAATGGTAGAATCTAGCTTTAATTCATTGTTTTCTTTTTTCTTTTTTTTTTGCAAATACTGGGACAAGTTACCATGTTAAGTGCTATAAGAGATATAATAATTTGGATGGAGTCTGCCTTGATGGAGCTTACAAGAATCAGTATGTCATAAATAATTGTAATTTAAGGTAGCATTGAACTAGACCTTAAAAAAAGAATATAGAGAAAATGGTCTGCCGTTAAGTTATTAATATGTCTGAGCTGCGGTTTCTTTATTTCCAAAGTAAGGATAATGCTTACCTCTTAGGATTGTAGAAATCAGATAGTATTTGTCAAAGTACGTAGAGTAATATGTGAGTATTGCTCAAATTTTTTTTTCCCTTATCAGGGGTTTACAATTTAGTTGAACCTTTCTTTATAATTTAGGGAAATTTTCTGTCGTCACTGATTTTTTTTATATATAAAACAAAAATAGACTGGAAAATCCAAAATATTGAATTTCTCATGTGACCTGCTGTGATTTAAGTTTATGCACCAGAAATAGTCCATGTTCTTTTATTTTTTAAAAAATTGAAGTATAGTTGATTGACGATCTTTTTTTTTGGCCGAGCCGCACAGCTTATGGGATCTCAGTTCCCCACCAGGGATTAAACCTGGGCCATGGCAGTGAAAGCCCGGAATCATATCCACTAGGGCACCAGAGAACTCCCTCTTAATTAACAATATTATGTTAGTTTCAGGTGTACACAATAGTGATTCAGTATTTTTATAGCTTATACTTCTTATTTAAAGTGATTACAAAATAAAGTTGTATTTCCCTGTGCTGTACAGTATATCCTTGTTGCTTGTCTAGTTCACGTTCTTTGTTAAGTGGTTAGTATTTTCTGTTTCTGTTAGTATTTTCATCATCATAACATCATTATCAAAATTTTCCATTATTACAAGCTTTCCTTTGAATATGAAAATGAAGATCTCGTTTTAAACTGCATTTAAAAACTTTTTCCCTCATTATTGTTTAAGGTTCTTATTTTATAAGGTGATTCAAAAAGGTTTGAACATTTAAAAAATCTGTTATTTAGTTACCTACATTATACTTAAACAAGTAGTCACATTTGTACTAAGGAACAACCATAGTTATTTCTGTAATGCTCGATAGGTACCTCCTGTGTAATACAGCACATGGCTATCTTATGGTCTGATTCATCTCAGGCGTTTTGTAGGTGGCACAGAATCTTAGTTGGTTGAAATGGTAGCCAGGTTGAATGCCTTCAGTTCCTCAAGTCTGTAAGGAATATGTGGTCCCAACTCTAGTTTTCTTTTTACATATCCCCGCTAAAAATAACGTGGTGTAATAGTTGTGATTTGTGTGGCTACTATTTCAGAGGCAGTCCAAATTTTGGAACATAATGGCCTGTCTAGCATGGTGATGGGTATTCATTAAAGAGCATCTGGACTGTGTTATAGAAGTGAGGCAGAGCCCCATCCTGTTGGAAGATGAAGTTGTGGAGACTTACACAGTTGTAGGAAAAAATGTTCCATCAGCATGTCCAAATAGGAGATTTTTGTCACTGTATTTTTCTCTGTAAAGAATTATTGAAAACCCAATGTGTGATACAGCACAAAAATACTGACTTTTTGGTGAATTCCTCATATGTTCAATTGCATTCTATTTGCTTTCATTGCCACATATGCAGGCATTCTGGTGATTCACTTTTCCTCTTAAATAGAGCTTAGCCTTCTCATTGAACCTTGAGCAACCTACAGTTATCATCTATAACTGAGGGTTTTTTTTTTTTTTTTTTTTTTTTATCTTACCTGACTCCATCAGAGGCTGAAACATATGGGAAAAGTAAGATTTCTACATCAGGACCTTAGTGAATATGCCCCAACTGTGGACTACTTGAATGCCTAGCTCTCCTTGTCAGAGTCCTGGGACTTAACTGAATGAAATCCAAAAGTGAATTACCTCTTGAAGTAGAAGGTGACCCTGTATTTTGGTGCTTATTACATATTTATATTTAGCCTAGTTAGTGAGTAATAAATTTTTTAAAGTGTTCAGTTTTGTTTGAACCACTCTCTCTTGATCATTGTCACATTCACAGGGGCTAGTACATAGTGATTGCTCAACAATATCTGTCAAACACATGCATGTGTACAGTTGACCCTTGAATATCATGGGTTTGAATAGCTTGGGTCCACTTATAAGCGGATTTTTTTCCCAGTAAATATGTCCTACACAATCCAGGGTTGATTGAATCTGTAAATGTGGAACTGTGTATACAGAGGGCCGACTCTAAGGTTATACCTGGATATTCTACCATAGGAAGGGTCTCAACCCCCTAACCCGCTGCACTGTTCAGTGGTAAGCTGTATATAATACATGTATCCATGTATGGTGAAATCCTGCATTCAGATATATGCTGAAGTTTGTTTCTGTTATCCAGTTAAGAGGTAGTATCAGAAAGGATTATTGATTTCCTGATTTAAATTGAGGAAAGAAATACCAAAAAGGAAGCTAAATGTGTGTGTACTTTTTAATTTCCTAATTGACACACTGCACTTAAAGTTTAATATAGCAATAGAAGACTCTTTTTCAATAGATAAGACACAAGTATTATATATTTTCTTTGTGTTGAGGTGTGTGTTTGTCCCCAAGTTGAACTTATTTGACTATTACCTTTGAGATTAGCATACTCTAAGATAACCTGTTTTAAAACATTCCTATATTTATGTTTACATGTAAATTGTTAACACTTTTTATAGAAATACATTAAATCTCATTCTGGAGCTGGAAGATAAAAGATGATAGAGAAGTATTTTTTCCTTACATTATTTCTAAGCAACCAAAAAAGCTATTTAAACCACCAACTGGGATCCCACATAGATATATTTTTAACTTTTTCTTCAACAGTTGTCACAGCACTAACTGGTCCATAGTCAAGTCAGTGAATGCTTTCAAGGCCTTTCACGTCTTTTTTAATATAATCTGGATACTCTGTATTGGTTCATTTAAATTCTAAGTCAAGTTTTAAAATTTTAGTTAAAAATACATCTTATTCTTTAAAAGTTTGTGTGTGAGCTAAGCAAAGAGAATCGTAGATTTATTTAAATATTTTTTTCAAGATATTTTGAAGATCATTTAAAATATGAAACTACCTCATTTTATTTTTTTATTTTTTAATAGATTTTCATTGGAGTATAATTACTTCACGATACCCTGTTAGTTTCTGTTGCACAACAAAGCAAATCAGCCATATGCATACATATGCCCCCATATCCCCTCCCTCTTGAGCCTCCCTCCCATCCTCCCTATCCTACCCCTCTAGGTCATCGCAAAGCACTGAACCGATCTCTCTAGAGTATATATGTAGTGTATATATGTCGATGCTACTCTCACTTCACCCCAGCTTCGCCCTCCCACCCCATGTCATCAAGTCCATTCTCTATGTCTACCTCTTTATTTCTGCCCTGCAAGTAGGTTCGTCAGTACCATTAGTTTTTGTTTTTAGATTCCATATATATGCATTAGTATACAGTATTTGTTTTTCTTTTACTGACTTCACTGTTTGACAGACTTTAGGTCCATCTACCTCACTACAAATAACTCAGTTTTGTTTCTTTTTATGGCTGAGTAATATTCCATTGTATACATGTGCCACATCTTTTTTATCCATTCATCTGTTGATGGACATTTAGGTTGGTTCCATGTCCTGGCTATTGTAAAATAGTGCTGCAGTGAACATTGTAGTGCATGTCTCTTTTTGAATTGTCGTCTGCTCAGGGTATATGTCCAGTAGTGGGATTGCTGGCTCATATGGTAGTTCTACTTTTAGTTTTTTAAGGAACCTCCATACTGTTTTCCATAGTGGTTGTTTCAGTTTACATTCCCACCAGCAGTGCAGGAGGGTTCCCTTTTCGCCACACCTTCTCCAGCATTTACTGTTTCTAGCTTTTTTGATAATGGCTATTCTGAGTGGTGTGAGGTGATACCTCATTGTGGTTTTGATTTGCATATAGTGATGTTGAGCATCTTTTCATGTGCCTCTTGGCCATCTGTATGTCTTCCTTGGTGAAATGTCTGTTTAGGTCTTCCACCCATTTTTAAACTGGATTGTTTGTTTTTTTGATATTGAGCTCCATGAGCTGTTTGTATATTTTAGAGATTAATCCTTCGTCTGTGGTTTCATTTGCAAATATTTTCTCCCATTCTGAGGGTTGTCTTTTTGTCTTGTTTATGGTTTCCTTTGCTGTCAAAAGCTTTAAAGTTTAAGTCCCATTTGTTTATTTTTGTTTTTATTTCTGTTACTCTAGGAGGTAGGTCAAAAAAGATCTTGCTGTGGTTTATGTCAAGGAGTGTTTTTCCTGTGTTTTCATCTAAAAGTTTTATAGTGTCTGGTTTTACATTTAAGTCTTTAACCCATTTGGAGTTTATTTTTGTGTACAGTGTTAGGGAGTGTTCTAATTGAATTCTTTTACATGTAGCTGTCCAGTTTTCCCAGCAACACTTACTGAAGAGGCTGTCTTTTCTCCATTGTATGTTCTTGCCTCCTTTGTCGCAAATTAGGTGCCCGTATGTGTGTGGGTTTATCTCTGTGCATTGTATCCTGAACCATTGAACTATATTTCTGTTTTTATGCCAGTACCATACCGTCTTGATTACTGTAGCTTTGTGGTATAATAGTTTGAAGTCAGGGAGTCTGATTCCTCCCACTCCATTTTTCTTTCTCAGGATTGTTTTGGCTATTCGGGGTCGTTTGTGTTTCCATATGAGTTGTAAGATATTTTGTTCTAATTCTGTGAAGAATGCCATGGGTAGTCTGATAGGGATTGCATTGAATCTGTAGCTTGCTTTGGGTAGTATAGTCATTTTCACAATATTGATTCTTCCAATCCAAGAACATGGTATATTTCTCCATCTGTTTATTTTATCTTTGATTTCGTTCATCAGTGTTTTATAGTTTTCTGAGTACAAGTTTTTCACCTCCTTAGGCAGGTTTCTTTTTAGGTATTTTATTCTTTTTGTTGCAGTGGTAAATGGGAGTGTTTCCTTAATATCTCTTTCTGATTTTTCATTGTTGGTGTATAGGAATGCCAGAGATTTCAGTGTATTAATTTTGTATCCTGAAACCTTGATTAGTTCTAGTACTTTTCTGGTGGCATCTTTAGGATAGTATCATGTCATTGGCAAGTAGTGACAGTTTTACTTCTTTTCCAATTTGTATTCCTTATATTTCTTTTTATTTTCTGCTGTGGCTAGGACTTTCAAAACTATGCTGAATAAGAGTGGCGAGTGGGGCTTCCCTGGTGGCGCAGTGGTTGAGAATCCGCCTGCCGATGCAGGGGATACGGGTTCGTGCCCCGGTCCGGGAAGATCCCACATGCCGCGGAGCAGCTGGGCCCGTGAGCCATGGCCACTGAGCCTGCGCGTCCGGAGCCTGTGCTCCACAACGGGAGAGGCCACAACAGTGAGAGGCCCGCATACCACAAAAAAAAAAAAAAAAAAAAGAGTGGCGAGTGGACATCCTTGTCTTGTTCCTGATCCTACTGGAAATGCTTTCAGTTTTTCACCGTTGAGTGTGCCCATTTTCTGGAGAGTTTTTATCATAAATGGATGTTGAATTTTGTCGAAAGCTTTTCCTGCATCTATTGAGATGATCATTTGGTTTTATTCCTTAATTTGTTAATGTTGTGTATCACATTGATTGATTTGCGTATATTGAAGAATCCTTGCATCCCTGGGGGTAAATCCCACTTGATCATGGTGTATGACCCTTTTAATGTGCTGTTAGATTCTGTTTGCTAGTATTTTGTTCAGGACTTTTGCATCTGTGTTCAGCAGTGATATTGGTCTAAAATTTTCTTTTTTGTGATATCTTTTTCTGGTTTTGGTATCAAGGTGACGGTGGCTTCATAGAATGAATTTGGGAGTGTTTGTCCCTCTGCAGTTTTTTGGAAGAGTTTGAGAAGCTTTGGTGTTACTTCTTCTCTAAATGTTTGATAGAATTCTCCTGTGAAGCCAAGGGATCCTGGACTTTTGTTTGTTGGAAGATTTTTTTTTTTTTTCACACACACTGTATTTTAATTTTACAAGAGATAAAGTGACACCAAGCATTGTATGGATGACCACAAGAAAAGCAACAATGGTTGCAATTACCGAACACAACACATTCATACTATGTCATAATATTGACATTCAGTACAGTAATCCTCTACTGTAACAGCTCCTTTACTTTGCAGTGAAAATTGATTTGTATATTTTTTGCCTCTGAGTCATTGTGGGGTGTTTTTTTTTTTTATTCAAAGTCACAAAAATTATAATCATCCTCATCAGTTCACTCAGTCCCATGTAGTTAATTTTTTTTCATCTTGATCTTTTGTTAGCACTTTTATGAATACATCAGATTTCCATTAGAGTTCTGAAAATGCTTGTTCATTCAGTTCAGCAGTATAGTCAGTTACCAGAAACCTGTACTTGTCAGTTTGTTCCATGAATTCCTTGAAGATAAAACCCTTTTATAGGAACATTTTTGCAAAAGCATCAGAGTACACCCAGAACTGTCTGTAAATGACAAATGACTTAAAAATGACCACGGTTAAAGATTTTATGAAAGTTCATAATAATGCAATTGACAAGGAAATTTAGTTATTTCTGAGATATACATTTTAAAGTAATAACTAGAATTATGACTTATTACATTATACCAGAACATGTAAGATTTTTGGAAATTTCATGTAATGTCTGAAACATTTATATTAACATATTTCCATACAAATAAGCCAAAGAAAGTTTAGTATTAGTTGTTTTGTTTATTTATACTACAGGTTCTTATTAGTCATCAATTTTATACACATCAGTGTATACATGTCAATCCCAATCGCCCAATTCAGCACACCACCATCCCCACCCCACCCTGGTTTTCCCCCCTTGGTGTCCATATGTTTGTTCTCTACATCTGTGTCTCAACTTCTGCCCTGCAAACCGGTTCATCTGTGCCATTTTTCTAGGTTCCACATACATGCATTAATATATGGTATTTGTTTTTCTCTTTCCTCGTCTCAACAAATACCTCAATTTTGTTCCTTTTTATGGCTGAGTAATATTCCATTTTATATATGTACCACAACTTCTTTATCCATTCATGTGTTGATGGGCATTTAGGTTGCTTCCATGACCTGGCTATTGTAAACAGTGCCGAAATGAACGTTGGGGTGCATGTGTCTTTTTGAATTATGGTTTTCTCTGGGTATATGCCCAGTAGTGGGATTGCTGGATCATATGGTAATTCTATTTTTAGTTTTTTAAGGAACCTCCATACTGTTCTCCATAGTGCCTGTATCAATTTACATTCTCACCAACAGTGCATGTGGGTTCCCTTTCCTCCACAGCCTCTCCAGCATTTGTTTTTTGTAGATTTTCTGATGATGCCCATTCTAACTGGCGTGAGGTGATACCTTGTTGTAGTTTTGATTTGCATTTCTCTAATAATTAGTGATATTGGGCAGCTTTTCGTGTGCCTCTTGGCCATCTGTATGTCTTCTTTGGAGAAATGTCTATTTAGGTCTTCTGCCATTTTTGGATTGCGTTGTTTCTTTCATATTGACCTGGATGAGCTGTTTATATATTTTGGAGATTAATCCTTTGTCCATTGATTCCTTTGCAAATATTTTCTCCCATTCTGAGGGTTGTCTTTTTGTCTTGTTTATGGTTTCCTTTGCTGTGCAAAAGCTTTGAAGTTTCATTAGGTCCCTTATGTTTATTTTTGTTTTTATTTCCATTACTCTAGGAGGTGGATCAAAAAAGATCTTGCTGTGATTTATTTCAGAGTGTTCTTCCTATGTTTTCCTCTAAGAGTATTATAGTGTCTGGTCTTCCATTAGGTCTCTAATCCATTTGACTTTATTTTTGTGTGTGGTATTAAGGAGTGTTCTAATTTCATTCTTTTACATGTAGTTTTCCAGTTATCCCAGCACCACTTATTGAAGAGACTATCTTTTCTCCATTGTTATATCGTTGCCTCCTTTGTCCTATATTAGTTGACCATAGGTGTGTGGGTTTATCTCTGGGCTTTCTATCTTGTTCCATTGAGCTATGTTTCTGTTTTTGTGCCAGTACCATATTGTCTTGATTACTGTAGCTTTGTAGTAGAGTCTGAAGTCAGGGAGTCTGATTCCTCCAGCTCTGTTTTTTTTCCCCTCAAGAGTGCTTTGGCTATTTGGGGTCTTTTGTATTTCCATACAAATTTTAAGATGATTGGTTCTAGTTCCATGAAAAATGCCATTCGCAATTTGATAGGGATTGCATTGAATCTGTAGGTTGCTTTGGGTAGTATACTCATTTTCACAATATTGATTCTTCCAATCCAAGAATATGGTATATCTCTCCATCTGTTGGTATCATCTTTAATTTTTTTAATCAGTGTCTTATAGTTTTCTGCATATAGGTCTTTTGTTTCCCTAGGTAGGTTTATTCCTAGGTATTTTATTCTTTTTCTTGCAATGGTAAATGGCAGTGTTTCCATAATTTTGCTTTCAGATTTTTCATCATTAGTGTATAGGAATGCAAGAGATTTCTGTGCATTAATTTTGTATCCTGCAACTTTACCAAATTCATTGATTTGCTCTAGTAGTTTTCTCGTGGCATTTTTAGGATTCTCTATGTACAGTATCATGGCATGTGCAAACACTGACAGTTTTACGTCTTCTTTTCCAATTTGTATTCCTTTTATTTCTTTTTCTTCTCTGATTGCCATGGCTAGGACTTCCAAAACTATGTTCAATAGTAGTGGTGAGAGTGGACATCCTTGTCTCATTCCTCGTCTTAGAGAAAATGCTTTCAGTTTTTCACCATGGAGAATGATGTTTGCTGTGGTTTTATTGTATATGGCCTTTATTTTGTTGAGGTAGGTTCCCTCTATGCCCACTTTCTGGAGAGTTTTTATCATAAATGGATGTTGAATTTTGTCAAAAGCTTTTTCTGCATTTATTGAGATGATCATATGGTTTTTCTCCTTCAATTTGTTAATTTGGTGTATCACATTGATTGATTTGTGTATATGAAAGAATCCTTGCATCCTTGGGATAAATCCCACTTGATCATGGTGTGTGATCCTTTTAATGTGTTCTTGGATTCTGTTTGCTAGTATTTTTTTTTTTTTTTTTTTTTTTTTTTTGTGGTACGTGGGCCTCTCACTGTTGTGGCCTCTCCCATTGCGGAGCGCAGGCTCCGGACGTGCAGGCTCAGCGGCCATGGGTCACGGGCCCAGCCGCTCTGTGGCATGTGGGATCTTCCCGGACCGGGGCACGAACCCGTGTCCCCTGCATCGGCAGGCGGATTCTCAACCACTGCGCCACCAGGGAAGCCCTGTTTGCTAGTATTTTGTTGAGGATTTTTGCATCTATATTCATCAGTGATATTGGTCTGTAATTTTCTTTTTTTGCAGTACATTTGTCTGGTTTTGGTATCAGGGTGATGGTGGCCTCATAGAATGAGTTTGGGAGTGTTCCTTCCTCTGCAGTGTTTTGGAAGAGTTTGAGAAGGGTGGGTGTTAGCTCTTCTCTAACTGTTTGATAGAATTCACCTGTGAAGCCATCTGGTCCTGGACTTTTTGCTTGTTGGAAGATTATTATTATTATTATTATTTTTTGCAGTACGCATGCCTCTCACTGTTGTGTCCTCTCCCGTTGTGGAGCACAGGCTCTGGACGTGCAGCCTCAGTGGCCATGGCTCACGGGCCTAGCTGCTCCGTGGCATGTGGGATCCTCCCGGCCCGGGGCACGAACCTGTGTCCCTTGCATCGGTAGGCGGACTCTCAACCACTGTGCCACCAGGGAACCCCTGTTGGAAGATTTTTAATCACAGTTTCAATTTCATTACTTGTGCTTAGTCTGTTCATATTTTCTATTTCTTCCTGGTTCAGTCTTGGGAGGTTATACTTTTCTAAGAATTTGTCCATTTTTTCCAGGTTGTCCATTTTATTGGCATAGAGTTGCTTGTAGGATGCTTTGTATTTCTGCCGTCTGTGTTGTACCTTCTCCTTTTTCATTTCTAATATTATTGATGTGAGTCCTCTCCCTTTTTTTTGATGAGTCTAGGTAATGGTTTATCAATTTTATTTATCTTCTCAAAGAACCAGCTTTTAGTTTAATTGATCTTTGTTGTTGTTTTCTTTGTTTCTATTTCATTTGTTTCTGCTCTGATCTTTATGATTTCTTTCCTTCTGCTAACTTAGGGTTTTGTTCTTCTTTCTCTAGTTCCTTAGGTGTAAGGTTAGATTGTTTATTTGAGATATTTCTTGTTTCTTGAGGTAGGCTTGTATAGCTATAAACTTCCCTTTTAGAACTGCTTTTGCTGCGTTCCATAGGTTTCAGATCTTCGTGTTTTCATTATTATTTGTCTCTAGCTATTTTTTGATTTTCTCTTTGATTTCTTCAGTGATCTTTTTGTTGCTTAGTAACATATTGTTTAGCCTCCGTGTGTTTGTGTTTTTTACGTTTTTTTCCCTGTAATTGATTTCCAATCTCATAGCGTTGTGGTCAAAAGATGCTTGATGTGATTTCAACTTTCTTAAATTTACCGAGGCTTGATTTGTGACCAACGATGTGATCTATCCTGGACAATGTTCCGTGCACACTTGAGAAGAAAGTGTAATCTGCTGTTTTTGGATGGAATGTCTTATATAAATTAAATCTATCTGGTCTACTGTGCCATTTAAAGCTTGTTTCCTTATTTATTTTTATTTTGGATGATCAGTCCATTGGTGTAAGTGAGGTATTAAAGTCCTCCACTGTTATTGTATTAGTGTCGATTTCCTCTTTTATAGCTGTTAGCTGTTGCCTTATGTATTGAGGTGCTCCTATGTTGGGAGCGTATATATTTATAATTGTTATATGTTCTTCTTGGATTGATGCCTTGATCATTATGTAGTGTCCTTCTTTGTCTCTTGTAACATTCTTTATTTTATAGTCTATTTTTTCTGATATGAGTATAGCTACTCCAGCTTTCTTTTGATTTCCATTTGCATGGAATATTTTTTCCAACCCCTCACTGTCGTTCTGTATGTGTCCCTAGGTCTGAAGTGGGTCTCTTGTAGACAGCATATATATGGGTCTTGTTTTTGTATCCATTCAGCAAGCCTGTGTTTTGGTTGGAGCATTTAGTCCATTCATGTTTAAGGTAATTATCGATATGTATGTTCCTATGACCATTTTCTTAATTGTTTTGGGTTTGTTTTTGTAGATCCTTTTCTTCTCTTGTGTTTCCCACTTAGAGAAGTTCCTTTAGCCATTGTTGTAGAGCTGGTTTGGTGGTGCTGAATTCTCTTAACTTTTGCTTGTCTGTAAAGCTTTGGATTTCTCCATCGAATCTGAATGAGATCTTTGCTGGGTAGAGCAACCTTGGTTGTAGGTTCTTCCTTTACATTACTTTAAGTACATCATGCCACTCCCTTCTGGCTTGTAGAATTTCTGCTGAGAAATCAGCTGTTAACCTTATGGGAGTTCCCTTTTATGTTATTTGTCATTTTTCCCTTGCTGCTTTCAATAATTTTTCTTTGTGTTTAATTTTTGCCAATTTGATTACTGTGTGTCTCAGCATGTTTCTCATTGGGTTTATCCTGTATGGGACTCGCTGCGCTTCCTGGATTTGGGTGGCTATTTCCTTTCCCATGTTAGGGAAGTTTTTGACTATAATCTCTTCAAATATTTTCTCAGGTCCTTTCTCTCTCTCTTCTCCTTTGGGACCGCTATAAAGCGAATGTTGTTGCGTTTAATGTTGTCCCCGAGGTCTCTTAGGCTGTCTTTGTTTCTTTGCTTTCATTTTTCTTTACTGTATTCCGCAGCAGTGAATTCCACCATTCTGTTTTCCAGGTCACTTATCTGTTTTTCTTCCTCAGTTATTATGCTGTTGATTCCTTTTAGTGTAGTTTTCATTTTAGTTAATTGTTCATCTCTGCTTGTTTGTTCTTTAATTCTTCTAGGTCTTTGTTAAACGTTTCTTGGATCTTCTCGATCTTTGCCTCCGTTCTTTTTCTGAGAGGTCCTGGATAATCATCCCTATCATTATTCCGAATTCTTTTTCTGGAAGATTGCCTATCTCTACTTCATTTAGTTGTTTTTTTGGGGTTTTGTCATTTTCCTTCATATAGTACTTAGCCCTCTGCCTTTTCATTTTGTCTGTCTTTCTGTGAATGTGGTTTTTGTTCCACAGGATGCAGGATTGTAGTTCTTCTTGCTTCTGCTCTCTGCCGTCTGGTGAATGAGACTATCTAAGAGGCATGATGGGAGGGCCTGGTGTTGGGTAGAGGTGAGTGTTGCTTTGGTGGGCAGATCTCAGTAAAACTTTAATCCGCTTGACTGTTGATGGGTGGGGCTGGGTTCCCTCCCTGTCAGTTGTTTGGCCTGAGGCAACCGAACACTGGAGCCTATCTAGGCTCTTTGGTGGGCTAATGACAGAGTCTGGGAGGGCTCATGCCAAGGGGTACTTCTGAGAACTTATGCTGCCCGTGTCCTTGTCCCCACGGTGAGCCACCACCACCCCCCTGCCGCCCCCATCCTCTGCAGGAGACCCTCCAACACTAGCAGGTAGGTCTGGTTCAGTCTCCCCTGGGGTCACTACTCCTTCCCCTGGCTCCCAGTGCGCACACTACATTGTGTGTGCCCTCCAAGAGTGGAGTCTCTGTTTCACCCAGTCCTGCCAAAGTCCTATAATCAATTCCCACTACGCTTCAAAGTCTGATTTCTCTAGGAATTCCTCCTCCCATTGCCGGACCCCCAGGTTGGAAGCCTGATGTGGGGCTCAGAACCTTCACTCCAGTGGGTGGACTTCTGAGGTATAAGTGTTCTCCAGTCTGTGAGTCACCCACCCAGCAGTTATGGGATTTGATTTTACTGTGATTGCGCCCCTCCTACCATCTCATTGTGGCTTCTCCTTTGTCTTTGGATGTGGCCTATCATTTTCGTGAGTTCCAGTGTCTTCCTGTCAGTTACTGTCTAGCATCTAGTTGTGATTCTGGTGTTCTTGCAAGAGGGAGTGAGAGCGCGTCCTTCTACTCCGCCATCTTGGGTCCTCCTCCTGTTGGAAGATTTTTAATTACAGTTTCAATTTCTTTACTTGTGATAGGTCTGTTTGTATTTTCTAATTCTTCCTGGTTCAGTCTTGGAAAATTGTACCTTTCCAAGAATTTGTCCATTTCTTCCAGGTTGCCCATTTTACCGGCATATAGTTGTTTGAAGTAGTCTCTTATAATCCTTTGTATTTTTGCAGTGTCAGTTGTGATTTCTCCTTTTTCATTTCTAATTTTATTGATTTGTGTCCTCTCCCTTTGTTTATTGATGAGTGTGGCTAAGGGTTTATCAATTTTGTTTATCTTCTCAAAGAACCAGCTTTTAGTTTTATTTGTCTTTGCTATTGTTTTCCTTGATTCTATTTCATTTGTTTCTGCTCTGATCTTTATGATTTCTTACCTTCTTCTGACTTTGGGTTTTCTTTGTTCTTCTTTCTCTAGTTGTTTTAAGTGTAGGGTTAGTTCATTTATTTGAGATTTTTTTTGTTTCTTCAGGTGAGATTGGATTGCTATAAACTTCATTCTTAGAACTGCTTTTGCTGTGTCCCATAGGTTTTGGGGTTGTCGTGTTTTCATTGTCATTTGTTTCTGTGTATTTTAAAATTTCTTCTTGATTTCTTCAGTCATCTCTTGGCTATTTAGTAGCGCACTGTTTAGCCTCCATGTTTTCGTGTTTTTTACAGTATTTTTCTGTAATTGACTTCCTGTCTCACAGCGTTATGTTTCAGAAAAGATGCTTGATACGATTTCAATTTTCTTAAATTTTATGAGGCTTGATTTGTGACCCAGGATATGATCTTATTCTGGAGAGTGTTCCTTGTGCACTTTAGAAGAAAGTGTATTCTGCCACGTTTGTGTGGAATGTTCTATAAATATCATATCTGTCTGGTCTGTTTTTTCATGAAAAGCTCATGTTTCCTTATTTATTTTCTGTTTGGATGATCTGTCCATTGGTGTAAGTGTAGTGTTAAAGTCCTCTACTATTGTGTTACTATCAATTTCTCGTTTCATGGTTGTTAGCCTTTACCTTATATATTGAGGTGCTCCTATGTTGAGTGCATAAACATTTATAATTGTTATATCTTTTTCTTGGATTGATCTTTTGATCATTATGTAGTATCCCTGTTTATCTCTTGTAACAATGTTTATTTTAAAGTCTGTTTTATCTGATACGAGTATTGCTACTCCAGATTTCTTCTGATTTCCATTTGCATGGAATATCATTTTCCATCCCTTCATTTTCAGTCTGTATGTGTCCCTAGGTCTGAAGTGGGATCTCCTGTAGACAGCATATATATGGGTTTTGTTTTTGTATCCATTCAGCCAGTCTGTGTCTTTTGGTTGGGACATTTAATCCATTTACATTCAAGGTATTATTGATATGTATGTTCCTATGACCATTTTCTTAATTTTGGGGTGTTTGTTTTTGTGTGTCTTTTTCTTGTTTCCCCGCTTAGAGAAGTTTCTTTAGCATTTGTTGTAAAGCTGGTTTTGTGGTGCTGAATTCTCTTAGCTTTTGTTTGTCTGAAAAGCTTTGGACTTCCCATCGAATCTGAATCCGATCCTTGCTGGATAGAGTAATCTTCGTTGTAGGTTTTTCTCTTTCATCCCTGTAAGTATATCCTGCCAGTCCTTTCTGGCCTGCAGAAATTCCACTGAAAAATCAGCTGATAACCTTATAGGGATTCCTGTGTATGTTATTTTTTGTTTTTCCCTTGCTGCTTTTAATATTTTTTGTTTGAATTTAATTTTTGTTAGTTTGATTAATATGTGTCTTGGTATGTTTTTCCTAGGTTTATCCTGTATAGGACTCTGTGCTTCCTGGACTTGGGTGGCTATTTCCTCTCCCATTTTAGGGAAGTTTTCGACTAAAATCTCTTCAAATATTTTCTCAGACCCTTTCTTTTCCTCTTCTTCTTCTGGGACCCCTATAATTTGAATGTTGGTGTGTTTAGTGTTGTCCCAGAGGTCTCTGAGATTGACTTCATTTCTTTTCATTCTTTTTTGTTTATTCTGATTCTCGGCAGTTATTTCTACCATTTTGTCTTCCAGCTCACTTATTCGTTCTTCTGCCTCCATTATTCTGTTATTGATTCCTTCTAGTGTATTTTTCATTTCAGTTATTGTGTTGTTCATCTTTGTTTGATCTTCAGTTCTTCTAGATATTTATTAAAGGTTTCTTGTATTTTTTAAAATCTGCCCTTCCATCTATTTCCAAGATTCTGGATTATCTTTACTATCATTACTCTGAATTCTTTTTCAGGTAGATTCCCTATTTACTCTTCATTTTTTTGGTCTTGTAGGTTTTTACCTTGTTCCTTCATCTGTGGCATATTTTTTTGCCCTCTCAATTTTTTTTTTTTTTTTTTTTCCTTTATGAGTGAGATTGTGTTCCTGTTTTTTACTGGTTTTTTGGCCCGAGGCTTCCAGCACTGGAGTTTCTAGACTGTTGGGTATAGCTGGGTCTTGGTGCTAAGATGAGTAACTCTGTGAGACCTCACTCCCGTGAATATTCCGTGGGGTCTGTGGTTCTGTTAGTCCAGTGGTTCGCCCTTGGAGCTCCCACCACAGGAGCTTATGCCTGACCCTGGGCTTGCAAATCAAGATCCTGCAAAGTAGAAAATACAGTAAGACTAGGAAACTAACAGATATATTAGAAAGAATGTAAAAATAAAAATATAGATGAATTAATAACCAGAAGGTACATCAGTACCACAATAGTAAAAAAGTGGAGGGAGAGCTTCCCTGCTGGTGCAGTGGTTGAGAGTCTGCCTGCCGATGCAGGGGACACGTCCAGGAACATCCCACATGCCATGGAGCGGCTGCGCCGGTGAGCCATGGCTGCTGAGCCTGCACGTCCAGAGCCTGTGCTCTGCAATGGGAGAGGCCACAACAGGGAGAGGCCCGCATATCACAAAAAACAAACAAAAAAAAAACAGAAAAAAAAAAGAGGAGGGAAAAGGGAAAAAAAACTTTGAGGGGAAGATCTTGGCTGTGGAGGGTGGGGCCTAAGCAAGGGCTAGGTTTGGGCATTGGGCGGGCCCAGTGTTCAGGACCCACAGGGCTGGAAAAGGCCCTGGGTGCTGCGGGGAATGGGGCCTAGGCTCAAGGTACAGAAGGCGCCCACGTGTGACTCCCACTTCTGGTCTCAGAGGGAAGGGGGCCTCACCTGGGAGCACAGAAGGCTTCCTGGGCTCGAGTGGGCAGAGCAGACACCCTCTTCTCCTCTCCTGCTCCTCTGGTCTGGGGTCTGGGAGGGCACCTCTCACCTGCCTCTCTTGATCTCCCTGGCCTCCCTCCTGTGCTCCCAAGACTAATGCGGGCAGGGTGGGATGAATGGGATGAGGAGGCAGTGGGGGGATCCTTGGAGGGCAGGGCATAGGCCTAGGAGCTCAGCAGGCTCCCTGGGCCTGAGTGGGCAGGGCAGTCACCCTCTGTACCTCTCCCACTCCTTGTGGAGGGCCTCTCTCACCTGCTTCTGGTCTCCTTGGCCTCAGGAGCACCAGTCTTGCCTGGCCTCTACTTCTCCTCCCCCCTTGGTCCACTTATGTCCTGTCTGTTCACTCTGGGGTTCCTCCCATCTCCTTGGAGGTTAGAGTTCCCCACCAGCGGCCAGCAGGCGCCCTAGTTGTGGGGAGACACTAACTCTGCATCTTCCCACACCACTATCTTGACTCCTAAAGTCAGTATCCAAAATACCGCATTTTAACTTTTTATAATGTCATTTTACCCTGTTTTTAAAAATAATTATAGAACTGCACTTATGGTATTCCTAAGGACACTTTTAAAAGATAAAATAACAGCAAGTTTTCCGCTTTGACACTTGCCTTTTTCTGTTATTGTAAGAGTCCATGAGTTCAATCTGCCGGTAGTATGTTTTACTAAAGAGCTTAGTGATTCTTATTTTGGAGAAACACAAACTCATTCTGAGTAAGGGCTGCATATTTCTCCTGTATGCTCCTTAGAACACAGGTCAAAATACCATGTACCTATTTGTAATTGATAGCATTGATGTAATTTTGTTCTCGTTTTCTCTGAAAAATTCCCAAAAGTTTTAAGTATGATATTTTCTAGAATTTTTTTTAAACCTGTGGAAACAGTTCTGTACGTCTGTAGATTTTTTTTAAATGTTTTTGGCCCTTTTAAAATGTAAATTTTATCTTAGTACCAGAAGCAGTAGTCCAGTTATCATTATTGATTTTCCCAGGGTTCCAGTGGTTTGTATTTGTAATGAGTTTGATTTAGTTTGATAGGTTTTATTTGTAGTAAAGTTAATGACAGTGTATTTGTTGAAATCTTTGAGAATTTTTCCCACTTGTCACTCCACTCTCATGTAACTTTATTTAGGGTTTGTTTTTTCTACGTTAGTTTCCTTTACTCCTCTACCCTAAGAATAGGAAAACTTGTTTAGTCTTAAGGATAAGCATATGAAGACCTAAAGAACTGTGGAAAAAAACCAATAATTTATGGTACGTTTGAGAGTTCCAAAGCTGTACATAAATTGATACTCTGACTAGTCTTTAGTGGTGGACGTACATTTGTCACAGGTATTGTATTGTCATTGTTCATCTTTAATTTGCCAATGGTGAGAAATATATAAGTATTATGCATTGTGTATGGCTTTTTTGTTTGTGCTAGATGTTTGGCTTGAGAAGAAACTTGATAACCTAATAGCGTAAGTCATCTCTTGTGAAGGTATGGTAGACACTTGGATAGTACAATTTGATGTTAATTTTTGTGGCAGTGTTGGGGCAGAGAAACTTGGAAAAACTAAGAGAACTCTTTTTTTAAAAAATTTGTTTATTTTATTTATTTTTGTCCGCGTTGGGTCTTTGTTGCTGTGTGTGGGCTTTCTGTAGTTGTGGCAAGCGGGGGCTACTGTTTGTTGTGGTGCATGGGCTTCTCATTGCGGTGGCTTCTCTTGTTGCAGAGCACAGGCTCTAGGCACGTGAACTTCAGTAGTTGTGGCTCCCGGGCTCTAGAGCGCAGGCTCAGTAGTTGTGGTGCACTGGCTTAGTTGCTCCGCAGCATGTGGGATCTTCCTGGACCAGGGCTCAACCCCTTGTCCCCTCCATTGGCAGGTGGATCCTTAACCACTGCGCCACCAGGGAATCTCCTAAGAGAACTCTTTAGCATGACATAGTTCTGTTGTCCTAGCAAATTAATCTTGTAAAAGTTTCTCCCAGCCAAAAAAATCATTGGCTGCCGAAAATATATCATTTTTTTCGAGGAAAATATCAAGTTAACAAAAAGTCCTAAGGCAGTGGTCACAAAGCAAGTAGCAATCAAATGTAAATCATGGTGATAGTCTTCCTCTTGGGGGATGAATCTGAAACACAGTATCAAAGCCTGGTCTCTTCCTCACCTTTTTCCACACCCAGATTGTACTTTGTACTAATCAACTGTCATATTCCCAAGTGATGGTTTGGGGTTCCATTGTGGACCAGGAAGCATGGATTACACATACTTCTCATTCTTTAAGCCTTTTAGTTACCTCCCCTCCTCCTTTTGCAAAACAGACCAGGCAGCCTGTTCAGGCAGTAAATAGGTATGGTATACATTCCCTTCTAAAAGTTTAATCCTCTGATACACATGGCCTTCTATACTAAGAGAAAAACCTGACTAAATACAGTTTATTATATGAATGTATTTTTTCTTTTACAATTAATAAGTGTAAGTTAGAATTACTTTTCCATCTATCTACTGAAAACCTTCTGTTGTTAATCTTACTGTGTGTCATAGACTACCTTATACTGCTCCTGCTTCACTTGCCCTCTTAAATAAATATACATTATAATAAACAGACTCATGTGGTTTTGTATGTGTGCTACTTTGTCTAAGAAAGGAAGACTGACTAGAACAATCTTTGTCCACCTGCCTAGGTAAGCATCAGGGAGACTTGTCTCTGCTCAGTTTTCTGGGTGGAGAGAAAAAAAAAAAAGAATGATGTAACAG
This sequence comes from Kogia breviceps, assembly GCF_026419965.1. Taxonomy (NCBI): domain Eukaryota; kingdom Metazoa; phylum Chordata; class Mammalia; order Artiodactyla; family Physeteridae; genus Kogia; species Kogia breviceps. Next base: position 108,820,988 of record NC_081313.1, read on the forward strand.
TGAAGATGATGATGATATTAACAAGAAAAACTTATTTATTTATTTATATTTTTAAACTTACTGTGTACTAAGCATTATTCTAAGCAATTTAAGTTTACTCATTTAATCCTCACATACCCCTTTGGGGTAGATAGTTATAAACTCCATTTTATAGAATTGCAGTCTGAGACACAGAGTAATTTGCTCAAGGTCATCCATCCAGTGAGTGGAGGAATGCAGGATTCGAACTTAGGCTCTCTAGTTTCAGTCTAGGTTCTAAATCACTGCATTATTACTGTCTTTCCAAGCTTGCATCTAGATACCAGGGTGTATTATGAATGTGTACTATCCATGTGATACAAGAATCCCAAGCCAAGAAAATAAATTGAAACATATACTTGAACTTGTATACTTCATCTTATGGGTTTCTGAGCCCTAGAAAGTGCATACTGCTCTTCAGGGATTGCTCCCCAACAAGGGAGCACTGGGCTTTACCTGAATAGTCAGAAAAACACTATAAAATAAGTCTATTTGAAGTGTCTAAATGAAAGACTGACACTGGAGTAAATAAATTTTGAAAAGAACCAAGTAAAATTAATTTAAATGAAAATTGTGATTATTGAAATATAAGTCATTATTTGGGGGAAAATATTAATAGCAAAAGTTAAATAGTAGTAGAAACAGGTGAAAGAATCATACGTAAATACAAAAGAACCTGAAGCTAGAGAGTCAATGAAATTGGAGGCAAATGCAAAGACAGTCTTCAAAGCATCCATAGAGAAAAAACAAATTTACATTCAAAGGACCGAAAATTAGATTGACAGTTGACTTCTCATCAGCAGCAGTAGTGGTCAGAATAACATCTGTAAAGGAGTGAAGGAGGGACTTCCCTGGGAGTCCAGTGGTTAAGACTTCACCTTCCGCCCTGGTCAAGGAGCTAAGATCCCACATGCCTCGTCGGGCCAAAAAAACCAGAAACATAAAACAGAAGCAATATTGTAACAAATTCAATAAAAACTTAAAAAAATGGTCCACATCAAAAAAAAAAAAAAAAGGACTGAAGGAAAACAGTCAACCAAGAATTCTGTACTTAGCTAATCTGTCATGCAAAGCAACTATATCCCAATAAAAATTAATTTAAAGAAAGAAGAAAAACCTGTCATGCAAGAGACTAAGGGCAAAATACAGACCTTGTGTTAATAGTTAGTGTATCTGAGTGAGGGGTACATGGGACATTTCTATTCTGTTTTACCAACTCTTCTATAAGTTATTTCAAAATTAAAATGAAAAAACCCCCCACAGTTTTAGAGAAACAACTGTGAAGCTAACTACTTGTAGCTCAATATTAAAAAGGATGTACTATTAAGGAAAACTCTTAAAGTAAGGACTTTATGAAGAAGGAAACTGAACTTTAAAGGAAGAATTGAGAGGCAAGAAAAAATGGTGATTAAAGAAATTGGTAAATGTGAGTAAATATTAGTAATCATCAACATTATTTATGCTTATGTATGCTAAGTGTAAGTATTTTGTGTAATTCTCACAGCAACCATGTGGTACAGGTGCTAATATTTTTCTTCAGTTTGAAAGAGCTCATCCAGTCCCCAGCACAATGAATGAAAAAGGACCAAACCAAGTTACGTCTATGTGAAATTTGAGAATTCCAAAAGTAAAGAGAAAAATCTTTAAACTTTTCAGAGAAGGGAGAAATACATCACCAGAAAGGAAACAAAAACAGAATGCCACCAGACTTCTCAGCAGCAACTCTTGAAGGTAGTAAACAGTGAAACAATGCCTTTAAAATCCTGAGGAAAAGATCTTTAACTTGGTATTCTATATTTAACCAAATGGTCAATCATATGTCAAATGCAAGCATTTAAAACATTTTTCTTCCGTGTACCCTTTCTTAATAAGCTAGTGGAATGTGTGATGTTACAAAATAAGCTGAGGAGGATGAAAAAAGGAAGAGGTGATCCTCAGAAACAGGACATCAACGTAGGAAAGGAACCGAAGGAGCATGCCTTGAGAGCAGCTAGTACAGATTGAAGTAAGAGGCTAGGAAGTTCTGTGAAGAAACCAAAAGAATATTTGAGTCAGTACATTTACTCACATGTTTGGGTATTTGGAAATTACAGGTCTTTTACAGGTCTAATTAAAGTGTTTTGCAGTTGTGGTATAGGTACATAGAAAAACTAAGCAAACACAAATTCTCAGGTGCTATTAACCTCAGGAAAACAAAAGATTATTCAAGAAAGGATAGCTAATTCATACAGGTTACTTGTTTCATCAGTGGCAATTATGGTAACATTGAGTATTGATTCAACCAAAAATTATTAATTATCACTGATGACAATAGTGAAAGGGAGTTTGAGAGTAGGCAGTTGATTAAAAAAAGACGTATCCTTATCTGTTTTAACAGAACATCAGTTTAAATTATCTAAAAATAACAAGAAATAGCAATTATTATCTTACTCATAATTATAAATATCAAAAGAAATACCTTGATAAATTAAAAATGACTACCACTAACAGATGGAGAGGGATAGGTCTGATTAGCCATTTTAAATAGCTTTTTATTATGTATCAATTTTTAAAAATCTTTGTGCTTGTATTAATTTTTGAATAACAGTAAAGACTTGTTTACATATAAGAAAACATTTTACAGTATGGTTTTATTCACAGAACTGCAGGTAGTGGGATAGAATTTGAGTATGTGTTGCTTGGTAAACATTGCATGGTTGTGCCACTCAACCAAGAACGGTAACGCAGACACAGATGTGTGAATTTAGTGTTAAAAATAATGTGTTTAAATGAACAAGGAGACCACATGAGATGTTCATTAGCAGGTGGGTGTAAATATCTACCTAGAAGCAGGAGAAAAGTTCAGAGTATTAAGATAGCTTTCAATCCATGAACTAATAAATTGAGAATCTACTGTGTGTCACAGAATTGTTATTTCTAACTCTACATAGCTAACAAAGGGTTTAAGGAGAGGATGAAGACATGGAAAAGGGAGAAAGAAAAAGGGAGAGAGAGAAACTGGAAAAAAGAAAGAAGGAAAGTAGCAGGAAAGGAAAAGGAGGATTTATTGTTAAAGAGAGGAAACATGGTATTCAGTCTCATACAGGGGGGAGAAGTGTGGGCATTAGAGAAGGGGACAGTAGTTTTCTTATGTTATTACTTTGCTCTAGGTTGCAAACTCTTTCAGGTTTGAGCCAATATAAGAATCTCTCCCCTACATATGTATATGTTTGGCATTATTGAGCCAATATAAGAATCTCTCCCCTACATATGTATATGTTTGGCATTAAGTACTTGAGTTTTTAATTAAGGCAAAAAGGAAGATGTTAGAAAGAAAAAGCCTGAGTAGACTGTGAAAATGTTACCTAACTATACCCATAAAATATTAATGTCCAAGTTAATTTATAAAGTAAGCCTAAATGAAACTATGTGGGATGATAGGTTTATAATCCTGGGATAAGTAAAAGAAACTCCCAGTCCATGATGAAAATTTGTCCAAAGTAAGATAAACCACCTAATCTGTGATGGAAATTGATGTGTGACTACATAAGACTTTAAATCTTTCATATGGGAAGTTCCCTGGCAGTCTAATGGTTAGGACTTGGCGCTTTCACTGCTGTAGCCCCGGGTTCCATCCCTAGTTGGGGAACTGAGATCCTGCAAGCCACACAGCACAGCCAAAAAAAAAAGCTTTCATGTGAAAGCTGTAAACAGTTAAAAAACAAAAACGATGCAACAAAATACATAGAAAACCTGTACACTTAGAGCTACAGCCTATTGGATGTGCCATGTTAATGGGTTAGATACTCTATTGTTAAAATGTAAATCTCCAAATAATTGTCAAAATAAATGCAATCCTAATCAGATCCGGAGGAGGCTTTTTGTAGAAACTGACAGATTGATTCTCAAATGCATATAGAGATGCAAAGCATCTAGACAATCCAAAGTAACCTTGGAAAAGAATAATTTGGAAGACTTATCACTACCTGACTTCAAGTCTAAGTATAAAAGTATTGCAGTCAAGGGACTTCCCTGGTGGTCCAGTGGTTAAGAATCTGCCTTCCAGTGTAGGATCGCAGATTTGATCCCTGGTCTGGGAACTAAGATCCCACATGCTGCGCAGGGCAGCTAAGCCCGCATGCCGCAACTACTGAACCTGCACGCTGTGGAGCCCGTGCACCACAACTAGAGAGAAGCCTGAATGCTACAATGAAGAGCCCATGCACCCCAATGAAAGATCCCATATGCTGCAACAAAGATCCCCACATGCCACAACTAAGACCCAACACAGCCAAAAAAAAAAAAGTAAAATAGTAATAATAAAAAAAAAGTTGGGCTTCCCTGGTGGCGCAGTGGTTGAGAGTCCGCCTGCCGATGCAGGGGACACGGGTTCGTGCCCCGGTCTGGGAAGATCCCACATGCCGTGGAGCAGCTGGGCCCGTGAGCCATGGCCGCTGAGCCTGCGTGTCCGGAGCCTGTGCTCCGCAACGGGAGAGGCCACAACGGTGAGAGGCCCGCGTACCACACACACACACACAAAAAAAGTATAGCAGTCAAGACAGTCTGGTTCTAGTATAGACATAAACCAGTGTAATAATCAGCCCAGAAATGGACACAAACCTACAGTTATATGATTTTCAGTGAAAAGTGCCAAATCAAGTCAATAGGCAAAGAGATATCCTTCAGCAGATGAGTTGGAACAATGGGCTATCCGTGTAAAAAAGGAATCTGTGACCTTTACTTTATACCACCAGAAATAACTAAAAATTGATTATAGACTGGAAAGTAAAAACTAAAAGTTCTAGTAGAAAAACTATTACAAGGAAAGCTATGTTTGGGGGATATGCAGAAATTTCTTAGAACACAAAACACAAATCATAAAAGATGAAATAGATATACTAGATTTTGTTAAATTAAAAAACTTAAACTCTTTGAAAGATGCAATTTTTAAAAATATTTATTTATTTGGCTGTGTCGGGTCTTAGTTGCCACACGAAGGATCTTTGTTGAGGCATGTGGGATCTTTTGTTCCAGTGCGCGGGCATTTTTCTAGTTGTGGCACGCGGGTTTTCTCTCTAATTGTGATGCTCAGGCTCTAGGGTGTGTGGGCTCTGTAGTTTGTGGCACGTGGGCTCTGTAGTTGTAGTGTGCGGGCATAGTTGCCCCACGGCATGTGGGGTCTTAGTTCCCTGACCAGGGATCAAACCCACGTCCCCTGCCTTGAAAGGCGGATTCTCTACCACTGGACCACCAGGGAAGTCCCGAAAGGTGTTATTTTTTTAAAAATGGAAAGACAAAGACCAGGAAAAAATTTTCACAATGCACTTATTAGACAAAGGGCTTGATCTAGAATATGTAAAGAACACAACTGAATAAGGCAACTAAATGAAAAAACGGGCAAAATATCTGAATATACCTAACCAAAGAAGATATTATGAATGGCTAGCAAGCATATGAAAAGACTAAATACCATTAGTTATCAGGAAAGTGCAAATTAAAACCACAGCAAGGTAGTACTTCATACCCACTAGAATTGACTAAAAATAACAAGATTGACGATACAAAGTGTTGGTAGGATGTGGAACACCTGGAACTCTCATACATTGCTGGTACAAATGCAAAATGGTACAACTGATTTGGAAAACATACTCAGTTAAAATTATACTTAAAATATGACTCAGTAATTCTCTTTCTAAACATTTACTCAGGAGAGCCAGGAGCTTTTTTTTTGGTATGCAGGCCTCTCAGTGTTGTGGCCTCTCCCGTTGTGGAGCACAGGCGCCGGACGCGCAGGCTCAGCGGCCATGGCTCACGGGCCCAGCCGCTCCGTGGCATGTGGGATCTTCCCGGACCAGGGCACGAACCCGTGTCCCCTGCATTGGCAGGCAGACTCTCAACCACTGCACCACCAGGGAAGCCCCTTACTCAGGAGAAGTGAAAATTTCTGTTTACATGGATATTTGTATACACTAAATTCATAGCAGCATTATTTTTAACAGCCAAAAACTAGAAATACTAAATATGAAGTTAAATTGTGCTGTGTCTACACAATGGAAATCTATGTGAATTAGCTAATAGAGGCATCATGGTAAAACTCAAAAACATGCTGTATTTAAAAAGCCAGATATGGGCTTCCCTGGCGGTGCAGTGGTTGAGAGTCCACCTGCCGATGCAGGGGACACAGGTTCGTGCCCCGGTCTGGGAAGAACCCACATGCTGCAGAGCGTCTGGGCCCGTGAGCCATGGCCGCCGAGCCTGTGCGTCTGGAGCCTGTGCTCTGCAACGGGAGAGGCCACAACAGTGAGAGGCCCGTGTACCGCAAAAAATAAAATAAAATAAAATAAATAAAAATAAAAAAGCCAGATTAAAAAAAAAAAAAAGTACCATGTGATTACATTAACACGAAACTGTGGGAAAGACTAACCTATAAGCAGTCATTCTAAGAAAAAAAACTAACGCTCTTATTTTAGTAGTTACATGCGCCCCTGTCTGTGCCTTTTATAACTGAGTTCAGGGAATAGTGGCTTGAGTGAACTTTAATTAGCCACAGAAAAATAGGCCTGTGATAAGTATGTAGTTTGAAAGCTCTTTTCAGAATGGATTGGTTTTTGTTTTTTTGTTTGTTTCTTTCCCAATAGGATCTTACACCACAAGTCAATATCAAAGAATGATTTTTAACTAGATTGGGACAGATTTAGTGCTGGTGCAGCTATGAATACGCTTTACTGAGAATTCAGACTTGGTCATTGATTAGTAATTTTTGCATTTCTGGTGGAAATCTCTTTGGCATCTGGTAGAACTTCAGATCTCATCACCCCTTTCCCCACCCAAACCTCCCAGATGTTACCAGTTCCTTCAAAGTCTCTAGCAAAGGGTGTTCATTTTTACTTGACATTGTATTTTGCATTTCCATCACTCTATTACAAACAACTTGAAATTGTTAGTATTTGCTTCTTTTACTTATGTATTATTTAAATTGTTGTTATTTAAAGATATATAAAAAATTGCATAGACCATATATGTACTATTTAATACAAAATTATAAAGCAAGTACCTGTGTAACTACCACTTAAGTCAAGAGGTAGAATATTGTCAGCGTTCCAGGAGCTCTTATGCATCTCTTCCTAATTCTTAATTCCTGCCTTCAGCCCTAACCACTTTCCTGACTTCTGTTATAATTTTCTTGCTTTACTTTTATACTTCTACATGCATCTCTAAACAAAATAGTTTAGTTGAACTTGTTTTTGAAATTCGTATAAAGGAAATCATTCCATGTATATTGTTTTGTGCCTTCTTTCCCTCAACATGGCACCGAGAATTGTCCAGTTTGTTGGATGAAACTACCATTCATTTTCATTTTGTATAGTGTTCTTTTGTATGAATGGAGCACCATTCATTTTTTTTTGTTTAAAATGCTATCTGTTTATTCTTTTTTTAATATATATTTATTTATTTGGTCGTGCCGGGTCTTAGTTGCGGTATGTGTGCTCCATAGTTGTGGCGTGTGAACTCTTAGTTGCAACATGCATGTGGGATCTAGTTCCCTGACCAGGGAACCCCCTGCATTGGGAGTGTGGAGTCTTAACCACTGCACCACCAGGGAAGTCCCTATTTGTTTATTCTTTTTTTAAAAAAATTTTTAAATTGAAGTATAGTTGATTTATAATGTTGTGTTAATTTCTGCTGTATAGCAAAGTGACTCAGTTACAGACATATACATTATTTTTCATATTCTTTTCCATTATGGCTTATCATAAGATATTGAATATAGTTCTCTGCTATACAGTAGGACCTTGTTGTTTATCCATTCTATATGTAATAGTTTGCATCTACTAACCCCAAACTCCCAGTTCATCCCTCTCCCTCTCCCTACCCCTACCCCCATGGCAACCACAGTCTGTTCTCTATTTCCATGATTCTGTTTCTGTTTCATAGGTAAGTACATTTGTGTCATATGTTAGATTCCACATATAAATGATATCATATGGTATTTGTCTTGCTCTTTCTGACTTCACTTAGTATGATAATCTTTAGTTGCATCCATGTTGTTGCAGATGGCATTATTTTCTTTTTTATGTCTGAGTAGTATTCCATTGTATATATATACCACATCTTCTTTATCCATTCATTTGTTGATGGACATTTAGGTTGTTTCCAAGTGTTGACTATTGTAAATAGTGCTGCTATGAACATAGGGGTGCATGTATCTTTTTGAATTATAGTTTTGTCTGGGTATATGCCCAGGAGTGGGATTGCTGGGTCATATGGTAATTGTATTTTTAGTTTTCTGAGGACCCTCCATACTGTTTTCCATAGCGGCTGTACCAATTTACATTTCCACCCACAGTATAGGAGGGTTCCCTTTTCTCCACACCTTCTCCAGCATTTGTTCTTTGTAAACTTTTTAGTTCTTTGTAGACCATTCTGACCGGTGTGAGGTGGTACCTCATTGTAGTTTTGATGTGCATTTCTCTAATAATGAGTGATGTTGAACATCTTTTCATGTGCTTATCGACCACCTGTATTTCTTCTTTGGAGAAATGTCTCTTTAGCTCTTCTGCCCATTTTTCAATTGGGTTGTTTGATTTTTTTTTTTCATTGTTGAGTTGTATGAGCTGTTTGTATATTTTGGCAATTAAGCCCTTGTGGGTTGCATTGTTTGCAAATATTTTCTCCCATTCCGTAGGTTGTCTCTCAGTTCATTTAAAAAAAAATTTATTCTTTTTTATTTTTTTTGAATAGACTTTTAGGCTGTTTCCTAAAAATTTACAGCTATTACAAATTATTTTTGCTGCTTTATTCTGCTATTAGCTAGTTTAATTTTGATAACAAATAAAAGAGCATCTTGTATCAGTATAGCTCTTTATGATATATGCAGTGCCCTTATTACATCCTAATTTAGCCCTCATTTCAGACCTGTGACATTGGCAGTGAAGCATTCCATTTTTTATAACTAATGATAGAGCTTGTCACTTGCCCAAGTTAACATTGCTAAAAATTAGTGTAGTACTAACAACTGCCACACATCTTTTATATCAAAGTCTAAATTCTAAACATCTGTTTCACACAAACTGAGCATGCTCAATACCTCAACTGAGTTAAAGTATTCCACGTTAAAAAAAAAAAAAAGGGAAGAAATAGTTTGTCTTAAAAGGTATGCCTCATTGCCTTGTTTTTCAAATCATGGCTTTATTGTTGTTTTTTTAGAAGTTGACCTAAACAATTTTATTAATTTGTGGGTACGATGTTGGGACATAAATTTTTCATATTGTCAGCAGCGAAACTGTTCCCACAAGTATAAAGCTTATATCTGCAGCATTTGTAGGTGTAGAAAGTGAGGAGGAGGGGAGGGGACTGAGGAGGTTATATTTTTGACCAGAGAATACTACTACACTTTTTTACTCATGCCAATCTCTTTAAAAGTCAAGAGACTGAACTTTTAATGCAGGGAATCTCTGCCAGTCACTAAGTGGCCTGACAGTTCACTTAAGCTTTTCTAAAATCCTATGTCTAATGAAACTATGAGTTTGTGAAATACTCTCTGGTGCTGTAGCCCAGTTTGACCCCTCATTTATGTGTGGAATGTGCTGAGCTGTGTTTAAAGCCAAGTTTAGTTGTTGTTGTTGCAAAGTGACTCTTCTTTTGTTATCTTAAGATTTTTTTTTTTTAAGTAAGGTTTTCAAAATGGACATGATTTAAGCAACTTTGAGCTCAAGCAGTGAAAGTACCTGTTAATATTATTTATTATTAGTGGTAGTGTTGAAATTTTTTGTGACAGATTCAATACTTCTCTATAAGGTGTTTATGTATAAATGTGTTTTAAGAATATATACATTTGAAAAAAATTCTAAAAAGGAATTTTGTTTAGAAAAGCAAGAAAATGGAAAAAGTGTATTGGTATGATATTCCAAGGCACGTTTGAAACATTTTTAGATTTATATGTTTACTTAACAAATAAAAACCTGTGGAGTTGCAAACATCCCCTGGGTTTGAAAATGTATTTCATCATATCTGTTATCTAGGTCGATATTCTTAAGTATCCTTTCTGTCTTATCTCCAAAAATAGAAGCACAAATTATTGTACTTTAAACAGTCATTCTTCAACTAAATATTAAGAAAGAGGAAATATTGTGAATGTCATTTTCAAAACAGTACATGGGAATGGGAAAATGTACATTTTGAAATTTGCAAAATAAGGAACAGCTTTACTCTAAATAGGAAGGAAATTTGAATTTGCGAAAATGTTGATTGTAAATACAGAAGTCATCTGTTTCTTTTAAGTGTTAAACAAAAGGAATGTATACTCAGTTAAAAATAGAAGAAAATAAAACACCTTACAATGTAAAATTAGTATTTGAAGGTGGTTTCTGGCAAAGGTAAATTACAAATAAAAAGGAAATTGCCTAGCTCTATTATATGTGGATGAGAAAATATGATGATGGAATAAATCAAATAATAGATTTTAAAACCTCAGATTTCAAATCCAGTAGATTTGAAACAGAGTAATAATTCATGTTTGTATGTGCTACATCAGCAGTGATGAGCATAAGGAATTTTCAGTTTCAAACAAAGGCATATTTGTTTTCATAAAATTGGTTAAAAGAGATTTCACAGTATTTTAATGGCCATGGTCTTTGATTCAGGGAGGAATTAAACTTGTTAAGTAAATAGCCCTGAAATAATATTCATGATGTTGTGAATTTAACCCTTTGCTCTTACATTCTCACTAAGGAAGTAAATGAAACATACAATTCTTTTGAGCTTATAAACCTTCATAGTATTTACCCAATTCATTGGACAGAGCCAATTGCAAGACTGCTACTTCTTTGTTTAGGAGTTTGGGTGACATAAGAAATGTTCACCTCTCCTTGAAAATAAGCATTCCAGGTTCTGAATTTTACTGTGGCAGGAATGTACATTTTCTTCCTTCTTATCTTCCTCTTTGAACATATGTTTAGATCTTAACATGTCATTGTCCTCTAGTATGTTGGAGGACGTGTCCTCTGGACTGTGTAGAATCAGGGTCCTAAATTCATGCCTTATTACCCATATTTGTGACATTGAACATATATGCATTAATCTTCACTGAAGATCTTCTATACAAATATAAAAAAATAACTGTCATTTATGTCTTACAAGGTTTAGAGTCATGGCTTTGGGGAAAGCTTTTACAGTCATAAAATAGAATGCTCTATGAGGGCAAGGATTACTGTCTTCTTTCAACTGCTATATTCCTAATACCTGACACTGAGAAAGTACTCAAATATTTTTTAATTTATCAGTTTATTAAAATCTTGATTTTTTTTCAGTGTTTACTTTTTGGGGAAATAGTCTTAATTTTATCACAGATTTAAGAAATAAAAGCTTCTAATGGTAAGATAAGTAAAGTAACTTCTTTTCTTTTCTTCTTTTCTTCTAGACTACCTGTTACGGTCCTGAGTCAAGACAACAATTTTTATACCTTTCCTGGTGGTTCAGAAACGAGTCTCTGTAGAATCAGAAGCAAAGAAAGAAAACTATCTGACCTTTTCTTTGTTAGATTGACTATATAAGATACTTGACTTCAGGAACAAAAACACAGAGAAGTAATAAAGTTGTTATTTTGGCATCTTTGGACATCTATCATATTGAGAAGCCTGCTTTGTGAAGCTTCCTGAGTTGAGATTTGGAAACTTCATTGGTGCTCATTTATAACTTGGACTGTAAGCATGAGTGAATTCTGGTTGTGTTTCAACTGCTGTATTGCAGAACAGCCTCAACCGGTAAGTATGAAGTAATACATGTACAGATTGAGTGGGGGTGCTTATTAAACATAATGCTGGTTCTCAAGTTGAGGATCAGGACCCCAGCAGTGATTGCAGGGCAGTTCTATGGCCTGTCAGTGGAATTCTGAACATCTGGTTAAAGAAAGGAAAAAAAAAAAAGTAAATGTGTTTTGAGTAGATGCCATGTGTGAGGAACTGTGCTAGACCATTGTATATGATTGAGAAGGTTATGCTTTTCTACCAAGTAGACCAGATTCTGGAGGAGCCATGAGAGGAGAGGGAGACAATCTGAGGGAGAACAGCCAAGTTGGCTTTGGAAATCAGTGGTGGAAGATGTCATAGCTAGGTTGCCTCACATCCTTCTCGATTTACCATCTCATTTTTCTCACCGCACCTCTCTGAGGAAGATACCGTTATCCTTATTTTTCAGTTGAAATAGGTTCAGTTTTTTGCCCAAAGTCATATGGATAGTAAGTAGTCTTGGCTGACTTCTTGGTACCTGCCCCACTTTTATCCCTTCTAACCTGTGTACATTTTGTTACCTCTACAAAAATTCTGCCCTCCATGTCCAATTTTCTCTTCATCCTTTAAGATGCCTAGATCAAATGTCAACTCTATGAAATCTTCGCCAGCTTTCTCCTGACTTAGATAATACCTCATGTGTATTTCTACCAGCTCTTTTAGTTCATTTTTCTATGGTAGGATGGAACTTCTTGCATAGTAACTTTACTTTAGTCTTTCCCACCATGTTCTGAATTCTTAAGGGGCCCTGAGTATATTTACTTTGTATCTTCAGGATCAAATCTAATACCTTGGAGAACGTAGCTATACGTGCTAGCTGGTTTGCTGTCTGACTGGCAGAATAAATGAATTTCTATTTTATTGTTTTGCTTACATGTGTAACAACATAAAAGGAAGAATGAGGTGTAATCCTAAGGTCTCTTCAGATCTTTTCTGAGCCTTTCCCTGGTCATACATGGTCACTTTGTAATTGCCCTTGTTGTATATGCAATTGTTTTTGAATGTCCTAGTCTTTAATGTCTGGCTCTGGAAAGGGGAAAAAATGAAAAATTGGGGTGGGGAGGAAAAGCAAGGGCATGGCTTTTTAAATCCTCTGGAAGTCACTCCAGCCAGAGAGGGAGGAGCTTGCAACAGTCGCTGCCCACCTCCTTGTCCGTTGCTCCTCTGTGATCAGAAGCAGAGATATTTGGAGGACATGGTCCTTTTTGCCCATCGTGGCTCCCACAAGCTGTGTATAGTATATGAAAAGAACACAGCTACAGGGCTGGGCAGGTAGTTACTACTGTGCTAAGAGCTACCGCTGACTGAAATTAACTGCAGTTTACCTTCCATGTTTTCCCCTGGAAGTTGCAATCCTTGAACAGACTCTAGAGTTTCAGAATAGATAACAGCAGACAGATTCTGCCAGTTCAATTGTTGTGGTGGGGATACAGATTCCTGCTGATAATCTGCTCCACCATCGTCCCTTTCACTACTTTTATAATATTGTATTTTATATTTAGCTCTTTGATCTATGAGGTAGGAGTCTATAAGTTTTCTTTCATGTTAATCAGCTATTTAAAAACAGTTTATTAAATAGCCAGTCTTTTTATTAGTGATATGAAATGTCACCTTTATTATATACTACATTTTCATATATTTAAAGAGACTGTTCCTGAAATCTGTCCTGTTCTTTTGGTTACATATGTTTGCACCTGTGCAGTTACTGTACTGTTTTAATTGCTGCAGTTACTTAGTACATAGTTCTTCTTTTTAAACTATATTGGTAATGTCTTATTTTTAAGCTGGATTGTTGTAACATGGGTCTTTATTATGTTATTTTTTATTTCTTTTTCTTTGAGATATTTCAAAATGCATCTTTTAAATCCTGTAGGTGTTTACTTTAGGATTGCATTGAATCTAGAATATAATTGGATGAGAATTGACATCTGTAAAATTTTGAGTAATGCCATTGATAAACACGGCATACGTCTTCATTTATACAGACCTTTTCATGTTCTTTTGTTTTGTTTTGTTTTTTTGTTTTTATGGTACACGGGCCTCTCACTGTTGCGGCCTCTCCCGTTGTGGAGCACAGGCTCTGGACGCACAGGCCCAGCAGCCATGGCTCACGGGCCCAGCCGCTCCACGGCATGTGGGATCTTCCCAGACTGGGGCACGAACCTGTGTCCCCCGCATCGGCAGGCGGACTCCCAACCACTGCGCCACCAAGGAAGCCCCTTCATGTTCTTTTAATAAGCTTAAAATTTTCATCATGTAAGTTTTACACATTTTTTGCTAGTTTTTTTCTAGATTTTTTGTGGATTTTTGTTGTTATTCTGAATGATATTGTTTTGCTGTTATATTTCCTAGTTGGATTTTTTTTTAAACTAGTGTATAGGCAACTAATAATTTTTATACACTAATTTTTTATCCAGACACCATACTGAACACTTTATATTTCCTGAATTTCTCCATATAGTGACATTTTTTTTCAGACTTAATTCTGATACATATACTTTTTTCCCTATTAATATCTTACTGCACTGACTAAGACCTCCAGTATAATGCTGAATAGTGTCAGTGATGGCTAAACATTCTTGCTTCTCCTGACTTTAATGGGAAAGGCTCAAATTTACTTAAGCATAAAATGAATGTTTATTTTAGTGAACACATTTACCTGTGCATTTAAGTTATTGTGTATAATTTATCATCTATGATATATATTATCAGTGATTGCATTTTCAACAGTTTTTAAAGATTATAGAATACTTGAGTCCTGTCACCATATTGTTTTTAGTATGCCTTGTAATTTTTGTTTAAAGTTATATGTAATGATACTCTGGGTAAAAGGAACTGAGGGAAATAGGCCTGTAGTGTGAATTTTTATGTTTATCTGAGTGAGAGTTAGGCTTTATTTACTGTTTGCTGTAGTTGTAGGTGTCACAGGATGAAATTTCCTTTGGTGTCCTTGTTTTTGTGCCCTGTTGTCTTTGGTTTCCCTAGAGACTTCTCCTTAAGTAAGGTCTGAGATGTCCAGTTCTTTCAGTTATATTTCCCTGTTGCACAGGAGACCTGTTGATGTATTGGTAAGATGTTGGGCATGGGGAAGCATTATGTACTGCTGTGATTAGGTTTCAGTCTTTCAGTGAGCCTGTGCCCCTGGGCTGTGACCTATATAAGTGCTTCTCAGTTTTGTTTTTTTACTCCTCAGTTGAGACAGAAAGGCTAGAGGAGGCTGGAGTTGGATAGTTCCCTTCTTCAAAGTTGGTTATTTTCTGGTAAAACCCTAGTCAGTTAGGCTCTGGTAAATTAGTTTCTTTTGAGGGTAGGCTTTGTTAAGAACAGGCCAGGCAAATTTCCATACCGCCAAATGGCAGAAAGGCATTGTAAATCGCTGAGAGAACCCCACCTGGGGCCTAGCTTCTGGTCTGTTCTGAGTCTCAGAGTTCAGGCAAAGTATCAAACCTCTCCTGATTTCCATTAGCTCACTGAGGATACAGAGATTGGATTGGATGAAGTATTAGTTACCTAAGATGATGCAAGTTCATCTAAGTCATAGTGGCTTAAAATAGATTTTTATTATCTCACAGATTACAAGCACTGTGTAGCCAAGTCCGCTGACTTAGGATCTTTCTAGGGCTACAGTTAAGATGTCAACTGGGGCTGTAATTATCTTGGGGTTCAATACGGAGAGGACAGCTTTCTAGCTCACTAAAGTGGTTGTTGCAAGGGTTCAGTTCCTCTCTGAATCCTAACAAGAGTCTCAGTTAGAAAAAGTGCCTCAGTTCCCTGCTGGCTGTTGGCTGGAGGCCTCCCTGTTTCTTGCTCCACAGGTCTCTCCATAGAACAGCTCACAACATGGCGACTGGCTTTCATTAGTATGAGCAAGAGGGCAAGCAAGGTGGAAGTCAAAATCTTCGTGACATCCCATCATTTTTGCTATGTTCCGTCCTGTAGAATTACTAAATCTAGTTCACACCCTCCTAAGACTGGGCACCCCTGGAGATTTTTTTAACTCTCCAGCTGTCTACACTCATCATCCAGCAATTCACCAGTTACAGTTTGTTTTCCTATGTTGGTCCTGCACTGACTGACTGGAGGTTTTTGCTCTAGTACATTGTGATTTTCTGTATTTGCCTATGTCTCCAATTCTGGAGGCAGCAGTTTGCTCTGTGATCTCAGTTCTCTAAAGGATCTAAGAACAGTTGTTGGTTTTCAGTTTGTTCAACTTTTTGATTGTGTGGATGGGCATGACATCTTCTAAGCTCTTTATGTGTCAGACAGGAAACCAGAAGTCATATTTCCATATTTTTTAAGGTTGATTTGTTTATTGCCAGCATTCATAATGTTTGTAATAAAAATGTATCCTGTTCCAGTATGTGATACAGGTATACTCAAACTAGAATGGTATAGATTAGGAATTTAAAGAGTGGGAGTATAAGGCTTTAGAATTATGAGACATTAGAACTACATTTTCTGATACACAAAGGATTTGCAGTTTGAGTTTTTTGTGCACATATAACATGTCTGTTTTGTGTTATTGTTTAATAATACATAATTGTATGAAATATTCCACAAGAATAGCATTTTTGACTTGCTGAGAAAAATGACACAGAACTTAACAGGGCCGTGTGGTTATTATTGTAGAAGAACAGCTTGCTTGTTGGCATGAGGAAAAAAACATTTAAAGGATGCACTAATAATTGTGTGTGTGTTTACAGTCTACAAAAACATCCTTGCAGCTCTATTAGACAGTATCAAGAGTGTCTTATTTGAAAGCTGCTTGGTCATCTCTAAAGTTTTCTAAAAGTATGTACCAAAATTGAGTGCTGTGTGCCAACTCTCCCACTCTTTCTTTACCACCCCCTGCTCTTGCACATTCCATGTGTGGAAAGGAACAACCCAATATTGGGAAGAACTTAGAATGCATTTTTCTGAGTAGTAGCAGAAGAATCATATTTTTTCTTCCTACTCTTTCGTTTTAGCACTGTATAATACAGAGTAAAATAGAGTCCCAATTTTTGGAGCCATAATAATCTAAACCTTTTAAATTGACTGTAGTGTAAATGCTGCGGTTGTTGTTGCTAGGTAGTGCTGAGGTTGGAATTTTTAAATTGGATTGTAGCTGTCCTGCAACTTAATTTTTTTTTTAATGAAAAGATTTGTCAGCTGTTTACAGGACTGTAGTGAATGCTTCACCTACTTACTGTTGTGTATTGGCTTGCTGGTGGACTTTTTTTCCTCCAGCTTTATTGAGTTATAATTGGTATACCAAAAAAATGCACATAATTAATGTATACAAACTGCCGAGTTTGAACATACGTGTATGCACTCTTTGCCATCACCACAATTAAGGTAATAAACTTCTGAGGTATCCTCAAAAACAATGCATATTGATATACAACCTCCCCCTTTTCTAGTCATGTTACATACTTTCCCCATATAGTGTTTCCCCACATGGTACTGATGTTTTGTAATGCTGTTTGTCTCTGAAATCTATTATTTTAATTAGACACCTATGCCCAGTTGTCATGTATTAACACTGGTATTTCCACAGTGAGCCAGGTACTGATGAAATAACAGTGAGCAAAACAGACACTGTTTCTGCTTCATGGCTCTCATTCTAGTGGAGGAGATATTTAGTGAATAAATAGGTGTCTGTGATATCAGGTGATGTAACTGCTCTAAGGAAAAAGAAAGTAGAAAGAAGAGGAGGAGAAGTGGGGATATGAAGGGTGTACAGGAAATGCCTCTCTGATGAAGTGATATTTAAGCTAAGGTTTAAGGAAGTAAGGCACATGCTTATGTAGAAGGACTTGTGAGTACAAGAGTTCTGGAAGTGCAAGGGTTGTATGTGTATGAGGAACGTCAAAGAGGGCAGAGTGGCTGTGAGCCAGGGCTACAGTGGTGGGAAATGAGGTCAGAGATAGTTAAGGGCCAGGTCATGTATAGCATTCCAGGCTGGGGAACGACTGATTTTTACACTTTGTGAAATCGGAAATCATTGAATGGTTTTGTTCTTTCAAGTGAAGAACATATCCTTTTCCCAGTAGTTTGAATGTTTAATGTTACTATATGCCCAGACGGAGAGTTAGCACTGCCTGACCAGACTGCATCCTGTAGGCCAGTCAGTTACCTTCTCCTTACTGTACTCCCAGCCAGTGAATCCTCCTCAGCAGTCTGCAATCATGTGTGTTCTGCAATAAGATCGTTGATTTCCTGCAGTGACTTTTCTTCATTTTTGTTGTTGTTCGGATATGCAGTTCTAATCCATAATAGTAGGAGTGTGTGTCTTTAAGTGATGATGTGGTAACTGCCATATAAAAAAAACAAAGGAAGGGCACTGTGCTCCATGGTTTAGAGAGCCTAAGGTTTCTTCGAGGGAAATGGGTGAAGAATTGGAAGGGGATGGAATGGGTCAGTAGACAGGGGTTGCTAGAAGACCTTAGACCTTAGACATGAAAAGCATGAAAGCTATTTCTGCAGCCTGAGAGTATGAGCCACAGTTTTATGAAAAGTGGCTAGAGGAAACTCTAGGTGAGGGCATTCTATAATTTCAGGGGATTTATGTCAAACAAGAGTGTTTGCTCAAGTGTGGTGCATTTCCATCAGTACTATGGGATGAGGACCTCAGATGGCATAGATTCATGTAGAACTTCCTTTTTTAGGAATCACATTTCCACACACCCTAAATGCGGTGTAAGTATGATAGACACGTTATCATTTTTCCTTTTTCCTGAAATGTAAATGTGCATGCTCTTGATTTGTTTAATTACACAGAAAATCACATTATGTAACCACAATCATCTCAAAACATTTAGTAGATGAATTTATGGTAATAGAAATAAAATTACCCTTATCAGTGGAGAAATGAAAAATATCCCTACATTGTAGAAAGGCAGTATAGAGGACTGATTCAAATGTCTTAGCTGTATTGCTAAACCTAGAAATTACCAAGATTATCTTATTCACTGGAACTTCCTGTCCTGCCTCAGGAGTGGCTACTGGATTTCTTCATAGAGACAGTAAGCTACTTATACCTGAGGAGAAAGTTTCAATTTGTATACATGAGCTTGAAGACAAACTAGAAAGCCTCTTGGCATAAGAATTTTGGTGTTCCTACCCTGTTTTGTGCTGATAGCGCAGTCAGGAAGTGCTGGTAAGTTAGTGTCCATAGCATTCCGGATGAGTTCCAGCTGGGGGAGGGAGTGAGATGGTAGTAGAAAATCATTTATCTTCAGAAACTAGAGTGCTTTTATAAGTTTGTAAATGTCGGAGAGGAAATTGTTTTCTTTAGTGCTTTTATTAAATTGATCTTTATTCAGTTTAAATTGGAGTTTTTAATATATACGTCAAAGTAAAACAAGCTATTTCTTAGCAAGCCATGTGGTGGCTACCATTTATAGTTACTTAAAAGTGACATCAGCAAAAATAATAATTCAAAAGTAGACAGTTGTATACTGAACCTCATACACTCAGCTTCAACAATATCAGTTCTTATCTGATCTTGTTCATCTCAGTGCTTCTACTTTGCTCTTTTCTGTATTATTTTGAAGCCAAATTCCAAGCATTATTTCATTTTATATATAAATATGGCAGTATTTATCTCTAAGAGATAATGATTCATTCATATTTAACATAACCACAATACCATTATCATACCAAAAAAAGTACTTTAAAAGTTTGTTTTATATATAAATGTACTATGAAACAAATATTACCCAAGTTAAGACATGGAGCATTGCCAACACCCCAGAAGCCCTCTAGCATTCTTTTCCTTTACATCCCTGCTCCAACACCTGGAGGAGCCACTGCCCTGCTTTTTTATGGTGGTCACTTCCTTATTGTGTTTTATGATTTTACCATTTGTATATGCCCTGAGCAGTATAGGTTAATTTACCTGTTTTATCTTTGAGTGGAGTTCCAGTGGATATAATTGTGTTTTCTTCTTTAATTCAATGCTAAATGTATAAGATTAATCCGTATTAAGGCAGGTAACTGGACTTCATTCATTTCCACTTTTCTTGAACGTTTTGTTGTATGACTACACCATGTACATCCATATAGTGCTTTTGAAATTCTGAGTTGTTCTCAGTATGGGACTGTTACGAATGATGCTCTTTTGTGCCTTTGTGTATGTGTTGCCTGGTGAACACACGCTTGAGGTTCTCTAGGGTATATACCTAGCAGTGAAATGATTGGTTCTAAAGTCTAAGGACATTAGCTTTTACCATGGAAGACAACATTGTTTTAAATTTGGTGTTATCAGTTTGTGTTCTACCAGCAGTTTGAGTTACCAGCTGTTGTTACATAGCCTCATTAAATGCATGTTTTCAGGCTCAGTTTTTATCAGTTCGAGAGGAAATGTTTACCCTTGCATTAACTTGCATTTTAATTTAATGAGAGTGAAAAGTAACCTGATTTTTTTAAACTTCTAGGTTGTGAGCTTCAGGATTGTAGGCAAATCAGAGATTTCTTGAAATAAAATTCTCTAATTCAGCTCTTCCACACTTTTGTTCATCAGCGCATTCCGTTTGTATTATACCATAAGACGAGTTCTTTGAGAGTACAGAAAAACACATTTAGATAAATTGAAGCCTATGAAGTTAAGACATTATACTATAGCAGCTTTCATTCTTGTATTTAGTTTCAAGTATGATTAAGCATTAATCTAATTCAGTGCTGTTTACTGTTTCTAGTAACTATTACAGAAATAAATGCATTCAGAAGCCACCAGGCATCTATGTCATCCTATACACAAAATATTAGTAGAACTTAATTTAAGAAAAGATGAAAAGTAAAAATAGAAGGTCTAGTATTTTCCTCTCACATTCCAGCAGATCATTTTGAACACCCCCCAGGTGAGCATTTCCCACATTGGAGACCACTGAATACAGAACAAGTCAGAGCATGGAGCTCTGGAGTTGAGAAACAGGATTATCTTATCTTTATTGTGATAAAAATAATTACCACTGGGGAAAAAAAAGGGAAGGAAATGCAGGGAAAATTGTTTTTGATGAACAGGAAGAGAAAAAAATATTGTGGTCAAATAGTTTTAAAAAATATATATATTTATATGGCAGATAAATCCTAGCTTATTTTTTTTCCTATATGCTTATTAGAAAATACTATCTATAGCTTCATAAAGAAAATGTTCCTCATTTATGCCTGAAACATTTCTTTTTTTTTTTTTTTTTTTTTTTTTTTTTTGCGGTACGCGGGCCTCTCACTGTTGTGGCCTCTCCCGTTGCAGAGCACGGGCTCCGGACGCGCAGGCTCAGCGGCCATGGTTCACGGGCCCAGCCTCTCCGCGGCATGCGGGATCCTCCCGGACCAGGGCACGAACCCACATCCCCTGCATTGGCAGGCAGACTCTAAACCACTGCGCCACCAGGGAAGCCCCCAATTACTTTTGTAGATTGATCTTTCTTTTAGGTCCTTGAAGAGCTATTTTTTATGCTTATACTCCTCTATTTTAGCAGGTGAGACATCATTTGTTCTGTTTCGTTTTGGTTTGTCATTTGTTACGTGAACTGAAAATAATTTTCATACAATCATAAAATTATAGTCTTAAAGGCATCTAAGCAAACATCTAGTCAGATGCATCACTCACAGATTTCGAAACTCTTAAGAAGTGAACTAGTAAACTAAGTTAAGCCTAGTGAGTTAATGGCAAAGCCTTGGCATTTTAAGACTATTTTACTCTAGTATGTGTTTCAATAAATTTTACCCAAATGGACATGTATACACACATTGGATATGCAATTGAATTATAAGACTATGCAAAAATACATCACTAGTTTTGATAAGTTATGGTGAAACCAGCAGTGTTTCAACACTTTAAAAGGTTCTTGGGAATTCCTCGGCAGTCCAGTGGTTAGAACTTGGCACCTTCACTGCTCAGGGAACTAAGATACTGCAAGCTGAGAGGCACAGCCAAATTAAAAAAAAAAAAAAAATTCTTGCCAGTAAATGTTAATTATTATCCGCCATTTTTACAGATCTTAGTTTGAATGCTTTCATACATATTAACTTAATGATATAAATGCCTGCTGTTCTAACACACACACACCCCCGTCACTCTATTTTTTGTGGGTTTGATTTTGGTTTTGTTTTATTTGTTCTTGGAGTGTCTACCTGAGTAGCAGTTGGGTGATGTCCTCATTGGAATCTTAACATGCACACATCCTTCTGTATGCCTCCGTTATGCACATATGCATGGATTCAAAAATCATTAAGATAGTGGAAATAGTATTAGCTGTCAGTCATGCATATAGGATAAACAGAATCTCCCATACATTAAATAAAGAAGTTACTAGATGTCATTTCTCACTGACCTTAAGAACAGATAAAGTATGTATAGCTGATTCACTTTGTTATAAAGCAGAAACTAACACACCATTGTAAAGCAATTATACTCCAATAAAGATGTTTAAAAAAAAGCAGATAAAGTTACTAAGAAACATAAGACAAGTGTGCTTTCAGTAGTGCTTAGCTGTCAGAAATTGATCTCATTTTTATGAGCCCCAAAGTTATGGGTAGTTATGAAAAACCAAGCAAGTTTTTCCCTTTTTTCTACCCTGTTCATAGGAGATCTGGTTTTCTATGAGCTTAAGAGTTGCTCAAATAAGGGTTTGAATTGCAATCCCAATGCTTATTTACTGTGTGGCCTGAGCAGATAGGAATACTGTGTGACCTCTGCAAATAGGAATAATGACCCCTATCTAATAGGCTTAAATATATTAAAGTAGATAATAAAGTATATTAAATAAGGTAATTTATGTTAAGCGCGTAGCATAGTGCCTGGCACGCAGTAAGTGCTCTTATGAATGTTTAGTTGACAAATTGCAGTTTCCTCTCATTTTAGATAATGGTTGATTTTATTTTGTTTTGTTGTGTTTTAAATCTCCGTTGGTTATTTTCAAGCACATTCTATTTGAAATGAACTGGACCTTCAAAGCTTGAAAAATTGGTCTCTTACCAGAAGTATTTTGGTTTGGTTTGGTTTTCAATTACCAGGAAGAGAGATCCAGGTGTGTAACAGAGAGGATGTTGGACTGAGCACACACGTACAGTCTCCTCCCTCCTGAAACCTCACTTTGCATGACATTAAAGGAGTTTAAAAAACAAAAAGGGGTAAAACCTACAAAGGAAAAGAATGCAGAGAAAACATAAGCATGGATGAAAGATAATAAAACACAGATGATAGATTTGGAATTTGCAGAACATAGCCACACCCAGTTGCCTGCACAGGGGGATACTGACCAGAAGCAAACCAGAGTCTTAATTGCCTTGCTCTTGGAAGGCCTGCAACTAGGCTTGAACTGCTCAGGCTGGCCTGCAGCAGATAGTTCTCTAGAGAACTGATGGGGTCTGCAGAGACTTGGTGTTTTCTGTGGTTGTGGGCTCCCCAAGGAAAAAACCAGTTTCACCATCTTCTCACCTGTCCTTGAACCCACCATTCAGCGTGCCTGACGCATGTGTACTAAGCCTCATTTGGACTGTCTGTGATCATCAGGCATGAGGAAAGCTAAAAGAATTAACTGAATGAAAGAACTCAGAAGAAATAGATGATACAGGGAATAGAGAAGAACTAAAATAAAGCAATAAAAACTGAATATCTCTCAGATGATTAAGATATTGGACCCATTAAATAAGAACAGTCTGCCTACACAGGAATGGAGACAGAAAGAACAAATTGAGAAGAAGAAATAGTGTTTGGAAATGATATAGCTGAGATAAAGAAGTCCAGTGGAAGGGCTGGAAGATAAATCTGTAAACAAAATAAAACAAAGAAAAAGTAAAAAAAAAAAAAGTAAAACAAAGAAATAGAGAGATGGAAAGTAGAAGGGAAAAGCTAAGAAAATTAGATGATCAATCCTGAAGGTTCAAAATCCGCCTAATTAGAGTTTCACAGAGTAGAAGAATGAGGCATTGGAGGAGAATGAATTATCAAAGTGTTTGCCAAAAAGTTTGGGGTTTTTGTAACATCTTACAGAAAAACCCAAACAAACTTTTTGGACAACTCAATAATAATACAGGAGCATTTCCCTGAACTGAAAAACAGCATAAGTGCTTTTGAAGGCCAGTTGAGTGAAAAATACCCATTCCATTTAGTGACATTTCAGACTATATGGATTAGTTGTTTAGCTGTTTAACCAGTTGTACTGCAAGAAATTTGTGGATGGTATTACAACAATTAATGTTAGTTTCATAGGAAGTTAAGCAAACAAAAAGAAGCAATTCAACACAAAACATAGTACAAGAAAAATTAATTATAGAACATTGCTTGGCTTGATTGTGAACAATATTTACAAAAAGTTAATATAAGCATTTGATTTTTCTCTTTTTATTTTATGTATTAAGTGTTTGGGGGAATTACATAACTTTTTGAAACACAAAGGTATTTATTTTAGAATAACTGTATATATGGTGGTGTAAAGGAAAGACAGTGGACAAGGAAGACTCCCAGACCTGCTTTAGTTAGCTGTGGGACCTTGGCAAGTAATATGCTTTCCCTAGGTACATTGGTGTCCTGTGGCTGCCAGTGACAGATTATCCAAGTTTAGCGGCTTAAACAATACAAATTTATTGTCTTTAGTTCCAGAGGTGAGAAGTCCAGTTTAGGTCTCACTGCAATAATATCAGTGTAGACCATTGTATTATACCACATTTTCTTTGTTCAGTATACAGTGATTTCCTGAAGTTGGCTCTACTGTACACACACATATGCATGTATATACAGGGTACAAAAACAATCTGAAGTGGACGTGTGGTAGCAGAAATATCTAGTGTAAAGGGTTTAACGTGCAAAAGCATTGAAAAATATATCATAAGTACTTAGAGAAGCTATTTCAGGTTAGTTTTAAGCCTATTTTGTATTTCAGTTTTCATACTTGCAATGTGTGACTTAAACAAGGTACTAACTTTAAATAGAAAGAAAAGGAAATCCCTGTGTTCACTTCAGGTTTCTCACTGAGAGATGAGGACGGCTACTTCCTTCAGTTTTGCATTTAGCAATTTTGCCCTTGAAAAGATCACTATAAACTTGCTTAGAGATTCCTTATAAAAAACAAATGTTGGGGCCTCCTGTGAACTTCTCATCTGTTACCAACTTTGAAACTTAATACTAAGTGGGAAAAGGCTACTTATCTACTAAACTCCAAAGGGCAAAATAAAGACAGCACTGCACTTAGGATTGAATTTTAAGTGTGTTACCAGCAACCCACCTATTTATAAATATTTCCAGTATGAAATGCCTTGCCCTTCTGTACTTTGACTTAGATCTAAGTCCCTGCTTGTAACTCTACTTGGGTGTTTGGATTTCTCTGTGGTGATGTGGCTCTCATCTTTTACAGAATTGCCTCCTTATATAAGCCTCTTCACCTGAGGGCCACTGCTGGCATTCCAGTGAGTGCACCACACTCTAGAAACCAGAGAATTAGAATTATCACTTATTGTTCCAGAGTGTATCTTCATACAGTACAAGTTGGCATACTGAAAAGGTTTATTATTTTCTGAAGTTTGACCTAAATATGAGAATTTGGAATCCAAAGTAGCCTACTCAGTTATTGAAGGGCAGATTTTTTTTTCTTAGATCTTTGCAGTCTACTCCTTGTTTATCTTCCATTTGTCTTACTAATCAAGGATTAAAATTAATCCTGACATATTATATTAATCATAAATTTTTAGTTAAGATCTCAGAAACCAGACTTCCATAGGTGGTATTATCAGCTCATATTACTACCCATGGGAAAGCTGGATCTGGCTTCTTAAACATCTGTATCCAGGACCTGGGACACTGTTACGATTCTCAACTCTGTCTCTTTCTTGATTCTTTGCACTTTCTGACTAGAGGTGGGTGTTTTTTCCATGATTGACCTCAGCTCCAGGTTCATCATCTCAGTTTAACCACCATGGGGAAGAAAGGACATCTCCCTTAGTCCTTCCTGGGGAAGGATTCTGGTCCCAGTTTGTGTCATGTGCACACCCCATGGTCAGCGTTGTCGACTACTGTGGTTGGCAACCTATCAAAATCATATGGTTGGGGTCGGGAAGAGGTGATTTCCCCAAAGGAAAGGAAGTGGGTTGCTGCTTCTAGAACAAAGTATGTAGAAAGAAATGGTGTATGTCCACAATAAAGATTTATGCCTATTTATTATACAGAAGGATAGAAATAAAATGTCACTTAGCCTGAATATCTTTTAACTACTCTGGTAAAAAATGTTATAAAGCTGCTTCAAATCCTTTAAGAACAATTTTAAAAGATTACTTGTTGTCGGTCTAGAATATCCTAAGCTACTGTTTAGGTGTTAAAAAAAAAAAGTTAATCCAAATCAGTAAAAATAAATTGAAAACTAAGGATATGTGAATTACACAAACAGCTTCACCTTTTGGGAAATGATAAGTTTTGAATGTCAGAAACTTGAGTCTCTTCAGTAAATGCTGAAGTAAGCATGGATAGAATAACCAAAGTGAAAAAAGTGAAAGAAGGCTAAAGAGTTAATGCTAGTTATATACACTTTTAGCAGAATTCCAGTGAAGCAAGGGTTTATAAGGAGTTAGCTTTAGTTATCTTTTGACTTTTGTGCCATAGTAAGTAAACTTTGTATAAAGATAATGAGCAAAAGGTAGAGGCCTCCTGTATTACGCAGTTTATTCATATGGTTTTCATCCTGCCCCCCAAATTATAAGTGCTGTATATCATTTTGAATACTATATCATAACTCATTAAATATTAATAGGTCATAAAATCCTCTGTGAATCATTTTTGTATAAAGTCATGGTAATATCTTTTTCCCACAGTTACCTTATTATGTCTGATGGTTTTTTTTTTTTTAAGTTTTGTTGCTCTGTTAATGTTTTGCTTACTATTTGTAGAGTATAAGATAATGTAATTTATATAATATTACCTCCAAAGTTGGTCAGACTCAGCAGTAAAGGAGTTCATGGACACAGATAGGAGATAGTGAATTTAGTAGGTCAAATCATCACTGATACCTGTAAATAGATACATGACCTCTGTGTAATCATCCTGGTATGCTTAGGATTTATCTAGTCATTATTGGAATAAGACCATGACTCACACTTGTGATTTGTTATATTGAATAGAAATCTTGGTAGAGCCCAGAGGTAAGGAATGAAAATGGTGAGAAGTAGATCATATGAGGGAATGATGGACCTGAAATTTATTTCACTGCCTCCAGTCTATAAGTAGGAGTAGGTTTTCCCTCCCACCTCAGTTTTATTGAGATATAATTCACATATAGCATTGTGTTAGTTTAAGGAGTACAACATAATGATCTGATATGTGAATATACTGTGAAATGCTTACCACAGTAAGTTTAGTTAACTTATCACCTCATATGGTTAAAAAAATTTTTTCTTCTCATGACAACTTTTATTTTATTTATTTATTTATTTATTTATTTGGTGGTACGCAGGCCTCTCACTGCTGTGGCCTCTCCCTTTGCGGAGCACAGGCTCCGGACGCGCAGGCTCAGCGGCCATGGCTCACGGGGCCCAGCCGCTCCACGGCATGTGGGATCTTCCTGGACCGGGGCACGAACCCGTGTCCCCTGCATTCGCAGGCGGACTCTCAACCACTGCACCACCAGGGAAGCCCATGACAACTTTTAGATTTACTCTTGGCAATAATCAAATATACATGACAGTATTGCTAACTGTAGTCACCATGCTGTACCTTATATCCCCAGAACTTACTTATCTTATAATTGGAAGTATGTACCTTTTGATCCCCTTTACCCATTTCTACCACCTCCACCCCCTATGCCTCACCCTCTGCCTCTGGCTGCCACTAGTCTGTTCTCTGTTTCTGTGAGTTAGGTTTTTTCAGATTTCAGGTAAAAGTGAGATGGTACAGTATTTGTCTTTTCTTTCTAACTTATTTCACTTAGCATAATGCCCTCCACGTCCATCAGTGTTGTCACGGATGACAGTATTTCCATCTTTTTTATGGCTGAATAAAATTCCATTGTGTATATATAGATACACACACATCTATCCGTATATACATATATCTGTCTATATATACTTATGTGGACACACACCACATTTTCATTATCTATTCAGCCATTGATGGACACTTAGGTGGTTTCCATGTCTTGGCTATTGTAAATGTGCTGCAAGAACAGGAGGATGCATGTTTCTCTGAGATAGCAATTTCATTTCCTTTGACTGTATACCTAGAAGAGGAATTGCTAGATCATATGGAGTTCTGTTTTTAATTTTTTGAGGGACCTCTGTACTGTTTTTCATAACAACTGCACCAATTTATATTCCCACCAGTAGTGCACAAGGGTTTCCTTTTCTCCACATTCTCACCAACATTTGCTATCTCTTGTCTTTTTGATAATAGCCATTCTAACAGGTCTGAGGTGCTATCTCATTTTGGTTTTGTTTTGCATTTCTCTGCTGATTAGTGATATTGAGCATCTTTTCATGTACTTGTTGGTCATCCGTATGTCATCTTTGGGAAAATACCTATTCAGTTGTGCCCATTTTTAATTGGATTTTTTTTTGTTTTTGACTACTGAGTTGTATAAGTTCTTTATATATTTTGGATATTAACTCCTTATCAAATATATTACTTGCAAATATTTTCTCCCATTCTGTAGCTGTAGGTCGCCTTTTCACTGCATTAGTTTTCTTTGCTGTGCAAAAACTTTTAATTTCATGTAGTCCAACTTACTGATTTTTGCTTTGCCTTTGCTTTTGGTATCAAATCCAAAAAATCATTGCCAAGAGTGATATCAAGGAGCTTACCCCTGCGTTTTCTTCTAGAGTTTTATGGCTTCAAGTCTTGCATTCAAGTCTTTAATCCATTTTGAATTGGTTTTGGGGTATGGTGTAAGATTTTGGTCCAGTTGCATTCTTTTGCATGTGGCTGTTCAGTTTTCCCAACACCATTTATTGAAGAGACTGTCTTTTCCATTGTTCCATTTCACCATTCAATTTCATTCTTGAATTTCAATTTGCTTATTAGTTCTCACAGTTTTTTGGTGGAGTCTTTAGGATTTTCTGTATGTAATATCATGTCATCTGCAAATAGAGACCATTTTACTTTTTCCTTTCCAGTTGAGATGCTTTTTTTTTTTTTTTTTTTCTTGCCTGATTGCTCTGGCTAGGATTTTCAATATATGGAAAAAAAGTGGTGAGAGTGGGCATCTTTGTCTTGTTTCTGATCTTAGAGGAAAAGCTTTCAGCTTATCACCATTGAGTTCATGTTAGCTGTGGACTTATATACAGGCATACTTTGGAGATACTGTGGGTCAAGTTACAGACCACCACACTAAAGCAAATATTGCAATAGAGAGTCAAGTGAATTTTATGGTTTTCCAATATATATAAAAGTTATATTAGTATTATATTGTAGTCTGTTAATTGTGCAATAGCATTATGTCTAAGGAAAAATACATATCTTAATTAAAAAACACTTTACTGATAAAAAATGCTAACCATCATCTGATCCTTCAGCAAGTCATGATGTTTTTGCAATAGTCATATCAAAGATCACCATAACAAGTATGATAATAGTGAAAAAAATTGGAATATTGTGAGAATTACCAAAATATGATACAGAAACACAAAGTGAGCAAATATTGTTGGCAAAATGGTACCAATGGATTTGCTCAATGCACAGTTGGCACAAACCTTCAATTTGTAAACAAACAAACAAACAAAAAATGCAGTATCTGTGGGGTACAATAAAGCAAAGTGCAATGAAATGAGACATATCTGTTCAGTCTTTTTTTATGTTGAGGTATGATCTCCCTATACCCACTTTGTTGAGAGTTTTTATCAAATGGATGTTGAATTTTGCCAAATGCTTTTTCTGCTTCTTTGAGATCATGTGACTTTTATCCTTCATTTTGTTAATGTGGTATACCATCCTTCTATCTCTGTAATAAATCCCACTTGATCATGGTGTATGATCCTTTCATTGTACTGTTGAATTCAATTTCTTAAGATTTTCTTGAGAATTTTTGCATCTTTGTTCATCAGGATTATTGGCCTGTAATTTCTTTACTGACCTTGTATGGTTCTGATATCAGGGTTATGCTGGCCTCGTAAAATGAGTTTGGAAGTGTACTCTTTGATTGTTTTGGAAGAATTTGAGAAGGATTGGTATTAATTCTTCTTAAATGTTTGGTAGAATTCACCAGTGAAGCCATGTAGTTCTGTAGTTTGTTGAGAGGTTTTTGATCACTGATTCAGTCTCCTTGTTATTGGTCTGTTTAGATTTTCTATTTCTTCATGGTTTAGTCTTGGTAGGTTTGTATGTTTCTAGGAAGTTATCTGTTTCTTCTAGGTTGTCCAGTTTTTTGAAATGTAACTGTTCATAGTAGTCTTTATGATTCTTTGTATTTCTGTAGTATCAGTTGTAATGTCTCCTCTTTTCTAATTTAATTTGAATTCTCTTTTTTTTGTAAGTAAAGGTTTTTCTATTTTATCTTTAAAAAAAGTAGCTCTCTGTTTTGTTAATCTTTTCTATTGTCTTTCAGTTTCTTTTTCATTTATTTCCACTTGGATCTTTGTTATTTTCTTCCTTCTACTAACTTTGGGTTTGGTTCGCTTTTTCTAATTCCTTGAGGTAAAAAGTTACATTACTTATTTGAGTTCTTTGTTGTTGTTAATGTAGTTGGTTATTGCTATGAACTTCCCTCTTAGTACTTGCCTTTGCTGCATCCCATAAGATTGGTATGTAATATATCCATTTTTACTTTTCTCAAAATGTTTTTTGATTTTCCTTGTAATTTCTTCTGTGACCTATTGGTTATTTAGTAGCATGTTTTTAAAGTGGGTTTTCCACTTTTTTTTCTTGTAATTGATTTCTCATTTCATACCATTGTGGTCAGAAAAGATGCTTGATATGACCTCAGTCTTCTTAAATTTATTAAGACTTAAACTGTGGCTTAACATATGATCTGTCCTCCATTTTATTAAGGTCTATTTTTGGAGTTTTATTTTGTTCTTTTGTTTGGAACATGTTCCTCTGTTTCTTCACTTTCCTGGGCTCTCTGTGCTGGTTTCTGTGCATTATATAAAACCCACCTCTGCCAGGTGTGACATACTGGTCATGTGTAGGAGTTGAACCTTATCATTCAGCCTGGCCCAAGGTCTTGGTTGTCTCTCAAACCTTGTGATCGTCCAAAGCCACCTCTTTGTCGTTGAGGGTGTGCCAAAATCTATCAGTGTCCAAAGGGGAGGATCTCAGTCAGCACCTAGATGCAGGCTGACTGGAAGTCAGACCCTCAGGCAGCATCTTTTAAACTATGCAAGTTAGACCCCTTTCACGGAAATGCTGGGAGCTAGATATTTCTGTCTGTTCCCTCTGCACTGAGCTGTTGGGGGGGATAGCTAGTTAAGAACTGGTTGATTGTTTTTGTGCTGTGGGACCTGTGACCTGAGGCCCTGCTGGCCACCAAAGCCAGGCAATCAAAAAGTGTCACCCCTGGGAGGCAGCTGCAAAAGCAGTACACAGGGTAACCTGGAATGGGCAAGAGGAAAAACGTGGAGATGGTGCCCAGTGGCCTCCTTTCTGGGCAGTATCTTAGTCTATCTCTATGTGTGTGCTAAATTAGAAGTTTGTCACTCAGGTAGTAGCTTTTAAAATATGCAAATAGACCTCTTCCAGGGAAAGACTAGGGGAGATAGGCATGTCTGACTTCTGTCTGGGCACTGAGCTCTGGGGTGATGGCTGGTTGAGAAGTGTTTCTTTGTTTGCTCCAGTGAATAGGCTCTTCTTTTTGATGAAAACTATTGATTAAAAAACATTCTTTGGTGGCTTGGTTGTTGTAGAGTTGTTTGTTCTTAATGAGAAAAACCATTCAGCCTACTGGCTCTCCAAATAATTTAAAAACACACAGAAAAATTGTAAAATATTATTCAGGGAGTTCAAGTGCTTAACAAATGTGAATATAAGGTAGGAACGTGAGCAATAGTCAAGAGATTCCAAGTGAGAGTTTGCTGGAGTTTCTTGGATTTGAAGGGAATATTAAAACATCATACACTGGGCTTCCCTGGTGGCGCAGTGGTTGGGAGTCCTCCTGCCGATGCAGGGGACAAGGGTTTGTGCCCCGGTCCGGGAGGATCCCACGTGCCATGGAGCGGCTCTGCCCGTGAGCCGTGGCTGCTGGGCCTGTGAGTCCGGGGCCTGTGCTCCCCGGCAGGAGAGGCCACAGCAGTGAGAGGCCCGCGTACCACAAAAAAAAAAAAAAAAAAAAACAACCAAAAACATCACACACTGCTTTTCAAGGTATTATCAAATGCGTTCCTGTATTTAAAGTGATTGGAAATATGCCTGGCACGTAGTAAGACTCTTAAGAATTACCCATTGTTTTAAAATATTCAGCTGTAAATCTTCAGCACCAGTGTTTCTAAACCATTGAACTGGTGTCATGTTAGCCATGAACATTCCTGGACCTGCCCCAAACCTGGTGGATTTGAAATTCTGCAAGGTCAGCAGCCTGTGTTCTAATAAACCCCTGCAGTGATTCTGATATATAGTAAAGCTTGCTCTTGAGGTGTCATCCCGTATAAAAGCTAGAACAATGATGACAGTAGAACTACTCTGTGGTAGATAGCATTACTGTAAAGCAGAAAAATAAAACAGGTAAGTAATTTTTTTTGCAGAAATATGAAATCCATTAGAATTGACATCATATATATATATATTTTTTACATCTTCATATGTAATAGGTCCTTGAGAAATATTTGCTCATAATATTAGATAAGACAAACAGTTTTTAGAGAACTGAGCTGACATTGTTTCTTTAAAATCCTTTTATTCATTCAGCAGCCATCTATTTTCCAATGTGTCATGCACAGCTGTGGTCATAGAAGAACTCTTAGCATGGTAGGAAAATCAAACTGTGGGCAGATAAATTATAATACAGTATATTTAAGTGTTATAATTGAAATAATGAGCCTTGTGCTCTAAATGCTTAAACCAAGGAATACCCAGCAGCCTCAACTCAGAAGGTTATGTTTGAGCTGAGTCTTAAGGAATGAATAGGCAGTGCCACTTGGGAAGGGGTTTGGGTGAGGGCATTTCACATAGTTTGTTGACATTGCAGCCATAACTATAACTTTCATTTTTTGTGTAAGACTCACTAGGAAAATCCTTTTCCTTTACTATAAAAAAAAATCAAATCTATTTTTATATTATAGCTTTTGTTAGTCATTTTTCCCCCCTGTTGTATGAACTGGATGGATAATAGGATTCAATTCGAAAGCAGCTCATGTACTTAGGGGAACACTGTCAGTAGCATAGTATACTGTTTTTTTTAAGAAATGCCCAGTGCCTAGTTATACTCTCAGTATTTCAAAAAGTTAGCTTATTTCAGAGGCTCCCAGACTTCTGTGTTTGTTGCCCTTAACACTTCAGTAATTTTTTTCATGGTGTTCCCAAGCCAAGAGAAATGCTTTACAGGTTTATTTAGTAACTAGTTTGGTCTAAACAACTTAGTATTTATGTTCTAAAAACTGAGTCACCATTTGAAAAAAATAATACACATATATAGAAAGACAAAATAAATTTTTATTTCTTCCCCAAATAACCTTGATTACCTATGGGATATGTGTGCCTATTAGGCTTTATACAACTCTTCAAACTGTAGGATCAGACTGAACACCACTAGCCTCTTCTCCAGTTCTATACTGACTTTTGTACAATACTTGGGCTTTTTACACAGCAGGCACTGAAAAACTGTGCTTTGCAAAGATATGTTGTTGAAAAGAGTGTGTTCTCTAAGATTGAAATTTTGAATTATCTTGAGTTAGTTCACACAGTCATTGTATGTATGTTTGTTACCAACCAGAGTTCTTGGCCTTCTTAATCAATAGAAGTTGACCAGAGGCCAGACAAGAAATTCAGGCAAGGCTTTATTGGAACCCCTGCTGTAGCAGGGAGGTGAGGGGGAACAAACAACAGGTACCCTTGCTTGCTCACTCCCTGAGGCAGGACAAGCTTGTTCCTTATATGGGATGAAGGTAGGGGTTGAGCTGGAGGGCCGGCTTAGGTGGTTTGCCAACCCCTTTGTGGTGGTGTGTGCAGGGGGCGTGCACAGTACCCTGCTTTTGCTCCCGACCCCCTGCTTTTTTATAAATTAACTTATGTATGTATGTATGTATGGCTGCATTGGGTCTGTGTTTCTGCACACGGGCTTTCTCTAGTTGTGGTGAGTGGGGGCTGCTATTCGCTGCGGTGTGTGGGCTTCTCATTGTGGTGGCCTCTCCCGTTGCAGAGCATGGGCTTCAGGTGTGTGGGCCTCAGCAGTCGAGGCTCGTGGGCTCTAGAGCGCAGGCTCAGAGCTTGTGGTGCATGGGCTCAGTTGCTCCGCGGCATGTGGGAGCTTCCTGGACCAGGGATCAAACCCGTGTCTCCTGCATTGGCAGGCTGCACCACCAGAGAAGTCCTGACCCCCTGCTTTTGCACTGGGCTCTTCGAAAATGGTGGCAGTTGGGTGTTTTGGTCTCTTTTTAACTTTTGTTCGGAATTTGCCCCAACTGGGCATGCAGGCAGTTATTTTTAGTCCCATACAGTTTCTTTGTATTCTGTTGCTTGAGGAGAGGTGTGTCCAGGTGCAAGCACTGCAGCAAAGGGGCCCAGGTCCTAGGCTGCTTCATGTTGAGTATCATTGTGTTTCCCTCAAATTGAAAATACCACATGGGGTCCCTTGATGTTTGCCAGGTACTTGACACAGTCTGGGAATCGTGGGTTTATTTGATATATTCATAGGTAGGGGATGTGGTTATACTCTCCCAGCTTTCTCTCTCCAGGTCACAAAGTTAAGTCAGTAGTATATCACTCTCTTTCAACCTTTCAAATACTTAGCCTACATTGGCATAAGTGATTGCTGTCTTGTAGCCCGAAAGCCCTAGCTTTTTTCCCCTGCTCTGGATGGCAGATCATTTTGTTCTTTTTTTTTTTTTTTTTTTTTTTGGTGCTAGGCGGACCTCTCACTGTTGTGGCCTCTCCCATTGCGGAGCACAGGCTCCGGACGAGCAGGCTCAGCAGCCATGGCTCACGGCCCAGCCGCTCCACGGCATGTGGGATCTTCCCAGACCGGGGCACGAACCTGTGTCCCCTGCATCGGCAGGCGGATTCTCAACCACTGTACCACCAGGGAAGCCCCATTTTGTTCTTTATTTACATTTTATCTCCATTTCTAGAAGGGCCTGAGGCTGTTCCACCTATGCTTTTACCTTAGGCCTCCTGTTACCCTCTGGGATCTGGCCTTAAATTGCTCCTCGGTGGCATGTGTTTGCACACGAAACTGCCCAGAGAAAGTCTTAGAGGAAGTTTCAACTTTTAAGTGATTGAGTAATCACTGTTTTCCTAGAAGCTATATTTGATCAATATTGTAGAAATGTGAGGGAAATGGAACATTTATATTGCTACAAAAAAATGTTTAAAAAGCCTTAAAAACAATGTGACTGTAATGTTTATATATTCATAAATGTGTTCATTTAAAAAGCGTGCGTTGATGAATTGCTTCGTATGGCGCTGGTCCTTGTGAGCTAATATTTTATATGCCCTCTCCATATAGGAGCACATGTGCCATCCAGTGGACAGTTTCAGTTTGGTGTGAGATGTAAATTTTACTTGGTGGAGAGAAACACAAGGTTCTCTGGGAGCAGAGAGGAGGAGCATCTAACCTCAGAGCAGAGGGTATGAGGCCTGAGTTAGTCAAGGAGCAGTAGGAAGGATCGTTTCAGGTCAAGGGCAGAGAAGTGAGAGAGAGTGAGATCATAGCATATTTAGGGAATTTCGAGTAGCAGATGAAAGCCTAGAATGCAAGAACGTATTAAAAGAGGAGGCTAGAGAGAGAAACAGGATTTCATAGGCTTTGGGATTTTGAATTTAGCCTGCAAGTATTGGAAAGCTGTTGAGGGATTTTAAAATGGTAAGTAGCATCAGTTTTGTATTTCAGAAAGGTATATCTAAATCCAGGGCAAAGAATATTGGGAGGGGAAGGAATGTTGTAAAGCTCGAAGCAAATTAGTTAGGTGGCTACTACAGTGATGTAGGTGGAAGGCCGTAGGGACTTCAAGTAAGGCTGTGGCAGTGACATGGGGATGGAGAGAGTGAAAGGGTAGAATCCACAGGATGTGATGCTGATGTGATGTGATAGTATGAGGAAGGAGGAGTGAGGGACAGTCTTCAAACCTGGCTTGAGGGAACTGGTGGAAGTGTTGTTCACCAAAATGGGGCACGAAGAGAAAGAATAGATTACAGAATTATATGTTACAGATTATATGTTCAGTTGTGGACATAGGAAATTTGAGTATCCTCTTAACATTCGCATGGACATGTCCGGTAAGCAGTTGGATGTGTAGTCTAATGCCCAGAAAAGAGAACATAGACTTACTAGTCATCAGCATAGAGTTAATAAGGTGAAGACATGGGAGAGCAAAGAAAGGGGACCCAAGATGTAGTGGAGAAGGCCACCATACACGAGATACACAGAAGCAGAGGGCTGGAGGTGGTAGCCAGATATGAGTGTGAAACCAGAGAAGAGGGGTCTTTTGGAAGAATAATCTCAGAACAATCCTTTCTGTAAATTTTACATTCCAGGTTTTTAAAATAAATATTTGCCAAGTAATTTTTATTTTCAAAGAAGGAACATGTGATGGGAGTGCATGAATGAAGCATATAAAGAGCAGTGTTGGGCTTCCCTGGTGGCGCAGTGGTTGAGAATCCGCCTGCTGATGCAGGGGACGCGGGTTCGTGCCACGGTCTGAGAAGATCCCACATGCCGCGGAGCGGCTGGGCCCGTGAGCCATGGCCTCTGAGCCTGTGCGTCCGGAGCCTGTGCTCCGCAACGGGAGAGGCCCCAACAGTGAGGCCCGCATACCACAAAAGGAAAAAAAAAAAAGAGCAGTGTTAAACTAAATGGATACTGTCGCTAGCCTTATATTGACGAGGTAGCTCTGCAGTGTATTTCTGAAAAACTTCACATATATCTTCTATAGTTTGGGGAGGAAGACAGGAAGTGGGTAGAGAATTTTAGAATTGTAAAGCATCTGAAAGAATGAGGACAAGATTACATTCTGATGGAAATCAGACATGAAAGTAAATGTTTATTCATATTTGTGTCACAGCATTTTTACTAGTACACGGTGTATATGTTTTTATGTAAAGTTGTAAGACTAGGAGGAAAATAAATGAATTAGCATATCTTTTTAAAAACTTATTTTTAAAAACTTATTAGGGAAAGAAGAGGACCCCCTCCCACCTCAGCCCACCACCTGCCCGTGTGTGTAGTCCCCAGCTTCAATAGCTATTGATGGGGGGGACCATCTGGTTTCACCTATTAACCTCCCCTCCACTGGATAATCAAAAGCAAATTCTGGATATCACATTTCATTGAACGAGTTTTTAGTATGTAACTCTAAGATTTAAACAGCTTCAGTGAGGCATAATTGACATGCATTAAATGGGAAGAGACATTTTCCCTAATCCCCTTCACTGTAATACAACTTACTTGTTTTTGTGTACCTCTGGTCTTTGGCCTTATGCAGAATAACAGTTAATATTTTAAGGATGGCAAGAATTATTCAGATGGTCGACAGTTTTAGTAAAGTTCCCTATAAGGAATCAAGAAGAATAAAGTATGTTTCCAGGAAAAACTGTGACTGTGCTACTGACGGCAGTTAATACGCATCAGAGTGGAGTGCATGCACCGTTTCCTGTTTTTCTGTGCAGAGACCTGACTCTGGAATTCCCCTTGTTTGCCCACGATTTAAATCTCGTCTGTACCCTGGGCTCTCAATACAGCACACCAGAAAAATGGGCTGTTGTTTAAATGTCTACCTTGTGTCTGAAAAATACTACATTTTTGTATCTTAAAATACTTAATTATACTTAGAATCTAGGTTTTTGATTAAGAAAGTTATAACAGAAGTCTAAAGAACACCTCGGTCTGTGTCTGGATCCTATCCCTCCTGCCTTCTCTGGAAGGCTTGTAATATTGATAATCTTTATTTTTCTTTACCTTCTGTCTCTGTCTTTTCTGATTTGCCTCATCAGAAATTAAGCATAGTCAAGTCTTTGTCATCTTTAAGGGAAAAAATTCAGTCTGTCCTCATTACCTCTTCTCCCTTGAGCTACAGCTGTCTGTCTTCTGTTCAGAGGCCAGACTATGTCCACTTGTCTGTGTTGGATTTCTCCATTTCCCCACCTCCTGGATGCCCCTCGCTCCCCCGCTGATGTCTGGAGCTCCTGTCACTGTGCTGGCACAGCATCACCAAGGTGCTCACTTCATGTTGCTGAATCCAGGAAACATGTTTCTCTTCACCTGACCTCCCACCAGCTTGCAGAGTATTGCCTAACCCCTCCTTCACACTTTGAAGAAGTCACATCTGACTTTCCTCCTCACTTTTAGGCTGTTCCTTTTTGGCCTCCTTTAATGGCTTATTTTCCTGACCAACCTTATATAGAGTTCCTCTGTGTTCTTTTCTTCCTAGGAAGTCTCATTAACTCGGACGGCTTTATTCTGGTGACTCTCAATTTCCTATCTCTAGTTTAGCCCTTTTCAGAATCCTATATCTGTGTATTCAACTTGCCCTCTTGATAACCTCACTTGAATGTCTCATAGATGTCTCAAATTCGGTGTGTCTTAAACAGAATCTTTCATCTTCCTAAAGACTGACCCTCTTCCAGTATTATCTAATCCAGTAAATCGAGTACGCTCTATGCAGATCTGAAATCTGTGCATCTTTCTTAAATGTTACCTCTCAATTCTCAAATCCAGTCAACAACCAGATGCTTTTGATTTTACCCACTGAACACAGCTTGAATCTGTACACGTTCCATTTATGCTGCTGTTAGCTGAATGCAAGTAATCTCCTTTCACCAACATTACTATAACTTTTCTTTTGGACCCCTCCAACCTGCTTTCCATCTGTAGCTATTATGCCTTTTAAAACCATTTTGATCATGTTATTCCCCTGCTTTAAAAGTTGTGCTCCTTCTAGCCTTAAAGAAAGAAAGAAAACTTCTACTTCTAGCCCTACAATCAAGGTTAGAGTAGGTGGCATGAAGAACCCTTTCAGTACTAAAGGAAAAGTCTCATTCCCAACTCAGTAAAGTTCAAGTTGAAAAGTAGTCATTATTTTCAGATTATAAATTAATTACCTAACATAATTGCTATGATAGAAGGAAGTCGGTGTCTTCCTGTAGTCTCTTTTGAACCAGTTTGTCTCCTTTTGAACATATTTCCTCATTATTCAGAGTGTTATATTATGTTTATAAGTGTATATTAATATGCCTGTTTCAGAAGCGTATCGACCTTCAAGCACATCCATTCATTAATCTTTCAAGAAACATTTCTGGGTGAGGTGGCTGGTGGCCTGAGTGCTCCATGGTGACTCCTCTCTCCCAACACCTTCCTGCAATAATTCAACTGTTAGAATAAATCCCTTAATGTGGATTCGTGGGCCAGGTGTAGCCATCTGCTAAGCCCCAGACACACCCTTCCAGAGGAAATGATGTGGATTCAGAACTGTTAGAAGTCCTGTGTGTTCACAGGGCAAGGGACGATCTGGAAGTAGATCCAGTGGCCTGGAAGTAGATCTTATTCTCTGAAATAGGCCAGTCCATCACCTGCTTCAACGGACCCTCTGGCTGAGCCAGGTGGCACCATCTGTCAGGAGCTGTTGCCCCTGCAAGCTAGGCTTACAAGGCCTCCGGGGAAGTCTTCAGTCTGGCAGACACCATGAGCCCATGGAACATAACTGCCATCCTTTGTCTTCATCTGTAGACATCTACCCTTTTCTGCTCATTCTGGGGTGTGCCAAGACCCTGGAAGCCTCCTTCTCCTTCAGTACGTCAGGGGGCGAACTGTGGA
This sequence comes from Kogia breviceps, assembly GCF_026419965.1. NCBI lineage: Eukaryota > Metazoa > Chordata > Mammalia > Artiodactyla > Physeteridae > Kogia > Kogia breviceps. The sequence continues at coordinate 108,860,628 of NC_081313.1, forward strand.
AGAAACCCCAACAATTTGTCCTACTCAGGTGTCAAGAAAATTCATGTCCTCTGCTGGTGAAGATGCACTTGGATGTGCTTTGAGAAACATAGTTTTCTAACAAGACAGATTTAATGGTAATGTAACAGTATGTTACCAAGAAGAAAACAGGCACAGAACTAGTTAGCATTGTCTTTCCCCTACCTTAATCCTAGAAAAGAGAAGGTAGCATTGCTTCTCAAGGCTTATTTAGGGACTTGTGCTGTATCGTCTCAGATGAGAATAGTATGAAGGGGAAGTATGTTGAATGGGGTGGGTAGAAATAGACAAACTCAAGAGTCTGGGGAAGGGCTTCCCTGGTGGCGCAGTGGTTGCGAGTCCGCCTGCCGATGCAGGGGACACGGGTTCATGCCCCGGTCCGGGAAGATCCCACATGCCACGGAGCGGCTGGGCCCGTGAGCCACGGCCGCTGAGCCTGCGCGTCCGGAGCCTGTGCTCCAAAACGGGAGAGGCCGCAACAGTGAGAGGCCCGCGTACCGCAAAAAAAAAAAGAAAAAGAGTCTGGGGAAAAAAATGGGAAACAGGGTGGAAGAGACTATCCTGCATTGGTGGTACTTGGCCTCCCACATCAAAGGATGTGGCTGTGGGTGACAAGTCTGTGGTTAGGGGCAGGGAATCTGTGTGAGCCTCCTTAAGTAGCGCCATGTAAGGAAAAGAGAGCAGGAAATTGGCATGTTGTGCTAAGAAACAGAAAATTGAAGAGCATAGACAAGGGGTCTAGACCCTTCCTTGGCTTACTGACACCATTTTAACCTGAAATTTTTATACAACCCTATGGGACACTGCCCCAAAGGACGGATTGAATTTCTTAACCCTTCAAAAAGGGGCTTGAAGTAACTAAATTTGGAGAAGTACAGGAATGAATATTTTACCCCCAGGTGTTACAGACTATAATTCATACAGTCAAGCGTCTTTGATAGGAAAAAAGGAAAACATGTAATACAAATTCTCAAAGAGATTAAAAATATTGCATAGCAAAGAGCTTCCAAAACATAATCATAATTGGAGAAAAATAATGTATTGACCACTGAAAAAAAAAATTACTGATCTAGAGCTGAGGTCAGCAAACCAGAACTTATGGGCCATTATGTCACCCACCACTCTTTTTTGTGCATAAATGTTTACTGGAACACGGCTATACTCATTTGTTCTCACATTGTCTGTGGCTGCTTACACACTGTGATGACAGTGGAGCCAAAGCTTTGACAGAGACTCTGTGGCCTGCAGGCTTAAAATATTTCTTCTCCGGACTGTACGAAAACAGTTGTGGATTCCTTAAGAGGATCAAGTGGCATTATTTTCTAATACAGTGAAACTATAAAGAGGAAACAAATAATGGAAGAAACTATGAAGATGATACACACACACATGCATACACACAGACACATATACGTTCTCTCTCCCTCCGTTCTCCTCCCCCCCATCCCCCTTAGACACACAAAGACACATTCAGATGTCCACATAACAGAAGCTCTGGAAATAGCAAAAAAAGAACACAAGGAGCAATATCAAAGAAATAATACAAGAAAACTTTACTAAGCTATAGTAAAACCCATGTTCAGATAGAGAGGGAACCTCCATATGCCATACAGAACACTGGAAGGGAAAACCAACAAACTTGGAGATAGTCACTGTTCAACTCTGAGGATGAACATAAATACTTCAAGGGAAAACAACAGGCTTCTTTTGGGATTCTAATCTGTGGCAATAAAAGCTAGAGGGCAGTAAAACAAGATATACTAGCTTCTAAAATTAATGTATGAACTCTCCACTTTTGTGGCTTTGTAGAAAATCATGTTCTAATCCTGAGGAGCTGTCACCTGTGTCTGTCTGGAGAAGTTTTTAGGATTTATCAGGAGCATAGCAACATTTCAGTAGATGGAGACATAAAATACTATGTTCGGAGGCAACCTAACCTAATCCAACAACTTTGTAACTTGCCTTAGTTTTGATGCAGATGGCATTTTCAGGAGAAGTATTCTGTTGAAAGGGAAAAAAATGGGGATACGCAGAGATGGTATTAGGACAGTAAGCCATCTGTGCCCATGGCCCCTCTCAGTTGATCACAGTATCTAAGGTGCCATGGAACACTCGGGTCTGATGATAACCTTCTTCTGTGGAAAAATCTCGGATGGTCAGTTTAACACAGCAGCAGGGTAGGGAAGGAAGTGTCTAGTGAGGCGGAGGGCACATTGGTAGAACAAGGATTGCAGCCTGTGGCTGAAGTTCCTGGGAAGCTGCTGGGAGGTGAGCGTCAGAAATGAGGAAGAGGCAGTAAACTGCAGCCTAGGTGGCTGCTTGGACAGGGTTTCGTTCGCAGCCAGAATAGGCCAGAAATCAGTGAATGGGCTAGAGCCAAACCTCCCCTGCACGGATAGCTGACACATTCCTTCCTGGTGAAGGGTAGTTGGGTATAATCTCAGTAACAGCCATCAAAATAGCATCAGTCTGTTAATGATGCGAGCTAGAATGTTTTGTTTAAAATCAGAATGCTGCACTTAAGTCACACTGTCTTCTTTGCTAAGAATGATTATTACAGATGATAATTTTACATTTGTCTCACTTTTTAAAAGAATAAAACTTAAATGGTTATTATACAAATATGTGGATGGCCAAAGTCAGACCAAATAATCTATTTTAAGTTCTAAATAATAACCTGTTATTTTACTTTACCAATCATTTTTTAAAAAATTATTTATTTGGCTGTGTTGGGTCTTTGTTGCTGCACGCGGGCTTTCTCTAGGTGCGGTGAGCGGGGCATACTCTTTGTTGCGGTGCGCAGGTTTCTCATTGCCGTGGCTTCTCTTGTTGCGGAGCATGGGCTCTGGGCACACAGGCTTCAGTAGTTGTGGCTCACGGGCTCTAGAGAGCAGGCTCAGTAGTTGTGGTGCATGGTCTTAGTTGCTCCGCCGCATGTGGGATCTTTCCGGACCATGGCACGAACCCGTGTCCCCTGCATTGGCAGGTGGATTCTTAACCACTGCGCCACCAGGGAAGTCCCTACCAATCATTTTTGTGTGCATATATTTCTCTGGGGGATCTCATCATAAGAGGTGATTGTGGTGATACCAAGATTTAGGTATTTTTGTGTCCTGGGCAAAAATATTATTATAGGAAGTCATTTGTGCATAGTATATAAATCTACCAGAATAAGTTTTTGTTAACAAGATCATTTTCTCAACACGTTATTCCTTATATTTTAGAAAAGGCGCCGGCGGATTGACCGAAGTATGATTGGAGAGCCCACAAACTTTGTGCACACGGCTCACGTGGGGTCAGGAGACCTGTTCAGTGGGATGAATTCCGTAAGTACGTGGGTGGAACATACAGGTGGGGCCTCCAGGCATAGTCATGTGTACCTGTGTAACAGGTACATACATTCTTAATGATGCACGGTGCCCATTGTATTATAGACATTGAACATACATACTTAATTTGAGCATCAAAGAGAAGAAAATGAACAATGAAAAATTAATCTCTTAACGTAGTTTGCCAAGTCATCTGTTTTTCTATTTGTACTAAACTCTTTGTAGCTACCTTTCTTCTGAATAAATACTTTAAAACTTTTAAGGGATTTGAATTCAGAAAGTAAAGAACTATCCCATGGATTCTCATGCCCCCTGCCACCAAAGCGACTTGGAGGTCAGCTTTTTAGTAATATTTAATGTGTTAAGTTCAGTTAGTTGCCTCTTATAGACATATTTATTGTATTTCCCTTATAAAATATTAGGCTTTACCTGATATTAGAATGCTTGTTATTTATTTATTACTGTAACATAAGTTCTCACGCACTTAGCAGAGGATTAGAATTTGTATATATTTGCTGTCTTTTATAGAGGTTTCGGTGAATTTCAGAACACACTTTAAATTTACTTAGCTGAACTCTTACTCCTTAATTTTCATCTAAGGGAAAATAGAGAGCAGTATAATAGAAACCAGTAGAGGTTTTTTATCAGGGCTCTGCCACTATGTTATCCCCCAAATCTAAAGTACACTGAGTTGTCTAAATGATCCCTCAAGTGTTCAGAACCAGAAAGTCAATAAGGCTTTTATAAACACAAAATTATGCTGCAATGAATGCTCACTTACTGGACAGCGTTAACAAAAGACTTAACAAAAGAACAGAGACTTATACGGTAGGTATCCTGGATACAACAAACAAGTTTGTCACTACAGTTACTAGGTAAGCAAAGGGATGACATTTTTAGCTTCCTGGAAAGGAAACAGCTTGTTTGTTTTAAATCTGTAGGAAAAGTACACTGAACTGCTTTTGTGGAAATGTAAGAGGTGTCAGATTGCTGTTAAAATACAATTCAGTAGCTTCGTTTCCTGGATTAATGTGGAGTGAAGAGACCAAATGGGACCCTATGACTTTTTTAATATTAAGGTCATTGTGGCATATATAAATAGAATGAATGGTTTCAAATTTATTATATCTGATTAATTTAAATTTCTTTCTCATCAACACGTCTTCTTCCCCACTTCTGTTCTTAAAAATTTAACTGTATAGGGCTTCCCTGGTGGCACAGTGGTTGAGAGTCCGCCTGCCAATGCAGGGGACCCACGGGTTCGTGCCCCCGTCCGGGAAGATCTCACATGCCGCGGAGTGGCTGGGCCCGTGAGCCACGGCCGCTGAGCTTGCACATCCGGAGCCTGTGCTCCGCAACGGGAGAGGCCACAACAGTGAGAAGCCCGCGTACTGCAAAAAACAAAAACAAACAAAAAAAATTAGCTATATAGGACAAATTAAGTTCTTAGTTCATAGTACTTAGTTAACTTTTAAAATCTCATTTATGCACATTTCAGAATTTCCTTCAAGATTCCTATCTAGTATTTTGTCTGTATGAAAAGCCTGTCATTGATGTACATGACTCTTGCTTGCCATCAAGTTAGGTAGAGTTTGAGGACTGTCCCCTGCAGGGCTGACTGAGCTGCAGCATTAAGATGGGCCCTCAGCTGTTGTAGAGGTTCTGCCCTGCAGTCTCCAGACAGCCTCCTCTGGTTACTGAAGTAGATTTCTTATGAGGTGTTTTATCTCTTCAGAACCAAACCTGTCTTCCAAAAGCTGTTTGTACTCATTGCCTATATTACGTATTAGTTTGTTGTCTCTACAAAGAAATAGTTTCTCTTAAGTTCATCTATTCTGAGAATTGAGCAACAGTAATAGGAACATGGCTTGATGCATATGAAAGAGGCCACGCTGGATTATTGAATGGTCGGATGACTGGTTTCTTTTTTCCCCTAAATACACTGTTCTTCCCAAGACTACTTTTCATACTAACTCATTGCTAGAAAAGGTTTCTATGACTCTTTTAATAATACAACTTTATTGTGTTAAAAATAATGCACATCCACAGTCACAATAATACATGTCATCTCAATGCTGAGGGTTACTTACTAGAAAATCCAAGTCCTTTTGTTTGAAATTCAAGAATTGACTTTTGGAAGAAAACCAGATTTTTTTTTCTTAGAATTTGCATGGCGTTATGAAAGTACCATGTAAAAATATAAAGATGTGGTTGTAAATAGGCTTAAGATACCTATAAAACCAACTTGTGTTAGGTGGGAAATTATTTGGTACCAGGGTAAAATCAAGTTTGTGCCACAAAACAGTATTACCACAGAGGAGCAGAAAACGGACTGATAGCCTATGGCCATAAGCTTTGCAGACTGAGCAAGTTTACTTAAATAGACGTATAGATTTTAGTTTTATTTATTTATTTATTTATTAAAAAATTTAAAATTTATTTATTTACTTTTGGCTATGTTGGGTCTTCGTTGCTGCGCGCGGACTTTCTCTAGTTGTGGCGAGCGGGGGCTACTCTTCCTTGCGGAGTGCAGGCTTCTCACTGGGGTGGCTTCTCGTTGCGGAGCACACCTGCATTGGTACGCGGATTCTTAACCACTGCACCACCAGGGAAGTCCCTCCTTTATTTTTTTTATATTCTTACCTGAAGTAGTCATTTGAGTAATGTGAATATAGATATTACAGTACATCATTATGTGATATCATTGGAGTTCCACATATGTGAATTTTTCAGTAAATGAGTAAAAATTTACGCATTTAAGAGCCAATCACATGTTCTCACTTTAACCATATTGGACCTAAATAAGCCATGCATTTTATATTTTGCTATTCTCTTCAATTAGAATATATTGAAACCTGTCTTACTCCAAAAATAACTTAGACCAGTTGTATTACTTTCTTTAAACAAACTGAGGATCATCAATGAAAAGATACCTTGTATCGATAGATCATTTTGTCTGTGATTAAGTATTTGAAAAGTAGATTAATGAATGGATGGTGCTCCCACCCCCTCTCACCTCCCGGGGTCCTAGAAATGTGAAGGGCCCTTTGAGCTGTTTCTGTGCATTAGACCAGACTGCCAGTGCTCTCACCCTTGACCGTTAGGCCGTCATATCCCAAACCTTCCTGTTGCCCCTTTTTCTAGCAGTCTAGCTTGATTCGCTCGTTCTCTGCTTCCAAAATGTTTCTAATTGCTATGAACTAAGATAGGATACACTAAGAACTCTTCACAGTTCGCAGGTAACTTTGTGACTTTGTTTTGGCAAAGTAAGAAAACATCCCAGTGGGACTTCCCTGGTGGTCCAGTGGTTAACACCCCACACTTCCACTGCAGGGGTCACAGGTTCGATCCCTGATCTGTGAACGAAGATTCCGCATGCCTTGCATCACGGCCAGGGAAAAAGAGAACATACTATCCAAGCATTTATATATCTCACAGTCTACTAGAAAGTAGTCCTGTAATGTGGTTAGGAAAGGTTATCATCTTTAATCCTTTTATAGATAAGAAGCCTGATATGCACAGAGGATAAATAGTTCACCCAGAGTTACAATATTAATAAGAAGTTTGGGTTACAGTCCAAGTCTTTGGATTCTTTTGTTGTTGTTGGAACATAGTTGATTTACAATGTGGTGTTAGTTTCAGGTGTACAGCAGATATACATACACATGTATTCATTCTTTTTTTAGATTTTTGTCTCATATAGGTTATCACAGAATATTGAGTAGAGTTCCCTGGGCTACATATTAGGTCCTTTTTGGTTATGTGTCTTATATATAGTAGTGTGTGTGTTCATCCCAAACTACTAATTTATCCCTTCCCTACCATGTTTCCCCTTTGGTAACCATAAGTTTGTTTTCGATATCTGTAAGTTGTTTCTGTTTTGTAAATAAGTTCATTTGTTTCTTTTTTAAAAATTAGATTCCACATGAGTGATAGCATATGATATCTTTGTCTTACTTCACTTAGTATGATAACATCTAGGTCCATCCATGTTGCTGTGAATGGCATTATTTCATTCTTTTTAATTTTATTAAAAAATTTATTTTATCTTATTTTTATTGGAGTATAGTTGATTTACACTGTTTTGTTAGTTTCAGGTGTACAGCACAATGAATCAGTTATATATATACATGTATCCACTCTTTTAGATTCTTTTCTTGTACTGGCCATTACAGAGTATTGAGTAGAGTTCCCTGTGCTATGCAGTAGGTCCTTATTCGTTATCTGTTTTATATATACTAGTGTATATGTCAAGCCCAGTCTCCCAGTTTATCCCTCCCATGACCCCATCCTCCCTGGTAATCATAAGATTGTTTTCTACATCTGTGACTCTTTCTGTTTTGTAAATAATTTGGGATGACATTTAGGTTGCTTCCATGTCTTGGCTATCGTAAATAGTGCTGCTATGAACATAGGGGTGCATGTATCCTTTTGTAAATATTATAGTTTTCTTCACATGTATGCCCAGGAGTGGGATTGCTGGATATGGTAGTTCTGTTTTTAGTTTTTTAAGGAACCTCATACTGTTCTCCATAGTGGTTGTACCAATTTACATTCGACCAACATGTAGGGGGGTATCTTTTTCCCACAGCCTCTCCAGCATTTACTGTTTGTAGAATGTTTGATGATGGCCATTCTGACCGGTCTGAGGTGATACCTCATTGTAATTTTGATTTGCTTTTCTCTGATAATTAGTGATATTGAGCATCTTTCTTGTGCTTTTTGGCCATCTGTGTGTCTTCTTTGGAGAAAGGTCTATTTAGAGCTTTTGCCCATTTTTAAAAAAATTGAAACAGAAAGTCACAAAAATTATAATCACCCTCATCAGTTCACTCAGCCCCATGTAATTATTATTATTATTATTTTTTGCGGTTCTCAGGCCTCTCACTGCTGTGGCCTCTCCTGTTGCGGAGCACAGGCTCTGGATGTACAGGCTCTGGATATGCAGGCTCAGCGGCCATGGCTCACGGGCCCAGCCGCTCCGCGGCATGTGGGATCTTCCCAAACTGGGGCACGAACCCGTGTCCCCTGCATCGGCAGGTGGACTCTCAACCACTACACCACCTGGGAAGCCCTGTAATTAATTTTTTTTATCATCTTGATCTTTTGCTAGCACTTTGATGAATTCATCAGTTTTCCATTAGAGTTCTGAAAATGCTTATTCATTCAGTTCAGCAGTATAGTCAGTTACCAGAAACCTGTACTTGTCAGAGTCTTTTCCATGAATTCCTTGAAGATGAAACCCTTTTATAGGAACACTTTTGCAAAAGCATCAGAGTACACCCAGAACTGTCTGTAAATGACAAAAGACTTAAAAGTGACCACGGTTAAAGATTTGATGAAAGTTCATAATAATGCAATTGACAAGGAAATTTAGTTATTTCTGAGATACACATTTTAAAGTAATAACTAGAATTATGACTTACAACATTAAACCAGAACATATAAGATTTTTAGAAGTTTCATGTAATGTATGAAACATTAACGTATTTCCATACAAATAACCCAAAGAAAGTTTAGTATTAGTTGTTTTGTTTTTTTATACTGCAGGTTCTTATTAGTCATCAATTTTATACACATCAGTGTATACATGTCAATCCCAGTTGCCCAATTCATCACACCACCATCCCCACCCCACTGCAGTTTTCCCTCCTTGATGTCCATACGTTTGTTCTCTATGTCTGTGTGTCTCAACTTCTGCCCTGCAAACTGGTTCATCTGTACCTTTTTTCTAGGTTCCACATACATGCATTAATATACGGTATTTGTTTTTCTCTTTCTGACTTACTTCACTCTGTATGACAGTCTCTAGATCCATCCATGTCTCAACAAATGACTCAATTTTTTTTTTTTTTTTATGGCTGAGTAATATTCTATCGTATATATGTACCACAACTTCGTTATCCATTTGTCTGTCGATGGGCGTTTACGTTGCTTCCATGACCTGGCTATTGTAAATAGTGCTGCAAGGAACATTGGGGTGCATGTGCCTTTTTGAACTATGGTTTCCTCTGGGTATATGCCCAGTAGTGGGATTGCTGGATCATATGGTAATTCTATTTTTAGTTTTTTAAGGAACTTCCATGCTGTTCTCCATAGTGGCTGTATCAATTTACATTCCCACCAACAGTGCCAGAGGGTTCCCTTTTCTCCACACCCTCTCCAGCGTTTGTTGTTTGTAGATTTTCTGATGATGTCCATTCTAACTGGTGTGAGGTGATACCTCATTGTAGTTTTGATTTGTATTTCTCTAATAATTAGTGATGTTGAGCAGCTTTTCTTGTGCTTCTTGGCCATCTGTGTGTTTTCTTTGGAGAAATGTCTATTTAGGTCTTCTGCCCATTTTTGGATTGGGTTGTTTGTTTCTTTAATATTGAGGTGCATGAGCTGTTTATATATTTTGGAGATTAATCCTTTGTCTGTTGATTCCTTTGCAAATACTTTCTCCCATTTTGAGGGTTGTCTTTTTGTCTTGTTCATGGTTTCCTTTGCTGTGCAAAAGCTTTGAAGTTTCACTAGGTCCCATTTGTTTCTTTTTGATTTTATTTCCATTACTTTAGGAGGTGGATCAAAAAAGATCTTGCTGTGATTTATGTCAAAGAGTGTTCTTCCTGTGTTTTCCTCCAAGAGTTTTATAGTGTCTGGTCTTACATTTAGGTCCTTAATCCATTTTGAGTTTATTTTTGTGTATGGTGTTAGGGAGTGTTCTAATTTCATTCTTTTTTTTTTTTTTTTTTGCGCGGTATGCGGGCCTCTCACTGTTGTGGCCTCTCCCATTGCGGAGCACAGGCTCCGGACGCGCAGGCCTAGTGGCCATGGCTCACGGGCTTAGTTGCTCCACGGCACGTGGGATCTTCCCGGACCAGGGCACGAACCCGTGTCTCCTGCATCGGCAGGCGGATTCTCAACCACTGCGCCACCAGGGAAGCCCTAATTTCATTCTTTTACATGTAGCTGTCCAGTTTTCCCAGTACCACTTATTGAAGAGGCTGTCTTTTCTCCATTGTATATCTTTGCATCCTTTTTCCTAGATTAGTTGACCATAGGTGCGTGGGCTTATCTCTGGGCTTTCTATCTTGTTCCATTGATCTATGTTTCTCTTTTTGTGCCAGTACCATATTGTTTTGATTACTGTAGCTTTGTAGTAGAGTCTGAAGTCAGGGAGTCTGATTCCTCCAGCTCCGTTTTTTTCCCTCAAGACTTCTTTGGCTATTCGGGGTCTTTTGTGTTTCCATACAAATTGTGAAATTTTTTGTTCTAGTTCCGTGAAAAATACCATTGGTAATTTGATAGGGATTGCTTTGAATCTGTAGATTGCTTTGGGTAGTATAGTCATTTTCACAATATTGATTCTTCCAATCCAAGCACATGGTATCTCTCCATCTGTTGGTATCATCTTTACTTTCTTTCATCAGTGTCTTATAGTTTTTTGCATACAGGTCTTTTGTTTCCCTAGGTAGGTTTATTCCTAGGTATTTTATTCTTTTTGTTGCAGTGGTTTCCTTAATTTCTCTTCCAGATTTTTTTTTATCATTAGTGTATAGGAATGCAAGATATTTCTGTGCGTTAATTTGGTATCCTGCTAAATAAATCGATGTTGAATTTTCTCAGAAGCTTTTTGTGTATCTATTGGGATGATCACATGGTTTTCATTCTTCAGTTTATTACTGTGATGTAGCACACTGATTGATTTGAAGATATTGAAGAATTCTTGCATCCTTGGGATAAATCCCACTTGATCACAGTGTACGATCCTTTTAATACATTGTTGAATTCAGTTTGCTAGTACTTTGAGTATTTTTGCATCTCCGTTCATTGGTGATACTGGCCTGTAATTTTCTTTTTTGTGTGTGGTGTCTTTGTTTAGTTTCAGTATCAGGGTAATGTTGGCCTCAGAGAATGAGCTTGGGAGTGTCCTTTTCTCTAAGTTTTTGAAAGAGTTTCAGGAGGGTAGGTGTTAACTCTTCTCTAAATGTTTGAAAGCATTCACCTGTGAAGCCATCTGGTCCTGGACGTTTGCTTGTTGGAAGTTTTTTAATCACTGTTTCAATTTCAGTACTTGTGATTGGTCTGTTCATATTTTCTTTCTTCCTGGTTCAGTCTTGGAAGATTGTACTTTTGTAAGAGTTTGTCCATTTCTTCTAGCTTGTCCATTTTATTGGCATATAGTTGTTTGTAGTCAACTTATGATCCTTTGTATTTCTGTGGTGTCTACTGTAATTCTCATTTTTCATTTCTAATTTTATTGATTTGAGTTCTCTCCCTTTTTTCTTGGTGAGTCTGGCTAAAGGTTTATTAATTTTGTTTATCTTTCCAAAGAACTAGCTTTTAGTTTTATTGATCTTTGCTATTGTTTTCTTCCTCTCTGTTTCATTTATTTCTGCTCTGATCTTTATGATTTCTTTCCTTCTACTAACCTTGGGTTTTGTTTGTTGTTCTTTCTCTAGTTGTCTTAGGTGGAAGTTTAGATTGTTTATTTGAGAATTTTCTTGCTTCCTGAGGTACGATTGTACTGCTATAAACTTTCCTCTTGGAACTGCTTTTGCTGCACCCCCAAAACTTTGGACCATCGTGTTTTCATTGTCATTTGTCTCGAGGTATTTTTTTGATGTCTTCTTTGATTCTTTTCAGTGATCCATTGGTTGTTTAGTACCATTGTTTAGCCTCCATGTGTTTGTGGGTTTTTTTTCTTTCTTTTTTCTTTCTTTTTTTTTTTTTTTTTTTTTTACAGTTTTTTCCCTGTAGTTTCTAATCCCATAGCACTGTGGTCAGAAATGATGCTTGGTATGATTTCAATTTTCTGAAATTTACCAAGGCTTGATTTGTGACTCAAGATGTGATCTAAGAGAATGCTCTGTGTGCTTTTGAGAAGAAAGTATATCTGCTATTTTTGGATGGAATCTTCTGTAAATATCAATGAAATCTATCTGGCCTATTCTGTCATTTAAAGCTTTTGTTTCCCTATTAATTTTCTGTCTGGATGATCTGTCCATTGGTGTAAGTGAGGTGTTAAAAGTTCCCCCCTATTGTGCTACTGTTGATTTCCTGTTTTGTAGCTGTTAGCATTTTCCTTATGTATTGAGGTGCTCCTATGTTGGGTGTATATATATTTATAATCGTTACATTTTCTTGGATTGATCCCTTGACCATTATGTAATGTCCTTCTTTGTCTTGTAACAGTCTTTAAAGTTTATTTTGTCTGATATGAGTATTGCTACTCCAGTTTTCTTTTGATTTCCATTTGTATGGAATACCTTTTTCCATCCTCTCACTTTTAGTCTGCATGTGTCCCTAGATCTGAAGTGTGTCTCTTGAGGACAGCATATATATGGGTCCTGTTTTTGTTTCAGCCAGTCTGTGTCTTTTGGTTGGAGCATTTAATCCATTAACATTAAGGTAATTATTGATACGTACGTAACTTGCTATTTTTTGTTTTGGATTTGTTTCTTAAGGTCATTTTTCTTCCCTTCCTCTTTTATTCTCTTGTGATTTGTTGTCTATTTTTTTTTTCTTTCTCTGTGTCTTTTTATGGCAGGGGTGGGGGGGGGCATGCTGAGCAACATGCCGGATCTTAGTTCCCAGACCAGGGATTGAACTTGTGGCCCCTGCAATGGAAGTGCAGAGTTTTAACCACTGGTCCACCAGGGAAGTCCCTTGATGTCTTATCTTTAGTGATGTGTTTGGATTGCTTTTTTCTTTTTTTGTGTGTGTAGCTATTCTAGATTTTTGGTTTGTGGTTCCCATGAGGTTTTGCTATAGTAGTGTGTGTATGTACAAGATTGTTTTAAGTTGTTGATATCTTCATTTCAAATGCATTTCCAGTATCCTGTGTCTGTACTCTCCTCTTCTCATGATTGCTGGTTTTCATATTCTATTTGTGTGTGGAAGACCTACCTTTACTTTATGTTTGCTTCTGCCAGTGAACTTCCCCATTCATACTTTCTCGAGTCTAGTTGTGGCCTCTTCTTTTCCACCTAGAGATGTTCCTTTCAGATTTGTTGTAATGCTGGTTTGGTGGTGCTAAATTCTCTTAGCTTTTGCTTGTGTGTAAAGCCTTTTTTTTTTTTTTTTTTGGCTGTGTTGGGTCTTCGTTGCCACACGCTGGCTTTCTCTAGTTGCAGTGTGCGGGCTTCTCGTAGCAGTGGCTTCTCTTGTTGTGGAGCATGGGCTCTAGGCATGTGGGCTTCAGTAGTTGTGGCACACAGGCTTAGTTGCTCTGTGGCATGTGGGATAGAACCCCTGCATTGGCAGGCAGATTCTTAACAACCGTACCACCAGGGAGGCCCCTGTAAAGCTTTTGATTTCTCCATCAAATCTAAGTGACAGCCTTGCTGCATAGAGTATTCTTGGTTGTAGGTTTTTCCCTTTCATCACTTTAAATATATTGTGCTACTTCCTTCTGGCTTGCAGAGTTTATAGTGAAAAATCACCTGATAACCTTATGGGGGGGTTCCCTTGTATGTTATTTGTTGTTTTCCCTTGCTGCTTTTAATATTTTTTTCTTTGTCTTTAATTTTTATCAGTTTGATTAATATGCGTGTTTGTGCGTTCCTCCTTGGGGTCATCTTTTATGGGACTCTGCGCTTCCTAGACTTGAGTGTTTCCTTTCTCATGTTCGGGAAGTTTTCGGTTATAATCTCTTCAAATATTATCTTGTCCCCCTTCTCTTTTCTTGCACCCTTATAATGCAAATGTTGGTGTGTTTTAATGTTTCCCAGAGGTCTCTGAGACTGTCATCTTTTCATTCTTTTTTCTATGTTCTGTTCCGTGGCTGTGATTTCCAACATACTGTCTTCCAGCTCACTTGTTTTTCTTCCTCAGTCATTCTGCTGTTGATTCCTTTTAGTGTATTTTTCATTGCAGTTATTGTTGTGTTCATCTTTGTTTATTACATCTTCTAGCTCTTTGTTAAACATTTCTTGTAACTTCTCAATCTGTGCCTCCATTCTTTTCCCAAGAGTTTGTATCATCTTTACTATGATTACTTTAAATTCTTTTTCAGGTAGGTTGCCTATTTCCTCTTCATTTAGTTGTTCTTGTGGGTTTTTATCTTCTTCCTTCGTCTGAAATATGTTTCTCTGCCATCTCACTTTGTCTCATTTTCTTTGTGGACTCCTTTATGCAGGCTAGGGGATCATAGCTCCTCTTGCTTCTGGTGTCTGCCCTCTGGTGGGTGAGAGTGGTCCTCAGGCTTCTGGAGGTTTCCTGGTGGGAGGGACTGGTGCCTTCCTGCTGGTGGGTGGAGCTGGGTCTTATCCCTCTGGTGGGCAGGGCTGTGTCAAGGGGTGTGTTTATAGGTGGCTGTGAGCTCGGTATGACTTTAGGCACCCTGTCTACTGACGGGTGGATCTGTGTTTCTCTTGCTAGTTGTTTGGCAAATTGCTTGCTTTTAACTGCACCAGTTTTATGTCCTATTCCAAGGAAACTTCATTGGTACATATAAAATTATGGGTTTTTTTTTAGAAGGTTGATTAATGAAGTCCTGGAGGGCATATGGCGCTCCTGGGGCCACTCAGCAAGGTTCCAGGTAGAGAAAAAATGAGTGCACAGCCCTGGAGTTCTGCCTTTATCAGGGTTGAGGACAGGATGCCTAGAGTTTCACAGGTTCACTCTCTACTGCTTCCTCCTGGCATTGTTGTGAGGGTTACATGATGTCATATTTTGAAGCCATCCTGTAAACCTGAGACCAGCCTGTTCTCTGAGGACTGTTAAGGAGATGTTGTTTGCAGGCTCAGGCTTAGGCAGAGGATGAGTCAAAGTTCAGGGGCTCTAACCATGTGATAAAAGCTGAAGAGAATGATGATTCCACTCTGGGCTCATATGAGAAAAGGGTCTACTACTCACAATCTTTAAATATGCAAAGTTGTCTCTTGGGGTGTGGCCTCTGGCTAAGCTTGCTTTGAATATTCCAAGTCTTTGGATTCTTATACTCCTTTTCACTTTATCAGACTATACTAAGACTGTATTAAGTATGTACATTTTACCACATAGACTTTAAAAAAATTTATTCATTTATGTATTTTTGTCTGCGTTGGGTCTTTGTTTCTGCATGCGGGCTTTCTCTAGTTGTGGCGAGGGGGGGCTACTCTTCATTGCAGTGCGCAGGCTTCTCATTGCAGTGGCTTCTCTCGTTGCAGAGCATGGGCTCTAGGCGTGTGGGCTCCAGTAGTTGTGGCACGCAGGCTCAGTAGTTGTGGCTCACAGGCTCTAGAGCTCAGGTTCAGTAGTTGTGGCACACAGGCTTAGTTGCTCCACGGCATGTGGGATCTTCCTGAACCAGGGCTTGAACCTGTGTCCCCTGCACTGGCAGGTGGATTCTTAACCACTGTGCCACTAGGGAAGTCCCACATGGACTTTTAAAGTTTATCTTTGGTTCAGTTTCATTCATATTTATTTTTGAATCTGATTCTAATCCAGGTAATTGAGGTGATATTATGTGAGGTGTTTGTAAATTAAGGTGGTTGAGGAACAAAGCTGAGTTCATGTGTATCCTTTTAACTGCTTTTGAAATGCAGCCAAGTGCCTTGTGAATTACAAAACTTTTTTTTGGTAATTGCCAAGTGGAGAAAGTTGCAGGAGTGGGGGGATGGGTGGGGAGGGAGTTGTGGAAAAAAAAAAAAAAGCTTCAGTCACTCACTAGCTTCAGCATTTCACTTTATAATGAGAACAAGTTTAAGTCTATAAAAGGTACCCTTTTGAGAAAAGCAGCCCAGCTAAAATATTAGGCAAGAATTGCTTACTTGCAGTGGGCCTAGCTCCTGACTGGTTCTGTTCTTGTCTTGTTGCAGGTTAGCTCCATTCAGAACCAGATGCAGTCCAAGGGAGGCTACGGGGGTGGCATGGCTGCCAATGTACAGATGCAGCTTGTGGACACGAAGGCAGGATAGCCCCGGACCCCTCCTCCAGTGAGTACCTGAGAGCACAGGCTGAAAGTTCAGATCATACATGGCCACTAAGAGCTGATGACATAGACAGCTTTAGTTCAATCTTGGGGTTAAAAAATAAATATCTTGTTCTTATTTTTAAAAAATTGTGAACTTACTAGAAAAGGTAAAAATACTTTAGTTGGCCAAGTGATGACCTTAGGCAGTCACTGCATTTTGAATACTAGTTTCAGGTGGTTGTTTTCCTTATGAGAAACTTTAAATGCTTTAAGACCTTGTTTTGGGGGAGGCTTCAACTGAGATTGTAGTGGCAAAATGTCTCTTATGTGTCCTTTAAACATGAGTGAAGTTACTGAGTATTGCTACTGCACGAAATCCCATGTGCAGTGAAGTAATTTTATATTTAATACCATTATGGATAAACCTTGCATTATAACGTTTTCAAATTAAAAGGACAACTATTGAGAGGCATGAACCCCTAAAGGGTAAAGGTCATTTGCATTATTCTTTGGTTTTATAGGTCACTGAATTTCTATGTTTTGTTTCCACTGTTGTTTATTGTGATTGCTTTTCTTTCCTTTTCAATTGCAAAAAAGTGTGATGGCGTCTTGTTCACCCTATTGTGATTACTCCAGTGACACGTTACTATTCTGCTCTGAAGAAACTTGTCAGAAGAATCCTGCATTTCCTTCAGCTGGCATGCATGCCTTTGGACTCATGGACAGAGTTCTTTGGATTGTGGCTTAATGATTGATTTTTATGAATATGGATCTGATTTTAGCATGATCTTTTTTTGTGAATGCTAGCACTGTTTTGCATTTTTTCCCACATTTTTATCAATTTCTTCTTTCCACCTCCAACCCCTCTGCCTTATGATTTTATTGGTAAGCAAAGAACTGCTATTTTAATTTGTCACCATTTATGTATATTTTGGAAGGTATGAGACCCATAAGCACAATGATCATTGTGCTTTTCATTCGAAACTTCAGCAGAGTAGTATCTGCATGCTTTATGAAGTTGCTTGTATGGGAGCCCATGGGATGCCAGAAATGAACATTTCCTTGCTGCCACGGGCTGATGATACTGCTGCTATGAGAGAAAGGTTAGCTGTGGCACCAAGTCACATCAGTTTCACAAAAAAAAGGCAATTTGTAGCTTATTTTAGAAGTATGACTTTTATTTAGAGTTATAATAAAAGAAAAGCTTGCATTCATAAGGCATTCATTCTGTTGTAAATGTTCAATATATTTATTTGAGAGCAAGGGCCTGGGATTGTAAACAGGTATGGTTATGTATCTGTGTGTGTGGTAATACCCTCATTGGGTCTGACTCTGAGCATCATGATCTTAGTAGCTGTTCATTTCTTTGTGTGCTCATTCTGTTTTCACTTGTCTATGTTTAATATTATGGTATCCAGTTTCTTCTAGTAGCAGTTTGTTGAGCTTTTGGCCTGTATTCCTAACTGCGGATTTCAGTCATTGGCCTCTCCATCTTCCACATATTTTGGCACCGTGGAAGTTGCCCAGAGCAACAGTTGACCTGGCTGTGTTGTTGCCTGTGAAAACAACCTGCATGGTGACTTATTAAGGTATTGGTGAGAAACCTTTGGCTCAGGTTCCAAAATACATTTATTCTTCACAAATTGTATTTCTGTAAATGCTTCTCCTTCCCCATAAGGGTGTAGTGCTAAGCCAATTAGTGGTTTGTTTTTTCATGAAAATGTTTAAATTATAATGTCCAGTTCAGCTCTATGTAAGTTACATTTGGTAGGAATAACAGTTAATGTAGGAAATGAGGCTTAATTGAAAACTGACTTAGAAAGCTATAAGGAATTAGGTAATTGCATAAAGGAAGAGAGATCATTTCTCTTCACCTTAGTCACAAGTTCTTGTGAAACAAACTAAATATTGGGTTTATATAGGCAAAACATGGAAGCATTTCTTCCCTCAGTTCTTTTGGATTTAATTTACCCAGTACAGCAGGCACTAGAATACTCAGTCCTTATATTTCTGCAATTTTGAGTCTTCATAGGTGTCAGTCCCAGAGACTCTGTCAAGGAAAAAAACATTTATGCTTTATGCTTAGCAGTCAAAATAGGCATTTTGCAGTTTAATAACTTCTGAACTTGAATTCATTTGATGTCATTAATTGTGTTGATACTGCATTCTGGATTTTACCTGAGTACCACTGTCATTCTGTTCAGACAGGGCACTGCAGTGTGCAAGCTCTTTAAGGGATAGTTTTTTTTTTTTTTTGGCCTTGTCAGTGCTACTAAGTCTATTTCTATTCTGACTTTGACTTTAAAAATTGGAACAATACAGGGAGGCATGGTCCCTTTTCCCCAAGGACGAGTACTCTAGTGGGCACTGGAGCATGTCTCCATGGTAAGCCAAAGGCTGCACTCTTCAGCCTCTAACTGTTCTGCAGCTGCCACTGACTTGACAGGCACAAGTAGCCACACTGTGTGCAAGAACACATGCCCAGGAAAGTGCCACTAATTATTTAAGAAATAAGAAAATTACCAACAATTCTTGGACACAGATTTTTTTAGGGAGTTAGCAGGTCCCCACCTGGGTTTGTAAATCTTGGGAGGTCATTTGCTCCCCATAATAATGTGTGAAAATTGAAGCTAACTAAATGATTGATTGACTGTTAATACTCTGCTGAAATACATGCTAACAACTGTTAACTAATGACATGCATTCTGGAAAAAAGAGGTGCTTGATGTAGGCCTGAAGTGGTGCCAGTGAGCATAGTTTGGAAATGTCAATTGTGGTAACTGGGTTCAGCATTTCCAATGCAGCATTATCAGTGGGCCTTTAAAGATACTTTGTGAGTATATATTAGCTTTCACTTTTGTTATTAAATTATAGCAGTTCTATTATAGAGAGCAAGTTTGCCTTGATTTTGTTTAAAATGACTTCTGCTCAGCACCCAGGAGATGAAATTGACATATTTTTATAATATAAGCATACTTTTTTTGTACATTGTGTTCATTCTTGAATAAAGTAAGTTCAGTGTTGGCTTGTAGATAATAAAAAGAATTTGATTTTGTTTCAATAAATGTTTTTCAATCCTGCTTTGGTTAATTCCTTTCTTAGATTTTGAGTTATGTAACTATGTTTTGAAAGTTTCTAAACTTGTAATGTCACCTTATAATTTAATAAATGCCTAGACAGAATGAACCTAAAAAGTCCTACTTCCAAACATTTAAAAGTAGGAAGAAACTAAAAATATAAATAGCCCCAGTTTTAACAAAGGTATCCAATCCTACTCAATTTTCCATGCTGAAGCAGTTTGTCCTCACACTGTGTATGTAGGATTTAAATAAGTAAAGAAAAGTAAGAATTCTGTTCCTCAGTCATAAAATATGTGAATGTATGGGCAGTTTGCTCCTAAAGTAATTAATAGGACATCATTGGTTCCCATCAGGGGCAGTTGTGTTCCCCAGGGAACATTTGAAAATGTCTGGAGATAGATATTTTTGGTGTCTGTCACAGTGCCACAGCTGGGAAACACTGATTTAGAACAAAGATCTATGTACTCACCAGATCCTGTTTGTTAGAGAATAGGTCAGTTAGGTTTGGCTGTGTCATGAGAATTGCCACACAGTATTCTAAAAGAGAAAAATTAATGAGAAAAGTATCAGGAAACAATTTCTCAAAAAGTTTCAATAGCCTTTGCCCTCAGCTCATGGTCAAAGGCTCTAAAGGGAAATTGGGTTAAGATGAAAGTATGTGAAGAAACTCATGTTGTATATTAATT
The DNA here is from genome assembly GCF_026419965.1 of Kogia breviceps. Lineage (NCBI taxonomy): Eukaryota > Metazoa > Chordata > Mammalia > Artiodactyla > Physeteridae > Kogia > Kogia breviceps. Next base: position 108,880,624 of record NC_081313.1, read on the forward strand.
AGGAGCTCTATTTCGAGTATATGTTTTTAAAGGCTATGCATAAAATGCACAAAAAAGTAGGACAAATCTATAAAAAAAAGTGTCAGAGACATAGACTGGAATTTGCTAAAATTGTGGAAATGCAAAAGTCTACAAAATTCATATATATACCCTGTGCTTAAAAGATACTTTTAACAGACTAGTAAAGCAATTGAAATTTTTACCTTCAGCTTACTACTGTCTTCCATCTAGACTGGTCCAACAAGAGAACTTAAACCATTAAATGACTCATGTTAATCTTTTAATATTTTAGCACCTAAACTTTGAGTATTCAGGATGTTTCTGAGATGTGGGTTTTTTTTTTTTGTTTTTTAAACGCTTTTAACAGATACAAGCAACCTCTGGGCTCCTTTTGACCCTACCCTTATCCTCTCAATTTCATCATCTTGATAGTGTTCTAGCTGATCTGCCTTTGATGTTCAAAAGAAAAAAAAGATGAGTAAGAAGATCCAAATGTTTGATCTGGGACTTCACAATTACTACAAGAGAAAGGATGATTTTAGTCTCACTGAAAGATAAAGAGCAAGGGAGGAGAAAAAAGTGTCAATTCTAACCCCAAATTTTCTCCTCTGTAAATCCAAGCTCCAGAGTTGTTAACAACTAGAGCTTTTACTCCTCACTAAACCTCCTCAGTTCACCAGCTTTAGATAGGTGAATACACTGAACTCCTAGGCACTGCTTTTTACTTTTCTTTTTGCTCCTTTACAGCAGCAAGTAAGACTTCTTTCAAAATCTTCAGAGCTTGACCTAGTTAGTTACCTTTTTATTTTTTTTATTTTTGGCTGTGTTGGGCCTTCATTGCTGGGCACAGGCTTTCTCTAGTTGCAGTGAGCAGGGGCTACTTTTCGTTGCAGTGCACAGGCCTCTTATCACAGTGGCTTCTCTTATTGCAGAGCATGGGCTTTAGGTGCACAGGCTTCAGCAGTTGTAGCATGCAGTCTCAGTAGTTGTAGCTCACGGGCTCTAGAGCACAGGCTCAGTAGTTGTGGCACACAGCCTTAGCTGCTCTGCAGCATGTGGGATCTTCCTGGACCAGGACTCAAACCTGTGTCCCCTGCATTGGCAGGCGGATTGTTAACCACTGCACCACCAGGGAAGCCCCTAGTTACCTTTTTCTTAATGTTCCTAATTGAAGCCGTCTAAACACATCCATCTTTTAAAAATCTGCGTGCCAGAAATCTCTGGCATTCCTATACACTAATGATGAAATATCTTAAAGTGAAATTAAGAAAACACTCCCATTTACCACTGCAACAACAAAAATAAAGTATCTAGGAATAAACCTACCTAAGGAGACAAAAGACCTGTATGCAGAAAATTATAAGACACTGATGAAAGAAATTAAAGATGATACAAATAGATGGAGAGATATACCATATTCTTGGCTTGGAAGAATCAACACTGTGAAAATGACTCTACTACCCAAAGCTCTCTACAGATTCAATGCAATCCCTATCAAACTACCACTGGCATTTTTCACAGAACTAGAACAAAAAATTTCACAATTTGTATGGAAACGCAAAAGACCCCGAATAGCCAAAGCAATCTTGAGAACGAAAAACGGAGCAGGAGGAATCTGGTTCCCTGACTTCAGACTACTCTACAAAGCTACAGTAATCAAGACAGTATGGTACTGGCACAAAACCAGAAATATAGATCAATGGAACAGGATAGAAAGCCTAGAGATTAACCCACGCACATATGGTCACCTTATCTTTGATAAAAGAGGGAAGAATATACAGTGGAGAAAAGACAGCCTCTTCAGTAAGTGGTGCTGGGAAAACTGGACAGCTACATGTAAAAGAATGAAATTAGAACACTCCCTAACACCATACACAAAAATAAACTCCAAATGGATTAAAGACCTAAATGTAAGGGCAGACACTATCAAACTCTTAGAGGAAAACATAGGCAGAACACTCTATGACATAAATCCTAGAGAAATGGAAACAAAAACAAACAAATGGGACCTAATGAAACTTAAAAGCTTTTGCACAGCAAAAGATAAACAAGACCAAAAGACAGCCCTCAGAATGGGAGAAAATATTTGCAAATGAAGCAACTGACAAAAGGATTAATGTCCAAAATTTACAAGCAGCTCGTGCAGCTCAATATCAAAAAAACAGCCCAATCCCAAAATGGGCAGAAAGCCTAAATTGACATTTCTCCAAAGAAGATATACAGATTGCCAACAAACACATGAAAGAATGCTCAACATCATTAATCATTAGAGAAATGCACATCAAAACTACAATGAGATATCATCTCACACCCGTCAGAATGGCCATCATCAAAACTAGAAACAATAAATGCTGGAAAGGGTGTGGAGAAAAGGGAACCCTCTTGCACTGCTGGTGGGAATGTAAACTGATACAGCCACTATGGAGAACAGTATGGAGGTTCCTTAAAAAACTAAAAATAGAACTACCATACGACCCAGCAATCCCACTACTGGGCATATACCCTGAGAAAACCATAATTCAAAAAGAGTCAGGTACCACAGTGTTCATTGCAGCTCTATTTACAATAGCCAGGACATGGAAGCAACCTAAGTGTCCACTGACAGATGAATGGATAAAGAAAATGTGGCACATATATACAATGGAATATTACTCAGCCATAAAAAGAAACGAAATTGAGTTATTTGTAGTGAGGTGCATGGATCTAGAGTCTGTCATACAGAGTGAAGTAAGTCAGAAAGAGAAAAACAAATACCGTATGCTAACACATATATATGGAATCTAAGGGAAAAAAAGGTCATGAAGAACCTAGGGGCAAGACAGGAATAAAGACACAGACCTACTAGAGAATGAGCTTGAGGATATGGGGAGGGGGAAGGGTAAGCTGGGACAAAGTGAGAGAGTGGCATGGACATATATACACTACCAAACTTAAAACAGATAGCTAGTGGGAAGCAGCTGCACAGCACAGGGAGATCAGCTTGGTGCTTTGTGACCACCTAGAGGGGTGGGATAGGGAGGGAGATGCAAGAGGGAAGAGATGTGGGAATATATGTATAGCTGATTCACTTTGTTATAAAGCAGAAACTAACACACCATTGTAAAGCAATTATACTCCAATAAAGATGTTAAAAAAAAAATATGTGTGCCTTTCAAATGTCTGAGCTGACTGAATCCTTTACCCTAGACCCTAGCTCTGTGCTTTGAGCTCCCCAGGACCCATCCATCTCTGATGAGGTGCATGGACCAACAATGGCTGCAGCATGTTCAGTCAGGCAGTGTCAGGAAACATTGTTTTTAAAGCAAACCAGAAACAACACCCCAAATATTTTACTTCTCAGAAATAGTGAAAAGAAGCTTAGTCTGTTAGGGATGTTATGACAAAATACCCCAGATTTGGGTGGCTTATAAACAACAGAAAGTTACTTCTCACAGTTTTGGAGGCTTAAAGTTTGAGATCAGGGTGCCAGCAACAGTCAGGTGAGGGCCCTCTGCCAGATGCAGATTTTTTCATATCTTCACCTGGTGGGAGTGCTGGGGAGCTCTCTGGAATCTCCTGTATCAAGCACTAATCCCATTCTTGAGCTACACCCTTGTGACTGAAGCACTTCCCAAAGGCTGCACCTTGTAATACCATCACCTTTGGGAGTTAGAATTTCAACATGAACTCCAGGGGCACACTACCATTCAGAACATAGCACAAAAGGTACAGGGAGCGAGTGGCTGTAGACATCCTAAATTTGAGGGGAAAAGTGGGAATATAAACACAAGGGGCTCAACAACTCAAAGTGGGATACATCCAAAGAGGCCCACACCAAGATTTAATCAAACCATCAAAAGTCAAAGACAATCTTAAAAGCACCAAGAGGAAAAGCAATACAAAAATCCTCAACAAAATAATAGCAAACAGAATTCAACAGCACATTAAAAGAATTACACATGATGACAAAAGGATTACACATGATGACCAAGTGGGATTTATTCCAGGAGTGCAAGATTTTGGCTCAATATAATAAAGCCAATCAATGTAATATACCACATTTGCAGAGTGACAGTGAATAAAAACCCATTTGATCATCTCAGTGTGACAAAACTCAATACCTTTTTACAATCAAAACACTCAACAACCTAGGAATAGAAGGAAACAAACAAAATGAAGACCAGATATGAAAAGTCCACAGGTGGTATTCATACTCAATGATGAAAGACTGAAAGCTCTTCTTTAAGATCAGGAACAAGACACAGATGTCTGCTTTCACCACTTTGACTGAACAAAATAACTGGAAGTCCTAGCCAGAGCAGTTAAACAAGAAAAGGAATTAAAAGGCAGTTACCTTGCTTCATACACAACATGATCTGATATGTAGAAAGCCCTAAAGATTACAGCTCACACACACACCTGTTAGAACAAATAAATTAACAAAGTGGCAAGATACAACATCAACACACAAAAATCAGCTGTTTTTGTACACTAACAATGAACAATCCAAAAAGGAAATTAAGAAAATATTCCATTTACAATAGAATCAAGAAGAATAAAACACTTAGGAATAAATTTAACCAAGGACGCAAAAGACTTTTGTGCTGAAAACTACAGAACAGTAGTGAAAGAAATTAAAGAAGATACAAATAAAAGACATCCTCTGTTTATGGATTGAAAGACTTAATGCTGTTAAGATGTCAGTAGTATCCAAAATGATCTACAGATTTACTGTGCTCTATCAAAGCCCCAGTGGCATTTTTTTTCAGAAATAGAAAAAAAGTCCAACCTAACATTCATATGGAATCTCAAGGGACCCTGAAGAGTCAAAATAATGTTGAAAAAGAAAAAGTTGGAGGTACCACACTTGATTTTAAAACAATATAAATCTATAGTAATTAAAACAGTGTAGTACTGTCATAAAGAGACATATAGACACTAAAATAGGAAGCCCAGAAATAAACTTTCTGGTCAAATGACTTTCAACAAGGATGCTAAGACCACTCAATGGATTAAAGCCAGTCTTTTCAACAAACGGTGCTGGGAAAATTGGATATACACATAGAAAAGAATAAAGATGAACCATGTCACAGTATGTTTAGGCTACTACAACAAAATACCACAGACTGGATATCTTATAAACAACAGAAATTTATTTCTTATAATTCTGGAGGCTGGGAAGTTGAAGATCAAGGTGCCAGCATGGTTGCCTTCTGGTGAAGGCCCTACTTCCTAGCTCACAGCCAGTTCCACCTTGCTGTGTCCTCACATGGTGCAAGAGGCAAGGGATATCTCTGGAGCCTCTTTTATAAGAGCACCACTTCCATTCAGGGCAGAGCCTCCATGACTTAACCACTTTCCAAAGGCCAGCCTACTAACACCATCACATAGGGGCATTAGGATTTCAACATACCAATATTGGGGGGACACAGGCATTCTGACTAGCAGACCATTACCTTAAATGATATACAAAAATGGGATCAAAGACATAAACATAAGACCTAAAACTATGAAACTCTTAGAAGAAAACAGGGGAAAAGTTCATGACAGTGCATATGGCAATCAAAGCACAGGCAACAAAAGTAAATACAGAAAAACTGGACTGCTTCAAAATTAAAAAACTTGTGTGCATCAAAAAAATACAATCAACAGAATAAAAAGGAAACCTACAGAATGGGAGAACATTATTTACAAATCCTATATCTGATAAAGGGTTATATCCAGCATATACAAAGAACTCCTACCATTCAATTACAGAGAACAAACAGCTCAATTAAAAAGTAGGCAAAGGACTTGAATAGACATTTCTCCAAAGAAGATAGACAAATGGCCAATAAGCACATAAAAAGATGCTTAACATCACTAATCATGAGGGAAATGGAAATCAAAACCATAATGATAACATCTCATAATAAGATGGCTTTGGTAAAAACAAAAACAAAAGAAAGTAATGTGTTAGGATATGGAGAAATTGGAACCCTGTGCATGTTGGTGGGAATGTAAAATGGTGCAAATGCCATGGGAAACTATGGAGGGTCCTCAAAAAATTGAAAATACTACCATATGATCTTACTTTCAGGTATATATTGAAAAGAATTGAGAGCAGAGTTTCAAAGAGATATTTGTACACTCATGATTATAGCAACATTATTCACAACAGTCAAGATGCAGAGGTAACTCAAGTGTTCATCGACAGCTGAATGGAAAAATAAAATGTGGTATATACTTAATGGAATATTATTCAGCCTTAAAAAAGAAATTCTGACACATCCAACAATGTGAATGAATTTTGAGGATGTGATGCTGAGATAGGCTGGGACCTGGGATCCTCTACTGGAGTGCTTGCACCTGGACAAACATCTCCTTGAGCAGTAGGATACCAAGAAACTATAAGTGACTAAAAATAACTGCATGCACCAGCAGCTGGGGGGCATCATGACCACTATACGAGTTTTGTGGGGAGGCAGCAATGAGCGAGTCCGCCATTTTGGGGGGGTGCCGGGAGCAAAAGCAGGGTACTGCACATGATCCCTGCACACAGCACCACCAAGGGGAACAGACCACCTAAGCTCTGCCTCCTGCCCAACCCATGGACCTGCCCGTTACCCCATTTAAGGACCCAAGCATTTCCTCCTGGGGAGCAGGCAAGGATGTCTGTTTCTTGCTTTGACTCCCTTGTGCTGCAGTGTGAGCCCCAGTAATGCCTTGCCTGAAATTCTCTGGCCTCTTATGAATGTCTGTTGATTAAGGGCCTGGGTTGGTAACAATTCCACTTCTATGAGGTGTATCGGGTAGTCAAATTCTTAGAAAGTCAAAGAACAGATTAGGTGAACTTGATCAAAGGCAACAGCAGAGTGGGAAAATAAAGAGAAAGGAAACATTAAGCAAAGTATGACATTTACATTCTAATCAAGTGTCCAGTGAGAACTGCCTCCAAGTAGACTTGGACATACAGCCGAGAAATGCAAATCAACCACCTGACATCCTTTTCTCTATTCCTCCTAAGTGCAAACTTGGGATAAACTGAGACCACTTGTGCCCAACATGCTGTGCCACCAGAAATGATGCTTTCAGGATTGACATATTATTAAAAAGGTTCATGGGAACATGACCATCACAAGAACCAAAGACCCCAAAAGAGGCCATGACAGCAACTGCCCAATACCTCAGGACTAAGGGGCATTTGTTCCTGTAGGCACCAGGAGTTCCATGCAGGCTGTAAAAGCCATTACACACAAGGTCTTTGCTAGATGCCACTAATAAAGTGATGCCTAATGCTTTATACAGAGCACCCTCACTGTGCCTGGCACATAGCAGGGACTTAAGGGATAAACGCACCATGCAGATCTATGGAAAAAACATTTGATGTTTTCCATTGAAGCCTCATACCACACACGGGATCGGACATAGATGTTGACCTAGTGTCCCATGTGAAAAACACCATGTGCAAAAAAACCTCTGTGACGTGGACGTGGGCCTTTCCTAGCGTGCTGGCACTAAGGAAGGGGAGACCCCAGTGCAGCCCAGCCAGTTACTCTAGGAAATCAGTGAGTGGCAAACACAATATGTTCTAGGATTAGACAGACCTTCTTGACTTCATTTTAGAATGCAGGCTGTGCTTTCTCTTCCCTGATTCTGGCACCCTCCTTTCTCTGCTCAGTAGTGGGGACTTCTGTGGAGAGATCTCTCCTGCCTCGCAGTCTCTGCAGCTCTCAGGTACAATGAACAACCAGAGAACAGCAGGTATGTCAGTCTAGCTCAACGACACCCTTGGTGGTTCATAAAATGAAGGACTTACAAGGACTGTACAGAGAAAATCAGCAGCATAGGATTCTGGTGAAATAGGTGGTAAAAATACTAACAAAAGTATGATCTCTATTTTCTTTCCAATTATAAGAAACACAGAAGGTGGAACTTCCAGTACAGGTTCAATTATTGGCTTATTCATTAGACTTTGGTTCCAGATTGCCAAAACACTGCAGGCCTTGACTCATGGGAGGGAGGAGGGCCTGGCTGTGGGGCTACGTGAGAAGATGGGACACCGAGGGAGAAGGTGAGGAGACATTTAGTAAACACCAGTCACCTGCTAGGCGTGGGCTTGGCTCATTCTCAAAACCATCCTATTTAATAAAAGCTTTTACTCTCCCAATGTCATAGATGATGGGACAGATGATTAGAGAGGATAAATAACCTGCTCAAGGTCAAATAGCCAATAACTGGGCATAGTAGTCTTACAGTTTATGATGAATGCCATGGGGTCATACAGGAGCTGGCCTTGACCTACATGCTAGGAATTCCAAGGAATGCCTCACACTGGCCCACGTGCAGTCACGTACACACATGTGTATGAGGCGACTTGCAGTCCCAACCAAACCCCATGGATTGGGAAAGGAATAGTTGCCTTTAAAAAGGGAATGGGGCAATTCCCTGGTGGCGCAGTGGTTAAGAATCTGCCTGCCAATGCAGGGGACATGGGTTTGAGCCCTGGTCCGGGAAGATCCCACATGCCGTGGAGCAGCTAAGCCCATGTGCCCCAACTACTGAGCCCACGTGCCCCGCAACAAGAGAATCCACTGCGGTGAGAAGCCCGCGCACCGCGATGAAGAGTAGCCCCCCGCGGGCGGCAACTAGAGAAAGCCCATGCACCAACGAAGACCAAACGCAGCCAAATATAAAATATAAAATAAATAAATAAATTTATTTTAAAAAATAAGTAAAAAATAAGGGAACGAGGAGTTGTTTTAAGACAAGGAAAGGCAGGAAGGCTTGTAGGGCAAAATGCAGGAGTGGGGTTAAGAACAGGGGTTAAGTGCACATCCTTCAGCTGCTTGCCAGTGCCTATCTCAAAGGAGACGAGGTTTACAGATGAGAAGACAGACAAAGGGCAGAAAAGAGAGGATTCTAAGCCACTTTGCTGGACTTCCACCCTCCTCCGCTGTCACCTGAATGAAGAGAGAATACCTGGCTCTGAAGCCTCAAACCTTCTGCTCCTCAGAAGCCCAGACCCAACACTGCATTCCAGACCCTGGAGACCTGGGAAGACGCCATACTCTTTAAACCAAAAGGTGCCGGCAGGACAGGGTTCAGGATGACCCAACACAAGATATTTTTTAAATTGGAAAATTAAAAATACTGAAAAAATAAGCAGTAACCCAGAATGCCAGAAACAGCCTAGCAGCAGAACCTACCCTGAGGTCCAGGCTGCAGTGGGCTTGTGGGCTTTGGGGAGGCCAGAAGCCAGAAAGGAGGTTCAGTGTTCAGCTCCAAGCAGTGAGTCCACACAGGATTCCCAACCTCCTGCCGGGTCTCCAGCAGATCTCCAGACCACAACCCAACACCTGTCCCCTGCATGCGCTTCCTGGAACAGAAAGAGTTCTTTGGTCCATCTTGTTTATTACTCTGCCTCTCAAAGGAAGCCATGAGCTCAAATAGGATTTAAATATCTAACCTTGGTGATGATAGAACAATAGCTGCTTTCAAGTTTGTTAGCTCCTCAGCATGATGCAGCCCCAGGGTTGTAGTGAAATAAGTGCTTGACAAGCTGGAGCTAAAACCTAAGGGTAAATTTCCCTGTGAGTTTTTGCCCTTGGTGCAAATCTCCGTGCTGACTAGCAACTTGATCTCTAGTGCCCTAGGGGGTTTTATGGATGAGACACAGGAGGGGAGAGCATTTGGAGTTTGGGTTTATTAGGTATGTGCAACTGCCCTCAACATACTTCTGGTCTCAAAGGAGTTGAAACCCTCTATTACTGCCTATGAATTTCCCTCTCCCTCTCTAGCTGCAGCCACCACAACTATTTCATTTGTTAATCTTTCTTGGGTTAGATTTTTGCGGGGCATTTAAAAAAAACTGTGGTAAAATACACAAACAGAAATTTACCATTGTAACCATTTTTGAGTGCACATTTCATTAGTGTTACATACATTTACATTATTGTGCAACCAACTTCCAGAACATTTTCATCTTGCAAAACACCGAACTCCCCATTTTTCTCTCCCCAGCCTTTGGCAATAACAGTTCTATTTTCTGTGTCTATGTATGTGACTACTCTAGACACCTCACACAAGCAGAATCATAGCAGTATTTGCCTTTTTGTTACTGGCTTATTTCACTTAACATCTGTTTTCAAGGTTCATCTATGTTGTAGCATGTATCAGAATTTCCTTCCTTTTTAAAGTTGGATACTATTCCATTTACATATATACCACATTTATGTATTTATCCATCCATGAACATTTGGGTTGCTTTCACTTCTTGGCTATTGTGAATAATGCATGAGTGTACAAATCTTTCTTTGAGATTCTGCTCTCAATTCTTTTAGAGGTTGTATTGTTATCAGCTTTTCAGGAACCTCCATACTGTTTTCCATCGGGGATGGAACCATTTTACATTCCCATCAAGAGTGCACAGGGTTCCAGTCTCTCCACATCCTTCTCAACACTTGTAATTTTCTAGTTTTCGTTTTTGCTTTTTTTTTTTTTTTTGAGCATAGCCATCTTAATGGACGAGAGGTATATTGTAGTTTTTTGCATTTCCTTCTTAAGTAGTGATGTTGAGCATCTTTTCATGTATTTACTGGCCATTTTTCTCTCTTCTTTGAAAAATTTCTATTCAAGTCCTTTGCGCATTTTAAAATTGTGGGTTTTCATTTTGTTGTTGTTGAACAAGATATCTTTTATTTAACAACTTTAAATCTTTTGGAAGTATTACATATTTCTAATATTATACATATTTCAAGTATGAAAATATAAAATACTCTGTTCTCATTACTGTAGAATGGACTTTGAGGCTCTCTTAATGACAATATTGTCATTATAAACAAATTTGGAAATCAAAATTTAGAGAGAATGAGTATCTTGTCCAGCATTTGTTCAGTGATAACCCTCAGCGATCCCTGAGCTGCAGCCTGTTGCTGCCTCCAACTGCTTTGTGAGTTCTCTGCCTTTTAGAGTTTTCAGGTTCCTCCCCTCTCAGGTCGTCTTAATCACATTCTTATCTCTATGAATATGCTTCCCTCAAGTTTTCCACTCACAGTTTTAAGTTCTGACTTTTAAGTTCTGCTTTAGTTTAGGGAACAAGAAAGCTGAGTCTCATTAACATGTCAAGAACATAACTTTAATGTATTTTCTACATGGAATCATTTTGGTTTTGGAGTATCTTGATTATATTTAGAATAGTTGAGGTTGTCCGATAAATGACAATGAGATAAAGGAGGTGTTGGCCAGCCAAGACTATATTAGGCACAGAAATGAAATTCTAGAAAAGGAGATGAGATGAAGAATCAGGGTAAAAAACTATTGAGGTATGAAGAGGGAAAAGAGGGAGGGAGGGAGGGAGAGAAAGGTAGTGATAATACAGCTCATAATCACTGAGAAAACTTCTAGGGGGCTCGGCATTGCCAGAGGACTGTGCTTGCATTAACTCATTTCATCCTCATAGCCTATGGGATAGGTTATTGTTGTTAACCTGATTTGAGGATGAGAGAACTAGGGCACAGGGAATATACACAGCCTCCCTAAGGTCATACAGCTAACAAATGATATATTAGTTATCTTTTGCTATACAGTAAATTACCACAAATTCAGCAGCTTAAACTAGCACAGTTTCAGTGCATCAGGAGTCCGAAATTCAGTGGGTCAGCTTGGCTGGGTAGTCAAGGTGTCAACTGGGCTGTGCTTGAATCTGGAGGCTTAACTAGGGAAAAAGCCACTTAAGCTCATTCAGGTTGTTGGCAGAATTCATTAACTTGTAGAACTGAGGGCTCCAGCTTCTTGCAGACTGTTGGCTGAAGGGGTATCTGCATCTCCATGTTCATTGCAGCATTACTGACAAAACTGCCAAGATCTGAAAACAACCTAAGTGTCCGTCGACAGATGAACTCATAAAAACTATGGGGCATGTGCACATGCACATACATTTCCTGCACGCACACACAGGGTAATATTATTCAACCTTACAAAAGAAAAAAAATCTGCTATTTGTGACAACATGCATGAACCTTATGCTGAGTGAAATCAAGCATAGAAAAATATTGCATGATCTCACTTATATGTGGAATCTTGTGGTTGCCAGGGTTTGAGGGGGTGGGGGGAAGAGAGGAGATGTTGGTTAAAGGGTACAAAGATTCAGTTATGTGGAATGAGTAAGTTCTGGAGTGGTATTGTATACCATGGTGACTATAGTTAGTTAATACTGTATTGTATACTTGAAATTTGCTAAAAGAGTTGATCTTAAGTGTTCTCACCACACACATAAATTGTAACTATGTGAGGTGATTGATATGTTAATTAGCTTAATTGTGGTAATCATTTCACAATGTATACATGTATCAAATCATCACATTGTATAGTGTACACTATACACTAAATGTTTATGACCCCCGCCCCCAATTCTGTATGGTGAAATCCTAATCTCTGGAGGTGATATTAAAAGGTAGGGCCTTTGGAGGTGATTAGGTCATGAGGGTGAAGCCCTCATGAATGGGATTAGTCTCCTTATAAAAGTGGCCCCAGAGAGATCCCTCACCCCTTCTGTTCTGTGAGGACACACCATTTATGAACCAGGAAAAAAGTTCTCACCAGACACCAAGCCTGCCAGCATCTTGATCTTGGACTTCTAAGCCTTCAGAACTGTGACAAAGAAATTTCTGTTGTTTATAAGCCACCCAGTCTATGGCATTTTGTTACACCAGCCCAAATGGACTAAGACATACATCTAAAATATACACAGGGACTTCCCTGGTGGTCCAGTGGTTAAGACTCCGCCTTCCAATGCAGGGGACACAGGTTCGATCCCTGGTCGGGGAACTAAGATCTCACAAGCCACGGTGCAACTAAGCCCCATGCGCTCTAGAGCCCGTGCACCACAACTAGAGAGCCTGCGTGCTGCAGTTAATGAGCCTGCATGCTCTGGAGCCTGGGTGCCGCAATTAGAGAGCCCGCGCACCACAACTAGAGAGCCCCACAACTAGAGAGAAGCCCGCGTGCCGCAACTATTGAGCCCACACGTTCTGGAGCCCGCGTGCAGCGACTACTGAGTCTGCACACTTTGGAGCACACACACCACAACTACAGAGAAGCCACACGCCACAATGAAGAGCCGGCATGCCGCAGCTAAGACCTGATGCAGCCAAATAAATAAACAAATATTCTTTAAAAATGTAGTCACTGCTTGAGATAACCTCTGTACACATCTGGTTGAGAAAGAAAGGGGATTAAATAAATAAATAAAAAAAAATAAAACATACACAATTTTTATTTACCAAGTATATAACTCAGTAAAGCAAGAGAGGGACTTCCCTGGTGGCACAGTGGTTAAGAATCTGCCTGCCAATGCAGGGGACATGGGTTCAAGCCCTGGTCCAGGAAGATCCCACATGCCACGGAGCAACTAAGCCTGTGTGCCGCAACTACTGAGCCTGAGCTCTAGAGCCCATGAGCCACAACTATTGAGCCCGCGTGCCACAACTACTGAAGCATGCGCACCTAGATACCATGCTCCTCAACAAGAGAAGCCACCGTGATGAGAAGCCCGTGCACCGCAATCAAGAATAGCCCCTGCTTGCGGCAACTAGAGAAAGCCCGCACGCAGCAACGAAGACCCAATGCAGCCAAATTAATTAATTAATTAAAAAAATAAAGAGAAAAAAATAAACAAAAAATACTTAAAACACTTAAAAATAAACCTTATATGAGAAATATGAAAGCCCTTAAACACACAACAATAAAACAGTGAGAGCAACAGAAAATCGAAATAAAGGGAGGCATATACTGGGTTCACAGATAGGGAAACTAAATTTTATGAAGGTGTTAATTTTCTTCAAGTTGGTAAGAAAATCCCATTCAAAACCACAATTGTTTGTGTGTGCGTGTGTGTTTGTATGTGTCCATATAAATTGATAAGCTGGTTGTAAAACTCATTTGGAAATACAATGATACAAGAATAGTTAACATGTTTTTGAAAAAGAACAGTGTCAACAAACTTTCTCTACCAGATTATTAGTATGTATTATAATAAGAGAGTAATTAAGACAATGTGGTATTGGGGAATGGAAGAACAAATAGGCTGATAAAAGAGAACACAAACCCTAGATACACTTATATACATATGGACACTTGGTATCACTGAAGTGCAGTGGAAAAAGGACTTATCTTTTCAATAAATGGTGCAGGAAACAATCTGTAGATCTCAGAATAAAACCTGACATCTACCTCACACTATACACAAAAACCTATTCCATATATACTTCAGAGCTAAATTTAAAAGGCAAAACATCCAAGTAACTAAAAGATAACACAAATATGTTGTTGTATAGAACGACTTCTTAAATAGTTCACAAAGCACTAACCATAAAGGAAAAGAATAAATTTCTCTAGTTCAAAATTAAGAACTTCCCTTCATCAAGAGACACCACTAAGACTATGACAAAGCAAACCAGGAGAGAGAATATCTGCCATAGATATAACAGATGAAGGAGTCATATCTAGAATATATAAAGAATACTAATTGATAAGAAAAAATACACTCAAAAACATTTCATAACGGTGCAAATTCAATGGCTCATACAAATCTGAAAAGCTCAACCCCGTTAATAATAAGGGAAATGAAAACGAAAACCACAGAAAAACACCATTACATACCCACCAAAATGGTCAAAGTTACGAAAATCAAAAATACCTAGTAGTCAGAAAGGATGAGCAGCTGCCAGGAGTCTTTGGAGTATGTTGTTCAGTGTAGACTGTAGAAGTTTAATTGGCTTTAATTGGCTTTTATATATATTACCTGCTTTCCATTCCTGTTCAGAGTTGGGCCATTTGTATTTTCTGGAAGATTTCCTTTGGGAGCCCTGGAAAAAAACACCACTCATCAAGTATTCCAAATCCTATGTCCAGATGTACAAACACTGTATTAGGAAATAGCTGTAACCACACTAACCATTATCATCTGAAGATTATCCAAATGGAATTTGTCTAAAATTCCATATTTTCTGTTTGGAAATGCTTCCATTTCATTACCTCTGTGAAGGAGGAGTCTTCTGAAATATTTCACTATCCTGCAGACATATCTGGAAAGATCATTAAGAAATTACATTGTTCTTTTTTGTTTTTGTTTTTGAGGAATTACATCATTTAGCAAGAAATCTGATGAAGGTGAGCTTGCAAAAGAAACTAAAAAAATATATGTACACACACATACATTTTCTTTATCCATTCACCCATCAATGGACACTTAGCTTGTTTGCATATCTTGCTACTGTGAATAATGCTGCAATGAACACGACAGGGCAGGTAACTCTTTGAAAAAATGATTTCTTTTCTGTTGGATATATACCCAGAGATGGGGTTGCTGGGTCATATAACAGTTCTATTTTTAATTTTCTGAGGAACTTCCATACTGTTTTCCATAATTGTAAACTTGAAATGTGTTAAGAGAGTACATCTTAAGTGTTCTCACTACAAAAAAAGGTAACTACCTGAGATGATGAGTGCATTGACTGTGATTATCATTTCACAATGTGTATGTATATAAAACTACCACAGTATAAACTTTAACAACTCACATTGCACAACCTAAAATAAATTAAAAAAAAAAAAAAAAGGGGACTTCCCTGGTGGCTGAGTGGCTAAGAATCCGCCTGCCAATGCAGGGGACATGGGTTTGATCCCTGGTCCAGGAAGATCCCACGTCACGGAGCAACTAAGCCCATGCGCCACAACTACTGAGCCTGTGCTCTAGAACCCACAAGCCACTACTGAGCCTGCGTGCCACAACTATTGAGGCCGCATGCCTAGAGCCTGTGCTCCGCAACAAGAAAAGCCACTGCAATGAGATGCCCGCACACTGCAATGAAGAATAGCCCCCGCTTGCTGCAACTAGAGAAAGCCCGCGTACAGCAATGAAGACCCAACGTGACCAAAAATATATAACTTATTTTATTTATATATATATATGACAGTAGGTCTTGCTCTCACCTTTTTTAAAGACAAAGATCCTGAGGCAGAGTCAAGACGGCAGTGCGGGAAGATGCGAAGTTAGTGTCTCTTCACAACTAGGGAAACTGCTGGCCACTGGTGGGGGACTCTGATGCCCAAGGAGATGGGAGGAACCCCAAAGTGAACTGGTAGGATGTGGGGAGACTGAAAGGGGAGGAGAAGAGGAGGCCATACAGGATCAGTGCTCCTGAGGCCAGGAGATCAGGAGAGGCAGGTGGGAGGGACTTTCCGGGAAGAGTGGGAGACGAGTGGAGGGTAGTCGCCTGGCCCACTTGGACCAGGGAGCCTGCTGAGCTCCCAGGCTGGTACCCCCACTCCAAATCCCCCTCCAGGATGCGTGGGTCCTGGGGTCATAGACGGAGGCCAGGGAGATCAGGTGAGGCAGGTGGGAGGAGCCATCCAGAGGAGCGGGAGAGGAGCAGAGGGCAATTGCCCTGACCACTTGGGCTCCAGGAGCCTGCTGAGCTCCCAGCCTGGTCCCCTGCCCTTCAAGGCTCCCCTTCCCCACCCCACCCGGCTGCACTGGTCCTGGGGGCATAGGAGGGAGGCTGGGAGATCAGGAGAAACAGGTGGGAGGAGGCCTCCCAGACCTGAGGAGCAGGAGAGGAGAAGAGGGCATTTGCCTCACCCACTCGAGCCCAGGAAGCCTGCTGGGCTCCCAAGTGAAGTCCCCTGCCCTCTGAGACCAAGGGTGGTGGGCATATCTGGGCCCCTTCTGTTCCTGGACCCTAAGCCCCACCCCCCAGAGCCCCCAAAGCCTTTTCCAGCCCTGTGGGTCCTGAGCATTGGCCCCACCCACTGCCCAAACCTCACCCTTACTTAGGCCCCGCCCTCCACAGCCAAGGCCTTTCCTCCCTGCTTTTTTTTTCTTCACCCTCCTCTTTTTTTTTTACTGTTGTGGTACTGATGTACCTTCCAGTTGTTGATTCATCTATATTTTTATTTTTATACTCTTTCTAACATATCTGTTAGTTTCCTAGTCTAGTTTTATTTTTTGCTTTTTATTTATTTATTTATTTTTTGCTGCCCCACGTGGCTTGCAGGATCTTGGGTCACGAGCTGGGATTGGGCTGAAGCTCCTGCAGTAGGAGTTCTGAGTCCAAACCACTGGAGTAACAGAGAACCTCAGACCCCAGGGACTATTCATCAGAGTGAAGACTCACGGAGTTCCTCATCTCAGCACCAATACCCAGCTCTACCGAATAACCTACTAACTCCAGTGTTGGAAGCCTCGGGCCAAACAATCAGTAAGACAGGAATACAACCCCACTCATAAAGGAAAAAAAATAAAAAGAGATGGCAAAAAAAAATATGTCACAGATGAAGGAGCAAGGTAAAAACCTACAAACCTACAAGACCAAATAAATGAAGAGGAAATAGGCAATCTACCTGAAAAAGAATTCAGAGTAATGATAGTAAAGATGATCCAGAATCTTGGAAATAGAATGGAGGCATGGAATGAAAAAATATGAGAAATGTTTAACAAAGATCTAGAAGAACTAATAAAGTACAAACAAACAGAGATGAACACAATAACTGAAATGAAAAATACACTAGAAGGAATCAATAACAGAATAACTGTGGCAGAAGAATGAATGAGTGAGCTGGAAGACAAAATGGTAGGAATAATTGCTGAGGAGCAAAGAACTGAAGACAATCTCAGAGACCTCTGGGACAACACTAAACGCACCAACATTCGAATTATAGGGGTCTCAGAAGAAGAAGAAATAAAGAAAGGGTCTGAAAAAATACTTAAAGAGATTATAGTCGAAAACTTCTCTAACATGGGAAAGGAAATAGTCACCTGAGTCCAGGAAGCACAGAGAGCCCCATACAGGATAAACCCTAGGAAAAACAAACCAAGACACATATTAATCAAACACACAAAAATTAAAGTCAAAGAAAATATTAAAAGCAGCAAGGGAAAAACAAAAAATAACATACAAAGGAATCCCAATAAGATTATCAGCTGATTTTTCAGTGGAAATTCTTCAGAAGGGAGTGTCAGCATATACTTAATGTGATGAAAGACAAAAACCTACAACCAAGATTACCCAGCAAGGATCTCATTCAGATTCAATGGAGAAATCAAAAGCTTTTCAAACAAGCAAAAGCTAAGAGAATTCAGCACCACCAAACCAGCTTTACAACAAATGCTAAAGAAACTTCTCTAAGCAGGAAACACAAGAGAAGAAAAAGACACACAAAAACAAACCCAAAACAATTAAGAAAATGGTAATATGAACATACATATCGATAATCACCTTGAATGTAAATGGATTAAATGTCCCAACCAAAAGACACAGACTGGCTGAATGGATACAAAAACAAGACCCATATATATGCTGTCTACAGGAGACCCCACTTCAGACCTAGGGACACATACAGACTGAAAGTGAAGGGATGGAAAAAGATATTCCATGCAAATAGAAATCAAAAGAAAGCTGGAGTAGCAATACTCATATCAGATAGACTTTAAAATAAAGATTGTTACAAGAGATAAGGAGGGATACTACATAATGATCAAAGGATCAATCCAAGAAAAAGATACAACAATTATAAATGTTTATGCACCCAACATAGGAGCACCTCAATAACAAGGCAAATGCTAACAACCATGAAAGGAGAAACTGACAATAACACAATTATATAGGGGATTTTAACACCCCACTTACACCAACAGACAGATCATCCAAACAAAATAAATAAGGAAACACAAGCTTTAAATGACTCAACAGACCAGATAGATTTAATTGATATTTATAGACCATTCCATCCCCAAATGGCAGAATACACTTTCTTCTCAAGGGCACACGGAACATTCTCCAGGATAGATTACATCTTGGGTCAAATCAAGATGTATACATCAAGCCTCGATTGATTACAAATCAAGCTTCAGAAAATTTAAGAAAATTTAAATCGCATCAAGCATCTTTACTGAGCACAACACTATGAGACTGGAAATCAATTACAGGAAAAAAAACTGTAAAAAAACACAAATACATGGAGGCTAAACAGTGCACTACTAAATAAGCAAGAGATCACTAAAGAAATCAAAGAAGAAATTTAAAAACACATAGAAACAAATGACAATGAAAACACGACGACCCAAAACCTACGAGATGCAGCAAAAACAATTCTAAGAATGAAGTTCACAGCAATTCAATGTCACCTCAAGAAACAAGAAAAATCTCAAATAAACAATGTAACCTTACACTTAAAACAACTAGAGAAAGAAGAGCAAAGAAAACCCAAAGTCAGTAGAAGGAAAGAAATCATAAAGACCAGAGCAGAAATGAATGAAATAGGAATGAGGAAAACAATAGCAAAGGTCAATAAAATTAAAAGCTGTTTCTTTGAGAAGATCAACAAAATTGATAAACCCTTACCCAGACTCACCAAGAAAAAAAGGGAGAGGATGCTAATCAATAAAATTAGAAATGAAAAAGGAGAAATCACAACTGACACTGCAGAAATACAAAGGATTATAAGAGCCTACTACAAACACTGTATGCCAATAAAATGGACAGCCATGAAGAAATGGACAAATTCTTGGAAAGGTACAATTTTCTAAGACTGAACCAGGAAGAATTAGAAAATATAAACAGACCTATCACAAGTAATGAAATTGAAACCGTAATTAAAAATCTTCCAACAAACAAAAGTCCAGGACCAGATGAATTGACAGGCAATTCGCCTGTCATCAACATCAAACATTTAGAGAGGAGCTAACACTGATCCTTCTCAAACTCCTCCAAAAAATTGCAGAGGGAGAAACACTCCCAAATTCACTCTTTGAAGCCACCGTCACCCTGATACCAAAACCAGAAAACGGTATCAAAAAAGAAAATTATAGACCAATATCACTGATGAACATAGATGCAAAAATCCTGAACAAAACACTAGCAATCAGAATCCAACAGCACATTAAAACGATCATACACCATGATCAAGTGGGATTTATCCCAGGGATGCAAGGATTCTTCAATATATGCAAATCAATCAATATGATACACCACATTAACAAATTAAGGAATAAAATCCATATGATCATCTCAACAGATGCAGAAAAAGCTTTTGACAAAATTCAGAACCAATTTATGATAAAAACTCTCCAGAAAATGGGAATAGAGGGAACCTACCTCAACATAATAAACGCATATATGACAAAACCACAGCAAGCATCATACTCAATGGTGAAAAACTGAAAGCATTTCCACTAAGATCAGGAACAAGACAAGGATGTCCACTCTCACCACTCTTAGTCAACATAGTTTTGGAAGTCCTAGCCACGGCAATCAGAGAAGAAAAATAAATAAAAGGAATACAAATTGGAAAGAAGAAGTAAAACTGTCACTGTTTGCTGAGGACAGGATACTATACGTAGAAAATCCTAAAGATGCCACCAGAAAACCACTAGAACTAATCAATGAATTTGGTACAGCTGCAGGATACAAAATTAATGCACAGAAATCTCTGCCATTCCTATACACCAACAACGAAAAATCAGAAAGAGAAATTAAGGAAACACTCCCATTTACCACTGTAACAAAAAGAATTAAATACCTAGGAAAAAACCTGCCTAAGGAGGCGAAAGACTTGTACTCGAAATATACCATGTTCTTGGATTGGAAGAATCAATATTGTGAAAATGACTATACTACCCAAAGCAATCTACAGATTCCATGCAATCCCTATCAAACTACCAATGGCATTCTTCACAGAATTAGTAAAAAACAACAACAACAACAACAACAACAAACCCTTACAATTCGTATGGAAACACAGAAGACCCAGAATAGCCAAAGCAACCTTGAGAAAGAAAACTGGAGTTGGAGGAATCAGGCTCCCCGACTTCAAACTGTACCACAAAGCTACAGTAATCAAGACAGTATGGTACTGGCACAAAAACAGAAATATAGTAATGAGCAATGGTATAGGATAGAATGCCCAGAGATAAACCCACACATATATGGGCACCTAATTTACGACAAAGGAGGCAAGAACATACAATGAAGAAGAGAGCCTCTTCAATAAGTAGTGCTGGGAAAACTGGACAGCTACATGTAAAAGAATGAAATTAGAACACTACTGAACACGATACACAAAAATAAACTCCAAATGGATAAAGAACTTAAATGTAAGATCAGACACTAAAAAACGTTTAGAGGAAAACATAGGAAAAACACTCTTTGACATAAACCACAGCAAGATCTTTTTTGACCCACCTCCTAGAGTAATGGAAATAAAAAACAAAATAAACATAATGGGACCTAACTGCACAGCAAAGGAAACCATAAACAAGATGAAAAGACAATCCTCAGAATGGGAGAAAATATCTGCAAACAAAGCAACCAACAAAGGATTAATCTCCAAAATATACAAGCAGCTCATGCAGCTCAATATCAAAAAAACAACCCAATCCAAAAATGGGCAGAAGCTGTAAATAAACATGTCTCCGAAAAAGATATACAGATGGCCAACAAACACATGAAAGAATCTCAACATCACTAATCATTAGAGAAATGCAAATCAAAACTACAGTGAGGTATCACCTCACACCAGTCAGAATGGCTATCATCAAAAAAATCTACAAACAATAAATACTGGAGAGGGTGTGGAGAAAAGGGAACCCTCTTGCACTGTTGGTGGGAATGTAAATTGGTACAACCACTATGGACAACAGTATGGAGGTTCCTTAAAAAACTAAAAATAGAAATACCTTATGACCCAGCCATCCCACTGCTGGGCATATACCCTGAGAAAACCATAATTCAAAAAGAGACATGTACCATAATGTTCACTGCAGCACTATTTACAATACCAAGACACAGAACCAACCTAAATGTCCATCAACAGATTAATGGATAAAGACCATAAAAAGAAACGAAATTGAGTTATTCGTAGTGAGGTGGATGGACCTAGAGTCTGTTGTAGAGTGAAGTCAGAAAGACAAAAACGTATCTGTATGCTAACACATATATATGGAATCTTTAAAAAAAAAATGGTACTGATGAACCTAGGTGCAGGGCAAGAATAAAGAGGCAGACATAGAGAATGGACTTGAGGACATGGGGTGGGAGGGGAATTCTGGGGCAAAGTGAGAGAAGTGTTGACATATATACACTAAAGAATGTAAAATAGTTGGCTGGTGGGAAGCAGCAGCATAGCACAGGGAGGTCGGCTCAGTGCTTTGCGATGACCTAGAGAGGTGGGGTAGGGAGGATGGGCTCAAGAGGGAGGGCATATGAAGACACGTGTATGCATATGGCTGATTCACTTTCTTGTGCAACAGAAACTAACACAGTATTGTGAAGCAATTATACTCCACAAAAGATTTTAAAAAACAAACAAGCAGGGCTTCCCTGGTGGCGCAGTGGTTGAGAGCCCACCTGCCGATGCAGGGGATACGAGTTCATGCCCCAGTCCGGGAAGATCCCACATGCCGCGGAGCGGCTGGGCCCGTGAGCCATGGCCACTGAGCCTGTGCTCCGCAACGGGAGAGGCCACAACAGTGAGAGGCTCGCGTACCACACACACACAAAAAACACCAAAAACAAAAAAAACAAACAAACAAAAAACCAAACAAAAAGAAAGATCCCAGGAGGAGTCACACTGTAGCGTGGCACCATCTGGTGGTTCCAAGTGCATTTTTAAACGACAGCTTCCCCCAAATTTAGCCCTGTTCTTGTTTCTTCCAAAAGATAGCTTTTGACGTTTGATCATCTGCCACCACACTCCAAATAGAAGGCAGCACGGTTAACACTTCCCTCATCATCAAATCCAAACTTATGTAGAGGTTCTTAATAATGAGATTAGGCACCTTTTCATGTTTATTGGACAGTTTCCCCTCTTTTATGAAGTGCTTCTTTAATTATTTTACCCACTTTTCTACTGGGTGCTCTTTTTCCTTTTTTAAAAAAAAAATTATTTATTTTATTTATTTTTGGGTGCGTTGGGTCTTTGTTGCTGCATGCGGGCTTTCTCTAGTTGCAGCAAGTGCGGGCTATGCTTTGTGGCAATGCACAGGCTTCTTACTGCAGTGGCTTCTCTTGTTGCAGAGCATGGGCTCTAGGCGCGCGGGCTTCAGTAGTTGTAGCACGCGGACTCAGTAGTTGTGGTCTCTAGAGCACAGGTTCAGTAGTTGTGGCGCACGGGCTTAGATGCTCCTCGGCATGTGGGATCTTCCCAGACCGGGGCTTGAACCCGTGTCCCCTGCGTTGGCAGGCGGATTCTTAACCACTGCGCCACCAGGGAAGCCCCGGGTGCTCTTTTTCTTTTGATGGAAAGAAGTACTTTGTATATTCTTGATGCCTGTGCTTTGAAACGTATATAAATTACAATATATTTTACAACTCTGTGGCCTTTTGTTCTTTTAAACTGTATTTTTTGGATAAACATGTTTTTAATTTTAAGACAGTTGAATATACCACTCATTTCCTTTATTTTTAGTGTTTTCTTATGAGGATCTTATTTAACAAATCCCCACTATTGCTGAGATTTTGTTATATAGTATTATTACTTCTATAAAATTCTGGTATAACATAGATAAGGCCATCCAGGACAAGTTTTCTTTATGGAAACATTTTTAAATGACAGACTCAACTTCTTTAACAGTTATAAAACAATTAAATTTTCCTTCTTATTACAGTTTTTCTAAGTTTTGTTTTTCTATGTATATTTCATCCACATTTTAATTATTTGAAGTGTCTCTTTAATGACTATAATAATAATGACTGTTTTATGTTTATAACATTGGTTAGTTTTGCCATTTTTCTTTTTCCTTGATCATCCTCACCAAGAGTTTAGCATTAGTCTTTTAAAAGAATATATACTGTTTTGCTAATCATTTTTTTTAACGTGTTACACATTTCTGCTATTATTTTCTTCCATCTATTTGAATTTAATTTGCTATTATTCTGGTTTCTCGAGAAGAATGTTTAGCTAATTCATTTTTAGCCTCTCTACTTTTCTTTTTTTTTTTGCGGTATGTGGGCCTCTCACTGCTGTGGCCTCTCCTGTTGCAGAGCACAGGCTCCGGACGTGCAGGCTCAGTGGCCATGGCTCAAAGGCCCAGCCGCTCCGCGGCATGTGAGATCTTCCCAGACCGGGGCACAAACCCACGTCCCCTGCATCGGCAGGCGGACTCTCAACCATGGCGCCACCAGGGAAGCCCCTACTTTTCTAATATATGCACTTAAGGCTATATAATTCCTTTTAATCAAATCCAAAAGGTTTTGATATTCCTATTTTCATTCAGTTCAAAATAATTTCTACCTTCCATCAGGTTACTGGGAGGTACATTCTTTAACTTCCAAATTTTGTAATTTTTGTTACTAATTTCTCATTTAATTCTGTTGCAGACAGCCTTCTCTATGAGTCCAACCCTTTGAAATCTGTTAATAGTTTATGGCCCAATATATAGTTAACGTTGATAAATGCTCCATGATCACCTAGAAGTAATGTTTATCTTGCAATTGTTGTTAATTCAGTGTTTTATACAGATTCATTAGATTAAGTGTGTTAGTTGTGTTGTTCCAATCTTCTATATCCTTACTGATTTGGGGGTGGGGCAGGGAGAATGTGGGTGTATGCTCTCATTTACTGAGAGAGTTGTATTAAAATTTTATATGTGGATTTCTGCTTCTGGTCAAGATGGAGAAGCTACCATTTTACCCTCCTGTCTGAAACAATTGAAAAACTAGACAAAATGTATAAAACAATGCCACTTAATATCCTGGACACCAGGCACTGAAGGACACTAATCCTTGAGAGCATAAGAAACAAAAGGGTGAGCCCTACACCATGGCCCCAGCTCACTACCTGGAGAAAATTTCCAGGAGAATATAGAAAATTCAGAAGATTCTAAAACCTGTTGGGATTAATAAATGAATTGAGCACGGTTGTTATATACAAGTCATTATAAAACAATTGTATTTCAATACTCTAGCAACAAATAAAAAACAAAAGACCTAAAAAAGACACTATATAAAAGACAGTATCCAAATGGCCAGTAAGCATTTGAAAAGATGCTTAGCATTATTAGTAATTATAGAAATTAAAATCAAAACCACATAAAGATACTAGTACATACTCACCAGAACACCTGAAATGAGAAAAATGAAAAATATCAAGTGTGGCAAGGATGATAGGAATGTCCCTTCTGTGAACACTTGGAAAAACAATAGCCTAACCAGGCTGCTGGAGAGGAGGCCTCTGGGCCTCTCTTACCTTGGTTTAACAAATTCTTCTTGAAGGTAGTGAGACAGGGCTCACAGTACCCGAGGTGTACTTATGGACCACTATAGCCTTTAATTGCAGGCTCTGGGTCCTTAAACTCAGACAAAAACAGTAGCATGTATTAAGTTTCCTAGGGCTGCTGTTAACATATTACCAAAAATGGGGTGGTTGAAACAACAGGTGAGAAGACCAAAATCAAGATGTTGGCAGGGTGGCACTTCCTTTGGAAGCTCTAAGGAAGGAGCTCTTCCTTGTATCTTCTAGTTCCTGGTGGCTGTTAGCATTCTGCTGCCCACAGCTACAACTCTCTGCCAGCTTCACAGTGCCTTCTCCTCTGTGTTATCGTCCTTTGCCTCTCTAAGGACACTTGTGATAGCATTTAGGGCCCACCCAGAGAATCCAAAGTAATTGCCTTATCTCAGAATGCTTAAGTAAATCTGCAAAGACCCTTTTCAGTAACCTTTAAAGTTCCAGGGATTAGAGCTTGATATTTTTAAGTAGTTATTATTCAACCGACTACACTTGTGTTTAATATTTTCGAAATAAAGGAATAAACTAGTAACTGTGGAAAGATCAGGGGAAGGAGTGGCCCCGAGGAAACCCTGGTGTGTGTGTGTGTGTGTGTGTGTTGGGAGGAGGTAAACTGGGAGGAGGTAGAAGCCTTACCTAGCAGGGGAGTAATATTCTCTGGGTACAGAGGAGCGACTGGGAAACTTTACAAAGGAGTACTAAAGGAGAATTTCCCCCTTCTTTGCCAGGGTCCTAGGATCTGATCCCAATAAATAAATTATTGCACTTACATGTAAATGCACTTCTTGAAGGAGTGGGCAATAGGCATGCTGTGGTAGACCGAGCTAGCTGCCCATTCAATATCCATTCTTTCCTTCTTCACTGAAAAGAATACCACTTTTATTTGGTGCCATCCACTGCTCAGCTAAAAAAGTTCATTTCCCAGGTTTCCTTGCAGCCACTGGTCATGTGACAGTTTTGACTAGTGGGAGGTAAGCAGAATTATGCAAGTGGAGTTCTAGAAAAGCTGTAGTTTGGCTAATAAAAGGGATACACATTTGCACCTTTCCTGCAAACCCTTCCTTCTTGAAGCACTGCAGTGATGCCCTCAGGTGTAAACATCAGAATCCCTGAGACCACAACAGAACTGTAGAATCCCCATACCAGCCCTAAACAGTCTGCTAGTAGACTTTCCTGTTATAAAAGAAAAACAGTCCAATAGGGTTTAAGCCACTGTTAAACTTGGTTTGTAGTTGAATACACTTTAAAAAAACTAAACAAAATAGCTAGGTGTTTCACAGATACCATAATGTCAACCATAATTGGACAATTCCAATTTCTCTGGAGACTTAAAACAAAAAATGCCTTCACACCATTGCAGGTCCCAGACTGGTCCTCTTGAATGACTGGGTATATAACCTGCTCCCATACATTAGCCATAAAGTGCAGAGATTAATTAGATTCTTTATTGATTCCACCAATGTATTAGTAGATATGATAATAATAAATGGTACTTTTACATTCTCTTAACCAAAAATATAACAAATATTTACACTCAATAAAAATACAAAAAGCATACAGAGGCACTGTCTTTCTAAAAGACATAAGTTTAAGAGGTATCAAAAAATAGGAGACAAACATTGCTTGTTACAGGACACTTTACAATCACTGAATTGTGCAGTATAATTGCTATTTGATTATTATGACTGTGCAGTTTTGTTTTTGTCCTTTGCTGATCAGCTCACGTTTCAATTTTAAAAGGTTAAGTACAACTGTATTCTGTATAACAAAAGTAAAGAAGCCTTAAAAAAGCACAACAGAAATTAAAGATGAACTGGGGTTCAAGTTTAAATTTGAAAATGTACTGTGACACTTATTTGAAGATTTATCCCTTTGCTATATCACATTTACGGTAATACTAAAGGGATACATCTACTTTAATATCACATTTTTTAGAAACGTATGTATCAGAATAATAATCAGAGTCTTAAATATACAAGGAAACTCTTTCTCCCCTTCTTTTTAAAGGGGAGAAAACACTTTATAAAAATTAGAATTGTTCTTGGATATCTCCATGATTACTGTCACATTTCAAGCCTAGGAGAGATTCTCAAGGTGGTTATGCAGATGATGACAATGCAACATCACCCTCAAGAAAAACCATTTAAAGGCTTTTTCTCCCCAAATATCATACTGCAAGTAACCATTTGGAGAAAGCAAGACTCTATTAAATTACAATAAACCTTTATGGAAGTATATATTGGATTTACTAATTCTCCAAATCTTTCATTATGCAGAGATTTTTGTTGAAACTTATTATTTGGCAAAAGTTTGCAGTGAGGATTTACTGCTTCAATAGCCCTGGCAGATTCAGAGTTGTTGGTACAATGAGGGCACAGATCTCTTCAGTATACTTATAAATTTATAAAATAAAAACAAACAGGCATTTTGAATTGGAGGAAGTATAGGTTAAGGCTTCTCTTGTTCTAGTCACATGACAAACTAAGAGAAGGCAGGAATGTACCGTAAATTAGAATATAAAGATCAAAACGCCACGATTTTTTAAGGGATAAATACATATCAAACTAGAAAGCATTTGGCTTTAGTTCTTGATCAATGTGATCAGCTGATCCAAACACTCACATTTCAAGCTACAGGAAACAAAGGCAGCTACAAGGTGCAAGTCCAAAACCACAAGCCTCTGACTCTCTGTGCAAGATATTATCCACAACATTGAGGACAACGATGGAGAAGGCTCCCATCTGGTTTGAAAGACCTGCTAAAAAAACAGATACTGTGCAAACAGCACATTTTTCTGGGGAGTGGATATAAAATGGTGAGAATAAATACCCAAACTGGATAAAAAGATGGTTGTAGCAAAAATATCTTCACTTTGTTTTGCTCTGGACATGAAAATAATATTGTGTAAATCAGTGAAAGAAAAATTTATGATCACAGGACCACTGTTTATAGATCAAACCTTTACAGTGTGACTTTCAAACAAGGATTTTTGATCCAGGTTACTTTCCATTTCAATGGGCCAAGAAAGCTATGGAGCCAACTAGCCTCATTCTAACATACCTGGGGTTAATTTCTAAGGCTTAAGTTTCATATTTACAGTTTTTTGCCCATGGGAATTTTTCAGACATGCTATTTTTCCTAAAATGAAGATATTATCATTTTGATAGAAAAGATGGACTACTGCCATTTACCAGTTGGTACTGATTTATGATTTTAAAACGAAGGAAACAGGAGGATGATAGAAGGAAGAGAGAGCTAGGAAAAAATGAGAACAAACTTTTCAAAAGGAAGTAATAAGCCAACTAAATCCTATAAATTCACATATGGATAACCATTCAGAAGTAAACCTATTTTTGGCTCCAAGTTGATTTGGGTAGTACACATTAATGGCTTTGGCTTTTTTTTTTGGTAGTCACAGAAGTTTATTAACCTTTCACTTGCCTTTACACTAAAAAACAAATGAAAAAATTTAAACTTAAGATGTAGAAAACATCATACTTAATCTTTTTTAAATGCGGAAAGTCTACCTCATCCAGTAAACAGCCACTGAAATTTTAATTAAATACTTAAGAGTGCCAAGCCCAACAGGCTGTTAAATATATATATATATATATATATATATATATATATATATATATATATATATCTCCTTCCTCTCAAGGCCTACAGTGAAAACCAAGAAATAATATCTTCCATAATTCTAGCTCCTCTTTCCCCCACAAATTTTCAACCAATTATAGACCTCGGTGTGCTAATGAGCTTTACCTGCAGGCACTGGGAGCTGCAGGGTTTATGAAGATTAAAAACAGCCTTGTGCTGTGAGACGGGGGTTGCGTGGTGGGTGCTGCAGAACACCGCATAAAGCTAAATTGATCTTCATAGCTATACCGCCAAAGATAACATGTCCTTTAAAAACACTCCATATTTGAGTTGTGAAAAATTTTAGGTATGGGTTTCTACAGAGTAGAACTGTCTAGAACTCATTCTCTATTTACTGGATTTATACTTATAGTTACAGTTAGAGAATGACTTTCACTTCAGAAAGAATTGGTATACATGTTACGTAAGATAAACATTTCATTCTTTGGAAATTAGGGTTGCTACACACCCCATCATACCCCCTTCCTTTTCCCAAGAGACTGCTAGGACCCTGTGGTAGCTTCATTTGGCTTTCCAAATCCTGACCAGCAGATGGCAGTATTCTCCTTCCTAACACCTCAACAGCAACCGGAGATTCCTGTTCCACTCAAACTGAGACCCTACGTTTCGTTGGTGCTACAGATGATTACATCTCTGTATAGATCAAACATCATCCTGTAAAGATGGCTTCAGTTTGGTCAAATCAGAGACATAGTTTTATGGCCTCAAACATGAACATCAATTAACAAGAGCTCCCAAATACAAACAAAACCACAAAACTTCAAATAATAAGTTACTTTTCAAATACATAAAAATATCCTTGGTATTGGCAGACATTCTGAATTTGTCTGTTAACCCAAGCTATGGCTTGAAAATACTACCACTATTACTATCTTAAAAATAACATGTTAAAGGAAAATCTATAGTGATATATATGGGGAGGACTCGAGTTTGAATTTGCTCTAGTAACTGTGGTCCCAAGGCAGGTCTGGTGTGCAAAGCGAAGACTGGTATCCAGGCACAACATCCATAGCTGAGGAAACTATGCATCTGCAGGGATTAAATGAAAGGAAGCATGATTCAGGGCTATCTCATTGCTCAGAGTACAGGAAATAAAACCTCTGGGTTAGCAGCAGGAGCAGCGAGCTATCTGTTGGCAACGGCCTGCAGAATTGTGAGTTCGTTCTGCTCACTCCTTCCTCCGTGACTTTCAG
The DNA here is from genome assembly GCF_026419965.1 of Kogia breviceps. Classification (NCBI taxonomy): domain Eukaryota; kingdom Metazoa; phylum Chordata; class Mammalia; order Artiodactyla; family Physeteridae; genus Kogia; species Kogia breviceps. Next base: position 108,910,719 of record NC_081313.1, read on the forward strand.
TAGACTTCAATCAGGTCAATCCAAAGGCTACACTGCTGAAACCTGTTCATTTTCTGAAAATAATAGAAACACAGTTAAGTGGCAGGTCAGCATATTAATGAAGATCAACTAACAATCTAGTTATTTGTTTAAAAAATTAGTCAATTTCAACAAAGAAATCCTTTCAAATATCCCATCAAAGGCCAGATTTTATTGTAATGACATTTTTGAGTTCTGATCACACTGAAGGCTGACAATCAACTGGAATTCAGAACTGCTTTTTAACCACTTTATCACTAGATTGTTTAAAAGGATAAAATTCATTTATTGCCAAAATTGCAAAGTTGGTCAAGAGTTCTGCTAATAAGAGGAACTCTATCAAACAGCATGATTTCAGATAATTTGACATTTTGATACTTGGAGTTTCAGGTGTCCGTGCATTAGTGTAAAACACAACTCTACCAATGTCAAGTGCCTCCTCTTAAAATTATCCTTTTGCACTGAGCTGCTATCTATTAAATACAATCAGCCTGCCCTCTCCACTTACAAAAAACACACCATCGTATTTAGGCATTTCTTTTTTTAACAGAGATTTCTAAAGCAGTTAAAGAAAACATTTCTGATTATGTGAAATACCAGAGCAAAGACCATTCAATGTGTTTAGCAATTCATTTAAGAGGCATTAAGGTAGTTTGTCAACATACCATCTGCTTCGCTATCTGCGTCAGTCACATCTGCTAGTTTAGGATGGGATGGCTGCAAATTATGCCTCTGAGGCTGAGTTACGATCTTCGAAGGAACACAGGCCACAGGGTTGCTACTGAGAGAAGCTGGTGGCAGTCTAGAGAGGCTGTTATGCATCATCTTTGACCTCTGCACTGCCACACTATAATCTGGAGGTTTTAGGTGTAGGTGGGGTCCTTCCTTTAGGTCTGCTAAAGAAATCCCCATGTATCCTGGAGGAGTGGGAGGTGGCTCCCTATACCTATCCTCCTTCTTGGGTGAAGTGACACAGTACACTGGCATGAAAAATAAGCAATGGAAATGTTAATGAAAAATATAAGAAATGAAAAAAAAACCATACTGAAACTTATTACAATGACAAAATAGAACTTAAAAACTGACAAAATGAATATATTTGAACACAATGGCAGCAGGTTAAAAACACTTTTAATAAGCTTAATAAACTTGATATTTAACCTTGTTTTTAAAATACATAAATTACATTGGGTTTTACAAACATTAAATAGAATGAGACAGTTGAAGGAGATGACACTGATGACAAGCTTCCTCCTTTCACAGGTCAGACCACAAATCACAGAAGTGTGTGACAAATTCCTCAAGGAATACCAGCCCCAAAGGTGGTGAGTCAGAGACGTTTAAGAATTCACCCTGAACATCTATACTCTATTAAATGGGGGGATTTTCATAGAAATGACGTTTAGGCCTTCTACTTAAGGGCTATTTCATGTCAGTGCTGGCATATAAACAACTTTAAAGAGGAACTAATTCCTTCAAGGACCTTATTCCTAACCTCTGCTCTGTGATTAAGTGAGAAGAAAAGCCATAATTTTAGGAAATCCATCTTAAATTAAGTTTCTCTGATTTTAGTGGACATAAAAAATAATGGTGACTTAAAATCTTTTGCCCTAAGTTTGTACACCCTGGGTCTAAGGCAAAGCTTCAAAAAGCATCAGAAATAAGTTAAAAAGGAAGTTCCATGAAATTAAGACCAATCCACAAGACTCACAGGACAAATGGCTCTGAGTATCTTGATCATGTAAGTAACTTTTAAAATACAAACACTATCTATATACAAGAAGAATTTAAAAGGATCATTAAATTCTCCCCTTAGAGAATCAAGTTTGCCCATGCTGAAATTTCTACAACTCTACCAGTAAAATCTGCATGTAGTATCAAGTTCAGAAAGGATTTCCATTCCCATCTGAGGAGAATGGAGTGGGGAGGGGGTGGAGAGGTTGTGAAAAGAAGACAAGAATGAAGAATGTTAAGTGATTTTGCCCAGTCATCTAGAAATGAACAAAAAAATTTTTTAAATCTATTTTCCCAAATGGATAAGAAGAGAAAGATTTTACATCCTTGCACACATGTGCTTGTATATCCATATAACAGTTACCTAAAAGGCTTTAATAAAAAATCCTTGGAAAAAAATGAACTAAAAAATCTAACCTATAATGAAATTTGACAAGTAAAAAATAAATATGCTAAAAAAGCATGTGTCTTTCATATGTTTAGTAGTTTAAATTGACATCATGAATATAGTATAAAGAGTTGTTTATGGTAATATTGACTCAAAGTACAGTCACTCCACATGAAAAAAAACTCACAGGTGCTATTATATCTAAGTACTTATATAAACTCAAGAATAAGGAAAAAAAATGTATTTGACGGCCAAATACTAAAAGAATACACCAAGAAAGCGGCATGGTTAGAACGGAATCCACAAACAGAAGCTGGCGCACCCATGATATGTGCTAGGAGGGTATAATGAAAAATGTTTGGGTCTTTTTTTTTTTTTGGCTGCATCGCATAGCATGTGGGATCTTAGTTGCCTGACCAGGGATCAAACCCGTGCCCCCTGCAGTGGAAGTGCAGAGTCTTAACCACTGGACTGCCAGGGAAGTCCCTGTTTTGGACTTCTTTATCACACTTTTTCCACCACACCTGTACTACCTAAAAGTTGTATCAGATTCAAAGTTTGTACCATGTATGCAAAGCAAGTAGGGTCCAAACAATTTATGAGGTGGCAAAGAGAATAATCCCTTTATTACTACTGCACAGTAATGCAATAATATTTTCTTAATAAAACCAAAAAGATCTCAAAAGCAAAACAAGACATATAAACCTGTCACCCTTATTAAATTCCTGCATGTCAGCTTTTTCATTTTAAATGGCTTGAATATCTGCCCCAAAGCCCTTGAGAAATCATGAACTTTTTGCAAGTAATTTGCATGTGGAGGGAGGAAAGAGAGATTAGCATAAGAGAAGGGAATTTTCCAAGAAGAAAATTCTGGGCCAAGGTCACTTTACCACTTAAATTCTAAATGCCACAAATATGACAAAGAACACACAACTTACCAATTAAGCCCTTTTCTGTACTCGAAGTAACAGTTTTATAAACGGGGTCGATGCCGTCCTTGTGGTCCAAGCCTTCAGATGACTCAGCTGGGGTGCTCTCCAACACTCTCCGTTTAACTGTCCCATAGTTTGGTTCGTATGTATCAGACAGAGAACTAGAGGAAGCCCAACTCTGCCTCATCTGATTAGTCTCTAGGCTTCCTTTACACTGACCACAAGTTAGAGAGCAGCCTTTAGGACAGGTACAGGGCTCACAGTCAGTGGGTTCAACTTCAGCTATGGGACCATCCAAATAGGTATGTCGGTAAGAGTTCAAAAAATCCCAGCCTTTTGGGTTTGGAAGGCTTTGGAAGTTGTCATGGGAGCTGCTTGAACAGGAAGTCCAACTTCCACGACCACTATCAGCTGCTTCTATAATGATATGCTCGTGAGAAATCTCGTCATTGCTCATAGAAGATGAGACAGCTAAATTCTTGATTAGTGATGGCTTTGAGAGTGTCCACCTAAAATTGGATATACACAATTAAAAGTAATTTACTGGCTTAATGGAAAAATTTTCTTCAGTCCATTGCAAGTATTACTGCCTACAAGAGACTACAGAACATGCATCACAAGTGTTTAAAGCCAACATAACCTTGTGGAAAAAAATGACACTGTAATCAATCATCACTAAATTTGTACTGGCATTAATGTTAATACTTAGCTCGAAACACACACTGAAGAAACTCAAATACTTAAAAGGTTTCCTCAGAATTTTTCTTGAATTATTATGAAGGATGAGGTTTGAAATGAATAAAATTAAGTATACATTTTCATTCTTGGTCAACATAATGCAACACTAGATTCTCTCCATGCACACAGAATTAAGAATCCTCAATTACAGGAACCATGTTTTATTTTTCAGTGTCTCTGAGGTGCCAAGGAAAAAGCAACTTCCCCAATTACCTACTACTAAATGAATTCTATCATTTAAAGCAAGGGTTCTCAAACTTACTTTCATGGACCAAATCAAGCCAACAGCCTGTTTTTTTATGGTCTTGAGCAAAGCATGGTTTTTACGTTTTAAAGGGTTTGAACAAAATGGAACAAAATACTCCAAAGATTTTGAGACAGAGACCATATGCAGCCTGCAAAGCCTAAAATATGTACTCCTTTAAATGGGCCTTTACCTGCCCACCCCACAAAAGGTTTGTGACTCCCTGATTTATTGTACAGAGCATATAGAGCAGGGATCAGCAAACTAGAGCCCAAGAGCAAATCCAGCCCTCTAACTGTTTTTGTAAATAAAGTTTTATTGGGACACAGCATGCCCATTTGTTTACAAATTGTCTAAGGCTGTTTTGGTGCAACAATAGCAGGGTTGAGCAATTGCAACAGAGAGCTTACAGCCAGCTACGTCTACAATATTTACTATCTAAATTTTACAGAAAAAGTTTGCTGACTCCTGGTCTAAAGAACCATAGTTTAGAAACCTTTACAAGTATGATGATAATATTTCACTACATCTTAAATTTTTCATATTAAAGTGTACCAGATTTAACAGTATCAGTTTAGAATCAACTTTCTCAATGCTTTCTGAAGATTACCATTTTGTTTGATTCTAAATAGAAATTTAGAATTGACTTTTTTTTTTTTTAATTGACTTTTTGCTAGCTGATAATTCTTACTCTCCAAATCATACTTTGAGAGAGTAAGGATCAAGGACTAGTCCTACTCTCCCAATCTGTCTACAACGTGTATAGCACTGAGGGTACTTCCCATTACACACTCTTTTTGCGCAATCTCTAACCTTACAGCCAGAATGCAAGAACTACTTCCCACCTACAAATAGCATCTTCACTTTGAGTTCTTATTGATCAAAAAGATACATGATATAAGTTACTTGAATCCAGTAACACTTAAAAAATGAGCACCCACATATCTTTCAAAATAGTACTTATTTGCATATTCAGTATAGAGAATACATGCTTGGTTCTCCTGTTCTTTCAACTACCCCTTTGGTGGGGGTGGTTTTAGGTTCAAATTAGGGAGCACTGCTTGCAGTGGCCACTCGGCTTGGGTTTTGTGATGTGAACACAGGCAAGGATGTTTACCCAGGGCCAGGCTGACTATGGTCTCCTATCCCTGAGGAGTGCTCTGTCTTTTCAAATGCTCCAGTGGATTCAGGGACTGCCACAGCCTGGGAGGAACACCGTTCATCCTGTAGAGCTGCAGACATGGAGTCAGCAGAGCAATTGCTCACAATGCTGGACCGTGAAGAAATCTCACTATGGCTGGAGTCAGACAAGTTGTCAGATTTAGCTGATGGTATAAGTGTATAACCTGAATGAGAGAAGACAACTGATCAAACTACAAAACAAGGGAACGGGAGTGGGGAGGGTCAGGGAGAGGACAAAGAAAAATATAAAAAGAACAAAACATAAAGTGAGTATCAATGTCAATTTCCATCTATGTAGATGTAATGGTGTCGATTTTCTGTACATGTTCCTTTACATATCCATTCACCTACCTACCCACACGGCACCAATTTAATTTCAAATTCAAGAAATAGTAAGTCAAAACCCAGTATTACTGAGAAAACTAGTTCAAAGGTAAATCTCTCCCAGGCTCTCACATAGCTACAAGCATTTAATAAAACAAGAGGCATTAAATACATTACAAAACATTAAAAAGTAGACATCCTGAACTTCTCAACTTCTTTTTAACCCTATGTCCCCTCCCCTTTGATTAATATAAATATTTCAAGGCCTGACCTGAGTGTCCAAAACACCACCTCGAGGCAGGGGTATGTAAGGGGAGTCAGGACTAAAGGGAAAGAATTTTATTTTTGTTTTTGCAAACTGCAAATACCCTAGATATTTTGCTTCTGTCACCTAAGAAGTCTTGCCCCAAGTTAAAAGCCATTGTTTTAGTATTTTAAAATAAATTGTTTTAGATTTGGACTTACTCTTATACCTAGTTTCCTCCTTCTTTACCAATTTAGCAGAATATTACATTAAATAGCTGAACTGACAGATTTACAAGAATGTAACACGAAAAAAACCAGCATCTACCTGTTTTAAATTGCTCTCTGACTTACTGCACAGCAGATATAGCTAGAGAGATTTTCTTTAGCATTCTCTGGAATGAAGGGGTGGAGATGGAGTAAGGTGGAAGGTTCCAAAAACAAATCTGCAGCATGATAGTTAACGTACACAATCGTTTGTTTGGGTAACTATTAGAAAAGTAACCAAACTTCTTTTGTTGAGAAATAAAGAAAATGCTGTAGTAATCCCAGCAAGGAGTAGGTCTCAAAGAAGTAAACAATTATCTTCTTGTTCACTGAGAGAAGAATGAGGTTGATTAGGTGCATGACCTTTGGGTCCATTCCTAGAAATCTCAAGAAGAACTACAGGCTTTAGACTCACATATAGCTCAAGTTATTACAAAAAAATTGTTGAATAATAACTTTATTACTTAGTGTCATTAACTATTTCAAAAACAAAAATTAAGACTCAGAAAATGTGTGATCTGCATTTGGCTTTTGTGCCAGGTATAGGACAAGCCAAGGCAAGTCAGTCTCTTGACTCCTACCCCAGTTCTCTGATCCTGGGATCACTGCTATTTCTCAGTGCCCTTCATGAAGTGATCGGTCAATTTTCAAAAGGACCAAGAAAATGGATGTGGTAAATAAACTAAAAAAAATTCAAAAATTCCTCCTCAAAAGAAAAAGTCATTGTTCTTTATCCTGGGGGATAGACTTGCTTTACTGTTTTAAAAATAATTTCATTCTTATGTCTGTTAGATCAGTACTTGTCAAATATAATTAACTCTAAGAATCACCTGGAAGGCTTATTAAAATACACATTCTTGGGCCTATTTCTGGCAATTCAAATTTACAAGGTCTGCAGTGGGACACAGTAAACTATTTTTTTTGTGGTACGCAGGCCTCTCACTGTTGTGGCCTCTCCCGTTGCGGAGCACAGGCTCTGGACGCGCAGGCTCAGTGGCCATGGCTCACGGGCCTAGCCGCTCCGCAGCACGTGGGATCTTCCTGGACCGGGGCACGAACCCGTGTCCCCTGCATCGGCAGGTGGACTCTCAACCACTGCGCCACCAGGGAAGCCCCACAGTAAGTTTTTAACAAGTTTCCCAGATGTTTTTGAACCTGCTATGTTAGACTATCTCCTCCCTCCTCTGATCAGAGTATATATGAAAAGTGGATGACATAAAAAAGTTTATGTGGACAAGATACAGTTTCTTGCCTTCCAAACACTTCACTTTAGCTTGTAAAGTAGTTGCAGTAATAAGATAGCAACACAATTATCTAAGGCAAAGGTTCTGATCAGATTGTTACTGGGGGATTTAATGTAAAAGTAAACACTGGTTCCTAAAAAGCCTCCTCTGCTTATTGCACTCACAGACCCAACTGCTACCAGCAGGAAATAAAGCCAACTACAGAAAACAAGAGTATTAAGTTTACTAACATTAGCAAAATAACATATGTACAAATAAGGCACTTTAAACAGATATGATTTTGTTGTTAAAGGACCTGTAACACTAATCATAAAATGCTCATAAATAGTATTTTAGTAAGTTGTCTGTCTGAGCCTTATTTGACAAATGACTTAATTTAAGCTACATTTACATTAATAAATGAAAACAAATTTCACACTAAAATTAAGTAAGGAACTTCATCAGAGTGTCTTTCTCCTTTTAGACTTGAATCGCGTATAGAAGCAGTTTAAAGTGTTACTGTTGCCTCGGCTATTTGAATTGAAGATGTCATTCCCTTTCTCATCTTTGATGTTGCTTCCAACATCCTTCACTTTCTCACAGCTTTCTGTAGCTTGATTGAGATCTGCGTCCTCTTTTTTGCTGTTGGCTAGTCTCTCCCTTGAAAGAGTTCTTTCCCTAAATCTTCTAAACGGGGATGTCATTCTTTTTCTGGCTGTGTTCTCACAACTTGTCCTGTCTCTATTCTCCTCAGTGGCCTTCTCGGTCCTGTCTGTTCTTTTGGCTGTGCTCCTGGTAATCTGTTGGATTTTCTTTTGCAAGTAAACCCCACCTATTCCGGGGCAGCTGTGGCCACTGATCTTGGTGCTGGACTCACGGGGAGGGGATGAGGAAGACCCTGAGAGGCGCAGCAGGATGCTGTGATCAGATATGATACTGCCAACTGGAGGGAGAGATGCAAAAACCCTGTCATGGTCAATTAATTCTTTCCAATTAATCACAATTAGCCTGGTTTTATAACATTTCACTATTAAAAAATTCTAACATCTTGACAATATCTGAAAAATTGAAATCCAGCAACATATTTTTTAATGCATGGAGACTCTACTATATAGCATAAATAAGACAGAACACAGGAGAAAGGTTACCTTGGTCAGAATAAGCTGGTAATAAAAAATTGCTGAAAGTAACCCAAGCTGGTAAAATCATAAGCCAAAATATGACAAGAGTATCAAACAACCAGAATCATTTCTCAAAAGTAACTATGTCTAGAATTTTCAGGCAGATTCTACTAAGAAAAAGCTTAGCAAAAATCAGATATGACATATAAACAGTATCTACAATAGATGTATTTATAAAGCACAATTTCTGATCCTATTTTCTCTACAAGGCAGAGAGGCTGCCTGCCAGAAGCACCGGGGAAGATAAAGGTTAAGGCCTCTTGATGTCTCACTTTTTCAGTTCTTTCTTGTTTAAATTCTCCTTTTAAAAATCGCGAACATAGGCTTATTTTCTTAACTGTTAGAAAACAAAGAACTATTCCAAAGTATAGCAAGACCTAAAAACAGATTCTAATAACATATTCTTAGTTTAATGACATTTTTGTTCAATCACGGACCACTGGCAAAAACCTATGGAAATAAACAAGTAGAAATAGTTTTGAAGAAAAGAATTTTGTCAGATTTCTAAGGATTCAAAACATGACTATGACAGGCTCACAAATCTATAAACATCATGGCCAACTGTTGGCCACATACTGAAAGACACAATAGAGAAAAGACTCCTCTATTCCAGTGGTTAAAATGCATTTGTTTGGAATAAGAACAATGGGGAAATTCCTGTTCCTAACACCTCTTCCCACAAGTCACACTGACCCATAAAACACCAAATCCAATTCAACTAGTTTCCTGGTTAGAGAACTGTCTATAAAGGGACCTCTGGAGGGTGTAAAGATGTTCCTGAAAGAGCATTAAGAGCGTATGGACATTGTTCATCTGGACCATCTGTGTGAATAGGCACTGTTCTCAGCCCCAATCCTTGGGACCTGATAAAGGGTACTCTGGATAGGATACATAGTAAAGAGATGAAAGATATCTGTGTGCCTTCCCAAATCATATATGAGCTGTATACAACAGGAACGGAAACCTGTGTTTTACAAACACATCTATTATATATACTTTTATATGTCTTATTTGATTTTTACTAAGCTTTTCCAGTAAAACCCGAATGAAAATTCTAGCCAGTCTCAGCTAAGTGAAGAGGGTCAGTAATGGAGTTATACTGCCCTGGAGTGGCAGCAGGGAAGAAGAAGAGAAACTCCGATTTACTAAACACTCACCACGTCTCAAGCATTACAGATATTATTTCATTTAATCCTTAAATAACGTCCTAAAATAGGTGGTCCCTAAACGATCTTATAGACAGGAGACCTGACCTTATAAATCAGTTGCTTGTAATAACACAGCTGTCACCAGGGACAGAGTCAGGATTCAAACTAAGGTCTGGCATCACTGTACCACTCTGCTGTCACTTAGTTACTAGAAATAAAAAAGAACCCTCAAAAGTGAGGGAAACTTAGAACACAGGAGCTGAGGAAAGCTCTGGAAGCTTCTCCTTCCTGCTAGAATTTGTTAACTTGTTTTCTCTCTGACCATGTACCATTCTGTACTGTGTTTATTCAAGGATGTAATTTTTTTACATCTGTGAAGTGCCATGACTAAGGAGTCTTTTTCGCCAGGGTACACAGAGAATGTGGAGGGCCAATGTAAGAAACACACACATTATTTAGAATGCTACATTTGCAGCTGACATGAAATGACATCTTACATGCATACTACCCAGGCTAGTCAAAAAAAGAAAAGCTTCAGTCTGAATTATGAAAACATAGATAAATAAAGAAGAGCAATTTCAGATTTTTTAATTCAAAAGGTTCTACATTAGCATAAATGTAAAAATCCACAAGGGTGCTGTATAGGTTATTATAAATCCTGAGTAACACTCCATTACTAAAGAAAGGAATGTATCATCCTAAATATTTGTTTTGTTTCCTAAATCTTGTAGTTGGTGAAAAACAATTTCTTGTAGACATTCTTATTTTAAAATACTCCATAGAACTGTCTTGAATTAATTGGTAATTTGAATAACATTAAGAATTTGCACAGACCAAAACAACTGTGAGTTCTGCCTTCATTGTTATCTATACTTGTCCTCCACCAAAGAAGGACCACACTTTGAATGCAGGAGTCCTAACTCCATGATGCATAAACACCTGGAAACCATATAAATAACACAATCCAAAACATGAAAATTCAGGAAGTATTACCAGTTACACTTTTCTTCACACTTTCTATTATTACCATTAGACCAAAAGCAGAATATGTGCCACGTAGTGTTGTCTGGTGTAACAAGAACTAGCTTGAACTATTTTATCTTACCTTTGCGAGGGGAACCTTGAGGAGACGCAGGAGGACTAGAATGTAAGGATGATGCCATAGAAGTAGTGTCTTCTGTATGTTTCTTACCACTTATTTCTTCAGTTGTTCCTAAAACTTTCTGAGGTAAACTTGTACCTAAAAATAAAATCAAAGAAGCAAATAAGTATCACTTCACAGTTAAAATGTCTGCAGTTGCCTAAATTACTACATAACTAAAGCCATGATACACAATGGCTAGTGTAGTTAACGGAAATGTATAAATGACAAACGGGGACTAAATGACTGCGTAATGACATACGGAGATTCTCACCTCTAGGTTATTTGTTCACATTCAGCCAGTCAGAGCAGATCAGATTATAATAGCTTTTTGTTTGTTTTGTGGCATAAGGGATATTGATTTAACAGTCTGAGTACAGTGTCCCACCCCGCACAACTGACACACTTATTGGAAATCTTAAGAGAGAAGGCATGGATTCAAAACTCTTCCCTCCCCTCCAGAGGTGGCCTCTCCAAGTCAGGGCAAGGCACGTGGCAGGGGCAGTGTAGGGATGTTGGCACTGTCACTACCTGTGGTGCTTCTGTGCTGTGGGCATACAGAAGCTGCAGGGCTGCCAGTCCAGCCCTTTTCAAGAGCACTAAATTCACACTACAGGAGAGAAGTAGACAATAGAAAGAATCATGAATTTACAGAAAAATAGTATGGAGCCCACTGGAAACATTCCTGCAAAGTTCTATCATCACTCTTGTCCAATAGCTGGTCCTTTTTAGCATAGGTCAAACTTAGCAATGCTTTCAAATACACTGGTATTTTTACATACATCCTCTTGAAAAAATGTCAAAGAGGTACTGTGACACTTTTTTTAACCAGTAAAGTAAGCCCAACTTTGATGGGTACTCAGCATAGTAACAAGCAGCCCCCTTTGATACCTAAAAAATTTAACACACAGTATACAAACACTACTCTTAATTAAGTGTCATTTTAATATAAATATATTTATCACATAAATAATAGTCATATTAGAGCAAGAGGGAAGAGGGCTACCTGGTACAAATAACACTGCCTCTCAAGTGATGACATCCAAGTAAGAAATCAGAGCTAGACTTGTCCCATGTCTCACTCCTACCACAAAATCAACTTCACCCGTTTTGCATCCAATTCTCTACTCATTTCCACAGACACCAAACTAGATCAGGCTCTGGGCAACCTCCCGTTGCTACATCAGCTTTCCACTAAGGCTCCCTATCTCCAATCTCACAGCCCTTCCTACTATAGACCTCCTCCAACATAAACTGGACCATAATCTTGCCTTGCTCAAAACTGCTTTAATAGCTACCCACTGACAACTTTCCTCTAGCAGGTCATGTTACAATTTTGGCACGTCTATAACTTCACTTCTCTTCATCCTGGGACACTGTTTAGTACTGTGTTAAAAGTAAGGATTTTGAGCCAGTTAACCTGGGCTCAACTCCCAGCTCCCTCTCTTACTCATGGTGTATAAGTTACTTAGACCTTCTATGGTTCCTACGTAGAATGAGAGTATTATCTATCTTTAGGGTTATTATGAAGATTAAATGAACATAATATATAAAGTTAGTAAAACACTTAGAACCGTGTCTGGCATTCAGTAAGTGCTCCATAAGTGTTAGCATTAATTATTATTGTCTCTCAACACTCTACAGCTTTGTACTCAGAGGCAGCCAACTGCCTGTAGCTCCTTGGAGATATCAAATTCTTCCTCTGCCTGAAGCAACTTCTCTGGAATTTTTGCCTAATTACCTACTTCCTAATCAACCTTTAAGACTCTGCTTAGGTGTTATCTCCAAAAGGCCTTCTCTGGAGCACTATCTTACCTCTGTCTACCCTAAAAGCCCTCCCTCTTTTGTTCTTTTATATGTTATGTACATGTTCCTGGCATAATAGTGAACACATTACATATACTGAAGTTATCTATTTGTGGGAATGTCTGTAACACCAGACTGAAAATCTGGCAAAGGAAGGGGCATTTCTTATTCAACTCTGGATTTCAAAACAATATCAAATTAAAGTCACAAGGTTCTACTGAATATGTCCTATGTATAATACATGAACTAAATAATAATGTTAGGGACCAAATCTAATCTAGCTTCCCATTTGAAAGCTAAAATAGTGATATTGTTAAAACAACAAATGAAAGTAATTTGGACAACATCTACGTGGCCTAACAGAGGAAAAAAAGCATGGTCTATACTTATATATTTTACACTTGCTTTTTGTCCCCAAGCTAGGTTTTCAGAAGTGGTCATTAATGAAAAACCAACAAACCATCTTTTTTAGAAAGAAGCAATTTCATTATTTTTAGATGCAGCAATTTCATAGGCTTCATCTGCATTAGATAATTGAGTAAATGCTCCACTAAATGCAGTAAGCCCTTGGTACCCAAATATACTGCTGTACATTTCTGGCTGATATGATTATAGGAATTCCAACATCAACATTTAAAATATGCATGCAGTCATTGAATATAGCAAAATGAAGCATTTTTTGACTCATGAGTGCTGATTATATTACACAAACTACAATAGCTGATCTCCAAAGCATTTACATTTGTAATTATTTTCCATTCTAACTCACCTGAAAATTTCAATTAAATGAATGCAATATTAACTGTGAACACTCACTCAGTGTGGCAGGGTCTTTGGCTTGTCCCTTCTTCCTGATGGGGTGCAAATTTACAGCTGGCACCTGAAGCACCTGGCTCACTCTGTGGGGCTGATGCAAATGGGCTTTAGCTGCTTGGCCAGCTGACCTCACAGGCACTGGAGACAATTCTGATGACTTGACTGATCTTTTCTCACTTAGATTCTTGGTCACTAATAGAAGAGAGTAAGAAATACATAATTCTGCACTTTTTAAGGCCAGGTTATTACCACTGACAATAGTACACGGCTCATTAAAACCACCTATTTTTAACACAAAAAAGATTAATTTTTCGAACAAAAATTTCATGTATTATGTTATTTCAAAAATTTTGTAGAATTAAGTTAATTTTACTTCCTAAATTAAGATAACAGACTTAATTAGCTCCATCTGCACCATCATCCTAATGGCCAAGTTAACATCCTCTCATCTATATATATCATATATATATATATATATATATATATATATATATATATATATATATATATATATCTTTTTGACAGATCCTGCCTCAGGTTTGTTTCTACAAATAACACAGGATGACACCCGTCCCATGCAGACAACACCCCAGGGGTCACATCAGTCCTTCTGTCTTCATATCTGCAGAGAGAAGAGCCTTTGTGGATGCCTAGGCAACCTTTGGGAGCCAGAGCCAGAGTCGCAGCTGCATACTGTGCCCTGATTTGAGCCTTGGCCTCTGGCCAGCGGAGCCTCAGACCCTTGGTGATGTGGAAATGAGCACATTTCCCTGAGCCTGGGGTGAGCAATGTAGTCAAGTCAACTGAGCTTGTGGCTGCTGCCCTTTAGAATCTGGGCTTGACTTCCTTGGGCTTTATAAGAGCCTATATAGCCTTGGCAGGTACACTCATGGCCTTGGTGTTTTTGGCCAGCATCTTCCTCAGGTACTTCTTGTTGTGCCTCTTGGCAAACCTAATGTTCCTCAGGAACTTGGAGTCCACCCCCTTCAGAGATTCAAAGCTTTGTGATCAGGGTTTCTTGATGCCATTTCTGTGCCATGTATGGGACTTGCTGTTCATGGTGTGGTTCCTGAACTTGGCCATGTGTGCACCAAAGCCCTGAAGCACTTGGAACCCAAAGAGCTAGCATCTTCTCATTTATACTACTGAAATACTCCCCGCACTATATAAATTCTAGCATGCCTTCAAGTCATTCTCCATACAAGAGTGCAATAACTCTTCCATCATGAAAATCTGATCACGCCATTTTCTTTTTAAAATTTATTTTACTTATTTTTGGCTTCATTGGGTCTTCGTTGCTGCATGCGGGCTTTCTCTAGTTGCGGCGAGCTGGGGGGACTACTGTTTGTTGCAGTGCTTGGGCTTCTCATTGCGGTGGCTTCTCTTGTTGCAGAGCATGGGCTCTAGGTGTGTGGGATTCAGTGGTTGTGGCCTGAGGGCTCAGTAGTTGTGGCTTGAGGGCTCTAGAGCACAGGCTCAGTAGTTGTGGCGCATGTGCTTAGTTGTTCCGCGACATGTGGGATCTTCCCGGACCAGGGCCCGAACCCATGTCCCCTGCACTGACAGGCAGATTCTTAAACCACTGCACAACCAGGGAAGCCCTATCATGCCACTTTCCTTCTCCAAATGCCCTACACAAACTTTTAGATGACTTGCCACTGCTCTCAGGATAAAGACACAAATCCCTAAAACAAGGTCCCTTAGACCCTGCACGATCCAGCTTCCCTAGTAACCCACACTCTGCAGCTATTAGATTAGATCCTGTTTTATGTTCTCAAGGCATCCTGTATCCTTCCTTCACAGCGTTGATAACTGTAACGATACAATTGTCTGAGAGATTAACCAATTAATGTCTCTTACCCCCACAAGGCTATAACTAACATGATTGTAAGGACTGTTTACTTTGTTCACTACTATATCCCTGTGTGTCCAGTGATGGATGGAAAACAGAGGCTTAACAGGTAGTTGCTGAATAAGTAAGTGAAATTATTTTCAACAGCTATACATAGGAATACCAAAGATATTTATAAGTAGATGGTTAGTATACTTGAAGATGAACATCAGAATTAAAAACTAAGAACTCTGACTTAAGAAACAAAAAGCTGCCTCCTCTGTTTAAAATCAATACTATAGTCCAAAGAAAAAAACTTCTTCCTTCAGGTAGTATTTACTACTTCTAATTTTTTAGGCAGTTATTCAGGGTGGTTTTAATGCAGGTCCAACCTCAATACTCCATGATATTTTTGTTTTAAACACCAAGATAAAAGTGTTTAACCTGTCCCAGCACAGCTACAATAGTTAGCTACTATGCTTTTATCATCAGAACCTAGAGAATATTTTCGGTGATAAGAATTAGGAAATATCTCAGAAAGTCAAAGCAAAGTGCTCCTGGGGGATAATAGGCAGTAGTGCATCAACTGACTGAACCCAAGATGTTACTACCAACTTTTGGTTAGAGCCATGAAACATTTTCCCCCCAACACTAATCAATTCCATATTGACATCTTATTTTAATAGTTGCCATAGTACAAAGAAAAAAATCAAGAGACTACTTTGAATATAAAAAAAAGAGGTCATAGGTGAGTGCCAAAACTCACATATATATACTTATTATGAAGAACCAAATTCTATAATGTTTGGCAATCAACTATTGTTTGGGTTTGGAATTTACTTAAACATTTAAAAATCAATCATGCAATAAAAATCAAAGACTTTCAAACTAAAATAAAGGAACATGAATTGAAATAAATTTTCACAAAACAGTTTAACTTTCAGTTTAAGAAAGACCCACAGGTTTTCTCATTTTAAATCAGTATGAAAATCAATGGTAGTGAGACACCATTTAGCGTTATGAAAAAAGAAGTAGATAAGTCTAGGGTGGGTGTGAGAGGAGAAAGGTATTGCAGGTGTGTGTGAATGTGTGGTGGGGGGAGGAGAGAGAGAACGCAGAGGTTGGTATGTGGGATCTTTCTAGGAGTCAAAAAAGTTTTTTAATTAATTAATTAGCTATTCGGCTGCGCCGGTTCTTAGTTGCAGCACACGGAACCTTCGTTGTCGTGTGTAAGATCTTTGTTGCGGTATGCAGGATCTTCATTGAAGCATTAGTTGCAGCATGCATGTGGGATCTACCTCCCTAACCAGGGATCGAACCCAGGCCTCCGGCATTGGGAGCACAGCGTCTTAACCACTGGACCATCAGGGAAGTCCCTAGCCCTCAAAATTTTAACAGTGAGCAAAGCATAAAAAAGGTTTCTATGCTTCTGAATATCCCAAATCATATTTAGGGAACAAAGAAAAGCAGATAGTGAAAACAAAAGATAACCTTTTATCAGACTAAAGCAGGAATAATAAATTGCATTCAGTTACCATAAGATGATGAAGTCTATATTGCATTACTTGGGAAAAAATAATTTTGATGATCATTCAAAGCAGCATCGAGATAGTTAATAAATGTGTATATGGGTGTATATGGCTCTGAACTTTAAAACATGAATAAAATTTGAAGATTCCATATACTTTTTCAGCCTTTACTTTTGACATGTACT
The DNA here is from genome assembly GCF_026419965.1 of Kogia breviceps. Taxonomy (NCBI): domain Eukaryota; kingdom Metazoa; phylum Chordata; class Mammalia; order Artiodactyla; family Physeteridae; genus Kogia; species Kogia breviceps. Next base: position 108,927,649 of record NC_081313.1, read on the forward strand.
GTTTTCTCATAGCAGATACTTCTTGATATCCCACCAGGTGGTAAGAAATTTTTCCAGATACTTTCCAAGTCTATATACATTTATTATTTTTAACAGCCATATATCATTCTTTGTACTGATAAGGAAGCAGTGTACTTAACTATTCTCCAGTGTTTTGGTATCTGTTCTTTTTCCATTGTAATACATGCTGCACAATCCCAATACTGGACACCTCACAGACTGCTGTGAGGAGGAGTAGATGGCAATGTTTATAAAAGTGTTTAGCATGGTTGCTGGCATATAGAGAGTGCTCAGTAATTGTTAGGTTTCATTATTTTATTTCTTGCTCTTAATTTAATAGGTTTGATGTAGAAAGAATCTTAGATAAAACATAGTACCAATACTTGCTTGAGTTTTACATTTAGGAAAACAAAAGGGATCTAAGATGAAGAGAAGCTTGTTCAAATGGTAATAAATGAGACCCAAACTCTGTGTCCATCCTTTAGTAGGTGTTCTTTTCATCACATCCCATTCATTTTCCTATTGGTAAAAGTGTTCAAGATACTGTTTTTATAGCAACACTTACTGAATGGGTCATTACCCTACATTTTAAAATTCACCATGAAGCTGAATTTTAAAATCAATACTTGGTTGTATTTCCATTTTATCTTTTCTACTCTACTGACATACTTTTTCGATTACTATGTAAATACTATATCATTTATCAATTTCAGGGTCAACCCATGATAATTACAATTTCCCCCTATCAATTAGGAACACAGAAATAGAAAAACTGAACCTTCCCCCTCATATATTCTGTCAACATTTAATCAAGTTCTATACATCATATTGGGATTTTTACTGGTGTAATATTTAATCATATATATAGATAATACTCACTTATAATGGAAGTACAATCATCTTTATTTTGTTGTTATAACAAACACAATATATTTTGCCATCTTTGATCTCTGCTTTTACAACTCATGATTTCCTTGACCCAGAGACACATATATTCTATTGTTTGTACTTAATTTAAAAAAAACAGTATTGAGAATAGGCTCTATTTTGTTCATATTTTCTGTTTATAAATATTAGAATATGTCTAATTTTTCTTGTTTTACCTTATTTACTGATGCCTATAATACACCTATTATCTCTAACAGTATATTAATTAAATTTATTGTATTTTTTTCTGTTGGTAAATGATATTATCTGTAAAATTTTTAGGAAAGAGAAATTTTTCACTTATTTTACTCTTCATTTAGGGATGAAGATAAGAACGTTCTCAAAGAGCAGGGCTCCTCTATAATGTTTCAGTTTTTGTAAGAAGACTTTAAAATGCTTTTTAAAGAACTATATCACTCCATTTCTTGCAGAGTAATCATCAGGAATGGATGAGAATTCAGTATCTGATTAACATGATCACATGATGCTTGAGGTGTGTCAGTAAACTTTTGTGAGTGAAAGTTAATTTTCTTGGGACTTCAGGATAATACTAGAGCAATAAATTTCTATTTTGTTGTGCTGTTTAGTGTCTCATAAGCAAAAACTTATACTTACAGGTACCATATGCAGGCTCCCATTGCAATGACATCATCTGGAACTTCTCCTCATCTGTTTCTACATCCAGACTGGAAAGATATTGCTTCACTTTCCTTGCCATTTGGGCATCTTCATACAGCTTCTTAGCATTAAGCAGAGAGCTACGGCGTGCCTTTTTTTTGTGAGCACCTCCCTGAACATCCAGCATGTTTGAATTTGTGCTGCCTTGACTCAGTGACCTGTAAGAAGATGGAGATCACAATAAGGGGCTGTAAAGATGAGAATTAAGTATGGCAGATTGAAGATTAAAAGAATTCTGTTCTGTTAATGCAACTGCATGCTGATGCAAATGAGTTAAAAGATGAAGAGCATTAATGCAAAGTAATATGGCACATATGGCAATGTTCTGAGTTTTCAGATTCAGCAAAGTTCAGAATTCAAAAGAATAAGTTAACAATTCCCCCCAAAGCAACAAATTCCATCAGACCGGTGTTTGGTGCCTTTGCAACCCATGGCACAACTGTGACAAGTATAAGCATTCCTTTGGCCCTATGGCCATCCACACTCTGAAGATATGGCAAGAGCCCGGTTCAGGCCAAGTCCACCCTGAGCCAGATCTCTGCACCAGGATTCTTCAGCAGGGGAATTTCTAGAGCAGCTTTGCTTGTATGTGCTGCTTTGGACATGCTATTGCCATCACCATTCCTGTATATAGCTGGCCCACTCCGAGCATGCTCACTGATTTTATCAGTAACCAGATTTTGACCAAAATTCAAATAGAACAACAGGTAAGAAAAATAACACTATTTATACTCAATTCAATATAGTCAGAGATCAGAAATGCAATAAAAAGCTACTCAATGCGTCCACTCACATATGAAATGGTTAGGCAATATGTGGCTTCTGGATTGGGGATATGGGATCTTTCTTTTGCAATGCCTCTAAATGTGATGAAACTACAAGCCGGGTAGGAATAACTACAATTGAAACAAGCTATAGCTTCATATCCAACTGTATTCTTTTTGGCAGACTTCTGTCTACAATAACCACATCTAGAACCACTGGAAAACAGGAACTGCAATGTTATTTGTCCTTTGTAACAAAGATAGCAAACACAAGGTTCTAGACAATTTTTATTTTAAAGGCAGTTGCCATTCTAAAATAATAAAGGTATCTATGGGTCTTCTAAGTTAGCCTCCCAATTACCCAAAGATATTCTAAATACACAGACCACAACCATACAACAATTTGTTTTTTTCCGTGCTCACATACCCCGTTTAAAACAGACAACTAAAATCCTAATGTTTTCATTGTAAATTAAGTGAAATAAAAAATGTTTGTAAAAACTGTTACTTTTCTTTTGCAATTTTAAGATCCTTAAAAGAGTGTGTCTTATACTTGATGGCAACTTTCAATTGCTACTGGTCAGGCAGAAACTGTAATGTGGTTGTTGCTACTTACATATGCAGAAACTCCTAAAGCTGCAGAGTGGTTTGGAAAAAATCCAATGGCATTAGTGAATTACTCTCTTAACCTCCAGGAACCAAATGATTATAAGGATGTAGTGAATCTAACAAGTTCAACAACATTCCCAAAGCAGGTGTCAAAAGGATGTTAGCCCTAAATATCTGCAAAGCCAACCTAAGAGCCCAGCACCAGCAGCTTTTTGTTCTTTTATGGCTTGTTTTAAGACGTGTGGCATTACCAACATATTTGATGGCACAAAAGGCAATACTGTGTGAGGAAAAAAAACCCCAGAAACTAATAACTCTATAAGTGATTCAGAAAATTCATATTCTAAATACGAAGAAGTTTTAGCAAAACCTAAACCAATTTATATATTTTCCTTTTTATGAATGCAAAAAGGTGTTATGTGATAAAAACACATATCTAAGTTTATATAAGAGCTCTTTTAACAAGTATAAAGTTAAATTCTCAGTGTTAAGAAGGTACTGCAGTGATTTTTCTTCGTGGTTCATAAAACAACAGTGGTCCCAACAACTGATGATGTCTCAGATTCAAAGAAATGCAGTAAAATCAAGTCCCAACATTTACGAGCAAATTTGAATACAAGTATTTAATAATTTTATGTAAGTTGATATAAAAAAGTGTCCAGAAATCTAGGCTACATACAAAATTTTAATAAGTGAAAATATCATGATAAGTGACAACGTCTTCTAAGCTAATTTCAAAATGCTTTGATGTAGAAACAAAAATATCTAGTGCCTGCAAACATCATACAAAGCAGCCCTAAAGCTGAATAAACAGTGAATGTGTTACATAAGTCATTCAAACACCCCAAAATCCCCACTAAGATACACTGTTGAAGTATTCTTCATAACAGTAACGTTAGGAATCAATTTCTATCTTCAATGAGAAGAACCAGAAAAGACCAAGACATAAATGTAAAGTATAGAAGAAAACAGGAGAAACACAGAGAAGGAAGAAAGCAGAAGGAAATTCAAGTTCACCAAGCTTCAACAGAAAACAAAAGACCACAAATAAGACAAGACTCAAAGTAAGTGGCTCACAAAAAAATCCTTCTTATATGTAATATAAAAGCATCTAACTTCATGATTCATGATAATCTTAAAAGAGCAAAATTCTTCCTATTTAATCCCCTCATCCACAAAACCCATCTTTTTCTTCAACTAAAAATGAAAGGACCAGATAGATGATTTATAAGATCCCAAACATTCTATGATTCTACATGGATACCTAGCTATCTATTACAGATCTGTAAGCAGAAATCTGAACATACTTGAACAACAAAAGGTGTTGTTAGTTCTGAATCTACTTCAGTTTTAAGAGAGATAAGGGAGTCTTTAAAAGTGGTAGGAATTTAAAACTCAACGCTATATGTCTCATGGTATTAGTGGATCTGAACAATTAAAATCATCCTCTATTTCAATTATTTACTAACTCAATATTACAGTATAGTTTGGATAAAGGCTGCACCCTTTTGGAAAACTGATAGAAAAAGGTAACCTTTATAAACAACCTTTTACCCATTTTAATACACTTAAACATTTATTTTTATAAAATATGGCATGTGGACTCTGGAATCAGACTACCACCATTAGTGAATCAGAATCCACCATTAGTGAGCTCTAGGAATTTGGACAACTCTATCTTCCTCATCTGTACCATGGGAATAACATTATCTATTTCACAGAGTGGCTGGAGAATTAAATAATTCTTATAAAGTGCACAGAGAAGTATATGGCACATAGGAAGCAAACAACAAATGTATGCTATCATCATCATCATCTAACTGACCCTGCTAAATAAAATCTAAAAGGGACTTATGGGACGTCAACAATGGAAAAGTAAAGGGAAAAAGAGCTAGTTCTAACACTATTTTAACCTTGTTAGCAAAAGGCATTTGTCAGGAATGTAGGTTGACAGGGTTAATAGAACACATGCTATTTTACGTGCGTGCATTAATGAAAAGGATGCAGTATATGTTAACAGTTGCACAACCTTCATTCCAGTTGCATTCATCTCTACACTTACCCCAGACTCCGCCACCTCTTCTTCCTGTAAGCAAGAGCCACAAACATTGAAGCATGTGTTTGAATAGGAAAGCACAGAAAAAAGACAACAGTCGTGAGTCAGAGAAACTATGGAGACAGAACAGAAAAATTTTACTAGGAAAAAATGGTAGCTTAACAGTAAAATGACTTTAATGGAATACAAGGGGGTAAAATGAATTATGATATGTACTGAAGGCCAAAAAACTCCACAATATTTAAAAGTATGCTTTTAAACCAATTATATTTTTAATACGTAATTCATTTAGAGGCTTGTGTTAATAAGAAGCTTAAGGGAAAACATTTACTAACTATGAATTTTGAATTCAAAGTTTTCAGGGAAACCTTAAATTAAGGAATATGATCTTCTGAACATTTTTTTTTAAAAGGATTTTTGAGCCATACATTTAAGAGAAGATGAAATTACAAGAAACAAAGAATTATAATTTCATTTTTAAGTGCAGAAATTTCTCTTCCAATGTGTATTAACAAGAAATTTTGACCAGCAAATCCAACTTAAAATATAAGTATAAATATATCATCAAAATCTTTATGATCCTGTATTCCTTACACTACAATTGGGCTGAATCAAGATTCTTTTTAAAATTTTTATTCTAATTTATTTTTTTGCCCCTTCCCCCCAATCCTGACTAGTCTCATTGTATCCCTGACTTGTATCCAATAAGCTCCAGCTCTGGCCAGCCCAAAATTGTTTTTCAGTTAGCACACTGACTACTGTTAAAATAAAAGGGGTTACTCTGAATACACAATATATTATACACCACCAAACTGGACAATTACTCGCTTAAAGAAAGCTAGTGCTAGCTGACAAATACAATTGATTCAGGAAAACTTCAGTCTAATCTAATTATGTTTATTTTTTCCTATACTGCATTCTACTATAGCCTAGGCCATTCCCAAGGAAACAGCCAAGTTTACTGATTTCATCCTCAGTTTCTTCCTCCTTTGCTCATTTCTGAGTCATTGTTGGTATTTAGAATATTATCAACTGGTCTGGCAGGCTCACAAAGTCATTATTGTCTTGAGGAATGAGGGTGCTAAAATACATGAGTAGATGGATGTCTGTGTAAGACAAAAGGGAGTGGAGGGGCCACTGTACAGGGACATATAACAGAAACAAAAACTTAAAAACAAAGAAACAAATAAATCCTCCAGGTCTGCTTTGGTCCCTGGTTCTGTTTTCTGCTTCTACACTGCTGAGCAATGATACCCCTCATTATATGTAGTGATTCTCAGGGACAGAAGTGGGATGGGTTGGGAAGAGGAGATATGATATACCCCTTCCTCCATACTTTGAGAATTTCTACACTAAAGCAACGATCAGGTCAACTACTTATAAAAACAAAGACTCCTGAATAGTGATTTAAACAAAACAAAACAAAAATAAAAAAACCAATCCTGACACACCTCCATCTCTAACTTTTAAAGAACCAACTATTTTTGTTTCCTTAGTAGGCTATATTTCTTTCAAGCCACAAGAATTGTGTCTGCCTGGGTAAACATTTCATTTTTAAAGCTCTTAGGTACTGAAGCTATACACAAAGGCCCAGAAAAAAATCAGACCAAAAATGAAAACCCTAATATCTTTTTACCCTAAAAATTACAAAAATTACTGGGAACAGCTTGACAACATACTCTATGTTTTATAAAATTTGAGGAGGCATTTGTTATTATATTAAAAATGAATTTTAAAAAGCATTCTTAGGGGCTTCCCTGGTGGCGCAGTGGTTGAGAGTTCGCCTGCTGACGCAGGGGACACGGGTTCGTGCCCTGGTCCGGGAAGATCCCACGTGCTGCGGAGCGGCTGGGCCCGTGGGCCATGGCTGCTGGGCCTGTGCGTCCAGAGCCTGTGCTCCGCAACGGGAGGGGCCACAGAAGTGAGAGGCCCGCGCACCACCAAAAAATTAAAAAAATAAAAATAAAAAGCATTCTTAGAAGATCAGGTTAATATTGAATGCAAATAATACTTTCATTTTTATTAAAGATGGAGCATCCTTAAATTTGCACTTTCCAAACTGCGTTAAAGAATTTACATACAAGTAAACAGCAGTACCATGACTTGAGATCAAGGAATATATTTTAGAAGAATAAAGTAGAACTTAGATAGAAATAGAACTTTAAAAATATTCAATAAGCGTTTCCCTGGTGGCGCAATGGTTGAGAGTCTGCCTGCCGATGCAAGGGACACGGGTTCGTGCCCCAGCCCAGGGGGATCCCACATGTTGCGAAGCGGCTGGGCCCGTGAGCTATGGCCGCTGAGCCTGCGCGTCTGGAGCCTGTGCTCCGCAACGGGAGAGGCCACAACAGTGAGAGGCCCGCATACCGCAGAAAAAAAAAAAAATCAATAAAAATAAAAGACATATTCAGTAAAAAGAAAAGACTAATACTTCATACATTTGGTTAGAAACCAGATGAAAGCATCTGTCCTCTGTGATAACTTCAGTAAAGATCAGCAACTTACTTACATTTAAGTTAGATGACATTTTAATTAACAATAACAATACAGAACTATCCATGTACTCAAAAAAGTAATAGAGAACTATGGTTCAAATCTCAGCAATTTACGTAATCCTGGACACATTACCTAACTGCTCTCAGCTTCAGTTTCTTCATATGTAAAAGGCAGGCCAATACTACTACCAACCTTTAAAGGTTATAGTGACAAACGATTACTTGAGTGTGACATCTGTAAAGCACTTAGTACACTGCGTAACAAATGGCAGGTGGTCAATAAATGAAAAATATTATATCATGCTCAGTGCCACTCGGTAACACTTACACACTTCAATGACATACCTCTGTCGGAACATCATAGCTGGGTCCATGTTAGCAGAAGTCATTCGAACAACTTGACGAATTTCCTTGGCAATCATTCTGAGCTTCTCAAAATTTACTAAACCATCTACTTTGGAATCATTTCCTGTAGAATAAAAGTAACTTTTTTTAACTTCCAAAATTAAAATATCTATATAAAGGTAGCAGAAGTCAAGTTATTATTGTTGGAGGCACAAATCAGAACCTTCTTTATCAAACTGTCACTTTTGTTTTCAAGAACTGATAAACCCACAGATGGTTTAATCCTGCTCCCAGGGAGTGAGTTAATGGGAGAAATTCTATTCCTGTGGAAGTAATGATTATGATTATTGGAAAGTGAGAAACTGTGCATAGCTTCTAAAAGCCATTTCATTATGCTGTAGGCACACCTAGTAAAAAAATACAGCTCCTCAAATCTAATTCTCCAGATGCTCAGCCCACTCTTAGGCAAGTACGTGCATCTGCTTTTTTGGGCAGCAGACTAGAGCACTTGAAAACTTAGGTTTTAGCCAGAGGTCACATAGAGTGACTTTTGGCTTAACTAATCCAGTAAGGTTTCTACGGTTTACAATACTTAAAAAAATTGTAAAATGAGCCGTTAACACTTAAGTGGAAGATATCCCCCCAAAACAAGAATTTCTGACTTCTCTCGAAGAAAAAAAGTGGGGTGGATAGGTGGGGGATTAAATAATAGTATTGATAGGTCTGTTTTCCAAGTGGTAGTAATTAGTTAAAATTAAGAGGTGGCTGGCTCGTAGGGGTAGACATCTTCTAGTCTGCCATGCATCTTCTCTTCCCCAGAATTTGAATTTACAATTATGACTTTAATCATTAAACACAAATTTGCTTGTTCATAAGTTCCATGGTTTTTCTTTCTGTTTCACTAAGTAGTTCTCTGAGGAAAAAAACTCATACACCTCTCAAAATGGTCTACTTTTCTTTGACGAGAACAGGAATGAGACCAGACTTAGCCCATATGCTCTTACCCAGTTCAAACCACAAGGCAAAAAATTATATGTTCAAAGGGTAATCTAATAGTCTTTTTTTCACACCTGTCTTTAACAATTGGTGTGACCATATTTATTTTCCACATAGCCCCTGAGGTGTCTGTGGAATTCCAAGTCCCTGAAGCCAAGTTTGAGAACCACATGGGTCTGGAACACATGGTGGGCTCCCTTTTTGTAGTAAATGGCACCTATCCATTGGACATATAAATTGTTCAGGGTCTCAACATGAGGTGAAAACAAAATGATAACCCAAAATATTTTCAAGTCACATAAACATGTTTTGAGGGAGCATGTCAGAAAAATATACTTGAAACCTATAATGATATTTTCTTATGAAAAAGGAGTGATAATGAAAGTGGGGGCATTAATTGGCACAACACACCTACTAAGAACAGTTAGAAAAGTTGGACAAAAATAGAAAAAAAATGTTTTAAGTCATCAAAAAACTATCAAGGCTGTGAAGATCTGAAGCAATAATGAAGATCTGTGGCAAGTTTAGCATTTCCCAGTGCTTGACCCAGCATCTGCTGATTTCAGGAAAGGGGATGATGAGCTGAAAAACTGAGTAGTGCAACCATGACCTTTGAAGTTAGAGAAGAACAACTTAAGTCTAGATAAATCTTCAATGTTTCGGGTTGGGATTTTGAAAGCCTATAATATATCCTCAGACTAAAGATAAACTAAATGTAGACTGGGATAAAAGTTCAGTGTTTAATTATCTCAAAATATGAAAATGGTTTAAGGTGATTTTTGGATTGCTAGCACCCCTAGCTGCCTGGCAGAAGCAAGCTTTAATTCTCTCTGGAGGAATGTAATATTATCTGAAACCCTAGATTATTTCTGTAATTTCTTTATACACAACATCCATTTGGTCAAAAATAACCAGGTACATCAGGAGAAAATTCAACATGATTGAAATGCAAGGAAAAAAAATAAAAGACAACAGAAAGACTCATAAAGGATCTAGATTATGGAGTTATTGGAGACCAACATAATAATAACTGGTAAATATGTGCAAGGTTATAAAAAACAACACTGAGAACTTTGGCACAGAACATGAAGATAAAAAATGAATTTAAATTGTAAAACTGGAAAATAAAACCCCAATAACTGAAATAAGGAATTTGCTGCTGAATTTAACAGTAAATTAGACATAGTTGAAGAAATAATTTAAAAATTGGACATTAAGCTGGGAGAAAATTCCAGAATGAATTAAAATATCCAGGTCAGAGAAAACCAAATGTTGAACCTAGTCACATCACAGCAAAACTAGAGAAAAACAGAGATACAGAGAAGAGAAGATTATAAAGCAGCTATTAGAAAAAGGGTAGATTATTGTCAAAGGAACAATGAATAAGACTGACACTTGATTTCTCAACAATAACGATGGAAGCCAGGAGACAGTTCTGTTATCTCAAAATGTTGAAAGGTAAGTGCCAACCAAAGTTATGCCTTAAGAATGAATATTAATTAAATAAATTTTTTCAAATAAACAGAAAGTAAGAGATTTCATCATCAGTAGACTTGTGCATAAGGAAATAATAATCAGTATTCTACAGGAGAAAAAAACCCCAACCATATGAAAACTTTGAAATGCAGGAACAGCAACAGTATCATCATGCAGGTAAAGCTAAATAAATACCGACTTTACTAAACAACAATAGTATTGTGTGGCATTTAAAAGCATGGAAACAACTGTATGTAAGTCGGGAGGTGAGTAAATGGGAATTTAAATGGTCTAACTTCTTGCACTGTCTGACACACAGAAAAGTACTATTGAATATTATGTGAATTAATATCAACAAGTATAAATATATTGGGTTGGCCAAAAAGTTCCTTTGGTTTTTAAGTAAAACTAAAAGACATTTTTCATTTTCACCAAGAACTTTACTGAACAACGTATTCACCTTTTTGTTCCACTACCTTCTGAAAATTTCCAGGTAACTTCATAATTCCATCTTCCCAAAATTTTTTATCTTTTTGAGAAAAGAACTGTTCCAGGTGCCTCTTACAATCTTCCAGGAAATGGAAATTTTTTTCCATTAAGAGAATTTTGTAAAGACCAAAATAAATGGAAATCCGAAAGTGCAATCTCTGTTGAATATGGCGGATGAATCAGAACTTCCCAGCCAAACTGTAACAGTTCTTGCTTGGTCATAAAAGAAACATGCGGTCTTCCGTTATCCTGATAGAAGATTATGACTAATTCTGAACGCTTTAGGTCGAGTGTCGCTTTCATTTGGTCTAACTGGGAGCAGTACTTGTTGGAATTAATCATTTGGTTTTCTGGAAGGAGTTCATAATAGAAGACTCACTCCCTTCCAATCCCACCATATACACAACATCCATCACCTTCTTTGGATGAAGACTGGCCTTTGGTGTGGTTGGTGGTGGTTCATTTCACTTGCCCCACGATCTCTTCTGTTCCACATTTTTGTGCAGTATCCACTTTTCATCACCTGTCACAATTTGTTTTAAAAATGAAATGTTTTCGTTACATTTAAGTATAGAACCACCTGCAGAAATACGGTCAAGAAGGTTTTTTTCGCTTAACTTATGTGGAACCCAAACATCAAGGCAATTAACATACCCAGCTGGTGCAAATGATTTTCAATGCTTGATTTGGGTATTCTGAGTATGTTGGCTATCTCCAGCGTGGTATAATGTTGATTGTTCTCAATTAATGTTTCAATTTGATTGCTATCAACTTCAACTGGTCTACCTGACCGTGGAGCAATGTCCAGCGAGAAATCTCCAGCACGAAACTTCGCAAACCACTCTTGACACGTTCGAGCAGTCACAGCACCTTCTCCATACACCGCACAAATCCTTTTGTGCGTTTCAGTTTCATTTTTACATTTCTTTAAATAATAAAGTATACTATGCCAAAAATGTTGCTTTTTTCTTCCATCTTCAATATTAAAATGGCTACACAAAAATCCACCAATTTTGATGTTTTTAAAAAATGCACACTGACATGACAGCTGTCACGATACAATCTACCAAAATTGTTTCAAATGAAGTGAAAGACAACTAAGAGCTACTAGAGCCATCTTACAGAAAAAACCAAACAAACTCTTTGGCCAATCCAATATAATGTCTAGTGTAACATAGAAAATTAGTAAAACAGTGTATAGTCAGCAAGTTAATGGAGGACAATACCACTCACAAAAATCAATTAAGGGGATTGCAGATAAACCACATGGCAAAAGGTTAATAAATTAGGTTTTTAAAACTAAGAACTTGCTGTTCATCAAAAGACATCCTTAAGAGTCAAAAGGCAAGTCATACTATATACAGGACTTACACAAACTTCTTAAAAAGTACATTAGAAAAACAGAACCTTAGAAAAAATAAGTAGGACACTGAACTGATAATTGTCAAAAGAGAACGAATAAATATACAGAAGTGTGTTCAGGCTCATTAGTAATCAGAGAAATGCAAATTAAACCACATCAAGATATAATTACACACCTACTGGAATGGGTAAAAATAAAAAGAATCAATTTACCAGGTGTTGGTGAGAATGAGGAACAACAAGAACGCTAATAACACTGCCAGTGTTCCACTTTAGTAGATTAACCTCAAACTGCTTTCCAAAGTTGATTATATGAATATCAGGACCCATAAATTTCACTGTGAATTATACTGAACAAAAATGCACATGCACTACGAGATATGTGAAAGAATATTCATAGCAGCATTATTTGTAAACAGTGGAAAGCATCAAATGCTCATCAATGGATTGGATGAATCCACTGTATTGCATTTATATAATGGAATGAATGCTAAGTAATTTTGAAAATGAAGTACAGTTACACTCAAAAACATGGAAGAATCTCATCTCACAAGTCTAATGTTGACCAAAATAATCCAGAAGCCAAACCAAAACAAAAAAAATAAACATACTCTGTGATTATATAAAGTTCAAGAACAGGTGAAACTAAACCACAGTATTAGAAGTCAAGACCCTAGTTATCTTTGGGGAAGATGAAGGTGGTTAACTAGGAAAGGGCATGAGTGGGGGTGCTAGGAGGTAGGCAATATTTTATTTCTTTGACTGGAAGTTGGCTGCATGGGTGTTTGCTTTGTCATAATTCACTGAGTTGTTCACTTGTTCTGGGTACTTTTCTGTATGTGTTTAGTAATTAAAAAATGAAGTTGGAAGGAAAAATATTACTAAACAAAACAGTAAATAAGATCAAAAAGTCTGATCTTGGTTGTAAGTCAACTTTAAGTTTGAATGCACTGGGTAAACACCTTCATTTGTTCTTGTCAATAATGTGGGTTTTGGTTCCTAAGATTTGCTGCATTTAACTGGGTAAAGCTTTAGTGACTTTTAATCAATAGACTGGAGAATATATCAAATACATCACAATTATGGAGAATTAGCTGAAGATAAATATGCTAATTTTCAAATAACTTTTAAATACCTTCATGTAGAAATGTCATATCTTTCTTGACAACGGGGAAGAGTGGAATAATTGGAGGCTGCATGCTTTGACTACTAAGAATATTTCTATATTTTGCCATGTTTCTAGATGGATCAAAAAGGTCTTGTAGATCTTGGAGGTGTTTCTCATACTTGCTTGGTAACTTTTCCCAAGTACCTCTGAGTCGTGCTACAGATGCCAGGTTCAAGCCACTGCCGAAGGTGAGAATAAAAACATTAGAAAGGGACTTGTGGGAGAGAAAGGACTCAGGTCAGGAAAGTGTATAAACCAATCTTTTCTAATAAAGGTAAAATAAGCAGGGACAAATTTCAATGCATTGAAATAAACAGGAGAACCATGAAAAAATAAATAAATAAAAGGGACTCTTTGATCTTAAGGAAAACTGCCTTCAAAGGAACTATATTACTTGCCTACGGTTGTATACCAATAGCCTTTATTTTGTAGTCTGCATGTAAATCACAAATATAGTAATTCCATAAAATAGGCATTTAACTTAAAAATAAACTTCAAGTATCACAATGTTTTGTTGTTTGCTTAGAAATAACTTTATGGACACATTATCTATTTGAAAGTGGTGTAAGTAATAACAAGTGTTATGTAAGAAGCAAGGCAAGTTCTGGGGCTGAAAACCTTCTTTCCTAGAGATTTTGGCCACTCTTGTCCCTGATTCCAATACTTCCATATCCCTAGATTCTAATCCTGTTGTCCCTCAGGCCTTCATATATTCAATGTCTCCTTTCCGTAGGATTTTAAACAAACTCAGATAGTCCTAACTTTAAAAATAATGCATGCCAACTAGGCTACAACTCCTCCTCCCTATCCGTTACCTCTATACTACCATCTCATAGGTATGCTGCTGAATGAATAGTGCAATTTTCTTACCAGTTAAACCCTCTTTTGGTCTCAGCCACCTGACTTTTACCAATACTATGGTATTTAAAACGTTCTCTTGACTTCTGATTTTAAAGTGTGGAGTTAAGGTATCTTTGTTCCCTCTGCTTCTCAGAAATCATGAAACAACTACAAGGATGAATAACAGGAATGCGAATTTCATCTCCACCAAAACTAATAGATATCTGTAACTCCTAAATACATTAGAAAGGCTGTCAAAAAATAGTCAAGGTCAACTTTAAGTATGCAAAATGCTGAAAAAGAATGCCTGCAGCTGAAGATGTCAATGAAAGCTGGTAAAGCACAGCTCTCTGAAGCAGGTAACTCACCCAGAAGGCAAACCAGGAATCCCCTATTTGGAACAACACAACAGAGTCCATAGGCTGACAGAATTAGGAGGGGGTTGGACTCTGTTTTTTACCAGAGAGTGTCAGGGAAAGTAAGATTAACACAGTACACACAGTGATACAACATCTTGGCAAGAAGGAATTTAACAGTGACACAAGAAAGAAGGGAGAAACTGAGTTGTAAGCAGCCATAAAACTGCCAATTTTCATTTGCTGGAGAGAAGTAAAGGGTAAAACAATTCACATACAAGCTCTATTTCTGCTAGCCTGGGACACTGTCCTGGCTTTTCTCCCACATGAATCTCCTGCAGATAGATGGTACAGGAAAACTCATGTCATTCAAAAAGAAGGAATGAATGCCAGAGCTGTAACATGCTGCTACAAGGAAAAACAGACTTAAAGATCATAAAGCAGGAAAATGTTCCAACAATACAATAAAAACTGGGACTAATGACTCTAGCCATGATTTCAAATGAACTAATAAAGTAAACAAAGAGTAATGCAGTGATATAAGAGTTTAGGGGAAAAATATATGAGTTGATAAAAAAGTTAAGTAAAGTTTAGAAAAGAATGGAAGAAAAAAATGCAACCAACAGAAAAATGAAGGCAACACTGGAACCTACATAAAGAAAAAAAAAGACACTGCTAAAACCTTGGGCAAGTGACTTAAAAGAAAGGATTAACAAAAGCAATCAATGGAAATGGACAGAGCTGAAAAGAACAAGAGAGAAAATAATGGATATGGAAGACAAAGGAGACATAAAATGTATATAATTGGTATCCTTGAAGAAGGAAACGAAAATAATGGAACTGAAAAAATATTCAAAAGTACAATTTGGGAAAACTATTCAGAAACAAAAAAACTGAATCTATAGAATAGATACCACAGTTCCAGAGAACTTGATACAAAAATAAATGAGATGTGGAAACACCCATGTAAAGGTAAATGACTTCAGAGATAAGGAAATAATATGGAGAGTAAACTCAGAAACTTGAACAGCTATATAAAATGCTAGTTGTACAGCCATTATCTTTGAGGCTCCCAAGAAATTACATGTTAGACAAGAATTTTAAAGGCAGATAAACTGACACTGAAGTTCAAAGGCAACAGAAAAATAGTCTGAATATGCTCAGGATATATAATTCCCATAAGCCCTTGTGCAAGAAATGACTAGAAAACAAACTTCAACCAGGAGATGACTGGAGAGAGTGATGTCAGCATTATACTATCATAAAACAACCCTCATTTTACCCCCTGCCCCAACAATGAAAATTCAGCATCTATCCATGAACAGTAAGTAGTGCCTCTGTGGGAGTTGTGAGACCCAGAATCACAGACCAAGGGACCTGAGAGGAGCTTCACCCACTGGTGTACTGGGTAACAAGCAGGCAGATTTGGGTACTGGCTGTGGAACCTACAGGAGACTATGAAATGGTTCTGGCCCCTCTTAGCTGTGGTCTGGGAACATATGGAGAACACTGACTTGGGTGGTCAGCTACAGACAAGAGACCCTTTGTGAAGTCCAGGTTTCCAAAGGAGAAGTTCAAGCACTCTGCTGGAATATAACAGAACAGAAAAAAAGAGTGCAGATGCATTGGAATAGAAATAGCTTGACTTTGCTGGCATTAAGGAAAGCATAGCTTAAGCCTACACTAGACGGCCCATGATTTCTCCCACAGGGGAAAGGGAGAGCCAGTGAGTGAATGCTTGGCTGCCCTAGCAGTGTAGGATGCTGCCAAAGACACTCATTCTGTCTTGTAGCATCCAGAGCACTAAAGTGGGAGCTCCATGACTGGGGGGAGGGAACAGATCAGAAGAGCAGCATGTAAGATTCCAAGAGGTATTAAAGGGATGCGGTTCCTGCTAAATGCTTCTGGATTCCAACAGGAAGCCCATCCAGGAGCCACAGGGAAAATCTCACTTGTAAACCCCCCAACGTACCCAAGAGCACCTGCAGCTCAACATGCACAAACCCACACCTCCCCCCCACTCTGCTACAGGCTCCCTGTGCAAGGTCCCAAGAGAAAGCTCTGGTAGAGAGGAAACACACAGAGGAAACAGGCCAGAGTCTGTGGGCAAAGAAGAAACCACAAACCTGAGCTGCAGCACTACCTTTAGGAAAACAAAAGAGACACTATCAGCAGCTGACACAGTACATCCTAGGATACAGAGAAGACATACAAGCTTCAGAATTCTGCCACAAGAGGGAAAAGAAGCATGGAGCAGATGTATCCACACAATGCCTGAGAAAGCCTCAGAATCTATCAATATATCAAGAATGATGAAAGGTTTTTTATCCTGAAGGCAACTCATAAAACTCAGAGAAGGTGAATGCTATTTCAAATGCAAAAAGAGCAATGCAAAACTCCAAGTAACATGAAAAATGAAGGAAACACGACATCACCAAAAGTTTACAATATTCTTCCAGTATTCAAACCCAAAGACATGGCGATCTATAATTTACCTAACAAAGAATTCAAAATAGGTGTTCTAAGAAAACTCAATCAGCTATAAGAAAACAAAGACAATTCAACGAAATCAGGAAAACAATATATGATCCAAATGAGAAATTCAACAAAGATACAGACATCACAAGAAAGAACCAAATAAATATTCTGGAGCTGAAGAATTCAGTGAATGAAATGAAAAAATGCAGTAGAGAGCATCAACATTCAGTAGACCAAAGAGAAGGAAAAATCAATGAGACAGAGGACAGGAACTTTGAAATAACTCAGTCTGAGGAGAAAAAAGAACCAAGAAAGTTGGGAAACCATCAAAAAAAACACCCCAATATACAAACCACTGGAGTTCCAGAGGGAGAAGTGAGGGAAAAGGGGGCAAAAAGACTATTTAAAGAAGTAAGGCTGAGAACTTCCCAAACCTGGCAAGAGATCTAGACATCCAAGCTCATGAAGCTAATTGGTCACCCCATTATTTCAATCTAAAACAACTTTCTCCAAGACACATTATAATAAATGTAACAAGAGAAAAAAAGATTGTAACTTACAAATGAAAACCCATTAGGCTATCAGCAGATTTCTTAGCAGAAACCTTACAGGCCAGGAGAGAGTGGTCTAACAGTCAAGAGTACTCTATCTGGCAAAGTTATCCTAGAGAAATGGACAACTTTCCCAGAAAAACAAGAGCTGAGAAATTCACCATCACTAGATCTGCCTTATAAGTAATGCTAAAAGAAGTTCTTCAAATGAAATGAAATCATGCTAACTAGTAACATGAAAACATATAAAAATATACAACACTCTGATAAAAGTAAGTATAGTTAAATTTAAAAAACTCTCAACACTGAAATATGATGGCATGTTAACTAGAGTATAAAGGTTAAAGGACAAGAGTGTCAAAAATAACGCTAGCTACTACAATTTGTGAATGAATACACAATATAAAAAGGCAAATTGTGACATTAAAAACATAAAAGAGGGGTTAGAGTTTTGTATGTGACTGAAATTTTATCAGTGTCAAATAGACTGTTATATCTATAAGATGCTTCATGTAAGTCTCATGGTAACCACAAAGCAAAAACCTATAGTGGACTCACAAAAGATGAAAAAGGAATCAGAGCATACCACCATGGAAAAGCACCAATTCACAAAGGAACACAGCAACAGAGTCAAAAAGTTAACAAGGGAATTATAAAACGTCCAGAAAACAATTAGATGGCAGTGGTTTAAGTCCTTACATATCAATAATTACTCTAAAGGTAAATGGACTGAATTTTCCAATCCAATGGCACAGTTACTGGAGGATAAAAAAAAACAAGATCCCACTATATACTGCCTACTCAACCCAGCCTAAAGGATATAGACAGGCTCAAAGTGAATGGATGGAAAAAGATATTCCACGCAAGTGTAAACCAAAAGAGAATAGAGTTATTTATTTCAGACAAAATAGACTTTAAGTCAAAAATGGTAATAAGAGACAAAGAAGGTCATTATATAATGATAAAGGGGTTAACTCAGCAAGAAGACATAACAATTGTAAATATGTATGTACCCAGCAGCACAGCACCTAAGTATATTAAGCAAACATCAACAGATCTGAAGGGAGAAAAAAACAATACAGTAATAGCAGGGGACTTCAATACCCCACTTTTAGCAATGGATCAATCACCCAGACAAAAAAAATCAACAAGGAAATGTTGGATCTGAACCATACTTTAGATCAATGGACCTAACAGATATATATACAGGACATTCCATCCAACATCAGCACAATACACATTCTTCTCAAGCATGCACAGAACATCTTCCAGGATAGGTCATGTAAGCCACAAAACAAGTCTTAGCAAATTTAAGAAGACCCAAATCATACCAAGTATCTTTTCTGACCAGAGTGTGTGAAACAGAAAGAAGAAAAATGGAAAATCTACAAATATAGGAAATTAAGCAACACACCCCTGAACAACCAATGGGTCAAAGAAATCAAAGGGGAAATTAAAAAATGCCTCTAAACAAAGGAAAATGATATACAATATACCAAAATTTGGTGGATGCTTCAAAAGCAGTTCCAAGACAGAAGTTTATAATGATAAATAATTATATTAAGAAAGACCTCAAATAAATTACCTAACATATGTAACCTGAAATAGAAAAAGAAGAAACTAAGCCCTTTGGGAAATAACAAAAATCCGAGCAGAAATAAATAAGAGACCAGAAAAACAATAGAAAAGATCAATGAGACTAAGAACAGGTTTTCTGAAATAATAAACAAAACTGACAAACCTTTGGCTAGACTTTAAAAAAAAAAGAGAAATAAATAAAATATGCTATTTAATTCCAGCCATAAGTGATTGATTTGCCTGTGTCATCTCTGCTGAAAAGTCAATATATCCTTTATATTCTGTAATGTATTTTAATATAAAATGTAGGATTACAAAGCAATTAACTTTACATGAACTATCGAAAATGTATATAATAAAATGTTGTTCATAACAAAACAAACCTAACCAAAGCAAAGCCTCTTAACCAAATCTCAGGCGTTTCTTGTGCCCATCTTGGGGCTGCTGTCCACCACCCTCTCTCAAATCATTCTATTTCCTTGGCTTTAATGACACTATCAAAATTGTGCTCTCCTACTGTTTCTTGTATTGATCCTCTATTTCTTTGGCTGGACTCTCTTCTTTACCTCCACCATGAGGATGGTCTCTAAGGTATGGTTTTTAGCCCTTTACCATTTTCTCTGGACACAGATCTCTTCTGGTGTCAATCAATTTTTTTTTTAAATGGAATACTCTGAAACTGAGCCTATAAATCTCAGATTCTTTACTCTGTGCTTCCTATACAAATAGTTTCAATTTCTAGCCTTCTAAGTGTTTATCAATGGCATCTCTGTTCTCTTGTTTTAGACCCAGCTGTTAAAAACTGTGAGGTAGGTGGTGTAATTCCTGAATTTCACAGATGAGAAACCCGTCTTCAGTTTTCCCTTGACACGTGAGAGGCAAGATTCAAATACAGGTGCAGTTGATTCTAAAGGTCACTCTATTAATCTCTATGCAATACTTCCTCCACAGTGCCTAGTTCAATTGCATCCACTGGTAAATTTCATAAAGGAGTTTTCTATTACCATGACAGATTTATGATTAAAAAGTTCCTATAAAGACTCTAATTTTATCTCATGTATTAGGAACAAATCATAATTAATTTTTTGGAGGGTGTGCATAGATGGGATTAGTTAAGGTAGCTATTATGCTGCCATATACACGCACATGGCCTTATAAATAGACCAAACTACCACTACCCTCCACCATTAAAATCAGACTTGCTTTAAGAGTAATCCCTCTGTTGGTCAGCATTGTGCTGGATGAGGGTCAGAAAATAAATTATCTAGACCTAGATTCTCATAATAAGTGAAGAGAAGGAGAAGATTCCCAGGAGCTCATGTAACCATCCACACTTCCTGGGCTTATAAACTCTGAAGGATTTTTACAATTCTTATGGCCCAGATTTTCCCTGAGTAGCAACACATTCACTGATACCTTGTATAGTCTGTGGGAAACAGGAAGAGGTCACCAAATGGCTGCTGTTATTACTGTTGCTGCTGTTGTCACTTCAAAATAGCAATTATAAGTTAGTGCATTAATACCATTAATTTTTAGTGCATTAAGTTTTCAGTGTCAAATCATGGTGAGGCAGGTACTGCCTGTTGCACAGAAGTCTGATGATAAAGACAGCTATTGGGCATACATCCAAGAGGGTATAATACCTCAAAGGGGGAGAAAGGAAGAAAATTGGGAAGGCAATCACCTAAACTTACCTATACTTGTTTAAGTGACTGAAAGATGGAAGAAACAAAAAGAGAAAAAAACCAGTCTCACCAGAATGGAAAATATATTAAATCTTAACAATATTTATATGAACATATATTAATTGAACTTTTCTTCTCCTAGCCATTTAATACCTAAGAAGAAAATCAGCTTCATGTCCACTGTCATGACAAAACCAAAAAGAAATATTTGTACAAATTTACCTTATTATTGCAAACATGGAATTGAAGTTCTTACATTCTCGACAATGAAGTGCAATTTTAATAAAATGTTTAATAATCTTCATTCGTTTGAGCTGATTTGATTCAGTTAAAATCTCTGAGGCCACCCAGAATGTCTCTTGGTTTACAATATCTTCAAATTCTTTCAAGTGAGTATTTCCTGTTTTTGAATCTAACTTAAAAAGGTCATCAATATATTCAGTAGGCTCAATATTACGAAATAAATCAAAGTCCCTCATTGACAGCTGAGTGGCCACCTCAATAGTACTGAGCTGCAGCATGGATAGTTGGCTTTCCTTAATTAGTTCTTGAGCATCTTCATCCGAACACAGGGTTTCTGTTTCCATGTTATTTTTTAAATAATACCTAAAAGGAAAAAAACTTTTTATAAGTGATTTCACATTTATAAGAACACTTTCCCTCTTTATCACTGTTGTCAAAATATCATTATATGGTTAATAACTTTTTGCCAGAAATGTCAGCAGAATATTAATTTAAAGATAATATGTAGGGACTTCCCTGGTGGCACAGTGGCTAAGGCTCCGCGCTCACAATGCAGGGGGCATGGGTTCAATCCCTGGTCAGGGAACTAGATCCCACATGCCACAACTAAGGAGGCCGCCTCCTGCAACTAAGACCCAGTGTGACTAAATAATAAATAAATAAATATTTTTTAAAAAGATAAAATGGAAAATTAATATTTAAATGAGAAGACTTTGAAGTGTTCCTCTTATTCCGCCATTTAACATCTATTATTTGTTTTTGTTTTTGTTTTTTGTTTTTTGTGGTATGCGGGCCTCTCACTGTTGTGGCCTCTCCCGTTGCGGTACACAGGCTCTGGATGCGCAGGCTCAGAGGCCATGGCTCACGGGGTGGCATGTGGGATCTTCCCGGACCAGGGCACGAACGCGTGTTCCCTGCATCGGCAGGCAGACTCTCAACCACTGCGCCAACAGGGAAGCCCACATCTATTATTTTAAAGTGTAAAAATAATGTTGATTATGCTGTGAACTTAATCATTTTAAGAAACTACTCACATGACATGTGAAGAATCACATGTATATTCTTGAGAACAAAAGCTTTGTGAGGGCTCTATAAAGATACAGGACACATAATAGGTACTATACAAATACTTGTTCATGGACAGCATGAATAAACTGAATCAAGACTGTTCACATCTCTACTCAGAAGTTGCTGCACTCATTTCCTTCTTAACTCTAAATTTCCGAGAGAAGCAAAGAAGAATAAAACCCAAAAAGGAGGGAAACTCTTCCACTACTGATTTCTCCCTTGATAAATCCAAAACCTCATTCCAGCAAATGGCACTGACCAGTAACCATAAAAAAGATCTTCATTTGCCTTTCACCTTTTTAGATGAACAATTTTATGGCACTTAAAAGCTAAGAGATGGGTTAAGTAAAGCATTCACTATTGGGAAATATACAGGGCTGTTGCTGCAGAAGAGGTTACATACTGTATCACATCTAGTTTTTACTTCATTCTTTTCTAACATACAACTTGATCTAAGCCTAAGTTTGTGTCCATCTATGTTTTATTGTCAAGGACCTATATTTCTTTTTCTTCTTCCTTTAAACTGTTCACATGCCTAAGAGATTATCATAAATAAGTGTTGAAACTCATACTACAGATAATAAAATTATATCTAACATTTAAAGTATGTTATGCTTATTAACTCATTTAATTCTCATAACATTCCTCTGAGGTAGGTTCCATTATTATCAT
The DNA here is from genome assembly GCF_026419965.1 of Kogia breviceps. Taxonomy (NCBI): domain Eukaryota; kingdom Metazoa; phylum Chordata; class Mammalia; order Artiodactyla; family Physeteridae; genus Kogia; species Kogia breviceps. The sequence continues at coordinate 108,950,485 of NC_081313.1, forward strand.
CCCACTTTATGATGAGAAAATTCAGGCACAGAGAAACTAAATAACTTGCTCAAGTTCACATAGCCAGACCAGGGATCTGAATTTGGGCAGTCTGGCTGCAGGGTCCATGCTCTTAACCACTATGTAAAGCCAGCAAAGCAGCGTTAACCCCTCTTTCTTAACAGCAACCATGATGGATAGTCATTTTAAGGTTTCCAAGGATCTCATCCTACATATGAATCTGGGCTCACTAAAAAGACTGCATTATTGTCAGAGAAAATCACCAGAGTAAAGAACAAATGTAGTACTAAAACTATCTTCCAGTTGATCAAATAATTTTCAGAGCACATTAAAAACATTTTTTTAAAGTTTTCCTGTATATTCATAAAAGGAAAACTACTAAGAAAAAGAATTATGAAAACTATGACTTCTTCTCCCCAAAGTACATACTTACTGGTCATTTAAAAAGCAAATTTATAAATTAACATATATATACTCAGATACATATAAAGATATGGATCATTTTGTTTCCCCCCTTCTAAAAAACAGGGATTAGACTATACCAGTGGTTTTAAGGCTTCATTTTAGCAGGAGGGCGAAAATATTTTAGAACACTAACCTCCCTTTCTTTCTCCCACTTTTGGGTAGCACTTATGAGTGCTAACACTCTAAGATTCTATTATACATAATTACGGAGACAACAGAAAGCTAAAAAAAAGAGAAATACATGTTAATTTTATTTATTTATTTATTTTTTGCCGTACGCGGGCCTCTCACTGTTGTGGCCTCTCCCGCTGCGGAGCACAGGCTCCCAGACGCGCAGGCTCAGCGGCCATGGCTCACGCGCCCAGCCGCTCCGCGGCATGTGGGATCTTCCCGGACCGGGGCACGAACCCATGTCCCCTGCATCGGCAGGCGGACTCTCAACCACTGCGCCACCAGGGAAGCCCCACATGTTAATTTTAGACAGAACTCAGTGGACCTAAAAACATGATGTTCCTAATTAAAGTATCTCTTTTAAAATGGAATCTTCAAAAACACATGTAGAAATAAGTACATTCATTAATAAGCACATTCACCTTCCATTGAGCTGAATTCTATCAGCTAATTTGGAGAACTGGTCCGGAAGTCTTCTCTGTTTTATGACACCCTCAGGAGTAACAGAAACTTCACAGAGAGAATATGTGTCAGATGCACCAGTCAAACCAAATTCATGAATAGCTTGACAAACAACTTCTTTAGCTGTAGTGTCTTTACAGATGATAATGTAGCAACTTTGTTGATCTGCTTTGAAAACTCTTATAACTTGATCAGGAATATCTGTATAAATACAAAAATATGTCCTGTTATTATCCAGAAAATGGCTTTTAAACTCTTCAAAAAATAATTTGGAAGACAATGATCTCTCTAAACAGTAATATATACATTTCTACTTCAGGAGGTTAAGAGAAATCATTGCTGCATTTATTAATAAATAAATGTATCTTTTCAGATGACAAAATATTAATATATGTTCACAGGAAAACACCGAGAAAAGAGAAAAGTTAGAGTCATACTATGCATATGATTTGGAAGCCACGAAATTTTTGTTTATTATAAACATTTTTATGCTATTAAATATTCTTCAACAAAACATTTTTTAATGGAGGCATAGGACTTCACAATATGTATTTTATAATTTGAAATGATCCAAACCATTAATCACAGACATTTACCTTGCATATCACTTTCCTTTATTGTAAGTAACAGTATGATAAATAATTCCCCCCACCCCAAACTCTCCCTGTAGATAAACCTTTGCAGGCAAGCTGATTATTTCCTCAGGGAAAATCCAAAAAAAGAGAAATGCTGAGTTAGAGGGCATGCATATTGTTAAGGTTTTTCAAATATACTTCTGAACTGTTCTCCAGGACAGTTATAATATTTTATCATCCTAGGGTATAAAGACAGCAATTTTAGTCACACTCTTTTCAAAATGAAAAAAAAAAAAAGTTTATTAAAACTTTTTTTTTTTTTTTTTTCCATTTTGAAAGCCCTATTGCATTTCTGCCTGCCAAAAATGTGTCATTATTTTATATTTCACTTCTTTGGTTACTGGTAAGACTCACTGGTTTAATGAACCATTATTATTCCTTTTTAAAAATACCTTTTGGTATTCTTCATGCCTTTTCCTACTGAATTATACTAAATATCAACACAGTCTACTATAAAGTGGAAAATGTCTTCTCAGATTTTATATGTATATACTTTAACACAGGAAAATTTTAAATATTCATGTGGTTAAATCTCAGTCTTTGCCTTTGTGATTTCTGCTATTAGTAAATAAGTCCTACTTTAAGATAAATGTTCATATATTATGTACATGTAAATAATGGTATTTTTCCCTCTTACTCTATCATATTTTTTTCTTCTTATATGGCATTGGCTAAAACTTCCTGAACAATGATCAATATGACAACAGTGGGCTAATTTTTTAATATAATTACATTTTTATTACATAATTTACTACATAATTAAAAATAATTAAGTGAAAAGTGATTTAATAACATGAAAAACTTAAATTTTTCCTTATGATAATAAATCGTTACAAAAATTTCTTTCATTTTAAATCAGGAAAAATGTATTACTGTGGATATTTTTGTGATGTGTGTAGTGGGGGTGGGCTGGGGATATTTTGGTGGCTCAAGTAATGGTATATTCTTTGCCTAGCATTACCTCCTTCTAGGCATTGAATACATTGTAACATTAAGAGGAAAATAAAAATTACAAATTTGTCTCAAAACCACCTGAGGTATAATCCTAGCTAAAGGAAAGAGAAGAATAATGAAATAGATGTGGGAGGAAATAATTTCACAGAATAAAGTATGCAGTGAGGCTGAGGACACAAAAAGACAGAGACTGACTCCCAGGACTGGAAGAGTCAACTGAATATACATGAATAGAATTCCAGGAAGAAGGTTTCTTAGCCAACAGATATTTTGAATGTTCTGGGTCTACTGTCAATTGGAAGCAGAATACTTCATCTATTCAGGTCCCCTTCGTAAGATGCACGCACCAAACTGCCTTTTCTTAAGGTATGCAAAGATCTGAGTCACCAAACACCTCTTGTTCCTATTTCTTTGCAAATGAGTCAATCCTCAGCATGTTGCTGACATTATCAGGTTTCTAAGTCTAAAAGGCATAATGTAGGGTCTTAATCCGTGAGAACGAGATGCTTCTCTACTCTGGGCTAGAAAATGCAAGAAGTTGGAAATTTCAGTTTTCCAAAAGAAAGATACTGAACAGAATAGTTTCAATATCCCTTTTAACTCTTTATAAAAGGTGTCAAACAACTACTATCATTATCTGTATTGTTTCTACCCTCTTCACAAAAATAGGTCTCAGTTGTCCAGGACTCTAGAGTTGGATTTCTTTACTAGGTCTTTGGGGGCTGAGCCTCAGCCAGCTCTGCTGGCTGACCTGGAAGAAATGGGGAAATGTTCAGATCCCTTTTATTAATTTCTTCAGAAATTTATTCAGACAGGTGGGGAATTTGCATACATTTCTCTTGCTGCTAACATACTATAACATCTGGGAAGGAACAGATGTCAGTATCTTGTGTATCCTGCTAAACACTGTACTCTGTTACATGCTGTTAAATTCATACTCTGTTAAAACCACTTGTTTCACATGCAAAGGACAAACTGTCATATAGTCATATAAGTGGGATTCAGTCATCATAAATGGGTAGCTCTAGAACAGATCTGCAAATGGAATTATCCAAACAGTACTCCATAACCCAAACCTGGTGAATTCGCCAAGATAATAAATGCCAAATTGGAAAACCATTTGCAAGACACTGGAGGAAAAAATTTCTCTGCGCAAATATCAGTGTCAATGTAAACCTCTTTTTCCATTTTAGAATTGCTAAATTCTAAATTCTAATTCAGAATTGTTTGTTCTTTACAAACATGTGTGTTAGCAGGAGAACATCATACATGCCAAACGTAATACTTGGCACATGGCAGACACTCAAATGTTAATTGTTTAGATGAATGGTAAATATGAAGTTAGAATAAAGTTGAATAAAGAAGAAAAAATGATCTAAACATTTCAAATTTTAGGCACAAAGCTAGAATGCACATATAAATATAATCCTGTAAGCAAAACAGACATTTAAAAAGAATCTTGGGCTTCCCTGGTGGCTCAGTGGTTGAGAATCCGCCTACCAATGCAGGGGACACGGGTTCGTGCCCCGGTCCGGGAAGATCCCACATACCGCGGAGTGGCTGGGCCCGTGAGCCATGGCCGCTGAGGCTGCGTGTACAGAGCCTGTGCTTTGCAACAGAAGAGGCCCACGTACCGCAAAATAAATAAATAAAAATAAAAAATAAAAAAAAATAAATAAATGAAAAGAATCTTGAAGCAGTACAGCATTTATCAGTCTTATGATTCATATTCCATAATAAAATTCTTACATAATAGGTAAATGAATTCAAGAACTGAAATTCACACACCTGGACTTCCAACCCAAGGGCAAAATTTCTAGAGTGTTAACTATCTCTCATAAACAAAATTTAAAAATGAGATAAGTGAAGGATACATGTTTTGATCCTGAGATTACCTAAAAAGTTCTTCTATTTTTAGTGTATTTAAGATGATTTAACAAAAGCAGAAGACTGCCTCTTCATTCTGCTTTAAATTGTTAATCAGTGTACAAATACCTATGGAGTGCCAGTTATACATCATCACTGTTCTAGGTGATGAAGATGAAGTAACAAATGAGACTGACAAAGTCTCTGCTTGCAGAGACTTACTCAAGAGAGTAAGTGGTGGTTCAAGGAAAGACACACAATAATCAAGGAAATAAGAAAAAGTGAAAAAGTTCACAAAGCAAACACAGGGTAGTGGTATAACAGTATGGATTAAGGATTCGCAAACTTGTTCTACAAAGGGTCAAATAGCAAATATTTTAAGTTCTGCAGGCCAAGAGGCAAAACAGATAATATTTCATAGATACTTATATAACAAGAAAGAAAACAAATTTCCACAAAATTCTTGACAACATTAAAAATATATCAATAATGCAAGCCTACAACATGTAAAGATATGTAAACACAGAGGTTTAGGCAACACTGCGAACATCCACTAAAAGGGGGACTGGTTAAACAACGCTATCAGATGTTCAAAAAATTGTGGTAGAGGGCTTCCCTGGTGGCACAGTGGTTGAGAGTCCGCCTGCCGATGCAGGGGAAACGGGTTCATGCCCCGGTCCGAGAAGATCCCACATGCCACGGAGCGGCTGGGCCCGTGAGCCATGGCCGCTGAGCCTGCGCATCCGGAGCCTGTGCTCCGCAACGGGAGAGGCCACAACAGTGAGAGGCCTGCGTACCATAAAAAAAAAAAATTGTGGTAGAATACATTCTGATACAGAAAGGTATTTACGGTATATTGCTAAATGAAATGGGCTAAGTGCTAAAAAAAAAAATATCATTTGGGGTGAAGGAAACAATACACACATTTTATGTGTTCTGAAATTTCTGGAAGGATATAGAAGTAAATGAACAATTGTTAATTCTGGAAAGCTAAGACTTTTATATTTTATCCTCTCTCTGCAAATAAAAACTTTAATATATGTTCCTTTACAATTAAAAATTAGTTAAAAATACTTGCAATGCAAAAAGAATTGGAAGTTTACTAAATATAAACGAAGTCAAATAAAAAGTTCATGCTATTAAAGAAAAAAAAGTAAGCAAAAAGTTCTGTATGAAGACTCAGAAAAAAAAATTCAGTTTTAAAATCCTTTTAGCTATACTCTGAATTCTTTTTAGCCCTCATCTCACATTAAGTCCAAAAATTCTTAAAACACTTTTCACAAGTTACAAAATAGCATGTATACTCTAATTCTATGAGTATAAAAACATATATATTCAAAGAAAATGATTGAAAGAATACACGCCAGTTTACACTGGCAACCTTGTAAGTGTATAGAAAAGTTCTGCTTCCTATTTCATTCAATTCTGTATTATGTGACTTTTAAAAATATAGTAAAATACTGCATACAAACATAAGCAATAAAATACCATAGTCTTCAAGATACTTACAGTAAAAACCAACAGCTGTAGGCAGCAAAAACAAAGCAAAACCATAAAAAAGTCAGCAATCAAAAGCAAACTATTAAACAGTTCTGTAGCTTTGCCCTTACTTTCTAATAACAATTTAAAACATGCAGCAAAAACATAACTGAGATGTAGACTGATAAAAGTCAAACTTGGCTTATGTCACACATGTACTACAACATACATATGTGATGTACACAACTAAACTAAAATTCAGTGCTGCCATATATGATTTACGGAGCTGAATTTGGAATTAATTGGTAATAAATATTTTATTCAACATAAATACAAATAGCATGGCAGAAGCCCGTTCGTAAAGTTGCTCATTTAGGGGTTTAAAAATATAATTTTAAGTTAAATTCCTATCTTGTATGTGTTCATTTATATTGCTGATATGGACAAAGGCTACATACTGAGCTCTGCAGACTGATCTTCTCTGAATAGATTTTTTTAAGGGCATCTTCAGCCCTTTCAACATGTTTTCATTGAGAGAATTATGCAATCAATTTGAAATCATGTTGAGTAGAACATCCTCTTCAGAGATAAGAATTTCAGTGCCATGGGGCTTACAGTTTCTGAATTTTAGTAATTCCAACCTCTCCTTCCTTTGGCTCCCCCAGCTAAATCCCCAACTTCTTCTCTCTCCTCTCCCTTCTACCCATCACTTAACCAACCCGCAACCCAGCCACACTTCTAAATATGCCAGTGGCAAAAATACAGCCATAAATCAATAATCATAAGTCAATCAATCTATAAATCATATATCCCTAAATACCTGTCTTAGGAAAGTACAGATGCATATTTAGTTTGTGCTTTTGTAGTGCTTAAATATTTTATTTGTGAACACAGTGAAAGAAGTACTGCTGTGGAACACACACACACACACAGAGACACAGAAATAAATTCCCATGCTACCACATGACAAGCAATGTGAGACAATGAAAATGTGCTAGAGATTTCTGGAAAAAGAGATACTGATTCTGCATCAGAGGCACCTGGGATTCCCAGATGAGCTAACAACTGAGTTCAGCATTGAGGAATAAGAAACACTTCATGGGATATGCAGGGAGAAAACACCAAAGGTGGCAGACAACATGGGCAAAGAGAGTTCTGAAGGTACATGCCATACTCAGGAAAGACAGAAGAGGTAACAGAGGGGAGAATGGCAGAACAGGAGGCTAGAAAAGGGGTTGATAATTATGCTGTAAAAATTGGATACCAAGGGCTTCCCTGGTGGCGCAGTGGTTGAGAATCCGCCTGCCGATGCAGGGGTCACGGGTTCGTGCCCTGGTCCGGGAAGATCCCACATGCCGCGGAGCAACTAAGCCCGTGAGCCATGGCCGCTAGGCCTGCGCGTCCGGAGCCTGTGCTCCGCAACGGGAGAGGCCACAGCAGTGAGAGGTCCGCATACCGCAAAAAAAAAAAAAAAAAAAAAAAAAAAAAAAAAAAAAAAAAGACTAAAAAAAATTGGATACCAACAGTTAGTAAGTTATTGTCTTTAGGCTCCAAACCCACGCTGCCCTGCCACAATGGGGCTGGGACTCTGCAAACCACACTTCTTTGCCAACTGTCTCCCTCTTAGGTTCTGCCAAAAAAGGGCACCAGAGGTAGACTGCAAGGTTAGAGGAAGAAGAAACTTGCTGCTTTATGTTCTTACTTGTGGGTATTTGGCTCTAGTATCACTCAAGCAACACTCCTTCACCCTGGTTAGTGGCATTTCTTTCAAGTGCCAGAAGCTGAATCCAGTTTGCAGTTTCCTGTGATGCCTTAGTGCTTGTTTTTTTACCTTTTTACATGGAACACTTTACTTTATACTTGGTAACAATTTCTGATATTAAACATACAGTGTGGTTTCTATCTCATGACTGAACCTGGAACTAATAGAAATCACTAGAAATTTCTAAGCCAAGTAACAACTCACCAAAACCTTCACTCTAGAAATAACACTGGTAGTCACGTAGAGGGTAGGGTGTGTCAAAGACAGATTATTGGGTTTAGGAATCTCTCTAAAGAGGGGAAGAAGCAACTGAAATAAAAAGGAAGAAACAATGTGCAGAACAACCTTCTACTGCGTTATGTTATGCCTTACATTTTAAATTTATGTTGCTGTATTAAAACATAAACTTTACTACATTTATACTTCCTCCTATCTAATATTGAGATTTATATAATTGAGTTCTTCCCTTTTCCCACTAGCTGATAGAGATTTAGCATCAAAACTGAAGCTGAATCACAACTATGCCCATCTTTGCAGAGGTTTTTTTAAAAAAAAATTTTATAAGAGCACCTTTTATATTGTTATAAAATTTGGAGAATGGATTGGTTAAAATGTTGAAACCTGAGACTGGAGATATAAGTAGTGGTGAGTTTATGAAAGCTCTCTTACCACAGCAAGAAATTTGGCTTATAAACTTTTGACAATTTTATCAAGTAGAAATGGGCTTAGCTGCATGTAACAGAAAACCTAACAAAAGATAAGCAAATGGACACATTTTTGTAGAGGTGTTTTTTTTTTCCCTCCTCTCCTTTGACCCAAGCACATATTTCAGTTTTTAATTGTATGTCTTTTACTTAAAGCCATCTCAAATCCATTCAAATGGTGGATATAGAAATAATTCTTCAAAGTGTTCCTTTGAAGTTACATAGTTAGATGACAATTTCTGCCTCAGTGTGAACAGATGCAGAAAAATAAACGATGTCCCACAATGAAAGTCTGAACACCAATGAAAAAGATTGATATAGTACTTTATTAACAATACTGTATATAACAAAAACAACTTTAGCTTCAGGTGGTGGAGAGAAAAATCAGTGTTTCTAGAAAACTACTAATACATTTCTGCACATCACAGAGGAAGGTAAGTGAGACACCTTAGACTAAAATAATCTGTCTTATTCCTTTCCACATTCTGGGTAACATGTTTCTTGACTGAGAAGAAGTATCTCTGCTTTCATTCCATTGCTCTGATTAGGGTTACCAACAGATAATGTACTTCTCTTTCATATTGGAAGTACCACCACTCCAGTTTAGACAAAAAGACATAATGTTCTCTTTAGCTTTTTTGCATTAAGTCAAAATATAGACGTGAGAAAAGAGGACTGCAAGCAAATCCAGTATTTGTTGCACAAGGGTCAACCACCTGTTTATCTATCTGGTACCAACATGGCTGAATAAAATAAACAAAAATTACCTGAGGGATTAGAAAAATCCAACATGCTGGTGGTAGGCTGCAGGAGATCGGGGCTGCTGGATGAGAGTGTTCCAGGGATAGGCATTATGGCCAAACTGTGCCTACAGTGTCTTGTTCCCACAATGCTGTCGTCCTGTGATTGGCTCAGGCCTACATCACTTCAAAAGAATGTAATATATCACTTTAAAGTATTTGAGGGGTCTTAATAGTAAACATTTCTGTTCTCTGTGCACTAAGACATAATAGGACCAATTCAAAGTAATGATTTTAAAATAGTACAGCAATTTAAAAAATAGGACAAGTGTAATAATGAAAATGGCAATAAAATGTTTTTTAACAATTACACTAAAATAAAATTTAACTTACACATCTAAGTAATTCTACTACAGTTGACCCTTGAACAATGCAGGTTGAACTAAGCAGGTCCACTTATGCATGGATATTTCTCAATAGGAGTAAATACTACAGTACTACATGGTCCGTGGTTGGTTGAATCCGCAGATGTGAGGAACAACAGACATGTAGGGCCAACTATAAATTTTACATGAATTAACCCCTGCATTGTTCAAGGGTGGAATGTACATCATAATGTTTGTATTTCATATTTAGTTTCTGCTGGTTTTGGTAGAGAAAATGAACCTGAGTGGGGACTCCTTGAGGTCTGCCAGTTTCATTAGACACTAATATATATACCCAACAATGCACAGGGCTGCAGCAAGGTTCATCCTCTTGACCGAAAAGCTTGGCAACCTTCTAGGTGAAGGATGGAGTTGGGTGTGAACCCAAGCCAAAAATATGGCAGGTTGTAGAAAACAGTGGGGTCAGGTTCAAGTGACAAAATAAGAAAGGTTGTAGAAAACAATGGGGCCAGGTTCAAGTGACAAAATAAGACAGGTCTTTAAACATATGAGTAACCTGGGAACTGCTCAAACCAGCAAGTACAGAGAAAAGAAAACGGAAGATAACATAGAAAATAGCAACAAACAACAAGAGCAAAATGTGACAAATAGAAAGGAGAAGGAAAAAGAGGATCAAAAATGAAAATAGAAGAAAAAGAATTTTACAGTGTCTAGTTTATTCTAAGGGTATATTATTTCTTGTGTGATCTCTCAAGTCTAGTTGTTTGGCTGTTCCCGAGATGAGAACATCAAAACCGAAGCAGAAAGGAAGTCATCGAAAGTTAACTGCCTATAAAGGTTTCAAAAACAAGTATCAATTAAATGGCCATATTTAAGCAAATATAATATTTTCTTTAAAATATTTTATAGGTGTTAAATAGGCAACTCTAAAACCATTTAAGAGAAGAAGTAACAACAAATAAATGTAACCCTGTCACTTAAGGTTTAGATATCCCCAAAAGTTCTATAAAACATAGGATAAGCAAAACAGTCCTATACAAACATAGTACAGCAATGAAGACTTCCGTCACCATCAACAACCAAAATACCACTTAGCTCTAAGCATCGATTTTAACTGGTTAAAACCAATGCTTTAGATTAATATTAATTCCCATCTATGTTTTTTTCAGTGTAGCATTCTACCCAGTATTTGCTACATATACAGTTATCATAGAATACTTACCTATTATCTTGGGATGGATTAATAAGGTCTGAGTGATATGGGATACTTCCTGAATATGTTAGGAGTTAAAAATAACATGCAGGCAGATTAGGAAACTATATAAGATGGAGTTTAGAGGACTGTTAGGAGCCAGACAAGGATGAGAGCCAGGACAAGACAGAGAGAGAGAAGTCAGGGAGAAGCATGAAGACATGGAAGAAAGCAAAGATAAGTGTGTCAAGAGCAAGCTATGTCAGACAGACCTGGGTTATTAGCTGTGTGACCTCAGGGAAATTTCTTTCTGTTTCTGAACCTTGGTTACCTCCAAAATTGTGAATAATACTATCAATCCCTGAGGACTATGGCAAAGATTAAATTAGGTAATGTAGGTGAGCATTTTGGCACAGAGGAAAACAGGATTCCTAGTTTTAAGAAGATAGCAGTACTTATACTGGAAGTAAAATAGAATAATATAGGGACTTTGCTGGTGGCACAGTGGTTAAGAATCCACCTGCCAATGCAGGGGACATGGGCTGTAGCCCTGGTCCGGGAAGATCCCACATTCTGTGGAGCAACCAAGCCCGTGCGCCACAACTACTGAGCATGCACTCTAGGGCCCGCGAGCCACAACTACTGAAGCCCACGTGCCTACAGCCTGTGCTCTACAACAAGAGAAGCCACCGCAATGAGAAGCCTGTACACTGCAATGAAGAGTAGCCCTGCTTGCCGCAACCAGAGAAAGCCCGCATGCAGCAATGAAGACCCAATGCAGCCAAAAATAAAATAAATTAATATATATTTAAAAAAATAGAATAATACATACCTAGGAAGGATTTTACACAATTCACACTGAGAAACAGAGGAGGGCGGGGTGGGTACAACAGGTAAAGGCACTACAGAAAGAGGAAACGTTTTCCTGGGGGAGATAATGCAGTCTAATCTTACAAATAAAGCAAAGGGAATATTTTATTTGACAAGAAATTTTTATTTATGCTAAGTTGGTTCCTTATAATTTTTTTTTAAGATTTTTTTGATGTGGACCATTTTAAAAGCCTTTATTGAATTTGTTACAATAGTGCTTCTGTTCTATGTTTTGGTGTTCTGGCCGAGAGGCATGGGGGATCTTAATTCCCTGACCAGGGATCAAACTCGCACTCCCTGCATTGGAAGGCAAAATCTTAACCACTGGACTGCCAGGGAAGTCCCGGTTCCTTATAATTAGGTGTGTATCCCTAAAGATCAGCGCTAAATGTTTTAAGATTAGGTAAGAGAAAAAAAGGAGGGGGGGCTTTCACACATATTTTATTTATAGATTTGTAAGTATTTTGGCAACATTTCATATTATATAAAAAATAAAGATTTTAAAAAATGCAAGTCTTTCCTTGATTTGTTGAAAACAAACCTGCCAGTTAGTTTTTGGACACAGAGAGTCAGGTAAATAAATCCAAGGAAGCAAACTGTAAAAAAGATTATGTGGTCCTACTAATAACCAAAGTCGAAACAACCTTAACAATGTTAAAAAGATACAATTTTATTAAAGAGAATTGGCTGTCACTTGTAATAATCTGGAATTTAGTATAGAGACTCAGAAGTGCATGAAATACTAAAAGTCTTTACCTCTTACTGATGTTATTTAGCATTACCTCTGCTTTTTAATAAGTAATAGCTATGACACTGCACAGTTAAAATAATATAAAGCTGGTTACAAATTCATGGTAATTAAGGTGAGAACATATATAAATGAAAACTATACTAATGTTATGTACAACCCCTGCTATGACATTAATGAAATAATCTAATTGACAAAATATCCATGCTTGCTTGGAAGCTGAATTTATAAAGCCTATTTGCAAATAATTATGTCATTTCTTACCAAAACAGTCTCCTAACAAGGTGACGCACTAACAGAAACAAGATAGTTTTGAAGAATTCCTCAATAATTCCTGATACTGAATTTACTTAGAATAAAAGTATATTTTAGTTTCATTACATGAAACTAAAAAGGCTGCATAAATATCATCAATATGCAAATAAAAAATAATCCCAATATTAAAAACAAATAAGGAAAGAATGCTGACAAGAAATGGAAAGAAAAAAAATAATTCCTAATAAGCAAACAAGGCAGTCTACTTCTGGGACTATTACAATGAATTATATACTTAGACAATCCATGATGAAAGAAAACAAAAGCTATGATTCAGGTTTCCTGAACTGTGAAGTATTTCCAGGTCAAGAAAATCCACATTGCTATGTCTTAATTTACAGATGTTATTCAAAATCAATTAGGTTTTTTTTTCACTTCTAATTTTCAGGAGTATAAAATTATGTCATGGTTAGGGATTTGGGGAATTACCTATTCTTATCTCAACTATTTGTTCCTTCCTTACATTCATTTTCTTTACTCCTCTCACAGATGTGGACATTCTCTCTTACAGTATTTCTATGACAACTCATGCCCTGCTCTTAAAGTGGGTGCTGCAAAAGGCAGAGTAAGTGCCCCTTCCAAAGAGTTCTGACACATAGGAGCCATCGAGAAATTGTGGAATTAAACTCATAAAAAATTTTTCTCAATTAAAAAATATTCAAACCAAAAAATTTTAAAAGAACAAGCAAGCAAGCAAGAAATGGAAAATTTACCTATAAAGCTACTTAGAGAAAACCACAATCAACCTTCTTCCTTCTAGTCATTTCGTGGTAAACAGCACAATTTATTTACCCAGTCTTTTGCAACTGGACATTTAGGGTTTTCCAATTTTGTTTTATTATGAATAATATTACTAAGAACATCTGTATATAAATCTTCATCTAATTATTATCAGAAACTGAATTACTGAATCAAAGCTATGAACATTTTTAAAGCTCTTACTAAAAAAAAAATGCCCAAATGCTTTATAGAAAGGTTGCACCATTTTATGTTCCCACAGCAATCTGAGCTTATTATCTCTCTTGTGTTATCAATTCAGAAACTGACTATTCTAACAACCTGTGGTGAAACAAACAATATTCCATTTGAAACTGTGTATCCTTGATTATTATTATTATTTTAATTTTTGGCCTTGCTGCACAGCTTGCGGGATCTTAGTTCCCTATCCAGGGATTGAATTCAGGCCCATGGCAGTGAAAGCTTGAGTCCTAACCACTGAACGGCCAGGGAATTCCTTATCCTTGATTATTATTGATTCAGAACATCTGATTCATGTTCTCTGCCTGTTTTTCTACTGAACTTCTAGTGATATATATGTATGTGTGTGTGTGTGTGTGTGTGTGTGTGTGTGTGTGTGTGTGTAGCAAAAGGGATTGTCTGAATTCATTTGTAATGATTTAGTGCCAAGAAATAACACACATTCTCAAAAGTGCAAAGTAGCCAGCCTGAATTGTAAGATGACAAATTCGTTCTCTCTGCAAAATAGGATCCAGTAGAAAACTGTAAAATAATTTGTTTTGGGGGGTATTTATATAATTATTTATATAAAATATAACTTATAAAATTGTTAGCATTATGCTTAGAAGAGATAACCAGTTTAATATTAACTCCCAAAGGGCAGCATCTTATTCATGTTTGTATTCACAGTCAACAGCCTCCTGCTGGCACAAGGAGACAATAAATGCTTACGAACAACAACAACAACAAAATCCCTCTGAGTTTAAGTAAAACAATTCTTACTAGATCTTTCATTTTGGGAGGTCCTAATATAAAGAAATAATGCTTGAAAATTTAATTGCTCCTGGCTACCTCAATGTCCTGCCTCCTGCTGTAACCAAAGATAGAATCCAACTGGAGTAACCAATTTCCACTTCCTGAAGGAAACATTATAGAGATGAGATATTGATTTAGATGCCTGACACTTGAATACAGCTGGGTAAAATGTGACATGAACAAGCTAAAGTCAGTTGCAATCACAGTGTTCTCTGGCTTTTCATGACACATGTCACAACTGTGCCACAATGTGTTCAAAATGAGACCCTGTTAAAGGAGATACATGTATTCCAGACCAAACACCCAAGGTTTTCTGGAAATGGAACTCAGAGCATTACCTCCTGAGGAACTCCCCTTGTGAACTCTTTTCTGCCTTCTGGTCCTCCATTCCTTTCTCTTTTCCTCAGTGCCTTCATGCACCCTTCCTGTCATCCAAAACTGTCCCCAATCTCTTCAGTGTGGGCTGGTCCCTCTAATATTTTCCTTATTCAATTCTCATTTGTGAAAACAAGCCTATTCTTACAGTGTTTGCCATGCTGCTGTCGTACTACAGTATGCTCTATATTAAAAGAATCTTGCTATTTTAAAGTTATGATATTTTATAAACCTCAAGGAGAACAGTTCACTCAAAAAGAAATGAATAATAAACTTTCTAGAAACGAGAGATATTATGAATACACCTCAGGATGTTTCAATCCTCTGTGAGCCCCAAATTAAATGAAGAATAAACGTGTTTCCCTGAATTGAAAATAAAAACTCATGAAGAAGAGCATTTTCTGATCAGGAAATTCTTGAGATATTTAATTAAAAGATGAGAGCTGACATCCACCTTGTTCCAAGTTGCCTTCTAATTAATTGCCTTGCTACTACTGCTACATTGTGCTCCACCTTCAACTCCAAATCACTAACACTGCTAAAAGAGAGATCTTCCTAAAAGATCTTACCACAAATCTTACCACATCATATGCCTTTGATGGCTCCCTATTATGACATGGTGAAGTCCATATCTTTAGCATAATATTCAAAAACCTTCACTTACCTATCTATCATGCTTCATCTTTAGGTGTGCACTGAGAAACACAGTCTACTCAAACCTACCAAGCTTGCTCTTCCGTTTGTACACATCAAAACATTTATCACCCTGTAATGGACCACTTGCCTAGTTTTCCCTTTTAGATGATCAACTCTCGCAGGGCAAGAAACTTGTTCTACTTTCAATATTTCTGTCTCTGGATACTGTGCCTATTTTATAATAAATGTGTGAAGAATAAAGGGTTCCTGCTATGAATTCCTTAAAGGTAGGGACTAACTCTTTCCAGCTCTATAATTATCACCTGGAACAGTGCCAAAAACTCTCAGGAGCCCCAAATTAAGTATTTTCTTTGAATATGCTTTTTTTGTTCCCCACTAGATTCACTGTCTTACTTCAATAAATACTGAGTGACTACTATGTGCTAAGTATTGTATTTGATTAGAACATTTGTGATTACTTTAGAAAGCAGATAATATAAAATACACACAGATATAATATATACTAGAGTAATTCCAAGTCATGACACTGTATTCATTTTATCAGTATTTTACAGGCCTTAATTTGCATTTAAGTTCCTGAAGTTTTACTCAGTTTTTGTGACATTTCATTTTGAAAATAGAAATAAAATTTGATTAAAAAGGTCAGCTTTAGAATTCAGGAGGGAATAAATAGTGCAATAAGAGAAAGGTGATTTAAAAGGCAAAAAAATAGGGTTTCCCTGGTGGCACAGTGGTTAAGAATCCGCCAGCCAATGCAGGAGACATGGGTTCGAGCTCTGGTCCGGGAAGATCCCACACGCCACGGAGCAACTAAGCCCGTGCACCACAACTACTGAGCGTGCACTCTAGAGCCTGTGAGCCACAACTACTGAGCCCACATGCCACAACTACTGAAGCCTGTGTGCCTAGAGTTCCACAACGAGAAGCCACGGCAATGAGAAGTCCACGCACTGCAACAAAGAGTAGCCCCCGCTCATCGCAACTAGAGAAAGCCCACATGCAGCAACAAAGAATCAATGCAGCCAAAAATAAATAAAAGAAATTAATTTTTTTTTTTTGGGGGGGCGTACCAGGGCCTCTCATTTTTGTGGCCTCTCCCGTTGCTGGGCACAGGCTCCAGACATGCAGGCTCAGCGGGCATGGCTCACGGGCCCAGCCGCTCCGCGGCATGTGGGATCTTCCCGGACTGGGGCATGAACCCGTGTCCCTTGCATCGGCAGGCAGACTCTCAACCACTGCACCACCAGGG
Source organism: Kogia breviceps (assembly GCF_026419965.1). Taxonomy (NCBI): domain Eukaryota; kingdom Metazoa; phylum Chordata; class Mammalia; order Artiodactyla; family Physeteridae; genus Kogia; species Kogia breviceps. The sequence continues at coordinate 108,967,288 of NC_081313.1, forward strand.
AAGCCCCTAATTTTTTTTAAAAAGGCAAAAAAATAGTATCAGTGAATATGTCCCAAGTTTTAAGATGTCCAAATTTGTAGATCAAGGGGCTGATACTGGATCAAAAATATACAAAAGATTTCATAGGGTTTCCCTGGTGGCGCAGTGGTTGAGAGTCCGCCTGCCGATGCAGGAGACACGGGTTCGTGCCCCGGTCCGGGAAGATCCCACATGCCACGGAGCGGCTGGGCCCGTGAGCCATGGCTGCTGAGCCTGCGCATCCAGAGCCTGTGCTCCGGCAACAGGAGAGGCCACAACAGTGACAGGTCCGCGTACCGCAAAAAAAAAAAAAAAAAAAAAAAAGATTCTATAAAATAAAACGAGCAATCTTTTCTAAAATTCAAAACAAGGCTAATGGAAGAATACATAATCTAACAGCAGTAACTTCTTAGAAGTGGTGAGGAGACATTTAGAATTTACTCTTACTTATTTATGGATTGCTTGTAGATTTTATGATGCAATAATTGTATAAAAAAAAACTTCCCTTCTCCCACAAAAATCTTTACAGTCAACAGGAAAATGCCTACATGACTAAGATTGCTGTTACCTACCTAAACAGTTTTGGAGGCAAGATACTAAATCGTGTTTTATCCAAAATCTTCCTGATTTTGTTTCTTCCACCTGAAACAGTATTTGCTTTTATTTTCTTGTTTCCTTTCTCCTGTGATGTCTGTTCAATATCTCCTGGTACATCCTGGATTGAGTGGCGATTACTTTTTTTTTCAGCAATTTTGGGAATATGAGGAACACCAGATTTCTCTTGTTCAGTCCTAGTAAGTAACTCTTTGAACACTGTGGAAATAAATAAATAAAATTGTCATTTCTTTTCTTCTCATTAGAAAGTTTTTATATCCACAACAAATTTTAAAAATAAACATAGTTGCTTTCTATCACTAGGCCTTTCACAGCCTCATCCATTAAAACTCATTTCATTACGAAATTTATACTCATCCTTTATTAAATAGCTATATCCATTTTTCAGCTTTTATACCTGACTGTACTTATGATGTTGTCCAATAGTGATAAAAGAAATTCACTGGGGAAAACAGAAATGAAGGAGGCAGATTGCCAGCATGTTTCAAAAGCCCAAGGTTCCTATTTAGGTAATAAGCAGTATAATATAATTGCTAATCAACCCAGATTTTACACAAATAGATATTTAGATTGTATTATTTATATGTTATCCCTCATCATTTGAGATGAGATATAAGTACTTTAAGTCAGGCCCAGTTTTGTAAAATTTAGCCATCAACAAAATGGGAAGAGCTCTGCTGGACCCACTTTTACCAGAAACAAATAGTACTAAATTTTGTAATATATGACAATTTCCTCAAGGTAACATCTGTGAGACTTAATTCAGTAGAGTGAAAGCCACTAAGCATTCACTACAGTGGTCTGAAGTAAAAAACCAAGCATTTGTAGATAACGTTCTATCAAGCCTAAGTCTAGTGAGTTATACTTCATCCTTAAGGAAAGTACAAGCACAGTGGGGATTTGCATTTCTAGCAATCTCTTTGCCTAGATCCAGGCAAGCTTATGGAAAGCACAGTTTCTGTCTTCAAGATAACGGAAATCTTTGGGAGTCACCTTTCACAGATACTTTGCTTGATTAAAATATAGTAAATTCTTTTCAGTCGTCTTAAAAAATTTCACTTTATTTTAAGCCATGTGGTAAAAATAAAAATGCTTTTTTGAGCTAAAATCAAGATACTCATCCATTCAAAAAATATTTACTGACCTATGAACATGTCAAGCACTATGCTAGATGTTTGCAGATTCCTCCTGTTGTGAAACAGTCAGTCAAAGATATATGGTATGGAGAGAACATAACGCAAGGAACTAGTTAAAAGAGCAAGAAAGGGAAAATTGTCCTTCATTAAGTCACTGTGTTAAGAAGAGATCAGTAAAGTGAGTTGATTTTAACTAGGCAAAGGGAGAAGAAGGATTAATTCTAGGTAGAGGAAATCTCAAGTTTAAAGTACCTGTAGTAGAAGGAAAATTCAAGAAAATGAAGATGACTGAAGAACAAGGTAGAGAAAGAGCTTGAATTTTCTGTTAAGAGCAACAGGAAATGTCTGGGCAGCAGATATCCCTGGCTGTAGTGTGTATGTAAGGTGACTCAAGAGTGTAAAAAGTAGTTTATATCTTCACTGGACTTGTGTATATAAGTAAAAATCTGCAGAGCTTGTGATTTGTAGATAAAGAAATGATTGTGTTAAACTAAAAAAAAAAATAGTGAGGGACAAAAATTAATGTCGGTAAGCAAATACAATTACAATACCATTAAACATCAATATCAGATATAATATATGAATCAAAAATGAAGGTGTCCAAGAATAAAAGAAATGTTTAATAAATTTGACTACACAAAGATTAAAGATTTCTCTCTCTACATATATGTATGTGTGTATGTGTATTTACACACACAACCCAAAACAAATGAACAAACAAGGAAAGTCAAAAGACAACTGGGGAAAAAATGTGCAACCCTTAAGACCAAGAAATACTGTTATTTATTTATAAGGCATTCAAACAAATCAATAAAAGATGAATAACTCAACATGAAAATGGACACATGAAGACTGTTCATAAAGAAGAAATGTTAGCACATAAAAAAAGTGCTCAACTTCCTTCATTATTAAAGACTGTATATCAGAAACTGTAAAGTTGATTATACCCACTGCAGAGGCATTCATACATTGATGAACGAAGCGTACATAGACTGGGGAAACTTTTAGAAAGTAAAACCCTAGTAACTATAAAAGTAATTCCACTGTCAGGAATTTATCTTATAGCTATGTCTATATAAACATAAAAGATAAGTACAGGGCTTCCCTGGTGGCACAGTGGTTGGGAGTCAGCCTGCCAATGCAGGGGGCACGGGTTCATGCCCCGGTCTGGGAGGATCCCGCGTGCCGTGGAGCAGCTGGGCCCATGGGCCATGGCCGCTGGGCCTGTGCGACCGGAGCCTGTGCCCCGCGGCGAGAGAGGCCGCGGCAGTGAGAGGCCCGTGTACCGCAAAAAAAAAAGTAAGTACAAAGGATTATTACATCATTGTAAATAGCAAAAACTATAAACCACCTAAAACATCCATCAATATGACATCAGATCAATAGATTATGATAATAGTGTGATGGAATTCGAGGCAATAACAATTACACAAGAAGTAAACCTGTATGAACTGCTGTGGAAAGGTTATAGAATACTGTACAAAATATGGTCCCACTGGGTGTCTTTCTTTAGTACTGTAATTTGCAAAACATACATGTATTACTTTTATTAAACAATTAAAATGCTAATAATAAAATTATCTGAGTGGTGTGATTTTTAAAGATGTTAGAAAGTTGTGAAAAGAGGAATGGATGAATAAAAACTCCAGAGCAGGAACAGGGTAAACTGAGATTGCCAGCTGTTTTCTTCTCTAGGGACATTTGCTGATCTAAATATAAACAGAAGGTGAGGCTCAGGTAGAAGGACTCTACTAGAGGAAAGAGAACTTTTGATGGCTCCAAGTACTGGCAAGAAAACTAGAATACAGAGAGGCACCAAAGCAGTGTCACTTTTCTTCATGAGATATCTCTATTATTAAGACAAGGCATGAGGCTGGAAATTTCTTAGAATCTCATGGTACTCAGGAGACAAAGTCACACAACAGGGAGAGACTTCCAACAAACACACAACAAATTTATCTGCTCGGGGTGGGAGGCTAAAGAGCTAAGCTCAAAATCTCTGAAGGGAAAAACCTACAAAAAAAGGAGACAGAAAGGTACCAGATTCTGAATCAAGAGATGGAGATGGGGAAGGAGGTAGGAGGACAAGTTTGAATAAGCAGAGTGAAATTTCCCACAATCTCTCAGTGGTTAGAGACAAAGTTCCATTAGAGGAGGGGCCTACAATCAAGCACATGACAAGTCTCTCAACTTGAAACCCAATGGACACAGTAAGTAATTCTGCAACCCAGCCTGACCCAGCTTAATTCCCCTTACCCTATTTGATTAAACAGAGGAAATGGCAAATCCTATCTGTGAGAAAATATTAATTTCACTACTAAGGTTCCTTTATGTACAATGTACTGCATACAATAAAAATTTTAAGACTCACAAAGAAAGAAAATAGCCAGAGGGAAAAACAGAATAAAAGATAATCCAAATGTTAGAGTTAACACACAAGGACTTTATAATAACCATTATAAATATATTAAAGAACATAGAGGAAAAGAGATAAAGTGGATGAAAAGATGAAGAAAAAGATGAAGTGCAACAGAGAACTGGAGATTCAAGTGAATATTCCAGAACTAAAAAATATCTAAAATTAAATTCAGTGCATGCATTTATCAGTAGACTGGATACAAAAGAAAATAGGATTACTTTCTTAAACACAGGTCATTACAAAATACCCAAACTGAAAGAAAGAAAAATTTGGAAAGAATAGAACAGAATGTAAGAGATAGATGGGATGCAAATCTTCTAACATATAAGTAACTGATTTCCCACATGGGAGGGAAAGAAAAAGGGGCAGTAGTAATTAATAATGGCCATGAAATTTTGAAAACTGATAAGCAAACCACAATGCACAAATTCAAATGCTGAGCAAACCCCATACAAAATAAATACAAAGACAACTGTGACGAATCCTTGTTATAGTTAAATTGCTCTGAGTCGTATTTGCATCCTATGGGAAATGCTGGTATTTTTGTTTAGCCTTCTGCAGATTGTGGTTCCAGTGTTCAATTTTCAAAGCCTCTGCAGTGCTATACAGATCTGTCCACTTTGTACCACCTAGTGGTCAGTCTGGGACCTGAGTAGAGGTCTGCTTGGGCCAGTTCTCAAAGTCTATGACATGCTAAATAGGATCAGATTCACGCACCTACAGGATTGGGGTGAGCCCAGGGTTTCATAAACAACTTTATGGGGTTGTTTTCTCCATCTTAGTTATCAACCTGGTACTTTCTAGTTCCTTAGGCCCCCTTTTTTGGACCTCAGAGGGAAACCGTCCACTGCACTGCCTTAGGGGCCAAGTAGAGGGGGACAGAGACAGTGGGGGAAAAAAGCAGTGACACTGGCTTTGTTTTCTTGGAGCCACTGCTTCACTAAAGGGTGAGGAACATTTTGTCAGTCAATGCCACTGGATTGCTTGGAGACTGGGGCCTGAGAATATGGAGAAAACAAGAGTGAAAAAAAAAAAATCTGTGGGAATTCCCCCTGTCTGAGCTTTAGGAGTTTCCTTTCCCATTCCTTACATCAGGCTGCTTCAGGGTCCTTCTAGGTCTGCACCATAATATTCACATCCAGGTTTCATGTTGCCTTGAGTCCAGTCCAGGGTATATGGGAGTGAAAAAAAATGGTAAATTCACTTCTGGTGGTGGTACTTGGAATTCTCTGAGTTCTCAAATAGATGGATCATGATTTTTATTTAGGTTTTATTGTTGAGTTCAGTGGGAAATGAAGGGTAGCATGTGTTTACTCCATCTTAACCGGAACTAGAATCCTTAATTTACTTTTTATCTTCAGGTGCATAAGGACATATCAAATAGCACATTAAAGTCTGTGTTTAATATTCTGGAGCTCCTACAGTTCTGTTTCTGTTGCTTCTGGCTTAAAATGATTTTTAAAAGGGCCTCACAATGTTTGATTGTTTGACTCCGTATTTGGAAACTTATTTTTACAAATAATAGGCTGCTGCTAGCATCTTCTAAAGAGGATTTCTATTTTCTTTTGCCAGGTACTGGAGACCTAGGGCCAGGTCAAAACTTGAGGTTCTTCTGAGTTGCCTAGAGTACAGTCCACATTCTCTTCAGAGTTAGATACTCAAGTTCTCAATCAGGAACAAATGTTGTTATGCTAGAGTGTTCTGGCCTTTGGTAGGCTCTACACTACGAACCTTCTCTCAGCAGCTCCTTCTCTCAACTACGTTCTATGGATGGGAAAACAGCCCTGGGGAAAAAAACATCCTTTGAGGTGTACAAGTCTCAGGATAAGTGGTAAGGGATTTGACACATCCAGAGTTTGTGCTTTTAACAAGTGCAGTATTCCAACTCTTTCACCTTTTTGTGGGAGCCTTTTGCCAAAAAAAAGCTCAGTCTCTCAGTTGCTTTTTCTGTACTGGTAAATGCTCCAGGGCAGATATGGCTCCAGTTTACCACTTTAAGATCTAACTTCTCTGTTCAATGGCAGGTAACTCTTCACTAGCCAGCTCCTTTAGTTGTTCTCAGTCAATACTAGAAATAGAAGACAAGTTTTTTAAACTAATTTTGCTCACATTATAGGTGGTCCTTTGAATTGGGAGTCACATCTTTCTTTCATTCTGGAATGGCCTCTGCCATTGTTTCCTAAATACTTTCTTCTTCACACTTTCTTTTAGATCTCTTGGAATAGTGTTCAATTGCATTTTGTCTTTTTTTGCTCTATAAAGTTGATTTTCTCAAGTTACCTATTCCTTCTACTGAATGTTTCTGTCTTTTCTACTAAAATATTTCTTTGCATATTTAAAATAACCCCAAGAGGTATTTTTCTCAGTGACTGTCTTTTTTCCAAATACCCTGTTCTTGTTTTAAGGAATGAATTTTTAAATCTCTCTGTACAGAGTTCTAGAAATGGCTTTCTTCTCCTCCTCAAATTAACTGTTTTCTCCAAAATCTGTAAACTCACTTACTAGGTTCTTTACCATCACCCCTCAATAATCCTGGTTCTCTTATAACTGGTGATCCCTTGCTGTCAGTTCTAATTAACACAAAATGACCAAGTACCCAGTATCACCTAAACAAATCTGTTTTCTGGTCACAGCTCTTCTTTTTGTAGGTGTTCTGACTGTGAATTCCATGCAGGATGACCTAACCGCTCAACTTTGCTTCATGATAATGCCAGAGTTACTGGGACTTTATTCCAGGCACCACACATCCAGACTAAAATGCTCCATTTCAACAAATATTCTACTAATATTTCTTTGAGATACTCTGTGGTGTTTTTTGCATGGGGAGAATGTTGGCTGATTACACTCTGGCTGGGGCAAGGAAGGAGGTTTTGAGGGTATGGGCCCCCTTCTGTAGCACCACATAACTCCCACACTCTGCAACATCCAATCTAGGGTTCTGCTGGGCAATTGCTTCTCACCATCCAAAGAGTTTGGAGGTTGTGGTTTCTCTTCCTCTTGCAGCCTTCAGATCAATTTTATCTCCCAGGGTCCATGTTGTTAACCACTACATTATACTACCTCTATGTTTTTATACACAACCACATTTGATACTAGTAATTATTATGTGCCAGGAACAAAAAAAGTTTAAAGGTACTGATGCTTATAAGTACCCTACAAGGACTTCCTTGGTGGCAAAGTGGTTAAGAATCCGCCTGCCAAGGCAGGGGACATGGGTTCGAGCCCTGGTTCGGGAAGATCACACATGCCACAGAGCAACTAAGCCCGTGTGCCACAACTACTGAGCCTGCGCTCTAGAGGCTGCAAGCCACAACTACTGAGCCCACGTGCCGCAACTACTGAAGCCTGAGCCCCACAACAAGAGAAGCCACTGAAATGAGAAGCCTGCGCACCGCAACGAAGAGTAGCCCCTGTTCACCACAACTAGAGAAAGCCCACGCACAGCAATGAAGATCCAACGCAGCCAAAAAAATTAAAAAAAAAAGAACCCTATGAAACAGAGCTGGAGAAACAGAATACAGAGACTAAACAATATGCTTTACATGTCGGAGCAACCTCTGCTTTCATATTTTTCAAAATCAGAAACCTTTTATTTTAACCGAAAAGGTGATATTTCTAGATACTAGTCGAAAGTCTAGGAAATCCAAAAACTGTTAAGGTTTACTTATTCTATGCTAAACTTATATAATATTTGGAAATTGCCAATAGACTGTTATATGCCAGATTTAGCATGATGTAATTCAGTGAAAGGGACTCAAGTGAAAAGAGGAAAAACACTAAATGTTTCATTTTTCATTATGACTAAGTGCAGGATAAGGAGAAGCCAAAGTGGGGGGAAAACACACACACACACTTCCTTTTCCACAAGCACAGTTTTAAAATTCAACTCTTATTCCCCAAATTTCAACCTAAATGATGTAGAGAAATTTTTTTCCTTCCTACTTTATAAGGACTCTTAAATTTTCTTTGATAGTTTTAAATTGCTACTTTTTAAAAAATTGTTGCCCTCCTCAGAATTTCAGAGAAAATCCTATGAAATCTAATCAAATGAAGTCACAGTCTTCCAAAAGTTAAAAAAAAAAAAAATCCAAATAGCAGATTAAGTTAAAAGTACAAGCTTAGTCCTTCCTTCATTCAAATAGTAACATTATCAAAACAGATTATAGGAACAGTAATCAATATTTTTACAAAGAAAGGTATACTGTTATTAAAAACCAGCAATTCACTGATTAATTAATTCAATATTTTACTCAATTTATTTCCATGAAACAGCTAATCTGGCATTCATATTATTATTTCAGAAAGCTAGCTAAAACATTAGAAGTAGACTGATTTGCACGTTAGCAGGGAGAAAAAAAAGCCCGACTATGACTTCTCAGTTTCATTCAGATCAATCTAAGTTTCATTCAGTATCTCCAGGCAAAGTACAGTACATAATAGATAGTAGACATTTCATAAATGACTAAGTGTAGTTGTACACCTATTTTAAAACTAAGATTTCAAAATAATTAAATACAAATAAAAATTCTAGAATACAGAATACTATATCTCAGCACTAAAGATCCTAAAAATGTTCAAAAAGCTTAGATAGAAACATGTTTTAAGTATTTTTACTATCCTCCCTTTCACTGTAGTGATTTTTTTCTTTTGTATCACCAAACAAAAGGGCTCAGATAGCTTTTGACAACAAAACTCACCAAAAATGTTGGTCTTTACAGTAAGTGCAAGATGAGTATTATTCCTCAAAATTTCAAGGGCCTTCACAAACGTTATATTCTCAAAGTTTTGTCCATTTACTTCCATTATCTTGAGAAAAGTGTTTGAAAAATACAAATTAAGACAAAAACAGTATTAGTTATTTCTGCAATCTTAAGTTTAATGGTGAAAAAATAAAACTTAAATAGTGGAATTACTATCTAATTTTTTTTCTCTGTATTGTGGTATTTTCCTAAACCTCTACTATAAACATTTTTTTTTAAGTTCATTCCCTCTGGGATCATACTAGAAAAAATTTTTTTCAAAACATAATGCTTTATATATGAAGGAAAATTTTTAGTTGTGTCAGATCAGCTCATAAAAATTATCATCTGTGTATGTACAAATTTTAGTCAAGTATTCTAAATGCAAATTTACTGCATTTGAAAGAGAGAAAAATTCATTTAAAAGTGGTACTTTAAATACATCTAATATCATTTCCTGCCGCTGACTGAATCAGGCAGTCAAAAAGCAACAAGCACAACTGTGATGGGGTCTTGTTCCATTTGACACTGCTGATCATTCACATCAGCGCTTCACAAACTTGGCTGCACCTCAGAATCATCAGGAAGCTTATTCAAAAAGCACTAATTCCAAGGAAAAAAAAATAAAGAGATAAACACAATGAGAAAAAAAAGGCAGCACAGAGGACAGATCTCAAGGACTGACACAAACATTTCAAAAGGATAAAAAGAGTGAGAAACAAAATATTAGGAAAAGAAAAAGAAAAAAAAAAAAAAATCACAGAAGTAAAATCCCCAGAGTTCAAAAAAGTCTTCAGTCTATATACTGAAATGAATCATCTAGTACCAGGTAAATAAATAAATAAATAAATAGATTTTTTTTTTTTTTTTTTAAAAAGATCCCATCAAAATTCTGAATTCCCAAAGACTTAGAACAAAGACTCCATAAGGATCACTGTGGCGGTTGGTGTTGGGGGGTGGGGAGGAGGAGAACCAGAGGTACCTAGAAAAGAAAAATAAAGGATGGTTTGGACTTCTTTTGGGCCACACTAAATGATGTAATACTTTTCTGTGACTTCAGTGTTCTGAGGGAAGAATGACTGTGATAAAAGATTTTTACACTCCACTGAACAAAAAAGTATCATCAAGACATGTAAGGACACATAAAGTTATAGTACTCATTTACCCTTTTTGAAAAAAGTACTAGAAAAGGTACTAGAAGACAATCGTGAGATAAAATAATGGGGACATATGGGCATAGATGAAGTGGAGGTGATCAATGAAATCAGTAAGGCAGGTGCAAATATCTAAATGATTGTTAATAATAGGCTTATGAAACTTAATGCAAATGTCAAAGTACTCTTAAAAGAGAACATCCATAATGTTAAAAAATGACTTATAATCTAGATCTAAAATCTCAGATAATTTCAACCATACTTGGGAGGACTGAGGGAAGAAGTAAAAACATGATAAATTTCTCTCCTCTGTCAGGAATGAAACCACTGGATTTTTCTTTTTCTTTTTTTTTTCCTTCCTGTGAAGAACGAGATCCTTAAATATATTTACCAAAAAATACTAGAACAATAAATATAATGACTCCAGGTTCCTTGCTACTAGATATTCTTAATGAGTAGTCTGAGTAAGGTCCAGAAATCTCCATTCTATAAAACTCCCTTAGGGGAAGAAGGGTATCATTAAAACTTTATATCAGAGTTTCTTTTCTAAAATTACATCATTTTTTAAATTTTAAAATATTTTATTACGATATACATTTTACTTATTATGTGAGAGTTTTTTAACCCCTTGCACTATTAATATTTGGTCTGGATAACTCTGTTGTGGTGGCTGCTTTGTCACGGGGTGTTGTAGGCTCTTTAGCAGTATCCCTGGCCTCTATCCACTAGATACCAGTAGTAATTCCCAAGTCATGACAATCAAAAATAAATCTAGACATCACCAAATGTCTCCTGGGTGACAAAATTACTGCTGGTTGAGAGCTACTGTCCTGAAGTGAAGACCTTTTCATAATGTGAAGGCCCTCTTTTTTTTGGCCTCGTGGCATGCGGGATCTTAGTTCCTTGACCAGGGATCAAACCTGTGCCCGCTGCAGTGGAAGCATGGACTCTTACCCACTGAACCACCAGGGAAGTCCCTGTGAATGCCCTCTTAATTTTAAAAAAATGACAGCATGGTTTGGTTAAAAGTAAAATAAAGTCACATTCTAAATGAATGTGTGAATAAACCAAAATATTTAAGTGGAACAAATTCAGCTTCCCAAGTGATTCAGCTAGATGAGAAAACACTCTTTGGTGTGCATGAGAATTATCTAGAGAGCTTTGTTCAAAATACAGACTTCCAGTCTTCACCTCTGCAGAATGTGATTAATATGATTACTAAGACTGAGGTGGGTCTAGGAATTGTATTTTTTAGTAAAAAGGCTGTCCGTAATCTCGTTTTTGAAATATATTGCTCTATAGTTAACTAATGCCTACATGGAGAGAATAAATCCCTATCAACTTACGCCCAGTGTCTCCTTCCTTTTCCTAGTCCCTCAGCCAGCTCACTCTGCTTATAGATGTAATTCTGTTACCATATGAACATTATTTAAACCAAAACCATCATTTATGGTAATCTTAGGCCACTTAGAGGAAGGACAGAAGTGCTTACTCCTTTACAACATGCAAGGGTAGGGTGCTAATTCTCATATGGATCTTTCTGGAATACTGTGAAGTTGCCAACAGATAGAGCTTCCTAATCCTTGGAGGATATGCAGGACCATTCAGGTTGATAGTGGCCAGACTACCATGCTGTTTCTGGACGTACTAGATCAAATTTACCATTAAAAGTAATGGATATATGACAAAGACATTTTTAAAATAAACGATTTAAAAAATACTACCTCTAAAAAGAAGCTTAAAAAATACTTCCTGAAATTTACCATGCTTACTTGAAGAAATAGCAGATGAGGAAAAATGTAGCACACCTATTACTTATAAAAAGGCTTTAAGGGGTTGTTATTTACTTACCTGATCACCACGTTTCAGTCCTGCATCAGCAGCTTTGCTACCAGGTTCTACACCTTCAACAAAAATACCAAATGCCTTCTCACTTCCTCCATTTAGGCTGAAATGCAGAGGGGACTCCCGGGAAGCCTTTTGCAGCACAACTTGTCTCCACTTAGCCTTTGCAGCACAGGCAATATTCAATAACCGGAGATGACCATTCATTTTCTAGAAAGTAGAAAGAGGTAAGGTATATATAAATGTATATATTTATTCCTATAGGCTTTTAAAAATCACCTTAAAATTATTAGAATTAGAGCTATATTTAAAATATAGAGGAAATAAACAACATATAAATAGGTGTAAATAAAAGTGAAGGAGGGAAACATTCCATAGAGCACTCTCAAGAATAAGATCTCTTAATATGATTTTTCTTTTCGGTACACGGGCCTCTCACTGTTGTGGCCTCTCCTCATTGCGGAGCACAGGCTCCGGACATGCAGGCTCAGCAGCCATGGCTCACGGGCCCAGCCGCTCTGCGGCATGTGGGATCTTCCCGGACCGGGGCATGAACCCGTGTCCCCTGCATTGGCAGGCGGACTCTCAACCACTGCGCCACCAGGGAAGCCCTGATTTTTTTAAAGTTTCTAGAGAAGGTTAGAAGAGATTTCAAAGTGATGTCTCATTTAGAGAGGGATGACAAAAAAAATTTCTTATTCATTTTCTGAACCTTACTAATACATATTCTGTTATTACCATCTTGCTTATCTCCTGGCTGTTACATAAAACCAGAATCTTTTTAAACCTTTATTTAAAACCTTAAAGGACTTGAACCACCTTCTCAACATTGTCTAACATTCAAAGACACATTCAAGTCTCCATCTCTTCTAGAAATATTATTCTTATATTATTTTAGATCTTCCTTAAACTTAGTAATATTCTAACTTTCGGGTTCTAATATCAGTTTAATATTTAACTATTCTCAAATAGTGTACTAAGTAAATCTCATGTCTATAACAAGAAGCTAAATTTTTTTCAGGGTAGGAACCAAGTCTTACACCTGTTGTGATCCTATATAACAGCTTGGAGTATAAAGTAGAATTCAATAAATACTTGATGACTGACTCGATTACTGGGGAAAATAATCCCATGACCGTAAGGCAGTTTCTATTTTCCATAAGCCCCTTGAATATTTACATAGCCAGCATTGGAAGAGCCTCTATGGGCCCCTTAGTCAAGTTCCTTGTTCATTCCCCCCATTTCACATAGAGCAGATGTGCTGCTGAAAAGGCTACAGGAACCAAGAGGTAAGGAAAGGGACAAAAAAATCTTCCAATTTCCCCCTTTATTCAACTTAATCCACTTGTACTATATGAGTAATAACAATGGTTCTTGAAAATTTGCTATGTGCCAGGTTTTGCTGGCAGATTCTTATGTTTATTAATTCACTAAAATCTCCACAACAATCTCAACAATCCAGAGGCTACTGTCTATAAAATAAGACAACTGAGGGGGCTTCCCTGGTGGCGCAGTGGTTGAGAATCCGCCTGCCGATGCAGGGGACACGGGTTCGTGCCCCGGTCTGGGAAGATCCCACATGCCGCAGAGCGGCTGGGCCCGTGATCCATGGCCGCTGAGCCTGTGCGTCCGGAGCCTGCGCTCCGCAATGGGAGAGGCCACAACAGTGAGAGGCCCGCATACCACAAAAAAAAAAAAAAAAAAAAAAAAAAAGATAACTGAGGCATATAAGGTTGGAAAACTTGTCCAAGTTCACATATCTACCAAGTGGTTAAGTCTGAATGTTAATTCAGGCAATCTGACTCCTGAGCTGCATTATTATTTACTTCCTAAAATTTCAAGTTTCTTGGAGCAGACAACAGACATAGTTTTATATCTAATGGGGAGAATAAAATGGATTTACAAATAGCTACCATGAAAGTTAAGAAGACCTTGAGGGTATTAATCGTAGGTGTTGTATATTAAGAACAAGTGAAATCACATGCAGGAGGGAGACTTAGAAAGTCTAAAGTAGATCTGATAAAGTATGTCTATTTGTATGCCTAAATCAGTGAAGACTGTGGAAGAAGCATGATTTTTGTTTGGGCTGAAGTAGCAGAGGATGAACAGAAGTCTAGAACACAGATTTAGAAGTTCTCAGAACAGGCAATCAAGACACAGGAGAAGATGAAAGCTGTTCTGAGTTGCTATTCTTTGGGGGTGGGGTAGGAGGTTGGTAAGAATCCCTAAACTCTGAAGAAGATAAAATTCTTCTGAGCCTTACTGTATCTTCCAGATTTTTTTCAAATTCCTCCAGAAATCGAGTCATAGCAGGATCACCTTCAAAATCATTAAAATGATTATTTACCCATAATAATACAATCCGTGTTACCTGCGGAAACATGGAAGAGGCAGCATACGATTATACAAGAGGCATTCTTTCTGCAAAAGTAGGTTCCAAAAGCATGTCTTAAACCGAGGGGGAATTGAGCTTTACGGCTAATCCCTTTGCCCACCCACTCACACACAAAAGGCTCATTCTAACAGAGAGGCATGTTTTAGTTTGAGCTTTTGCTTCCTTACATACACAAGTAACAGAGAAAGCCAAGACTGCCTTCACTGAAAAAACAAGCCTGTATACTACTAACATGTATGAAGTACATGGGATGTATATTTTGGACAGTATCTTAAAATGCAAGCCACCAAGAGCAGGCAAATATCAAAAGTGTTTCTTTAGCTGAGAACATGTTTCACTAAAATTATAATAAAAATCTGAAACTTCCTTTGTAAATACTGTGTATTTTCAAAGTTGTGAACTGATTTATTACTTTGTGCCACAGATTAACAGAAAAGTTAAAAACTAACAAATGGAGGTTGAATTAAATAATGTGTCTACAGGGAACTCTACTCAGTGCTTTGTGGTGACCTAAATGCAAAGGAAATCCAAAAAAGAGGGGATATACGTATATGTATACCTGATTCACTTTGCTGTACAGCAGAAACACAACATTGTAAAGCAACTACACTCCAATAAATATTAATAATAATAAAAAGCTTCTGAATATTAAGAAAAGACACAGGAGCCAAAATAAGATCAAAAGAAATAAGCCAGAGAATTTTCCAAAATCTAAAATTAAAAAGGGAAAAAAAAAGTGCCTAACAATATAAGTAATTTAAGTCATATACTTTTAAAATTGTGCTAAAATACACATAAAATCCACCATTTTAACCACTTTAAAGTGTACAATTCAGTGGCATTTAGCACATTCACAATTGTGTACAACTGTCCCCACTACTAGTTCTAGAACATTTTCATCACCCCAAAAGAAAACTCCATTCCCAATAAGCAGTCACCTCCCATTCTACCCTCCTTCCAGCCCCTAAGAGCCACTACGTACTTGCTTTTCCATCTCTGTGATTTGTCTACCTGGATACCTCATACAATATGTGATCTTTTATGACTGGCTTCTTTGTCCTACCATAATATTTTCAAGGTTTATGCATGTTGCAGCATGTATCAGTATTTTGTTTTTTTAATGACTGAATAATATTTCATTATATGGTATACCATATTTTGTTTATCCATTCATCAGTTGATGGACATTTGGATTGTTTCCACTTTTTGGCCATCATCAATAGTGCTGCTATGAACACTGCCTACAAACTTTTGTTTGCACACCTATTAGCTCTTTTGGATATATCCTTCAGGAGAAGAACTACTGGGTTATAAGGTAATTCTATGTTTAACTTTTTGAAGAACCGCTGTTTTCCACAACAGCTACACCATTTTACATTACTATAAGCAATGTATGGGAATTCCATTTTCTCCACATCAACACCCATAAAATGCTTGTTATTTCCTTTCCTTTTTGTAAGTCATCTTAGTGGGTGTGATCAAAATCATCGCTGTGGTTTTGATTTTCAATTTCCCTGACTAATGACATTGAACATCTTTTTCATGTGATTGCTGGCCATTTACATATCTTCTTGGGAGAAATGTCTATTCAAGTCCTTTGTCCATTATAAATTGTATTGTCTTTTTGGTGTTGAGCTCTAAGAGTTCTTTATACCTTCTGGATACTAGACCCTTATCAGACATATGATTTGCAAATATATTCTCCTATTTCATGTGTTGTCCTGTTTTTCCTGATAGTACCTTTAATGTAGAAAAGGTTTTAATTTTGATGAAGTTCAGTATATCTATTTTTTCCATTGTTCAAGGTTGTGCTTTGGGTATCATACCTAAGAAACCATTGCCTAATCCAAGGTCATGATTTTTTTTTTCACCCCTTCTTTTTCTTTGAAGAGTATTATAGTTTTAGCTCTAATATGAGGTCTCTGATCCATTTTGAGTTAATACTGAATATGGTATAAAGGTCAAACTTCATTTTTTTTTTTTTTTTTTTTTTTTTGCGGTACGCGGGCCTCTCACTGTTGTGGCCTGTCCCGTTGCGGAGCGCAGGCTCCGGACGCGCAGGCTCAGCGGCCATGGCTCACGGGCCTAGCCGCTCCGCGGCACATGGGATCTTCCCGGACCGGGGCACGAACCTGTGTCTCCTGCATCGGCAGGCAGGCTCTCAACCACTGCGCCACCAGGGAAGCCCAAACTTCATTCTTTTACACATGAATATTTAGTTGTCCCTAAATCATATTTTTGTGCATTCTCTAGCATGACTTTATTTCCTCAGCAACCTAAGTAACTATATATAATTTCAAAGTCAGGGGGAAGGCAAACCTGTAGTTTTGGACACTTGAGTTTCCAAGACAATAGAATTCCACAGTCCAACTACATCTAACTTATTTCCCTTAAAGTATAACTCAGAAAGATACACCAGGAAATTATTATTAATTATTATGGCCCTACTTTTATTTTTCTTAAAATGACTAACTTCCTACCTGTTACTGAGGTAGTTTACTGGTAATAATGTACCAGTAGCTGAGGTATCACTATTCTTTCCATGAGAAGTACAAACACCCCATAAAATAAGGTAAGATAATCTATTTATAACAGCAAACAATGTTGAATGCAAAAAAACCCAACAAAACTCAAAGCTAGATTAAAATAAGTTACAGCAGTGATAAATTAAGGTCAAAAAGATAAAATGTTTTAAAATGATTATAAAGCCTTTAACTCAAAAATCAATGTATTTCTAATTCTATTTAGATTGTTTCTAAGCCCTCTTGAAAAAATTTACTTGGTGAATATTCTTTCTAAACTATTAAATGACTTGTAAATGTTTTACTGATCTCCTCAGTAACCACCAAGTAGTTTGATAAAGTGTAAAAATATTATCATCCATCTTCTGAATTTATAGCTACACCACAGCCTGCTTTCAGTTTTTGCTTTTTTTTAACATTTTATTCTGTCATAAAAGTAACCAAGCAGAGATATGTCTATACTGATTCACTAACTTTTTAGGCCAATTGAATCTTACCAAAATAAACATTTAATTTGTCAATTGTAAAAGCATTTGGGGAAATAAAATTTAAAAGTTAAAATCACTTTCATGACTTTTATAATTATAAAACCAACCTTATCCCTTAAGCTGTCAATTTTAAACCATTCCAATAGTTTGGTCCCAACATCCAAAGGACTTTCAAGAAATGTTCTATAAGTTAAAAGGAAATCTTCTATATAAGTTGGGTCCACAATGGAATGCTCTTCTATTAAATGCATGATGAGACGCTCAGGTGTTGCCTAAAAAAGAAAAATATAGGAAGAATTAGAAAATAAACAAGTAGCTCAGGAACCAAAGAACTCCTATTGATTACTTCCTTTTGTAGCCACTCTATTACAAAATCCTTGAAGTAAAGTTTCACCTTTAAAACCCTCAGCACTGGGAGTAGGTAGTCTCTCTAGGTTGTAGTCCACCATCACCCAGAGGTTTAGAGAGAGAAAAGGCAGAGGAAAAAACATGCACAACAGCATTTACTCGGCTGTAGCTCTTTTTATGGGCATTTCATCATAGGAATGGGGGGATATTGTAATTTTATTGGCATTTCATCACAGGAATGGGGAGTAAAGAGAGAAAGAGGTAAGAGTTAAATTAAAGAAGTAAATGAAGTTTTCTTCCAAATTTAATCATCCTTAAATTCTCTTCTGTCCCAGGCTATAGGAACAACATAGCAGCTCAAGATAGCTTGTTTTATTGTTGTTACTTCCCGGAATAGAGGTTTCTTCTTCTATGGTTTCTTCATTCTAGTTCACCAGAGGAACCAGAAGTTCTATAGATAGTTTTTACATTAACTCAGAGTTTAACTGCTTGCCTGTTTCCCAATTTATAAAAAGGAATGCAAACAACATTTATCTACTGCTCCTTCTTGAGCTTCTGAATCAATGTTAAACTTTATTACCTTAGCAGCATTTTAAAAAATGGGTACACAAAACAAATACAGAAATAAACCAGATGTTAAGCCAAATATAAAAACCAACTGTTGCCCATAACCTCAAATTTCAATTTGTTGCATTCATCCAAAGAATTTCACTGGCCAGAATTATTGCATGGCAAACATAGATTAATATTAACACTGTTATTTAAGAATTTATTAAAAAATTTAAAAAGGGTGCCCCACTGCTAATAAGGTATGTAAATCATTTCTCTAGAAGGAAGTCAGAGGAAAGGCTCTTTGAATTACCTATTTAAGGGACAAGACAACCATAGATCATTCCTATTCTTCTCCCACCCTCCAAAACACTCCAAGAATACCAAATTGGGTCTATCATTAAGGCAAATCACAATCTGAGTTCACTTAAACATGGTTCTTAGATCATATATAGCTAAGTCAGGGGTGGAGATGATCAATATGTTAAAGAAAGGCCATTATTTTGATTAGCTAAATCACTGAGGCAGGATCTCTGTGGAGACTATGCCATATATTCAAAATTGTATTTAAAGACAAGTCCCTGAGACTTCCCTGGTGGTTCAGTGGTAAAGAATCCACCTTACAATGCAGGGGACTAGGGTTTGATCCCTGATAAGGGAATTAAGATCCCACATGCCGCGGGGCAACTAAGCCCGTGCACCACAACTACTGAGCTTGCACACCTCAGCTAGAGAGCCCACGCACCCTGGAGCCTGTGCGCCACAACTAGAGAAGAGAAAACCCGCACGCCACAACTAGAGAGAGGCCTGTGCACCACAAGAAGATACCACATGCTGCAACTAAGACCCAACGCAGCCAAAAATAAATAAAATAAATAAATAATAAATAAATCTTAAAAAAAAAAAAAGACAAGTCCCATTGTCATGCAGAGGCATGTTACCAAACTGCTCACTAGCATCCAAGAAGGTGGTTGCTGGGTGACGCGGTACGCGGAGTGGGCAGGTGAAGGAGATGGCTGCCATGGTAGAGGTTGGTTATGATGAGCAAATAAGTAAATATACAGAGCATAACGAGAGCCACTGTTGGATAAAGTATTTACAAGTAGGGGAAGGAAAAGGCTACCAAAAACTTTGTGGTATAGTATTGGAACTGGGAGTATTGGTATGAACTCTTGACTGTTATCAATAGATAGATATAAGAAGATATAGGTGTGTATGAATTTATAATAAATACATATATTTCCTACCTCTGTCTGATGAAAAGTTCTAGAAGCAATGACACCACAGTAGCAGTGAACAGAGTACCCAGATCTTGGTTTTTTAATGCTGTTCTCTACTAGAAGGATCCAGGGCTCTCTGGAGAAATGTCTGATTCCAAAGCAGGGGCAGTAAAAGATAAGCCTGGAACATCTCGTTTTGCCAGATAATAATGAAGCTCTCAAAAAATGATGGGGACATGTCAAAAGGATACAGGAATCAGCCTTAAGAGAGTCCCACTGGCTTAATGTGGGACAATCTGACGATCAGAACAACACTGATGGTAAGGGAATACAATACATGAGACTATAACAATATAATTAAAGAGGGGAGAATGCTCATTCTTACAGTAGAATGACAATAAATGTAGAAGAAATAATGGAAATAGAAAATCACCATTACAGGCAGGAGTAGTCATTCGAAGTAAAGACTGGTGGATAGAGGTTTGTAAGACATACTGACACCATCCCAGAACATCAATGCTCCAAATGCTCATCAATTACAATGGGTAAAATGGTGGCTTTAAGTGAAGAAACTTGACAGACACACACCAAGAGGACCAGGTGATTAAGGTTAACTTCATTGGTGGTGCGACAGGTGGATATTGTACGTTCCCTGAAATGATGCACTGAGAAGAGCACATTATTTCTGTGGAATTCCTGCCTGGAAAGCATGACTGTAGTCTGGGAATGAGGCAACACCGGTTAGATCTCGTCTGAGGGTCATATTACAGACTATAAGGGCTGTATTCTTTAAAACTGCTGAGAATGTGAATAGGGAAAGACTGTTCCTGGCATAGACTTAAGTGAAATGACAACTAAATGCAACTGTGTGCCTGGATGAGACTCTGAACCAAAAAGGAAAAAAGAGCCATTGTTGGGATAGTTGGTGAAAATCTAAATAGCGTCTGTGGACTGAATGGTTTTACTTTATCAATGTACATTTCCTAACTTGAAGGTTTCTATGGTGTTTATACAGGAGACTGTTCTTGCTTTTAGGAAATACACAATGAAACATTTAGGAGTGAGGAGGCATCACATTTGCAGATTGCTCTCCAACAGTTGAAAAAGACTGATGATAATGGAGAAAATGAAATGAAATGAAATGAAAGTGAAATGTTAACAGTTGGGGAATCTGAGTCAGGGTGTTCTCTGTACTTTTCCTGCAACTCTTCTGTAAGTTTGAAATTACAAGGCTTCCCTGGTGGCACAGTGGTTAAGAATCCGCCTGCCAATGTAGGAGACATGGGTTTGAGTCCTGGTCCAGGAAGATCCCACATGCTGCGGAGCAACTAAGTCTGTGCGCCACAACTACTGAGCCCGCATGCCACAACTACTGAAGCCCGTGCGCCTAGAGCCTGTGCTCCACAACAAGAGAAGCCACTGCAATGAGAAGCCTGCGCACCACAACAAAGAGTAGCCCCTGCTTGCCGCAACTAGAGAAAAGCATGTGTGCAGCAACAAAGATGCAATGCAGCCAAAAAGAAATAAATAAATTTGTAAAAAAAAGAAAAAAAAAAAAGAAAAAAGAAAAAAAAAGAAATTATAAAAATATAAGGCTCAGGCTTCCCTGGTGGCGCAGTGGTTGAGAGTCTGCCTGCCAATGCAGGGGACACGGGTGGAGCCTGTGCTCCACAACAGGAGAGGCCAAAACAGTGAGAGGCCCCCATACCACAAAAAAAAAAAAAAAGCTCACCATGAGTCTTCATAAAAAGATAGTCTATGGCAGTCCACATATATACTCATTTTTTTCTACATAGAAAGCTTACAGCTATCAACTTAGGAAAAGAAAAAGACAGTGTGGAGGAATAGCCTGACTCCTGAGCAATATCTCATCTGACACCAGTCCCTCTTAGTGTTAAATAAGCTTCTGCACTTATAATGAAAAATAACACATATACTTATTTTGCAACCAAGACTTGCTTGAAAAGAAAAAAAGGTCATGCATTTACTTCCTCTCTTGCAACTAGAATTGCTCTATCTTACATCTACATGTCATTAAAGTGACAGGGAGATGGGAGAGTGGAAGGCAAGGAGGCAAGGAACAGGGTAGAGAGGGAATTAGAGAAGGGAAAACAATATGGGTAATAATACTCAAATTCTATAGCATGCTAAGGCTTTGGATTTGCCACATTCAGCCCTAATAAAGCCCTGCCATAGCATCCCCATTTTCACATAAGAAAACTGAGGTTCAGAGAAGTGAATGTCTATTTCAATGTCACAGAGATCTAGTAAGCACTCATCTAGGATTCTTTATGCATTTATGGTTGGTCCTTTCAATTTCTGTTTTGTTTCTAAATATTGCTGTCTTTGATGAAATTAATTCCCATTATCAATGGATCATACAATAAACTTGAGAAGGAAAATTGTGACTGGTATATTCTAAATAATATCCTTCCATACTGATATTAAATGGCAATGTTACCCTTCCTCAATAAAATGTGTAAAAACCAACTTAGAAAAAGTCAAAAGAATTAACACATTTATTTACACTAGATCCCAAAGTTAATGAATTATCTTGCACTACTCAAAAAGTGGTTCAAAATCTTTTAAGCAAGATGAAAGCTTTATTCTATCAATAACAAGAAAAATAAGTAAAAAATACCCACCTTGATTACAATGTGTCCTTTCCTGGTTCCACTGCGATCTAGTTCACGGTGCTCATGTACCATGACAATTTCTCCCTCTTCCTCAACTTTATGGGTATTTTTTTCCACATGATTTAAAATTCTCCAATAATCCTGCTGGGCTATGCAGACAAACTGTCCGAGAACAACATGGGGACAATTAATGAACCTATAATACATAAATATATCACTATGCACCAAGGCAGAGCACAAAGGTGAGAACTCAAGTGGCATGAGTTCTTTCTTATTTCATACCTTCATTCCTTAACAAAAATCAAGATAAAATAAATAATTCATGCACAAAGAGAACAAAGAAATTAAATCCATTTGAATTCTGCTCTAAAAGAAGAAGTGAGCATCTACTTCTCTCAAAACTGACACTATGCAAAGAAAACACGAAGCAGGAGTAAGTTAGAAACAAACAACTCAGAAGTTCCTCTATTAAAAAAAAAAAAAAAAAAAAAGAGACGGAGCTGGCCAATATCAGATAGAAACTTAACAAACCAACATTTATTAGATATATTCTCTTTAAAATATGTATAGTTTGTTCAATTCCACAAATATTTGAGTCCGATATAAAATCTAGTTTCCTTTATTAACTGTGAGCTTTTCAAACTCCCAATTCTCAAATTAAGCTATTTTATTTTGGGGAAGGAAAAAAAAGCTCAGCCATTTAAAATCAAGAAACAAGAGTACACGAGCAGAGATAAGCTTACCTGACAATCATCTACTTTAGTCCTAACAACTCCATGCATGTACTGCTTATCCAGAGTGGGTGTAATTCCAAAACTATTTCCCATAAAGAGATTTTCAACTTTTCCATCTGGATGACTAATTTCTACAGTGCCGTTTAAAATAACATACCATGAGTCAAGCTATAGAGAAAAAGATAAGTTTTAAGAACGTTTGGGAAAAGAGGGTTAAATGTTAACTTTGAAAAATAATCAATCAATATATAGAACTCATATAATTTAAAAAAGAAAAAATAAGATCTGATTATATTACTAAATACTCTGTCAGTAACACCCTATTCCTGTTAAGCCAACCACTAAAATTTATTTTACTCTTTCTTCTTTTAGTCACCAAATAAAATCAGGGACTCTCAGGAACTGTTACGGTTAAGACCTCCAGCTCTGGGCTTCCCTGGTGGCGCAGTGGCTAAGAATCCACCTGCTAATTCAGGGAACTATGGGTTTGAGCCCTGGTCCGGGAAGATCCCACAAGCTGTGGAGCAACTAAGCCCGTGCACCACAACTACTGAGCCTGTGCTCTAGGGCCCATGAACCACAACTATGGAAGCCCCCGCACCTAGAGCCCATGCTCCGCAACAAGAGAAGCCACCGCAATGAGACGCCTGCGCACTGCAACGAAGAGCAGCCCTGCTCACTGCAACTAGAGAAAGCCCACGTGCAGCAACGAAGACCCAACGCAGCCAAAAATAAAATAAAATAAAATAATTTTTAAAAAGGCTATAAATGGCACAGTCCCATTAATACAAAAAAAAAAAAGACCACCAGCTCTTGGAATTTGAATCCAGAATCTGCCACTGACTAGCTGAGTGACTCTGGGCAAGTTATTTAACCTCCCCAGGCTTCAGTTTCTTTACTGCTAAAATGGGCATAACATTACCTATCACAGGACTTTTGTGTGCATTAAAAATGAGTTTAATACAAACCAAGTGATTAGAATAGTGTCTGGCACATAGCAAACATTCAACAGAAAGAAACAAAAAAAAGGGAGCTAGTGATAATTCAGAAAAACTATTAAAAGCCTGAATTTTAAGGCATATCTTAAAAAATATTGAGAATTTCTCCCAATGTTAAGAAAATATTGCTCTCAATTTATACCAAAGTATTTAATGCTCTAAGGAGACATATTCTAAGGCCTATTGTATATCAGTGAAAGACTACTTGTTCTCATGTGGTATCCCTTTTATTAGCCTAAACTTTCAATTTTAATGTGAAACAGTTTTAATGTGATTTAAGGGAAATCTGGACTATCATCAGTTCTGAAGGAGAATCACTGGCAACAAGAAATATTTTTTCAAAACTGTGTTTTTGTTTTTTAGTTATTTCAAATATAAAATACACTCATTGTAGAATTTGTGGATTATACAAATTACTTGAGGACAGGGGCTGTGTTGGGTTTTTCCACCACTATCCTCACTGTGTACTTAGCACAAAGTAGGCACACAACAAATTTTTGCTGACAGAACTGTGGAATATTAAAAGAAGACAAAATTTGTGCAAAAGTAAAGTTATTCAAAACCCCACTATTTATACAGTTGTCATCAAAAGTTTAGTATTCTTCTCCCATGTTTATATTATTTCATATTGTTGAACTATTTAGACTATCCGGTCCTTTTAAAAAAAATTTAATACTATATTCATTTGTTCATCAAACTTTTTTTAGTATATCCTATGTGCCAAACGATTTCTAGGATACAGGGAGAAACCATGTAGACAAAGCTAGACCTAAGGCCCCTGCCCTCAAAGATATCTATCAGATTTTTAAATAACTTGAAAATTTATATAATATTATAACCTGTGGCTATATAATAATTTAGTTAACCACTGTTTTTTTGGGGGGGTATATTTTGGTCATTTCCAATTTTTACTATTATACATATCCTGCAATGAATATCTTTTGGCATAACTCTTTTGAGTTTTATATTATGTCTGGAGGAGAGACATTCAACAGGGGAATAATAGGTTAGAGGCTGTTAATACTTTGAAGCCCATGTTAAAAATTTCTAAATGATTTTCCAGAAATACTGTTTATATTCCTACTAGCAGTATATGACAATGTGCACTGGCTGACATATCACCATTAATTTTTATCAGTTCGATAAGAAAACCAGTGAAGTGCTACCTGACAGCAGTGACACTTTTCGATTCCTCTGAATCCTCCCTCCGCCCATCCACAAGTTGCCATCCAAGCATTTTTGAAAATAGAATTGCCACATAAATGCCTCAACTGACAGCAGTCTACTAGGAGGCACAGATACCAATACATTTCCTTCATTTAAAAAAAACTGTATAATATAAAAAAGGGATAAGGAGATTACATACTTGAAAAACATTTTAATAATAATGTTATAAATATACTAACATAACAATAATTATTGACATGTATACACTGATGTGTATAAAATGGATGACTAATAAGAAAAAATAAATAAAATAAAACAAAGAACAATAATTAAGAAAAATTTTTTAAAGTCTTTTAATTTGAGAAATAAAAACAAATTTGGTCCAATGAATATTAATTACTGAACATCTATTCTGTGCAAGGTCCACTGCCAGGAAATCAAAATTAAGACAAAATAAAGCAAAAACAAAACAAAACTTATCTTTTCAGAAATTATAACTACCCCAAACTCTGCAGTCATTTAAAAAATTGTATAAATTTTAAAAGTCAAGATCTACACAAGTTTATGAAAATTAAATTATTCTAACAATTAGCTGCTATAACCAAGTAATGTGTAACATCTATTTGCTAACCTACCTCTTGCCCATCTTCAAGAATAATAGCTCCAGCCTGCTCCACCACTTCAAAAATCATCACTGAGCAGAGTTCTCTCCTTACAGACATGGTCATGTTTGCAAAAGCAGGAAGCTGGTGCATAAACTCCAGTAATTGTTCTGTTAAAAACAGAAATTCTAGTTTAGTGACCATCAAGGATTACAGTTTAAAGATACAATAAAATCTAGAATCCAATACCTAATTTCTAATCAACTTAGGAATTCATGCTGCTAAACTAGAGAAACCAAGATGACTGTTGCTTAAAAAAAATTCAGTTATTTGGTTAACAGATATATTCAGACTCACATGAGAATACAGGCATAATGGAAGACACCAGAATTCACAACCTCCAGAGAGAACCAGGAAACTACACAGATTCAGATGAGGCTGGAGAGTTTAGCTAATTTTCCTAGCACGAGATGCTATTCCGTGGTGGTTACGTTTACTGATGTCCTTTGGTCTAATAGATTAGTGAAAAAGGTTTTTATCTGTTTCTCTCTGGGCTAGAGTTTTTAAACAGTTATTAATAAATGTCAATAAGTACTTAAATTAGGGACAACAAATGTGAATACTAGTTTAAGATTTGTCAAAGCAACTACAAGGTAACTCTCTTTAATTTAACCAATAAATGTTTGAATACCTGCCTCAGGCCATTCCCTGGTATAGATACATGAGCAATAAAGATAAAGGAAAAAAACATTTAAGCAGTCAGCTAAGGCTGAAATAGAAGAAACCATAAGGTGCTATCTATCCACAGATAACTGGAAGTTAATCATATTTCAATTTTTAAGAAAGCCTTGTGAAAACAGCATAGTATATAATTCTTTATCACTAAAAATGCACTTACAGTTGCTGTCCAGATAGCATTCACAACATGAGTCTCAACTGTAGGTTGCATAACTATATTATATGTTATTAGCATGGCAAGGAATGTTCAAACGTATTGATCTTTACTCCCACAGATTATAATTATTAGTAGCAGTATCTTCTGACTTGAATCACAGCAGTATGACTCTTACAAAACGGAAATCTAGGATAAAATCTCAATTGAATCATAATATATAACAACACTAAGTAATCTTTGTCCTTAGAGATAACATTAGCATCTTTAGTATTACTCAACCTCCAAAGTACAGTAAGTAGTTCTATAAGAAATTAAAGGAAAATTCATAAAATTTGAACCAAAAAATGTACACACACTTTTTCAAGCTAGAGGCAAAACTATGATTTTTGATTAATATTTGAAATTTTTTTGAATTCATAGACATTGAACACTGACGCACTGTGTTTTACATGTCTTATGGACATGGAGGGGGAAATCACTTTACTGCAATCAAAGCTATTGTTTTATAAACTGGGGCAGCCAGAATGTGAGGACTATCTGGTTGCAACATCCATCACCCTAATGATGGCCAAGGTTGATTCAGCTGATCTGGCTGTCTAGGCAGGTGTCCCCTTCCTCCCTACACCACTCCACACATGCATCCATCTTGAAGCTGTACACTTAGTCAAAGAGGACAACCTGTCCTGATAGAGGAGAACCTTCCCTGGGAAAGGAGCACTGTCCTTTGCTTAAGGATATATGAGCAGCTGCGTTCCACTGCTAGAACCTCCAAAACACGCTCTAATATTGGGGCAGTTAGCCTCAAAGACAGCCCTAAACAATTCTTGCCTCTTGATATTCACATCCTCATGCAGTATCCTCCCATACTGCATGAGGGTTGCTCTGTATGACAAACAGAATTGGGAAGAAGCAATGATGTATCATTCCTGAGGTCAGATCATAAAAGACACTATGGCATCTGCCTTATTCTCCCCTGAATTACTGGCTTTGAGGGAAACCAACTGCTGTGTTGTGAGGACATTTAAACAACCTCTGGAGAAGCCCATGTGGAGAGGAACCGAGGTTCTATGCCAAAAGCCATGTGAGCAGCCACCTTGGAAGCAGATCCTCCAGCTTAGCCCAGTGACTTTAACCCCTGCCACATTCTGACTACAACCTCATGAGAGACGATGAGCCAGAACGACTCAGGTAGGCTGCTCCTGAATTCTTGACCCACAAAACCTTCTTGGGGGTAATTTGTTATGCACCAATAGGTAACTATATATAAATTGAACTATAAAATTCTTATTGTGAACAGATGTATTTCTTACCAATGTCATCATCAGTTTTGTCTGCAGGTTCTTTTTCAAGACATTCTCGAACAAGATCTCGCCCCTGCAGTGGATCTGTTCGATCAATCTCTTCATCTTCCTCTTCTTCATCTTCAGAATCAACAGGTCCTTCTGGAAGACGTGTTAAATCTACATCTCCTACCTCACTTTCCGTAGCCTACAGAAAGAAATCTTGATCACTTACCATTTCATGTTATAAAAATTATATGTCACAATCCCACCAAATATTATCAAGAATTAGGCAACACTATATGCTGTATCAAAAACAAAATGCTACTTATTTATAAAACGTTTCTCGGGGGCTTCCCTGGTGGCGCAGTGGTTGAGAATCCGCCTGCCGATGCAGGGGATACGGGTTCGTGCCCCGGTCCGGGAAGATCCCACATGCCGCTGAGCGGCTGGGCCCGTGAGCCATGGCTGCTGAGCCTGTGCGTCCGGAGCCTGTGCTCCGCAACGAGAGAGGCCACAACAGTGAGAGGCCCGCGTACCACACACACAAAAAAAACAAAAAACAAAACACGTTTCTCTCTGCCTAAAATACAAGTCATCATTTCAGTGTGACATCTAAATTGACAAACCTGAGCCAGTATGTATAAAATGGTCAAGAGACCCAAACATCACTAAATGTATTAATACTTGCTTTCCAACAAACACTTGTATTCCTTAAAAGTCATTTCCTAAAATATTAAGTGCAAGAAACAGAAAGACAGCTTACCAACAATCATTTTAGGAGTACCTTGTTAGTATATGTTGGGTATTATAAATAAGGTATTATTCTTTCAACACTAGGTTTAGAGTCTAGTAGAGTAGACAGTCATGTAAATTAAGAACAGAAGTATAAAACAGGTAAAGAGTAGTACTGAAAAGTGCTAAAATTCAACAACTGTGAAGGACTGAACAAATACTTATCTCTTTCCAATACTTTATTGTTGAATCTAACAGTAAACAAAGAAGAGCCAAGGTTACTCTACCAGGGGTCCCCAACCCTGGGCTGCAGACGGGTTCTGGTCTGTGGCCTGTTAGGAACCAGGCTGCACAGCAGGAGGTGAGCTGCTGCCCCCTCATCGCTCCCCATCGCTCACATTACCACCTGATCCATCTGTGGAAAAACTGTCTTCCAAGAAACCAGTCCCTGGTGCCAAAAAGGTTGGGGACCACTGCTCTAAGCAATCTAAAAACATAAACTTATACTTACAACCTGAACTTTGAAAACATACTAGTCTCAGATACTTGTAAAAGAACTAGCAGATTTTTTTAAAAACTGTGAATTTAAATGTTACTCATAGAAAACAACAAATAAAATACATAAAATTATTTATTTACTTTTTGTACTTTGTATTTTTTACTTTTTGTACTTCAGGACAAAATAAAATTGTCCTGAAGTGAATTATTAGGCAATATTTCTAAATATTATACTCAGTTGATTCATATTATAATAAATGAAAAAGCATGAATACTGAAGCAGATATGGAAAAAAATGAGTAGAATGTACAGAAATTTCATAATAAATAAGCACTCATACATGAGGATTATTGAAAAGTATGGAACCTTCATTCAAATATTTAAGTCTCATCTCCTGTGTTGAACATTTACTATTGTTTCTGCCCAGAAGAGGTTCTTCCTTCTTTTAGGGAGTTGATGTTCCTCTCCAACTTAACCCAGGGATTTCAAAGGGAAACAGTGCCCTGTTCCTGGCTAGGGAAGCTAAGGGAGAAAGTCCTTTCCTCTGGATTTTTATAACTGGAGCTGGAGGGCAGAGCATCCTTTCTCCTCTGGTTGATGAATTGGAAGAATGTGACGCAAAACAGCCTACAGCCACATGGGAATGCCTTTCTGTGGTGGGAGGAAATTGAATCAACTGGCAGAGAAAGGGGCAGGGGAATACGGAGGAAGGACACTGAACAAGAGAGCAGACACAGAAAGAGATCAAGACAGACAGACGCAGAGCAACAAAGTAAAAAAATATATATATATCATGCAGGACAGAGACGGAAAGAGCACAGCATGTGCAACAAAGATGACCTGTGACAGAAAGTGTCACAGAGAGAGAGGGAGGAAGAGCAATCAAGCAACAAGGAGTCAAAGGACTAGAGAGACAGGCAAACAGGGGCAGACACACTTGCAAGCATTCAGGTTCCTTGAGGCCAGAGCTGCCTCTGCTTTCTCTGGGGGTCAATAACTTACCTGTTCTGGCTTTAGTTAATTCAAGTTAAGGCTCTGATACCTGCAACTGAAAGAGTTCTGATTTGTTTTGTAAGACCAAGTTCTATACTTCCTTTGGACTTCTGCACAGCTTTAAGTAAGAGCTTTAATCAATAGTTAACAAACTAGATTAAACACCCAACTTGAAACCTTTAAGATTAGATAAGCTGGCTCTTAACCATCTTATAGGGGCAATCCTATCTAATGACTAGCATGCTCTCCTGAGTTATTTTTTGGTTATGAAACTAGGGTTTAAGCAGAGTGCATTTCTGAATAATATACCTTTGGAACTAAAAACTTGCTAACAAGTTACAATCTCTTTTCAAAGGTAAGTAGTTTTAATTTAAATGTGTAGATACTAAAATGACTTTTCCAAAACCCAATTTATCTACAAACACTGATTTTAATCTAAGAAATGAGTGTTAAAAAACACTGAAGCAGTATTTTTTACCCAAGTTAATTTTTCAGAATATAGATGCTCACCTCTGGAATAACAGCCTCTTTCCTCTTTAATCAAATATTAAGGACAATCTACCTTAAATCTGAGTTTTTAAACTACCCTGTCCTCATCTCAATCTCAGGTTTTCATCCCCTGACCAAGACTATTTCAACCTAGTCTCATTCTTACCTTTTAGATTATGTCTGATAAAAAGATGGATAATTCACAACATAAAAAAAGGCAAGGGCTTCCCTGGTGGCGCAGTGGTTGAGAATCCGCCTGCCGATGCAGGAGACACGGGTTCGTGCCCTGGTCCGGGAAGATCCCACATGCCGCGGAGCAACTAAGCCCGTGAGCCATGGCCGCTGGGCCTGTGCGTCCGGAGCCTGTGCTCCGCAACGGGAGAGGCCACAACAGTGAGAGGCCCGCATACCGCAAAAAAAAAAAAAAAAAAAAAAAAAAAAAGGCAAGATGCAAAGGGGGGTGGGAGTGGGATGAATTGGGAGACTGGGATTGACATATATACACTATTGATACTACATATAAAATAGATAACTATGAGAACCTACTGTATATAGCACAGGGCACTCTAATCAGGGCTCCGTGGTGACCTAAATGGGAAGGAAACCCAAAAAAGAGGGGATATATGTATACGTATAGCTGATTCACTTTGCTGTACAGAGGAAACTAACACAACATTGTGAAGCAACTATACTGCAATAAAATTTTTTTTAAAAAAGGCAAGATGCAATTCAGTTATGTGGATAATAGGGAAGGCTTACTGTCATCTGCATGAAAAGTGAAGATATTTTAAGAAAATAACTCTTTAGGTAGAATGAAAATCATGGGTAGCACCTGGGAGATGACTATTAAAAGAACCCTTTTAGGAACTTTCGAAGGCCATCTGCAAAGGAAAGAATATAATCTCTTCTTACCATTGTCCTCTTTTACCTGTACTTTTTTCAAAGTAGGATAAAAGAAAAAGGTTGAATAAAATTAGTTAAGAGAACATACTCAACTGCTAAAATGTTAAGAGTCTACAAAAGGGATAAGGTGGTAAGATAAGAATTAAGAATAAAAATATGGGGACTTCTCTGGTGGCACAGTGGCTAAGAATCCGCCTGCCAATGCAGGGGACACGGGTTCAAGCCCTGGTCCGGGAAGATCCCACATGCTGTGGAACAACTAAGCCTGTGCGCCACAACTACTGAGCCTGCACTCTAGAGTCCACAAGCCATAATTACTGAGACCGCGTGCCACAACTACTGAAGCCCGCGCACCTAGAGCCCGTGCTCCGCAACAAGAGATGCCATCACAATGAGAAGCCTGCACACCACAATGAAGAGTAGTCCCCACTCACTGCAACTAGAGAAAGCCCGTGCACAGCAATGAAGACCCAATGCAGCCTAAAATAAATAAATAAATAAATTTAAAATATGTACAGCTTTAAAAAAGAAAGAATAAAAATATGAAAGAGTGGCCAGAAACATGCTAAAAATTAAAAAGGATGTTGTAATTTTTAAAAAAGTAAATAAAATGTGCTACATAGAGTCCAAGGTCTAAATTCTTGACCAGGGCTTCCCTGGTGGCGCAGTGGTTAAGAATCCGCCTGCCAATGCAGGGCACACGGGTTCCAGCCCTGGTCCGGGAAGATCCCACATGCCGCGGAGCAACTAAGCCCATGCACCACAACTACTGAGCCTGTGCTCTAGAGCCTGAGAGCCACAACTACTGAGCCCATGTGCCACAACTACTGAAGCTCACGTGCCTAGGGCCCGTGCTCCACAACAAGAGAGGCCACCACAGTGGGGAGCCCTGCACTGCAGCGAAGAGTAGCCCCCACTTGCTGCAACTAGAGAAAGCTTGCAAGCAGCAACGAGGACCCAAGGCAGCCATAAATAAATAAATAAATAAATAAAAATTTAAAAAATATATATAAATCCTTGACTAAAGAAAGGCAAGCCAGGTCTTTAAGGTAAAGGTAGATATGAGGACCACCAGGACTGGTAGTCACTATATGATGCTGCTGAGGATGCAGTTCCTAGGAAAAATGTTTCTTTAATAACTAGATAAGATTTTTTAAAAATATAGTATCCACAATATCCAGCATACAATATAAAATTACTAGACAGATGAAGAAGCATGGAAATGTGACACATAATCAGGAGAAAAATCAATCAATATAAAGAGATGCAGAAATGATGAAATTAGGAGACATGAATTTTTGACATTTATTATAAGCAAATTCAAAGATTCAAAAGAAAGCACAAACATAATTAAGGGTAAAATGGGAAATACCAATAAAGAAATGTAAACTGTAAGAAGAGTAAACTTGAAGAAGGGCAATAAAAACTACCCAAACTGAAGGAAAGAGAGGAAAAAGCCAAAAAGAAAATTTAACAGTGACTCACATAATATCAAAGTTGTTAGAAAAAAGTAGGTCAAAAGATATGCCACATTCATTAAGGTAGGGTTTGAAAAAGATTGGAGCCCTGGCCTTTCAACTATTTTATCCCCAAAGCTGGAATACAGCAGACCCTCAGAAAGATTATGATAAATGGATTAAGCCCAGAAAGAAAAAAAAAGTATGTTGGTGAAAGGGCTAACAAGTATTAAACTTCTTGCATTTTTCTTTTTCCCACAGTATGAATGTGTCTCTGTGTATATGTGTAAATATAATTTTGTGAGGCAGACAGTCTGAGGTGATTTTCTGTTGACTTGGCCTTCTCCAAATAAACCACCAGTGGATTTCCTTTTCCTGTTTGCATCTACATAAACATGAAGGTATGATGAAGGGAACTACAGGTTAGAATGAGAAGTTACAAGCTTACAGAAGCCACATTCTCAAATTTAGAGCAAATATTAAGCCAGAATCTTAGACTTTCATGCTTATTTTTTCTGAATTCCCATTTTTAATATTTCATTCAACCTTTTTCATGGATCACTTAGTCCTTATGTTTCCTCTCTGTCTTTCTAGTCAGGGCAAGAACCCTGTGAAATTAATCCTTCACAATAATGCTGTCCAGGCTGGCCCATTCCATTATCTCTACAACAGGGCAGGTGGTCAAAGTAATGCCTCCCTTGCTCTGGATCATCAATTAGTTAGTAGTGACCCTCTGTATTTCCCCTGGAAATACTGATTTCTACTTTCAAATGTAATTCAACTAAAAAAAATTCTAGATTGCTTCCTAAGTGCCAACACTGTGTTTAACTCAGCGTGAGATAACAAAAGGAAGAAACAAACTCTGCACACTACAAATTTACCATGATGACGAAAAAGATCAAGTTTAAAAGTAACCACACTAAAAAGCAGAGTGAAAAAAAGTGATGAGAGCCACAGAAAAACTGCTGTAGGTTCCAACATGTGAGAGGCAATACGAAAATGTCACCCAGGTGGAGCTTCAGGAGGACAGCATTACCAAAACAGGGCTAGGAAAAGACAAACACGTTCAGGGAATAGCATATGTATTTGTCATGGACCAGAATCTAGAATGTGTTAAGTGGGAAACAGTGGAATATAAAACCAGATTTGCAGATTATGGTTAGAAATGAAAGGCTTGGAATTTGAATATAAATTTGAAATTAAGAGTGTAAATTAGATAATGGTGAAGCACTGAAGATTTTCAAAGAGAAGGAAAGTCATTCTTCTTGTAATGAAAGCGGAAGTTTAAAAAATGGAAATAGGCAGGGGCTTCCCTGGTGGCGCAGTGGTTGGGAGTCCGCCTGCCGATGCGAGGGACATGGGTTTGTGCCCGGTCCGGGAAGATCCCACATGCGGCGGAGCGGCTGGGCCGGCCGCTGAGCCTGCGCATCTGGAGCCTGAGCTCCGCAACGGGAGAGGCCACAGCAGTGAAAGACCCAC
This sequence comes from Kogia breviceps, assembly GCF_026419965.1. Lineage (NCBI taxonomy): Eukaryota > Metazoa > Chordata > Mammalia > Artiodactyla > Physeteridae > Kogia > Kogia breviceps. Next base: position 109,001,602 of record NC_081313.1, read on the forward strand.
GTACTGCCAAAAAAAAAGGAAATAGGCAAAGATAACTGAGACTTTGACTAGGAGACATTATAGTCTTAACAGAAATATTAAAGACAAGTGGAAGAATACATGTAGCAGGGCAAAGCTAGTTGAAGTATCAAAAGAACATCCAGGTGGAAACATTGCACCAGAGTTTTGGAGAGACTGGCAGTAGAGCTCTGAGTTAAGGAATCATGCTGCCACGAGGTGGGATTTTTTAGGATCACATTTACTTCCTATATAGAAACCAAAAAAGATAGGTGGGGGATGAATGGGTACCTCAGGTTATTTAAAAATAAGTTAATGAAAAGACAAGTGCTTTAGGTTCAATAATTAACATTTTACATTTTACAATCCTCCAGCTCTTGGAAAAGGAATCCAGAAAGCAACACTCCTTATTTCTCCTGAGTATTCTTTGAAGATACATAAAATATTCTATCCAAGAACATTCTAACATCTTAATGCATACTCTTAGCTAAATTTTAAGCTAATCTGATTAGAAACATATTCATACTGAAACAATTACTTGCATTTTTTCTAAACTGTGATAAATGCTTTACTTTGAACTTTCTTTGAGATCCAAGAGCTTTTACTTTTAAACCAGAACACATGAAAGCTCTAAAAAGGAAATACATAGGAGCATAGTCATACATCTGGCCATATAAAATGGTACTAGAAACGATATTCCTGTTACAAACTGCTGTTAGGATGTCTCTCTTCTCTTTCCCCTCCAATCCTCCAAATTAAAAATACAGTTCACCCTTGAAAACCATTGGTGTTAGTGACACCAACCCCCTTCCCCCCAACAGTTGAAAATCCACATATAACTTTACAGTCAGCCCTCTGTATGTGCGGTTCTGTACGTGTAGCACTGTAGTATGTATTTATTGGGGAAAAAATCCACATATAAGTGGACCCGTGCAGTTCAAACCTATTTTGTTCAAGGGTTAAATGTACTCGCATATTTTGTAACGCTCTGCTTATACTGTTATAGGCCATGACTGGGTTAGGTATTCATTCACTTTTAAAACCTCTCAAATGTTGAAATTTGGATAACCAGGAAAACTACTTCAAATGTTGCTGGCCAAGGTATATACACTGGCAACATACATCTGTAACTAAAAGGTGCCTTGAAGGATGTTTGGTCCTGTCCAAAATGTCCATGAGCATATTTGGTCCATGCCAAATGGTCTGGGACAAGATCAAATACCAAGGACCTTTTGGTGTGGATCAAATGTCTGTTAACCAAAGAGTGTATTCACAGCTTTCACAAGTACTAAAAGGAGGCCTGAGGTTAAGGGAGAGACTGAAGGTCCAGTATTGATATTTAACACTCTAAGCTCTCTTCTTCTCTTTTAGTCCTGAGGACCCAACTGGATACACACACACAATTTAGTTGGCATTATTTACCTTATCCATAGTTTTTAAAAACTTTTTTAAATTGTAGGTCTAGAAATTCTACATTATAGGAGATATAGTTTATCAGTCTATTATTATTATGTTCATATTCCTTTTACCCTCTAGTAATAATTCCTTTAATCCTTTCCCACAATTTTATTCAACTTTTATTTTTAACTATACACTCTATTTATGTCCTCTTTAAAATTTTTTAAATGTAGAAATAATAATGTCCATTGAGAAAAACATAAGACAAGCTGAAGGAACATAATAAAAACTACCCACAATCCTACCATCAGTAGAAAAACTGTTACTATTTGGTAACACATGTCTTGAATTCATATATACATTCCATGTATACAGTATAAGACAAATATGTATGTATTTATTTACTTTAAGATTCTGATTTCTTTCCCTTCTGTTTTTATCTTTGTATGTTTGTTTTGTTTTAACCTTTATGCTGTTTATATCCTTTGGCTAGTGTCCTAGGCTTAACCAAAGTCTGAGTTTGGGGACTTTTACCTTCTTTGGCTGCACTTAAAAAAGTTTATCTTACATTTTTGCATATTTGACTTTAGTATTATAACAGTTTTCTCCTTTAAATTTCTGAATTTCTATTTTGATTCTTGAATTTCATTGTTTTTGCTCATCTTTTTACTCTCCCTAAATTCATTAAAACTTATTTTATCTTGTTGGTTAGTTGACACATTTCACAGCATCATCTTTTAACTATATGTTTTCATTTATGTGACCTTCTGGAAAACGTAAAACCAAAAGGGCAGAAAACAGATTGGTGGCTGCCAGCAGCTGGGGATAAGGAGAAGGAAGTGATTAAAAAGGAGCATACAAAGTCCTTTTTGAGGTGATAGAAATATTCTATGTCTTCATGTCAGCTATTACTAAAGAGGGTAAATTTTATTATTTGTAAATTACATCTCAGCATCAAACATATACATACAAACACACAAACACAATGACATAGGAAGCAGAACTGATATGACTTAACAGTGAATTATGATGATCGGGCAGGAGGGCCAATGGTAACCTTCAGGTTTCTAGGGGTATGAAAAGGTATCTTGTTTATTTTGTAATGAAGGGACTTTTTTGATGTGGAGGAAAGCTGGCAAGGATACCTGTCCACATGTTATGCTATGTTAAAATGAATCTCTTAAAAGGTAGAATGAACTGTAGAAAGTGTTACTGAGGAAGGAAAACACACAAAAGGTTGGAGCAAGGCAGCCACATACATGGTCATGGTCCTACTGGAGAAGACCTCCAACCATACCAGCAGGTAGGCTCGAGCCCCAGCTTCAGGTGGGTCATCCAGTAGGTGAACATCCTGTGGATGCTAATATAAGTGCAATTCTTCAGAAGCTCCTCCAGGATCTTGCCAAAGATACAGGACCCCACTGTGTACAGCCCATCTATTAGTTCAGTGTAAAGCACAGCCTTTCCAAGTGACCTTGAACCTCAATCTGTGCACTATCCTCTTGTCCCTTTTCTCACAACCATCGGGGGCTCTGCTCCTTGCTCCAAAAAGGTGATCACATCTGGCTTAGAGAAGGATATACTAGTGAGTTCAGGTACCTATAGTTCATCAACATCACATCTCTGCTTTACTGTCTCTCTTTGCAAGGTCAAGACATTCCCACCTATCTTGAGAAAAATCTAAAGCCACATCCCTGAACTTCATTAATCCAGAGTCAACCTTCCTTAGTGTTCTTCCCTAGGAAAAACACAGAGTCCAGAGAAGCACAGCTGTACTTTGACTTTTAGGTATGCAACAACTCTAACTTAATCCACAAGATACTTCTTTTGGGGAGGGGTAGAATGCGTGAAGCCCAACAACTCCATGAACACAGTAAGTGGCCCCAGAACCACTGCACTGTTTTTAACTTTACTTTTTAAAAACTCCCTGTTCTACCTACTATAAAATGGTGGAGAGGGAGAATTCCTTGTTCTCTCTACTATAAAATGCCAAACGGGGATTTAGATGGCATGTCCACAGCAACAATCTTTGTAGAAAAAAGCCTCACATAAACCAAAAATGGAGGCTTTTTTCCATTTTGCACCTGCCTGCAAACTTCCCTTAACAGAGGAATGCTGATTTTCATAAAACAGTTAAATCCGTGCAACTCAACAGAACCACAGTCTAAACTGTTTTCCTCAGACAACAATGATTCTATTTCAACAAATCAGTACTCTATGGTAGCCACTAGCCGCATATGGTACTTGAAATGTGTCTTGTCTGAATTGAGACGTGCCATAAATTAATATTAAACTTTGCCTTTTGAAGACTTAGTATGAAAAAATAACTCATTCATAATTTTTAAACACTGATTACATGTTGAAATAATATTTGAATATACTGTGCTAAATAAAATATATTATTAAAATTAATTTTACCTGTTTCCTTTTAATTTTTAAATGTGGCCACTGGAAAATTTAAGTCTTTACAATACAAAGGCAAGTCTAATCTTCTTCATGACTTTACTTATAGAAGACTTAACTAACCAACTACTGAATATAATAAAAATTGCCTTTTTATAAATTTAAGTTCTGTTGTTTCAAGAACCATTTTCTAATGCAAGCAAATATTATATTATAGTATAGTATATTATAATATATATATTATATTAATATAGATTCACTTGGATAAAAGAAATTAAAGAGAACACTATATTCAAGTACTGCTGGACCATATTTAATCACTCTCAAAAGACAGATCACCTCTTTCATTAGGCTTGTAAATTTGACACAGTAAACAAAGCATATTTTCTCAAAGACCTTATGTCTGAATTTCACACCCTAATTAAAAGATACATGACCACCTAAGGCACAAGCACAAGGTATTCGGCAGAATTAAAAAAGCCATATGCACAGCAAACAAACTCCTAAGTATTACCTGATAGATATCTGATAAACTGCTGCTCCCAGAGTCACTGGCAATGCTACAACCAGACTGACTAGAAGACACATGAGTCACCTGTGGATGAGGGTTGTCTGAAATGTGCATCTTGGTAAGATCGGCTGGAAGCTGAAAAAGAAAAATAATTTAAGATAATCTAAATATCAAGCATTACCTTTAAAGAGTTCTTGACACACTGTAACTTTTGCAACAACATTTTGTTTTATGTACATTTCTGTGCAAGCTAATTTCTAATCTAAATTCTCCATTCTTGGGAAAAATCTTAGAAAGTGATAAGAACCAAATCAGCATTCTGTTAGGCAAGCCTACAGTGGAAGCCCACTTAGCAGTTTTCAAAAGACATTACCATGAGTAATGGTATTTTCAGAGGAAAAAATTGGCCTTTCTTCAAATAAAAATATCAGCTGTTGCTACTGTAAAAGGTAGGAATGCTCGCTCCCTCCCTCCTTCCTCCTTCCCTCCCTCTCTCTCACACATACACACACACCTCACTAACACAAAATGGTTGCTAATTCCAGAACAAAACAGTAAAATCTTGGATTAAAATACAGCATCTGCCACCAAGACTTAAGAAAAGTAACAGGTGACTGCATTCAATATTCCAAAAATTTAGTAAGCCTCTTTTCATTTAACATTGTATTAGCTTATAGTTGGCCGCTAAAAAATTTGTCAGTAATCATAATAATTTAATTAACATCTATGCTAGGTATAGGGATACAAGAGATACAGAAGGAAATGATTCCACCACCTCATCTTTAATATGGTCACTGATACAAGTTGTACATAAAACTTTAAAAAATTTTACAAAATAAATGCTACAGGAGTTGAGACAAGATACAAACCACTGTGCTCCAAAGCGGTGAGAGAAAATTTTACAAAGGCAATATGATGATGTATTTTCCAAATAATTTCTCTGCAACTAGCTATCCAGGACTACTGAGAGAAATCTGTATGTACTTTTTAGAGCAGGGTTTCACGTTACTTTATTATAGGAAAATGTTATAGAAACACATGCATAACAGTGGAAACTAAATATACTCTAAAGGAGAAAATGTCCAAGCCTGAATTACATTATCTCAAGAGAAAGTCATGGTAATTATAAAACTTTACACAAAAAAAACTACATCACAAACTTCCCCTGCTGGGATAGGTAATTCAGATGAATCCTGTAACTCAGATATACAGGAAAACAGTAACACACACAATCTGATCCTTGAAGGTGCTTTTCTCTTAAGAGTATTTTGATTCCTAAAGAGGAGGCAAATAGGTTGAGAAGCACTTCTGATAGCCCCTGGTTAGAGAGACAAAAGTCATATTCCAAGGCCTAGCATGGAAGGGCCATGCTTTGGATTTGGACCCTGGAAAGTACATTATACCCTAGTAAATAAGTGTGATCCAAAAGTAAACTGATGCTCATTTTAGAATCATCTCAATCCCTGATTTTGGATTAAAGTTATACAGGATTACTAATGCTTCAAGGTAGCTACTGAAAGCAAACACAAAACTTCACCACAGAAAAAAACCCAATAATCCTAGGCCTCAAAAATTTCATATACAATAATCATAGCTCAGATAAAACCAGGCACATTAGGAGACAAGATAGCATTCATGAAAACTAAGGGAAATAATAAACTCTAGAAACCAGTGAAGAAAAACTTCCAAGAAATGGAGTTATCAGATACAGATTCTAAAATAACTATTTAATATATACCAGGGGTTGGAAAATATTTTCCTCAGAGGACCAAAATGTATACACATTAGGCTTTTGCAGGCCATGTACAATCTCTGTGGTATTACTTATTTTTTCTTTGAAAATTATTTTAAACAACCTTTTAAAAATGTAAAAATCATTCTCAGCTCACAGGTCATACAGCTCACTGGCCATATTTGGTCCAGTTTATCGATCATGACATACACAGAGAAAGACAACACTAAGAATTTTAGCAAAAAAAACAGGATAGAAAGCCCAGATATAAACTCATGCTCATATGATCACCTCATCTTTGACAAAGGAGGCATGAATATACAATGGAGAAAAGACAGCCTCTTCAATAAGTGGTGCTGGGAAAACTGGACAGCTACATGTAAACAAATGAAATTAGAACACTCCCTAACACCATACACAAAAATCAACTCAAAATGGATTAAAGACCTAAATATAAGGCCAGACACTATACAACTCTTAGAGGAAAAAACATAGGAAGAACACTCTTTGATATAAATCACAGCAAGATTTTTTTTGACCCACTCCTACAGAAATAGAAATAAAACCAAAATGAACAAATGTGACCTAATGAAACTTAAAAGCTTTTGCACAGCAAAGGAAACCATAAATAAGATGAAAAGACAACCCTCAGAATGGGAGAAAATATTTGCAAGCGAAACAACTGACAAAGGATTAATCTCTAAAATATACTAGCAGCTCATGCAGCTCAATATAAAAAAAAACAAACAACCCAATCCAAAAATGGGCAGAAGATCTAAAGAGACATTTCTCCAAAGAAGATATACAGATTGCCAACAAACACATGAAAGAATGCTCAACATCACTAATCATTAGAGAAATGTAAATCAAAACTACAATGAGGTATCACCTCACACCAGTCAGAATGGCCATCATCAAAAAATCTACAAACAATAAATGTTGCAGAGGGTGTGGAGAAAAGGGAACCGTCTTGCACTGTTGGTGGGAATGTAAATTGATAGTCACTATGGAGAACAGTATGGAGGGTTCCTTAAAAAACTAAGAATAGAACTACCATATGACCCAGCAATCCCACTACTGGGCATATACCCTGAGAAAACCATAATTCAAAGAGTCATGTACCACAATGGTCATTGCAGCACTATTTACACTAGTCAGGACATGGAAACAACCTAAGTGTCCATCAACAGAAGAATGGATAAAGAAGATGTGGCACATATATACAATGGAATATTACTCAGCCATAAAAAGAAACAAAACTTGAGTTATTTGTAGTGAGGTAGATGGACCTAGAGTCTGTCATACAAAGTGAAGTAAGTCAGAAAGAGAAAAACAAATACTGTATGCTAACACATATATATGGAATTTTTAAAAAAAGAAAGAAAATGGTTCTGAAGAAACTAGGGGCTGGACAGGAATAAAGACGCAGACATAGAGAATAGACTTGAGGACACAGGGAGGGGGAAGGGTATGCTGGGACAAAGTGAGAGAGTGGCATGAATACATATACACTACCAACTGTAAAATAGATAGCTAGTGGGAAGCAGCTGCACAGCACAGGGAGATCAGCTAGGTGCTTTTTGACCACCTAGAGGGGTGGGATAGGGAAGGTGGGAAGGAGATGCAACAGGGAGGAGATATGGGGATATATGTATATGTATAGTTGATTCACTTTGTTACAAAGCAGAAACTAACACACCACTGTAAAGCAGTTATACTCCAATAAAGGTATTAAAATAAATAAATAAAAATTTGAGGGCTTCCCTGGTGGCGCAGTGGTTGAGAGTCTGCCTGCCGATGCAGGGCACACAGGTTTGTGCCCTGGTCCAGGAGCATCCCACATGCTGCGGAGCGGCTGGGCCCATGAGCCATGGCCACTGAGCCTGTGTGTCCGGAGCCTGTACTCCACAATGAGAGAGGCCACAACTGTGAGAGGCCCACGTACCGCCAAAAAAAAAAAAGTCAACAGATGGATTCAGTAACAAATTTGACAGAGCTAAGAAAAAACAGAAAAATAAACATTGGTCTGAAAAAATATCTAAAATGAAGCATGGAGACTAAAAAGAATGAAGCTAGGAGAGAAGAGCCAAGAGCCAAAGGATATAAAGTGAGAAGGTAACATCTGAATAACCAGAGTCATAGAAACAGAAGAGTACTTAAGGCATAGAAATGATGGCTAAGCATTTTTCAAAGTTAACAAAAGATACAAAGTCACAGACCAAGTAGCTTTAAGAATTACCGTCAAGATAAATAAAAGCCAACCCATACCTGTGTACACCAGGGTAGAAGTGTTGGGGAAAGAAACTCAGAGAAAAGTCTTAAGAGCAGTCTGGAAAAAAAGAGATTGCTTTGACAAGAGCAAAATTAAACTGATGGCTGACTTCTCAACTTGGAAGCCAGAAGACAATGGAGTGTTATCTCTAAGAGCTAGAATTGTACACCCAGTAAAAACCGTCCTCAAAATGGGCAAAACAGTCATTTTCAGAGAAACAAAAATGAAGAGAAATACTCCCACGGCAGATCTACAGGGAAGAAAATCCACTGGGAGACAGAAAATGATTCCAAATGAAAGCTTCTAGATGAAGGAAAGAAGGAAAACCAATGAAAATCGGAAATGTGTGAGTAAATCAACATGAATATTGACTATATAAAATAGTAACCCAAACCAAAAGAAAGCTTATATAGTTATGTAGTTATATTAATGTCAGATGAAGTAGACTCTGAGGCAAAAGCATTAATACACGCAAAAGGGGACATTTCATAATGATAAAAAGTTCAACACTAAATAGATTTGCACCTAGTAACACAGCCTCAAACTGTATTAGGTAAAAAAAATGACAACAGTAAAAGAAGAACTAGATGAATCTACAATTATGCCATGAAACTTTGACCACCCATCTCTCAGGGACAGAATAAGCAAATTAAAAAAAGTAGATACAGAAGGTATGAACATAATTAACAAATCTGACCTGAAGTGTACATATCAACACACAGAACACTGCAATCAACAACTATAGAATACATTCTTGGGCTTCTCTGGTGGCAAAGTGGTTGAGAATCCACCTGCTAATGCAGGGGACATGGGTTCAATCCCTGGTCCGGGAAGATCCCACATGCCGCGGAGCAACTAAGTCCATGAGTCACAACTACTGAGCCTGTGCTCTAGAGCCCGTGAGCCACAACTACTGAGCCCGCGTGCCGCAACTACTGAAGCCTGCACACCTAGAGCCCATGCTCCACAATGAGAGAAGCCACAGCAATGAGGAGCCCACACAGTGAAACAAACAGTAGCCCCCGCTCACCAAAACTAGAAAGCTAGAGAAAGCTCAGCAACGAAGACACACAGCAACGAAGACCCAACACAGCCAAAAATAAATAAAATAAATTTATTTTTAAAAAAGACTACAGAATACATTATTTTAGGGTATATACATAAACATTTATAAACACTGATAGTAAGGCAGGCCTCGACAAAATTCAAAAGGTTAAAATTACAGAGAATATCCTATGATTACAGTGCAAATAAGGTAGAAATAAGTAATAAAAAGATAACTAGAAAACTATTATGTATTTGGGAATTTATAAAACAAACCTCTAAATAGCCCACAGGTCAATGAAGTCACATTGGAAATTAGAAAATATTTAAACAGAATAAAAATTAAAATGCTATATATCAAAACCTGTGGAATAAGCTAAAGCCATGCTTAGAGGCCATTTTATAGCTCTATTATGAGTACTAAAAAAGGAAGCAGAAAATCAAAGAGCTACCAATAACTCGTTTCAATAATACAGAAGATAGAGGAGTATGTTCCAGCTCAAAGATGTTCCTCTTACTTAGTGTCTACTGTTTAGATACAAAGAAAAACATCTCATCTAGTAATGAAGTAGATAGAAAGGCAAAGACTGAATATAATTTTAAAATGACAAATGTCTGGTTGGGGTGTTGGGATGAGGAAGATATTTTATATTCCAAGATTCCTACTGAGGTAGGACCAAGGAAAAGGAGGTCAACCATAAAAGTAACACGGTGAACCAAAGCCACAAGAGCATATCTATAAACTGGCTTGGTAATGATACTTAAAACGTACTGAGTAATCGTCATCCTTACTAGACCCTAAATGGCAAGCATTATTATTATCATCCTTACCTTACTGATGAGGAACTGAGGCAATTAGTCTAAGCAACTTGCCCTAGATCTCACACTCACGTAAGCAGTGGAATTGAAATTCAAACCCAGGTTCACCTGATTTCAGTACTCTCTGCTATACTCTACTTTATGCCAGGAACTCTGCTAGCAAAGATGAAAACAGATGGGTCCTACCATCAAGGATCTCAGTCTAATAGTGGAGAGAACACAAAGAATTATAAGCATATAGATCTGCTTTCTAAGTCATGAAGAAAACTTAGATCTTCATATAGGAATCCCCTCAACCTAGCTATCTGATGGGAATAATGATGATGATGATTGAAACTAACATCTGAGTGCTCACTATATTTACCAAATAGGTATACTACAGCAAATATATTCTTCTACATGCTTTTTATATAGATTATCTCATTTGAGTAAGGGCTACTGCAAATTCAAGAATAGTGAGTAAAATAAGAATGATAAATGTAATGAAGGCTGTAGTAGGACTAATGCTTATTAGGGCTAGGGTTGCTCCTCCAATTAAATGAATTAATAGGTAGATGTTATTATTTTACCCGATTTACGGATTAGGAAACCAACACCCAGGGAAGTTATAAAGGTTGCCCATGGTCACACAGCTAGGTAGCATGGGTGTTGAAATCTGAAACCTAGGCTGCCTGACTATAAATCTGTTGTTCTTTCCTACAAAGTTGTTTCCTGATATTAAGTTGGGAGTTCATAACACCCAGTACTTACTGTTTTCTTTAAAACAAAGAAAACAAAGGAAAACGTTTCCTTCAAATAGGAATTCTTGATTTCTTAAAACTTCTCCACTGTCTTTCAGCTCATCTGCCCTTTTTCCTTTCCTGACCCCAGCCAGGATTTAATAGCTGACTTTTCATCAGCAACCTCAATTCACTTACCCCATCATCTTCCAGCCTACCAGGTCTGGCAAAATTTCCTGTTTTCCAAACCCATTTCCTATACCTGAACTTCTGAACTCTGTTGGAGTTCACCTATCCATGAAGACTAGTATCAAAGTTTTATTTGGAGGCTGGGAAGGCTAATGGCTTAAATACAGACACAGATTATTAAAGTACATAGTTTCTTGAAGATTATGTATACATGTAAAGGGAAAGAGATGTATTAAGAAGAGGTAGAATGTAATAAAAAATGTTAAGCTAGGTATTTTGAAATTGATTCCTGCAATAGAGAACTACTGTAGGTTTCTGGGAAGGGCAGTGACATACGATCAACACTGTATGTCTCACACAGGCTTAACCCAGCAAAGTGTATATTTCGCCTACTCGAAGTACCCTATAGGTCCAGGCAACTCTTTGGAGCAACTGTTTCACATGCAGAGACTCAGATATCCAGGTTGCTTTGGTCTCTTGGCTCTGTCATCTTAACATGAGGCCACTTAAGTAATAGCAGCAGGAGAAAAATCGGCTAGAAGAGATTGTTAAACATTGCCAGCAATCACAGAAATAAAAATTAATACAAATAACTTTTTTCCCCATCAGACTGGCAAAAAAAATTTCATAATACAAAATATGGGCAAGGCAACGGAGGAAAACAATACTTTTATAAATTGCTAAAGGGAGTTATGAATTGATACAGCTACTCTGGACAGTGATTTGGGGAGTAGCCACTCTGAGGGAGCAAATGTAAGATTTATTACATTTAAAATATATAAACCTTTTGACTCAACAACTCCTCTTTGGGTACCGACCCTAAAGAAGCATACAGGTGTACAAGGGGGAATGTACAAGGACATTCATTATAATGTTTGTAATAGTTTAAAAGATAAACAAGTATTGCAGGGAGAATAGCTAAATTGTTAGATAGCTCATTATGGAATACAACGCAACAGTTCAAGGTATAAAACAGATCTGTATGTTCAAACCTGGATAGTTCTCTCAGATTTGATTGAAAAACCAAGTTTTGTGATAAATGTGAAAGATGTGACTCATTTTTTTAAAAAACATAAAAATAATACCACATATTTACTGGGTATATACTTATCTAGGTTTTGGGGAAAAAACTTGGAGGAACATACACTAGATAACGAACAGTAGCAGTCTACAGTGAAGGTGAAAGATCGGGGCTGGTAGTACAAAAGGAATTTTAGCTTTATTTGCAATATCTAGCTGAGATGTTATACTTCCATATGGAGAAAGAATTCCCCTATTACTTCTAAAAATAAACTATTTGAAAAATTTCAGAACTGAAAACAAATATATACACATGTATGTGAGGGCAATTTTCTTCCTTCCCATTTAAAAGTGTCCACAAACACTGGAATGTGCTGAAATTCTGTACCCTTTAGCAACGAGGGGTTGCTATACACACAGTATACATTCTAACTTTTTATACTGTTGAAAATATTAAGATCCAAAGATGAGTTTTATTAGAATGCCTTGTGAGAACATGACAAATACTGATACACTTGATTTAAACTAGAGCCAACAATGAACATTTACCTTACAAGCACTGGAAACAGAGTAGAAAGTGATATAAAATTAGATTAACAACAAAAACTCCCAAAATAAGGAAGCTGAGAAATGAATGGGAAGTGAAAAAGGAGTGCATTTTCACTTCACTCCTTTGAATGCAGCACTCACACTCTTTATACTCCCATTGTATATTATATACATAAACATAAATATATTGCTAATATAATTTATATTTCACTTTTACTACCTAATGAAAGCCTACCATAGTGATGCCTACCCCACATACAACACCTGCTCATTAAGAACAACTGAGTGGGGGACTTCCCTGGCGGCACAGTGGTTAAGAATCTGCCTGCCAATGCACGGGACACGGGTTCCAGCTCTGGTCCAGGAAGATCCCACATGCCGTGAAGCAACTAAGCCCACGTGCCACAACTACTAAGCCTGAGCTCTAGAGCCCCCAGCCACATCTACTGAGCCCATGCGCCTAGATCCTGTGCTCCGCAACAAGAGAAGCCATCACAATGAGAAGCCCACGCACCGCAATGAAGAGTAGCTCTGCTCGCCACACTAGAGAAAGCCCATGCACAGCAACAAAGACCCAACATAGCCAAAATTAAATAAATTTATTCAAAAGAAAAACCGAGTGAATATTTGACTTCTGAACACTGTCACTGTTGCTCAGAGGGTTTCCATGGATATCTGAACAGATGAAGTCTTAGCACAGACACATTCAGTATTTCAGGGTGAGTAGCATTTCCTAAACTGTATATGCCAGAATACTGTTTCAGAAGACAAAACTCGTGGATATATTGGGGGGGGGGGGGTTGACAGCTGAATAAATTAGCAAATAATGCTATACCATATGCCCCCTTAACTCTTTACAACAAGCATAAGCATATTTATGGAGAGTTCAAGAAGTCCCACAAAAAAGAAATGTTTCACCCAGCGTTTTCAAAACTTCTTTTCCCCCAATATTCTTATTAACATCCTGTCAATGTAAGAAATAATGCTTTGGGACAATCCCATCCATCTATCCAAGAAACATTTATAGGACAATTAGTTTCGGGGGAGCAGTGGCAGAGATCTCCTTCAATCTAAATTGGCATGAATGCAGGCATGTATAGCATAAGTATATGGAATCTAACCGTACTGATGAACCTAGTGGTAGGGCAAGAATAAAGACGCAGACGTAGAGAATGGACTTGAGGACGTGGGGGGTAAGGGGAAGCTGGGACGAACTGAGAGTGTAGCAGTGACATATGTACACTACCAAATGTAAAACGGATGGCTAGTGGGAAGCTGCTGCATAGCACAGGGAGATCAGCTTGATGCTTTGTGATGACCTAGAGGGGTGGGATAGGGAGGGTGGGAGGGGAGATGGGGATATATGTATGCATATAGCTGATTCACTGTGTTGTACAGCAGAAACTAACACCACATTGTAAAGCAATTATACTCTAATAAAGATATAAAAAAATTAGAATAAGTAACAAATAAAATAACAAATGCAACTTAGAGAGAAAGATCTCATTCTCACTAGGGGTAGAGAGCAGACTAAATGTACTGAAGAGTCCTAACAAAGACCCAGAATGACAATGTCCAATGTGGTAGCCCTAAGTCACACATGGCTACTAAGCACTTGAAGTGTGGCTAGTCAAACTGAGACATGCTGAAAGTATACAATGCAAATTTGAATTCAGTAAAAACAAACAAAAAAAGGAAATATCTCACTAATAATTACTCTATTTTTATTACATATATTAAAAACTCTATTGGATATATTACATTAATTTCACCTTATAAAGTTTTTTTAAAAAATAAGGCTACCAGAAGGTTTAAAATTACATATGTAATTCACATTGTATTTCTGCTGAACAATATTAGGCCAGAGACTTGAATGAGCATGATGCATTCAGGAAACAGTAAGCAAACCAGTGTAGCTCAGGTAGAGATGTATACTATAGGAAGACACAAGAGATGAAGGGCCAGACATAGCATTTTGGGATGCTTAGATTCCCTGTCTTAGAAAAGACCTACTAAAGAGTTTTAAGCAAGAAAATGACTATAAGAAATATACCTTTAGAACACATTACTCTGGAAGCATAGAAGACGAAATGGAAGAAAATCATACATATGGGAGACAGGAAACATTCGTCAAGGCACAAGAAGATAGAGGCCTTATGAAATTAAAATCAAGCCACCAGAATTATAAAGTACTTTCTAGGGGAATTATAAAGTACTTTCTAGGGCTAGACAGAGTGACATATCAAAGAAGTGTCAGCTGACAGTGAGAGAGAGGGTTAAAAATAGATCCTAAGGCTCCCAAAGCAGTCTGGAGCCTGTTTAATGGAAACAGTCTAAATTTCCCAAAAGCCCTAAAGGAAACAGCTATAACTAATCATAGCAGCCTTGCATATATACAGCAGCACTGTACCTGAGGCATGTGAAATTGCATTCCTAACTCATTATTTTTACTGAAAGATGAGGATGGGGGGACACTGTTAAATAACTCAATAAATATTAGAGTTTTTTTTTTAACTCTAAGACACATATTTCTCCCCACTTTTCAACATTTTTAAAACCACAGAGCAGTGTTCAATCAATATTTGCACTTAACAGTGGGTTTGTTAAAAGTGCAAATAGAATTCCTGAGAAAACAGGAAATCAGTTTAAGAGTGCCTGACAAGTTTGAGGATACACAAGGAAACCAGAGTAGTTGGAATAGTGTAACAAGGAGGAGTGTAGGGGAAGATGAGGGGAAGAGAGATCACATACTGTCTGGCAAGTCATGGTTGACTTTTACTCTGAAGAAAGAATGTCCAGGAGGAGGAAGTGATCAACTGTGTAAAATGCTACAGATAGGTAAAGCTAGGGAAGGGTCAAGAAATAACCTATAGATTTAGCTGTGTATAAAAGTGAGAATGGAAGCACTTCCTAGATCAGTGACTGTAGGAGCTACCTAAGGAAGATGGAAGCCAAAGTAGTAATGCCTCCTCCATCTAGTAGACAATCAGTTGGGGCAAGCAACTGTAACAGACCAGACGATGAGCTCTCAAATAAGAATCAATCAAGAAAAGTCAAACCCCTGAAAGAAAACAAAAGAAAAACTCAACTAAGAAAAATATGAACTTGAAGAAAGAGCTGATAGGACAATCAGGAAAAAAGAATAGCATCCACAAAATGAAAACAAGTTATTAAACAAGGGTGGTTGTAAAAAAGCATCACTTAAGAGATTTCAGATATCAATAACATAATAATTAAATTCAGAAATTTAAAAGGTAAATAGCAGGACAGAAATTAGTCACAAGTGGAGAATTAGTTAATGAGCTAGAATATCAAACTGGGAATGCACAGAGTGAGAATAAAGTATGAAACAAATGTTGAGAGACATTATGGACAGATCTAGAGTTCTAACATATGGAGTGACAAGAGAAAAAAGGAGTTGCAGTTTTCAAAAAATAATAAATTTCCCACAACTGAAGACAAACGGGAATCTTCAGCTTGAGAAAGACTTTCAAGTGCCAAAAAGGGGAAAGAAAACAAAACAAAAAATTAGATAATCCATGGTAAAACTTTATGGTATCAAGGATAAAAAATAAAACAAAACAAAGCAAATAATGCTAAAGGAAAAAAGACTTTAGATTTATTATTTTATATACAAATTAGCAAATATTTGAAGGGTAAATATAAAGGAAAGCACTTTGAACATTGTTGCTGGAACTATTTATTTGATCAAGAAAATAAATCAACTCAGAAGTACTGAATCTGAGTAGCAGAATGGGCAAAATACAGGAATTAATAAAAATGAGTAAAATGTATTAGAAAACCAAAAGTAGCAAGTATGAAAATTTAACCACAAGTTTAACATGTTTAGTCACAATCCAGTTAATATTCCATCAATAATAACATAAGAGTTGGTGCGGGTGCGGGGGGCGATAGGAGACATGTACTCTATCATAAACACTTAATTTACATAGTAAAGTGCCACTCACAAAATCCTGTTCAGATAATATTTGGTGTCATTTAATGAAAGCTTACAATCTAATCTTTGCAATCCTCTTTGCCTCTTCTATACTTGTTAAATCTTACATTGAAAGTTGGTTACCAGTACCCCCAAAGGCTATTTTTTGTAGGTATTCTGAAGAATAACCCCTATATCTCATTCTTTTGTTTGAATCTTTTTCACCTGGTCTCATCCATTTCCCTTCTATGTGTCATTTTAAACCTCAGTGCCAAGCCTCAGCAATGCATGGGCCCCACAGGTGGCATTTGTACTAAAGAGACCATCCATGCCTTACCAGATAATTGTACAAATGAACTGTGTACCTAGGCATCTTTCCATCTCTTTACATTTCAATCAGCTCTTTGCCAAATGGACAGTGAATTTACAAGTCCTTCCAGAAGCTGCCTTTAAGAGAGATAATCAGTGAGCTATCTTTCAGATAAAACATTACACCATGATGCTACCATAGTCTTTCTTCCTTAGTCACCATCAATAGGACAACCTTTAAACAAAGACATGATTTCAGATCATCCTAAGAGATGCTTCTATTGTGCCTGTCTCTAATTCAACAGAACCATAAAGCAATCTTAACACAGTCATTGTTACAATTAAAAGTGTCTACTAAAACACTTAGAGACCTGTGAACAATATAATTTATTAAATTACACTGTATACTTTCCTAAAACCTAGCAAATCCTGCTGTGTAGCATTTTACTTTTTTGTGAGTTAATATGTTTGCTTTAAAATGACAAGTATAATATATGATCTTAAACAATCCCAAGCTACTAATGGTTCACTTACTACTATTTTGAAAATAATTAAGATTAAAATATTTTCATGTAATTACTTTTCATGAGTATTCTTCATATTATTTGACTGCTTAAGAATTCTTACCCAGTCTTCGTAAAATAATACAATTCAACAATTTGATAGTAAGTACCACATCAGTGAAAAACGTTGTATAACACAGACTATAAATTAGACTAACATAGCCAAATACATCAATCCTTTAAGAAAATAAGGAAATACAATACATTCAAGTTAGAGTATGATCACAGAGAAGTACAGAAATAGGCATATATAAATGATGATTCAGTCTGAAAACAGTATACTTCAAATGCATTGCAGTTTAAGTCTACAGATTAATTAAGAAAGTATTTTTCAAATCCTCTTAGAGGTATATTAGAATATTTTAAAGATTCCTGTAAGTTGAAAAACAAAATGGCCATGAGAATGAGTTTAGACTGCTTTGTAGTTCTTATTTTTTTAAAGTTTGGAAAATATAATAGTACAATACAGCTCATTTACAATTCACAATAGGTAGAATTTAAATGTTATAGGTAGATTATATCAATCTCAAAGAAAGTAATTACTTACTTTGGAGGCCCATGGCTGAAGACAATTGGCATAACAGCGAACAAGAAAAGCCATTTCCTGAGCTGCAAAGGATAGTTTCCTTTTCAAAACAGAGCCACACCGATGAGTATGTTGACAAAATTCTTTTAAGTTTCTTTCTTATCAATCATATACCATTTGCAGTGTAAACTGCAGTGTAAAGACAGCTTCTCCAAATCCCTTTCAAACTGGTATCAGGAGCTTTTAACAGCTTAGAATTTAGCTTCTAAATAACTAAAATACTTTTCATCAAAATGTTGACTTTTAACAAGCAAATCACAGTAAATCAAGATGTTTAGATTTCTGGCTCAAAACATACAGACACATCCTTCCTCAGGCACCTGGCAAAGACACGCACAGTGGTAACTGAACAGTTAATACTGTATCAATCAAAGCAAATAAGGCAACATGCACCAAATCCGTGTTGCTTGATTCTGAGAAACCTTTCCAAAGACAGCTTTGTCTTTTCTTCAACTTATTTCATTCTGTAGAGTAAGCACTGCAGTAATTCTTCTGCATCAGAAGCAAACCAGAACACTGTATCCTTAAGATGAAAGTTTCTTCTTTATATTGTTAACCACCAGAGGTTTAAAAAAAAAAAATCAACCATTGAGCAAGTGGTAGTTAGAAGATATATGCTCTAACAGGTTTGTCCTGTAGAATGCTTGAGAATCTCCAAAATTAAAAATTTCTCTTTTCACATGCACTATTTACGGCTCTGCAGCATTGCTCCTTGTTCTAATGCATCAGTAAGATAGTACTGTAGATCTAAGTCTGGCTTTCTGGTTGAAAATCTATATATGATATGGTACAAAAACACTACATCTTCTGCTAAAGCAAGACTGTATGTTAGTGTTTTAATTCCTACTGTCCTTGCCTGTTTCACAGCAGCTCCCTAAGGAGAAGCTCCTATTGATTCTATGCTCTGCAGTAAGATGAAATATCTAATAAGAAGGAAAGAGAGTGGGAGGAGAATAGAGCTAAAAGGATGACATCACCTGTATAGAAAGCCTTCAGAAACTGCATTAGATCAATTGGCTACTGTATCTGCAGATGTAGCCCAAAGAGCAATTTATTGAAAACACACACACACACCCTTCCGTGAAACGTGTCAGCAAGCTAAATTCTGTAAGAAAAAAACTGGCTAAAGCATCTCTCTGTTTCAGTCTTAAAAATCCATTTTGATTTTTAATTCTGTGCATTGATACACAGCTTTATTTGGGAAGCCATATTACTATTCAAATTTAACACAGTATTGTCCTCCCAGGGGAAAAGAATTAGCTCTGGTAAGATACTCTTGCATTGCAAATACAGAAGGCAGCCTAGTTCTCAGATGTCACATATGTATTCTGCTTGCAAAACTTCCTATTTATCAAATAACTGTTCTGAAAGGTATAACCTTCAAGACCACTCTAAATTAACATTAAAAATATCAAAATTGGTACTAAGATTTGTATGTAAATAGTACATTTAAATGGAAACAGAATTTCATTTTTCCAAAGGAAAAGCTGAAAAAAAAATCACAGGCACAAGAGCTGACATGCGGCATTCACCAACCCCTCTGAGGATGAATAATCTATGCAATATGGTACCTTCCTAGAGTCCAATGCTAAATTCCTAGAAAGAGACCAGAAGCCAAGTAAAACTCAGAAGGAATCAGAAAAGAAAATGATTCAACCTGCTTCCAAACTGAGCCTGGACTAAAAGGAAATATTTTTCTATATAAATTATAGAAAAAATTTAATTCTTGCCACACCTTCTCCAATCTGAAAACACAATTCCTCTAGTACCCACCCTATTCTTCAAGATTCTGCCACAAGGCATCTAGTGCAGATACTACCACAAAGAGTTTGCACTACAGGTTGCAATGGTGCCTCCCAATGGCCAAAGTAAGACACAGTTTCCAATGGTAAAATACAGTTAATACCCCTCCAGGCAGCAAAATTATGAGAATAACATCAATGAATAAATCAAAGTAACTGAACTATCTTGCTTTATTTAGCTACCACCATTTTGAGGGAAGAGGTGTGCAACATAAGAGAAATTATTACCTGAGAGACAGGTGTTATTACAAAGGACTTAACTGTCAAGAGATGAACACTTTGTTACTAGCCAAAAACAAAGAGTTCTTCAATACCCCTGAGCAAACTATAAGTCACTTTCTGAACAACACTATGCTGCCATCTGAACTACACTGCTACTTACAAGACTAGAGCTGACTTCAGTAAAACTAGGTGTTATTCTGAATAAAGACAAGTCATACTTTCACAATAAGTGACCATTTATGAATCTGGGTTTCCATAAAACTTAAGAATTATTTGTTTTTGAAAAAATTTCAAAAGAACACACAAAATTTATATTTAAATATAAAACTAAATCTAACAAATAAACATGACTCTAGTTTTCTAACCCTAAAACATGGAAATTATGTACTGGCTGATTTTTAAGCACCAATGTATTTTTTCAACTCAATTAATTTAAATAACCTGTGAGTTGGAATTTCAACAAAATGTTAAGTATTTAAGAATAAATTAACTAAAATCTAATTTTAACACTCATTTTTAAAAACAGAAAAATGATAGTAGGCATCTTGTATGTAAATGAAACCAAACATTTCCTAAAGATAAATTTCTAAAAGATATCCTGTACGTAAACATTAACGTGACTGAAGAACATTTCAGTTTCAACGCAAGACAGTAATTATATTCATGTACAGAACTAACAGGATAAATTACAACCAAATCAAAAAGCAAAACCCTAAAGGGCACCTTTCCTCCTTTTTATAAATCACGCTGATAGCACACAAAGGACTTCAAGCTAAGCAAGGGAGACAGCCATCTCTTAACTACTTTAAAAAACACTCTGCCCTGTGTATGAAATGCAATCCACTAATACCATATGTTAGAACAACTGTAGTAAACACCAGCTCAATAAAGAAACAACTCTCTTTTCCTTTAGTTTGGCCTGGAAGTGAAGATGACATCATCCTTTTCCTTGTTCTACCAATCATCTCATAGTATCTGCCATTCTAGGGAACTGTACGGTGAGCCTGGCATGAAAAATCTCCCTGTGCAACAATACCATGAAAGAAACAAACAGGCCAAATTCTATATTCAGCATGTGAACCCACCACCACTCTGATGATACAGTATACCACACTGTTTCTTCAGTAAGAATGACTTACTCTCAATTACTGAATAAAACTATAAACATCTTTTGAATAGTCAGTAATTTATCAAATAACTAAAATACATGATTAGGTGAATAAATGATTTTTCACTTCTATTACTTTAAAAATTTTATCATGATCTCATTCCATTACCTCACCAATTTAAATGAAGTAACTGCAGAAAGGGAGAATGCCCTGATCTACACATTGTCTAGGAATCATAACCACAGGATAATAATTTAAGAATACATTTCCCCTGCACATGAAATGCCATGATGCTAAGCCACACTGATGAAATCTTTAGCTTTAAAAAGGTCTTTCAAACTACTACCAAATAAAGCAATCAATGTATGCATTTGCAAAACTTCAAACCATTATAAGATAGTCTTATAAAAATGTAAATGCTATATAGTTAATAATTAAATTATTTTATATATTCATATTATAAATATTATAAATTATTTTAATATTCATACTATAAATTTTATATATTCCTATTATAAATTATTTTATATATTCATATTTTATGTACACATTATAAACTGTATAAACGAATATAAAATACATTAACTATATAAACTATTTCTAAACAAAAATACGAAGCAGAATATTTGAAATCATATTGTATAGAAAGCCAAATATGAGGCTCTAATAGCTACTAACCTATAAATATACCTTTTATGTCAATAGGTAACAACACTGAAAAGGAGAAAAAAGGTAATCGTGGATAAAGGTAAGTTATCAAAGAATTTATACTCTAGACGTTATGAAAAACAAAAACCCAACATTAACAAAAACCAGGTTTATAGTAATCTCAGGCACAGTCATACACTTTATTCCCCATCTACACAGTGAAATATAATCACAATGTAGAGAAGCCAAACTCAAAAGGAGGTAAGACCAAAGAAAAATTATGTAGTTTTACAAAATAAAACAAACAGGCCACTCATTTCTGTGTTTTAGCTGTAAGCATTTGGCCTTTAAAATATAAACTGTTAAATGTACTGATTTATATAGTAAAAACACTTTAATCCTTTTGGAAAATGAATGAATAAATGACACTACCATAATATCTGAGGTAACATACAAGCCCTTTTAAAGGATCAGAGTAAGCTTTCCTACTCCCTGCCTGCCTCCTGCCCCTTGCTTAACTTGAACATCTGAAATGAATCTCTGTAGTTACCAGACATGGTTAACTCTAATTACTGGTGCCCCTCAGGAATTCCTGCTTTCAAACTGCATCCTATCTATTTCTCAGCCTTTCTGAAGAAAGCCAGACTACCAACACTCTCCTCCTATTCTGTAAGCAACAGTGTGCTTCAGCACACTGTCATCTATGTCCACTAAATGATCAGCACCACGCTGTTGAAAACCTTATCAGAGCCACCAGTGGGACACATATGCACTATGAAATATGATCCTTCCTTAGGGAGTGATGGAGGAAGAAAAAGCAAAGAGAAAGAGGGAAGCCTTCATCATCAACTAAGGTGATGTAAGCTTCTATAATTAGAATCAGTGAAAACGAAGCAACAATAAAAAGGCACCACCATGCTTCTACTTTCCACTACACAGTGCAGTTGTAGCAAGCATTTCTCACTCACACACAAACAAAAAAATACACTTTGCATATATACTAAGCAGTCAAGTATGCTACATACTATATGCAAAGTTAATGTAATTTTAATGTATTATTTTCTACAAAAAAACAAGATTTGCCCAATAATTAAAATAAATACCTGTATCTATATATAAACATGACTGAAAAAAGAAACCTCATTAAAAAAATTCAACTACTGAGAATACTGTCTCCATCTGTAAATTCCTGGATTATATTAGAGATTACCTTTGTATCACTTCTCTGATTTTAAATACTGCATTTTCTAGTACTCTAAAAACTAAAAACCTAGTTACTGAACAGATAACAAATCAAATTAAAAGGCAGTAACAATCAGCATTAATCTGTTTGAAATGTTTGAGTAGTTATTCATTTTCCAGCTGGAATGCTCTCAAAAATCATTGTCTTAGGCCACTGATGTATACATTAGTATCAGAGTTGTTTCAAACGATCTTCAAAAGAGCTTTCTGTAAAGTGTTTCACGTATGATAAAAATCTTTTCTATTCTGCTTCCCTGGGCAGAGCCATATGAATCAGTGTCACCTTTAAGCGAGGGAGAATCATCCCAGACAACCAGAGGGCATGCCCCTGCCCTCTTCCCAACACTCCTGAAGCTCACACAGTGAATGATAAAAACAATTTTTAAAGATGACTACTTAGAAGTTAGCAGTACATATGTAGAGCCTTAAAAATAATTTTCATACCTTATGAAAAATAATTTTCACACCCTAGGGATCAATCTTAAGGAAAAAAAATCAAAATCACATACAAATATATTCATACAAGTTGTAATAGGAGATAAATTGGAAACTGCATGAGAATACTTTGTTATAATATTAATATTAAAAATAATGTTCAGGGAAAAATTTAATTGCATGAGAAGTAGAAAGGCAGGATAAATAAATATTCAGCATTATCTAAATTAAAAAGATCTCAATGATTTAATCGAGATACACGCATTTAAAAATAATTACCCACATTAGCTATCTCTGGTTTTGAGGATTACAGCATTTCCTTCTTAATATTCTCCTATATTTTTCTACATTACTATATGGAACATTTTTTTAACACAAAAATTTTTTTTAAATCTGCTCTAGGCAGGCATTTGTCCTACATAGATTGTTTACAATTACACCCCTTTGCTTTTTCTCTGTCCATTTGCAGACTCATGACCCTGTAACTAGGTACAAGAACCTTCTATTGAGAATTCTAAATTATTTCCCAGAAGACTAATGAGACGAATTCTCCCAGGAGACACTAGACACACATGAATAAAAGGAGAAAAGTTCTCTTCTGTTTTTAAGGTATAAAGCACAATAAAGAACATATCTATCCAGAGCACTATGGCTTGTAAATAAGGTGAGAGGACAAGCAATACTGAAAAGCTGCAGATTCTCAGAGGCTGGGCTCCAAATTTCTCAGTAGCAGTCTGATCAACCCTCACTGTCTTATACACAAAAAGATTGGCAATGGTTCCAGATACACAATCTTCTTTACTTTAGAAGTAATAGAAGATTGTTTACCCACTCATCCTTTCATTCTACAAGTATTTATCAGACACAAAATATAATTAAAAACAATCAGGATCCATCAAGTGCACAAATAAAGTTCACACTGTTGACGGTTTATCAATCAGTGACTACGACC
Source organism: Kogia breviceps (assembly GCF_026419965.1). Taxonomy (NCBI): domain Eukaryota; kingdom Metazoa; phylum Chordata; class Mammalia; order Artiodactyla; family Physeteridae; genus Kogia; species Kogia breviceps. Next base: position 109,026,060 of record NC_081313.1, read on the forward strand.
TTAGCAGTCCAAACTTGAAATTCTGATAATATATGCAACAAGAGTGTGTACACCTCCTCCATTTTGAATTGAATAAATGTTTAAATTATTTGCTCACTGGTGGTCTGCTATGGTCTGAAGGTTTGTGTCCCCCACCACCCCCAAAATTCCTATGTTAAAATCTAATCTGCAAAATGATGGTATTAGGAGGTGGGGCCTTTGGGAGGTGATTAGGTCATGAGGGCTCTGGAACTGGGATTAATGCCCATATAAAAAATGCCCCAGGGAGCTTCCTAGCCCTGTTCTACCATGTGGACACAGCAGGGGGTTGGCAGTCTACAGTTAAAAGGGACTTGATAGCCAGTTCAATTCCCCCACATGATGCAGGGACTGAGGGTCTTAAATATTCCTTAACATTGCAAATTAGCGCTTGAAATAGAAAAGGAATGTGTATCATCTGATTCCTAGTTTAAAGTCTACTCTATCACATCAAACTGAGAAATCTGGCTCTTATAAACCTGCCCATATCAAGGATTTAACTTATTTTCACCTAGTTTCTTTGGAAGTCCAAATGGGTTGTCCTGAGACAAATGTTGAGATGCTGCTATGAAGGTCTGTGCTCCTGCAAAATTCATATTTTGAAATTCTAATCCCCAAGGTGATGGTATTAGAAGGTGGGGCCTATGGAAGGTGATAAGGTCATAAGGAAGGAGCTCTCATGACTGGGATTAGTGCCCTTATAAAAGAGGCTCCACAGAGCTCCCTAGCCCTTTCCACCATGTGAGCAGACAGCAAGAGGTAAGCAGTCTACAATCCAGAAGAGAGCCTTTACCAGAACCTGAGGCATGCTGGCTGCTGGTACAATGATCTTTGCCTTCTAGCCTCCAGAACTGTGAGAAATAAAAATTCTATGTTTATAAGTCACTTGGTCTGTGGTACTTTGTTAGAGCAGCCTGAACGGACTAAGACATGACCCATGAGGCGATCTCGGCAACCACACTTGAATTCTTACTCAGCTGTACGGACAAACATCTTAATCTCTCTCTGTACGCTCTAAATCCAAACAAAACATGGAGCACTGGAGGAGAGCAGGGAACATAAGGCACAATCACAGAAGAAGCAAAGAGAAAGAGATGCTTGCTGCATTAGTAATTTGTGAGCCTAAAATGAAACAGTAGATTCTAGAGTTTCACACCATGCTCACCACCTGCCATACTATGCCAGAACAATGAACTGTGTAGGAAGAATACATGTAAAGAAGGGTGAGCAAAAGGAAGCCCTCCAAATTTAAAATCACGACCCATAATGCTGCCATGGAAATCCCTCTTTCCAAGTGTCCCTTGGGAAGAGTTGGCTGGCTCCACTTCTGTGCAGGTGCTATGATGGAGAAAAAGAGGAAGAAGGGTAGTAGATTATCCTGTGCTTGAGAATGTAAAAAGCACCATAGGTGACACAAGGAACAAGGAAAAAAAAATTAAGATTTAGTCTACTGAGGAATGTGGGATTTAATTAAGAGCCAATAACAGCACATCAAACACCCAGACTGTTTGTTGTTCAAAAATATAGCAGAAGGGGCTTCCCTGGTGGTGCAGTGGTTGAGAATCTGCCTGCCAATACAGGGGACACGGGTTTGAGCCCTGGTCTGGTCTGGGAAGATCCCACATGCCGTGGAGCGGCTAGGCCCATGAGCCACAACTACTGAGCCTGCGCGTCTGGAGCGTGTGCTCCACAACAAGAGAGGCCACGACAGTGAGAGGCCCGCGCACCGTGATGAACAGTGGCTCCCACTTGCCACAACTAGAGAAAGCCCTTGCACAGAAACAAAGACCCAACACAGCCAAAAATAAATTTATTTAAAATATATATAGATAGCAGAAGAAAGGAGAAATCAATGAGAAGAACTATAACTTCATAACTGAAGTACCTAAACAGCAACAATATTTTTTAAAACTTTAAAGAATGTCCAGATTTATATATGGATCAATAATGTTTCTATAAAATGACCAAGGATGAATGTTGTCTGATAATCTAGAGATGCATTTCAAGTTAAATAAAGGCATACTTGTTGCCTGACCTTTGTGAAGCCAAAACACTTCCCCCTTATTGGTTCTGGCTTATTTTTACCATTTAACCTTATGTATATATCAATATTAAAAATTCAACTCACTACATATGAAAAATGTTCACCATTGTAGGCTATTTAAAACACAAATCAACTTTCTATAAAAAAATACAGACATTTAAGAAATTCTTAAGTAAATTGCTAATTTTGTTTTCTGCTATCTTCAGAACAGAGCATGATTATATGAGCACACTGCATGCAAGTATGTGTAACATCTTATGGGATCAATAAGAAGAGCACTCTACAAACAGGAAGTGTTAAGGGAGGCTTCTCCAAAGAGTTCATGGATGAATGGACTCTTAGGAGTTGAGCAGGACTTTGTCAGGAGGACATGGCAGGAGACCATTCTGGATAAAAGGAGTAAATAGCAAGTTAAGATTCAAACTGAATCATCAAAGGACAGAATGATATTAGGTAAAGAAGCCTGCAAGAACCTTCCAGGGAGAGAGAAGAACCAAATGAAGGGATAACCAACAAAATTATGGGGCCAGAAGGGTGAACAGGTAGACTGGGGCCAGATGACAAAGGGATTTATATATCATATAATCTCAATACTTTAAACACTAAATATTTCTGAGCTGTATTTCTAAGATACATAATTTATTTATAAATTAATACATGTACTACCAGCCAAAGTATTTTGTGTTCATTATGAAATACACATAAAAATCCACAGAAACTTAAAAGGATAACAGTACATATAAACTCTACTATTTTCTTCCCATGCCCTGTAGACTGTTTTGCAAACTACATTTTAAGACACCTGAGCTAAACTACTGACCTTCCTAATTACTAAAAGAAAGGTCTTCAAGGCAATAATTCAAAAACCAGTCATCAGTTACTGGCAGACACCTCCTGTCATCATGTAACTGGCTTCTAGTCACTTATGATTATATATAGTAAAGCAACTCATTCAGTGACTTTCATATACATTTTATAACCACTCTATCTTGTAGGGTTGAACAAAGAAACTGTTTTGTTTAAAGTGAGCCATTGTGAGTACAGGCTACAAGAAAATTGGGAAGGGCATAGTTGGCTGATTGTTGCCTGCTTGATTTTATCATTCCTACCTTTATTCTCCCTTTGTCTGATTCTTTAGCTTACATTTTTCAATTATCTTAACATATACACGTATTGTGGTAAACACATTTTATAACCAGAAATAGATAAATAATAAAATTATTTTGTTAGCAACAGGAATAAAGGTTTTTTTGAGTATTTTCAATAACAACAGGAATAGAAGCTGCTGACATTACTGGATGTTTTTTCATGGCACCAAACACCGAGCAGAGCCTTTTATATATATAAAACAAACTTAGAAATGTCACACAACTTGCCCAAAGTTACACAAGAACCTAAACAAGCTTATAAAAAAAACAGGCACTCTATCTTCTTTAACAGGCAATACGCTCTGAGGATATACGGATTGATGGTTCACATTTTCAAGGCATGTACACTCTGAAGAGAGAGACAGACATTTGAATAAAAAATTACAATGTAATATAACGAATAGTCACAGGTATATGCATGGGATATTACAGAAATGTAGATGTGTAAATAACCCTACCAAGAAAAAATCATGGATTCCTCCCATGAGTTGATGTAAATTATTTAAATTAAAATTTTTAATTTTAAATTAAAATCCTTAGTCATACCAGCCACATTTTAAGTGCTCAGGAGCCACATGTGGCTAGTTACTATCATTTGGAAACTACAGATATAAAACATTTCCATCATGGTAGAAAGTTCTATTGGACAGAACTGGTTTATACTATATGCCAGATAAATATGCTAAATCATTAGAATTTCTGATAGGTGGTGTTTGGCAATGAAAAGATTTAAGAGCTTAAAAGAAATAACATTGTTAAAAGATTCTTTTAGGACAGAAGTAAAATGAATGAATTAGCTGGAGGCAGCGGATAGGGGAAGATGTAAGGAATAAGATGTAAGGAATAGGAGTAGAGACATCAGAGAGAAGAGAAACACAAATCTAAAAATCAAATAAAATGATTAAGCAGATATTTTTAAATGTAGAGATTATATAACACTTTTTAACTTAAAAAAAATTCTCCAAAGTTCTTAAAATGAAAAAATATTGGGCTTCCCTGGTGGCGCAGTGGTTGAGAGTCCGCCTGCTGATGCAGGGGACACGAGTTCGTGCCCTGGTCCGGGAAGATCCCACATGCTGCGGAGCGGCTGGGCCCGTGAGCCATGGCTGCTGAGCCTGTGCTCCGCAACGGGAGAGGCGACAACAGTGAGAGACTTGCGTACCGCAAAAAAAAAAAAAAAATTGCTTTTACAATGAAAGCCGGCTGGGAGCGAGGGAGATGCTACTACAACATTTCTAAAAAGAATGGCAGTGAACACTAAGGAAATGACACGGGGAAATTGAGAGGAGGGCACAAACATTCGAGCGGAAAAATCTATAGATATCATTAACTGATTAGACCTTGAGTGTGCACACATGTTCTATCAGCAACCATCATGGAAGACAGGCAGACACAATATTACCATCCTCATTTTTAGAGGTAAAGCAACCAAAGCACTGACTGCTTAGGTGAAATGTCCCAATCACAGAGTAAGTGAAGGAAGGATTTAGACAGATGGCTCATCTAAATACTAGACTATTTTTACTTGGCTTAATTACCCATCCTATTCACTGAATATTGCTCCCTATCACCTTTATGCTATTTTGAAATATCAAATACATCCTCCCCAAAGATCAAAACTCTGAAATCACAAAGAATATTCAAAGACATTTAAATCAGTTGCCAGCTCTGAGAGCAATACCCAAAGGAGTTTCAAGAATGTTATTACTGTTATACAGTAGAACTGTTCTTTTTAACAATTAAAAAAAAAAAAACCTTTCACATTGAGACTGTGGTTCTCATCTTTATACAAAGCAATGTATATGACAAAACTATGAAAATACTTCATAAGAATAAATCATTTTCTTCAATCGTTCTAGGCATTCACTTAGAAAGTAACTCTGAAACACATGCAAAAATTTTAATGTTCACAAAATCTTGATGTACAGGTTTGGATTAATAATAATTAAGATAAAGAAAACTACATTAATGAAATATTCTGTACATCTTTAAGAATTTTTGACTTTCAGCATTGTAGCAAGAAAAAGTTGATGATGGTTTCCAAATGAAAAAAGAAAATGTCAGATTTCCACTGCTATCTAAAGTAATGATTCTCCTGATCTCTCCGAACTGCTTACAGTAGAATGAGGGACTTGCCTGGTGGTACAGTGGTTAAGAATCCACCTGCCAATGCAGGAGACATGGGTTCAAGCCTTGGTCCGGGAAGATCCTACATGCGGCAGAGCAACTAAGCCCATGTGCCACAACTACTGACCCTGCACTCTAGAGCCTACAAGCCACAACTACTGAGCCCATGAGCCACAACTACTGAAGCCCACGTGCCTAGAGCCCGTGCTCCACAATAAGAGAAGCCTCCACAAGGAGAAGCCCGCACAACGCAACAAAGAGTAGCCCTGCTCGCAGCAACTAGAGAAAGCCCGCGTACAGCAATGAAGACACAATGCAGCCAAAAATAAACAAAAACAAAACAAGACAGCAGAATGAAAGAAATAAAGATCCTTATAGTAGTCATAAAATCAATTATCTACTGCATGCTTTCACAAGTACTACTTAAAATTTTTGCTACTAGAACTTATACCCATCCTTCTCTAACTATTTCAAAACAGAAGAGGAAGGAACATGCCCAAATTCACTATATTAAGCCACCATCATGCTGATTCAAAACCAGATACAGACACCACAAAAAAAGAAAATTACAGGCCAATATCTTTGATGAATACAGATGTAAAAATCCTCAACAAAATATTAGCAAACCAAATCCAACAATACATAAAAAAGATCATACACAACGATCAAGTTGGATTCATTCCTTCATTCAGGGTTTCAAGGATGATTCAACATGCACAAATCAATCAATGTGATATACCACATTAAAAAAAGGAAAGGCAAAAACCACATGATCATCTCAATTGGGCAGAAAAAGCATTTGACAAAAGTCAACATCCATTCATGAAAAAACTCACCAAAGTGGGTATAGATGGAATATATCAACATAATAAAAGCCATTTACAACAAACCCACAAACAACATCATACTCAACGGTGAAGAGCTGAAAGCCTTCCCACTAAATTCAGGAGTAAGACAAGGATGCCCACTCACCCCTTCTCATCAACATACTACTGGAAGTCCTAGCCACAGCAATGAGACAAGAAAAAGAAATAAAACGTAACCAAATTGGAAGGAAAGAGGTAAAATTGTCACTATTTGCCAATGACATACCGATGACATGATATTCTCTATAAAGAACCCTAAACTCTCCACACACAAACCCTATTAGAACTAACAAATGAATTCGGCAAGATAGCAGGATACAAGATTAATATACAGAAATCTGTTGCATTTCTTTACGCTAATAATGAAATATCAGAAAGAAAGCAAAAAAAAAAAAAAAATCCTGTTTAAAGTCGTGTCAAAAAATGTAAAATACCTAAGACTTAACCAAGGAGGTGAAAGACACATACAACACTGACAAAGGAAACTGAAGATGATACAAAGAAATGGAAAGATATCCCATGCTCTTAGACTGGAAGAACTAATACTGTTAAAACAGCCATACTATCCAAAGCAATCTACAGATTTAATGCAATCCGTATCAAAATACCTATGACATTTTTCACAGAACTAGAACAAATAATCCTAAAATTTATATGGAACCAAAGAAGACCCAAAATGCCAAAGCAATCCTGAGGAAAAAGAACAAAGCTGAAGGCATAACCCTACCAGACTCCAGACTATACTACAAAGCTGCAGTAATAAAAACAGCATCATGTTGGCACAAAGAGAGACATATAGATCAATGCAACAGAACTGAGAGCCTGGAAATAAACCCACACAACTATGGTCAATTAATCTACAATAAAGGAGGCAAGAAGATACAATGGAGAAACGACAGTCTCTTCAGCAAGAGGTGAAGAGAAAAGCTGGATAGCTACAAGTATATCAGTGAAATCAGAACACTCACTTACATCATATACAAAAATAAACTCAAAATGGTTTAAAGACCTTGATATAAGACATGACACCATGAAACTCCCAAAAGAGAATATAGGCAGAACATTCTGTGACATAATCATAGCAATATTTCCTTAGATCAAACTCCAAAGGCAAAATAAATAAAAGCAAAAATAAACAAATAAAACCTAATTAAACAGAAAAGCTTTTGCACAGCAGAGGAAGCCATCAACAAAACAAAAAGACAATCTACGGAATGGGAGAAAAATATCTGCAAAAGATGTGACCAACAAAGGGTTAATATCCAAAATATAAAAATAGCTCATACAACTCAGTATGAAAAAAAAAAAAAAATCAAAACATGGGCAGAAGACCTAAACAGATATTTCTCCAAACAAGACATACAGATGGCCAAAAGGCACATGAAAAGATGCTCAACATTGCTGATTATTAGAGAAACGCAAATCAAAACTACAATGAAGGGCTTCCCTGGTGGCGCAGCAGTTGAGAATCCGCCTGTCAATGCAGGGGACACAGGTTTGTGCCCTGGTCCGGGAAGACCCCACATGCCGCAGAGCTACTAAGCCCGTGCACCACAACTACTGAGCCTGTGCTCTAGAGCCCACAAGCCACAACCACTTAGCTCGCATGTTGCAACTACGGAAGCCTGAGTGCCTAGGGCCTGTACTCCACAAGAGAAGCCAGCGCAATTAGAACCCTGCACACCACAGCAAAGGGTAGCCCCAACTTCCTGCAACTAGAGAAAGCCCACATGCAGCAACAAAGACACAACACAGCAAAAAAAATAAAATAAAATAAAGAAATAGAAAAAGAAAAAAAAAAAAACAAAAAACCACCTACAAGGAAGTATCACCTCACACCAGTGAGAACAGCTATCCTGAAAAAGTCTACAAATAATAAATGCTGGAGAGGGTGTAGAGAAAAGGGAACCCTAGTACGCAGTTGGTGCGAATGTAAATTGGTGCAGCCACTATGGAAAACAATACGGAGGTTCCTTAAAAAACTAAAAATAGAGCTACCATATGATCCTGAAATCCCACTCCTGGGCATATATCTAGAAAGGACAAAAACTCTAATTTTAAAAGATATATGCACCCTAATGTTCATAGCAGCACTACTTACAATAGCCAAGACATGGAAACAACCCAAGTAGCCATCAACAGATGACTGGTTAAGAAGATGTGAGATAGATAGATAGATAGATAGATAAAAGACACTATTACTCAGTCATAAAAAAGAATGAAGTATTGCTATTTGCAGCAACAGGGATGGACCTATAGAATATTATACTAAGTGAAGTCAGAGAAAGACAAATATTAAATGATATCACTTATTTGTGGAATCTAAAAATAATACAAATGAATCTATAGGCAAAACAGAAACAGACTCATAGACATAGAAAACAAATTTAAGGTTACCAAAGGGGCTGGGGCCCTGGGTCAAGGGAGGAACAAATTAGCAGTATGAATAACAGATACAACCACTCTACATAAAATAGATAAGCAACAAGGATTTACTGTATAGCACAGCGAGTTATATACTATCTTGTAATAACCTATTATGGAATATAATCTGAAAAAAAATAACTGAATCACTTTGCTGTATACCTGAAACTAACACAGTATAAAATAAATGAAAAAAAGAAAAAGATTTTTGCTATACTACCTTATCTAGATCAACTATCAATATGTAGAAATTTGGCCAGATGCACAGGTTTCATTTAAAAGTAAAGTAAAACGTCTTAATGCTGCATTTTCTAAGTTGCCTGAAACATATCCCTTTAGAAAAAGAAAAAAAAAACCCTATTACTTTAAGAAATAGCATATGCAAGTAACATGACCAAATATCATTCTCTAACGCAGTCTAATAGTTAAAAAGTCAGTTTTGTCTAAGTGGAATCAACTTAGTCCTCCACTTCCCATGAGCTGCCAAATCTCTGACAGTATTCAGTAAGATAATCACTTAGAACTAGCTAAACAAGCCTTTACATGTGAAAATGCCACATTTAGAGTCAAAAAATGGACAGAATACCAAGCAATGTGCCTGTTGCTTTCTGGTCCAATCATGAAACCAGTATATCCTAGAGAGGACAAGCCACAGCTGCCAAGAGAAAATATGGAATCTGTCTAGACTTCACAACGTGACAGTAAAAAAAATTTGAGAAAAGAACACACTACAGTTGAGACTAGAGTAAGCAAGTAGTCAATACACACACACAAACTATGCATTCTGCCACATACAAGGAGAACCAAATAGTACAATTAAAGATACTTTAAGCAATTCAACTTAGAATTTTTTCTAAAGAAACCAAGATAAGGGAACATATAACCACAAAATTACTTAGCACTTTATTTTATTTATTTATTTATTTTTGCCGTACTCGGGCCTCTCACTGTTGTGGCCTCTCCTGTTACGGGGCACAGGCTCTGGACGCACAGACTCAGCAGCCATGGCTCACGGGCCCAGCCGCTCTGCGACATTTGGGATCTTCCTGGACCAGGGCACGAACCCATGTCCCCTGCATTGGCAGGTGGACTCTCAACCAATGTGCCACCAGGGAATCCCCTTTAGCACTTTATTTTAAAAAAATAACAAAAAACTAGGAAAATCTACATGACCAAATACTGGGAACCGAGTAAATAAATTATGGCAATTCTTACAATGGAGTACCACAACACTATCGAGAATAATGTTGTTTTAAAAAAAAAAGTAACATTCAAAGATGTTCACATTATATATATAAGTTTTTAAAAGTTATAAATCAGATCATATATTTAAGCTTTATGAAGTTAGTCAAAAAGCTCACATATCTACCTTCATGTTGAAAACCATTTTATCCAAGAATATACAAAATGTCATCAGTGGTTACATAACTGAGTGATGGAACTAACCAACTTTCAGTTTTTCAAAAATAGACAAGTCTCATTTGTGTGATAAGGCAAAACTTAAATTAAAACTTAAATTAGCTTAAATTAATTAGTGACAGGGAAATTTACTATATAAAAAGAAAAAGTGGGAATTCCCTGACAATCCAGTGGTTAGGACTCAGCACTTTCACTGCCATTGGCCTGGGTTCAATCCCTGGCCGAGGAACTAAGATCCCACAAGCCTCATAGCATGGCCAAAAAATAAAGAAATCATTAAATAATAAAACCAGGAAATGAACTTTATGTAATTAAAAATTTGAGGACCATCTCATATGTTATTGTTTAATGTCAGAAACAGAATGTGCTCAATCAATGAAATTAGGCAAATGTAACTAACTCCTTAGAGCTGCTTAAATTTAACACTTATTCTAATACAAACAACTCCCTAAATAATCCTCCTTATTCCTAACATGGAATGAATGAATTTCTTTTTCTGACAAACAACAGAACTAAACATACCCTTGGGAATTTGGCTACCATCAATCTCTAGACTGTTTTTGTATTTTGGGGGATCATGACTCCTTTGAAAACTTATAAAATACACCTGGATTTATTCTTTCTTAGCCTATCCTTACTTTGTGATTCAACTACTTCTCAGTAGTTGAATTACAAAATTAAAGACTTTTGAAGAGGCAGAAGACCTAAACAGACATTCCTCCAAAGAAGACATACAGATGGCCAAGAAGCACATGAAAAGCTGCTCAACATCACTAATTATTAGAGAAATGCAAATCAAAACTGCAATGAGGTATCACCTCATGCCAATTAGAAAGGGCATCCTCAGAAAATCTACAAATAACAAATGGTGGAGAGGGTGTGGAGAAAAGGGAACACTCTGGCACTGTTGGTGGGAATGTAAATTGATACAGCCACTATGGAGAATAGTATGGAGGTTCCTTAAAAAACTAAAAATAGAATTACCATATGATCCAGCAATCCCACTACTGGGCATATACCCAGAGAAAACCATAATTCAAAAAGACACATGCAACCCAATGTTCATTGCAGCACTATTTACAATAGCCAGGTCATGGAAGCAACCTAAATGCCTACTGACAGACAAATGGATAAAGAAGCTGTGGTACATATATACAATGGAATATTACTCAGCCATAAAAAAGAACAAAATTGAGTCATTTGTTGAGACGTGGATGGATCTAGAGACTGTCATACAGAGTGAAGTAAGTCAGAGAGAAAAACAAATATTGTATACTAACACATGTATGTGGAACCTAGAAAAATGGTACAGATGAACCGGTTTGCAGGGCAGAAGTTGAGACACAGATGTAGAGAACAAACTTATGGACACCAAGGGGGGAAAACTGCGGTGGGGTGGGGATGGTGGTGTGCTGAATTGGGCGACTGGGTTTGACATGTATACACTGATGTGTATAAAACTGATGACTAATAAGAATCTGCAGTATAAAAAAAACCCACAACTAATACTAAACTTTCTTTGGGTTATTTGTATGGAAATATGTTAATATAAATGTTTCAGACATTACATGAAATTTCTAAAAACTTTATATGTTCTGGTATAATGTTATAAGTCATAATACTAGTTATTACTTTAAAATGTGTATCTCAGAAATAACTAAATTTCCTTGTCAACTGGATTATTATGAACTTTCATCAAATCTTTAACCGTGGTCATTTTTAAGTCTTTTGTCATTTACAGACAGTTCTGGGTGTACTCTGATGCTTTCGCAAAAATGTTCCTATAAAAGGGGTTCATCTTCAAGGAATTCATGGAAAAGACTCTGACAAGTACAGGTTTCTGGTAACTGACCATACTGCTGAACTGAATGAATAAGCATTTTCAGAACTCTAATAGAACACTGATGAATTCATAAAAGTACTAACAAAAGTTCAAGATAAAAAAATATTAATTACATGGGACTGAGTGAACTGATGAGGACGATTATAATTTTTGTGACTTTCTGCTTGAATTAAAAAAAACCCACAAGGACTCAGAGGCAAAAAATATATAAATCAATTTTCACTGCAAAGTAAAGAAGCTGTTACAATGGAGGATTACTGGACTGAATGTCAATATCATGACATAGTATGAGTGTGTTTTGTGTTTGGTAATTGCAATCATTGTTGCTTTTGTTGTGTTCATCCATTTACAATGCTTGGTGTCAGTTTATCTCTTGTAAAAATAAAATACAGTGTGTGTGTGAAAAAAAAAAAAACCACTACTGAAGAAAAAGCTCACGTTTCTTCCAGTGTCACAAAAGTTATTTATTTCAATATCTTCTTTTTCAATATTTGCATGTGAAAATGTACCTTTAACACTTGCATATATTTCTGCACTGGCACCCAGTAAGTATCACTGTCCCACACCTCAAGGGGAGAACTGACATTTTTATTTCTTTTGTATGCCTTACCGCATAAGAGAGAAAAAGCTCCCAATGCGTCTATTTCCTGGGTTCTCAGGACTCAAATATATATATATACCATTCAAGCAACAAAAAAACTAAGAAAATCCACAAGTATGTCTAAAAAGATACATTAAGAAAATTCTTTCACACCATTTAAACAAAAACAAATCCTGCACTGGTAAGAGTATTTCTACCCAACTCAACATAGCAGAAGCATTTAAAAAAATCATACAGATATATTTACCTGCCCCAGATTTTACATGAAGAGCGCCAAGTGCTGATATTATCAAAAATATATGTACGAGACCTTCAAGATGGTGGAGTAAGATGTGGACATCACCTCCCTCCTGACAAATACATGAGAAATACATCTACATGTGGAACAACTCCTAAAGAACACCTACTGAATGCAGGCAGAAGACCTCAGACTTCCCAAAAGATATATACTTTTTTCCTTTTTCTCTTTTTGTGTGTATGTGTACGCTTCTTAGTGTGATTTTGTCTGTATAGCTTTGCTTTTATCATTTGTCCCAGGGTTCTGTCTGTCTGCCCTTTTTTAGCGCCTGCTGTCATTGTTGGATTTGTTTTTCAGTTTGGTTGCTCTCTTCTTTCTTTCCTTCATTTCTTAAAATTAGTTTTAAATTTTTATTTTAATAACTTTATTTTATTCTTCTCTTTCTTTCTATTTTTCTCCCTTTTCTTCTGAGCCATGTAGCTGACAGGGTCTTGGTGCTCCAGTCAGGTGTCAGGCCTGTGCCTCTGAGGTGGGAGACCCAAGTTCAGGACACTGGTCTAAGAAAGACCTCCCGGCTCCACATAATGTCAAATGGCAAAAGCTCTCCCAGAGTACTCCATCTCAACGCTAAGACGCAGATCCACTCAACCACCGGCAAGCTACAGTGCCGGACACCCTATGCCAAACAACAAGGAAGACAGGAACACAAATCCACCCATTAGCAGAGAGGCTGCTTAAAATCATAATAATGTCAAGACACCCCAAAACACACCAGCGGACGTGGTCCTGCCCACCAGAAAGACAAGATCCAGCCACATTCACCAGAACACAGGCACCAGTCCCCTCTACCAGGAAGCCTACACAACCCACTGAACCAACCTTAGCCACTGGGAGCAGACACCTAAAAAAACGGGGACTACAAACCTGCAAGCTGCGAAAAGGAGACCCCAAACACAGTAAGTTAAGCAAAATGAGAAGACAAAAACACACAGCAGATGAAGGAGCAAGGTAAAATCCCACCAGACCAAACAAATGAAGAGGAAATAGGCAGTCTACCTGAAAAAGAATTCAGAGTAATGATAGTAAAGATGATCCAAAATATTGGAAATAGAATGGAGAAAATACAAGAAACATGTAATAAGGATCTAGAAGAACTAAAGAGCAAACGAACAATGATGAACAACACAACAAATGAAATTACAAATTCTCTAGAAGGGATCAATAGCAGAAAAACTGAGGCAGAAGAACAGATAAGTGACCTGGAAGATAAAACAGTGGAAATAACTACCGAAGAGCAGAATAAAGAAAAAACAATGAAAAGAATTGAGGACAGTCTCAGAGACCTCTGGGACAACACTAAATGCACTAACATTTGAATTATAGGGGTCCCAGAAGAAGAAGAGAAAAAGAAAGGGACTGAGAAAATATTTGAAGACATTATAGTTGAAAACTTCCCTACAATGGGAAAGGAAATAGTCAATCAAGTCCAGGAAGCACAGACAGTCCCATACAGGATAAACCCAAAGAGAAAGACGCCAAGACACACATTAATCAAACTATCAAAAATTAAATGTAAAGAAAAAAATACTCAAAGCAACAAGGGAGAAACAACAAATAAAATACAAGGAAATCCCCATAAGTTTAACAGCTGATCTTTCAGCAGAAACTCTGCAAGCCAGAAGGGAGTGGCAGAACACATTTAAAGTGATGAAGGAAAAAAGCCTACAACCAAGATTACTCTACCCAGCAAGGATCTCATTCAGATTCGAAGGAGAAATTAAAACCTTTACAGACAATCAAAAGCTAAGAGAATTCAGTACCACCAAACCAGCTTTACAACAAATGCTAACGGAACTTCTCTAGGCAGTAAACACAAGAGAAGAAAAACACCTACAATAACAAACCCAAAACAATTTAGAAAATGGTAACAGGAACATACATATCGATAACCACCTTAAATGTAAATGGACTAAATGCTCTAACCAAAAGACACAGACTGGCTGAATGGACACAGAAACAAGAACGTATATATGCTGCCTACACGAGACCCACTTCAGACCTAGCGACACATACAGAACGAAAGTGAGGGAATGAAAAAAGATAGTCCATGCAAATGGAAATCAAAAGAAAGATGGAGTAGCAATTCTCCTATCAGACAAAGTAGACTTTAAAATCAAGACTAGTACAAGAAAAAAGGAGGATACTACATAATGATGAAACCAACAAGAAGATATAACAATTGTAAATTTTTATGCTCCGAACATAGGAGCACCTCAATACATAAGGCAAATGCTAACAGCCATAAAAGGGGAAATCGACAGTAAAACAATCATAGTAAGGGACTTTAACACCCCACTTTCACCAATGGACAGATCATCCAAAAGGAAAATAAATAAGGAAACACAAGCATTAAATGATACATTAAGCAAGATGGACTTAACTAATATTTATATGACATTCCATCCAAAAACAACAGAATACACTTTCTTCTCGAGTACTCATGGAACATTCTCTAGGATAGATCATATCTTGGGTCACAAATCAATCCTTAGTAAATTTAAGAAAACTGAAATTGTATCAAGTATCTTTTCCGACCACAACGCTGTGAGACTAGATATCAACTGCAGGAAAAAAATCTGTAAAAACAATAAACACACAGAGGCTAAACAATGCACTAAATAACCAAGAGGTCACTGAAGGAATCAAGAGGGAAATAAAAAAATACCTAGAAACAAATGACAATGAAAACATGACAACCCAAAACCTATGGGATGCAGCAAAAGCAGTTCTAAGAGGGAAGTTTATAGCAATACAATCCTACCTCAAGAAACATCTCAAATAAACAACCTAACCTTACACCTAAAGCAATTAGAGAAAGAAGAACGAAGAAACCCCAAAGTTAGCAGAAGGAGAGAAATCATAAAGATCAGATCAGAAATAAATGAAAAAGCAATGAAGGAAACAATAGCAAAAATCAATAAAACTAAAAGCTGGTTCTTTGAGAAGATAAAAAAAATTGATAAACCATTAGCCAGAGTCATCAAGAAAAAAGGCAGAAGAATCAAATCAACAGAATTAGCAATGAAAAAGGAGAAGTAACAACGGACACTGTAGAAATACAGAAGATCATGAGAGATTACTACAAGCCAACTCTATGCCAATAAAACAGACAACCTAGAAGAAATGGATAAATTCTTAGAAAAGCACAACCTTCCAAGACTGAACCAAGAAGAAACAAAATATAAGCAGACCAATCACAAGCATTAAAATTGACACAGTAATTAAAAATCTTCCAACAAACAAAAGCCCAGAACTATATGACTTCACAGGCGAATTCTATCAAACATTTAGAGAAGACCTAACACCTATCCTTCTCAAACTCTTCCAAATTATAGCAGAGGGAGGAACACTCCCAAACTCATTCTACAAGGCCACCATCACACCTTGATAGCCAAACCAGACAAAGATGTCACAAAGAAAGAAAAATACAGGCCAATATCACTGATGAACATAGACATAAAAATGCTCAACAAAATACTAGCAAACAGAATCTAACAGCACATTAAAAGAATGATACACCATGATCAAGTGGGGTTTATCCCAGAATGCAAGGATTCTTCAATATATGCAAATCAATCAATGTGATATACCATAGTAACAAACTGAAAGAGAAAAACCATATGATCATTTCAATAGATGCAGAGAAAGCTTTTGACAAAATTCAACACCCATTTATGATAAAAACCATCCAGAAAGCAGGCATGGAGGGAACTTACCTCAACATAGTAAGGGCCACATATGATAAATCCACAGCCAACATCGTTTTCAATGGTGAAAACTGAAACTATTGCCTCTAAGATCAGGAACAAGACAAGGTTGTCCACTCTCACCACTATTATTCAACATACGTTTGGAAGTTTTAGCCACAGCAATCAGAGAAGAAAAAGAAATAAAAGGAATCCAAATTGGAAAAGAAGAAGTAAAGCTCTCACTGTTTGCAGATGACATGATACTATACACAGAGAATCCTAAAGATGCTACCAGAAAACTACTAGAGCTAATCAATGAATCTGGTAAAGTAGCAGAATACAAAATTAATTCACAGAAATTTCTTGCATTCCTATACACTAATGATGAAACATCTGAAACAGAAATTAAGCAAACACTCCCATTTACCACTGCAACAAAAAGAATAAAATACCTAGGAATAAAGCCACCTAAGGAGAAAAAAGACTTGTATGCAGAAAATTATAAGACACTGATGAAAGAAATGAAAGATGATACAAACAGATGGAGAGATATATCATGTTCTTGGATTGTAGGAATCAACATTGTGAAAAGGACTATACTACCCAAAGCAATCTACAGATTCAATGCAATCCCTATCAAACTACCAATGGCATTTTTCACAGAACAAAAAATTTCTGTTTGGATGGAAACACAAAAGACCCCGAGTAGCCAAGGCAATCTTGAGAAAGAAAAATGGAGCTGGAGGAATCAGGCTCCCAGACTTCAGACTATACTGCAAAGCTACAGTAATCAAGACAGTATGGCACTGGCACAAAAGCAGAAATATAGATCAATGGAACAGGATACAAAGCCCAGAGATAAACCCAGGCACATATGACTGCCTTATCTTTGATAAAGGATGCATGAATATACAAGGGAGAAAAGACAGCCTCTTCAATAAGTGGTGCTGGGAAAACTGGACAGCTACATGTAAAAGAATGAAATCAGAACACTCCCTAACACCATACACAAAAATAAACTCAAAATGGGTTAAAGACCTAAATGTAAGGCCAAACACTCTAAAACTCTTAGAGGAAAACATAGGCAAAACACTCTATGACATAAATCACAGCAAGATCCTTTTTGGCCCACCTCCTAGAGTAATGGAAATAAAAACAAAAATAAATGGGACCTAATGAAACTTAAAAGCTTTTGCACAGCAAAGGAAACATAAACAAGACCAAAAGACAACCCTCAGAATGGGAGAAAATATTTGCAAATGAAGTAACTGACAAAGGATTAATATCCAAAAGTTTAAAGCAGCTCATGCAGTTCGATATCAACAAAACAACCCAATCCAAAAATAGGCAGAAGATCTAAAGAGACATTTCTCCAAAGAAGATATACAGATTGACAACAAACACATGAAAGAATGCTCAACATCATTAATCATTAGAGAAATGCAAATCAAAACTAAATGTGGGGCTTCCCTGGTGGCGCAGTGGTTGAGAGTCTGCCTGCCGATGCAGGAGACACGGGTTCGTGCCCTGGTCCGGGAAGATCCCACATGCCGCGGAGCGGCTGAGCCCGTGAGCCATGGCCGCTGGGCCTGCGCGTCCGGAGCCTGTGCTCCACAACGGGAGAGGCCACAACAGTGAGAGGCCCGCATACCGCAAAAAAAAAAAAAAAAAAAACCTAAATGTGGTATCACCTCACACCAGTCAGAATGGCCATCATCAAAAAATCTAGAAACAATAAATGCTGGAGAGGTTGTGGAGAAAAGGGAACTCTCTTGCACTGTTGGTGGAATATAAATTGATACAGTCACTATGAAGAACAGTATGGAGGTTCCTTAAAAAACTAAGAATAGAACTACCATATGACCCAGCAATTCCACTACTGGGCATACACCTGAGAAAACCATAATTCAAAAAGTCATGTACCACAATGTTCACTGCAGCTCTATATACAATAGCCAGGTCATGGAAGCCACTTAAGTGTCCATCAACAGATGAATGGATAAAGAAAATGTGGCACATACATACAATGGAATATTACTCAGCCATAAAAAGAAACAAAATTGAGTCATTTGTTGTGAGGTGGATGGACCTGGAGTCTGTTATACAGAGTGAAGTAAGTCAGAAAGAGAAAAACAAATACCATATGCTAAGACATATATATGGAATGTTAAAAAAAAAAAAAAAAAGAAAGAAAAGGTTCTGAAGAACCTCGGGGTAGGACAGGAATAAAGATGCAGACATAGAGAATGGACTTGAGGACACAGGGAGGGGGAAGGGTATGCTGGGATGAAGTGAGAGAGTGGCACGGACATACATACAATACCAAATGTAAAACAGAAAGCTAGTGGGAAGCGGCCACATAGCACAGGGAGATCCACTCAGTGCTTTGTGATCACCTAGAGAGATGGGATAAGGCAGATGGGAGGGAGAAGCAAGAGGGAGGAGATACGGGGATATAAGTATATGTATAGCTTGATTCACTTTGTTATAAAGCAGAGACTAACACACCATTGTAAAGCAATTATACTCCAATAAAGATGTTAGAAAATATATATATGTAAATTAAGTATACTGCATATGAACTAAGAAATTACCCAAGAAATGTTCCTAAATATACTCACTGAAAGATAGCTGTTAATGTCCACATCATCAGTAATAGTTTGGCGTTCTCCTTTACAGTTAATTTTCCGAAACCGTCGTCGAGACTGTCTGGCAGGAAGTTCTCTTTGTAGAATACTATCTTCATTATCTTTGGAATTCTCTACCTGAAACACATGTTCACATTCCTGATTAAACATCCAATTTTTCCATATTACTGACAGTCTATGGAGTTTTAACAGGCGCATAAGGAGGCTTCATTTTCTACTTGCACGAAACTGCCTCAAGAAAAGTCTGTATAGGACAATGCTCATGACTTCAAAGAGACTAAAAGTGACATTATTATAAAGATCTGGAGACAACAGTTTCCTTCCAGGAAATAGTCGTTCTTGCTCACATAAACATACATCCTCTAAGTAAAGTCATTTACCAGAAATGAAGGCTGTTAACTACACCTACACATTCAATAATTACAACTTCTGAGTTAGTCTAATTACAAACTGCCTGATTATACACATATTTTATTTAGCAAACAATCATGGTTATGACTTCAGGAATTGCTAAACAGTGAAACAAAAATGCTTTATGCATTATTCTTTGATGTCCATCTTAATGTGTGAAAATAGTCAAGAATAAATAAGGCTGGCATCTTCTAAGGAAGAAGGGAAAACTAACATTTATTGAGCAATTAAAATAGGACAGCATGGATATATATTATACTATTTAGTTTACACAACAGCCCTGTAATCAGGTATTACTATTTCTAGTTTATATGTGAACAAAGTAAAATCCAGAAAGATCAGCGACTTTTCAGTCTCACAACAGTGGTACTTATTAAAGGTAACCTGGCATACAGGCCTGTTTCCAAACCTTATGCTACTGATACAAGACTACATTGCCAGGGGAGGGGGGCAGGGGGAGGAAAGAAATAGGTGAGGGAGATTAACAGGTATAAACTTCCAGCTGTAAAATAAATGAGTCATGGATATGAAATATACAGCATGAGGAATAGTCAATAGTTATGTAATATCAATATCTTTGTATGATGACATGATAACTGGACTTATTGTGGTCATCATTTTGAAATGTACAGAAATACCAAATCACTACTTTGGGTAAAAGGAACTAACATAGTGTTCTGGGTCAATTACACTTCAAAAACAAAGAAATTTATAGAAAAAGAGATCAGACTTATGGTTCCCAGAGGTGGGGGCTGAGGGGAGCAGGAATTGGATGAAGGCAGTCAGAAGATACAAACTTCCAGTTACAAGACAAATAAGTACTAGGGATGTAATGTCAACATGATAAATATAATTAACACTGTTATATGTTATATATGAAAGTTGTTAAGAGAGCAAATACTAAGCGTTCTCATCACAAGAAAAATAATTTTTTTCTATCTCTTTAATTTTCTATCATTATGAGGTAACTGTTGGTCTCTAAACTTACTGTGATTTATCACTTCATGATGTATGTAAGTCAAACCATTATGCCTTAAACTGATACAGTGCTGTATGTAAATTATATCTCAATAAAACTAGAAGAAAAAAAGACTACCTTTCCTATCTAATGACAGAGTATACCATAATTTTTAGAAATTACTTTTAGAAAGGAATATTGACATGCTCTAAAGTAGACTTTATAATTAACCTCACATCCAATAAATAACAAATGGTAATTTCAGCTTTTTCCTTCAACTACTTTTCCTGCTAATGTCATATGTCTTGCTGATATCAAAAATTTCATAGTCACCCAAGTATGAAATTCCAGCATTTCCAATTCCCCTGCTTGTCTCAATATCTTATCTTCAATCATTTCTTAGAACCTGTCAAATCTTTGTTTAGAAATCCCTTTCACAATGCCTTTTATTTCATTCCCATTACCACCATTCTTTATTCAAGTCTTAATCACTTCAGTCCTGAACTTGCTGCTTCTGTCATGCTCCTCTCCAAATCCATCATGCATGGTCAGATAAATCATCATTATGTCAGGTCTTCTGTTCAAAATGCTACAATGGACCTCTAATTGTTACCAAATAAATTTTAAACTATTATATTTGATATTCCAAATCATACATGTTCCATTCCCAAAATATTTTTATCACTTTATCTTATACATGGAAGCCTGGAAAAACTACTCCCGTATCCTCCTCCCCATAAAAAATGCTCTCACATAAAAGCTCTAATGAGATATGCAAAATTTCCTGATGATTTCTCAGAAGGAGTTGATGTCTAAGCTGTTCTGTAGGTTTGAGAGTTCAAGAGTAAGTGGCAGCCAAGTCAGTGTGACTATTCATGGGTCTCTATACATAAGTAACTTACATTCTGCTAAGTAACTACTTATTTCCTCAATTTCTGTTATCCTATCGATATATCTTCATATGCTGAAACACTACCAATCATTTAAGACACATCTCAACTGCCATCTCTTCCATAACCACAAGAGACATTCCTTTTGACTGCTTTACTGTGTGCACACAACCTGGACTTTTCATAAACAGGACTGCCTTCAGGCCTTTACATACATATGTGTTATTTCTGCCTAAAAGCCCAGGCCTCCTTAGCTAACATCTCAGCATCCTACACATACCTCATGACCCAGTTCAAACAACGCTACCTCTGCCTCAAGAGGTAGGTGCTACCCCTTCTATAGCACTAAGCATACTGGCCATAATTATTAGATAAGCCTATCTCACTACAAGCTCCCTAGTATAGGAAGTGCACTGTATTTACACTCATCTTTGTTCACTTATCTGAAATATTTGCCAAAATGGGCATTACATTAAATTCTTTCTTTCTCCCCAAATATCTTAAGCCCTTGGAAGTATGTATAAGATACTCAAGAAATATACAGGCAGGCAGAATAAGTTACTGAATACTACTCTTCTGAAAAGTAAAATCCAGAAGAGACAGGGGCTTGATCTGCAACTTAAAACTACAGAATTTTGTATAGGTAGCAAATACATGTCACCTCCTTGAGATTCAATTTCCTTTTCTAAAAAATGATGGGAGAACCATTGCATTTTCTAAATCACTACGCTAGGCCAAGTACCAGAAACTATTACTTATGTCCTTTAAGGCTCACAACATAGCTACTCTTTCTGTATTAACGGATGGTGCAGAGTCTCATAAAACTTAAGTATTTCACAGAAGTGAAATAACAATTCAAAAACCAATTGTGGGGACTTCCCTGGTGGTCCAGTGGCTAAGACTCTGTACTCTCAATGCAGGGGGCCCCGGTTCGATGCTTGGTTGGGGAACTAGATCCCGCATGCAAGCCGCAACTAAAGATCCCACATGCTGCAATGAGATCCCACCTGCCACAACTAAAACCGGTGTAGCCAAAAATAAATAAATGAATGAATGAACAAATATTTTTTTTAAAAAAAAACAAGTGTGACTAAGAAGTTCATCTCCTTCATACTGCCCTATCCCACAGGATGAACTAGATTATTTACTTTAGGTAAAATTCCAGTTATCATATCTATATTCTTAGATCTTTCAATAGCTACCATTTATTGAGCAAAAGCAGAGATTGAAACAATAAAGGCTTTTCAAAATAGAAACAGTAACAGTAAATTAAATTTAGGAAAGGAGTTTCTAGGCTTAAAAATGTGGGGTGGGGGCTTCCCTGGTGGCGCAGTTGTTGAGAATCCGCCGGCCGATGCAGGGGACACGGGTTCGTGCCCCGGTCTGGGAAGATCCCACATGCCGCGGAGTGGCTGGGCCTGTGAGCCATGGCCGCTGAGCCTGAGCGTCCGGAGCCTGTGCTCCACAACGGGAGAGGCCACAACAGTGAGGCCCGCATACCACAAAAAAAAAAAAAATGTGGGGTGGGCTTCCCTGGTGGCACAGTGGTTGAGAGTCTGCCTGCCGATGCAGGGGACACAGGTTTGTGCCCTGGTCTGGGAAGATGCCACATGCCGCGGAGCAGCTAGGCCCGTGAGCCATGGCCGCTGAGCCTGCGCGTCCGGAGCCTGTGCTCCGCAACAGGAGAGGCCACAACAGTGAGAGGCCCGCGTACTGTGGGAAAAAAAAAAAATGTGGGGAAAAGTACCAAATGAAAGGAAAAACCAAACAATGGATAAAGGATTAAGCACCTTTAGTAAAGCTCCCGCTGATTACAACTGAAATGTGAGTTTTAAAAATGAAACCTCATAAACACATACTGAAATGGCAGAAAAGTTAGGAATGCAAATGAAAAGAAAGAAGTGAAAGCAAAATGCCAGGAAGTAGGCTAGCAACAAAGCCCCAATCTACCAGATGATTTCTCAACTTTAGAGACAAGACCTTCCACTTTGATGGTTGTAGGGAACGAGAGAGATAGGAAATAAAATAGAGAATCCAACAAAGGCAGGGAATCCAAAGGAGACTTACTCATTCCAAAGAGCTACACCCTCACTGCAAGGTTTAAGCCCATCCTGCAGAAGGGAGAGGAAGAAAATTTGGTTAGCACTGAGAAAAGGACTGCTGGGGGTGGAGTGAGTTCAAAACAGAAGCCATCCTTCAGGCAGGTCTGTAGTTCTAATTCCTAATACCTTAAGCACATAAAAAAATTTAAAGAAGTTCAGGACTAAAAACATACATGCAACCGGCAAAAACAAATCTAAAACCTCTCTGCAAGAATGCAACTTTAACCCAAACCTCAAGGAATTCCCACACCCAAAGTTCAGCACATATGAAGTCATGTACAAATATACCAAAAAAAAAAAAAAAAAAAAAGCAAAGACAAAAACAAAAAACCCGAAAACAAAAAACCAAAAACCCCAACAACAAAACCCAAACACGAGAGACATAATGAGCAATAATGGACAGAAAAAAGGTAGCAGAATCACACCTGCAAATAGTCCAATATTTGAAGTATCAGAAAATATAAAGCTATAATAAAAAAAAACTTTAAACAAAAAGAAACTTGAAAATGAGCCAGAGATTATAAATAGCAACCAAACAGGTAAGAATTCACCAGCACCAAAAAAAAAAAAAAATTCCTCCCCAAGTGCCCTTCCTCCCCACTGCCAGGCTAGCAAATAGACAGTAACAAGAAAGAGCCATCTACCTTCGAAAGAGGGATGAGAACACGGAAATATATCCTGTCTGAAACACAAGAGCACAGAGAAGGCCTAAAACTGAGGGTGGAACAGGAAGACTTAGAAAAATCTTCCAAAAGACCAGTCCCACCCCTAAGCACAAAGTAACGCTAGAGGAATTGGATGGTGCACTGAAGGTAACCTGAAGGTAACAATAACAACAACAAAAATCCAAACCTAACTCAATTCTAGCAGAAGAGGTGTGTTCATCTCCAGGCCTGAACACTGTCTACCCTCTGTCTTTATTGCTCTACATACAATATCTAGTATCAAATACAAAATAACGACTCACATAAAAAGGATTAAAAAAAAAAACCCAATCCACTGCCAAGAGACATGGCAATCAACAGAGCAATCCCTGAAAATTAAGAGATGACCCAGATGAATATCAGAATTTAAACAACTATAATATGGTAATGGTTCAGCGGAAAAGGTGGACAATATAACTAAACAGATGGAGCAGACATGAGTATTAGAGTAAAGTGAAAAAGTCAGAAACAAAAAACATGGTACTAAAGGTGAAGAATGCCTTTGATAAGCTCATCAGTAGACTGGATACAATCAAGTTAAGAATCAATGAACTTAAAATTAAACATAGGTCAACAGAAATTACCCAAAGTGAAAGAGGGGCAGGGAGAGAGGAAGAGAGATTAAGTAAAAAAGAAAAATGAAGGAATTAAATGGTGTATTAAGATATAACTAAAAAGAGGATTAGTAAATTGGGAAAACAGAGCTAAAAACAATAAAAGAGTATGTACCACAAAGTCAGGATGAGATGAAAAACAAGAAAAAATTCTTAAGAAAGATAGAGAATAGGACTTCCCTGGTGATGCATTGGTTAAGAATCTGCCTGCCAATTCAGGGAACATGGGTTCAAGCCCTGGTCTGGGAAGATTCCACATGCCTTGGAGCAACTAAGCCCATGCGCCCCAACTACTGAGACTGCACTCTAGAGCCCGAAAGCCACAACTACTAAAGACCGCGTGCCTAGAGCCCACGCTCCACAACAAGAGAAGCCACCGCAATGAGAGGCCCACATACCACAATGAAGAGTATTCCCACTCACCACAACTAGAGAAAGTCCATGCACAGCAACGAAGACACAACACAGCCCCCCAAAATAAAATAATTAAGAAAAAAGAAATATAGAGAATAAGCTGAAAATATTTAACATATATTTAAACAAAGTTCAAGAAAATAATAGAAAAATGAAGACAATGTCCAAAGAGAAAATGAGATTTTTTTTAGTTAAAAAAAAAAAAAAGCCCAAAGCTCTCCAACAAATCCAAATCAGGATACTTAAAAACTACAACTACAAATCCACACAGAAAAGATAAAAGACTTTCAATGCAGCCAGAAGGAAACAATAGATCAGCTATAAAGGAAGGGCATTAAATTAATAACTGACTTCTCAAAAAACAACAGATGCCACAAAACAGAATGTACTGACTGCTGAGGAAAAAAAGGAGTTTTCTCCTAAAATTGCATTTACAGCAAAACAATCCTTAAGAATACAAAATAAAGCTATTTTCAGGCAAAATTAAGAAAAAGAACAATAGACCCAGTTGAAATGTTTACCAACAAAACCCCTTTATTAAAGAAAAATTTAAAGAGTGTGCCTCAGATATAACACAAATGGTCCCATTAGTAAGGTCTCAAATCCAAGAAATAACTAAAAGCAAAGAAATGCTAAATACATGCTTAAATCTGAGCAAATAACAACTTCATAAAACAATAAAGTAAGACAAAATTTGTGTAATAAGTAAGTAGAACTAAAATACTGGTCAAGAGCCATTACATTTGGATGTAGTGGCCAGTATTAAACTTTTATCAACTTTACTACTTATTAACTGGTTATTTTTAAGTAACCTGGAATTAGCAAGAAAAGAATAGACCAAATACAGTATCTAAGGGAGTACTGGGGGAGGGAGTTGAGAGTGGAAAAAAAGAACTTACTATATTATATATAGAGAATAAAAATAACAAGAGGGAAAAAAAGTAGAATATATACAAAAGCACATGAAAGTAAATCCAAAAAGTAAAAGTAAATTCAAACCTGTCAGAAACCACAAAGAATGTAAACAGAAGACTCTTCTCAGGTTAAAAAAAAAATCTTATACCAAATGCAGAAAAAGAGTTAGTTAACAGCCTCCCAAGTACTAAGGCCCACAGAATCCAACTACAAAGATAACAAGAGTACGAGAAATTAAATTACGAGCTAACATCTCACTAAGAAATAATGAATGCAAGAATCCTAAACTCAATTATCAAATTAAGCCTAGAAACTCAGAAAAATGTAACAAATAACTCAGGCTGAGCATTTACTGGGAATGTAAGGGTAGTTTAATATTATAAAAATCTATTAATATAAATCATATTAAGAGACCAAAGGAGAAAAGGGAACAGATCTCTGTAACAAAGGCAGAAAAAACGTTTTTAATCAATTTCAGTAACCTTTCCTGATAAAAATTTTTAACACTACTTTTTGATACTCAAGATACCGTTTTAAGTTATGAACTTTTGAGAGACTCCCAATAGTTTTTTGATATTTCTTTGCTTTCTGACACAAGAAATCCTAGTCTAATACATTTCCTGCTCCACATGTGATGTAAGTTATTTTAAGGAGGCTTATATTGTTTTAGTGGAGAAATACTATTTACTCACCATAATCTGGGCTCGTATAACACTAGTAATCACTAAAATTACTTTTTTGTTGCTGCTTCTAAGCTTTTGCAATGAAGAGCCCTAAGAAATACATTTTTTTCGTAAAGTGAACCAACTTGGGAAATATTTTTAAGACAAATGCTGACATATCTTATTCAAATTTTGGACTAGAGTTTTACTTATATCTTTTATTTTGTACAACACTTTTTCTTTTATATTGGGGAAAAATGATTCCTAATGACAATAATATATACATATATTATTAACTACATTATATTAATTGTAATCATTGTAAATTAAATTTAATTACATCCAATTAAATTAAATGTACCTTAATAACAAAAAATTTCTCTTTATACACTTAGGTTATCTATACACATGTATGTTACATATACATATATAATAGCTTTAACAGTATCAACATTACCACCAACATCCTGATACTACATAATTGGTTCCTAATGATTTATGTATATAAGATTATATATGTAAGTATAAACCATCATTACACAAATTACATACATGTAAGTATATGTAATGTGTCTACAAACACATATCTACATAAAACTTTTAAAATACTGTCATTACTACTAAAAATGAAACTACTGACCCTTTGTATCCTCATGAGATACCCCATTAAAAATGCAAAGACAAAATATTGTCTTTAAAGTCACCAGAGGGCTCTCCCGGTGGCGCAGTGGTTAAGAATCTGCCTGCCAATGCAGGGAACATGGATTGGATCCCTGGTCCAGGAAGATCCCACATGGCGCGAAGCAACTAAGCTCATGTGCCACAACCACTGAGCCTGCACTCTAGAGCCTGAGAGCCACAACTTCTGAGCCATGAGCCACAACTACTGAAGCCCGCACACCTAGAGCCTGTGCTCCACAACAGGAGAAGCCACTGCACTGCAACGAAGACCCAACACAGCCAAAAAATAAATAAATAAAAAATCTTAAAAAAAATTGTTCTTAAAGTCACCAGAAATAAAAATTCCTGGAAATTAAACCAACAATTTTACATATAATAAATTCACTTTTTAAAAAAGAGTTATTTTTCTCCTTTTTGAATTATTTTAAGTATTTAAAAACTTTACTTGGCTCCACCAAGCAGCTCATCTTTCTCAAGTTTTTTCAGGCTCTTCTTGCTTTTTTACTGTTCCAAATGTATTAAGCACAAAACAACCACCATTCTGATGGTATTTTTCATTGGAATCTCATTAAATTCACAAGATAATCTAAGGAAAATGAATACCTTTATGATGATAACTCCTTAGTTGAGAACATGGTATCTCATTTTTTGTTCAAGCTGCATTTTATATTTTTGCGGAGCATTTAAAAACAATGTCTTTGCAAATTTGTTAAGTTTATGCTAAAGTATTTTACGTAGTTATTGTAAATATAGTCTCTTATATGACATTTATTTATGTCAAAGGTCAATTCCTTGATCTCCATAGAAAATCTGCTGGGATTTTCATGGGGATTACACTTAATTTTTTATCAATTTGGAGACAGTTTATATCTTAAAAATATTGATTCTTTCAACTGATCTAGAGCTGAGGAAGAGTTCAAAAATTTTTTTATGGTTTTCTGTGTAGGGGGTCTCCTGTAACTTTTGTTATTTATTCTGATGTATACGGATGTTTTTGACATTTATAAATGGTTTGCTTACTAAATTCTATTTTTCTAACATTTTGTTGCTTATAAATACAATTGATTTCTGTATATGAACAAGTACTGAGTGACCCTGCTGAAATGATTTATTAATTCTAAAAGTTCACATGTAGTTATTTTTGGATTTTCTATATGCAAATCACGTCATTTCTGACAGTTTTACACTTTCATTTCTAATCTATCTTTTTCCCCTTGCCTAAATGCACTATATAGGACTTTTTAGACATTGGGTTTGGAGTGAGCTTTGACATACTCCTGAATGCCAGGAAAAGGTTTTCAATGTTTATTGTAAGGTTTGTGCAGATACCTTTAATAAGATTATGAGAGTTTCCCTCTTTTCCTAGCTTGCTAAAAGTTTTAAAAATCCTCATAAATGGGTTTTGAGTATTATCAAATACTTTTTTTTGTATCTATACAGACAATCATTTGACATCTTTTTCTAATTATATTAATATAATGAATCAGGGCTTCCCTGGTGGCGCAGTGGTTGAGAGTCCGCCTGCCAGTGCAGGGGATACAAGTTCGATCCTTGGTCCAGGAGGATCCCACATGCTGCAAAGCTACTGAGCCCGTGTGCCACGGCTGCTGAGCCTGTGCTCTGGAGCCCGGAGGCCACGGCTGCTGAGCCCATGTGCCACAACTGCTGAAGCCTGCACGCCTAGAGCCCGTGCTCCAGAGTGAGAGAGGCCACCGCAATGAGAAGCCCGCACACTGCAACAAACAGTAGCCCCCTGCTCGCCACAACTAGAGAAAGCCCGCGCACAGCAGCGAAGACCCAACACAGCCAAAAATAAATAAACAAATTTATATTAAAAAAATATATATAATGAATCATACTGATTTTCAAATACTAAAACAATCTTGCAACTATGGAAATAAATTCAACTTTGTCATTATATTTTATCCTTTTTATATATTGCTCGGATTTGATTTCCTAATATTTGAAGATTTTAAAATCTATTTTCATTTAAAAAATGACCTGTAATACTGCTTTTGGGTAATATCCTTGTTAGGTTTTGCTCTCAAAATTAAACTGGGCTCTTACACAATGTTATATGTCACTAATATCTCAATAAAAAAAAATTAAAGTGGGCTCATTAAGGGAACATATTCAATTTTTTTTTCTCTGTTTCCAGTTAGAATTCATGTATTTCTTCTTTAAATGTTTGGGAAAATTCACCAGTGAAACCATGTGGGTCTGAATTTCTAAATGGAAGGTCTTTAATTACAGGTTCTCTTTCTTTCTATATATTGGATTATGCAGATTTTTTGTTTGTGTGAGGGTGTGTGCCAGTTTTGGTAAGCTGTGTATTTCAAGGAATTTGACTCTCCAAAATCTCAAACTTATTTGTTTAAAATTTTCATAATATCCTTTCTTTTGTTACTTTTTTTAAAGTTCATTAGATCCATAGAGTACTGTATCTTTTCTCACTGCTGACATAGGTTATGTACTATCTGTTTCGTTCTTATTTTTGGCAGGGATTTATCAATTTTATTATTCTTTTCTGAGAACGAACTTTTGCCTTTGCTGATTCTTCTTAAGTTTGCTTGACATGCCACTGATTTTTTTTTTTTTTTTTGCGTTTCGTGGGCCTCTCACTGTTGTGGCCTTTTCCCGTAGCGGAGCACAGGCTCCGGACGCGCAGGCTCAACGGCCATGGCTCACGGGCCCAGCCGCTCCGTGACATGTGGGATCCTCCTGCACCGGGGCACGAACCCGCGTCCTCTGCATCGGCAGGCGGACTCTCAACCTCTGCGCCACCAGGGAAGCCCCGCCACTGATTTTTATATTTATCTTTATTATTCCTTGGCTTCTAATTTCTGTTGGTATAGTTTGCTGCTTTCTAATTTCCTGATGTGGATATTTAACTCATCTAATGTCAGCTTTTCATTCTAACAGCATTAAGGCTTAAATTGCTCAGCAAGAAGGGCTTAAAATGAATTTCATGTTTTGATATGCTATCTTCATTCAGTTCAAAATATTTTCTCATTTTCATAGTGACTCTTCTTTGACAAGTGATTTAACGTACACTCCTGATTTTCAAAAGCTGTATTTTGTTCCAGGTGTGTTTTTGTAATTGTTTTTTTTAAATTAATTCCATGGTGGTCAAAAACTATAAATTGTAAAATTTAAAATCTTTTCCTTTTTGAGCTTTATGTCCTGCCTATGGTCAACTTTTAAAAATATTCCATGTGCACTTGAAAAGCAGATGTGTTCTACTACTGATGAATGTAGTGTTCTCTATATGCCTATTAGACAGAGTGCTGTTCCCTTAAACCTCATGAACCAACCTCCACTAGCTTCAAACTTATCTTCTGCAGCTTTCCCACTTCTTTCAGCCTTCATAGAATTGAAGACTGTTAGGACCTTGCACTAGATTGCGTTTTGGCTTAAGGGAATGTCATGGCTGGTTTGATATTCTAATCCAGACCACTAAAACTTTCACCCTTTGGGCAATAAGGCTGTTTCACTTCCTTACCATTCATGTGTTCATTGCCGTAACACTTTTAATTTCCTTCGAAAACATATCCTTTGCAATCACAGCTTGGTTAAGTGTTTGGCACAAGAGGCCTAGCTTTCAGCCTATCTCAGCTTTCAACATGCCTTCCTCACTAAGCTTAATCATTTCTAGCTTTTGATTTAAATTGAGAGATGCGGAACTCTTCCTTTCACTTGAGCACTTAGAGGCCATTGTAGAGTTATTAACTACCCTAATTTCTTTCTTTTCTTTTTTTTTTAGAATTTATTTATTTATTTTAACATCTTTATTTGAGTATAACTGTTTTACAATAGTGTGTTAGTTTCTCCTTTACAACAAAGTTAATCAGTTATACATATACATATGTTCCCATATCTCTTCCCTCTTGTGTCACCCTCCGTCCCACCCTCCCTATCCCACCCCTCTAGGTGGTCACAAAGCACAGAGGTGAACTCCCTGTGCTATGCTGCAGCTTCCCGCTAGCTATCTAATTTACATTTGGTAGTGTGTATATGTCCCTGCCACTCTCTCACATCGTCACAGCTTACCCCTCCCCCTTCCCATATACTCAAGTCCATGCTCTAGTAGGTCTGTGTTTTATTCCCATCCTACCACTAATCTCTTCATGACATTTTTTTTTTTTTTTTAGATTCCATATATATGTGTTAGCATACGGTATTTGTTTTGCTCTTTCTGACTTACTTCACTCTGTATGACAGACTCCAGGTCTATCCACCTTATTACAAATAACTCAGTTTCATTTCTTTTTATGGCTGAGTAATATTCCATTGTATATATGTGCCACATCTTCTTTATCCATTCATCTGCTGATGGACACTTAGGTTGCTTCCATGTCCTGGCTATCGTAAATAGAGCTGCAATAAACATTTTGGTACATGACTCTTTTTGAATTATGGTTTTCTCAGGGTATATGCCCAGTAGTGGGATTGCTGGGTCATATGGTAGTTCTATTTGTAGTTTTTTAAGGAACCTCCATACTGTTCTCCATAATGGCTGTATCAATTTATATTCCCACCAGCAGTGCAAGAGGGTTCCCTTTTCTCCACACCCTCTCCAGCATTTATTGTTTCTAGAGTTTTTGATGATGGCCAATCTGACCGGTGTGAGACTAATTTCAATACTGTTGTGTCTCGGGGAATAGGGAAGCCTAGGGATAGGAAGAGAGATGGGAGAGCAGCCAGTCAGTGGAGCAGTCAAAACACAAACAACATTTACCGACCATCTTATATGAGTGTGGCTCATGATGCATCAAAACAATTATAATAGTAACATCAGAGATCACTGTAACAAATAAAATTTAAAATGGCACCAACATACTTGCTTGATGTAGAGATGCTACAAACCTTTGATTTGTTAAAAAACAAAAAAAAAGCATTTGCAAGGTGCAATAAAACAAAGTGTGCCTGTAGTCAACATGTATTTAGATAAACCCATAAATTTATTCTTTCTATTGTCCTTTGTTCCACATCTCTGTGCTTCCATCTTAGATCCTCTCCTGCCTGAAAAATTCTTTTAGTAAACTGAGTACTGGTCTACTGATGAAAAATTTTCTTAGCTTTTGTGTGAAAACCTTTAAATATCTTAACTAATGAAGGTAAAATTACCACTGTGTTTTACTGTTGCTCCTTTAGAAGTAATGGTTTTTGTTCTGTCTTACTAGTTTTATGACTTTCCCTTTACTTTTGGTTCTCAGTAGTTTTACTATGATGTGCTTATGCATGAAGTTTCTTTGCGTTTATCCTGCTTTGAGTTTGTAACATCATACAGAAAAACCTGAATGAACTTTTTGGCCAACTATAAAATCTGTGAGTTGACATCTTTTTACTTCTGGAAAATTCTCGTACCTTTTCTAATAATACGGTCATTCTCTCCTTTCCTTCTGTGACTCCAATTACACATAGATAAGACCTTTTCACTCTCAGTCTCCCAAGGCAATAGAAATAAAAATGAAAATAAACATCTGGAACCTAGTCAAATTTACAAGCTTTTGCACAGCAAAGGAAACCATAAACAAAACTAAAAGACAACATACAGAATGGCAGAAAATATATGCAAGTGATGTGACTGACAGGGGATTAATCTCCAAAATATACAAACAGCTCATACAACTCGACAACAACAAAAAAAGCCCCATCGAAAAATGGGCAGAAGACCTAAAGAGATAGTTTTCCAACGAAGACATACAGATGGCCAACAGGCACATGAAAAGATGCACAAAATCGCTAATTATTAGAGAAATGCAAATCAAAACTACAATGAGGTACCACCTCACACCAGTCAGAATGGTCATCATTAAAAAGTCTACAAATAACAAATGCTGGAGAGGATGTGGAGAAAGGAGAACCTGCCTACACTGTTGGTGGGAATGTTAAGTTGGTGTAGCCACTGTGGAAAACAGCATGGACATTCTTCAGAAAATTAAATACACAATTACCATATGATCCAGCAATCCCACTCCTGGGTATCTATCCAGACAAAACTATAATTCAAAAAGACGCATACATCCCTGTGTTCATAGCAGCACTATTCACAATAGCCAAGACATGAAAGCAACCTAAATGTCCATTGACAGATGAATGGATAAAGAAAATGTGGTACGCATATACAATGGAATACTACTCAGCCACAAAAAAGAACAAAACAATGCCATTTGCAGCAACATGGATGCAAATAGAGATTATCATACTAAGTGAAGTGAGTCAGAAATAGAAAGACAAATACTACTATATGATATCATTTATATGTGGAATCTAAAATATGACACAGGGCTTCCCTGGTGGCGCAGTGGTTGAGAATCCGCCTGCCGATGCAGGGGACATGGGTTCGTGCCCCGGTCTGGGAAGACCCCACATGCCGCGGAGCGGCTGGGCCCATGAGCCATGGCCGCTGAGCCTGCGCGTCCGAAGCCTGAGCTCCGCAATGGGAGAGGCCACAACAGTGAGAGGCCCGCGTACCACAAAAAAAAAAAAAAAAAAAAAAAAAAAAAAAAAAAAAAAAAAAAAAAAATGACACAAATGAACTTATCCATGAAACAGAAACAGAATCGCAGACGTAGAGAATAGACTGGTGTTTGCCAAGGGGGAGGTGATGGATTGGGAGTTTGGGATTAGCAGATGTAAACTGGTATATATAGAATGGATAAACAAC
Organism: Kogia breviceps; assembly: GCF_026419965.1. Classification (NCBI taxonomy): domain Eukaryota; kingdom Metazoa; phylum Chordata; class Mammalia; order Artiodactyla; family Physeteridae; genus Kogia; species Kogia breviceps. The sequence goes on from NC_081313.1 coordinate 109,060,206, forward strand.
AAGGTCCTACTGTACAGTGCAGGGAACTATATTCAATATCCTGTGATAAACCATAATGGAAAAAGAGTATGAAAAATAATGTATATATGTATAACTGAGTCACTCTGCCGTACAGCAGTAATTGTAAATCAACTACACTTCAATAAAAAAGAAATCAGCCCAGAAAAAGAAATAAAATTTGAAAAAGAAAGAAAAGACCTTTTCACTCTATTGCCTGTCTCCTACCCTCCACCATATTTAATTTTTCCTTGGATCTGTCTACAGTTGACCCTTCAACAATGTGGGGGTTAGGAGTGCTTGACCCTCCATGCAGTTTAAAATCTGTGTATAACTTTACAGTTGGCTCTCTGTATCCACAGTTCCACATCTGCAGATTCAACCAACTGTGGATCGTGTAGTACTGTAGTATATATTTAAAAAAACCCCGAATGTGTGACTTCCCTGGTGATCCAGTGGCTAAGACTCCATGCTCCAAATGCAGAGGGCCCGGGTTCAATCCCTGGTCAGGGAACTAGATCCCACATGTCACAACTAAGAGTTTGCATGCTGCAACTAAAGATCCCACATACTGCAACTAAAGGTCCCACATACTGCAACTAAAGGTCCCACGTGCCACAACTGGGACCTGGTGCAGCCAAATAAGTAAATAAATATTAAAAAAACTAAAAAAACAAAAAAAAACCTGTGTGTAAGACCTGCCGAGTTCAAACCAGTGTCATTCAAAACGGCCACTCTATTTTCTTCCCACTTATCATTCAATTCCTTAAGTCTCTATTCAGGTAAGTTTTAGCTTCTGTTTAATCTATCTGAGATTTTATTTTCAGTTATAGATGTTTCTAGTTGTAGAATCTGGGATTAATTCTTTCATTTTATAGTTTCCAATCTTATACTGAAATGTGTATATGTTATCTCTGATATTTGGGATCTCCTGCGAGTTTGTTCGTATTGTCTCCTTTTCATTCTCTTTAGTTTCTGACCACTTTTAGATGTATTCCATAGATTCTGATATGTAGTATATTTTCACTATTGTTATTTTGCAAATTCTGTAATTTCAGTATGTATTTACTTACCCTTTGACAGAAAGTTGTTTGATAGGTTTAAAAATTTTAAGATGTAGCCTATATATTTTTTGTTATTAGTAAAGTTTCACTGAATATAATCAGAGTGTTTTCAGTATATCTACTTTATGGAAATTACTGATTTTTTTGGGGGGGGGTGAACATATCAATTTTTGTGAATGTGCATTGGACACCTGAGATGGTGTAGTATAATGCTGTAGAATACAACATATATTCATAAAATCCACCTGTTTATTCTGTTTAGGTCTTCTATCTCATTTTTTGTCTACCTGATCTATTTTATACTAAGAACAGAGAATTATATTCTATTTTGTAGCATATTTCTGTCTCACTGAATCTCCTGTAATTTTTGCTTTATACAGAGGGTTTCTGTGTGATGAATATTTGGTTTTTCCACTTTTTTAGCTATTAGAAATAATGCTATGAACATTAGTGTTCAAGATTTTATGTGAACAAATGTTTTCAATTCTCTTGGGTATATACTTGATGGGTCAATGGTAATTCTATTTTTAACTGTTTGAGGAGTTGTCAAACTATTCTCCAAAGTGGTTTTCACCATTTTACATTTCTACCAGCAATGTATGAAGACCGATTTCTATACACCCTCACCAATACCTGTTAACCATCCACCTGTCTTATTATTACCCTTTTACTATGTGCTGGCAAAGAATCTTCGTTGGGCCTCTTGTGTTTCTACACATTTTGCTGGGTTTGCCAAGAATGAAAATCCTAACCACTCATTATGTGGGCCATTTCTCAGAGCTGTGTTTGTAGCAAGCAATCTTGAAGGATGAAGTAATGTTTCCTACTGGAAAAAGAAAAAGCTTGCTTACTATAAAAGCACCATATTTATTCACCAAGCTCAGTGTTTCTTAGCTGCAGTGCAAAACTACTATATGCAAGGCATCCACCTGGGCCATCCAGCATAACCTACACAAGACCTAGGGAACAAGGGGAACCTACAGAAATATGCTAATTATTATGCTGCTCACTATACCATGAGTAATGAAATTCTCTGACCCAAGACATGTTTTGGTCTCGTGTCTTCTGCCAACATCCATGAAATAACTAGTAAACTGTTAGCTTTTAAATATAGTAAAATCAAATGTTAGACTGGATATTACCTAATTTAGCAGTTTTTATTGGTATTTTAACTCTCTTCCCTTTTGTTTATGCAACAGACAATGATCAGTAAGATTATTTTTTCCTACTTCACTCTGCCTTTTCCTTTTTTATTTGTATTATTTCTACTTTGTCGCAACATATAACGTATGTCCAGTAGTCTTCCCCTCACATCCCTACCTTTTAGTCTTACCAGTATATCCATGTATTTTAAATGCTTGTCTTCACTTCTTTTGCTAAGGTATTCCCAGTTATCTCTCAACTGGATAAAATATACTCCAGTAGATTCCTTAAAAAACAGTTCAAGAGTACCTAATTCCCTAAAAACTTACATACTGAAAGTTGTTTTTCCTCAACCTTGATATCTAAAAGAATGTGGCTGAATATAAAAACTTTGGTTCATACTTTTTCTTGGAGTTTTTAAAATGCTGCTCCACTGTTGCCTTGTTTTGGATGCCTCAGTGAAATTTAAAATGTCTGAACCAGTGCAGTTCTTTTGCCTTTAGAAGTTATGTAATGTTTTTGCTTGGAAGCATAAGGATTTTTTATCTTTCCCCAGTATCCAGTGGACCCTTTCAATGTAAAGATGTGAATCTTTTTCAATTTCTGGAGAATTTTCTTTGAATATAGCTTTAAATACTAGTTCTTTTTCACTAATTTTTCTTTCTTGGGACTCAAATTATGAATGTTATCCCTCCATTGCCTGTCTTTAATTTCCACTATTTTCTCTGACACTTTTTCCAGCTTTAAGACTGCAGAGAACAATGTATAAGCTTAAGGTGTACAACAGTGTTGATACACGTACATATTACAAGATGATCACCACTATAGCTTTAGCTAACATCTCCATCACGTCACAGTTACCATTTTTGCAGTGAGATGTTTTAAGATCTCTTAGTGACTTTCAAGTATATAACACAGCAATTGTGACACTTTTACTTCATTCTTTTGTCATTTTCATTCACTTGGTTCTTTTCCTGCTTTTCTTCAATGCACCTTATTTTCATTTGACTCTATTCCCCCCGGGGGACCTTATAATTTATTTATTACTAAAATATTTTTTCTTTGTTTTCCATTCCTTTACTAAGTTCATATTCTTTTTACTCCTTTTTTTTTGGAGGGGGGGCGGATTTTCTTTTCCTGGTATTTAAATTACTGATTCTACATATTTTTTGTTTTTGTTTTTCAATGTCCTCAATTGGTTGATTGAATATATTTAACTCTGGAGTACAGCCACACTCTTCATGTGCATGATGGTTTTTCTGGGGTGGGGAGGAATTTTTTTCTCAGTTGACATGTAATAATTTTCATTTTCTTTTATTTTTATAATACCTACATATGGATTTATCAAGTTCCCCTTTTTACCTTTTTGTGGTATTAGGATGTCTTACAAAACTCCTAGTTTAACAGCACCTCTTTTGCCAAATACTTTGAAGTCCAGATGTGTTAAGATACTTTTTTCTTTTTGTTTTGCTAGTGGAAGGAGAGGTTGTAAGATTTGGATTTTGTTTTCACTTTGGCTTGTTGGCACCTAAAACTTACCCATGTGCTGCTTCTTCACCACTTAAATGCCAAAGAAAGCTTGTTTCCTTTTTACCTTTTATCTTAACCCTGAAGCTATGCATTTAGATGACTACTCTGAAAATTATTCATAATATTAAAAAACTTCACTGTAGTCTCTGTTCTGATCTATCATATGCATACGTACACACACACATATTTAATTTTAAACTTAGCATGGAATTAGTCTTTCCAACAGTACAGGTCAACCCTAGGTCCATTTGCTACCTTCCATTTTCTGTGTTTTCTACAGATCTGCTTGGTTGGCCTTTGCTCATCACAAACCCTTGATAAGGGTTGGGAGCAGAGATGGATTGTGAGAAATAACATGCTGGGAAATGGTGATTTCTCTCTTTTTATTTACAATTATTTTCAAGTTTGAGCATCCTCTGTCTTCAAGTTATGTTGTGAGCATGGTTTGGGTATAGACTTCTTATACCCTTCTCGTAGTTCTACACTGTTTTTAGAGGAAATACTGGGAGACAGGTAGTTAAGTGGTTACCACTGTCTTCAGCTACCCAGAAGAAGATTTGAAAGTTTAATTAAAACAATGAACTAATAAAATTCTATAAAGCAATACATATTTTAAAAGTTCAATAATCTTGCCATGGGAAGGTCTTTCTAATAAGCATGACTTCAAAAAGTTGTAAGAGGAAAAACACTCAACAGATTAAAAAAATATATAACTGACATAAAATTTACTTCTGACTAAAGTTAAAAAATGATAAACAGCTTCTTAAAACAAAAGGGTTCATTTACCTAGTAATAAAAAGCTTTCGTGAACAAATAAGGAATAATCCAAGTAGAAAAATGGGCAAGAGACACGGATAATAATAAGAAAAATAAACCCTCCTTAAAGCATATGAGAACATACACAGGTAATTTAAAACGAGATTTCATTACAATGTGTCAGATTAAGATGACTAACCTATGAAGTGATAAAGGTGTTTAGAAATAGGCGTTCCCAATCACCAGTGGTTACTCAAATTTGTAGAAATACATACGTAGTAAAAGTATTTGATAGAACTTATCAAAATAGTAAACATTACTTATAAACATATGTATACTTGGACCAAGCATTTTTATGAATTCTAAATAATTCCACCTAAAAAAATACACTTAAGGGGGCTTCCCTGGTGGTGCAGTGGTTGAGAGTCCGCCTGCTGATGCAGGGGACACGGGTTCGTGCCCTGGTCCAGGAGGATCCCACATGCCGCGGAGCGGCTAGGCCCGTAAGCCATGGCCGCTGAGCCTGAGCGTCCAGAGTCTGTGCTCCGCAACGGGACAGACCACAACAGTGAGAGGCCCGCGTACCAAAAAAAACAACCAGCCCCGCCCCCCACAAAAAAACCACTTAGGTATCAAAGATTTATGCTATTACAAAATGTTCAGTACAATTTTGTATTTCCAAGGATGTAATAATAGTGAAAAACTGAAAAAAAAAAAATCAAGATTCATCAATATGGTGGAATAAAAACAAAATCCTCAGAAAATTCAGGGACAAAAATCTTAAAATTATTTTAGATTATTTTCTCCTATAACTCATAAAGCATTTTTAACTATGCTGATCATCAATAAATTACTGTTTTTGAATTTAAAAATTACCAATCATAAATATATACACTTGATGTGATTATTTGGGGTGATTTAAAAAATTTTATATATACACATACTTTTTATTCCCAAAACATTTGGGTATAAATTGGAGAGAGAGTGATTCTTGACCCTAAAATATGTCAACATGTATTTCCTAAGAACAAGAATTTTGTCTTACATAACCCCAGTACAATTATCAAAATCAGTAAATTCAATATTATCTAAACCACAGTCCATGTTCAAATTTCACCAACTGTGCCAACATTATCATTTATAGTTACTCCCCTCTCCTGCCTCCAAGATTTAATGCAAGATAAAAAGCATTGTATTTAGTTATATCTCTTTTTTTTCTCCTTTAATATGAAACAGTTCCTCAGTCTTTCTGTGATGTTTCTTGACACTGGGATACTTAGAGAGTATAGGACCTCAATTTTTAGAATGTCTTCCATTTGGTTTGTCAGCTATTTACTACTGATTAGCTGAAGGCAGGCATTTCTGGCAGGAATATATCTCAGAGGTGATGTTCTATCCTCCTCAGTGCATCGTATCAGGAGTAGTGTATCAATTTATGCCTATATTGATGGTGGTAGCAATAATTTTTGCTACAGTGGTTTCCTCCACGTTTCCCCATCAGAAATCTGGTAATTTTTCCTTTCATAAATGATTTGTGGGGAGATACAATGAGACTATGTAAGTATCCTGTTTCTCAACAAACATTAGTCACATGTTTTGGCATTCATCAACGATTTTCTAACTTAATCATTCCTTCTAGACTAATTAGTTGGCATTTAAATATCAGGAAGACCTCTTCCTTTTCATTCATTCATATCATTAGAAATTAACAAATTCTTTATTATACAGTAGGGTACCATCAATCACTATACATTTTTATTTGGATTCTCAAACTGTCCCAGATTTGGCCAATGGGAGTCCCTTCAATCTAGTTCCTCTGTCCTTTTGCCAGGTTCCTATAATTCTCTGAATACTTCCTTACTTTATAAGGTAGGTGACGGAAATATTTCATATTTTGACACAGGCAGGTTTTAAGTAGCATACATTTGTAATATCAATAAATTGTACACTTAAAATATGTGTATATGTGTATGTTAATACTCTAGCTAGTAGTGCTTTCTACATTGTTATGAGCAAGCAATTTTAAAACTGTCTTAGGTATAAGTAAACGTTTTGATGATGATGGAAATCAAGTTTCTCACTGTTAGTGAAAGGAGGTACAAATAAGCAAAATGAGAAAAACAGAATAAACTCTAGATTTTAAACACAGGTACACAGAAACAAATAAATACAGAGGTGTATATATAAGTGTGTATGTATGTGTATACATACACTCACACATATATTTTCTAGCTCTGTTCAGTGAAAGGCCCTACAAGCAATAAAGCACCTGGAGCAATGAAAACAGCTGGCTGCCAGATCTTGGTTTCTAAATACTGCTTTAGAAACAGCAAAGGCTAACTCCCGGTTTCGGGCAAGAAAAGTACAACTCCTCCCTTTAATCTAAAAGGAAAATTAATTTAATTGTTAATAAATTTAGTATTAACTTAATATCTTAAACTGTATATTTTAAAATGGCTAAAATGGTAAATTTCATGTTAAGTGTATTTTACCACAATAAAACAAGACAAAAAAACAATGTACAAGGTGGATGGAGCTTAATCCACATATAATTTATAGTCCTCCCTCTGTATTCATAGATTCAACGAACCACAGACTGTGTAGTACTGTAGTATTTACTACTGAAAAATATCTGAATGTAAGTGTACTGAGCAGTTCAAATTCATGTTGTTTAAGGGTCAACTGTATATGAGAACACTATGGCAAAAGCACTATTTTTTTTCCCATAAAGTATGAGAAATATAAAATACATCAACTGACAAATAACTGAGAAAACAGTACTGCGTGAAGCAGTTTTCTTGCCATGTCTCTCAATGCATTTATTTAGAGGAAAGGGTTCTGAGACCTTAACAGATATGCCATGTATACCAACACTTAAAGAAAATAAATGTCAAACAATACCTAGTCTAAGCCTTGAACAAACTTGAAAACAAATAACATTCACTGAATATTTACTACACAGATAGCACTCTGCAATACTATAGAAGACACAAACAGAATAAGAAATAATCGCCTTTTAGGAGCTTAAAATCCAGTGGTTTATGTGAAATTTAGGACACTAAGCTCATGATAACACAGATGACCCAGTTTGGGGAAGAGAAAATAGAATCTACCTGAAGATGTCAATCTGACTGTAACACCATGAAATGAAAAAGTGGTTTAGTTTTGAGCCCTGATATTAAAAGACTTCATTAAGAATTCAACCTCGTTTCTCAAGTTTAAATCAAATCAGATGACATGATCATTTACATGAGATCCTAGTAGGACAAAGAGTCCATTCAGTATTAACTATTTTCTAGTAAGGTTATCTCAGAACAAGGCAAAAGGGCACTGTGTTCTGGATTCTTCAAATGGTAAGGGAAAAAAGTCTTATTTTCTATAGTTACATCAACTACCTATCTTTCTCAGGAAAAAGTAAAGAATTATTCCTTAAATACACTCTTAAAGTAAAACTATTAAGATCTAAACCATTTCTGACTTGGATATAATTGTATCTCTTTTCTTCTACCTCTTTCCCTCAAGTCCAGGGTACAGAACATGGATGCTCAAAGATTATTAACTAAATTGAATAGGAAAATCAGGGTGCTCTTTCAGAGCTCTTATTTAAATTTTCTGATAGAAGTAGTAAAAGAAATTACCAAATTTGCAACATTTTATATATAACTGCATCCCTTTCAAGGATCAGAAAAAACTTTAAAGTGGATGAAAATGTATCGAACTTGGTATATAGTTTGATGCTACTTAGTAAAATATTTTAAAAGTCACAGTAATGGAACCTCCTTGAGTGTTTAAAAGCCTACTACATTTAAAGTTGAAAATGAAGCATATCAAAAAACAATTTCAGTATTCTTTAAAATTCTTACCACAATCATTTCTGAAGGCTCTAATACAAGACAATCACATCCTCTTTTTCCTCCAAACTGCTTACCAAAACTATAAAAACAGAAAAATAATTTCTTTAGCAAAGGTTATAAATAAAATGCATCAATACAGAAAAAATGAACCAAAAAAACCTACATGTTAACCAAGAAATTCTGATCCTATCAGGTATACTAATAAGATTTTTTTAAAAGACAAAACAAAAACTTCCTTTTACTTGCCGAGATATAAGTGGTCTCGATACACAGTTTTGTGATAATTATTTTAAAAATTCTGCCTTTAACTAATCTCTAAAACTGATTATAAAAGATATCTGCCTAATCTCAAATTTTGAACATCTATTAATAAGTGTTGAATTCAGGTACAACCACATCTACTAAAGAGTGAAGCGACAATTATGGAATATTTTTTAAAAGTAAATTTTTGAGTGATATTAGATAACAGATAGAAAAAAAACTTTAAAAATATTTACACTTGAATATACTAAAAAATGTGGTGAGATATAGAAGTGGTTTATTTTTTAAAAACAGTGTTGCAGCCACTGGCAAGCTCTGGAAAAAATTTAAAACACAGTAGTACTAAAAGAAAATTTTAGTATTTTTATGTTATTTGTCTGGGAGAAAGATTTCTAAGCAAATCAAAAAAGAAAGCACTCATAAAGGAAAAAATTGATGTTTTCATTTTAAAAGACAAATTGAATTTTTTAAAAGGTGGGATATGAAAAAAATACTAGAGATACAAAAGGTTAACATACTTAATATGCAGAGTGTACATAAAAGAAATTATAAAAACACTCTAAAATATTACAAAATGGAAATTAAGTACCATGGCTAATTATAAAATATTAATATTATTACAAAAATAATTTTAAAATTCCAATAACAGAAGCAAAACTATAAAAAATAAAGTTAATAAAGAAATACAGAAGTCATTTATAAAAAACTATGCAATTTTATTGATGGACTGAAAATAGGGCTTAATAAAAGAAGTGATATAACATACACTTACAAAGAAACTCGTTATAAAAACGTCAATTCTCCACAAAGTATAAGGTTACATACAAATACTAGTTTATAGCCAAATCCTAATCAAAATACAAATGAACTTACCTTTGAACATAACAAAAAAGTCACTGCTGTTTTTTCTTAAGCAGTAGCCTGTATTATTTTTGTTATTTTCCCCAAAATATTCCTACCTCATCTAATACATAAAACAATGAAAATGAAATTTGCAAAAGTTTGCTTTCATTCAAGATGGAATAACAGGGACTGGATTTACTCGCCTATGTGAAAAAACTGGAAAATCAGACAAAACGTTAAACAACAGTTTCAAGACTTCGGAAAGCAGGCAGGACAGGGATGTGATTCCTTAGGGAATTAAAAAACTAAGATGACCCCTACAATATCCCAATTTTACTAAGTACAGGCAATTTCTAGGCCACAATGCAAGAAGGGAGAAACCTAACAGAGCCTGCCAATCTCACTGAACTGAAGAGACAGACAGTTTTGGGGTGTGGGTGATGGAGGAAAGATCTAATTTATAGGGCAGGATAAAGGAAAGGAGGGAGCAGCAGAGAGAGAGAGGAAGAGAGACAGAAAGAACAAGAATGTGCACAAGAGTGCATGCATGAGTGCACATATGTGCGCTGGTGATCTTCAGAAAGGTTCCATTGAACCTCTGGGTGAATAATATGAAAATGTGAGAAAAATACAAATACTAGCCACAGTGGAAAGACCACATAATATATGGAGCATTGAGTGGAATCTTCAGAAATCCATTTCATTTTCAATGTGATAAATTAGTCCTACATTAAGGAAGTGCTGGACTCATTCAAACAAATATTAAGACTCAAAATGGATTCCAATTAGCTAAACTACATGTCAGAAGAAAGCCTAATACTACACTAAAGAAATACAACAAAAGCTGGAACCTAGCAACATGAAAGTTACAAAGTCCGACATCCAATAAAGCAAAACAAAAAACAGGCATGCAAATAGGAATATATGATCCACAGCCAAAGAAAAACCAATCAATAAAATCAGAACCAGAGCTGTCAGCAGTGAGGGAATCAACAGACAAGAACACTGAAACAGCTATTTCTAAGTATGCTCCAAATGTTTAAGAAACTAGAGACAAACATGAATACAACAGAGAAACAGAAGCTTAAAAAAAAAGACCTAATGGAATGTTCTACCACATCACATATGTAGACACAATGTCTGGTTGTCCCATTTTTTAGTAGTGTTAAAAATCGTTGGGCTTCCCTGATGGCTCATTGGTTAAGAATCCACCTGTCAATGCAGGGGACATAGGTTCGAGCCCTGGTCCAGGAAAATCCCACATGCCACGGAGCAACTAGGCCCGTGCGCTACAACTACTGAGCCTACACTCTAGAGCCCGCAAGTCACATCTACTGAGCCCGCTCACCACAGCTACTGAAGCCCACATACCTAGAGTCCATGCTCCATAACAAGAGAAGCCACCACAATGAGAAGCCCGTGCACCGCAACGAAAAGCAGCCCCCACTGGCCACAATTAGAGAAAGCCCGCGCACAGCAACAAAAACCCAACGCAGTCAAAAATAAATAAATAAATAAATAATCGTGAGTGGTTTCAGACAGTGTCAACTTGATATGCCCATTATAAAGTTTCCTCTCAATTTTCCATCTATTAGTTTTAGCATTCATTTTTGATCAGTGCCTAGACCTAAAGTGTTACTAGGGGCTATTGAAAAAGGCATTTTATAATTCTAATTATTCCTACTGAATTTTTTTTAACATCTTTATTGGAGCATAATTGCTTTACAATGGTTAGTTTCTGCCGTACAACAAAATGAATCAGCTATATATATACATATATCCCTATATCTCCTCCCTCTTGCGTCTCCCTCCCACCCTCCCTATCCCACCTCCTCTCTAAGTGGCCAAAGCACCGAGCTGCTCTCTCTGTGCTATGCGGCTGCTTCCCACTAGCTATCTATTATACATTTGGTAGTGTATATATGTCCATGCCACTCTCTCACTTCGTCCCAGCTTACCCTTCCCCCTCCCCATGTCCTCAAGTCCATTCTCTACATCTGTGTCTTTATTCCTGTCCTGCGCCTAGGTTCTTCAGAACCATTTTTTTTTGATCCCATATATATGTGTTAGCATACAGTATGGAGGTTCGTTAAAAAACTGAAAATAGAACTACCATATGACCCAGCAATCCCACTACTGGGCATATACCTGGAGAAAACCATAATTCAAAAAGAGTCATGTACCACAATATTCACTGCAGGACTGTTTACAATAGCCAGAACATGGAAGCAACCTAAGTGTCCATCAACAGATGAATGGATAAAGATGATGTGGCACATATATACAATGGAATATTACTCAGCCATAAAAAGAAATGAAATTGGGTTATTTGTGGTGAGATGGATGGACCCAGAGCCTGTCATACAGAGTGAAGTCAGAAAGAGAAAAACAAATACCGTATTCCTACAGAATTTATCAGCTAGAGTACTGATATAAAGAAACACGCCCTTGCACACCACAACTAGAGCCTGTGCGCCGCAACTACTGAGCCCTCGCACCTCAACTAGAGAAACCCATGTGCTGCAACTAAGACCCAAAGCAGCCAAATAAATAAATATTTTTTTAAAAAAAGAAAGAAACACACTCCCTCAGCAACTATTTGAGTTCCTGGTACAATAATTTACACAAGAAAGGCATGAGATAAGCTGCAATGGAGAGGACATGATTGTATATTAAGTAAATTCTATACATTCTGTTTTTAGGGAATTCCCTGGCAATCCAGTGGTTAGGACTTGGTGCTTTCACTGCTGTGGCCTGGGTTGATCCCTGGTCAGGGAACTAAGATCCTGCAAGCAGCATGGCGTGGCAAAAATAAAATAAAGTATTAAAAGAAAAGAAATAAGTGAATTTACGCAGATTGAAGGATACAAGCTTAATATCCAAAAGTCAACCCTTTTACCATATGTTAGCAACAAACAATCTGAAATATCTTTTAATTCCATTAAAGGCAGAATAAAAACACAGAAAACTTGAGATAAATTTACCAAAACATGCACAAGACCTTTACAAAACTGCCAACTAAAACACTATAAAACATTGCCAAGAAAACTAAAGATGTCCCAAATAAGATATATCCTGTTTATGGACTGAGATGTTCTACAAATTCAATATAATCAACAAGTTGCCTTAGAGAAACTAACACGATGATTCTATTTACATAAAAATGTACAAGACCTAAAATAGCTAAACCAATTCTGGAAAACAAGAACAAAGGTGGAATATTTTATATTTCAAGATATACTTTTATAAAGCTAGAATACTCAGATAGTATGGCATCAGATTAACTTATAGATCAATAAAACAGGAGAGAAAACAAAATCAGACCTATATATACAAGTTCAACTGATTTTTTGACAAAAGTGCCAAGGAAATTCAATGGAGGGAAAGATATTATTTTCTATAAATGGTGATGAAACAACCAGATATCAATACAGAAAAAAAGGAAGATCTTAACACCATAAACAAAAATTAGATATGGGTCAGAGAATACAAATGAAACAATGGAAATTATAAAATTCTCATCACAATAGACTTTTTGTACATGTCCTAGACAAGGGTTAGGAAGCTTCCTTCCACATATCTAATATTTTAAAAATTTTATCATGAATGGGTTTTGGGTTTTATCAATCTTTTTTCCTGTTTACTGAAAAGATCATGTAGTTTTTGTCTATTTTCTTTACTAACAGAGAATACTGAATTGTTTTATGGATGTTAAAATTCCTTGCACTCCTAGGATAAACCCAACTTGGTCACAATATCTAATACTTTTAATATATTCCTGGATTTGATTTGCTGTTATTTTGTTAATGATTTCTGCATGTATACTCGGGAGAAATAACAATTTGCAGTTTTCCTATGATACTACATCATCAGGACAATATTATACTCATAAGAGATTGAAAACGTTCCTTCTTCCCTTATTTCTTCATTAAATATTTGAAAAACACAAGCAATAAAGCCATCTGGGCCTATACATTTCTTTGTGGGAATATATATAATTATTAATTTATTAATTTATTTACTTTTTATAAGTATATTCAAAGTTTCTAATTCTTTTTGAGTGCATTTACAGTAATCTTTTTAAGACTTGACAAATTTGTTGGTATATGCTGGCTCATAAAATCCCCTAACAATACTTTTAATTTCTGTAGGATGGTAATATCCCCTTTAAATGCCTGATTTTAATAATCTGTGTCTTCTTTTTTAAAGGATCAGTCTAACTCAAGGTTTAACAATTTTGTTGATCTTTTCAAACAACTAGCTTTTCATTTCATTGATTTCCCTCTACTGTTTTTCTGTTTTTTATTTCACTGATCTCCACTCAAACTTTACTTCTGTTCACTTTGTGTTTACTTTGTTATTCTTATTGTTAAGCTGGAAACTTAAGATGATTGAATTCAGACCATACATTTCTCATAAAAGTGCTATAAATTTCCCTCTAAGGTCCTTCAGTTGAATTCCATCAATTACGGTGCATGTTCATCTTCATTCATTTCAAAATATTTTTTAATTTCGGTTGTCAACTCTTCCCCGACCTATGGGTCATTTACAAAGGCACTGTTTCACTTCCCACATTCTGCTCTGATATTTATAATTCAACTCCAACATACTCAGAGGACAAACTCTGTATGATTTCAATCCTTTTTAATTTACTGAGACTTGTTTTATGGCCTAGAATATGCTCTATACTGGAGAATGATCTCAAGTCTAAAAAAATTACATATCAGATCAAAGTGGTTGATAATATTTAAGCTTTATCTTTATTAATTTTTCAGTCTAGCAATTCTATCACTTACTGAGAGTAGAGTTTTCAAATCTCAGCCATAACTGTTGATATGATTATATGCTTTTTCTTTAGTCCATTGATGTGATGGATTAATTGATTTTTGATTGTTGAACCAGCCTTGTATACCTGAGTTAAATCCCACTTGGTTACAGTGTGCAATTCTTTTTATTCATTTCTACCATATCTCAAACTGGTTCTTATGTTTGCTCTGTCTCTTCCAACTGTGTTTTTTGCCCTTCAGAAGCCCTTGTAATTTTTTCTTGCTAGTCAGACATGATGCACTAGATAAAAAGAATTGCTGTAATTAGGCCTTTAGTCATATGCCAGTAAGGTGTGAGGGAAGGGGAAGCATTTTACAGTTCTATGATTAGGTCTCATTCTTTTAGTGAGCCTTTGCCTGTGGACTGTGAACTTCACATGTTTCTCAGTTTTTTTCCTTCTTTTAGGTGGGACAGGATTGCTAGAGTGGGCTAGCGCTCAGTTACTTCCCTTTCTCCATACGAAAAGCTAGAGCCAACATGAGTTGCGTATTTCCCTTTCTGCAGGTCTGTTAGGCTCTGGTGGAAGTTTCTTCTAACAGCAGACATTCTTAAGAAGAATGCTGTGGCATATTTCAAAATGGTTCCTTTTTCCTTCCCCCTGCCAGGAGCACATGGGCTTTTTCTCTGTTATTCACCACGAGAACCTGGTAGAGATCCGTGAGGTAAAACTCAAAGTGTGGAGATCCCTTCAATGACTGTGTCTTCCTGGATTTTCTAACTCTCAGAGTAGTCCATGCTGAGCTTCCAGCAGTTCATCAATTACAGTTCAATTTTCCCTACGCTGGCACTAGCTCCCTCAGAGCTTGCCGCTTTAAATTTTGATTTTCTGTATTTGTCTGTCATTCTAATTTGGGGACAGCAGTTTGCCCTTGTACCTCACTTCCCTTATGGATCTAAGAAAGGTTACTGATTTTTCAGTTCAACTTTTTACTTGTTATTAGGACGGAGTGGCAATTTCCAAGATTCTTACATGGCCTAGTGGAAACTGGAAGTCCAGGAATATTTTGAATCTACAGATTAATTTCGGGAGACTTGCACTTAACAATATTTCATCTTCCAGTGTATGAACATGGATTGTTTCTACATATATTTATATCTTCTTTAATTTCACTTAGTAATATTTTACATTTTTCATTGTACAGTAAGTTGTCTACGTACAAACCTTCAAGTTGTGAAATTTCAAAGATGGGAACATGGGTTTGCAAGTCCAATCACATAAGTTAGTTTACATGCCTGGCATACACTGTCATATGCATGCATCCTCTACAAGTGGTTGTGCTTTTGTGTACTTTACTGTATAGTACTGTATAAAGTACAGTAGTACAAGCCCAGGATGTCTGGAAGTAGGTGTAAAAGCAGCAGTGATGTAGCTGGTACTGTACTGTTGTACTTTTCAAGGTACTGTACTGTAAGATTAAAAATGTTTTCTTTATTTTTTGTTTTTTTTGGTGTATTATTTGTGTGAAAAGTATTATAAACCTATTACAGTACAGTACTATATAGCTGACTGTGTTAGTTGGGTACCTAGGCTAACTTTGTTGGACTTACAAACAAATTGGACTTACAAACATGCTCTCAGAATGGAACTCGTTCGTATGTAGGGGACTTACTGTATAAGTTTTACACTTTATAAAATTAGTTTTAATTAATTGTTAAATTACTTAATATTTTTTCTTTTTGATGCTATTCTGAATGGCACTGTTTCCTTAATTTCATTTTTATTTTATTCATTGCTAGTATAAAGAAATACAATTGGTTTTTATACATTGATCTTATATCCTGTGACCCTGATATACTCAATTCTAGTAGTTAAGTTTGTAGGTCCTGAAAGTTTTCTACATACAGAAACCGGTAAAGGCAGTTTTATTTCTTCCTTCCCGTTCCGTAAGTAACACCCATTCATGATAAAACTCAATAAACTAGGAATGGAGGGGAACTTCCTCAACTTGATAACAACTATCAACAAAGCACCAACAGCTAGTATTCCACTTAAAGGTGAGAAACTCAATGCTTTACCAAGAACAGGAACTTAGTAATGATGTTCCCTCTCAACCACTGCTTTCAAGATGATATTGGAAGTCCTAGCTAATATAATAAGATAAGGAAATAAAAGGTATACAGATGGGAAGGAAGACATAAAACTGTCCTTGTTCTCATATGACATGATCATCTACGGAGAAAACCTGAAAAAAAAATGACCAAGAAAACTCCTAAAACTAATAAGTCATTATAGTAAGGTTGCAGGATACAAGGTTAATATACAAAAGTTAACTGCTTTCCTATATACCAGCAAGAACATGTGAAATTTGAAATAAAAAACACAATGCCATCTGCATTAGTATCCCTCAAAAATGAAATAGTTGACCCTTGAACAACACAGGGGTTAGGGGTGCCTAACCTTCCTCAGTCAAAAATCTGAGTATAATTTTACAGTCAGCCCTCCATATCGGCAGTTCCACATCTGCTAATGCAACCAACCTCGAATCCTGTAGTACTGTAGAATTTAGTGAAAAGTATCTACATGTAAGTGGACCTGTGTAGTTCAAACCAGTGTTCTCCAAGGGTCAACTGTATTATGGTAAAAATCTAACAAAATCTACATTAAAATCTGTATGATGAAAATTACAAAACTCTGATAAAAAAGATCAAAGAATTAAATAAATGAAGAGATAGTCCATGTTCATGGACAGGAAGACGCAATGTTGTGAAGACGTCAGTACTTCCCACTTGATTTATAGACCTAACACAATCCCAGTCAGAATTCCAGAAAGTTATTTTATGGATAAACAGTCAATACAACATTGAAAGAGAAGAAGAAAATAAAGGGCTGATGTTAACAGACTTCTAGATTTACCACAAAGCTATAGTAATCAAGACAGTGTGGTAATGGTGAAAAAATAAATACATAAATGGAACAGAATAGAGAGCCCAGGAATAGATGTCAATAAATATAGTCAACTGATCTTTGACAAAGGAGCAAAGGCAGCACATTGGAGCAAAGTTAGTCTTTTTAACAAATGATGCTGAAACAACTGGATATCCACATGTAAAAAAATAATTTAGACACACACTTCACAAAAATTAGCTCAAAATGGACCACAGACCTAAATGGAAAATGCAAAACTGTAAAATTCTAGATAACACAGGAGAAAACCTAGATGACTCTGGCTATAGCAATGACTTTTGTAACTACAATACTAAAGGCATGATACATAAAGTAGTAATAGAGAAACTGAACTTCATCAAAATTAAAAACTTCTGCTCTACAAAAGACATAGTTAAAAGAATAAGACAAGCCACAGACTGGGAGAAAATATTTGAAAAGGTAATTCCGATACAATAAGTCCCCCTACATATGGACTGTCAAGTTGTGAACTTTCAAAGATGTGAACGTGTGTTTGCATGTCCAATCACATAAGTTAGTTCACCTGTCTGGCATACACTGTCACATGCGTGCATCCTCTACAAGTGGCTGTGCTTTTGTGTACTTTACTGTACAGTACGTATAGAGTACAGTAGTACAGTATCTTTATTTCAAGCCTAGGATGTCCAGAAGCAAGTGTAAAAGCAGCAGTGATGTAGCTGGTACTGCTAAGAAGCACCAGCTGTTGTACTGTACTATTCAAGGTACTGTACTATAAGATTAAAAATGTTTTATTTTTTGTGTTCGATTTTTATGTATTATTTGTGTGAAAAGTATTATAAACCTATTACAGTACAGTACTATAGAGCTGATTGTGTTAGTTGGGTACCTAGGCTAACTTTGTTGGACTTAAGAACAAATTGGACTTACGAATGCACTCTTGGACCAGAACTCATTCATATGTAGGGGACTTACTGTAAAGGACTGTTATCGAAAACATACAAATAACTCTTAAAACAACAATACGAAAACAAACTACATAATTAAAAAATGGGCCAAAGACCTTAAGAGGCACTCCACCAAAGAAGATATACAGATGACAAGTAAGCACATGAAATAATGTTCCTTATCATATGTGATTAGGGAAATGCAAATTAAAGCAACAAGATACCACTACGCCTTTTGAGAACGGCCAAAATCCAGAACACTGACAACACCAAATGCTGGCTAGAACGTGGATCAACAAGAACTCTCATTCACTGCTGCTAACAATGCAAAATGGTACAGCCACTTTGGAAGACAGCTTGGCAATTTCTTACACAACTAAAAATATTCTTACCACATGATTCAGTAATTATGTTCCCTGGGTATTTACCCAAAGGAGTTGAAAATTTATGTCCACAAAAACACTTGCACCTGTATGTTTCAGCAACTTTATTCATAACTGCAAAAACTTGGAAGTAACCAAGATACCCTTCAGCATGTGAATGGATAAACAAACTACTGTACATTCAGATGACAGACTATTATTCAGTGCTAAAAGAAATGAGCTGTTAAGCTATGAAAAGACATGGAGGAAACATATGTATATTTCTAAGTGAAAGAACTGAATCTGAAAACACTACATACGGGTATGATTTCAACTACATGACACTGTGGAAAATGCAAAACTATGAATACAATAAAAGGCAGTGGTTGCCAGGGGATGACGGAAGGGAGGAATTAACAGGTAGAACTCAGAGGAATTTTAGGGCTGGGAAACTACTCTGTATGATACTATTGGGTTGGTCAAAAAGTGCCTTCGGCTTTTAAGTAAAAATAAAAGACACATTTTTCATTCTCGCCAAAAACTTTATTGAACAACGTATTCACTGTTTTGTTCTGACATTTTTCAGGCAATTTCATAATTCCATCTCCCCAAAACTTTTTATCTTTTTGAGCAAAGAACTGTTCCAGATGCCTTTTACAGTCTTCCAGGAAATGGAAATTTTTTCCATTAAGAGAATTTTGTAAAGACCAAAATAAATGGAAGTCAGAAGGTGCCATGTCCGGTGAATGCGGCGGATGAATCAGAACTTCCCCGCCAAGCTGTAACAGTTCTTGCCTGGTCATTAAACAAACATGCGGTCTTGTGGTATCCTGATAGAAGATTATGCAAAGTTTTCTGTTGACTAATTCTGGACGCTTTTCGTCAAGTGCTGCTTTCAGTTGGTCTAATTGGGAGCAGTACTAGTTGGAATTAATCATTTGGTTTTCTGGAAGGAGCTCATAATAGAGGACTCCTTCCCAATCCCACCATATACACAACAACACCTTCTATGGATGAAGACCGGCCTTTGGTGTGGTTGGTGGTGGTTCATTTCGCTTGCTTCACGATCTCTTCTGTTCCACATTATTGTACAGTATCCGCTTTTCATCTCCCGTCACAATTTGTTTAAAAAATGGAACGTTTTCATTACGTTTTAAAGTAGAGAATCACATGAGGAAATACGGTCAAGGTTTTTTTTTGCTTAATTTATGGGGAACCCAAACATCACAGTGATTAACATAACTAAGCTGGTGCAAATGATTTTCAACATTTTTTGGATATTCTGAATATGTTGGCTATCTCCTGTGTGGTATAATGTTGACTGTTCTCAATTAATGTCTCGATTTGATCACTATCAACTTCAACTGGTCTACCTGACTGTGGAGCATCGTCCAGCAAGGAATCTCCAGCATCAAACTTCACAGACCACTTCTGACATGTTCAATCAGTCACAGCACCTCCTCCAAACACTGCACAAATCTTTTTGTGTGTTTCAGTTGTGTTTTTACCTTTCTTGAATAATAAAGCATAATATGACAAAAAATGTTGGTTTTTTCTTTCATCTTCAATATTAAAATGGCTGCACACAAATTCACCAATTTTGATGTTTTTAAAAAATGCACGGTGATATGACAGCTGTCGCATACAATCTAACAAAATTGCTTCGAATGAAGTTTAAGACAACTAAGTGCTACCAGAGCCATCTTATGGGGAAAAAAATGAATGAAACTTTTGGCCAACCCAATATAATGGTGGAAATATATTTGTCCAAACACACAGAATGTACAATACTAAGAGTGAACCCTAACATAAACTATGTACTTTGGGTGATAATGATGTGGCAATGCAGGTTCATCAACCATAACAAATGTACCACTTTGGTGAGAGAAGTTCATAATGGTATAGGCTATGCATGAGTAGGGGCAGAGAGTATATGAAAAATCTCCATACCTTCTGTTCCATGCTGTAAAACTAAAATTGCTGTAAAAAAACAGCCTATTGTGAGATGAACAATAAATCATTTCTTATGAAAATCCCATCAGGATTTATAAATCAACAAGCAGATCCTTATATCTATATGGAAAAACAAAGGACCTAAAATAATCAAAACCATTCTAAAAATGAACAAAGTTGTGAGACTTACAATACTGATATGACAACTTACAACAAGCCACAATAATTAAGACAGCAGATTGGTACCCAGATAGAAAATAGTTAAATGGAACAGAGTAAATATTAGTTCAGAATAAACAAACATATATATGGTCTACTGATTTTCAACAAAGGTACCGAGGCAATTCAATGCCTTTCCATCAAATGGCACTGGGTCAACTGGCTATCCTTAAGCAAAAACAAAAAGAAACAGAAACAAAACCAAGACCAAAAATGAAGTTATAATAGACACAGGCCAAAATATAACAGCTGAAACTGAAAACCTTCTAGAAAAGAATCATAAGAGAAAATAATTGTGAGATTAGGTTAAACAAAGATTTCTTAGATATGACACCAAAACCTCAATCCTCAAAAGAAAAAACAGTAAATCAAATTTCATCAAAATGTAAAACATTTGTGCTTCAAAAGATACTATGAAGAAAAGGAAAAGACAAGCCATAGAAAAAATACACAAATCATGTCTGATAAAGAACCTGTATCCAAAACATCTAAGTTCTTAAAACTTGATAAGACAAAAAAAACACAATTAAAAATCATACATCTCATAAAAAACTTGTATCCAAAGCATATAAATTCCTACAACTTGATAAGACAGGCAATATAAATGAAACATGGAGACACACTTTGAACAGACATTTCAACAGAGGTATAGGAATGCTTAATAAGCACATGAAAATAGCCTCAACAATACGAGTCACTACTGAAATGCAAGTTAAAATCACTGAGATACTGTTAAACACATACTAGAATGGTAATAATCAAAAGACTCTCAATATCAAGTGATGGAGAGGATGCAGAAAAACTAGATCCATGATATGTTCCTGGTCAGTATGTAAAATAATAGTCATCTTTTAAGCAATTTGCCTCTTTCCTCAAAACTTAAATATATATTTATATGACACAGCAATTCCACTCCTGGATATCTACAAAAGAAACAAAAATACACAGCCCATGTAAAGACTTGTATGTGAATCTTTATAGCAGCATTATTCATAAAAGCCCCTAAAATAAAACAATAAAAATTTTCAAAATTCTCATCTTCTCATGAATGGCTAGACAAAATGTGAAACTTTATAGAATAAAATACAACTTAACCATTTTTAAAAAAGGAAAAGCTACAGCTGTTATGGGCTAAAACAGGGATGAACCTCAAAAATATTATGCTAAGTGAAAAAAGTCAAAACAAAATACCACTTTTAAATATTTGCAGGAAGTAGATATTGAGATAGGAAGTGTATCAGATTAACTGCAAAAGAGCATGAGGAATTTTTCAGGTAATGGAAGTCTTCTAAAACTGTGGTGCACCAATGTATACATTAATTATAAAGTATTAAACTGTAAACTTATGATGGGTGAATTTTATGTTATGTAAATTATACACAAGTAAAGCTATTTTAAGAAAACTGTCTGGGACTTCCCTCGTGATGCAGTGGTTAAGAACCCGCCTGCCAGGGCTTCCCTGGTGGCGCAGTGGTTGAGAGTCCGCCTGCTGATGCAGGGGTCGCGGGTTCGTGCCCCAGTCCGGGAGGATCCCATATGCCGCGGAGCGGCTGGGCCCGTGGGCCATGGCCGCTGGGCCTGCGCGTCCGGAGCCTGTGCTCCACGACGGAGAGGCCACAACAATGAGAGGCCCGCGTACTGAAAAAAAAAAAAAAAAAAAAAAAGAACCTGCCTGCCGATGCAGGGGACACGGACGGGTTCGATCCCTGGCCTGGGAAGATCCCACATGCTGCGGAGGAACTAAGCCCGTGCACCACAACTACTGAGCCTGTGCTCTAGAGCCCGTAAGCCACAACTACTGAGTCTGCATGCTGCAACTACTGAAGCCCACGCACCTAGAGCCCATGCTCCGCAACAAGAGAAGCCACCGCAATGAGAAACCCGTGCACCACAACGAAGAGTAGCCCCCACTTGATGCAATTAGAGAAAGGCCACACTCAGCAACAAAGACCCAACGCAACCAAAATAAATAAATAAATAAAACTCTTAAAAAAAAAAAAGAAAACTACGAATATACAAAAGAGAATATTTACAAACTTGGAGTAGGCAAAGATTAGTTAAAACACATAAGTACTTCAAATAAAAGGAAAAAAATCATCCTTTGGACTTTATCACACTTAAAGAAGTTACCACTGAAA
Organism: Kogia breviceps; assembly: GCF_026419965.1. Taxonomy (NCBI): domain Eukaryota; kingdom Metazoa; phylum Chordata; class Mammalia; order Artiodactyla; family Physeteridae; genus Kogia; species Kogia breviceps. Next base: position 109,082,963 of record NC_081313.1, read on the forward strand.
AATAAAAAGGCAAGAAACAATCTGGGAAAAATATCTGCAATACACATAACTCACAAAGAACTTTTATGTATGATAAATAACTAATATAACTCAAAAATAAAAAGACCACCTCAAAAGAATTTAGTCAACTTTCCACAAAAGATACATGAATGGTCAATAACTACATGCAAAAATGCTAAATATGATTAGTTACCATGGAAATGAAAATTTATACCAAAATGAGATCCCATTACATACACACCAGAATAGCTAAAATTAAAAGACTGACCATCATTTCAAGTGTTGAAAAGGATGCTGAGCAAATGGAATTCTCAAAAACTGGTAGTGGGAATGTAAATGATAAAACCACTCAACAAAACATTTTGGCAGTTTTTTAAAAAAGTTAAATATATCTACGATACAACTCAGCCACTGTACTCCTAGGTATTTACTTAAGAAAAACAAAAGCACATTTTCATACAAAGATTTGTACATAAATGTTCACAGGTGCTTTATTTGTAACAGCCAAAAACTGGAAACAAACTTCATGTCTTTCGATAGACGAATGGATAAATACCTTGTGGTATATCCACAACAATGGAATATACTAAGCAAATTTACAAAATGAGCTACTGATATACACAGTAACATGAAGGAATCCCCAAAACATTACGCTAAGTGAAAAATCTTAGCTATAAAAAACTATACAACATATTCTTCCAATTATATAAAATAGTAGGAAACGTAAACTGATCTACATGCCAGAAAGCAGAGCAGTGGTTGCCTAATGATGAGGATGCAGGAAAGTAGAGATTACAAACAGGCAACTAGATAAAGGACATCTACAAAAAATTTAGAGTTATGATTATACTTGGTGAAAAACTCAATGTTTCCACCTTTCGATCACCAACTCCCCTTTTGGACTGAGAACAAGCAAAAGATGTCTACTTTTACTCTGTCTCTTCAACATTGTATTGTAGTTTCTTCCCAGTGCAACAAGGCAGGAAAACAGGTGGGGGAGAGGGGGCAGGCATTCACATTAGGAAAAAAAAGAAGCAAAACTGTCTATTCACAGATGACAAAATCACTTATTTAGAAAATCCTAAAAACCTATAAAACAGCTACTGGAACTCATATGAATTTAGTTAAGGATACAAAATATAAGATCAACATACGTAACACCTGAACACTGAATACTACAAAACATTGCTGTGAGAAATTTAAGAAGACCTAAGTTAATAAGAGTGATGCACCCTGTTCGTGGTTCAAGAGTTGACTGTTAAGGGCTTCCCTGGTTGAGAGTCTGCCTGCCAATGCAGGGGACACGGGTTTGTGCCCTGGTGCGGGAAGATCCCACATGCCGCAGAGCGGCTGGGCCCGTGAGCCATGGCTGCTGAGCCTGCGTGTCCGGAGCCCGTGCTCCGCAACGGGAGAGGCCCAAGTACCACAAAAAAAAAAAAAAAAAAAAAAAAAAAGAGTTGACTGTTAAAATGTCAACATTCCCCAAACTGGTCTAAAGATTCAATGCATTCCCAAACAAAATCCCAGGCTTTTTTTTTTTAATTAACAAACTGATTCCAAAATTCATATGGAATTATAAAAAACCTATAGTAACCAAAACAACTTGGTGAAGTTGGAGGACCCATACTACCGTATTTTATGATTTATGACAAAGCTACAGTTGTCAGGATAATGTGGTACTGGCACCAGGTAGAAAAATAAATCAAATTTAAACAAATATAAAATAAAAAGTTGAGCTCACCGGTTTGCAGGGCAGAAATAGACACAGATGTAGAGAACAAACGTATGGACACCAACGGGGGAAACTGGTGTGTGGGTGGTATTGGTGGTGGGATTAATTGGAGACTGGGATTGACATATATACACTAATATGTATAAAATGGATAACTAATAACAACCTGCTGTATAAAAAAGTAAATAAAATTCCAAAACAAAAGAGTTCACACCAAAAAAAAAAAAATTTAGCAAATATGCAAAGGTAATTCAGAGAAAGGATAGTTTTGTCAACAAATACTGCTGGACTAATTGAATATGCATAGGTAAAAAAAACTAGCTCTAAGTAGATCACAGACCTAAACAGATTATAGTAAAATCTAAAACTATAAAACTTGCAGAAGAAATTATAGAAGATAATTCTTAGTGACCCTGGGTTAATAAAAGATTTCTTACATACAACAAAAGCACAGTTCATTAAAGAAAAAAAAAACTTGATAAACTGCACTTCATCAAAATTAAGTTCTTCAGCACTTTGAAAAACAATTAACAGATGAAAAACACAATCCACAGATAGGCAGAAAATATGTGCAAGTTACACACCTGTTAAAGGACTTGTATACGGCATATATAAAGAACTTCTGAAACTCAAAAATAAGAAATTAAACAACTCTGCCAACCCCCCCACCTGTCCCCACACAAGCCACCCTTCCCCAAATGGGCAAGATTCAAAAGGACATTTCACAAAAGATATATCATTGACAAATAAGCACATGAAAAGATGCCCACCATCATTCGTCTTTAGGAAAATGCAAATTTAAATCACAATCAGATATCACCACATACAAATTAGGATATGTTAACTTAAAAATAATGACCTTACCAAGTGTTAGTAAGGATACGACGCGGCACATCTGGAACTCTCATGCACTGCTGGTGGGAGTATAAAGTGGTACAACAACTTTGGAAAAGAGTATGGAACTTTCTTAAAAGGTTAAACATCCACTACATTACTAGGTATTCCTAGGTATATAGTCAAAATAAATCAAAGTATGTGTCCACATGAAGACTTCTAACCCAACTATTCCATTCCTAAAAATTTACTCAAGAGAAATGCAAGCATATGTCCATATAAAGACTTGGACACAAATGTTCATAGCAACACTAGTAAAAAATAGGATAAAACCGGGGTTTCCTTGGTGGCGCAGTGGTTAAGAGTCCGCCTGCCGATGCAGGGGACATGGGTTCGTGCCCCAGTCCGGGAAGATCCCACATGCCACGGAGCAGCTAGGCCCATGAGCCATGGCCACTGAGCCTGCACATCCGGAGCCTGTGCTCTGCAACGGGAGAGGCCACAGCAGTGAGAGGCCTGCGTACCACAAAAAAAAAAAAAAAAAAAAAAAAAAAAAGGATAAAACCTAAATGTCCACCAGTAGTTGAATGCTAAACAAATAGTGATATATCCAAAAAAAAAAGGATACTGCAATAAAAGTTAAATATTGATATGCATAACATGGATAAATCTCAACATTATTTTATTGAGTGTAAGAAACCAGAGAAGAAAAGAGTACATATTATATGCTTCACCTTATATAAAATTCTAAAAAATGTAACCTGATTTATAGTGACCCCCCCCAAAGTAAATATCAGTGATTCAGTGATCTCTGGGGATGAAGGGACAGAGCAAGGAAGGATGAGCAAGGTTTACAAAGAGGCCTGAAGAAATTTTGAGGGGGTTGGACATGTTCACTATCTTTACTGGTAGTTTTATGGGTGTATATGTATGTCAAACTTATCAAATTATAACTTTAAATATGTGCAGTTTAGTTTATGTCGATTATACCTTAATAAAGTTGTTAAATAGGACAGACGTAAGAAACTGAAAATGCAAATCAAATGAGATAAAAATGCATGCAATACCTGTCAGCTTGCATCATGAATGTATTCAAGATTTCTACAAAATAATAATAAAGACTAACAACTCAACCTTAAAACAGGCACATGTGCACGTGCGCGCGCGCACACACACACACACACACACAAACTTAAAGAGATACTTCACAAAAGAATATAGGGGAAGCAATGGCCAATAAGCACAAGGAAAAGTGCTCAATATCATTATTCAGCAGGAAAATGAAAATTAAAACTACTTCACAGTGACTAGAATAGCTAAACTAAGACTGAGGACACCACATGTTGATGACTATGTAAAAATAGGAACAGAACTCTTATCCATTGCTGGTAGGAGTCTAAAATGGTACAACCACTGTGAAACACAGTTCAGCAGTTTCTCACTAATAGTTTCTCTATTAAACTTCAAGACACATTATAAAGCTATGGTAATTACAACAATGTGGTATTCAAGCAGGATAAACAAAACCTAATGGAATAGGAGCTCAGAAATAGGCACACAAATATGTGGATATTTGATTTTTTGAAAAAGGTGGCACTGAATGACAGTGGGAGAAGAACATACAGGAATCTACACGGAAAATCATGCAACACTATGCCATACTCAAAAACCAATTCTAAGTAGACTACAGGTCTAAATGTGAAAGGAAAATGAGAAAAATTCTAGAAAGTAAAAAAGGAAAATATCTTCATGACCTCAGCTACAGAAATATTTTTGAAGCAAAGAAGACAAAAAGGAAAAGACTGAATTGCTCTATAGAACTTGTGCTCATCCAAAGACATTACTAAAAGAATAAATACAAGGCACAGAGTGGGGAAAAGATATGTGCAATAAAAATAACCAAGCAAGAATTTTTATTCAGAATACACAAAGAATTTCCACATCTCAATAACAAAAGCACAATGCATTAGAAAAATGAGGAACAGACTGAAGAAGCACTTTACAAAAGAAGTTATTTAAATGAAAATGTACTCACTCATCAACAAGCAGTAATATGCAAAGCAAAACTAAGAGATACACACACACACACACACACACACACACACTCTCAACAGAATAACTGAAATTAAGCAGTCAAAAACAATAAAAAGAATGACAATACTAAGTGTTGTTAAGGATGTGGAACAATAGGAATTCTCATGCACTGCTCCTGGGTGTGTAAATTGGTACATGCACTTTGGAATACAACCTGCAATGAACAATTAAAGCTGAAAACAGGCACATCCTGTAAGCCAACAATTTTCTGATAGGTATACCTCCAGAAATGTAACATGTGCATCTAATGTACAAGAATGTTCACAGCTGCTTTACTTTTAATAGCCCTCAACTATGGAAACAATGAAATACTCTTCTATGAGAATGAACTAACTACATGCATAACACAGATGAATCTCATAAACATAACATTAGGCCAAAGAAGGCATATAAAAAGAATGGAAGAGTATATTCCTATTAAGTTCAAAAGTAACCAAAACTAAACTACAGTACATATCCTCAGGTTAAAATTCTATAGCTATTCAAGATTGATTAAAATTTAGGAAAATGGTTATCTTTGGGGGGAAAGCAAGAGAGTTGATTTGAGAAATGACAAGCAAGGATCCTTCCAGGGTGCTGACAAGTTTCAATTTCTTGATCTGAGAGTAGTGATTAGGCAAATGTTCAATTTATACTAATTCATTAACATGTACATTTAGGTTATCTGCACTTTTCCCCATTTATTTCACAATAAAGGAGTTAAAACTACTGAATAAAGTTCCTACTTGGGTCAGAAATAGGAAAAATAAGAATAGGTACTTGTTTTTGTTCACATATATTTAAAAAATCTAGAAAGATATGTAAGACATTAATAAAAGTGGCTAGCTTTCTACACAGGTGGGTTGAATGGCATGGATAATAATAAAAGTGGGAATAATACTTCTTAAAGTACAACTTGTTATACTGTTTTGACTTTCGAACAGTACAAATTCATTACTTTGTCAAAAAAAATTATTCTAAAAATTACGTCTTTAGAAAAAGGACAATGCTATTTACAGTACTGGTGAAAGGTGATTAACCCTTCCCAACCTCAATGACTAGAAGAGTGCTTGACACATACAGGCACTCAATAAATATTTTCTAAATAAATTAATCTCTCAGTATTTGAGATATTCTGACTGAAATACCTGTTCCCTCCTTCTTTGCTGACCTAATCCTGCTTATCTGTAGAATCCATTTCCACAGTTGCCTCCCCAATAAAGTTTTCTTCTCGTGTCACACAACAAGGGCCCTTTTTAAACAAAGCAGTCATCCCATTCCACCAACTTAAGTCAGTCTTTTTTTCTTAATGCCAGTGTCTTACATGGAGATGACGAGCAATGCTTATTTGCTGCATAAATGAATGTTTCAAAGAATACACGCATTAAATTTTATTTTTAAATTACAGTATGGGACTTCCCTGGTGGTGCAGTGGTTAAGAAGCTGCCTGCCAATGCAGGGGACACAGGTTTGAGCCCTGGTCCGGGAAGATCCCACATAACACAGAGCAAATAAGCCCATGCACCACAACTACTGAGCCTGCACTCTAGGGCCTGTGAGCCACAACTACTGAGCCCGCATTCCACAACTACTGAAGCCCGGGCGCCTAGAGCCCATGCCCCGCAACAAAAGAAGCCATCGCAATGAGAGGCCCACGCACTGCAACGAAGAGTAGCCCCCACTCACCACAACTAGAGAAAGCCTGCACACAGCAACAAAGACCCAACGCAGCCAAAAATAAAAAAATTAAATTTATTTTAAAAAATAAATAAAAATAAAAATCACAGTAATGAAGTCCTTGTTTTGTTGAGCTACACTGAAAATTTATGGTGACAAACAGAAAATGGACTCAATTCTAGAAAAAACTAAATCTGTTTCAAAAGAAAGACAATGATATTTCAGATCTGTTTTACTCCTTTTTTCCTTTGTTTATTGTAAACTGTAAAATATATTTTATTGGTTTAAATTACATATAAAACTTCATTACAAGATAAGGGGCTGCACTTTAGATGCTTCAATAAAATATATGCAAACTAGAGTTTAGGTGATAAATGCTATAAAAATTCAAGGACCTGCCCCTCAGTCAAATTTCTGGGAGTTCCATAATTTGGGGCATGACAACATATCACCTACAAGGTGAAAATACAAGTTGCTGCACCTCATACCATCTAGCACAAAAGAAGAGGCACGATGTTTGGCTAGTTTTCTTGGATTCTGGAGGTAACACATAAAGTGTGCTACTTTGACCCATCTTCAGAGTTGCCCATAAGGCTGCCACCAAGTTCAGGACACAGTAGAAGCCACTCTACTACTTGGGCCTTATGATCCAGCATATCCAATGATGGATTTAGTGTTCAAGGCAAATAGAGATATTCTAGGGAGTGTCCGACAAGCACTAATATAAGAATGACAGTGCAGGTCTCTAGAATTTCTGAAATATCCATGCTCTCTTCTGCAAATAACATTCTACTTTCCAGAAACAATTTCTGGCTTGCTACTGGGCATTGGTAGAGGCTGAATGCCTAACCATGGGACATCAGGTGACTATGCAGCCTGAACTTCCTATCATGAACTGCATTCCTAGCCATAAGGGTTGGGCATGAGCAGTAGCAATCTATTATCAAATAAATATGGTATATAAGAGATCAAGTTTACCCAGGTCCAGAATAAATTGTATGAGCAGGTGGCTCAGACTTCTTCAACACCAATTCCTGTTGCACTGCCTCCTCCACCTCAATCTGTGCCTATGCCCACCCGGGGAGTCCCTTATGACCAGGTGACTGAAGAAGAAAAAACTTGAGCCTGCTTCACAGATGAGTCTGCACAACATGCTAGTACTACCCCAAACTGGAGAGCCCCACTCAAAGGTGACCCTGAAGGAAGGCAGTGAAGGAAAATCCTTCTATGGAATAGAACTTCAAGCAGTACATTTGGTTGTCCATTTTATCTGGATTGGGAGAGGCCAGAATTATTAGATCAATTTCTAAACATTCATGGGGGCAGTTACTAATGGTTTGGTTGAACAGTCAGAGACTTGGAAGGAAAAGGACTGGAAGACTGGTAACAAGGAAGTCTCGGAAGAGGTATATGGAAGGACCCCTTTCAAAATGGATACAGACTTTGAAGATACCTGTGTCCCCTGTGAATGCACAAAGAGCATCCACTGTAGGGGTAAACAAAATAACATGCTCTACAGATGTCAATCAAACTCTTTCTCCCCAGTCAGTGCTTGTTCAATGGGCCCACAAATGAAGTGGCTATTGTGACAGAGATGGAAAATATGCAGCGGCTCAACTGCCAATGCTACTGCTGGGTACCTAATCTGCCAACAGCAGAAACCAATACTGAGTCTCCGATATGGAAGCATTCCTCAGGAGGACTATTTAGTCACCTAGAGGCAGATTATTTACACTGGACCTTTTCTATCATGGAGAAGGACTATATTTGTCCTCAATGGAACAGGCATATATTCTGGAAATGATCTGCCTTTCCTGCCCATAATGCTTCTGTCAGCACCACTATCCACAGGCTCACAAAATGCCTATCTATTGCCTCAGCACTCTAGACAGCATCATTTTCAATCAAGGTACTCATTTTGCAGCAGCAGCAGAACAGCAATGGTTTGTCTCCCCCAACAGCCAGAATACATGGGTCTGTTATTCAAGGCGTGGAAACAGGAGTGGCTCTTCTCATTGTTATACTTAATAACGCATTCACAGAATTTTTACTTCCCCTCCCTAAAACTGTGAGCTCTGCTGCTTTTGATTCTTAGTCTTAGATTATGTCTAGCTATGGAAACACAGCAACGGTTCCACTCAATTAGAGACTTCCACCTGGCCGCTGAACCAAAAGGCAGGAAAAGGGGTTATTCTACTGGCCTGAGTGATTGATCCCAATCACCAAGGAGAAACTGAGTTGCTGCATACAATGGGGGCCAGGAAAACTACATCTGAAGCCCAAGGGGTTCATTTAGACTCCTTGTAGTACTTTTAAGTACGCTGTTAAAGGTTAATGGAAAACTAACGGCAACCAAAAGACGGGGGGTGGGGTGGGCAGGATAATTAAGAATCCTTCAGAAATTAAAGTTTTGTGCCCATCATCAGGTAAAGAACGCAGAATAGCTGAAATTCTGGCTCAGGCCAGAAGTACTGAATGGGTGGTGAAAAAAAGGAAGCGAGAGATACCAACTATGGGCTTGTGACCGCTTACAGAAACAAGGACTATATATTGTGTATATGTCTGGAGTTGTGTAAATGCTAACCATTTTCTTCTTCCCTCTCTTCCCCATATTTTTTTATATATAAGTTGTTGGAGGTGAACTTTACAAAGTAGTTTGTAGTTCATAGAATATTCAGAGTACTGTGATGGAATATATAATTAACAGCGAGTAATGACTGTTGGGACTGTGCATCTCCTTATTTTGGGGAGAGAGTAGGAACTCCTTTACTTATATGAACGATAGCTACATCTTGTTAGGTGGAAACAACGCTGGATGGAAGCTCAAATGTGTTCAGAATGAAAACTGAGTAACCAAGAGGGTGGACTGTACCATTTATTTATTGCTTCTCAAGTTCAAATGTATTTGCTCTCAGTTTCAAATTTACTTTGTAATAAAGCATCTGGATTTAGTCAAGATTCTCCTTTGGCCAGCTGGAAATGTTAAAGCTCTGTCAGTAAAGGGTGCTAGTACAGGGACACCGCAGTAGGAAAGTATTCTTTGCTCTGCGGGGTATGTGTGTGTAAAGCAAAGGGAGGTCCTATCTCCAGCTTCAGGGCCCATCTGCACCCTGGGCCGGGTGGGGGTGAGGGAGGATTTTATTGCTTACGGTCCTGGTCAGAGGATCTATTCCTGCCAGCCTTGACTCAATAACTGTGGACAGCTCTGGGCCAGGGCAACCAAGTGAACTTCTCCATTAGCTATTGGGCTACAAGTAATATATTCACCAACAAGTTCTGAATTTCAGTTTTGGGGAGAGGGCTCCCCTTTCAAGTTTGTTCCTTCCTTGGGTACTCTCCCTTAGTTCCTTTATCCTTCTTAGTATCTAACTTCTTAAAGTAGTTAATAATTCTTTAAACTGTCCCTGTTCAAATTACTGTGTGGTTTCTGTCTACTCACTGATAAGGGAGTAACAAATACCTTAATATCTAGAGAAATAGGCTGTATTTTTATAACCTAGAAAACTACTATTATTCCTTGTCTTATACTAGGTAGTGCTCATATCTGTTGATTACCATAATGATCATATCCCAACGTTATTATAATGAACAGAAGCCAAAAATTATTTGATGCTTAATATATGCTAAGCATTATTCTACGTATTTTATTTGTATTGACTCATTTAATCCTAACAATAACCTATTACAAGTATCTCTCAAACACAAAATATAAATCTCCTACCTAGGAAATGCTCTCTAAATAATGATTAAATAGACTTTTACAATCATGTTTGCTGTGAAGTTCATGATGCTTACATTAAAGCATTCCATGACTTTACTGTTTTAAAATCTCATACTATCAGGAGTTCCCTGGCAGTCCTGTTGTTAGGACTTGGTGCTTTCACTGCCGTGGGCCCAGGTTCAATCCCTGGTCGGGGAACTAAGATCTCACAAGCTGAGTGGTACAGCTCAAAAAAAGAAAAAAAAAAACAAAAAAAAATAAAACCTCATACTATCAATTATTTAAAAGATAAACTTCACTGTCTTGATCACAAACTCATGGTGAATTATTGTGGCTGATTAATGGCTACATAAAGTCCTTGATTATTCCTAACAGCAGAAAAGGGTGATAAAATATCAAAAGAATCATACTAATAATCTTAAAATATAACTGTAGTCAGCATCAACCCAGCTTATTCTGTGTCAGTAGCTAACTCATTATAAATCACTAAAGTGACTTTCAGAAACATAGTGGAAAGGAACGATACCCAAAAGGCTTAAATAACTAAGACCTATTATGTATTTTATTTGTAAAAACAGTCAACAATATGCTTTATACTACTAATCAAGAAGTACAGATTTCATTTAACCAAAAGTTGATAATATAAAGTTTCAAGAATAAAGACATGGCTTTAAAAATGGCATCAAAACTGAGATGTCTCGTACCATCTGTCAAGTAGAATGTACCTTGATACTTAAATTTAATAGTTTTGCAACTAAATTAATTTAGCTGCAATTAGAAGTCTTACCTTAAAAGCCTAAAAATCTCTTCTCAACATTATTGGGAAAAAGTCACCAAAAGATTACATTTTTATGTCACCAAATTATAATTTGGGGCCCCAAAATCTTAAGAATTACTAACAGACCAAATTCTCTAAGAATACTATATCTGATCATCTTTCCAACCACTCTTCTTTTACCTAATAATTCTGATGGTGATAATTAACAATTACTTGTAACAGCCAGGCACTGTTCTAAGAACTCTCTCTCTATATATATATAAACTCATTTATTACTCAAAGCTGGCCAATGAAATACATCCTATTATTGTCCCTATTTTACAAATGAGGAAACCGAGGCACAAGGGGATTAAGTAATTTGCCCAAGAAGTATTATACAGTAGAGCAAAGACGTGAACTCAAGCAGTCTGGCTCTAGAATATCAACTTTTACAGAGTTCGATTGAGAATTTTGAGTAGTAGCTTGCTATAACCTCATAAGGCACTTAAATAGGTTCTATTATTATCCTCTTACATACAAGAAAACTATAATTTGTCCAAAGTCATAAAATTAATTAGTGACAAAATCAGGATACTAGCCTAGTTCGCATTACTCTAAAAACCGATTTCTTAACTATAAAGATATATTGCCTCCCTATAACTAACAGCAATGAATGCAAAACCATCAGATAAATGAGATCAAATCTCACATACAACTAAAGATCAAATAGCAGTATAATATGCCATGGTGTATAGATTGTACCCCCAAGAAATATAAAATATCAGTTGATTCCTGCCAAGTACTTCAAATAGTACCAAAAAGCAAGAACATTTCTAAAATGTATCACCTACTAAGAGAAAATACCCATCTACATAAAAATAGTTTAACATAACTAGTTGTAATGTAACTTTGCCTACCACATACACTAAGCAGCAAATGTAAACATACCTGCAAGGAGGCAAAACCATGGAGTCTTTCATAAGCACAGATCCAGAAAGCAGGATATACCAACATCTGGCAATAGTTTCTGAACTGTTTAAATGAATAAGTAAATACATGAGTAAATAAATACACACATTCACATGTATATGGATTCAGTACAAAATACAAAACATGAAAAAAAATTCTAATATCATAAAAAAATTAACTCCTTGGAAATTTTGCCTGTTGCCTAAGGTTTCATACAGACCATGTTCATATCTTACATAATCACTAGCTTAAGATACAGGCTTCAGAAATGTATGTTTATTAGCTCTATCTTATTAATTTATATCACTAACTTTCCATTCCTCATTTTTGTGTACTGGATCACCACATTTGATGAAGATTAACTTGAATATTGTACTACATGTGCATATTAAAAAATTCTATTTCTGATAACTTTTATCTATATTACAAGTTTATTGTATATTAAAGACAATACTGTTTGGAATTCACAAGTTTATCAATGTTCCATCTTCACGTTCAACTACAATTTGGATCTACCTCTTTCTCTTAAATTTTATTCTGACAGAAATACATTAAATGCCTACCCAATGTTTCACTTTATGTGTTTTTGAGGGATAAATGAATATTAGATGACTTAAGTCCATCATCATTTTTAGTTCAGTTAAATCTCCAATGGAAACAGAGAATCTTGTTAGATGTTACTTTATAATCTAATCTTTTTCTCTCAAGTATTTTTAACTTACCATACCTAAAACTTCAATTAATTCCAATATGTAGACAATTCTAATTTTATAAAACAAACATTTCCTCTGAGCTGGAGAACTGTATATCTATCTGGCTATCGACTTGACATGTTAGCTTGTATATCTAACACACAACTCAACCTCAACATGTTCAAAATCTACCTATCATTTCTTTCAAGCTTCATTTTTTTCATTCTCATGAATAGTACCATCCTCCACCCAGAAAACTGAGCCTCCAAACCACTCTACAAAGCACCCAGGATGAGCTTTCTGGGTGAATCCTATTGCCTAGCATAAGAAAAAAGTATCATCAAGTTTCCAGAAGATACTTCAAAGTTCTTTATATCCATCCCTTCCATCTTCACAGAAGGAAGATACAAATGGCTGAAAATCTCCTACTTAAGGTTCTTTGTTTGGAAATTTTACTTTCTGAAAATCTCCTACTTAAGGTTCTTTGTTTGGAAATTTTACTTTCTAATTCTTTTGAAACATGACTTTTGTAAAAGAAGGAATAAAATCAGTAAAAGAAAATTCTGCCCAAAATCAAGACAGAAGAAAGTTATGATTGGATGCTACCAAATGCCTCTAATTTTTATCTCACTTTGCTGAAACAGTCACAAAGTTGTCAGTAAATTCTACTATAAACAGAGGAAAAATCCTGAAATTCACTCCTACCACCAAGAGAGCCATGCCAGCTCACGAATCAGAAACTGTTCAAACCTTGCAGAGAATTCCACTCTCAGAGCACAGTTTGGCAATGCATCTGATGAGTAAACACAAGGAAAGTGAAAGTCTTTTAACATGCGGCCATGCTATCTCCTTTCTCTTTGCAAGCAAATGAATCTAAGAATAATCTAGCCTAGAGAAGAGTGGCATATTTAATCTTGTCAGATCTTACTCCTTTCAAAGGGTTCACACTGCTCCTAAAATAAAGAACAAAAACTATTAAGGTGGCCTCCACCTGGCTCTCCACACCCTTCTCTTCCTGTTTCTTCCTCTCTGCTTGTGGCACTGAACATAGTGGTTTATTTTCACTCTATCATGTTGCTTCCTAGTTAAGGTCAACTATACACATTCTTTTTTCAGCTTCCACTAATCTCTGAATTTAAACTCTTTACTTAATTAACTTTCACATTCATTTTTTAGAAATTCCTTTGTTTATGATTAGCCAAATATAGATTTGGGTAACTCTTTATATTAATTTTTAAACAGCTTAACTGAGGTATAATCAATATACCACAAATTCACTCATTTTAAGTGCACAATTCAATGACTTTTATGATATTGAAAAGAACTGTGCAAACATCACCACAAAGAGATCTCTTATGCCTTGTCTGCAGTCAATCCCTGCCCCAGGTAACCAATAACCTACTCTGTCTCTATAGATTTGTGTTTCCTGGACAGTTTCTATAAATGGAATCATGTAATATGTGATGTTTCTATCTTGCTTCTTCCATTTAGCATAATATGTTTGAGGTCTGTCCATGTAGTGTGTAGCAGCATTTTATTCCTTTTTACTGCCAAATAGTATTCCACTATATAGATGCAGAGCATTTTATCTATCCATTCACTGAACAATTTAATTATTTCAAGTTTTAGGCTAGTATGAATAGTGCTACTAAGAACATCTATGTACAGTCTCTGCACGTGTTTTCATTTCTCTTGGGTAAATACGTAAAAGTGGAATTACTGGGTCATGTGGTAAAATTTTAAGAAACTGCCAAACTTTCCTAAAGTGGCTATACTTACATCTGCACCACAAATATATGATGATTCCAGGTGTCACCATACCCTCACCAATACTTGTTATGTCTAGCTTTTAGACTGCAGATACTTTTTTTTTAACATCTTTATTGGAGTATAATTGCTTTACAATGGTGTTTTAGTTTCCACTTTATAACAAAGTAAATTAGCCATACGTATTTCCCCATATATCCTCCCTCTTGCATCTCTCACCTTCCCTATTTCACCACTCTAGGTGGACACAAAGCACCGGGCTGATCTCCCTATGCTATGTGGCTGCTTCCCACTAGCTATCTATTTTACATTTGGTAGTGTATACATGTCCATGTCACTCTCTCACTTCGTCCCAGCTTACCCTTCCCGTGTCCTCAAGTCCATTCTCTACAGCTGCATCTTTATTCCTGTCCTGCCCCTAGGTTCTTCAGGACATTTTTTTTTTTTTTTTTAGATTCCATACATATGTGTTAGCATACAGTATTTGTTTTTCTCTTTCTGACTTACTTCACTCTGTACAACAGACTATAGGTCCATCCACCTCACTACAAATAACTCAATTTTGTTTCTTTCTATGGCTGAGCAATATTCCATTGTATATATGTGCCACATCTTCTTTACCCTTGACTGCAGCTACTTTTTAAAAAATATTTTTAATTGAAGTAACACTGGCTTACAACATATGTTTCATATGTACAACATTATATTTCTACTTCTGTATACCCTATAGCATGCTCACTATCAAAATTTAGTTTCCATCCATTACCATACAGGCGATCCCCTTTACCCATTTCACACGCCTGCAACTGTAGCTATTCTAATGGGTGTAAAGTGAGTATCTTATTAATTTTTGTGTGTGGTATAAGATAAGAATCTAAATTAAGTTTTTGCATATAAGTACTCAATCAACCCAGCACCATTTGTTGAAAAAACTATGCTTTCCCAATTGAAATGCTTTAGTACCTTCATCAAAAATAAACTGCTTACTGGTGGTTCCTTTTTAATACTCAGTTGTGTTATACCCACATTGTGTGCACATCTTAGCTACATAGCTACAAGGCCATTAAGAAAAAAACAACACAGAAACTGTTTATAAGGGTTTATTTCTGGGTTCTCAATTCTGTTCCACTTATCTATAAATCTATACTTTTCCTTGATAGCACTTAAATATGTGTAGCTATTTTAATTAACTTTCTCTCCCCCACTATGCAATAAACTCAGAAGGACAAATCCCATGTCTTCCCACCACTCTACACCAGGCTAAGCATAATGTATAGCAGACAAACATTTAATAGTAAGTGAATGAATCAACAAATGAACAAATAAAGCTATTAAAATCCATAAGAATCCAGTAAATGCTTAGAAATAATGACAAACGCAGTGTGCAATGAAACACTGAAGTTAATACCATTTCTCTATACCAGTTGCATATATATAATAAAAGAGATCACTGTTGCCAAAATTCTTGAAAGAAAAACAGAGAAGAATATCTTCATAATCTTGAGGAAGGGATTTTGTTTTTTTAAACAGGACATGCGAAGCACTAATCACAAGCAGAAAAATTGAGAAAGTAAAAAATTTCTTCTCTTCAAAAGATGCCATTAATAGAGTAAAAACAACAAGCCACACAGTGGGAGAAGATATTCACAATTTATGTACCCAACAAAGGACTCAGATATAGAATTCATAAAAATTTTCTACAAACCAATAGAAATAAGATAGCCCAACTAAAAAATGGTCAAAAACTTGAATCAGGAGATCATAAAAGAGCTATCCAAATAGCCTATAAAAACATGAAAATCATTCATCATCATTAGTAAGCAGGAAAACAAAAAACAAAATCATGAGATAAAATGAAATATATATTTTAGATTCTAATGTTACAATCTCCTGGGACTTCCCTAGTGGCACAGTGGTTGAAATCCGCCTGCCAATGAAGGCGACACGGGTTCGATCCCTGGTCCAGCAAGATCCCACATGCCACGGAGCAACTAAGCCTGTGAGCCACAGCTACTGGGCCTGAGCTCTAGAGACCATGAGCCACAACTACTGAAGCCCGCGTGTCTAGAGCCCATGCTCCGCAACAGGAGAGGCCACCACAATCAGAAGCCCACACACCGCAATGAAGAGTGGCCCCTGCTTGCTGCAACTAGAGAGGGCCTGCACTCAGCAACGAAGACCCAACACAGCCAAAACTAAATAAATAAAATAAATAAATTTTTTTTAAAAAAGAATCTCCTAAATTTGAGCATGTGCATTTCCAATGCTTTTATTCCTAAGAATATTCCCAAGAAGAATGAGTAAATAGAGGTACAAAAACACATGAATAAAATATTCATAGAAACTTACTATTCATGATAGGGAAAAACTGGAAACCCAAATATTTATTAATAGTGGGAAGGATAAACAAATTATGTTATTTTCACATAACTGTATACTGTAAAGCACTGAAAAAGAATGAATGCAAAAACATGGAAGAATCTCCAACATTTATGAAGTATAAAAAGCCTGACCAAAAGATTTTTATCTATATGAAATTCACAGAGAAAAAACTAACCTAAGGTGACAGACATCAGAACTAGATTACCTTTCCAAGACAGATGACTAGAGCCTTCTGAAGAGCTGATATGTTCTATATATTCACTGCATAGTAGTTACACAGTTGTATATATTTATTAAACTTTGTTGCACTGTACACCTTCTGTGAGCTCTATGTATATTATATTTCACAGTTTAGGAATATATTTCAATCTCCTCTACAGAAACTGTTCCAGAATCAAATGAATTTCAATGCTAACAATCTAAATTTTAAACATTAATTTAAGCTAATTATGGAAATACTTACCAAAAAAGAACTTGATTGCCACTGTATCTCTCATAGCGTGCTCTTGCAGACATTAATCTAACATATTTTTTAAAAAGTAAAAAATTTTTAAATTATTATATTTGAATTGTTTCAAAAATTGTTATAATTACAACAAAAAATGATCAGATCTATCACTAAATTTTTCACTAGAGTTTAAAAATATGATCACACACACACACAAATCTGTTGAATAAATATAAATTTGCTTGCATTTAAAAATACTTTACTACTAATGCCCTAGTTTTTTCTTTCTTCTTGATACACTTACTTGACATATACTAATATCTAAATTATATTACACAGAAAACAGAAAATAATAAATTCCAAACAATTATATTTAGAATCTGGTCCATAGCCAGAAACTTAAAGAATAGCCTGAAAAAGTGATCAGTAAGCTGGTCATGGAAGAAAAACACAGTTTAATTAAAATATTATGCAAAGTTATAATAGTGCTTACAGCACTCAAAAGTATTTTTACAAATATAATCACAATGATACAAGGTAGCAGGAGAGAAAACTCACTTTACAGAAAGGAAAAATGAGGTTCGGAAAGTTTACGGGTACTGTCCATAGGAGCTTATGCTAAATCAAGAGTCTTGCTCCTTCCACTTTAATATAACACTACATCATACCATGCCCATCTCAAGCATTTGATACAATAAATATCAATACAAACTACAAAGAAAAAGTTCTGTTTTCACTAGCTAGCACATACTGAGCATTGCACTTTGCTTTAAATATTCTCATTTAATCCTCAAAATGCTGTAACAAAGGTAATCTTTTATCCCAATTTTATGGAAGACAAAACTGCAGCTTAGACTTGCTCAAAGTCCCAAGGCTAAGGAAAACTGGAATGAGAAAGGCCAATTTCTTTGCATATCCTATAATAAGCCCCTAAATGATTTGGTCCCTGCAACTATCTATCCAAACTCATTTGAATAACTCCTTAGCACATGCTCTTAAACACAGCATCACACTTACCTAAGCTGATGTTCCCTGAGATTTGATAATATTTCCATTCCATGAAGATAAGAATAAATAGTATTTAAGTCCTGTAGAACAGAAAAGATTTTAGATTAATTTTCAAATATACTTTTTAAAATATAATGATATCCCACAATTCCAATTTTAAGCAAACAACCATTTATGACACAATTGTTAACTACAGAAGAGTCACAAAATCTCTGAATTACAATAGATCTGAAAAGGTTTATAAGAGTTCCCTCAACTCACACCGGAACCCCTCCTCAGCATGGCTGACAACCTCTATTCAAACAATGCCAGAAATCAAAAACTCATTATTTCATATAAAAGTATATTTCATTTCTAAACAGATACAATCTTTCTTCTTTAGGGACCTCCAAATATTTGAAGTTATCCTGTCTTCTTTTAAGTCTTTTTTTTTTTTTTCTCCAGATAACAAAGTCTAAATATTTGCAGGTTCCAGATCTTTAAGCATCCTAACTGATCTCCTCTGGAGATGATTCTGTTTGTCAATATTCCTCTTAAAATACGATTTTCTAAAAAAAACCTCTTTTCAAACAGACTCAAGGTGGTATTAATCTACCACTAAACAAAACTGACGTCCAATGGGACAATGCTATTGTTTACTCTCTGAAAGAACTGGGGAACATTTCTCTAGCCCTCATTCAGATAATTAGATATTAATAAACCCAGGTTAATAAAGTATAGTAGTATAGTATAACCTCAGCTAAGAGCAATGGCATAGCAAAAGGAAAATGTGGAAGCAGGGAACATTCCTGACAGAAAAGAGTATTTTACCACAGAATGTTGGTGCACGGTGATTATAAAGAAGCTTAAATTCTCTATGTAAAATTTACCACCTTATTCTCTTACAAGGAGTAATGCCTTTATACCAGGGCAGACTGCTCCCAAACACTACTCTCTTTGATATATAACAAGAGAATTACAAATGACAGAGAGAACAAAAGAAAAGACACAAAAGACAACTTTTTTCCCCAATATGCTACTAAGACAACAGGGAAGCTCTAAGAAAAAAAGCAATAATCTCTGATTCCAAAGCTTACAACTGCCAATTAACCATGATGGATTCAATGACCACACACATCTCTGCTAAATCCTTACCAAAATAAGAGGGAAAAAGATTTTTAAGTATATAAATATTTTTAAAAAGAGATGAATAGATTAAAAGAGGAAACCACAGCAAATGAGTCTATAGACCTAAAAAAGGTCTATAAAATTCTATAAGACAGCAGAGGGAGCAGTGATATGATAAACTGTACTTGCAGAGAGGGCTACAATGATATGTCTTATCCCATATGCTCTTTTGCAGTGAGACCTTGTCACTCTCTCTTCAAAAGTAGGAATCTAGGTGCCCTCCGCATGGATCTGGGTTGGTCCTGTGATTTGTTCTGACCCAAAGAATGTGCCAGAAGTGAGGTCGTGCAACTTCTAAGATTCAAATACCGTGAGAGCACCAATGTTGTGAGGAAGCCCAAAATAGCCTCATTGAAAGAGAAAGGCCACCTGAAACAGCACCAAGGAACCGGATATGTGATTCCTTCTTAGACCAGACCAGCTACCAGCTGAATGGAACTAAGAGAACGATCCAAGTTGAGGTTCTGTGGGGCAAAAGAAACAACCTCCTAGCCAAAACTTTCTGAGTTGAGGTCAGAAACAGAGTCCTGGAAAAAGTCTGGCTCATAGTGAGCTAACTGAGCCTGCAGACCCACCTAATAGTCTTGTCTCTCTCCACTCCCCAAGTTTATAACTAGAATTTATTTATCTGGCAGTTAGAATAACTCCCACAAAGGAACCTATGTGGTAAAAGCTATCATAGTGAGAAAAGTCAAGTGGAAACCTCTGAAATTGCCCCATTCCCCAGAACAAGACAGTAAATAAAAGACAATATTGCTTTTCCAAAGAGGCAAAGAAGCAAAGACTAGGGCCACCAGTAAAGGCTCAAAAATATGCAAGGGTGACAGTCCTTCTCATGCATCATCTGCAAAAATCAGATGGATCCTAAAAACTGACTACAGACTGTCACAGACTTAACCAAATTTTAGCTCTGGGCACAGCTGCAAGTCCCAGACATAATATTGTTGAAGGAATGATTAATTAAGCTTCAGGTATTGATTTGGTGAATGTATTCTTTTCCATTCCAGTTACTAAAGTAAAAAGTACAAGAAACAGTTGGCAGTCATGCAGGACAATATTAACTTACAGTTTTGCCTAAGGGCTATTGCAACTTTCTCAGTCTCTACCATAATATAACCTGAAGCCATCTAGACCACCTGACACATTACATATGTATTATGCTGACTGAACAGAATGAACAAGAGAATGAGCAAGGAGTGGCTGTTACCCTGGAGTCTTGGGTAACACACTTGAACTCCTGGAAGTGAGATATTAACTCTATGAGGGCTCAAAAGACCTGCCACTTTAATGTTTTCGGGGGTGCAGTGTCAGAGCATTACAAAACATCCCTTCCAAAGTAAAAGAAAAACTTTTGAGACTTCAGCTTTCATTCAAGATGGAATAAGAGGGATTGGACTTACCTTCCATCTAAAACAACTAAAAATCATAATAAATAAATGAAACATTTTTCAAGAGGTAAGACATTACGAAAAAAAGACAGTAGCATTTGAGAGAAGGGAAACAAATGAGGTAATTCATATAATTATCATACCTTACTGCCTGGTGGTATCTTGAGAAGAAGCTGGCCACCTGCAGAGTAGAAGGTAGCTCAAGTTTGCAGAGCTGGACAGAGAGAGCGCATACTACACAGAAAGAAAGAATGTTCTGAAAACCTACAGAGGGTCTCACTTGTGTCTAGGTTGAGTACTGATCTTTTCACGTGCATGAAGAAATAACCTGAACTCTAGGAAAGAACCATCTGAAAGGATTAGAGTAGTGGTCCTCAATCAAGACTGATTTTGCCCCCGAGGTGACACAGTGATATCTGGAGACATTTGGGGTTGTTATAATTTTCAGAGGGGAAGGCGGGGCACTACTAGCATCACGTGACTATAAGCCAGAGATGCTGCTAAATATCCTATGATGCCCAAGACAAGGCCCCAGAATAAAGGATTCTCTGGGCCAAAACA
Organism: Kogia breviceps; assembly: GCF_026419965.1. Lineage (NCBI taxonomy): Eukaryota > Metazoa > Chordata > Mammalia > Artiodactyla > Physeteridae > Kogia > Kogia breviceps. The sequence goes on from NC_081313.1 coordinate 109,104,139, forward strand.
TCAACAGTTCTGGGGTTTAAATTTCTTGGATTAAAGGGAACAATACCCAAAAGTCACACAGGGACTAGAAGAGTTACTGTTCCCACCAGGGAGAGTGGAAAAATCTCATAATTCAGAACACATTTAGTAGAGTACTCAAAAGCCTTTGGATTCAGTACTGGGCAAAATTAACACTGCACTAAATGCTACTCTGGTGCTACATAGCATAGCTCAAAAAAGAGCTCCAAAGGGTCATATGATTTACAAATTACCTGTGTCCCAGAAGAATATTTACAGGAAATAAAATATACCCAGCACATAAAAAAGTAAAATTCACAATCTCTGGTACTCCATTAAAAATCACCAGGCATGAAAAGAAACAGGAAAAATGACCCATAAGGAGAAGAGAAAAAAATCAAAACCAACTCAGTAATTACCAGATAACAGAATTAGTACAAAAAGACATTTAAAAACTTATTAAAACTATATTCCATATGTTCAAGAAAATACAGAAAAGATTAACTATATAAGAAGGGGCACTAAAAAAAAATTTCAGAGATGAAAACAACACTGAGATGTAAAATACACTGGATGGGATAAGTGGCACATTAAGACATTGTAGGAGAAAAGATTTAAAAACTTAAAGACACAAAAATAGAAATAAAAAATAAAATACATGGGGGAAGGAGATCAAGATGGTAGAGGAGGATTCAGAGCTCACCTCCCCCAATGAACACATTAAAAATACATCTATTGTACATGTGGAGCAACTCTCACTGAAAACAAACTGGAGACTGGCAGAAAGGCTCTTTTACAACCAAGGCTGTAATGAAAGATCCACATCAGGTGGAAATCAGGTAGGAAAAGAGGAGAAGCAATCAGGTGAGGACCTGTGCCCCTAGGAGGGGACACAGCAGAGGAGGGGGACTGCATGGGCTCAGAGACCCTCTCCAAACAGTGAGGGGTGTGAACCACATATTAGGAAACCCAGCCCTGGGGTCCAACACCAGAAAGATAAGTCCTCTTGGCTGACTTGAAGACCAGTGGGACTAGCAGGGGAGTTGTGAGAAATCTAGACGTTGCTAGTGAAGAGCACCCACGTGCTTGGTTTCTCTCAAAGCAGGGTGGAGAAAGCAACTGAAAATGCCAGGTACTCTAGCTGGCTTCCTGCATCTGCCCAAACGTGCACCCTGGCTCAAGCTGAGGGCCGCTTCAGCCCCTCTTGCTCCATGGCACAGCTCTCCACTAGGGTGAAGACTGACACAGCCAAGTAGAGTAGACAGCTGTGGCAGAGAGAGCCAGCTCAGACCCAGCACTGCATCTCAATGGGGGGAGGGCAACCATTACGGGCATTCGTGGGGACAGCAGATTAGAAAGAGTCTGGAACTCCAGTGTGCTGGGACTGCCCCAGTGTGCACCTTGACCCACATCGACTGCCCACTCTGGCCTCTCATGGTCCAGCACTGCTACCCTCTGGGGCGAAAATGCCAAGGTTGCTGGGGGCGGGGGGGCACACACTTAGAGAAAATGGAACCAGCTCAGACCTAACCTTCAGGACTTCTGCTCTCAAACCTTGGAAACTTGGGACAAGGATACCAATTCCTGCCACTTGTATTTAACATAGTATTGGAAGTCCTAGTCACAGCAATCATAGAAGAAAAAAAGACATAAAAGGCATCTAAATTGGAAGAGAAGAAAAACTGTCACTATCTGCAGATGATGTCATATTTTATATAGAAAACTCTATAAAATTTCCACCAAAAAAACTATTAGAATAAATGAATTCAATAAAGTTTCAGGATATAAGATTACTATACAGAAATCTGTGGCTTTCCTATACACTAATAATAATGAACTATCAGAAAGAGAAAGCAAGAAAACAATTGCATTTGGAACTGCATGAAAAGAATAAAATATCTAGGAATAAACTTGACCAAGGAGGTGAAACACCCATACACTGAAAACTATAAAACACTGATAAAGGAAACTGAAGATGATACAAAGAAATGGAAAGATATCCTGTGTTCATGGACTGGAAGAATTAATATTGTTAAAATGTCCATACTTCCCAAAGCAATCTACAGATTTAATACAATCCCTATCAAAATACCCATGACATTTTTTTACAGAACTAAAACAAATAATCCTAAAACTTCTATGGAACCACAAAAGAACCTGAATAGCCAAAGCAACCTTGAGAAAAAAGAACAAAGCTTGAGGTATCATGATCTCTCACTTCAGACTATACTATAAAGTAACAGTAATCAAAACAGGATGATAGTGGCTCAAAAAAAGGACACATAGATCAATGAAATGGAACAGAGAGCCCAAAAATAAACCCACATACCTATGGTCAATTAATCTAAGTCAAAGGGGGCAAGAATATTCAATGGGGAAAAGACAATCTCTTCAGTAAGTCATGCTGGGAAAACTGGACAGCTACATGTAAAAGAATGAGATTAGGACATTTCCTCACACCATATACAAAAATAAACTCAAAATGGATTAAAGACCTAACTGTAAGACCTGAAACCATGAACTCCTAGAAGAGAACACAGAACACTCTGACATAAATCACAGCAATATTTTTTTGTGTGTCCTAAGGCAACAGAAACAAAAGCAAAAATAAACAAATGGGACCTAATTAGACATAAGAGCTTTTGCACAGCCAAAGGAAACCATCGACAAAACAAAAAGACAATTGATTGCTGAATCAGAGAAAATATCTACAAATGATATGACCAACAAGGGGTTAATATCCAAAATATATAAACAGCTCATATAATTCAGTATCAAAGAAACAAACAACCCAATGAGAAAATGAGAAGAAAAAGACATGAAAGACATTTTTCCAAAGAAGATATACAGACGGCCAAGAGGCATATGAAAAGATGCTCAACATCACTAATCATCAGAGAAATGCAAATCAAAACCATAATTATATACCACCTCGTTCCTGTCAGAACAGCTATCAGCAGAAAGATCACAAATAACAATTCTTGGCAAGGCTGTGGGGAAAAGGGAGCCCTAGTAAGGAAAGGGAATATAAATTGGTGCAGCCACTATGGAAAACAGTATGGAGGTTCCTTCAAAAACTAAAAATAGAACTACCATAAGATCCAGCAATTCCACTTCTAGGTATATATCCGAAGAAAATTAAAACACTAATTCAAAGAGGTACATGCACCCAATGTTCACAGCAGCATTATTTACAACAGCCAAGATACGGAAGCCACTAAGTGTCCATCAACAGATGAACAGATAAAGAAGACGTAGTATGTGTATGTACGTGTACACTCGCACACACACACATATACACACACAATGGAACACTGCTCAGCCACGAAAAGGAATGAAATTTTTCCATTGGTAATAACATGGATGGACCTGGAGGGTATTATGCTTAGTGAAATAAATCAGACAGAAAGACAAATACTGCATGTTATCACTTACATATGGAATCTAAAAAGTAAAACAAATGAATACATATAACAAAACAGAAACAGATTCATGGATATAGAGAACAAACTAGTTGTTACCAGTGGGGAGAGAAGCAAGATAGGGGTAGGAGGTTAAAAGGTACCAACTACTAAATATAAAATAAATAAGATACAAAGATGTAATGTACAGCACAGGGAATACAGCCAATATTTTATAATAACTTTAAATGGAGTATAATCTACAAAAATACTGAATTGCTATGTTGTATGTATGATCTAACACTGCATAATATTGTAAATTAACTATACTTCAATTTAAAAATATAAATAAATAAAACACAGGGAGAAAAGATGGAAAAAATATGAATAGAGCACAAAAATGTGAACAGTAAGATAAGCATCAACTTTAAGCAGGCCTAAGAGAAGTAAAACTGGAGTCACTGTGAAGACAAAGAACAAAAAACCAGTTTGGAGAAGGGTGGAAAATCTTCCATATTTGATATAAACTTGCACATCCATGAAGCTCAACAAAACTCAAGCACAAGAAATATGAAATAAACAACAGCAAAGATCATAATCAAATTGCTTAAAAATGATAAAATTATAAAAGCAGCTAGAGAAAGAAGATAAATTACACAGTGAGATCATTAGAATACAGAACACTTCTAGTCAGAAACAATGCAATCCAGACAACACTGTAGTAACACCTTTAAAGTCACAAAAGAAAAAAACCAACAATCTAGAATAGTATTCCCAGTAAAAATACCTTTCAAAGAGGAAGGCAAAATATTTTTCATATATACAAAGGTTGAGTCAGTCAATCACCAGCACACCTGCTCTACAAAAAATGTTAAAAGTCATTCATAAAAGAGGAACACGATAAAAGATGGAAATCTGGAGCTACACAGAGGAATGAAGAAAACTGGATATGGTAACTACATGGGTAAATATAAATCTTTTTTCTAATTATTTAAAAGACAATTGACTATTTAAAGAAACAGCAACAATGACAACAAATTATTATGAGGTTTATTTATGTGTACAAGTAAAATGCATCACAACAGCACAAAGGCCAGGAGGTAAAAATGGAAGTATAGCATTGCAAGGTTCTTATATAAGAAATAGTATAATATCACTCGAAGGTTGATTGTGATAAGTTTAAGATGTATATTATAAATCTTAATAAATTTCAGTTTGTAGATTCTTTTGGATTTTCTACATATGCAATGACACCTCCTGTGAACAAGAACACTAGTATTTCCTCCCCAATCTATGTATGTACGTACTTTTTTTTTTTCCCTAGCTTTAATGCATGAGCTAGAACTTCCAAAACAGTGGTTGGTAGGTGTAGTCATATACTACAAACACAGCTGCTGAGGCCCCACCCTTTGAACTAAGAGTCATCACAACCTGGTCAGACACCCACAAAATGCCTATCCCATGGAAATGTGCTTGTTATTTTCTCATGTCAAGACAATTTCGTTTTAGTGGCAAACGAGGTCTGAAAACTGGAAAGGTTATGTCATGGCAAACAGAATTAGAAGTCCATAACTTGACCTGACCAATGAGGATAGGCTAGAGTCCAGGAGTCCCAGAATTTCCTGAGATCCTCAACTGAATTATGTCATATCATTTCCTCTGTTTTCAAGTCAGAGGACATCTCTGGTACATCACTGATGATGCCATGAATAGCTGACAAAGAATTAGGAATTCACTTTTCAATTTTAAAGTTAAGTGAGAAACATAATTAACAAGTTTTTTTGTAGTTGTTGTTTTTGTTTTGAGGTACGCGGACCTCTCACCGCTGCGGCCTCTCCCGTTGCGGAGAACAGGCTCCGGACGTGCAGGCTCAGCGGCCATGGCTCACGGGCCCAGCCGCTCCGCGGCATGTGGGATCCTCCCAGACCGGGGCACGAACCCGAGTCCCCTGCATCGGCAGGCAGACTTTCAACCACTGAGCCAGCAGGGAAGCCCACAAGTTTTGAAATATACACGTGGTTCTCCAGTTCTCTGCCTGAAGAAAGTCTGACAAAGTTGATGAACTTTAGAATCTAAAAGTCCTTCAAATTATCTAAAAGTTTGCCCTTTATTTGTCTCCAATCTTTGACAATTTGGCCATTTTACATGCAGTTCTTCAAGAGCATCTATAAATGGTGACTGCAGGGATTTGAATAGAAGTATTAGGATTACTCCTATTCGGGTTGGCAAACTTCTTCTATAAAGGGTCAGATAATAAATATTCTAGGTTTTCTGGATCATATGGTTTTTGTCACAAGTACTAATCCACTTTGCCTTTGTAGCATGAAAACAACCAAAAAAAAAAAAAAAAAAGAAAAAGGTAAATGAATGGGTGTGGGCACATTCCAATAAACCTTTATTTACAAAATAGTTGGTAGGCTAATTTGGCTCCCAGGCAATACTCTGTCAACTCCTAATGCATATGGCCAAAAATATCTAACAAAGAAGTCAAGCCATGAATAAACACCTCTTTAGCAAATACCTCAACTTACGACTTTTGGTGGAAACTGAGTATATCACATTTTCACTTTTCCAACCTTCCATAAAACTATGGCACAGGCAAATGACCCAAGCACTACCAATCACATATACTCATCATAAACTGTTAATCTAGTGATACCTAGAGGCAAGAACTATCCAGAATCCACTTTGGCAGCTAGTGGTTGAAGGGTCTGTGAACACATGCAGTGTATAGTATAGATGTTCAGCAGTACAAGTTGTGGTATTCACTGTGTTCAGTGCTAGCAGCAGTAGTATCTTTACCAAATATGTGATAAAGAGTATGGATCATAGTTGTCTAGCCCCAAGTCTATTTCTCCAGCACTCCCAACAATTCTGTAGCTACCCGCTATCCTTTTAATAAATTCCTTTTCTTTAAATTGACCAGAATTGGGTACCGCTACATGTAAGTAACAACCCTGAAAGACTCTTACAGTAGCACCATCAGCATCACTTGGGAACTTGGCAAAAATGCAAATTCTCAGATTCCATCCCAGACCTAGTGAATCAGAATCTCTGGGAGTAGGATCTAGCTGTTTGTGGTTTAATGAGCCCTACATATGGTTCTGATGCACAGAAAGTTTAGAAGTGGCTTATTGGTAGGATCTATGCCACTCGGGTTATCTGGCTGATAACCTATTAATGAGGAGGAACGCAAGCACTGAGATGTCTAGTAAATCCTGGTCCCTCCAGTGCACCTGGTTTTAGGGTCACAGGATGTTAAGCATTTATGAAAGGACAGAAAATAATCTCCCAGAACAAAGGATGGTTGTTGTAGCAAACTGATTAATTCTCACATATGATGTGAGTGGTTATGGTTTTGGTTTATGCAGGACAGCAAGTATTGATAGTTGTTGACTGTGTAATGCTGGTCTTAGAAAGGGGTTTCTTCAAAATTGAGTTACCTGTAGTGAGGTGGATGGACCTAGAGACTGTCATACAGAGTGAAGTAAGTCAGAAAGAGAAAAACAAATACCATATGCTAACACATATATATGGAATCTTAAAAAAAAAATGGTTCTGAAGAACCTATGGGCAGGACAGGAATAAAGACACAGACATAGAGAACGGACTTGAGGACACGGGGAGGGGGAAGGGTAAGCTGGGACGAAGTGAGAGAGTGGCATGGATATACATACACTACCAAATGTGAAACAGATAGCTAGTGGGAAGCATCCACATAACACAGGGAGATCAGCTCGGTGCTTTGTGACCACCTAGAGATAGGGATAGGGATGAGACAGGGATAGGGAAGGTGGGAGGGAGATGCAAGAGGGAGGGGATATGGGGATATATGTATATGTATAGCTGATTCACTGTTATACAGCAGAAACTAACAAACCATTGTAAAGCAATTATACTCCAGTAAAGATGTTAAAAAAAAAAAAAGTGTTAATTCCTGCCTGGAAAAAAAGAAAGGCGTTTCTTGTGGTTTCTGTACCAATTATCTCTGAGACAGGCTAAAAGTACTGCACTATCTGTTAGGCTTTTGGTATGTACAAGATCAATAAAAGCTATTACAGAAAGCCAAAACAAACAACCCTGACAGAGGCAGACTGGAAGTCTTACAGATATTTCTTGGTAATAAAAAATTTAAATGCTATATTCAAAGTGATGTTAATTATTTAGTGTGCACTTGAAAGCTGCTCTGCTCAACGTGAAAGAGAGAAATCATGAGGAAGATGAAAAAACTCAGAATTTATGACATTCCAGATCAGTAACTCCTAGATCAGCCACTGGTTCTGTAACTACAAAATACTGCAGAAATTATCCAGGGGTATTAGAAGAACAAATACCAACTCAGGATTAGGGAATTAAAAATAATATAAGTTCCACTTGGACAAAAAGAAGGTGAGGAAGCGGTGATGACTCAGCACTTCCTAAAACATATTAGCTATACCCTCTCAGCCAGTCAGTTACATGAGTGAAGGTGGGCAAGCTGAGGTGGGTGAGACCACTGCCATCTTACAAAACAGCCCTTCGAATAATCCATACCTAATGCATTCACTGTAGGCATATTCTATGACTTTTCAATTTCACTGTTAAATGAAATATTCAATTCATATTTGAAGCTCTGTATGTATGAAGAATTAATAATTCTGCTAAGTATACACTTCTAATTAAGCACTTTGGGATTTCTATCCCCTTCGTCAACGCTGTACCAAGCAGTACGCTTCTCTCAGCAACTCCATCTCTCAATTCGGCTGACTGCTGCTCTACACATGCTTATAAAACCAACCAAAACTTGGAAAACTCAAAGTGGAATGCTTAGAGCAATTCTGAATTTTTTGTTTCTCAAAGTCTAAAACCAGTTTATTTCTTATCTATGATATGCTTAAGTCATCACATACAACTTTCAATACAACATTAAGTATCTAAAACACTCATTAACCAAGATATTTTACTCGTTATCCCAGCAATTTTAACAATGAAAAGGCTCTCAGGATGTATCTCTATGGTTAGTACAGATTCAATCCCAAAATATACATATTCTGCAGCTGTAGTTGTATAATCAAAACTTATGCTGAAGAATCTTCCCCAAATTATCGTTAGGCTGCCTTCAGCCTAACAATGTGGTTAAAAACTTGGACTGTGGAGACAGCTATGGTTTCAAATTCTGCCTCTATCAGTTACTAACCATGTAACATTGGATAATTTGCTTAACATTTATTTTTTGTACAATAGGAATGACAAACTGCTTCCTTTTAAACATAAAATAAAATAATACCCATTAAATGTGTAGCACGGACACTATCACATGGTAACAAATGTGTATTATAAAATTACAAACAAAGGTTAAATTATATTCAGCAGACAATTAAAGCTATTTTAAAGATTTTCAACAATATCTCCAAGTTAACAAGCCCATACATTAAACATAGAATTCCATTCCACTGGTTTTATCATCCGTGAAGGTGTAACTATATTCTGCAAAATGGCAATAAAGGGCTATATAACACTACCACACCTGGAGTCCAGACCGTGGATTCTATATACCATTTCCTACTAAAAGGAACCCAGGTTCCTCAGATATTCGGTTGGCCAAAAAGTTCCTTCGGCTATTAAGTAAAAATAAAATACACATTTTTCATTTTCACCAAGAACTTTGTTGAACTATGTGTTCACTGTTTTGTTCCACTGTCTTCTGTCATTTTTCAGGCAACTTCATAATTCCATCTTTCCAAAACTTTTTATCTTTTTGAGCAAAGAACTGCTCCAGGTGCCTTTTACAGTCTTCCAGGGAATGGAAATTTTTTCCATTAAGAGAATTTTGTAAAGACCAAAATAAATGGAAATCTGAAGGTGCCATGTCTGGTGAATACGGCGGATGAATCAGAACTTCCCAGCCAAGCTATAACAGTTCTTACCTGGTCATAAAAAAGATCATGTGGTCTCGTGGTATCCTGATGGAAGAGAATGCGTTTTCTGTTGACTAATTCTGGACACTTTTCATCGAGTGTCGCTTTCAGTTGATCTAACTGGGAGCAGTACTTGTTGGAATTAATCATCTAGTTTCCTAGAAAGAGCTCATAAGAGAGGACTCTCTTCCAATCCCACCATATACACAACATCACCTTCTTTGGATGAAGACCAGCCTCTGGTGTGGTTGGTGGTGGTTCATTTACCTTGCCCCACGATCTTTTCTGCTCCACATTATTGTACAGTATCCGCTTTTCATCTCCCGTCAAAATTTGTTTTAAAAACGGAACTTTTCATTATGTTTAAGTGGAGAATTGCACGCGGTAATACCGTCAAGAAGATTATTTTCGCTAAACTTATATGTGGAACTTCAAAGTCATTCACATAACCAAGCTGGTGCAAATGATTTTCAACGCTTAAGATCTGGATATCTTGAATATGTCGGCTATCTTCAGCATGGTATAACGTTGACTGTTCTCAGTTAATGTCTCGATTTGATCGCTATCAACTTCAATTGGTCTACCTGACCGTGGAGCATCGTCCAGCAAGAAATCTCCAGCACCAAACTTCGCAAACCACTTTTGACATGTTTGATCAGCCACAGCACCTTCTCCATACACTGCACAAATCTTTTTTTGTGTTTCAGTTGCGTTTTTACCTTTCTTTAAATAATAAAGCATAATATGCCAAAAAAAGTTGCTTTTTTCTTCCATCTTTAATATTAAAATGGCTACAGAAAAATTCACCAATTTTGATATTTTTTTAAAAATGCACGCTGACATGACAGCTATCACAATACAATCTAACAAAATTGTTTCACATGAAGATAAAGACAACTAAGCGAGCCATCTTACGGAAAACACTGAACGAACTTTTTGGCCAATCCCATAAACGGCTGATTTCAGTAGTAGCGCAAGGAAAGTAAAAGCCTGGAATTTGGGGGCCAGAAAATAAGGTATTACTTAAAGACTACTGGGGGTCATGCCAAAAGGACACAGGAGCTGACTTAGAAAGGGCTACCAGTGGCTAAAGTTGGGGCAACCTGAGAATCAAAAAGAATAATGACAATATTAAAAATACAAAAATAATCCTTGAATTCAGTGATTTTTTTTTTTTTTTTTTTTTAGAGAAGGAGAGGGGCAAATGGGGAAAGTTCTTCTATACAGAATACCAGCTAATTAATGGAAAAGTAATAAAACAACCTACACTTCCTACTGCACACTGAACACTTTCACCTGGGTGACCCCTCAGCATTTCAAGTGCAAATATCCAAAGTTAAACTGATTATCTGTACCCCTAGCTGTGTCTTGCTCCTCGGTTCCCTGATTTAGGTGACACTACCCACCTTCAATGGCTCTGGTAAGAAATCTATCAATCCTACTTTCTAAACATCTCTGCTCATCATCTCAACGGGAGCAATTTAGGGATTCATTATTTCTTACTGGATAACAGAAAACAGCTTTCTTTTTTTTTTTTTTTCCGGTACGCGGACCTCTCACTGTTGTGGCCTCTCCCGTTGCGGGGCACAGGCTCCGGACGCGCAGGCTCAGCGTCCATGGCTCACGGGCTTAGCCGCTCCGTGGCATGTGGGATCTTCCCAGACCGGGGCACGAACCCGTATCGGCAGGCGGACTCTCAACTACTGCGCCACCAGGGAAGCCCAGAAAACAGCTTTCTTGCCTCTAGTCTGGCGCCCTGTAATTCATTCTTCAGAGTGCTGCCAGAGTGACCTTTCTAAAAAGAAAATACAAACTCCTTAACAAGGAGAACACAGTCCCTCATGTTCTGGATCCTGACCATGCCTGCAGCCTCACCTATTTTACTACTTATTCTGTCCCAATGTTCCAGCTACGCAGGCAACTTCCATGTTCATACCAAGCTCATCTTGTGGCCTTGGAAAAAGCTGTTCCCTTTTCAGGAAACACATTGTTCCTTCTTCACCTAACTTTTATATATTCAAATCTATACTCATGTCAGGGTTCCCTTTTCTAAAACAATTTGAATGACACCTGCCTACCCTTTACTCCTCTCTCCCAACAGCCCTCCTACAAAACTCCTGAGCACCTGATATGTGCAACTATCACAGTACTTAACCAGGCTGTATTTTGTCTGTGTACTTGCCCATCTCCTCCACTAAGAACTTTAATCTTTTATCCCTGGCACTTAAAAACAGGACTTTAAAAATATTTACCACACAAACATTCATCAGGCAGTCTTCCACAAAAAAAGTATGCATTCAACTCTGCCTCAGAGAGTCATTTAAGGAGCTCATAAGCAATCCAAACTTCAGTTGCCACTTGTGACACTTATAAACTCTTTTCTAAAAAATATACTATGATGAAGTGTTCTCATATTAAATGAATGCTTTTAAGAAACCAAACTAGAATAGGCTACCATCCTCTGAAAACAAGTTACAAAACAGAATGGTATAAAATTTAAAAAATCACATATCAAGCACACCTGTTTTCATTCTACATAAAACTTGAGAATTATAAACTTCCATTAAATTGACACGGGCACCTAAGGTATTACAGTCAGGATTAAATGAGAGACATTTATTTAGGAAAATATTAGGCCTCTATATAGATGTCAGTAAAAAAAAAAAAAAACAGTTCAAGGCTTAAAATGTAACCTAAAGTTTCACTGATAAAGAGAAAGCAGTGGGGCACTACTGTACTGAGGAAGTCACTGATGAATCATGTGACCCTGAGCAAGACATTTTACCTCTCTCAAGTTCAGTTCCTGTATCTGTATGCAACCCATTTCACTAGCTCTTGAACCATCAGCTAAAGTATTTTTGGAAGAGCTACATATACATACGTTCACAAATACATGCTAGGTGGTGCTGCCACTTCTGCTATGTACTAAGTGTCCTGTCCAACGAGTCCCACTGCCTCTGCCACATGTCAAAGCCAGAAGCCCTAGGGCTGCCAAAATTTCAGTTTGGGGCAAAGTAGTGGAGAATGTCTGGTAGTAGTGAACATCAAATGGGGGCTGCTTATGCCTCCATAACCTCAAGTTCTTAATAAACTGGCTCATTCAGTTTTTATTTACAGCAAGACCTCAGTTTATACAGGCCAGTTCAAGGTAAAGCCAAATGATAACTACAGTGTTACAGAGCTCACAATCCTACATCCCTTTCAAAGAACATGACTTCGTCAGTCAAGTTCACCATGCCTGGCTGCTCCTCCTCTTTGCAGAATTCTCTCTCAGGGAAGCTCCTCATCTCTCAAAAACAAGATTTTATAGTGTCTAAACTCCTGAATGGCCAGTTTTTTTCTCAAGTTGGGACTCTCCAATACATGTAAAATGAGGTGTCATGCAAAAGAACTGCCTAATAAAGCCCCCATCCAGATCTAGTATTCCCTTTCTATACAGTTTAGCTTACAAATGAAGGTCAGAGGGTCCCAGAAGCATAAATAAGTTCTCTTATTTTCCAAGGAACCCTCTGAATGTGCATCTGCTGTAAAAAAGCACAACAGAATCTTTGTTCTGCCACCCTCAAGGATGCACACAGTGACTCACTCAAAAACGACTCCAAGTACAATGGTGCTCTTTCGCCAATTAAGAAAAAAATCTCTACAAGTGTACACTTAAAAACCATTACTCTAAATTCTGAAATAGATTAACAAATAATTACAAGAATACTAAAGTTTACATTCTTTCAGTCCAAGTTCCCTCTTTAACTTTTGGTAGCAAAAATAAGCTACTTTTTTTTTGTTTGTTTGTTTTTTAACAAAACCCTTTTCTGAATTGTAAATAGGCAATTACATTAACATCCAGCTGAGCGTGAAATATTTGCCCAGCAAAAGTTTTAAGCCACCTGGTTAAAAACACATGAAAAGTTAAAACTGGCACTGCAGTTAAAACTGGAAATGTGTTTCAAAGCCATATAAAAAAGAAGTTCCTGGGCTTCCCTGGTGGTGCAGTGGTTGAGAGTCCACCTGCCAATACAGGGGACATGGGGTTCGTGCCCCAGTAGGGGGAAGATCCCACATGCCGCGGAGCAGCTAGGCCCGTGAGCCATGGCTGCTGAGCCTGCGCGTCCGGAGCCTGTGCTCCACAACGGAAGAGGCCACAACAGTGAGAGGCCTGCGTACCACACACAAAAAAAGAAGTTCCTGTTTCAAGGTATGACTTAAGTTCCTCTATCTGAATTGTCTCTGAAGAACTGCCAGGTAAAACACATAGTTTCTTTATGGTAATTGTACACCATTCATATTTTAATAAGAGGATATTAATGGCAAATTTTGCCATTGTGCCAAACTTCATCAGTCTTTTTTCCCCAGCATTTCAAGTATCAGAACAACAAAAATCACTACTAGAAAAATAGGGAAACAGTATTTTTCAGATTCCTTTTCTCTTTAAAGTTATTTATGCTACAAATATTTGGCTACCTACTATGTAACAAGTATTGCATGATGGCAATTGGGAGATAAGGATATAGTCACTGTCTTCAAGGAGCTTACAGTCCAGCCAGAGAGACAAATATGCTAGTAATCATAACACAGTACAGTAATTGCTATGACAGAGAAAGGGATACAGAGAAGGCGTGGGAAATGAGATTTCAGTGAGGAGTCTGGATTTGTCAAGTGAGAGGATGGTGTTCTAGACAAAGGAAATAGCAAACTAATATGTATGGCTACATTTATTGAGTGCTCATTATGATTGGCACTTTGCTAAATAAATACTTACATATATTATCTCATTCAGTCCATGTAACAATCCCCCAAAGATATTCAATCTTAAAGTTAGGTAACTTTCCTAAGGTCACTCAAATTCTCAGTGCTAGAGCCCAGATCTGAAGTAGGCTTGTCCAAATCCAAATTCCAGGGCCCTAAACACTTTCCCACCCTATATAAAGCACACAGAAAGAATATGGCACAATGGACAATGCTTCTAATCTCTGTCTAGATATTAGAATTACTTAAGGAGCCTTCTATAAATACCAATGCTTGACACTCCATTCCAGAAGGTTCTAATTCAAGAAATGAAGGGTGGGCCTGGGCATTAAACAAAAATTCCCCAGGTTGAAAAACGTATGTAGCCCAGGTTGAAAAGTACTGTGTTAGGATATTTCCATTTATCTAATAATTAGTGACATTGAGCAGCTTTTCATATGTTTGTTGGCCATCTCTATGTCTTCTTTGGAGAAATGTCTATTTAGGTCTTCTGCCCATTTTTTAGTGGGTTGTTTTTTGATACTGTGCTGCATGAGCTGTTTGTATATTCTGGAGATTATTCCCTTGTCAGTCTCTTCATTTGCCAATATTTTCTCCCATTCTGAGGGTTGTCTTTTCATTTTGTTTATGGTTTCCTTTGCTGTGAAAAAGCTTTTAAGTGTAATTAGGTCCCATTTATTTTTTTTACATTTTCATTACTCTAGGAGGTGGGTCAAAGAGATCTTGCTGCGATTTATGTCAAAGAATGTACTGCCTATGTTTTCCTCTAAGAGTTTTGTAGTGTCTGGCCTTACATTTGGGTCTTTAATCCATTTTAAGTTTATTTTTGTGGTACGGTGTTAGGGAGTATTCTAATTTAGTACTTTTACATGTAGCTGTCCAGTTTTCCCAGCACGACTTATAGAAGAGACTGTCTTTTCTCCATTGTATATTCTTGCCTCCTTTGTCATACATCAGGTGATCATAGGTGCGTGGGTTTACCTCTGGACTTTCTATCCTGTTCCATTGATCTAAACTACTATGAGGTATCACCTCACACCAGGTAGAAAAGCCATCATCAAAAAATCTACAAACAATAAATGCCGGAGAGGGTGTGGAGAAAAGGGAACGCTTCTACACCATTGGTGGGAATGCAAATTGGTACAGCCACTATGGAGAACAGTATGGCGGCTCCGTAAAAACTAAAAATAGGGGGCTTCCCTGGTGGCACAGTGGTTTAGAGTCCGCCTGCCAATGCAGGGGGCGTGTGTTTGTGCCCTGGTCCGGGAGGATCCCACGTGCCGCGGAGCGGCTGGGCCCGTGAGCCATGGCCGCTGGGCCCGCGCGTCCAGAGCCTGTGCTCTGCAATGGGAGAGGCCGCGGCAGTGAGAGGCCTACGTACCGCAAAAAAATAAAAAAATAATAAAAAAAATAAAAACCTAAAAATAGAACTACCATATTACCCAGCAATCCCACTCCTGGGCATATACCTGGAGAAAACCATAATTCAAAAAGATACAGAAGATGTGGTACATATATACAATGGAATATTACTCAGTCATAAAAAGGAACGAAATAGTGCCATTTCCAGAGATGTGGATAGACCTAGAGACTGTCACACAGAGTAAGTCAGAAAGAGAAAAACAAATATTGTATAATATCGCTTATATGTGGAATCTAGAAAAATGGTACAGATGAACTTATCTGCAAAGCAAAAGTAGAGACACAGATGTAGAGAACAAACTTGTGGATACCTAGGGGGGAAGGGGGAGGGTAGGATGAACTGGGAGACTGGGATTGACATACATACACTACTATGTATAGAATAGGTAACTAATGAGAACCTACTATATAGCACTGGGAACTCTACCCAATGCTCTGTGGTCACCTAAATGAGAAGGAAATCTAAAACAGAGGGGATATATGTATACATATAACTGATTCACTTTGCTATACAGCAGAAACACAACACTGTAAAGCAACTTTACTCCAATAAATTTTTTTTTTAAGTACTGTGTTAGGATATTTATATAAGTAGTTTAAAATGCATGTGTTTGGGGATGGGGGGGGATAAGGCTAGAGTGCTAGGCAGAAGATAATGCAGGACTTTACATCTTTCCCATTCCCCTCAGAGCCAAACTCACAAACAGTACACTTGCTGCCTTCACTTTCTTGGGTCTGATTCTCACTTTAATCCACTGCAGTCAGCCTCTATATTCAGTTCACTGAAATCATTCTGATGGACACAACCCGAAGAATATGAGTCCTCACCTTTCTTCAACTCTCTATAGTACCTGATATTAATGATTAGGAATTTCTTTCTGAAATATCCTCCTGTAACACACTTTTCTGTTCTCCTTCTACCTCTATAAACAATTTCTTTTCATTCTCTTCGGCAGGTTTTCTTTTCCTTCCCCCATCCCTTTAATATTAGAGCACCCAAAGGGTCTGCCCTTCTATTCTCACTTAGTTTTCTCATTCTGAGTATTCCTACCAATCCCATGACTTCACCTATGACCCATATGCTGTAGACTCTCAGACCAACTCAGACCCATAACCTGGTTTGACCTGAAGCTCCAAATGCTTACTGAACATCTCTATCTGTGTCTCCTGTAGAGTCTCAAACCCTTTTAAAAACTGAATTCTCTTTCTAGCCTAATTCTGCTCTTTAATAACGTACTCTTATACACAGTTACCCAAATGAGAAATTCAGAAATTATCTGAACTTTGGCTTTACTCTGAACAGACCCAACCCAAGTCTGTCCCAACAAGCAAAGGACAGAAAAGTTTTGCCAGATTTCCCCAGAGCTATTGCAGACACTTGAAAAGAATATAAGGACAGAGTATATCTTTGCCTCAAGTGCAGCATCTGGGGTTTGAGGCAGTTACCACAACAGTAGGCTTGGACAGAATGAGGTGGCCAATCCAAAAGGGTAGGTGAGTCATGGTATAAAGAAGGATAAGTACATGAAGATCAAGGAAAGCCAAGAGAGGAGCTTCGAAGTCCAGTCCAGAGATAAAATGCAAAGAACCAAAATAGTTTCATAGTCCTCTTGGTTGCTGTAAAGAATACACACTATATGATTCCACTCAAATGAAATTCAAAAACAGGCAGAACTAATTTATGGTGAAAGATGTCAGAACAGTTTCCTTTGGGAAAGGGTACTGAGTGGGAGGGGCAAAGGAGGAGTTTCTGGAGTGCTGGTAATATTCTATATCATGATTTGGATGGTAGCTAAATATATTTGTGAAAATTAAGCTGGCTTATACTTAAAAGCATGTGGACTTTACTGTATGTGTATTACAGTCAATTTCAAAGTTTAAAAAAAAAAAAAAACTCTGGTGGGATGTACAAATTCCCGTTTCAACCACTGACCATGTTGGGCCAATTTTACTTCCTCACTATTCCACCATCAAATATTCTGCTACCTTATCTCACTCCTGAACTACTGCATTTGTTTCCTATAACCAGATCTGTATCTCCTGATTTCCCGGTTATCCTGATATAATCATTAACAGTCTTGCCTTTCACACAGAAAAATATCGTGGTTTGGACAAAATGTTATTTGTTCATCCTACTGTAAACCACCCTGCCTCTAAGGTAGCCGGCCTGTGCCCTTCCTGACCCCCCCCCCATCTTCAACAATGCCCACAGAGTAATCTTTGTAAAACTGATCTTATTTCTGGGCTTTAAACCCTCCAATAGTTCTCCTTTATTTACAATATCCAGTCCAAATCCCTGAAATGATCCAATCCTGCTATTATACCCAGCTTCAACATTTAACATCTACCACCATGTACCATCCCCTTACACACACAAACACCCCATACACTAGCCCAGTGTTTTGCAACCTTTTTTCATTATCACATCCCTCCAAAGAGTATTTTTCATAATTGCCACCCCGTCTACAATTAAATATTAAGGAATAAGACTTTGTCAGGTAGGGATGAGTTTTATGTAGATATTACTACACAAACCATAGTAATAGCTAAGATTTTTTTTTCACTCCCCCCAGAAGACCAAATTCTTTGGGGATGACATCATCCCCATTGGGAATGCATGCTCTAGCCTTACAGACTGGCTTCTTGTTCTACAAATGTACCTGGCTTGTCCCCATTAGTGCCTTTGCTCCTGCTGCTCTCTGCCTGGAATGACCTCCCTTCTGGATATCATCCAGACAGCTATTTATGACATCTAAGCTTTAATTTAAGTCTCCTCCAAGAAGCCTGTCCTTTCCCTACTTGCAGTTGTAAAGTGCCCTATCCATACCTTTGTCACTAGTAACCTTAACATTTTACTAATGTCTTCATGTCTGTCTCCTAAGTCACTGAGGAATAGGGACCATGTCCAATTTCTCTCTACAACCTTGGCTTTTAGTGTTGTGCCTAACATATTATCTGTTAACTGAATGGATAAATTAATGTTATCATCTGCATGAGGTAACCATACATCTCAATTTGCTGGAGACAGACCTTTAATCTGTTTTCCTGGTATAAATATTAATCCACCTCTTTTAATTCTCAAAAATGATCTTGATGATAACTTATATTGCTAACCTATCTAGTCAGTGGGAAATAATTAAATTCTGAGCAAGAATAGAAGATGATCAGATCCAAGTATTAGAAAGATCACTCTAGCAATAATATGACAATAAAAAGACTCAAGCAAAAATTCACGGGTGAAATGATAAAAGTGTGAACTAGGGTAGTACAGCTGGATAGGAAGAGGTAGAGAGAGCGTCAAGATGTAAAATCAAACAAGGTTTAGTGACCAGTTAGATATAGAGAGGAAGACAGCAGGGAGAATCAAGAGTAAAAACACTAATTTCTGGATTGAGCAACTGGGGCAGTCACCAGCAGAATATTAAAGAGGAATGATGATGGTTTCAAATTGAGACTAGGGATTGAAGAAACTGGAGGACAATTTAGTGGTTAGATATATGAATCTGAAGCACATGGAAGAGGGTAACATGCGCTATACAGACCTAGGTGTCAGCCTATAAAAATTAACGGAAGTCACCGTGCAGAATGAGACCACCCAGGATGTACAAAATCAGCAATTCTAATGAACAGAAGTATTATCTTTTTAACATAAGGACTTTACAAAATTAATTTTAAATTTTGTTCTGTTTAACATATGTATTGATTATTTAACACGTACAAAACATGGTATTAAGCACTTAGAGACAGAAATATAAGAGAAATAAGGTGTTCACTCCGAGGTAAAAAAGAAAGATTACAGAGAAAGAATGGCATTGAATATGGACTGAGTTGAGAAAAAGCCAAATTCAAGGTCTCAGTTTTGACTGCGGCATCTTTAATTTTGGCATAAGGACTCAAAACGAGTACCTTAACAGCATTTGTTGCTTTAGAGCACTTAGCTTCCCCCAGAGTATTTAAGTCCAAAATTTTCCATTAAGAAAAAAAAAAAAAAAGATCTTTGTAAGGTAGGAAAGGAAATCAAAGAACTAGCTCAGGAAAGACAATGTGCTGTGGAAGCGGAATCTACACAGTAGGAGAAATGGCCAGAAAAGTAAAAACTGTGTTAGAACACAGTTCTAAATGGAATACTTTACAAAAGTTTCCATTCTCAGTGTCTGGCTCACTAGGATTATGCTTGAGTTGATAGTTTCATGTAAGGACAACAGATGGGTCAAAATAAAAGAACCATTAATTTTGTCCCAGAAACAAACAGAAGAGTTCTTTATTCATTAATTATATGATGCAAACATCTGATTAGAAGATTATAAGACACTGATTCTTATCTATTTGTATATTTTTCATAATGCTTTGCACCCAGTACGTATTCAAGGAAAAATAAGCTGAATAAATGCTTTATCCCCTTCTATTACACACTTTATTGGCTTAGCCTCCAGGACAGCACCACTCTATCCTAGTTTTTCTTCTCCTGCACTGTTCGCTCCCATGCCTTCTCCTTTGCTGGTTTCTGCTCTTCCCCCCTGACCTTGTAGTGATCAAGTGCCCCAGGGCACTGTCTTTGGTCCTCTTCTATTCCCATGTACATACACTACTTCGGTAATTTCATCTAGTCTCATGACTTTCGACGTTAACTGCAAGCTAATAACTATAAAATTTCTATTTCCAACCCAGCTTTCTCTTTAGAAATAATTATAAATTGTATACGCAACTCCTTACTTGACATTTCTAACAGACATTTCAAATATGACATGTTCAAAACTGAATTTCTGATCCACTCCCCTCCCCAAAACTACTCCTCCTGCAGCTTTCCCAGTCTCTTTGATGGCAACTCAAACTCTCTTCAATGGTAACTCCAACACTCCAGTTATTCAGGCCAAAAACCTTGAAATCATGTTCGATTCTTTTCTTTTCCTCAAAGCACAATCTAATCCATTAGCAAATCCTGTTGGCTAAATCCTGTTTCCATAATTGACTACTACTCACCACCAGCATTACTATCAGTTTAGTCTGAGTCATGATCTCTTCCCTGATTTAATGTGATAACCTCTAACTGATATTCCTGTTTCTTTCTACCCTTGCTCCCACACAGTTTATTCTCAACTCAGCAAACAGCCAGGGGATGCTTTAAAAACTAGGATAACATCGTTCCTCTGCTTCAAAACATTTTGGTGGAAAACAAAACCCTCTTTCACTCAAAGTAAAAGTCAAAGAATTTACAATTTAGAAAGTCCTGCATGATAAGCTCCATCCTACACCACCACTATCACCTCTCTGACTTCATCTCTTACCACTCTTCTCCAGTCACTGAGAGCTCTTTGCTATTCCTTGAATGCACCAGACACGTTCTCATCTTAGAACTTTTGCAATGACTATTCTACTTGGAAAGCTATTTCCCCATATATCCCCATGGCTAACTCTATCACATGAATCAGACTTTAATCAAAATTCATCTCAACCAGGACACCGGCTACCTTAAATTGCACCCAGTCCTTGTTCCTTACTTCCAATTCCTTTATCCTGCTCTTTCTTTAACTAGCAATTAGCAGCTAACATATTATGTAACATACTTGTTTATTATATTTATCTGCCTACTCCCGTCCCCCTTCTGTCAGAATGTAAATACCAATAGGGCATGCCTGTTTTGTTCACTGATACATCCTAGTGCACAAAATAGTGCCTTGAACTGGTAAGCTTTCAACAAATAATTGTTGAGTGAATATAAGAGACCCTTAAGAGTCCACTAAAAAGAATAAGGATCTTCTGAAAGCAGGCATGACCCTGTGAGAATTTCATCAAATTATTTATCACAAATAGCTCAACACTAGGATTCAATTTATCACTTCTTTATTGATACTTGTGTATCCCGAACAAATTCTACACTCATTGAAAAGCAGTGCCAATGATGGGACATCCCTAGCGGTCCAGGAGTTAGGACTCCACGCTTTCACTGCCAAGGGCCTGGGTTCAATCCCTGGTGGGGGAACTAAGATACAACAAGCTGCGTGGCGTGACAATCAATCAATCAATCAATAAAAGTTTAAAAAGCACTGATAGTGATTCAAGCAGTTAACAAGTTATGCTGCTAGATGTCAGAGCTCCAGTCTGTGTACTGTGGGCAGTTGTTTAGCATTTCCTTAAACAACACTGCTGTTGCAGTAAAACCAGATAAAGTACTTACACAGGACACACTGGCCAACATAACTTTGTGAACAGTTTAGAAAATTTCCTAAGGCTCAAAAATAAGCAATTTCAAAGTAGGTAATTCTGTTATTAAAGAAAATTAGGATATTCCCATTAAAATGTGATTTTATCATAAGTAATACTTAAAAGTAAAACCTACATTATACATTGTAAGCCTTGTATGATACTTTCTAATGATATAAAAACTATGCTAGATTCACCTGTTCAAAGTGAATGCTTTCAATTAACTCACAATGACCTCAAGAATTATCAGAGGTAAATTAAGACACATGGGATTACAAATGCAGGTCTCAAAAAGAGGACCGTGGAAAGTGGTAGAACTTGCTTTGTTTCTATGCAAAGATCAGGATTTCCAATAACAAAGTTTGACCCAGCAGCTACAATTACAGCTTGACTAATATCATGTCACAAAAGGTCAGCCCAAATTACTGAGACATACTATGCAAAACATTATAAATCTGAAAAACACAAAAGTGACTTAGGAAGAACTAACCAAAGCACTTCATTTTATTTATTGCAATTACACACAAGACAATCCAACAATCCATTCACATTGTTAGTTTTTGCTTTTTGGTTTAGGAAACGTACCACTTATTATGGAAACTTCTCCAAATCAAGGAAAACCTTACCCCCCACCAAATTTAAGCCTCTATAGGGAATGCCAAGGTTAACAGGTTTTAGTTATTTGCTCGAACACCAGCCTTCAGCTCAAGTGAAAATCATTTAACTCAATAAGCAGGTTTTGGATCTAAGCACAAAATACTGTAACATTTCCCAGTGACACAGTCTGAAAAACTACCTCCCCAGAACTTATCTTCAGATACGCATAATTCTCCACCAGAATTCATCACCTGACTGGATGCAAAGTTTTAAACTGATCTTGAAAGCTTTATCTTTCTTTAGGCAATTGAACAGTATTTCAAAGAACTTTAAGTTATTTCTTAATAACACGGCTGTTATAGTTCACTTACAATTTTTCATAGTTTACCCACCTACGGGACAATCTCAGTCCGAGACCCACATTTTACCCTGAGAAAATACAATTTAGTAATGGTGCTTTTTTTTAATCGAAAACCCTGGTAAGTCACCGGCAAGGACGGATGTGCGGGGAAGGCGGCACAGCGAGCAGGAAAGACGGTCGTCACCCGCCCGCGACAAGGGCCCGGGTCAGGGCCGGGGACTCAGAGAACAGATACCTTGGCAGCAGGTGCGAGGCTCTGGCAAGGGGACAGTCGCCGCAAGTTTCGGACCGACAGAGGGATGCTGTCCGTTGGACAGCGGGAGGCGCGCCGAGCCGCCTGGCCTTACCTCGGGCGTCCGCTCGGGCGGCTTCTTCTTCAGCGCCTGCCTAGCTCCAGGGTCCACGGGTGAGTTCATGGTCGCGGCCCCGGCCCCCGTGCTCCCCAGTCTGTCCTTAGCAGCTCACGCGACAGCCCATTCACCCTAGGTAGGGGGTTTACACCCTTTTCCGCCTCCCCTTGAGAAGGGAGCTCGGGACTGCGTCGTGTACCCCGCTTTGGCAAATAAGCCTTCGCACCGCCCGCCCAGGGCCTCAGCCCACGCGCGACTGGCCAGAAGGAAGCCCGCGCGGGGGCGGAGGAAAGGCGAGTGCGCGTGCGCAGCACGCGCAAGCGCGCAAACGGGCGCCTAAGGGCGTGACTCTGCAATGACGTAAAAACTGGGGCGGTGCAGTGAACCCTCCTCCAACCCTTCTTCGTGAGATTTGAAGAAACGTCGCGAGACCTCACCCAAGCCCGTCACGAGATCCGCCTCGGAGTTGGGGTTTCCGCCGCTCCAGTTTCCGGTGGGGGCGCTGAAAACGTGCTGTGACTGACTGAATGAGAATAGCGTGTTGGGGATCGAACCTTGTGCGGCAGGTGTTCTGGGTGGGGAGTTGTTTGTGCCAAAATCCGGAAGCTCAGGGCATGGCCAAGCCCGGGGCGGAGCTCCAGCTCTGCAACTGCTGACACCGCTCCCTTGGAGAACGTGCGGAAGTCGAAGCGGCCATTCGGTAAACAAGGAAGTTCATACCTTCTCTTCCCTGTCTTGTAATAACACGAATCTCTTGTGGAAGGGGCCCGCCGAGAAGTACCTGCCTTGTCTAAGACGGACGCCCTGACATCAGGGCAGAGGAACCGAGGTTTCGTGGCCTTGAGCAGGGGTGGGCAGCCACCGTGCCTGCATCCAGCTCAAGAGTTACTGCTGGTTCGCGAAGTCAGTCTAGACTACGTTCACGTAACCAATGCCCAGGACAGCCTTCCCTCCTCCCAACCCCTTCTCAGGCAGCAGGCCTTAGGGTTGCCTGGCTCAGGAGTGACCGCTCTCTCACTACACTTTACATACTAGTCTGTTTCCCAACAGGCCGAATAAGGCAAATTAACGTTTATTTACTAGTTCCTTGGTAAGAAAAATATTTCGATGACTCTGCAGCAGCCACACACCTGCAGAGGCTGTTTCTGCCTAAGGTTACTGACAGAATTCCAGAATCCATCGTTCTAAACAGTCCTATGTCAGCGTACAGTTAAGCCGTACAGGTTACACGGTTCCTTACTTTGGAGCCTCATAAGCATGCCCTTTCCACTGAATACATCTTAGTATTTCTTACAGCAATTGACGTGGAAGCGATTTAAGATTATGACGTTATTCACATTTTTAATGACATGGTAATAAGAAAATTATATTTTAGAGTAACAAAAGGGAAAGGAGAGTTCAGGCTGCAACATTCACCGTTTCAGGGACCTAGTAATGATGGCTGATGTTAATAAGGGTTTTGTTTTCCGTTGGTCGTTCACCTTGCCCAAACTTTTAAGTTTACAAAATAATATTAGCACATTTCGTTTTTAAGTATAGGACAAAAACCTTACCAGGGAAGTTATGACTCAGCCACTCTGGAAAGAAATTTTCAGTTGAAAACAATTGTGACATTGTCATTTTCGTCATTTTTTTGTGTATAAACATATCCTCTCAAAAGTCTGCGTAAGATCACAAAGGTTATCCCTTCCATTTTTGAAGCATGTTTCCAAAGCCACATCAATATTTTGAAAAGAGGGAAAAGGCATTAAAGCATGATGACCACGAGCTTGGACTTTAGGGGCAAACATCTGTATTTGTCTTTAATAGGCCATTCCTAGTTAAATGACTTAGTTATTTGATATTTCTGAACTTCAGTCTCAACGGTAAAATGGGAATAGTAAAAGACCTATTGCTTTGGAATTTTCTTAAGATTACATGAGATAATTTATGTGAAGCATTTAGGATGTTGCCCGCACAATCCAGGCACTCTTTATTATTTCTATTACTTTACCTCTAGAAAGTGATTTATCTAAAGCATACATTCAAATTTGAAGAATTGGATAGGTTTTTCCTTTACTGCTTTTTTTTTTTGCATTAGAACTATTAAGAAACACATTTAAGTACTCATGAAGATGTGGAGCAACAGGAACTCTCACAAACTGCCAGTTAAGTGTCTATTGGGAAACCAGTTAGAAAAAAAAGAAGTATCTAGTAAAGCTAAAACTTAACATACCTTTTGACAGCAAGCCCACTCCTTGACATATGTCCTAAAGAATACCCAGAAAAGATGAAAAAAATGGTCACTGTTCATATTAGCAAAAAATTGGAAATAACCCAATTGTCCATCAACTATAGAATGGGTAAACTGCTGTATATTCATTCAGTGAAATACCACCTACATAGGACATGAATGAATCTCCAACATAATGTTGATAGAAAAAAAGCAAAACAAAATATGGGGTATAATTACACAAAGTTCAAACAAGCAAAACTAAAGTATATCACTTAGGGATGCATACACAAAACTATTAAAAGAGAGCAAGAAAATGTTCATGAAAATCAGGTTGGAATTTACAAAAATGAGAAGGGAGAGTATTATGATCAGGATAGGGCACATGGAGGAGGGGTGGAGATCCTGAATTACTGAAAATGATTTACTGCTTGACCTAAGTGATGGTTACATTAGTGTACCTTAATTTTATATAATACTTGACAAGAAAAAATTAAGTCTATAAAAGTAACTTATTAATATAGACCTTATAAGACAGCAGCAGTAAAAACAGTATATTAATATCCACAGTAACTATACACACCTAAATTTAAGCATATTTTCAAAATCTATCTTGTCCTTTACTATCCTGTATTGTGCTTTGGTATGCTGAAAAAAGTGAGGAGACAGAGCTCTAGTAGCTATTTTCAGAGAAAAGCCAACCTCTACGATAGGATTCACCAACATTAACATATATCTGAAACAAAAAATGGTTTTGAATGTAAGTAATCTACTAAATTATAGGAAAACAAAAAGATGGTTAAGTCTTTAAAAAACAAGTAGCTTAACTACTTACCCTACCTTAATTTTTGTCATTATACTTACCACAACCTGACAGCATAATATCTTTGTCTATCTCCTCCACCAGCAGGAAATATGTAAACTTCATGAGAAAGTTTGTGTTATTTACTGACTTATCCCTGGCACCCAGACCCGTGCCCAGCACATAACAGGTGCTCAATCAATATTTGCTAAATGAACAAATTGATCTATCTAAGGACTAAGTGATTAAGAGGGGATTTTGCTGTTAAAAAGATAGACACTTGATTGCTTTCCAATGGCAAAGAAAGATATCTGGCTAGACAACTATTCTATTATGCAAAACTGAATACTCACTAGGCACACACAATCATATGGCCATCTTTGCAGAACAATAGCAAACCACCAAAAGACTGAAGTTAAGAGCACTGGTTTTAATAGCACCTGGAATGGAGTAAGGAATTCAGATTTGGGGTATGCTGGGAAACTGAGTCACTACTAGTTGAAAACTAAGAGCACTTGCTGGCCCAAATCCAGGTTTCTATCACTGAATAAGAATCTTTGAGGGTGGGGTCTAGGAATTAATACTTTCCAAACACTATCTAGGTGTTCCTAATATGCAACCAGGTTTGAAAACTACTTTAAACTTACTCAGGTCCCCACACAGTGAAGGGTATTGACTTGTGAGTGATGAAGCAAATGCATGACACAAAAGTGGCATCACAAGTTTCTTGAGGAAATAATATCTTCTTTATATTTACACAACAACACTTCAACAATGTTATTCCCTTTGAGACAATTTAGGTAACACTGCTTTCATCAATAATTTTACTTTGAATGTTGAGGTGAATAAAAAGACATGTTTTGGGACTGTCCTTGTTACAATGGTCACTTGGAAAGGAAGGAATCTCCAGCCTCTTCAAGTTAATACTCTCCTTAAATACAGTTATACCTAGGGGAGGTCTAATCAGATAGTGCTAACCTGGGCAGAGAGCTGTCATCAACCTGATGAAGGGATAGGTCTAGGCTCATACTTTTATGAAAAGGAGAGTCCCTTTTAAAGGAAACGTTATAAGGGGACCAAATCCTGGGGTGTTGGCAACAAAGAAGCCCCTGACCCGAGCATATGCTTTAAGAACAGAAGTTCTGAAAAAATAATGGATGGAAATTCCATCCATTTAAAAATCTCTTTCTAAAAATTTCTTTTAAAAATTTAAAAGAAAATTCTTTAAAACTCTCTTTTGGATTGCCTGTATTTTCTTTTCTTTAGGGAAGTTTCAAATCTTAACTCTACAGCAAACATGGCCAAGTCTACAGTCTGCACTATAAAGCAAGGACAGGAAGCATTACAGTCTCCAACTTCCCCCTTTTCTATCTGCCTAAGTCCTTCTCACTCAGAGTTACAATTCCCCAGCCCCCAGTGCACCTTCAGCTCATGTTTGGTCCCACTTGCCATCCCACCCCTACACCTCCTACAATGGCAAAGACAAACAAAGAAATCTCAGGTATCTTTACAACACACCTGTCACCACATCCTAGTTGGAAACATTCTGTTCTGAGACAGGAAAGACTATAGGAACTCAGATTAAAGTCTCTGTATTTCACTTTCTCATTAGCAGAATCTATGCTTCTCAGAAATGTTGCAAGATTTCTTTAAATTTTTATCAGAGAACAGCACATATAAACACAGGTAATTATAAACCTCTAAACTACCTGATAAATGCTTCCCAAATACTTGATACTTCCTTTCTGCTTTAAAACAGTGCACTTAGTCTCTTCAGTCAAATGTAAGAGTGATAAATATAAAATAATATAAAAACAGGCACTGCAAAAAGCCCCTGGCCTAATCCTGTCTCCTAGCGTAACTGTGCCCAAATCAACCCAACCTGAGTAAGGCAGCTTCCCAACAGCTTACTCAGGGTTGAATCACTGCTGCACAGCCCGCGCTAAGGATTGATGGAAGAGGTGACTTCCCTACAATGCAGATGAAGACGACAGACTTGCTCAGAGGGACATGCGTGAACAGAACAGGATTAGAACCCAAACCAACAGGCCAATTTATTGTTTAATTTTAAATTCAGGGGCTTCCCTGGTGGCGCAGTGGTTAAGAATCTGCCTGCCAATGCAGGGGACATGGGTTCAAGCCCTGGTCTGGGAAGATCCCACATGCCGCGGAGCAACTAAGCCCATGCGCCACAACTACTGAGCCTGCACTCTAGACCCTGCAAGCCATAACTACTGAGCCCACGTGCTACAACTACTGATGCCCGCACACCTAGAGCCCGTGCTCCGCACAAGAGAAGCTACTTCTCATTGCCTTGAGAAGGCAATGAGAAGCCCGCGCACCTCAATGAAGAGTAGCCCCTACTTGCTGCAACTAGAGATAGCCCATGCGCAGCAAAGAAGACCCAATGCAGCCAAAAATAAATAAATAAAATAATAAAGTCAGTAGTAATTTTAATTAGATACAATGTTCTTGACAAGTTTACATGGCTTCTTCTAGTTTTAAATGACTGATATTGTTTGTTTTTACAAAAGCATTTAAAGAAAATTTCAATTTGTCATCGTGAAGATTAGGTCAAATGTAAGAATATACCATATTTTTTGGTTACTACACTTTAACTCAAAAGAATATATGTTAAGACTTCCCTGGTGGCACAATGGTTAAGAATCCGCCTGTCAATGCAGGGGACACAGGTTTGAGCCTTGGTCCGGGAAGATCCCACATGCTGTGGAGCAACTAAGCCCGTGCACTGCAACTACTGGGCCTGCACTCTAGAGCCTCCAAGCCACAACTACTGTGCCCACGTGCTACGACTACTAAAGCCCTTGCGCTCTAGGGCCTGTGTGCCACAACTACTGAGCCCACGTGCTGCAACTACTGAAGCCCGCACCTAGAACCCATGTTCCACAACAAGAGAAGCCACTGCAATGAGAAGCCCATGCACCGCAATGAAGAGTAGCCCCTCTCGCCGCAACTAGAGAAAGCCCATGAGCAGCAACAAGGACGCAATGCAGCAAAAATTAAAAAAATAAAGAATAAATGTTAAATTTCCCCCAAAATAAAATAGATAGGAGCTGTACAGCAAAGACTGGACAGATTACCTAGCAACCATAGCACCCCCAAATTACTGAGCATTTGGAGTGTGCCAAGCATTGAGATAAATTCTTGACATTCATTATTTCACTTGACTTTCACAACAACCTCATAAAGTAGATTCTACTAAATTACCAATACAGAAATTCAGGATTAGAGAAGGACATTATGAACAAGGTCACATGCCTAGAAGTGTCATATTTGGAACAATCCAGGTGGGCCGGCACCAGAATCCATGTTACATATACCTTATTAAATGTGAAAGAAAGACCAACATCATCCATCAAATTGACATGTGTATTTATTGCACAAATATCCCCTAGAACTGGGAGGTTACTATAATACAGGCGTACATTTGAGAAATGTATACAGAACAAGGAACAAGTATTTACATTTTACATCTCCCACCATCTAAATAACTTAAAGCATAACAATCTCATAAGACATCTACCAGAAGTAGGCATTATGTAAAATCTGTTTTTTTTTAAGTGATCATCCCCAGTGTATGCCAATTGCAACAAAATGAAATCTGTGCTAGTATGTTTATTGCACTTAACATTTTCAAACTCAAAATTAAGACATATTAATAAAAGCCAGGAATATTTAAAATCAAACCAATTAGTTTATATACAGGAAAAATTAGTTTTAAATCTATAATGTAAAAGATCCCTTTTTCACCTCCTGTTGCAACAAACAGGTGTTTAAAATGTGTAACATATATCTATCTGTACCATAAGAAGTTGAAAAAAATTATTTTGAACAGGCCAAAAATTATTTTCACATTCATCATAATGATCACACTTTAAAGAAGTAGCAGCTCATTCCTTGGGCTTTGTGTAATGCAAGAATGACTATGACGAAGGAGAAGAAATTACAGAAGGATTGAAAATTATAAAACTCAGGAATCCTATAAGGATTGATGATTCTATAAGAAACTATAGGCCTTTTCCTTTCAAGCAAAGCTTAGTTTTAAGAATTACAGTAGCATGAGCCATCCATTTATTGAAGACTAGATTTCCTAAATGGTAATTTATTAGAGATTTCAAATAGATAGGACTGTGAATAGTTCAATGATTAATTTAAACAATAACACACATAAAAAAGACACTGTCTACCTGCTACATATCCTGAACTACAATTTTAAAAAAAATGTACAGTGGCCACATATGATCTTTTCTATATTCTGAATTCTGCTAAAGAGTGATTCATAAAATTCCAAACAACAGATGAGAGAAGAACTTCATTAATGAATAGACTAAAAAAATTAAGCTAACGAAAATATATCCATAAACACTCTTTGACAGCAAGTCATCCATGGAAGACTCTGGTACTAACTGGGACCAGCTGATAGGACACAGGGGCCAAAGCAATTGCAAGCACACCAATTTCAGGTTTACATTCCATTAAAATAACCATTTCTTCTTAGTCTAGCTGGATATTAGAGTAAGACAAAATGTGACCCAATGCTATAAATTCAAGGTCAAAGACTAAATAAACCACAGAAATCTTCCTTAATTATTGAAAACTTAAATAGCAAGAACAGATGCATTATAGACAAAATGTACCTAGAAACAGAATGAGAAAGTGGTTTTCTGTTTTAAGCTAATCAACTAATTATGATGAAAATAGTTCATGAAAGCAGAAACCAGCTTCATTTCTAGCATTAAAAGCATCTTAGACCAGATAAGTAAAAGATAAACTATAATGTAGTATTTCAAGTAAACTGAGGTAGTAGAGCATAATGAAAACTTTATCTACCCATCTTTCTATTTACATTACTTACAAGAGTTTGGTTCCATATTAGCCTTTCTCACAAGCAACACTCTACAATATATACAAAAACAATAACAACTGAAAAGTTGAAATCTTTGAAAAAATTAGCTTTTGGAAGAGAGGAGCTATTAGAGAAAAAAAATAATCTTAAGAGTTAATGAGTTCTTTTAGTGTAAATTGAATATCATGAAGCAGTGAAACAAATATTCAGTTCCTATGGGTTCAAGAAGGGCTGATACCGGGAGCTTCCCTGGTGGCGCAGTGGTTGAGAGTCCGCCTGCCAATGCAGGGGACATGGGTTCGTGCCCTGGTCCGAGAAGATCCCACATGCCGCGGAGAAGCTAGGCCCATGAGCCATGGCTGCTGAGCCTGCACGTCCAGAGCCTGTGCTTCTCAACAGGAGAGGCCACGACAGTGAGAGGCCTGCGTACCGCAAAAATAGAAGGGCTGATACCGAAACCAAGGGCCTCGGCTACCTGAGCACTTTTAAAGAAAATAGTATTATTTCTGCCAATGCTTTGGTGCAATTTTTAATCCTAATTTTAATTTATTAAATTAAATGCAAATACGTAAATATTAACATTTATAAGAATTAGCTTATACTTAAAACAAATGGTATAAAGTAGTATTCTTATTTTGGGAATCTATATTCCTCAGCCTTAAAAAACGGATTGGCTTTACTTATATTTTAGGGTGTGTGAAACAGAAAAATCACCAGAAAGTAATATTTCAACATTATATACAATTAATCCTAGTTGAAAATATATTTTTTAAAAAGGCATGTTTACCAATCTTGTATTTCTCCCTCTGCTTTTTTAAAAAATAGATACATATGTACACTTGGGTGGATAACGTAACACATATTTATACCCTTTATTCTGAGTTTATTCTAATTAACAAGCTGTTTAAAATACTTTGAGAAATACCCAGAAATTAGCTATTTTGAATTGAAAAACACAAATAAAGTTTCATAGATCTTTGTACCTTAGAAATAAAGAATTAAAACTAATGAAATGACTCTTTCTGAGCCATTTAATCATGAGATATCCGTTCCTCCTACTTATGGGTTGTGGAAAGACTGTAGTGATCATAATGAAATTCCACAATGTTATTCATTTTGTAGAAACGTCGAAGTTACACTTTGGCTTCTTCACATGCTTTCCCCCCAAATGCTGTTTTTAGTTTCACTTGGTTAAAAATATGCCACCATCCAGAAGTCCAATCAAAATGAAAAAGCCATCCAGTGATGACACAATATGCACTGCAATGCAGAATACCACCCAGGTGACTGACTCATTCAGATGAAGGTCTGACAGAGAAAAAAAATTGCCATAAATGCATGTTGTGACTGCTTCCTTGGTTTCTACATAACTTTCCACCAAAGTTAATTTCCAACAGTCTTTCTGTTAAAGTAGTATCTGAGCAACATATGGAGAGTGAGTGCTTGCTACAGCAGCCAGAAGAGGAAGATCACTGGATTCAATCCTGAAATTTAAAAAAAAAAAATCTCAGTTCAGGTTTACTCCTACAGGCAATGACTACGATCTATAAAGTCACTATACATCTCCACTCAAGGAGCTTGGCCACCCTGGCCAAAAGGAAAAGGGTAAGAGAACTGAAGATAATGAAAATTAGAAATTTTTCAGTAAGTAAAAACTATAACTAAAGATTTTTTAAAAAGAAAGCCTCTGAAACCCAACAGTAACAAAGTCATGAATGCAGGAAACCATCTCACTGATCTGCTGATGGACCATGCATCGGGGCAAGGGATAATGTCTAAGAAATACTATATAGGGACTTCACTGGTGGTGCAGTGGTTAAGAAGCCACCAGCCAATGCAAGGGACACAGGTTCGAGCCCTGGCCCGGGAAGATCCCACATACCGCGGAGAAACTAAGCCCATGCGCCACAACTACTGAGCCCACGTGACACAACTACTGAAGCCTGCGTGCCTACAGCCCATGCTCCGCAACAAAGAGAAGCCACCATAACAAGAAGCCTGCTCACCACAACGAAGAGTAGCCCCTGCTTGCTGAAACTAGAAAAAGCCCGTGCCCAGCAACAAAGACCCAACGCAGCCATAAATAAATAAATTTATTTTTTTAAAAAAAGAAATATTATTTAGTACAATAACAGAATAATAGTGTGCAGCCATATTGTTTTGGATACAAATGTTTCTATAATAAGATTTACTGCGAAGACATAATGGAAGCCTCTTAAAAATAAAACCTACCACAAATAACTTATAGGAAAAGAAAAAAGTCCAATAAATATCAAAATAAGTTATGCAGACACACTCCTGGTTAGAGAATAAATCTGAATAAAATCAGATTTCATTTCCCAGCGAGTAGCTTGGCAAAGATTAAAAAGTTTGGTAATAAATAGCAGTAAGAAGAGTGTGCTTCCCACTGTTCGTGAAAACTTATTCTGGTACTTTCTGGATAGCATTTACTATTACTGTCAAAATATCAACAATTTAATTGCATATGCTCTTTAATTCAAAAATTCTACATCAAAGAATTTATCCTATAAACCTCAAAGGTTTATATTTATTCCAGCATTGATTTGAAACAGCAAAAAACTGAAAATAAATTCCACCATATAATGGGATGCAATACAGCCATTAAAAATGGCTGCACAAAGATATACAGAATACAAACTAATTTATATTTTTAACCCTACACATTTAAAAATTCTGCAAGAAGAAACAATCCATTAACTGTGTTTGATTGAGGACTGGAAGTTGAGGAAAAGACGATACAACTTACTTTTCACTGTATGCCAAAATGCACTAAAACTTTCATTATATGTACATTACTTTAAAAATTAGTTTAAATTTTCTAAAAATAAAGGCATTACATGCAAAGAATCATCTATTTCCAATCTGGATAATAAGCAATAACATTAATGAAAGAACTTAATTTGGTTTCAGACATACAGTAGCAACTCGATGTTGACTCTTTCTCCCTTCATAAAAGCTGAAATTAGACAAAAGTTCTAGCTTGTTTTAATTTATTCAACCAGCATTTCAAGAAATAATTTTCACACACACACACACAAAGTGGACATAGAACATAGGGAAAGTGACCACAGAACATAATGAAAAGGGCTATACTATGCCTCTCGCCAATTTCCTGCTTGTCCTTCAGTTAGCATTTTAGATAACTAGTTTCTTCCCAGGAATAACTTCAGAGTATAAAGACATAATATATAGATAATGGGGAAGGAGTAATAATATGTAGATAATATACCATCATCCATAGAGTGCCATTACTTCAATCAGATCATTTGGATGGCTGGGCAGATGCTGGGAATGATGAGTTTACAACATATTTAATAAATAAAAACGAATACTTACTTATTTTTTTCTAATGAAAAAATTCAGATTTTAATTCATTTTTATTTGACTATATTCTCAACCTACTGTAATTGCACAAGGGACACTGCATTTCAGATCAGTGTAGGACAGGGTTCTGCTTTTATATTGTACACAACAGGGGTCCCCAATCCACAGGCCGTGGACTGGTACTAGTCTGTAGCCTGTTAGGAACCAGGCCACACAGCAGGAGGTGAGCAGTGGGCAAGCGAGCAAAGCTTCATCAGCCACTCCCCATGACTCGCATTACTGCCTAAGACATCCCCCACACCCCGCTGGTGGAAAAACTGTCTTCCATGAAACCAGTCCCTGGTGCCAAAAAGGCTAGGGAACGCTGGTAAAGAACAACCCAGGTGATAGCAGTATACAGCTTCTAACCAGACAAAAAACTTAAAAAGAAAAAAGGCAATTCTGAGGAATATTCCTTGCTTAAATAAACACAAGAGCAACGAGAAAGCGAATCCGGAAAAGGAATCAGGAACATACCCTAAAACCACTCCCAGCTCCTTGACGTGAACACGCATCTGCCCCCTCAGGTACTCAGACAGCATTTTGCTCTTGAAGTATAGCTCCTGTAACCGGTCTTCAAGATGCATTACACACTGCAGTTAGGAGGGAAACAAGAATCAAGTCAGAAAATGTACAACTCTTAAGTAATGCAAATTCCAAAGCATCATGTCTTAACAATTCTATTTAGTTATTCCAACATAAACTAAAATTTGGAGCACATTTTTATTTTATTTTTTGAATTTTATTTTATTTACTTTTTATACAGCAGGTTCTTATTAGTTATCCATTTTATACATATTAGTGTATATATGTCAGTCCCAGTCTCCCAATTCATCCCACACCCCCAACCCTCCACCACTGTATCAATTTACATTCCCACCAACAGTGCCAGAGGGTTCCCTTTTCTCCACACCCTCTCGAGCATTTGTTGTTTGTAGATTTTCTGATGATGCCCATTCTAACTGCTGTGAGGTGATACCTCATTGTAGTTTTGATTTGCATTTCTCTAATAATTAGTGATGTTCAGCAGCTTTTCATGGGCTTCTTGGCCTTCTTTGGAGAAATGTCTATTTAGGTCTTCTGACCATTTTTGAATTGGGTTGTTTGTTTTTCTAATATTGAGCTGCATGAGCAGTTTATATATTTTGGAGATTAATCCTTTGTCCGTTGATTCGTCTGCAAATATTTTCTCCCATTCTTAGGGTTGTCTTTTCGTCGTTTGTAGTTTCCTTTGCTGTGGAAAAGCTTAATTAAGTCCCATATGTTTATTTTTGTTTTCATTTCCTACTCTAGGAGGTGGGTCAAAAAAGATCTTGCTGTGGTTTATGTCAAAGAGTGTTCTTCCTATGTTTTCCTCTAAGAGTTTTATAGTGTGCAGTTTTACATTTAGGTCTCAAATCCATTTTGAGTTTATTTTTGTGTATGGTTTTAGGGAGTGTTCTAATTTCATTCTTTTACATGTAGCTGTCCAGTTCTCCCAGCACCACTAACTGAAGAGACCGTCTTTTCTCCATTGTATATCCTTGCCTCCTTTGCCATAGATTAGTTAACCATACGTGTGTGGGTTTATCTCTGGACTTTCTATCCTGTTCCTTGGATCTATATTTCTGTTTTTGTGCCAGTACCACACTGTCTTGATTACTGTAGCTTTGTAGTATAGTCTGAAGTCCAGAAGCGTGATGCCCCAGCTCTGTTTTTTTCCCTCAAGACTGCTTCGGCTATTCGGAGGCTTTTGTGTCTCCATACAAATTTTAAGATTTTTTTGTTCTAGTTCTATACAAAATGTCATTGGTAATTTGATAGGGATTGCACTAAATCTGTAGATTGCTTTGGGTAGTACAGTCATTTCCACAATATTGATTCTTCCAGTCCAAGAACATGGTATATATCTCCATCTGTTTGTATCATCTTTAATTTCTCTCATCAGTGTCTTATACTTTTCTGCATACAAGTCTTTTGTCTCCGTAGGTAGGTTTATTCCTAGGTATTTTCTTTTTGTTGCAATGGTGAATGGAAGTGTTGCCTTAATTTCTCTTTCAGATTTTTCATCACTAGTGTATACAAATGCAAGAGATTTCTGTGCATTAATTTTGTATCCTGCAACTTTACCAAATTCATTGATTACCTCTAGTAGTTTTCTGGTGGCATCTTTAGGATTCTTTATATATAGTATCACGTCATCTGCAGTGACAGTTTTACTTCTTTTTTTCCAATTTGTATTCCTTGTATTTCTTTTTCTTCTCTGATTGCCATGGCTAGGACTTCCAAAACTATGTTGAAAAACAGTGGTGAGAGTGGATATCCTTCTCTTGTTCCTGATCTTAGAGGAAATCTTTCAGTTTTTCACCACTGAGAATGATGTTTGCAGTGGGTTGGTCATATATGGCCTTTATTATGTTGAGGTAGGTTCCCTCTATGCTCACTTTCTGGAGAGTTTTTGTAATAAATGGGTGTTGAATTTTGTCAAAGAGTTTTTCTGCATCTACTGAGATGATCATATGGTATGATCATATGGTTTGATCATATTCTTCAATTTGTTAATATGGTGTATCACACTGATTGATTTGCATATATTGGAGAATCATTACATTCCTGGGATAAATCCCACTTACTCATGGTATATGATCCTTTTAATGTGTTGTTGAATTCTGTTTGCTAGTATTTTGTTGAGGATTTTTGCATCTATATTCATCAGTGATATTGGTCTGTAATTTTTTTTTTGTAGTATCTTTGTCTGGTTTTGGTGTCAGGGTGATGGTGGCCTCATAGAATGAGTTTGGGAGTGTTCCTTCCTCCACAATTTTTTGGAAGAGTTTGAGAAGGATGGGTGTTAGCTTTTCTCCAAATGTTTGATAGAATTCACCTGTGAAGCCATCTGGTGCTGGACTTTTGTTTCTTTTTTTTTTTTTTTTTTGCGGTATGCGGGCCTCTCACTGTTTGTGGCCTCTCCCGTTGCGGAGCACAGGCTCCAGACGCGCAGGCCTAGCGGCCATGGCTCACGGGCTTAGTTGCTCCGCGGCATGTGGGATCCTCCCGGACCAGGGCACGAACCCGTGTCTCCCGCATCGGCAGGCGGATTCTCAACCACTGCGCCACCAGGGAAGCCCTGGACTTTTGTTTGTTAGAAGATTTTTAATCATAGTTTCAATTTCATTACTTGTGATTGGTCTGTTCATATTTTCTATTTCTTCCTGGTTCAGTCTTGGTAAGTTATACCTTTCTAAGAATTTGTCCATTTCTTCCAGGTTGTCCATTTTACTGGCATAGAGTTGCTTGTAGTAGTTTCTTAGGATGCTTTGTATTTCTGAGGTGTCTGTTGTAACTTCTCCTTTTTCATTTCTAACTTTATTGATTTGAGTTCTCTCCCTCTTTTTCTTGATGAGTGTAGCTAATGGTTTATCACTTCTGTTTATGTTCTCAAAGAACCAGCTTTTAGTTTTATTGATCTTTGCTATTGTTTTGTTTCTATTTCATTTATTTCTGCTCTGATCTTTATTTCTTCCCTTCTGCTAACTTTGGGTTTTGTTTGTTCTTCTTTCTCTACTTCTTTTAGGTGTAAGGTTAGATCGTTTATTTAAGATTTTTCTTGTTTCTTGAGGTAGGCATGTATAGCTACAAACTTCCCTCTTAGAACTGCTTTTGCTGCATCCCATAGGTTCTGGATCATTGTGTTTTCATCGTCATTTGTCTCTAGGTATTTTTTTATTTCCTCTTTGATTTCTTCAGTGAGCCCTTGGTTATGTAGTAACGTATTGTTTAGCCTTCAAATGTCTATGATTTTTACGTTTTTTTCCCTGTAACTGATTTCTAATCTCATAGCATTGTGGTCAGAAAACATGCTTGATATTATTTCAATTTTCTTAAATTTATTGAGGCTTGATTTGTAACCCAAGATGCGATCTATCCTGGAGAATGTTCCATGTGCACTTGAGAAGAAAATTATTCTGTTGTTTCTGGATGGAATGTCCTATAAAAATCAATTAAATCTACCTGGTCTATTGTGTCATTTACAGCTCGTGTTTCCTTATTAATTTTCTGTTTAGATGAGCTGTCCATTGGTGTGAGGTGTTAAAGTCTCCCATTATTACTGTGTTACTGTCAATTTCCTCTTTTATAGCTGTTAGCAGTTGCCTTATGTATTGAGCTGCTCCTATGTGGGGTGCATATATATTTATAATTGTTATATCTTCTTCCTGAATTGACCCCTTGATCATTATGTAGTGTCCCTCCTATCTCTTGTAACATTCTTTAATGTCTATTTTATCTGATATAAGTATTGCTATTCAAACTTTCTTTTGATTTCCATTTGCATGGAATATCTTTTTCCATCCCCTCACTTTCAGTTTGTATGTGTCCCTAGGTCTCAAGTGGGTCCCTGAAGACAGCATATATATGGGTCTTGTTTTTGTATCCATGCAGTGAGCCTGTGTCTTTTGGTTGGAGAATTTAATCCATTCAAGTTTAACATAATTATTGATATGTATGTTCCTATGACCATTTTCTTAATTGTTTTGGGTTTGTTTTTGTAGATCGTTTTCTTCTCTTGTGTTTCCCACTTAGAGAAGTTCCTTTAGCAGTTGTTGTGGAACTGGTTTTGTGGTGCTGAATTCTCTTAGCTTTTGCTTGTCTGTAAAGCTTTTGATTTCTCCATCGAATCTGAATGAGATCCTTGCTGGTTAGAGTAATCTTGGTTGTAGGTTCTTCCCTTTCATCACTTTAAACATGTCCTGCCACTCCCTTCTGGCTTGTAGAGTTTCTACTGAGAAATCAGCTCTTAACCTTATGGGAGATACCTTGTATGTTATTTGTCTTTTTTCCCTTGCTGCTTTCAATAATTTTTCTTTGTCTTTAATTTTTGCCAATTTGATTACTATGTGTCTCGGCATGTTTCTCCTTGAGTTTATCATGTGTGGAACTCTCTGTGCTTCCTGGACTTGGGTGGCTATTTCCTTTCGCATGTTAGGGAAGTTTTCAACTATAATCTCTTCAAATATTTTCTCGGGTCCTTTCTCTCTCTCTTCTCCTTCTGGGACCCCTATACTGCGAATGTTTTTGTGTCTAATGCTGTCCCTGAGGTCTCTTAGGCTGTCTTCATTTCTTTTCATTCTTTTTCCTTTATTCTGTTCTGCAGCAGTGAATTCCACCATTCTGTCTTCCAGGTCACTTATCAGTGCTTCTGCCTCAGTTATTCTGCTAGTGTATTTTTCATTTGTATTTTTCATTTCAGTGTATTTTTCATTTCAGTTATTGTATTGTTCATCTCTGTTTGTTTGTTCTTTAATTCTTCTAGGTCTTTTTTAAACATTTCTGGCATCTTCTAAATCTTTGCCTCCATTCTTTTTCCAAGGTTCTGGATCATCTTCACTATCATTATTCTGAATTCTTTTTCTGGAAGGTGGTCTATCTCCAATTCATTTAGTTGTTTTTCTGGCGTTTTATCTTGTTCCTTCATCTGATACATAGCCCTCTGACTTTTCATCTTGTCTATCTTTCTATGAA
The DNA here is from genome assembly GCF_026419965.1 of Kogia breviceps. Taxonomy (NCBI): domain Eukaryota; kingdom Metazoa; phylum Chordata; class Mammalia; order Artiodactyla; family Physeteridae; genus Kogia; species Kogia breviceps. Next base: position 109,143,872 of record NC_081313.1, read on the forward strand.
TGTGGTTTTTGTTCCACAGGCTGCAGGATTGTAGTTCTTCTTGCTTCTGCTGTCTGCCCTCTGGAGCACATTTTTAAAGCATGCTATTTTAGCTAAAGGAGTGTAAACCTTCTCTAGCTCATATCAAAAATTTAGAGTCTACAGTTATTTTTTTACCATGGTAAATTACACATAATATAAAAGTTACCATTTTACATATAAAAGTTACCATTTTAAACACTTAAGTGTTCAACTGAGAGGCATTAAGTACATTCAAAATGTTGTGCAAGTATCACCACTACCCATATGCAGAATGTTAAAAAATACGTTTTTATTCCAAATTTGATAAATAAAACACTCAAATTAATACATTACAAATGTATTTAAATTAGAAAGGCTGCATTCTCCTGTGAAGAGCAAAAGAAAAAAACTTTGCAACAGCTCACAGAGAATGCTCTATAGGCCTTACCAGAAATGTTTCTAAGCTGGAATATTAAAAACTAAAACATATACATTTTGTTTATTGTCAATTAACTTGCTCAACTCACTAAAACAGGTGATTTTTCATGTGAATGGATGATATATATGTATGAGGAAAAAGCATGAGATGCAGGTGCTAAAATAAATTCTTGCAGAGTATTTCTTCCCAATGAAAACCAGCTGCTGTTAAAGCTTCTAAGAAAAACACATTTTCTTTTTCTTCAAAAAAAACAATTGAATGTATTTCTTGGCATACATTGCTTTGTGGTGTATATTTTGTGGTATAATGCTCATGTAGGCTGAAAATAACAAGTGAAAAAAGGTCTATAAAATATGTTTATAATAAAATTCATCCATATATATATATATATATATACACACACACACACACACACACACATACAATTTACCACACTACCCAATTTTAGGTATACAATTCAATGGCATTTAAGTACATTCGCAATGTTGTTCACCATCATCATTATCCACTTCCAGAAGTTTTTTTCATTTTCCCAAATAGAAACTCTGTACCCAGTATACAGTAACCCTTCATGCCATCCTTCCCACCACCACTTGTAACCTCTATCTACTTTGTTTCTATGCATGTGCCTATTCTAGATACCTAATGTAAGTAGGACCACACAGTATCTGTCCTTTTGTATTTTGCTTATTTCATTTACTGTAACGTTCCATACATGTTGTATCATGTATCAGAATTTCATTCCTCTAGGTCATCACAAAGCACCAAGCTGATCTCCCTGTGCTATGCAGCAGCTTTCCACTAGCCATCCATTTTACATTTGGTAGTGTATATATGTCAGTGCTACTCTCTCACTTCATCCCAGCTTCCCCTTCCGCCATGCCCCCATGCCCTCAAGTCCATTCTCTATGTCTGTGTCTTTATTCCTGCCCTGCCACTAGGTTCAGCGGTACTGCTTTTTAAAATTCCATATATATGCATTAGCATATGGTATTTGTTGTTCTCTTTCTGACGGGATATGGGGATATATGTATACGTATAGCTGATTCACTTTGTTGTACAACAGAAACTAACACAACATTGTAAAGCATTTATACTCCAATAAATATGTGAAGAAAAATAAAATAAAACTAAGACATGCCAGGGACAGACCTGGTAATATGTATATATTTTTTAAAAATTTCATTCCTCTTTATGGCTGAAGTATTCCATTCTATGTATTACACGTCATTTGTTGATGGACACGAGTTGTTTCCAATTTTGTCTACTGCAAGTTAATACTGCTGTGAACATTACCATACAATTGTCCCAGTCCCTGCTTTCAGTTATTTTGATTATAAACCTAGAAGAAGACTTGCTGGACCACATGACAATGCAATGTTAAACTTTTTGAGGAACTGCCAAACTGTTTTCCACAGCAGCTGCACCATTTTAGATTCCCACCAGCAACGCACAAGGGTTCCAATTTCTCCGCATCCAATACTTGTTATTTTCAGGGTTTGCTTGATCAAACCCATCCTTATCGGTGTGAAGTAGTATCTCACTGGTTTTGATTTGCATTTTCCTAATGACTAATGGATGTTGAACATTCTCTCATGTGCTTATTGACTATTTGTATATCTTCTTAAGAGAAACGTCTACTCAGGTCCTCTGGACCTGAGTAGTTTTTTTTTTTTTTTTTTTTTTTTTGCGGTATGTGGGCCTCTCACTGTTGTGGCCTCTCCGGGCGCGCAGGCCTGGCGGCCATGGCTCACGGGCTTAGTTGCTCCGCGGCATGTGGGATCTTCCCGGACCAGGGCACGAACCCGTGTCTCCTGCATCGGCAGGCGGATTCTCAACCACTGCGCCACCAGGGAAGCCCTAGTTGTTTTTTGTTTTAACATCTTTATTGGAGTATAATTGCTTTACAATGGTGTGTTAGTTTCTGCTTTATAACAAAGTGAATCAGCTATACATATACATATATCCCCATATCTCCTCCCTCTTGCGTCTCCCTCCCACCCTCTCTATCCCACCCCTCTAGGTGGTCACAAAGCACTGAGCTGATCTCCCTGTGCTATGCAGCTGCTTCTCACTAGCTATCTATTTTACATTTGGTAGTATATATAAGTCCATGCCACTCTCTCACTTCATCCCAGCTTACCCTTCCCCCTCTCCGTGTCCTCAAGTCCATTCTCTAGTAGGTCTGTGTCTTTATTCCTGTCCTGCCCCTAGGTTCTTTATAACCTTTTTTTTTTTAAGATTCCATATGTATGTGTTAGCATATGGTATTTGTTTTTCTCTTTCTGACTTACTTCACTCTGTATGACAGATTCTAGGTCCATCCACCTCACTACAAATAACTCAATTTCGTTTCTTTTTATGGCTGAGTAATATTCCATTGGATATATGGGCCACATCTTCTTTATCCATTCATCTGTTGGTGGACACTTAGGTTGCTTCCCTGTCCTGGCTATTGTAAATAGAGCTGCAATGAACACTGTGGTACATGACTCTTTTTGAATTATGGTTTTCTCAGGGTATATGCCCAGTAGTTGATTGCTGGGTCATATGGTAGTTCTGTTTTTAGTTTTTTAAGGAACCTCCATACTGTTCTCCATAGTGGCTGCATCAATTTACGTTCCCACCAACAGTACAAGAGGGTTCCCTTTTCTCCACACCCTCTCCAGCATTGTTTATAGATATTTTGATGATGGCCATTCTGACTGGTGTGAGGTGATACCTCATTGTAGTTCTGATTTGCATTTCTCTAATGAGTACTGATGTTGAGCATTCTTTCATGTGTTTGTTGGCAATCTGTATATCTTCTTTGGAGAAATGTCTACTTAGGTTTTCTGCTCATTTTTGGATTGGGCTGTTTGTTTTTTTGATATTGAGCTGCATGAGCTGCTTGTAAATTCTGGAGATTACTCCTTTGTCAGTTGCTTCATTTGCAAATATTTCCTCCCATTCTGAGCATTGTCTTTTTGTCTTGTTTATGTTTTCCTTTGTTGTAAAAAAGCTTTTAGGTTTCATTAGGTCCCACTTGTTTATTTTTGTTTTTATTTCCATTTCTCTAGGAGTTGGGTCAAAAAGGACCTTGCTGTGATTTATGTCATGGAGTGTTCTGCCTATGTTTTCCTCTAAGAGTTTTATAGTGTCTGGTCTTACATTTAGGTCTTTAATCCATTTTGAGTTTATTTTTGTCTATGGTGTTATGGAGTGTTCTAATTTCATTCTTTTACATGTAGCTGCACAGTTTTCCCAGCACCACTTATTGAAGAGGCTGTCCTTTCTCCACTGTATATTCTTACCTCTTTTATCAAAGATAAGGTGACCATATGTGCGTGAGTTTATCTCTGGGCTTTCTATCCTGTTCCACTGATCTATATTTCTGTTTTTGTGCCAGTACCATACTGTCTTGATTACTGTAGCTTTGTAGCATAGTCTGAAGTCAAGAAGCCTGATTCCTCCAGCTCCGTTTTTCTTTCTCAAGATTGCTTTGGCTATTCTTGAGTTGTTTCTTTGCTGTTGTTGAATTGTAGGAGTTCTCTATGTATTCTGGATATCAATCTCTTTTCAGATATATGATTAGCAACTATTTTCTTCTGTCAATTGTCTTTTCACTCTGTTGATAGTGTCCATTGATACACAGAAGTTTTTAAGTTTGATGAAGTCCCAATTTATCTGTTTTTCCCTTTATTGCCTGTGCTTTTGATGTCACTTCCAAGGAATCACTGCTATATCCATAAATAAATAAATCATTGCTAAATCATTAAATAAATACATAAATATGAAAATTATCCCCTATGTTTTCTTTAAAGAGTTTTATAGTTTTAGTACTTAAGCTTAGGTTTAAGTTTAGATTTAAGCTTGAGTTCATTTTTGTATATGGCATAAAGTAAGGGTTCAACTTCATTCTTTTGCATGTATATATCCAGTTTTCTCAGAATGATTTGTTGAAAAGACTCCTTTCCCCTTTGAACAGTCTTGGCTTCCTTGTCAAAAACCAACTGACCATATATGTGAGGGTTTATTTTGTGGATACTATGTTCTATTCGTCTTTATGTCTGTCCTTATGCTAGTACCACACTGTTTTGATTATTGTCATTAGTAAGTTTTAAAATTAGGAGGTGTGAGTCCTCCAACTTTATCCCAGTACTATCATCTTAATAATACTGTCTTCCAAACCATGAATATGAGATGTCTTTCATTTATTTATATCTTTCATTTCTTTCAGAGATGTTTTGTAGTTTTCAGTGTACAAGTCTTTTGCCTCCTTGGTTAAATTTATTCCTAAGTAATTTATTCTTTTAATGCTATTGTAAGTGCTTTCTTAATTTCCTCTTCAAGATTTTTCATTCCTAGCTTATGGGAATGCAACTATCTTTGCATGCTGATTTATCTTGCATCTTTGCTGAATTCATCTATTAGCTCTATCAGGGTTTTTTTTTAGTGGAAACTTTAAGTTTTCTACATATAAGATCATATTTGCAAGCAGAGATAATTTCACTTCTTCCTTTCCAATTTGGATGCCTTTTGTTTCTTTTTCTTGCCTAACTGCTCTCGCTACGACTTTCCAATACTATGTTGAATAAAAGTGGTGAAGGTGAGCATCCATGTCTTGTCCCTGTTCTTAGGGGTAAAACTTTTAGTCTTTTATCACTGAGTATAATGTCAGATGTGGGTTTGTCATATATGGCCTTTGTCATGTTGATCTACAAAGGTTTGTATACTATGCTATATTATAGTTCTCCTAACAAGAAAAGGAAAGAATCCTGAAAGTTGGAAATGGTGTCTTCAGTAAGAGGTTACCAGTGTTATAAAGAGTGATCATCCAAAGTCCTAACACAACAATGAGGATATAGAATTCACTGGCATTCTGCACAGAGCTTAGGGATGTTGCATGGCCATACCTCACATAACTAAGGCACTAAATTCTGGCTGCTGAAATCACAGACTATATAGACACGTACACATCCCTTTCTGTCTTAGTCAGCTTGCGCTGAAAGAACAAAGTACCACAGACTCAATGGCTTAAATAACAGAAAATTATTTTCTCACAGTTCTGGAGACTGGAAGTCTGAGATCAGATCAGGGTGCCAGCATGGCTGAGTGTTAGTGAGAACTCTCTTCCTGGCTAATAGATGGCTGCCTTCTTCCTGCGTCCTCACATGGTAGAGAGAGCACAATCTCTCTCTTCCTCTTCTTATAAGGCCACTAATCCCATCATGAAGGCCCCACTCTAATGATCTAATCTAACCCTAATTAACTCCCAAAGGCCATCACACTGGGGAGTTATGGCTTCAACATATGGATTTTAGAGGAACACATTCAGTCCATAACACGTTCTTTCAGGAAAACAATGATGAAGCTAACAGTAGTACTCAATGTAGGCACATACATAACAATAGGGTTAAGTTAGCTATCACAGTGCTCACAGTAATTCAAGGCTTACAGATACTTACAAAATTTGGAGACAAGTTATGCTTATAAAGCTGAAGAGTGGAATGAAGCAGATTGGAAACAAGACTGGAAACCAACACTTCCTTTCCCAATTTATTATCTGTCATTCGTCTCTGGCTACTGGCCACTTGAACAGTCCATTTATCCATATCTGCTATAATACAGACAGCTTCTGCTATTGGTTCATCCAATACTGGATGCTGGGGAAAAAAGTAGACATCATCTTATGATAAATAAAGTTTTCAAAGATAATGTTAATGGGATGGGCAAGGAAGAGATACTAGACAAAAACAAAATAAAAGAATATGAAATTCTGAGAGCTACTGCCAAAGAATCCTTGACAATGAAGAGTGAAATAGTAAAGTAACTCAAAAACAAATACCCTGAGATATCTTATAGAAGTCATCATAGGTAAAGATTCATTACCAGAACTTTGTATTCTTTAATCCAGAACTTGAATTTCACCAGTATTTTGATCATTCATTCATTCAACAAATTTATTGAGTGCCAACTATGTGCAAGGCGATTGAAAGAAAATGTTTTTACCTTGAAAGAGCTAAATATTTTTAAAATTGGTAGGAAATAAATTTACATGAAGAAGTCAATGATAAGGTTCTATGCTAACTACCCCATCCAGTCAAGCATTAATTTCCTTGAGCACCTCAGAGGCTATCCCTTGATTATCCCTTCCTGGCTACGTATGCCAGGTTTTTTCTGTTTTACAGATGTACATCCAGAGTATGGATATAACAGTTAAAAAGGAGACAAATCAACAGGTACTAAGATGTCTCTCCAGGATACATGGTTAAATGGAAAAATTTTTTTTAAAAAGCCACTACACACACACATACACACACACACACACACACACACACACACACACACACACACACACACACACACACACACACACACATTATACCCCAATTATGTTTTTAAAAATCAGGGGACTTCCCTAGTGGTCCAGTGGGTAAGACTCTGTGCTCCCAATGCAGGGGACCTGGGTTTGATCCCGGGTTGGGGAACTAGATGTCACATGCATGCCGCAACTAAGAGTCCGAATGCCACAACTAAGACCCACCAAAGAAAGAAAAGAAAAAAAGGAGAAAAAAGAAAAAGAGGGGAAAAAAAAGAAGAAAAAAAAAAGACCCACCACAGCCAAAATAAATAAATAAATATTTTTTTAAAAAATAATTTTTAAAAAAATTCAGATCTATATCTAAATGCAAATGTATAGAAAAAAGAATGAAAATACTCAAATCAAACTATTATAAAGATCTTTGTGAAGAAGTATGGAATATTAAGAGTATGAAGAAGGATTTTTACTTTTTGCTTTGTATATATTGTTTAAATTTCTATCAGAAGCATTCACCTAAAGGATACTTTTATAATTAGAAAATTTAACACATAGTGAAAAAAAAATTTTTAACTCACATATACGGATAAAAGGACCACAGGCATATGGCTGTGCCCTTGGTTTCTCACGGTTTACACACAAAGACCAAAAATGACAATTAAGTACACAGCACCACCATAAGAAAGAGATGCTCAGTACTTTAATTTTTTTTTGTATTTGGAAAGGTAAGGATTTCTTCACCACTGGACAAATGAATTAACAGCAATAAGACTGAAATATAAACTACAATCTTGAACCCAATGGCCTTTTTCCTTTATAACTTTTACTGTTACTAAAATTTCATAGCAAGAATGTAAGTTTATTCCTGGATAAATCCAAGTTTGGCACCCCCAAAGGATATCCTTTTGCCCAGTTAATAACCACTTTGAATAAAGCTTTTTGCTCAATGCTAAGGAAACAAAGAGAAGGGAGCTCACAGTCTTATGAGGGAGATAAAAAGAAATACATGTGAGGCTTTCCCTGGTGGTGCAGTGGTTGAGAGTCCGCCTGCCGATGCAGGGGACATGGGTTCATGCCCCGGTCCGGGAAGATCCCACATGCCAAGGAGCGGCTAGGCCCGTGAGCCATGACCTCTGAGCCTGTGCGTCCAGAGCCTGTGCTCCGCAATGGGAGAGGCCACAACAGTGAGAGGCCCGTGTACCGCAAAAAAAACAAAAAAAAGAAATACATGTGCCTATGAAAATACTTGTGTAATAGATGAAATAGTAACCAAGTGCTGCGGTACCACAGGAGGGCAAGAGTGGGTTCTGTGTGACTGGGAGTTACACAGTGGAAGGGACATAGGGATATGACACTGAATAGGAGGAATAGGATTCCTAGCGAAAAATGGGAGAGGAATATGGATAATTCTGTAAGAGGGACTATCATGAGAAGACTCAAAGATAGAAGTAGATGGATGTAACCAAATTTGTGAAAAATGATACTAAGAAGTGGGGAAGAAGAGAATGGCAAGAAAGAAGCGTGGAAAGATACACTGTGAAGACTTTCCATGGAACTCTAAACTTTATATTTGTTTTTATAAAATCGTAGTTAAATATTTCTTATTCAACTCTTACCAAGGACATAGCATTTTTCTATTCATCAACTTCATTACTGAAACATAATTTTGGAAATGGTATATACACCTAATGATGTAAGGTATATCTTACTTTTTTAAGAAACAATAGTGAATATATATTTAACATTAACTACCTCTGTGGTTATAAAAGAAAAATAAGACAGGAGATATGATCAAATAATTAAAGTGAAAAACAAACTGTTAAAGGAAGATACTACTTTCAAAAGCAGTGGGCATCTTTAGGAGATGAGAACTATGATGGGTGTGTTCATCTACTATCCTCACAAGGAAATGTCTAATAATGGAGAAACTGCTATGAAATACACCTTTTATTTTACACAGTTAAAAACCACTTTAGAAATTAACTTTATAGCTCCTCAATCAAAAGTCATGTGGCTAAGATTTTAAAAGCTATTTTTTTTGGTAAGAAAAAAGAAAATGAGCCCACACCAGTAGTTTCCCAAGAAAGAAGGGTCTAAATCCCAAGTTTGAGATTACAAATAATCCAAATCAAACTCACTTTAGGAGTTGTTAAAGAAAAAAGGGGGCAGTGCCAGTCATTCACTCTGAAATTGCTTGTTTTCACACAATGGATTAGTATAAGCAATGTCCTAATTGGATAAAATTTCAATTTAACCAATTTCAGTCCTTTCGCTTCATCATCAACTTCTGGAAAAAACAGCCTACACACCATGGGAGCATATTCTCAACTGATATATTATAGTAGTCTCCTCCACAATACTAAGTTTGTATCCAGCCTCAAACACTTCCAAGTCACAAAATAGGAAGTATATGAATGGGAATTCATATGAATCTAAAGTATATGAATGGGAATTCATGTGAATCTAAATTCAGTGAATCTAAAGCTTAATTTTTTTTAAACCTTTTTCTCTGAGTTCCATAACTTCTACAATACTAATATATCCACAATCCTTCCAGCCCTTTTTCTCTCCCAGGCATTTCCAGAAACTCAATACATAAACTCCCAAATCTTTAAGTATCTCCTCTCTAGCAGATACTCCTAGATCTCCACCACATTACAAAACCTGATTTTTTCAGTTGCCTTCTAGGCATTCAAACATGGTCTTGCAGAATGCATTTTTAAACTCAAAATGTACCAAATCAACTTCAGTGTACCTTCCTCAAAACTACCCAGTTTTCTTCAGTTATCGTTTTTTTGAAAGAAGAGAGAGAACCCCAATGTTGTAAGGGGAACAGGTTTTAGGGACATTACAAACTGCTGTTCAAACTAGTATTGTCTTTTGGAGAAGAAACTACAAAACATGCAACAAGAACATGAAAATACTTCTAAGCTTAAAAACTGGCCAGTAACTTCATTTCTGGGAATCTAGCCTAAAGAACTCACCTTAAATTCATAAAACACAGCAAGAGTATCAGTGTTATTTATAACAATAAAACGAAGAAAAGTTGTTTTAAAAGTTGAGCAACAGAGAATAGAGAACACAGAAATAAATCCATGTATATATGCTCAATTAACTTTTGACAAAGAACCCAAGAAGATACAATGGAGGAAGGACAGTTTCTGCAATACATGGTGCTTAAAAAACTGAACAGGGACTTCCCTGGTGGCACAGGGGTTAAGAAGCCGCCTGCCAAAGCAGGGGACATGGGTTTGAGCCCTGGTCTGGGAAGATCCCACATGCCGTGGAGCACCTAAGCCCTTGCACCACACCTACTGAGCCTGCACTCTAGAGCCTGTGAGCCACAACTACTGAGCCTGCGTGCTGCAGCTACTGAAGCCTGCGCGCCTGGAGCCTATGCTCCACAACAAGAGAAGCCACCGCAATGAGGAGCCCACGCACTGCAACAAAGAGTAGCCCCCACTCACCACAGCTAGAGAAAGCCCATGCTCAGCAACGAAGGCCCAACACAGCCAAAAATAAATAAATTAATTAATTAATTTAAAAAGAAAACTGAACAGCCACATTGCAAAAGAATGAAACTGGACCACTATCTTACACCATACACAAAAGCCAACTCATATGCTACATGAGTACTATATACCATGAGCAAGTGGGTTTTTCCCCCCTAGGAATACAAAGATTGGATTAACATCTAAAAATCGATCAATGTAATCACATTAACAGTTTAAAGAAGAAAAACCCACATGATCATTTCAATAGACACAGAAAAAGTATTTGACAAAACCCCACACTCATTCATGATTTAAGGGCGTGGGGGACAGAAAACTCAAAACACTAGGAATAGAAGGGAACTTTATCCACCTGATAAAGAGCATCCTATAAGAATCTAACAGCTAACATCACACTTAATAATTAAAGGCTCAATGTTTTCCCCCTAAGAAAAGGAACAAGACAAGGATGTCCACTATCAGCACTTCAATGCAACACTGTACTGAAGGTTCTAGCCAGTATGATCAGGCAAGAAAAAGAAAAAGAGGCACCCAGACTGGAAAGGAAGATAACATGACACTGTATGTAGAAAATCTTAAAGAATCCACACAAAAAACTATGAGAACTAATAAAAGAGCTCATCAAAGTGGCAGGATACAACAGCAATATACAAAAATCAATTGTACTATATACCAGCAATGAAAATTAATTCCATTCACATTCAAGCATTTGCAATATTTTGATATTATAAATAACCTAGTGATGAACATCTATGAATACATATAGTATTTTCTGATTTCCAATTTGATAGATTCCTGGAACTCTCTACTTGCTTTCACAATGACAGGTACAAGCATGCAGGGTATTACATATAAAGTGATGGATTTAGAGAACAACAATTGTATTACACACTGAAGTGTGACCAAAAATAAGGCAATTTGGGGTTCTACTGGTTAACAGAGTTCGTCCTAAATATATTTAAAAGCAGTGAAGGTCACTTACCTGTACAGCATGAGACAAATCTGACACTAAACACTGACGGAGCCTCTCATCATTCCCAATTCCTTGAAGAACAAAGTCAGGCACATAAGAAGAGCAGTAGCCACCCAGCAAGGACCTCCCAAAGTTGGCAATATTGGGCTGAACAGCACTCACTTCAATTAACTTTGACCTGCAAGAGAAGTTCCAAAAGAAGGCATACCTAATCAGTAATAAATATATTTTACCAACATACACACAAAAAATTGGACTCTACTGGTCTACATTTCCAGTATGATCATTCTTTACAAAATATAATAGTAAAATCATCCTTAAATAAAAACTGGCTTAAGGGCTCAATGAGACCACAAAATACTCCTTCCTATCCCAAAAGGGTCTGATGGACAACTCTGTAATGAGGTGAAATAAATCTTTCATAACAGACTTCAGGAATGCTGTCCCTTGTGTATGTAACACATTCTTAATACAATCAAATTATGGAAACCACCATCCAAGACAAAGTATAAATAACTCACAAACCCAAAGCTTGGTATATAACATTTCTCATGTATGAATCTTTTCCTTGTATTCTTGACCAAGAGTATCCATTCTATACTTTCCTCTTATTTCCAAACTTATTTCTAACAGCTATTTCCTACCTTCTCTCAGTGATTACCTCTCCCTAGTTGCCAGGCTCAGCACAGGTCCTTTCTGGGCAGCATAATTCACCGCTAAATGAAAATTCCTAGGCAGTAAGCAATCTCCCACACACCAACGTAACTTTTCTCTAATGCCTTCACAAAGCTTTTCTGAGGCACCTGTGGGGCTTAACCTTTAATCCTTCTTATAAGTAGGAGCACGTGATAATAAAAGAGTATTTGTCCAGAACAATGGTCTCTTCTTTTATATTAGCTACTACCAACTTTCAGAGATGAGCTAAACAAAAGAATGGTACATACTTTTATAGGTTCTATAAAAGGCTAAAACTTCGTACTTACCCAGGAAAAGGTATCTCATCTTCTTCTGCCCAATCTTCTTGCTCTCCTCCATAATAACTGCTTACTTGTCTAGTCACATCATGACCTGTATCTTCACTTTCACTATCCCCAAGGGCACTATCTGAACTTTCATTTCTTGGAATGTCCCATTCAGCTCCCACAGCAACTTTTTTCTCTGAACTCTCTTTATCCCCATGGGGGACAAGAATGGAGAGTGTATCTCTTTGGTCTTGCTGAGGAAAGCAGGTTTTACATGAATCTTGGTGAACTGTTCCTACACATTTGCAAAATTCATTGTTCTGTTTGCTATTTTTTGTATAAAATCTTTTTGAAAACTCTAACATACAGCAGTGTTCTTTACTGTCTGTACTTGTTTTAACTGGAATATCATCGATAGTCCTGGTTTCAATTGAATCATCATTAAAATATTCATCAAATAAGCTCATGCTTTCGAGGTCTGAATGATTCCAGCAGGGAAGTTCACAGGGCTCTCCAGATACCATGTTTGGTATATCAGGCTCTCCAGATTTAGTTGTTTGTGCAGTTTCTTGATGCTGATCAACAGCCCCTCTTTCCTCCTTTGGTGATTTGGTGTGATGCCTGGTAATCTGATCCACTACTGCCTGACTCCGGAGTTCAGTATCTGAGTCGGGTGACATAGAATCCCCAATCAAGAAAGTAACCTTTGTCTGGGTTGCCTCACAAGAAAATGCAGCTGTCACAAGTTTATCTGGAGGTTTTTTTTCCACAACCATTCCTGTGGATCTGAACACTTTACCTGTGTGATTACCTGAATCTAGCAATTCCTCACTCTGCCATGATTCCTCTGCAGGCTCTAAGCTTGACTTTGACAATGGACATCTGTCCACTGGAGCAGATCCTGTGCAAACAACTGTTTCTAACTTGGTGTCAAGGCAAGTTCTTAATTTATCTCTGCACTGTTTAACATCAACAGCATTTTCTTCTTGGCAGTCAGAAGAAGGAGAAATCATTCGGCACTCGTTTGAATTTCCTAGCAGCTCCTTAGAGCTGTTTTGAATATCTTCTCTCTCTTGTCGCAAAACATTCTCTATATTTTGCCCAAGGAGTGGACGACTGCAATATTTACAGTTACAATTAGGAGTCCTTGTTTCTTCTGACTCTTTAAAGAGCAAACTGTTTTTGTTTCTATGCATTGTGATAAGCACATACTCAGATTCTTCGATTTCACCTTTCTCTAAAGTGGTAGTAATTACTGTGCCTGGCATAACAATGGCTTCATCATCTCCATTTTCTAAAAGATGGGTTTCTTGAAGTTCAGAGCATCTTATGAAGTAAGTAAGAAAATAAAGCAGCCTCTGGACCATGTCTTGTCGTTTACCAACTACCACAGTCCTTGCTAACCGTACAGGAGAGCCAATAGCGCCATACAAGTCTCCTGAAATGGAAAAATCAGTTAATGGACACATCCTCTACTCATACTAAGCAGGCTATTTTCAATTATCAGAAACCTACTATTATTTTATGAGGGGTAGTTCAGATTTTACTCCTGGTTCCTTAATAGGTGAGTGATTATTCAGGACTAGGATGAGATGAATGGTCTTAACCAAAGAGAAAGGTGAATGGATGGGCTTTCTACCTTCCTCCTTAAGCAGCTGCTAATAAGGTGCTGAAACCACAAGCAGTCAGTTGTGAAAGTCACCAAGAACATGCTCTGTGCCAGTCCCCTTGCAGAGCACTTTATATGGGTGGAGAAGTACTGCCTGAAGTATTATGTGCAAAAGCACATCTGCTGGGGACCAAGGAGAGGAAAGTAGTAGTAGTGAAATGGAACAGAGCTGAAGTAGTCACATCACACACTTAACCTTCCTTGATTTAAATCATATTCCTGAACTTCACCTGTTGCTGCCCTACCAAGGATGTCACATTAGCTCCCGTGCTTTTAAAAGCCCATTATCCTTTCCATTCCATTCCCTAGAGGGTTGGGTACTCAGGATAGACCCAAAAGGGCAACACATTTAGCCTTGTGATTCATTTTCACTTCTGTTATCCATATTACACATGAACAGCCATTACATTTTAAAAAGGAGGAGGGGGATTTAATTCAAGTTTTCAAGTTGTCAGTATACACTTTTAAAGAATCTCTATTTTTACTTTATAAGAACCCCACACTTTTTAAAGGAACAAACATAAATAGGTCTCAAATAATATACTACAGACTGTACTATGATAAATTTTCTCCTCTGGCTAAGAAACTGGCTCTAGTACCATCATGCCACTGTTCAAAACTACTCCCAAGGTTTCCACTAACAACCAAATAAATTGAAACTGCTTTGGTATGGTAAATGAGTCTTTCATGACTGTTTCCACTTTACTTTTCCAGGTTTATCTTCTGAAAGTTTCCCTATTTCATCTTTATTCACCCAAAGTCCCACTTAAACTGGACCCCTGAACGTGCTCAGCACTTTTAACACGTAGACCCCTTTACTCATGCTATGTACTTTCCCTTCCCTCTGTATCTCTGCCAGTCCAAAGTTTCCCACCCAAGCATCCTCCCTTGGACAAAAGCAAGCTTCCCTAATTGAACTCCCACTAAACTTTTCATTTCTTATAGTTCCTATTTGAATTATCATTATTGTCCACATATACTTTACCTACAGTATAAGACTGTCACTTCTTAAGAGCAAGGACTAGATATCATTCATCTTTATACCCTCCAGGGTTCTTTGCACAGAGCCTTAGATATATTGTGCATTCAATAAATGACTGTAGAATTGAAAACAGATTTGAAATGTTCAAATTAAAAAAAAAAAACTACTGAATTACTTGGTTTGAAAAAAGGTAAGTTAATATTCATACAATGAAATACTACTTAGCATTTAAAAAGAATGAACTATTAATACATACAACATAGGTGAATCTCAAAATAATTACATTGAATGAAAGAACTCAGACCAAACAAAAGCACTTAGTGTATCCATCTATATAAAGGTCTAGAAAATACAAACTAATCTACAGTGACAGAAAACAGACCAGTGGCTACCTGAGTATAAGAACAGTGAACAGGCAGAGTAGGGAGGAATAGGAGGGAGGGATTACAAAGGGCTTGAGGAAACTTTTGTAGTGACGAATATGTTCACCATCTTGATTTTGGTGATGGTTTCAGAGGCATATATATTTTGACATATATATCAAAATATATATGGAAAGGAAAAGGAGGGAGGAAAGGGAGGGAGGGAGAGAAGAAATAGAGTAGGAATGAGAGAGGAAGTTTGGTTGGTTATATGAATTAATAAGCCACATTACAATCTGCCTGGCAAGCTCACTCACCATAACAACCTAAGGGAAGTTTAAGTTTCTACCAGGTCACCAAAACGTTCTCACCATACTCCTCCCCCTATCACCAAATAGCAATAGACTAAGAGTAGGAGTAACAGCAACTACATTTATCAGCCACTGTCCTAAGCACTGTTCTCACAGTATCTCATTTACTTTTCACATTATGAAGGATTTACTATTTATTTTATTTTATTTTTCGGCCACACTGCTCGGCTTGTGGGATCTCAGTTCCCCAGCCAGGGACTGAACCCAGGCCAAGCCAGTGAAAGCACCCAATGCTAACCACTAACCCACCAGGGAACTCCCTGTACTATTTACTATTATCCCCACTTTATAAATAGGGCAACTGTGATTCAAACATGGTCTGCCTGACTCCACAGCCTATGCTTAAATTTAAGCACCATGCTACACTGACTTCCTAATGACTGTCAACTCATCAACTAACCCCTCTCCTGTTACCCATTTATTTAGTGGGGTACCAAGCACTAAGAGAAAGATTTTCAAAAATTACTCAACAAACAAAGGTGGAACAATGGAAACCTCAATGACTGCTTCTCAGTTAAACAGATTTATTCCAGCGATCATAGGTGACTTTGTTGATTCATTCTTTCTAGGCAAAGTACCTAACACAAAACACCCTGAAGTTACTAATAAACCAGCCGTCATCCTGCTCCTTTTGTTCCAGCTGCAGTTCTCTATCTATAAGGAATGATAGTAAACATAAGATGGGGATAAGACAATTTAGCAGTTATGAAATGACAAGTAAGGAAGAAATGCTTTAGAAAGGAAGGGGGAAAAGAGAGCACTTAATTTTTCTCTATGTATTTTTGCCATAAAGTAACTCCAGACAGTTACACAAAAGTCTAAGTATAATGCATAAATGTAAGGGTTTTCAGAATACATACCCAGTTGTGCCCAAAGTGGGTTATACGGATGAGTCTTTGCCAACATATCCACACTTTGAGAGGAATGTTTTTCTAAAAATATTTTTATAGGTGGTTGTCCATTTGGCATGACTGTTGGAACCCAGGCAAGATGATTGGTCAGAACTGCAGTAATGAGTGCTGGCAAGAATCTGAAAACAAAATTCATACTATCAGATTCTAATCTGCTTTCATAAAACCTCAAGCAAAATGCAGTGACAGAATAAAGCAGAAAGGGTACATGGCCAAACATCATAAAAAGGGAGAGGATAGAAGGAAGGATAGGTATATCACCACGATGAAAACAAAAGTTAATAAACTTTTTGGTTGAGTAGGAGTTAAAAGAAAAATCCTTAAAATAAAGACAGCATTCACATGGAGCTATTTCTACTCATAATTAAAAAACAAAAATGCCATTTTACTTGAGAAACTATGGATTCTTTTCAGTGTTTAAAATAAACATATATTAATGAATCAACCAGGAAGTCTATACATATCCAAATTACTGAAAAGGAAAATGAAGGAAAGTATTAAGAAAAATTTGTTTACCATCAAAGAGAATAAAAACACCCAAATTACTCATCTGGATTCTAAGAATTTGATGATTAGAAGAAAACAGTATGATAAAGTACCACACTAAAAATGTATTATTGGAATCCTAGCACTTCCCTATATATTTTTAAACTTCTTTTCTATAGAATGAAACCGCATTCATGGATACAATTCACGAAAAATGGGAAGCCTCAGAGAGTTCTGTAAGATGTCAGGAATTTTAATTTAACACACAGTTAAAGACATTTCTACTGTTTCTCATTCATAAGGTTCTTTGGTCTTCTTCCATACCCTGTCTTATAATTATTTTAGTTATCTTTTATAATTCTGTCTTGCTCATTAATAATATGAAATAATTCCAAAGATAATGATTAATTCTTTCACCTTTGTACTTGAACTTGATCACAATCTAGGTATCTAGTTATAGTAAACGATAGTTAAGGAAAGGAAGGGAAGGAGGGAAGGAAGGGATGGAGGGAGGGAAGGAGGGAGGGAGAGAAGGAGGGAGGGAGGGAGGAAGGGCAGGTCATACTGATTTTTGGAAGCATTTTCCATTAGAAAAGTGAACTCCTTCATGAAACGATGGCAAAGCTGGTTCTTTTCTGGAGTCCCCGACATCATTGTAAGCCAGACAGGCTCTCCAATTCGTGGCATTGTGTAAAGATTACAAATTGTTGTTCTAAAAAGAGGAAAATACATTATAAAATTCATAGTTCCCAGAATTACATACTCTTAATAATAATAATGTTGCCGGCTTGGGTCTCACATCTAGATTATTAAAGCTTTTGAGAAAGACAATGAATCAAGTCTTTCTTTCTTTGTCATCAGCATAGTACCAAGGGAAAGGTTTTATACATGACCTCAAAATGTGATGGTTCTGGCACTGGCTCTGCCCTCAAAGGCTGTGTACCTTTGGGTAAATTATTTCCCTACTTTAAGCATCAGCTTCCCTTACCTGTAAAATGAAAGGAAAGGAAAGGACTAGGTAATTTCTAGACCCCTTCCAGTTCTACGTTTCCAAGGTTATAAGCTATACCTAAATATATTGCAAATAATCAACAACATAGAAAACAAAAATATTAAGTGGGGTAATAGCTTACGGATAATACCCACTCACAACAATAGTTTATCAGCATCATTTTATTGCCTATGCTAAGACTCCTTAGTAAAGTTCTGAAGAATGATGAGGACACTACATATGCATGCTATATGACTCTCTCAATTTTCTGAAGTTTTCCCTTGAATCAACACAAAAGAGTATTATTGCAGTTATCACAGTGCTTTTCTGGCTGTCTCCTGCATTTATTTAGATAATAGCTAGGCTTGTGACTTGACTCTTTACTAACAGCTTTAAAGGATACCTTTAAGATGTCAATTCTTTTCCTTTTACATTACTATCTGTTCAGCAGAGTCCTATACACTCACCACATTAAGCAACTCCTGCAAAGTTGGGGCTTAAGAAACTAGTCGATCTCTTAGAAGCTACAGAATGGTGTCCTACTTTCTACTCTCTAGAATAGTGCTGTCTAAAGAACTTTTAGCAATGATAGGAATGTTCTATATCTGTGCTGTCCAACATGGTAGCCACTAGCCATATGTGATTACTGAATACCTGAAATGTGGCCAGTGTGACTGGGGAATTGGATTTAAAATTTTATTTAGTTGTAATTAAATTAATTTAAATAACCACATGTGGCTAATGGCTACTGTATTAGGGAGTACAGCTCTAGAAAGTTCTCTGAGATCTCCATAAAACTCTGATACCTACCTCAGTATAATTTTCTAATACCCAGAATTCAACAAAAGGAAAAGAATTCTGTTGCTTGTACAAGTGTGATTAAATCTCAACCCAATATGAACATGATACATTACCATAAATAGAAGTGACAAATACAGGTCACATTAATGAATTTTTAGTAGGGCATAAAATAACTGCTGAAAACTTAAAAATAAATGAATGGAAAAAAATTACAGGTATCTTACAGAGAAAAATATAAACTAGCGATATTGAAAATGCTTATTTTTTAAAGACTATTAAAGATGTCCAGATAGGATGGAAAACTGAGCACAAATGTTTATCCCCTTTCAGTTCTGATGCCCCAAATGAACACTACTTAATGATTTAAGAACAAATGAATCACTACAACAAATAGAACTGAAGAGGAACTTTAGTGAAAATTAAAATTACAGATTTAATAAAATTCTAGAAGACAAAACACAGAGATGAATGTTAACTGAAGTACTAGGGCAGAGGAAGATAATGGTTTATGGTGCTCATGTGGGTGGGGATGTACAAAGAGGAGCTAATTTACCCCACTGAAGCAAGAAGAGTCTAAGGACTCAAAAGTGCCTGCTAAAAAGGAGGGCAGCAGTTATATAGGACTATAAACTAAGAGAGTAATTCAAGGGCCATAAATGGTTGGCGACCCCCTACCCTCCATCCCATTTTCCCACAGAATAACTAAAGATAGGAGAGCAGATATAGCAATTGACCAGCCCAGAGAAATGACATGCCCAAACCCTCCCTGATATTTGAATCTTTCACAGTACACAAAGAGATATACACTAAATCTTGTGGTATTAAAATTCCATGGTAGAGGCAGTAATTATGGGGGAAAATGTTTAAATATGCTCCTTCAGGCAGTGAAAATGAAAAAAAGTTGAGCAACACTGCTCTAAAGTGAGGTTCTACAATCTGCACTCTCGGCCTGTAGTTGGTGCCTCACTCTCACTCTTAATGGGCAACCAAAATATTGATATATAGAGAAAGCCTCCAAGGAAAGATGGACACAAAGAGAAAGATAGAAACACATACACACAAAATGACTCCAGAGGAAATAGGAAATAATAAAGTCAGAAAAAGAAAAGAAAAACACGAAAGAAAAGAGACAAAGAAGATCAATCCAGGAGTTTCAGTTTCTAACAAAATATATTGAAGAGAGATAAAATAAAGGAAAATAAATTATCAGAGAATACAGATAATTTACCAAAGTTGAAAGACAAGATAGTGCTAAAACTATACTGAAAGGCTAAAAGGACCAAGGATCAGGTATGAATTTATGGGAGGAGATAAATATGCTCTACAATTGATAAATCAAGAAATAGCTACACTAGGTATATTACTTAATAATATGGAGGTAAATAACAAAAGGAATATTTAAGAGTTAAAAGAGAACGTTCTTCAGCAGTAAGAATGGGGATGGGAGACGTAGGACAGGGCTCATTTATTTTCCATTATTAGAACTGTCAGTATATATATTTTTTGCTTCTTAACCATGTGAATATACTTTTGAATAAAATAAACTTTTTGATTAAATGAATGAACAAGCTGATCAATTCATTTTCCATGAGTTTCTTCAGCATAATTTGTCTACTACAAGTCTATGCATCATGGGCCAGTCATATCACTAACATTAGTATAGCGGGCCACTGAGGACAATAGCTTTATAGTGTTTTGCTGTTTAAAAATATGTACCATGACCTTGGAGTGTATCAAGTGCAAAGAAGGCAAACAAATTAATTACGCAATAGTGCTTCTCACTATATACAACTCTGTGTTGTCATTAACAATGTAGAAGTAATGATGCTTGCTCTCTTCCCTCTTTAATGGTTATTCCCTACCCATGAATGGTAAGAAGGGCAACTATTTTCAGTCATCTGACCCTTTATTTTTCTTGGTCTGTCCCTACAGAATGGAAGACTCCTTCAGTTGGAAGGAAACTGTTGACGTGATTTAGTTTTCACTGATATGCATGAAGTCTAAGTAAAAATCCAAGTACTTCATCTCTGCCAAGCAGCAATGCTAACTAAACATACTTCTTACTTCTCTAGGTTTCAGGACTTGCGTCTACATGTCCTTCCTCTTCTCAACTACTCAAAATTCATTAATCATCTGGTTTCAAATAATCACATACTTCAGAAATTACCTAACTGCTACATATAAACACTTAATTTAAAAATTAAGTATGATAGCTTCTCATTATTTGCAGTAATGTTCTATAAAGTCAACACAAACACTGAATTAGTGAACTGTGAATCACTGTTCCTGAGGGAAATACAGAGTTAGGTTCCTATGAGTCTCTGGTCACAACATTTTTGTCAATCCATCAATACATAATCTTGTTTTATGTGAGTTTTTGTTTAAAGACACTTTATTTAATATTCTGTTAATTTGTTAATAATGAATTCACATCCAACAGCACTATGACTCATGCCTTAACAAAGCTCACCTAACACATGTATTTTTCTCTGTAAGTCACATCACAACCTTCTTGCACTTAGAAACATTAGACAGAATTTCAACACTATGATTGTGCACAATTTTTTTTAATTGAAGTATACTTGATATACAGTGTTGTGTTAGTTTCTAGTATACAGCAAAGTGATTCCATTTTATATGTATATACATATATATATATATTCTTTTCCATTCTGGCACACAATATTGAATACAGTTTCCTGGGATATAACAGTAGGACCTTGTTGTTTACATATCTTTTATATAGTGGTGTTTACCTACTAATCCCAAACTCCTAATTTTATCCCTCCCCTCCCCCTTTCCCCTTTGGTAACCATAAGTTTGTTTTCTATGTCTGTGAGTGTGTTTCTGTTTTGTAAATAAACTCATTTGTGTCATATTTCAGACTCCACATATAAGTGATTATCGCATGGTATTTGTCTTTCTCTTTCTGACTTATTTCACTTAGTATGATAATCTCTATTGCATCCATGTTGCTGCAAATGACATTATTTCATTCTTTTTTATGGCTGAGTAGTATTCCATTGTATATACATATATATACCACATCTTCTTTATCCATTCATCTGTCAATAGACATTTAGGTTGTTTCCATGTCTTGGCTATTGTGAATAGTGCAGCTATGAACATTGAGGTACATGTATCTTTTCAAAATTAGAGTTTTCTCTGGATATGTGCCCAGGACTGGGATTCCTGGATCATATGGCAATTCTATTTTGACTTTTTCAAAGAACCTTCATACTGTTTTCCATAGTGGGTGCACCAATTTACAATCCCACCAACAGTGTAGGAGGGTTCCCTTTTCTCCACATCCTCTCCAGCATTTGTTATTTGTAGTTTTTTTTTTTTTTTTTTTTTTTTGCAGTACACGGGCCTCTCACTGTTGAGGTCTCTCCTGTTGCAGAGCACAGGCTCCAGACGTGCAGGCTCAGTGGCCATGGCTCACGGGCCTAGCCACTCTGCGGCATGTGGGATCTTCCTGGACCAGGGCCTGAACCTGTGTCCCCTACATCGGCAGGTGGACTCTCAACCACTGCTTCACCAGGGAAGCCCCTGTAAACTTTTTTTTTTTTTTTTTTTTGCGGTACGCGGGCCTCTCACTGCCGTGGCCTCTCCCGTTGCAGAGCACAGGCTCCTGACGCGCAGGCTCAGTGGCCACGGCCCACGGGCCCAGCCGCTCCGCGGCATGTGGGATCTTCCCGGACCGGGGCACGAACCCGCGTCTCCTGCATCAGCAGGCGGACTCAACCACTGCGCCACCAGGGAAGCCCAATATATATATATATATATATATATATATATATATATATATGTAAACTTTTTAATGATGACCATTCTGACCAGTGTGAGGTAGTACCTCAATGCCCTTTCAATTTGCATTTCTCTAATAATTAGTGATGTTAAGCATCTTTTCATGTGCCTCTTGTCCATCTGTATGTCTTCATTGGAAAAATGTCTTCAAGGGCCAATTTTCATTGCAAAATCACTAACGAAAAGCAAAAAACACTTTAAAAAAAGCAGCACTACAAAGATCATGACAAGGACACTTGTTTACAGAATGAGAGCTGAAACAAAAAGGCAGAGCACTGTCTTGTTTGACCTCATCTGGAAATGTGTGTCAAGGCACTCAAAATTTTCACTTCTCGGGCTTCCCTGGTGGCGCAGTGGTTGAGAATCCGCCTGCCGATGCAGGAGACACGGGTTCGTGCCCCGGTCCGGGAGGATCCCACATGCCACAGAGCGGCTGGGCCCATGAGCCATGGCCGCTGAGCCTGCGCGTCCGGAGCCTGTGCTCCGCAATGGGAGAGGCCACAACAGTGAGAGGTCCGCATACCGCAAAAAAAAAAAAAAAAAAAAATTTTCACTTCTCTGCATATGTCCACAAACAATCATAAAATCACTGTAGTATATTTTAGGTTTGTAAATAAATTTTAACAAGCAGGTGAATTCACATATACAGAATCTGTAAACAATGAGTATCAACTGTACATATTAAAGTACTTCTACAAAGACTTCTTAAATAAAAACTATAAAAGTTTATAAAGTATGTTTAAAATATTGCAAGGATGCCTAACTAATTTATATAGTCTTTCAGATTTGCACAGTGACTGAAGTAAAATAAACTAATACAAAAAGGAAGGTAATACAATCAGAATATACTTTTACAATGTTTTTTGTTTTATTCTTTTTTTTCTGGCTGTGCAGCACAGCATGCGAGATCTTTTTACCCTGACCAGGGATCCAACCTGGGCCCTTGTCAGTGAGAGCACAGACTCCTAACCACTGGACCACCAGGGAATTCCCTACAATGATTTTATAACTCATACATGTTGTAAATTCCAGGCAATATTAAAATTTTAAGGCTAGGCCATTCATACTACCTTATATCATAGAAATTACCTCATAGGTATTTAACTCAAAAAATTTGTAAATAAAAATGCTGGGTATACCTAAGAGTAAGATTAGTATTCCACCAGGAATGAGTCTCATGACAATGTTTACTATCCTGGTAACCTCAGCTGGATCTATGATGACAGTGTTTCCTCAGAGCTCAAATAAAGACTCTTGGCCTTTTGCCACAAAGCTTGTGACTGCAGAAAACAAACTAATCCAATACTGTACGACACAGCTCAAAGTGCAAGGGCAAAGACTCAGTGCCTTGTAATACTGCAAAATGTGAAACTCAAAAAAATGCTGCAGGACTCTTTTAGGCAAATAAGCAAAAAGAATTGTTTGAAACATATATTTATAATAATTCCAGTCCAAAGTCAACTGAACAACTTGAATTAAACCATGTTCATGCTCACTTCGGCAGCACATATAATAAAATTAGAATGATACAGAGAAGATTAGCATGGCCCCTGCTCAAGCATGACATGTGAATTTGTGAAGCATTCCACATTAAAAAAAAAAAAACACATTCATAATATCCAAAGCAATCTACAGATTTAATGCAATCCCTAACAAAATTCCAATGGCATTTTTCACAAAAATAGAACAAACAATCCTAAAACTTGTATGGAACCAGATAAAACCCTGAATGGTCAAAGCAATCCTGAGAAAGAAGAGGCACCATGCCTCCTGATTTCAAACTATATTACAAAGCTACAATAATCAAAACAGTATGGTATTGTAATAAAAAAGACACGTAAATCAATAGAACAGAATAGACAGCCCAGAAATAAACGCATGCATACATATGGTCAATTAATTTATGACAGAGGAGCCAAAAACATACAATATAGATAGGATAGCCTCTTCAATAAATGGTTCTAGGAAAACTGGACAACCACATGTAAAAAATGACTGGACCCTTATCTTACACCACAAACAAAAATAAACTCAAAATGGATCAAAGACTTGAATGCAAGACCTGAAACCATAAAGCTCCTAAAACAAAACAAAGGGGTGAGCTCCTTGACATCCATCCTGGCAATAATTGAAGACAACAAACCTTAACATGTATGCACTTAAGAAGAGAGCAGTGACATAACATAAAGTGTTGGGGAGGAGAGGGACTTGAATGAAGGCAGTCAAAAGGTACTACAAACTTCCAGTTACAAGATAAATAAGTACTGAAGATGTAACATACAAGACAAATATAATTAACACTGCTGTATGTTATATATTAAAGTGGTTAAGAGAGTAAATCCTGAGTTCTCATTGCAAGAAAAATATATTTTTAAATTTCTTTAATTTTGTTATCTACGGGAGATGTTCACTAAACTTACTGTGATACTCATTTCATGATGTATATAAGTCAAATAATTATGCTGTACACCGTAAACTTATACTGTGTGCTTTATGCCAATTATGCCTCAGTAAAACTGGGAGAAAAAAATACTGACAGGCAAATGCACAATAATACTTAGAAACTTCAGCATTCTCTATCAGAAAATGACATATCCAGCAGGAAGAAAATCACTAACATACAGTTAAGTTTTTTTCAGCTTTACTGAGATATAATTGACATCGATATGGTATTACTTTAAGATGTACAACACAATGACTTGATATATGTATACTTTGTGAAATGATTACCACAGTAGGTTTAGTTTTTACATTCACCACTCCACAGAGTAACAAAAAAAATTTTTCTTGTGATGAAAACTTTTAAGATCTACAATCATAACAACTTTCAAATATATAATACAGGACCAGATGGTTTAACAGGCGAATTCTATCAAACATTTAGAGAAGAGATAACACCTATCCTTCTGAAACTATTCCAAAAAATCTCAGAGGAAGGAACACTCCCAAACTCATTCCATGAGGCCACCATCACCCTGATGCCATAAACCAGACAAAGGTAACAACAAAAAAGAAGATTACAGACCAATATCATAAATGAACATAGACGGAAAAATCATCAACAAAATACTAGCAAACCAAATCCAACAACACATTAAAAGGATCATACACTACGATCAAGTGGGATTTATCCCAAGGATGCAAGGGTTTTTCAATATCCACAAATCAATCAGTGTGATACACTGCATCAACAAATTGAAGAATAAAAATGATATAATCATCTCAATAGATGCAGAAAAAGCTATTGATAAAACTGAACACCCATTTATGATAAAAACTCTCCAGAGGGCTTCCCTTGTGGCGCAGTGGTTGAGAGTCTGCCTGCCGATGCAGGGGACGCAGGTTCGTGACCCCGTCCGGGAAGATCCCACATGCCACGGAGCAGATGGACCTATGAGCCATGGCCGCTGAGCCTGCACATCCAGAGCCGGTGCTCCGCAACGGGAGAGGCCACAACAGTGAGAAGCCCGCATATCAAAAAAAAAAAAAAAAAAAAAACAAAAAAACTCTCCAGAAAGTGGGCACAGAGGGAACCTACCTCAACATAATAAAGGCCATATATGACAAACCTACAGCTAACATCATACTCAAGAGTGAAAAGCTGAAAGCATTTCCTCTAAGATCAGGAACAAGACAAGGATGCTGACTGTTGCCACTTTTATTCAACATAGTTTTGGAAGTCCTAGTCATGGCAATCAGAGAAGAAAAAGAAATAAAGGGAATCCAAACTAGAAAAGAAGACGTAAAACTGTCACTGTCTGCAGATGACGTGATATTATATATAGAAAATCCTAAAGATGCTACCAGAAAACTACCGGAGCTCATCAATGAATTTAGCAAAGCTGCAGGATACAAAATTAATGCACAGAAATCTTTTGCATTCCTATACACTAACAATGAAAGATTAGAAAGAGAAATTAAGGAAACAATCCCATTCACCATTGCATCAAAAAGAATAAAATACCTAGGAATAAACCTACCAGAGAAAACAGAACACCTGTACTGTGAAAACTATAAGACACATGAAAGAAATCGAAGATGACACAAACAGATGGAAAGGTATACCATGTTCTTGGATTGGAAGTATCAATATTTTCAAAATGACTATACTATCCAAGGCAATCTACAGATTCAATACAATCCCTATCAAATTACCAGTGACATTTTTCACATAACTAGAACAAAGAATCTTAAAATCTGTATGAAGACACAAAAGATGCTGAATAGGCCAAAGAAAATTTGAGAAAGAAAACCAGACCTGCAGGAATCAGGCTCCCTGACTTCAGACTATACTACAAAGCTACAGTAATCAAAACAGTATGGTACTGGCACAAAAACAGAAATATAGATCAATGGAACAGAACAGAAAGCCCAGAAATAAACCCATGCACCTATGGTCAATTAATCTATGACAAAGGAGGCAAAACTGTACAATGGAGAAAAGACAGTCTCTTCAATAAATGGTGCCAGGAAAACTGGACAGCTACATGCAAAAGAATGAAATTAGAACATTATTTAACACTATACACAAAAATAAACTCAAAATGGATGTAAGACCAGATACTATAAAACTCTTAGAGGGCTTCCCTGGTGGCGCAGTGGTTGAGAGTCCGCCTGCCAATGCAGGGGACACGCGTTCGTGCCCCGGTCCGGGAGGATCCCACATGCCACGGAGCGGCTGGGCCTGTGAGCCATGGCCGCTGCGCCTGCGTGTCCAGAGCCTGTGCTCCGCAACGCGAGAGGCCACAACAGTGAGAGGCCCGCGTACCGCAAAAAAAAAAAAAAAAAAAAAAAAAAAACTCTTAGAGGAAAATATAGGCAGAACACTCTTTGACATAAATCACAGCAATAACTTTTACAATCTGTCCCTACTAAGAGAAATAAAAACAAAAATAAACAAATGGGACCTAATCAAACTCAAAAGCTTTTGCACAGCAAAGGAAGCCATAAACAAAACACAAAGACAACCCACAGAATGAGAGAAAATATTTGCAAATGATGTGACTGACAAAGGATTAATCTCCAAAATTTACAAACAGATCGTGCAGCTCAATATCACAAAAAACAAACAACCCAATAAAAAAATGGGCAGAAGGCTTGAACAGACATTTCTCCAAAGAAGACATACAGATGGCCAAAAGGCACATGAAAAGATGCTCAACATCGCTAATTATTAGAGAAATGCAGGTCAAAACTACAATGAGGTATAACCTCACACCAGTCAGAATGGCCATCATCAAAAAGTCTACAAACAATATGGGCTTCCCTGGTGGCGCAGTGGTTGGGAGTCCGCCTGCCTATGCAGGGGACACGGGTTCATGCCCTGGTCCGGGAAGATCCCACGTGCCGCGGAGCGGCTGGGCCCGTGAGCCATGGCCGCTGAGCCCGCGCGTCCGGAGCCTGTGCTCCGCAACGGAAGAGGCCACAACAGTGAGAGGCCCGCGTACCGCAAAATAAATAAATAAATAAATAAAATTTAAAAAATATATATAAA
This sequence comes from Kogia breviceps, assembly GCF_026419965.1. Classification (NCBI taxonomy): domain Eukaryota; kingdom Metazoa; phylum Chordata; class Mammalia; order Artiodactyla; family Physeteridae; genus Kogia; species Kogia breviceps. The sequence continues at coordinate 109,171,936 of NC_081313.1, forward strand.
AAAAAAAAAGTCTACAAACAATAAATGCTGGAGAGGGTGTGGAGAAAAGGGAACCCTCCTACACTGTTGGTGCAAATGTAAATTGGTGCAGCTGCTATGGAGGTTCCTTAAGAAACTAAAAACAGAGCTACCATATGATCCAGCAACCCCACTCTTGGACAAATATCTGGAGAAAAACATGGTTCGAAAGGTTATATGCATCCCAATGTCCATTACAGCACTATTTACAATAGCTAAGATATGGAAACAATTTAAATGTCCATCAACAGAGGAACGGGTAAAGAAGATGAGGTATATATACACAGTGGAATATTACTCAGTCATAAAAAAGAATGAAATAATGTCATTTGCATCAGCATAGATGGAGCTGGAGACTATCATACTAAGTGAAGTAAGTCAGACAGAGAAAGACAAGTATCATATGATATCGCTTATATGAGGAATCTAAAATATATATATATATATATATATATATATATATATGAACTTGTTACCACAGGGTAAGGGTGTGGGGGAAGGACAGAGTGGAAGTTTGGAATTGACATGTACACAGTGCTATATTTAAAACAGATAACCAACAAGGACCTATTCTATAGCACAGGGAACTCTGCTCAATACTCTGTAATAGCCTAAATGGAAAAAGAACCTGAAAAAGAACAGATACATGTATATGTATAACTGAATCACTTTTCTGTTCACCTGAAACTAACACAACATTGTTAATCAACTCTACTCCAATATAAAATAAAAATTAAAAAAGAAAAAGAAAAGATACATGAGAAAGCCCCAAATACATGGAGATATTAACAATACATTTCTGCATAACACAGGGTCAAAGAAGAAATCTCAAGAGAAATTTTAAAATAATTTGAATTAAATTTCATTCAACTTAACAAAATTTGTGAGATCCAGCAAAAGCAGTGCTTAGAGGGAAATTCATAGCACTGAATGCATAGATTAGGGGAAAAGAAAGATCTGAAAGCAATAATCTAAGCTTTAACTTTAGGAAACTAGAGAAAGATGAGTAACATAAAACTAATGCAAGTAGGAGAAAAGAAATAAAAGTTAGATTAAAAAATCATTGAAATTAGAAACTAAATCAATAGATAAAATATAAACAAAACAAAATCTGGTTCTTTGGGGCTTCCCTGGTGGCGCAGTGGTTGAGAGTCCGCCTGCCGATGCAGGGGACATGGGTTCGTGCCCCGGTCCAGGAAGATCCCACATGCCGCGGAGCAGCTAGGCCCGTGAGCCATGGCCGCTGAGCCTGTGTGTACGGAGCCTGTGCTCTGCAATGGGAAAGGCCACAACAGTGAGAGGCCTGCGTACCGCAAAAAAAAAAAAAAAGTACAAGATCTATAGGAGGAAAATTACAAAACTCTGATTAAAGAAATCAAAGAAGATATAAATAAACAGCAAGATATTCCATGTTCATGGACAAGGAAGTCTTGCTATTGCTAAGATGTCAATTTTTCCCAGTTTAATCTACAGGTTCAATGCTATCTCAATCAAAATCCCATAAGTTACTTTGTGGATATCAACAAACTGATTTTAAAGTTTGGAGAGGCAAATGATCCAGAATAGTCAACACAACACTGAAGGAAAAGAACAAACTTGGACGACTCATATTATCTGACTTGAAGAATTATTATAAAGATGGGGCTTCCCTGGTGGTGCAGTGGTTAAGAATCCGCCTGCCAAAGCAGGGGACACAGGTTTGAGCCCTGGTCCGGGAAGATCCCACATGCCGTGGAACACCTAAGCCCGTGTGCCACAACTACCGAGCCTGTGCTCCAGAGTCCGCAAGCCACAACTACTGAGCCCGTGTGCCACAACTACTGAAGTCCACGCACCTAGAGCCTGTGCTCCGCAACAAGAGAAGCCACTGCAATGAGAAGCCTGTGCACTGCAACAAAGAGTAGCCCCCGCTCGCCACAACTAGACAAAGCCAATGCACAGCAATGAAGACCCAGCCTACAGGCTTTCCTGGTGGCGCAGTGGTTGGGGGTCTGCCTGCCAATGCAGGGGACATGGGTTCGTGCCCCAGTCCGGGAGGATCCCACATGCTGCAGAGCAGCTGGGACCGTGAGCTATGACCACTGGGCCTGCACGTCTGGAGCCTGTGCTCCACGGCAGAAGAGGCCACAGCAGTGAGAGGCCCGTGTACCGCAAAAAAAAAAAAAAAAAAAAGACCCAGCGTAGACAAAAATAAATAAAATAAATAAATTTATATTAAAAAAGAATTATTATAAAGATACAGTAATCAAGACAGTGTGGTACTGCTGAAAGAATAGACAAATAGATCAATGAAACAAAACAGAGAGCTCAAAAATAGAGCCCCAGAAATATACTCATTTGATAAAGGAACAAAAGCAATACATGGAGCAAAGATAGTCTTTTCAACAAATGATGCTGGAACAAGTGGACATTCACATGCAAAAATATGCACCTAGACAAAGACTTTACAGCTTTCACACACACAAAAAAAAAAATCAAAATGGATAATAGACCTAAATGTAAATGCAAAATCATAAAACTTCTTGAGCATAACATGTGAAAAACCTCAATGATCTTGTCTTTGGTAATGAGTTTTTAGATAAAACACCAAAGGCACTATTCAGGGAAAAAAAGAAATTGTTAAGTTGGACTTCATTAAAGTTTAAAACTCTGCTCTGTGAAAATACTACAAGAATGAAAAGACAAGCCACAGACTAGGAGAAAGTATTTGCAAAACACGTATCTGATAAAGGATTGATATCCAAAATATACAAAAAAAACCTAAAAACTGAACAATAAGAAAAGCAACAAACCAAGTTAAAAATGGAAGAAAGATTGAACAGATATCTCACTCTAAAAGATATATAGATTGTGAAAAAGTATTTGAAAAGATGCTCAACCTCATATGTCATTAGGAAACTACAAATTAAAACAATGAAATACTGCTACACATCTATTAGTATGGCTAAAAAACAAAACAAAACAAAACCTGACAATATCAAATGCTGACAAGGATATGGAACAACAGTAACTCTAACTGCTAGTGGGAATGCAAAATGATACAGTCACTTTAGAAGACAGTTGGCAGTTTCTGACAAATTCAAACACAGTCTTCTGTGAACATCTAGCAATTATGCTCCTAGGTACTGACTCAGTTGAACTGAAAACTTAAGTCCATACAAAACCCCGCACATGAATGTTTAGAAAAGCATTATTCATAATCACCAAAAACTAGCAATCAAGAAGATGTCCTTCAATTGAGGTGAATGGACAAACTGCAGTACATCCACACAGTGGAATATTACACAATGAATTTTTTTATATAAATGAACCATAAGCCACAAAAAAGACATACAAGAATCTTAACTGCATATAGCTAAGTCAAAGAACCAGTCTAAAAGGGCTACATACTATATGATTCCCAGAATATGACATTCTGAAACAGGCAAAATTATAGACAGAGATCAGTAGCCAATGGGTTTGGTCGGAAGGGAGAAAGAATAGATAGGTGAAGCACAGGCAACTTTCAGAGTGGTAAAACTATTCTGTCTGATACTGTAATGGTGAAACATGACATTATGCATTTTTCAAAACCCATTCAACTGTACAATACAAAGAATGGAACTTAATGCAGACTACAGATTTTAGTTAATAATAATGTATCAATACTGGTTCATTAATTGTAACACTTATACCACACTAATGAATATGGTAATAATCAGTGAAACTATGGGTGGTGGGGAGAGAGCTATATGCAGAAACTTTCAGAACTGTTAGCTCAATTATTCTGTAACTCTGACACTGTTAGAATTAAATCTATTAATTAAATGTGTGTATACACATATGTATCTACATATGTATATGTACATACACATATATATGTGAAATCAAGCTATTTACTCTTAATTAATAATACAGAGTGGCCAAGAAATAGAGGGTATAACAGATAGCCACGTCTCCAAATCTACCATTTTGTTCATGGTTTGTTTTGTTGTTTTTCATTCCCATTCCCAACACTCCATAAGAGTGTTCATTATTCAGCCTGTATTGGGCTTGCTCCAAAGATACAAACATGGATAATTTCAGAAAATGGAAGAGAATCAGACTGAATTTACAGACTAAAAGAGAATTGGGTCTAGATTAGCAGATATAAATCACCAACCCCTAAAACAGAAGTTTAAATTTTAATAATGCTCAGTGGCCAGGAAGCTACAAAATTATACGATATATGGGTTACTACAACTGGCAGAGATAGAGCTTATGGCAAACTAGAGAGAGCTAGCTTGTCTGACTTAAAAGCCTAAAGGTTCAAATGTTTGTAAAAACAGAAAGGCCAAGTAAAATGTGCACTGGCTGGAGTTCTCTCACCTACCAATTAACCTGGTCTCAGTAACTTTATTCAACATAGATAAAATAGAAAAGCACTTATGTTGAGCCTAATGTGCCCATCTTTTTCTTTAACTGTAGAACACTTACTGAAATATCAAATCTATTGAGAGAAAATGTATCCAATGCAGCCTAAATCACTAACATTTGCTTTAAGCAACTCAGTATAATTTATCTCTTGAATCATACAAAAAGTATCTTAATTTTTAAAAATACACCTTGGGACGTCCCTGGCGGTCCAGTGGTTAAGAGTCCATGCTTCCAATGCAGGGGGCGCGGGTTTGATTCTTGGTCGGGGAACTAAGATCCCACATGCGCAGGGTGCAGCCAAAAAACAAAACACCTCAAAGAAATTCTCATTTTAAGCAAATATCCTGACATAAAATTATTTATTATTTATATAATAGTAAGTTCATAAAACAATCAAATTTTGAGCTTTCACATGAAAGCTTTTAGAAACATACAAAGAGGTCTATATGAATTGAGAAGTTATGAAAATAATATAGACAGCCAAGCAAAGTCAGCTCATTAAATTTGTTTGAAATTCCCTCTAGAAATATTGAGGGAATGTACTTCATTTCCTCTATACTTCATCTATAAGAAACATTTATGTATATAAAACTTGATTTAATCATGAGCACCAGAAATGTAATAACCTGAATTCTTAAGGTATGAACAAATGAAATTATGAATAACTTCACACATAATTCATATATAAAGAGTGAAGATGCCGATGAACTAAAGAAACAGACTGATTAAAAATACTATATTACTAGTGTTTAGTGCTTATATAGTTTTAATGTTGTAAGATGAAAAAGTTATAGAGATTTGTTACACAATGTGAATGTATTTAACATTGCTGAACTGTACACTTAAAAATGGTTAAATGTTAAATTTAATGTTGTTTTACTTTTACCACAATAAAAATTTTTAAATACTGTATTGTTTGTTAGCATGCTTCATTTGATAACTTAAGAAAGGCCTAAAATGAATATGTTAACAAAAATAAATGGTGGAGGGCTTCCCTGGTGGCGCTGTGGTTGAGAATCTGCCTGCCGATGCAGGGGACACGGGTTCGTGCCCCGGTCCGGGAGGATCCCACATGCCGCGGAGCTGCTGGGCCCGTGAGCCATGGCCGCTGAGCCTGTGTGTCCGGACCCTGTGCTCCGCAGCAGCAGAGGCCACAACAGTGAGAGGCCCGCGTACCACAAAAAAAAAAAAAAAAAAAAAAAAAAAAAAAAAATAAATGGTGGAAAATATTAGCTCTAACATAATTTTCACCAGTACAAATTATTTGCAAGACAAAAAAAGAAATAATAAAGGCTGAAACTTAATTCTCTAATGTGTTTTTCTGTACATTTCCTCTAACCACTGTGTTTACTGCACATGAAACATTTAAAAACTCACGTTTAATGCCTTTTATCCTAAAAATTATAGTGAATAACAGATGACTAGAAAATCTTCTCCTTCTCAATAAATGAATCCAGCCAATGAATATTATACAACAGTCATAAAGTAAACTTTTTCTTTTTTAAAAAATATTTTTAAAAACTTTTTGGCCATGTCATGTGACTTGCAGGATCTTAGTTCCCCAACCAGGGATCAAACCCACACTGTCAGCAGTGAAAGCTTTGAGTCCTAACCACTGGACCATCAGGAAATTGCCAAGTAAACTTTTTCAATTGAAATAAATTAAAAACATGATGAAATTTCCATATTAATTTAGGTTATTTTTTTACCATACAATTTCTATTTAATGGTTACCTATAATTCCATCCCCAAAATCATACAGAACACTTCTATAAAACATATCTTTGGGCTTCCCTGGTGGCGCAGTGGTTGAGAATCCGCCTGCTGATGCAGGGGACACGGGTTCGTGCCCCGGTTCAGGAAGATCCCACATGCCGCGGAGCGGCTGGGCCCGTGAGCCATGGCCGCTGAGCCTGTGCGTCTGGAGCCTGTGCTCCGCGCAACGGGAGAGGCCACAGCAGTGAGAGGCCCACGTATTGCAAAACAAAAAACAAAAAACATATCTTTTATTTAGAAAAATAAGTTATTTTATTATAAATTCAAAGACTCTAGAATATGGCTGAGGCAATGAAATCTCTCCTTTTGAGAGGTTTAAAAAACGAGATTTACTTTCACTATGGTTTAACACAAAAGGAGAAAACTGAAGAATAAAAAAGGATCAAAGTTGAAAATAAACATGAGTTCTCTCTTATTGTCAAATTCACTAAATACACAACTCCTTAGTCATTTCCATTAAAAAAAAATGTATATACATGACATGCCTACAGTTTCACAATAGCAATCCTGCAATATCACAGGCTAAAATAGGCTTTCACTTCAAAATGTAACAGTTCATATTTAAACAAACAATCCAGAAGACCCCTAACCCAGTAAGGGACCATACAACACGAGCCAATGAACAAAAGTGAGGTACATGGACGACTGGTGATAATAAACCTTAGGTGGTACACAGATACATATTTTAAATTTTAATTATTATGCATTCATTTTTACAGCTTGCTTATTACAGCAAAGAAGGTTGATTCCCCATTTAGGGTAATGATGCACACATTCTGAAATACACTTATTTAGGTATAAAATAGAGTCAATTTAAAGAGAAGCATCAGGGCTTCCCTGGTGGCACAGTGGTTGAGAATCCGCCTGTCGATGCAGGGGACATGGGTTCGTGCCCTGGTCCGGGAAGATCCCACATGCCACGGAGCGGCTGGGCCCGTGAGCCATGGCCGCTGAGCCTGCGTGCCCGGAGCCTGTGCTCCGCAACGGGAGAGGCCACAACAGTGAGAGGCCCTCGAACCACACACACACACAAAAAATGCTAACAAATCTGCCAAAGGTCATTAGGGGTAGTAAAAGGCAGAGCCAGGGTTAGCCCACAGGTCTGTCTGTCAGACTCTAAAGTCTGAGTTCTTGGGCTAAGTGTTATACTATTTCTCCAGTCTAAAGGAGGAAAGACTGAGAGGATGAGAGGATGAAGTAAAACTGAAATGAATCTCTTTGAGACAGAAACACATCAGTCACTTAGCGTGATTCCCAACATAAGTTCATATGTAGTATGTTTCCTTGCCATAATCAGAGTACAGTTATAGCACTTGCTGGAGCTTCAGGCTCCAAGTTTTGTTGTGTCAGAAAATACTGCTAGAGAAAGGATTAAGCAACAGAGTTATATGGAACATCAAGTTCATATTCCCTATATCCATGTATCTTTGTATTCCACGTATCTAAGAACATGTGATTACCATCACTGGTTAAATAACACTTAACCAGTCCCTACATCTAGGAGCCCAACAAAGGACAAAGCACACTTCTGCTAAAACAAGGGTCTCTTCTGGTCATATCTGCTTGTCTAGTGGTCCAGTGCTAGAAACCATACCACTGACTCCTGCCAAGTGTGCCTGAATTCCAAGCACTTTTATATTTAATAACAAAGGAGTCAATGGCCCACTGAATTACATCCTCATTTGACTATGGGACAGAGAAATTTAAAGAATTAAATTTTATTAGAATAAGTTAAATAAATAAATAAATTTTCCAGTGTACACTGCAAAACAATTCTATATTATGAAAAGCTGGAGAATATGTACCTGAATTCATTTAGGGCATCAACTATTCGATTATATGCCAAACTCCTCTGACTGGCATCAGCTGATCTCCGGCTCATTTTCATAGCCTTGAAAGCAATCAAATAGTTAATTCTTACACTGATCATGGGCAAAATATGGGGGGGAAAAAAAGTAAAAGACAAAGTCACATATTTCCACAACATTCTACCCATCATTCTTAACTAGATATACATAAAGAAGGCACACATATTTCTAGTGGCTTTTTTTTTTTTTGCACCTTTGGTCATTTAATGAGTATAATAAAATTCAAATTTTTCCAATGGTAAGCCTCTTACTTAACTGTCAAACCACAGAATGTCAACACACAACGAGGATGATGTTGACACAGTTTCTGGGTTACATAAAACTTTTTTCTCCCAAACAGATCATAAAATGATAAGTCAGTAACAACAGCTCCTGGGTTTCACTAATATTTCATAAATAATGGTTCTGTTAACTAAATCCTTTTTTAAAATCTAATAATGCTACTGAAGGATGTATCAAGTTATTAGTAATATTTGCTTTCTTAAAAACATATTTAGCCAAAGTTGAGAAGTCCTGCTTTAGGTAGACAAAAAGGGGATCAGGATTAGAATATGGATATCAGAAAGAACTTTGAAATTTTTTAAACTTTTTCAAAAAAATGTAATTATGCATTACTTATGTAATGACACATGAGTTTTAAAATGTTTAAACATATATTTAAGAAAATGTTAGACTACTTCAGGCCAGAATCGTTCATGTTCATCCAAAAGCTTCAATAGGGTAAAAGTGACAGTTAACTTTATGTTTTAACTAACTGCTGAGAGACTCCCAATTTATAAAGAAGTAAATATTTTTTAGCTAGAATTGAGCAGTATTCTTCCTTAATTTTACCAACAATAAAAAATTTTACATTATAGATCTCAAAAGGTAGTGCAGACTTTGAAATAATTCCCACAGTGCTCAGAAACAGAATCCATAGATTTTCATTTAAAAAATAAGTAAGTAATAGGTTGAAAACGGGCCCTAGAACATAACTTATTTAGATGGTTCAGTGTTTACTAAATTCTATGATTAATTACGAAGTACAGAACGTTCTAAATTAAGTTCTATTCATTTATATGAAAGTATTCACTCAGCTTTATCTTTCAGCTTTATTAAGAAATGAGATGTTAAACTTGAACAAATATAAGTAGTGCAATGTGCACTTTAGGTTATAGAATGAACAAAACATTAAAACATTTAAAAAGTAATGTTTAATGAGTTCTATAGTGCCTGAATATTTCAAGTTTTATACAAAGTTTAAACACTTCTCCCAGTAACTGAAATGTCAGTTCAGCCACAGCTTAATATTCCATGTACTGACTTTGGCAACAACAAAAAGAGACAGCAGCAAACTGCAGATAATGTCACCAGTGCTGAACTTCTGAAAAAGTAAATGAAAATGGACTTTACTCATCTGCTCAGTAAAAAGGTACTGCTAATGATCTATTTGGCTTTTAACAGATTTAATGTAAATAACTAATATAGTGTCTTCCCTAGAGGAAGATGATCCTCAGACACTAATGAGTTACTGAAATGCATCCTCTGCTTTCTAGAACATTCTAATTGGTCTCGCATCTCTACTCTCTTTTACTAGTCTCTTTTAAACATACTGCCAAAATAACGTTTCCTAGAGTACAATTTGAAGACAGCCTAACAAAAGTCAAAAATTCTGGCAAACATTCTAGACTCTCTGTGATCTGGTCACCATTAACTCTACCGGCCATACCACTCACTACTCCTCTTTGTATCTTTTCCTTTCTGCATATTGTCACAGGGATCAAGAACTTTAGTTACACCCACTGATAGTTCAACTTATAGGAATCTCTTATAAAATATAATCTGGAAAATTCACCAAGATGTTAACTGCAGTGTAGCTATAACTGTGAAAAAGCAAAAATGACCTAATAAAAACGTTACTTAAATGGAGGAAAGCCACTAAAATATATTCAAGAACCATTTAAAATGAGAAATGTGTATGTTAATAATGATGAATTTTTCAAAATGGGCACATAATTAAAACAGCATGAACACAGCACAGTCCCAATCAAGTAAAAGTACAATACGCATAGAAAAGACCTGGGTAAGACTTTCAGCAAAATGTTAATGAGTTATCTTTGGGCGACAAGGATATCAATTTTTCTTGTTATTCTGCAATATCCATTTTTCAAAACTTTATGTTTAAAAAATCCTACACATCCTTTAAGATGCAGTTCAAATGAAACATCTTCCCAGTAGAAAGTCATTTTTCTTCCCTATGAACTCCTAAAACACTTTGATTTTCCTTCTTTTTTAGTTATCTTTATGTTCTATCATATATTCACAATTTTCTTACTTTACATCAATTTATTACATGCACTATGAGCAGCATTTGACACACTGATCACTCCTACCTTCTTAAACTACTTTCTTCACCTGGTTCACCCCAAAAAGTACTCTCTCTCATTTTTCCTCCTACTTGAATAGCCAATCCTCAGTCTCCCCTGCTGGTTCTCAAATTTTAACTACTGAAACACTCTACAAATCAAGCGTAGGATCTCCTCTCCTCTCTTCTCTCTTATCAGTTTCTTGGCTTAAAATACCATATATACACTGGTGACTGACCAGCCTGGACCTCTCCCCTAAACTCTAGACTCACAATAACTTGCATGTCCAGGAGGCACTGCAAACAAACTGTTGATCTTCCTCCACCAAACCTGTTTCAGTTGTAGTTTTCCCTTTTAGTACTGGCAATTCCATCCTTCTTACTGCTCAAAAGAAAAATCCCCAGTCAACCTCTATTATTCTTTCTCTTAACCCCAATTCGGTCCATCAGCTAATCTCCTTAGCTCTATTTTCAAAAATATCCAGAATCCAAACACTTGTCACCAATTCCATCACGAAAGTGCTTTAAGTATCCACCATCTCTCACCTGAATTACTTCAACAGCCTTGTAACTGATCCCGTAGCATCGACCTTTGCCTCTGAAATCTATTCTCCATCAGCAGTAAGAGTGATTTTTATGAATAATGTCATTTCCCTGCTCAAAACACTCCAATGGTTTCCCATCTTTCTTAAGAGTAAATGCCAATGCTCATACCATGGTATCCTATAAATTCCAACATGATCTGGTCCTATTTCTAACTTAGCCACTTTGGCCTCCTTACTCCTCCCTACTGACACTCAAGCATCAGTAAAAGGGGCTTACTCCTTTGCCCCTCCTGGAGCACTCATCTCTCAGCTGGTTATAGCTGACTTCCTCCGTATCTCTGGACCGTATGTCATTTTATCAGGAGCTTTCTTGACTCTCCTATAAAAATTTGTAATCCTTCCATCCAGCATTCCTTAAAAACCTTTCTCTGTTTTATTTTTCTCTATAGCACTTATTACCATCTAAAATCTTATATATTCATTTGTTTATTTTCTATGCCATGAGGTCAGGAGTGTTGCTTTTCTTCACATCTTATCCCCAGTTGCTAGAATAGTGCCTGCCACATTCTAGGCCCTCAAATACTTCTTTATTGAATGGATAAATGACCTTACATCTTCTTTTTAGGTAGTAGGCTTCTTAAAAGGAGCTGAAGTCTACTTTGCATCTCTCAGATCACTTTGTATGGTACCTGCACAGATTCTGTTAATTTTTCTACCAAATGAATAAACACAATGCTTAAGCAAGAGAATAAGATTCAAAGGAAAATAAAATAAAAAATATAAACAAACCATAAACATGACTATGCTTACCTGTTCTATTGCACTCTTTAATTTGTTCATGTGGCTTTCAAACAGAGGAAAATGTGAAAAAAAGAATTCATTAAATTTGTTACTTTCATCTTCATCTTTGGATAATGAAAAGATTACCCCAATCGCAATCTTCTTTTTCCTCACAATCCCTGGGTTAGGGCCACAGCTCTCCTCTGACAGATTAAAGCTTTCTTCTATAGACCTTAAAAATAAATGGTTTTTCATTTAAAAAAAATATAAAAATAATTAAATTCACAATTCAATCCCCTTGCTAATTAAATGTAGGCAAGCTAAAGGTCTTCCAGTGTTTTATCAAGTAAATCCAAAAATTCATACCAATAGTGTATCTCTTTGAGAAAACTACTGGCTATTCCTTTATACTCATATTTTTGTAAGAAATTTTAATAAGAGAGTGAGATTGGAAACACTTTTGTTCAATTAGAAGTCACTAAAAAAGTAGATAATCCCAATGTATAACCAACCTAAAAGAGCCTGAATTTTAAGGTTTATAGACGAGTCTGATATAATCTCTTCACTGTTCTAGAATCTTCTTACCTTCCCTTTAGATTCCAGGAATAAAATCAAAGGTGAAGGAATAAAGGGAGTGAATAAAAAAGGAAACAAGAAGCTTCATCAGGCTTCCCTGGTGGCGCAGTGGTTGAGAGTCCACCTGCCGATGCAGGGGACACGGGTTTATGCCCTGGTCTGGGAGGATCCCAAATGCCACGGAGTGGCTAGGCCTGTGGGCCATGGCCGCTGAGCCTGCACATCCGGAGACTGTGCTCCGCAACGGGAAAGGTCACAACAATGAGAGGCCCGCGTACCGCAAAAAAAAAAAAAAAAAAGGGTAAAACACTTGAATAGACTATCTCCAAAGAAAACATACGTATGGCCAATAAGAAAGCAAAAACATGCTCAACATCACTAGCCATCAGGTAAATGCAAATCAAAACTACAAGGAGATACCACTTCACACCCATAAGAATGGCTATTATTTAAAAGAAAAAAAAAAAGGAAATTAACTACCGGTGAGGATGTGGAGAAATTAGAACTCTTGTGCAGTTCTAGTAGGGGAAATTTCTTAACGGCACAGTTGTTAGTACTCCACGCTTCCAGTGCAGGGGACACGTGTTCAATCCCTGGTCGGGGAACTAAGATATGCAGCGTGGCCAAAAAAAAAAAACACCCTGGCCATTTCTAGTGGGAATGAAAGTAAAATGTTACAGCCACTGTGGTGAAGAGTATGGCAGTTCCTCAAAAACTTCAACAGAGAATTACGATATGATCCAGAAATTCCACTTCTGGGCATATAACCAAAAGAACTGAAAACGGAGACTTGAAAGGGATCTGTAGATTCACGTTCATATCAGCATATTCACAACAGCCAAAAGGTGGAAGCAATCCGAATGTCCAAGGACAGATGAGTGGATAAACAAAATGTATATACAGTGGAATGTATATGTATATACAATGGAATATAATGGAATGTTAGTCATTAAAAAAAATGAAATTCTGATACATGTTACAACATGGATGAACCTTGAAGACATGCTAAGAGGAATAAGGCAGACATAAAAGGATAAATATTCTATGACTCCACTTATATGAGGTATGTAGAGCAGTCAAATTTACAGAGAAAAAAATAGCATAGTAGTTCCCAGGGGCTAAGGGGAGGGAGGAATGGGGAATTATTGCTTAATGTGTATAAAGGTTCAGTTTGTGGAGATAAAAAAGTTCTGGACGTGAATGGCTATGGCTGCACAACAATGCGAAGGTACTTAATGCCACTGAACTATACAGCTAATAATGGTTAAAATAGTAAATTGAGAAGATATACAGATTGCCAACAAACACATGAAAGAATGCTCAACATCATTAATCATTAGAGAAATGCAAATCAAAACTACAATGAGATATCACCTCACACCGGTCAGATTGGCCATCATCAAAAACTCTAGAAATAATAAATGCTGGAGAGGGTGTGGAGAAAAGGGAACCCTCTTGCCCTGCTGGTGGGAATGTAAAATGATACAGCCACTATGGAGAACAGTATGGAGGTTCCTTAAAAAACTACAAATAGAACTACCATATGACCCAGCAATCCCACTACTGGGCATATACCCTGACAAAACCATAATTCAAAAAGAGTCATGTACAAAAATGTTTATTGCAGCTCTATTTACGATAGCCAGGACATGGAAGCAACCTAAGTGTCCATCAACAGATGAATGGATAAAGAAGATGTGGCACATATATACAATGGAATATTACTCAGCCATAAAAAGAAATGAAACTGAGTTATTTGTAATAAGGTGGATAGACCTGGAGTCTGTCATACAGAGTGAAGTAAGTTAGAAGGAGCAAAACAAATACCGTATGCTAACACATATATATGGAATCTAAAAAAAAAAAAAAAATGTCATGAAGAGATTAGTGGTAGGATGGGAATAAAACACAGACCTACTAGAGCATGGACTTGAGGATATGGGGAGGGGGAAGGGTAAGCTGTGACGATGTGAGAGAGTGGCAGGGACATATACACACTACCAAATGTAAATTAGATAGCTAGTGGAAAGCTGCTGCATAGCACAGGGAGTTCACCTCTGTGCTTTGTGACTACCTAGAGGGGTGGGATAGGGAGGGTGGGAGGGAGGGTGATGCAAGAGGGAAGAGATATGGGAACATATGTATATGTATAACTGATTCACTTTGTTGTAAAAGAGAAACTAACACACTATTGTAAAACAGTTATACTCAAATAAAGATGTTTAAAAAAAAATAGTAAATTGTATGTTATGCATAACTTACCACAATTTTTAAAAATGTACTACACTTTAAAAGTTTCCAGTTCCAGACTTTAAAAATACAAAATACAAGGTCCAGGCTCTTAACATACACAATTATGTTAAAGGAGCTATTCAATCTTGTAGTAAATTAAAAGTCCCAACTTACCATCTAGGAAACACCCCATTCTCCAAACTTGTTGTTTGGCTACGTCGCCAGCGTCGCTGGTAGCTGCTGGCACAACTTCGGGTAAGTGAGGAGTTTGGAGAGGGAAATGGTGTAATAAGCAAGCTGCTTAGAGATGCTGTCAAGTCAGAGTAAGAATAAGTATAAGTTAATAATTACTAAAAACAAGAACAGATTTCTTTTTAACAAATTTAAGAGTGGTGACTCAAATTTTCCATTTTACTGAATGACCCTCTAAAATTTCAATTTAAAAAACATACATCATTGTTGGAGCAAGGTCCCAGAAAAAAATCACATATTAAAAGTGAGTTGGTAAGAGACCCTGATACAATTCCCTTTTGACATCCTTACCTTCCCCACCCCCACCCCAGAAGAAAATGCTACTTTGAAATAAAGCTTTATTCCTTTGGCCATGACACTGTCTCCTACCTTAGCTGGATCCTTAGTCCTTAAATTAAATACGATGCAGTTCAATTTCAATGCAGCAGCTGGATTTTAAGAACAAAAGCTATATTTGAAAATAAGTGTTTGAATGCCATTTAAAACGTCATTTAAAAGTACTCATGGGGCTTCCCTGGTGGCGCAGTGGTTGAGAGTCCGCCTGCTGATGCAGGGGACACGGGTTCATGCCCCGATCTGGGAGGATCCCACATGCCGCCGAGCGGCTGGGCCCGTGAGCCATGGCCACTGAGCCTGCACGTCCGGAGCCTGTGCTCCGCAGCGGGAGAGGCCACAGCAGTGAGAGACCCGCATACCACACACACACACAAAAAAAGTTAAAAAATAAATAAACAAATAAATAAAAATAAAAGTACTCATGGAGGGACTTCTGGGGCGGTCCAGTGGTTAAGACTCCACAATTCCAATGCAGGGGGCGCAGGTTTGATCCCTGGTCAGGTAACTAAGATGCCACATGCTGCGTGGCGGTCAAAAAAAAAAAAAAAGTACTCATGGATCACTTGTGCATAGGTAGCCACCTCTGAATGCTTGGGTACTTTTACCAAGAGTCATGACTATACCTATCAAGCTCCAAGAAAGAGTAAATCCTATAGATTGCTCTCTGGAACACTGCTCTCTGGAACATTGCTCTCTGGAACAGACACATTCCAATAGAGTCCACTCTGATTATAAGTGCTGTAATCCCCTAACTGTGGAAATTATTCTCTTCTGAAAACCCTTCACTGCAATCCAAAAGCTCTGTTTCCTGCCTGGGGTATCAAAAGCTAAAATCCTTTCTTTTTGGCGGGGGGATTCTCTCCTCCCCACTTAATAGAGAGAAAAAGACCTCAAGGGCTTACTTTTGTTTAGAAATATTTTAGATTCCCATTTTCATCATTATAAACACACACTGAAAATTTGTAAAGTAATCAAAAGACAAGTATTATTATCATCTATAAAAAGATACATGCCAGATGATATATTATTTTGGACACCAGGACTGAAATCTAAGAGATTATCATTATGAAAATATGTTCATTTGAATTCTCTGACAAATTCAATGGTAAAGGGGAGAGCTCTATGTGCCATGCAAACATCTGGGCCGCCAATGAATTAATTCTGGACTACTTTCTTGAAAATACCACATTTTATCAATTAGTAGTATAAAACTTTGTAGTCTAAGATTAGGGCATGTATAACTAATCTGGGTACGGCTTCTGTGAGAAATCAAATGTTACTCTAAATTTGGAAAAGCTCTGTTTTATCAAATTCTGGTATTAAAAATAACCCAATCAGAAAAAGGAAGAAAATACACAATTAACTTAAACAGCATATATGAATTCAATGGCTTGAAGAAGCTTTACAGATCAGTCTTGCCAGGCTCTTCAATTTACAGATGAAGAAAATGAAGTATAGAGACATTAATTTATCACTTCTGAAATCTTGGATAAATAATGAAAACTAAATTCCTGCCACAGAAAACTAAATCTCTAGATTACATAGATGCAAACAGTATTAAGAGAAATACACTCTAGATTATTTCCTAAGAACAAAAATAACTCAATTAGAAAAGAAGGGTGAGATTATTTGAAAGATGAGACTTCTCCTATTAGAGTAGTGGTTCTTAACTCTAGCTGTCCATCAGAATCAGTGGTTGAGTTTTTCATTTTTTGTTCCTCAAATACATATGCCTACGCCTTTCTCTAGGGTAAATCAAGAATCTTCAAGAGTAGAGTCCAGGTATCTGAAAAATTTTCTTGAAATTTCTCATGCATAACTAGGGACAATATATGGGAAGTTTGGAGTCTCCATCTAGACTCAAAACTGACTTGTGAACAATTTAGACAGCAGAGCCATGGAATGTGACAACATATACAGATAATCACAGTGGATAAAGTTTCTCATACCTAACGATAATTCAAACCTAAGAGTACTCCATCTTTCTCTTATGCTGATCTCTGAGCCCTGACACTTTTCCTTTTAACTGAAATGTCCTTCTTTCACGCCTTTGGCCAGATAACTCCTATTTATTTCAAGTATCAACACTCTGTAAAGCTTTACTCACACCCTGCTCCTTGCCCAGGCTAAGTTAGGTGCCATTTTTCTGAACCTCTGCACAGGTCTATCACAGAACACCTCAAACAATAAACTATGACAGATGATTTTCCTGGCTATTCTCTCATTAGAAGCTGTGCTCTTTAAGGATAGAATCTGGGGGGTTTTTTTTGTTTTCTTCTTTTTAATCCTCACAATGTTTCAATAAAACTTTGTCAAATTTTGGAAGAGAATGTATTTCAAAGAAATATGTATAACACTGGCTCAAAATGCCTAAGTTTCTCTGGGCAAGAGACAGTCTGACACTTTAAACCCTAGTTAGGAGAAAACAGATATAAGCAAATGTGTTTTTTCTACTATGTTATCTAAGCAGTCTCTTGAGCAATATTATTTTTCTTATACTAGCTAAGCCTAAGCCAGCGTGTATTCATCCAGGCCATGCTCCACCAGGCACATTTACTATTAAACATGAACAATTTTTAATTTAAAATATTTATCTCTGATGTTTCTACCATCCTCTTGTAAGGCTAATATCAATAATAACAAACTGTGCACATAAAACTGGATGATAAAAGCAAAGATAAAAAAAGGAAATCAATGTCAGCTAACAGTGATCTCATCAAAAATTGGATTAATACATGAACCTGTCATTACCAGAGCGTGCTATGCCACTGTCTCTGTCCTCGTTCAGCTCTCTTCCAGGCATGTCCATTGGGTTGCTGTGAACTGAGAATCAAGACAAAACTGTGACTTATAAAATACAGTGCTGTTCAGGTTGATGCTGTTCCTTTTATGTAGCAAACTAAATCATGCTGATCTCATTGCATTCCTTTATTTTTTTCAACAGCATGGCACAAACCCAACACCAAGAGCTATTACTCAGTTGAACAAGCTTTGAGATCTCTCTGAAGATTTGACATATAATATGAAATAATCTATGGTATAATACCTAAAGAAGCAAGGGATGATTAAAATAAGTATTTTATAAGCATATTCAATGATATATGAATATATTCACAATATACTGCTAAATGAAAAAAAGGCAATCTACTGACCAGTAAGAATGATGGTTGCTGGGGCTAAGTGACTGGTATATGATGGTTGTCTGCTAGTCTGCCTATAAAATTGTATGTTTAAAAATTCTCCATAATAAAAATTTTAAGAAAGCTGAACAGTATAACCCCAATTTTGTTTTAAAACAAACAAAAAACTAAGAAGGTGATTTCCAGTTGACAAGATGGCTAATATATTTTTTTGCCTATTTTTCATATTTTCCAAATTTTCTATAATATATATACATTGTTTGTATCTTACATTTGTATGAAAAATAAATATTAATTAAAACAAGAAGCTGGGTACAACTTCCTGGATACAGAAGCATGAACATACTCTACAATCATCTATTTAATGATGTAAACAAACATAGTCATATATGCCTTTTACAGAATATAATGGTGCTTGTTCATCTAAATTTTAGCTCCAAGAGAAATCATTCTTATGGAATAGTGTAGATCAGAAATTTTACAATAATAGTAAGATAGGATATTTTCTGCGATTGATGAACCATGATACAGAAGCTACTCAGCCATGGAAACAAGATAGTGTCACATTAGAAATTCCACTGGTATTATAAGAAATAACTTTCATACTATATTTCGGTTTAGGATTCTAAAGTTAAAATCATTATTACATAACAAAATAAGAAATGACAAACTGAAATTTCATGAAAATGTCAATTCCACTGATAACTTAGTTTCTGGAAACTTTAAGAACGTATTCAGTAGAAAGATATTAAGTTCTTAAACTTCCTAAGCAATGTTTTCTCAACTACACCTTCCCCAACTGCATTTCTCTACTCTCTTGTTTCCACAGCTTAACTATGAATTCTAGACGCTGGGGCACACCAACTAGTCTACCCACACAGCACATGGCAAACCTGCAAAGAAAGAGGCGCTCCTGATCAGGCGGAGCGGACCCTGTTCAGAGAATGCCCGCCTGGGGCTGCAGAACTGTGAAAGACCTACATGGCAGAAACGTAAAATACATATGAAAGAGGGCTGTTAGAGAAGCCACAATGCGTCAGGAATAAAAGGTAAGCTAAGGAAGTACAAAAGCATACCAACAGATATGGATGGAAACCTTTAAACAAGTAAGAATAATTCAAGCTGGCTCCCTATTTTTGAAACAGGATGGTTTCCCTCTGGTCACGGCTTATGTCAACATAACAATTTACTAATAAGTCCACATATAATAATAAAAATAAAACATAAATAATAAAAATAAGCTTCCACTATACAAGGTAAAATGTTCAATCCTTTCTCATCTAAAACAATGTTTTTAAAGATTCAAAACAGCACAGTAATGTTATCTATATAATTTGTCATTTGCCAAATAAATTTATCTTAAAATGTCAGTTTTAAGATTACAATATTGTGCAACTACAGTTAAGAAGAAAACCACCTAAGCACTTGGCTGAAAAAACAGAATACAAAATAAAACAAAGAGCAAATAAAGAAAAGGGGTCTACTGACAAATAAGTATGAAATTGGTTTTTCTAAACTAGTGGTAAATTATAAATTAACAGAAGAAACCAAAGTTCCTAGAGCAAGAGTCAGCCACTATGGAAGCAGGAAAGCCAATGCAGCCTGTCAGGGCCAGACTCCCAGCTGCCCAAGATAAGTAGCTGCCACACACTTGACCAAGAGAAGATAAGAGTCTGAAGACCCAGAGAGGGTAACATCCCAGCCTGGAAGCAAGCAGCTGAGTTACTTGTTAGTTATGCTTCATCAAGATGGCCTAAATAGCCATCTAGGTTTATCTAGGATAGAACTGGGGACTTTTCTGTTTTAAAAAGTGACAAATGTATTTTTCAAATTGCTAATAGGTATTTTTCTATAACAAGAGTTTTTATAATTATAGTGCATGTGCAGCAAACCTTCCATTTTCATTGTTCAGTTCTTTCTTCATTTTTTCCTAGTTACCTCAAAACTTACCTGCTCTCTTTAATCTCCTTCCCTACCACCTCTTCTTACTCTCAGCATATGCCTTTGTCTCGTACAGTATGCACATGTATATGTTTGTACACATGAAGAATCACCATATGGGAACTCTCCTTCTCCTACCATGCTATCTCCAAACTTAATCAACTTTCATCCCTGCCTCCTTCCTGCCTGAGCAGTAATAACAGGTAACATTATTCAAGTCCCCTTCATGTGCAGGGTCTATCTGTGAAAAATCCTGAGAGGTACCTCCCTCCCTCCCTTCCAAAGCTAATTATTCTAAGTAAGCTAGGCCCTTCCACTTTACCAGTATCACCTCTATCTCCAACCTCATCCTCCTTATAACCTCCGTTTCCATCAACATTTAAATACAGTCAGAACTCTTCTACCTTCTCCCCATATATTTAATCCTATAGTTCAGTAGTTCTTAAAATGTGGTCCAATGACCCCCCTCCAAGGGGACCCTGCAACCCTTTCAAGGGGTTCTTGAGGACATTCCTTTTTCTAGCTACATATCTATGTGAAACTATATTTTCTTAACACACTTCAACCAAAACAACACATTACAAAAGACTGAATGCAGAAGAAGATATGAGAATCCAGCTGTTTCTATTAAGCCAGACAATAAAAAGTTTTGCAAAAATGTGAAACAATGCCACTCTTAGTTTTCTTGTCTTGGAAAGTATAGTTATTTCAAAACATATGTTATTTATATTAACATAAAAAGGGTTATTAGTGTTATTTTTAATGAGTTACTAAGTAAATAATTTTTAATTTTCTGAATTTTAATTTCTAATATAGTATATATCAATAAATATAACTTACATACACAAAAGCTCTCTGTGGTCCTCAATAATTTCTATGTGTGTAAAAGGGTCCTGAAACCAAGAAGTTTGAGGATGTCTGCTTACATCTTAGAAAAGAAGACTAACCTCTGAGTCTTTCCTCAACTTTGGCTTCTATTCTCCCCACTGAAACTACTCACAGAGGCCACCACCAAAAGCCTTCCTGTTACTTAACGCACTCCATACTATCTCACACTACCTTACATCATATTTAATGCTGACTACATTACACTTTGAACTTTTTTCCCTCAGTTTTCATGATAACACACACTAAGTTTTTTTTTTTCTTAGTCTCCTTTATGTGATTCTCTTCCCCTACTCCATCTTTAAAGCCAGCATCCCCAGGGTTCTATCCTCAACAATATTTCCTTCTCATTCATTCTTATGCTTTCAATTATCATTTATATAATAATAATTCTCAAATCCATGGTAGAAACTGCTAACAATCTAAAAAAGGATTGTGTTCTCCCTTGCATAACATCAAGTAGTCTGTGGGAAGCAGCTGGCCAGCTAGGGACCGTATTTCTCAAACCTCCTTATATACAGATGAAGCTATATGATTAGTTACCACCAATGGAATGTGAGCAAAAGTGATGTATATCACTTTCAGGTTGAGGTGGTTTTGAAGGGAATGTGCTTCTCCATACTCAATCTCTTTCCACTGGCTTTGTGTAGGTGAGCACAACCTTGGAGCCCATATTATAAAGAAGGTAGAACTCCAAGAAGGAAGGAGACTGGACCTCTAAAACACTGCTTTGAGGAAAATTGTGAGAAAAAACCTCTATTGTTTTAAAACTTTTATACGTTCATTATCTTACAGCAGCTACCACCAGAATACATCTCTCTCTTTAACTACAATGGATATCTTCACTTGGATATCCTACCAATACTTCCAATTCGACATGCCTAAACCTAAAATCATTAACTCCCAATTTCTCATGTTCCTCCCAGTGAATGGAACCAATATCCATGCAATTACACAACCCAATAGCTCAGTGCCATCCCTGACTCCCCCTCTCCCCTCACCTCTTCTACCTAATTACCAAGTCCTGTCTACTCTATTTCTCCCAACAAAGTTCTCAACAACTCTTTATCCTTATGGACACAATTTTACTCTACGTCCCCGTTATCTGTCACTTGGACTATCATAAGCAGCCTTCTAATATGGGTGTTTTCTCAATCCCACTGGCTCATCTGAATCTATTCCTACAGCAATTAGAATATTCTTTTGCAGATACAAACCTGATGTGATCATGTTTCTATATTGTGAAAACTCTTCTGTTGTTGCCTTGAGAATGCACCACAAAACTCTCCAGCTATAAGAACTGCAATTGGCCAAGCACCCCAGCTGCTGTGTTCTTAAATTCACTGCCATGTTTGTGCAGGGCCACATATCCCACAGGCTGTGCCTAGCCAATGACTGAACACAGTAGCTATAGTAAGGCAGGCCCATTTTGGCAAGACATGGGTCACTTCTGACAACCAACTCTGACTCAAAGGCTCGTCCACAGCCTTATCACACCTTCTTTGGACTATATGGCAGGCTGGAACATGTCCACTCAAGCTTTTATTCCTCTCTTTCACTCAAGGTCAAACTTGCACCACAATCTGAGGGCTCTCTGAACCCTTCCCAGCTCCGTCTTCATTTCTCTCACCTAGTAATAATAAAATTCTTGCATGTTTAAACCTGTCTTGGCACCTGTTAAAAACCAGGAGGAAGACCCAAACTAACACACCCTCACTGGTACCCAACTGCTTACTCAAAGCATAAGTACAAATTCCTCAGTGTAACCCACAATGCCCTTCATGATCTGGCTCTTGCTCACTTCTTTATTTCCTTTCACTTCCTTTACTTATATCCACACTGTGCTCCACCCACAATGATTTGTTCACATTCTTTCCACACTCAATGATCTCTTGAACTTAGGTCTGTGCACGTTACTGCTTTTTCCTAGAACATTTCTCTTCCCAACGGTCAGGCTAATTCTTCAAGTTTAGGCACTTCTTTAAGAAAGCTTTTTGTGATACTCCAAGACTGAACTGGGTGTTCCTCCTCATTTCTATCACAACATGCTCTTAGTCTTGTCCAAAATTTAACTACAGTATACTGTATTGTATTGCTTGTCTGACTTCCACTAACTAAAAATATGTTGAGGCAGGAACTGTGTCTGGTTCACCACTGTATTCTCAGGGTGTAGCAGAGTGCTCGGCATATAATAAGTGCTTGATAAGTACTTGTTGATTAATTGGAAATTTAAAGAAAATAAGAAATGGTGCTCAAATATCCTTGATTCACAATTAAGAATGTGAAAGAAAAAGCCATTCATAACAAAATATGTGCTTTGTTAAATGCATTAATTTCCTATTCCATGTTAAAACAGAGAAGTTGAGTATATCTAGCAACTATAGTGTACTTTACCTTTATACATGATAATGGATTTGTATTATTTAAATAAACAGCTTTTAATAAGCCCCTTTAGCTTTGAAAAGTATCAAATTATAAAGAAAAAAAGACTTATTTCTGTCACATTTTTACTTTATTAAAATGAATGAACTAATCAAGTTAAGAAAAAGTAGAACTTCTATTTTTCTATAAAATGCACACCTTCTAAAACACATGTCTGACACTGCAACTAGCCCATAGTAGGTACTTAATAAATAGCTGCTATTTGAATGAACATGAATTACAAAAAAAAAATAGGATGCTATACTGTTAAAGGTGGGAGAAAAAACTGTTTTCTACTAATATGTATAACCGATATTTATTAAAATTACAAATAAAAATTTCCACTAAACAGGGAATGAGTGAAACATTCATCCCATTCTTTTTTTTTTAACATCTTTATTGGAGTATAATTGCTTTACAATGGTGTGTTAGTTTCTGCTTTATAACAAAGTGAATCAGCTATACATATACATATATCCCCATATCGCCTCCCTCTTGCGTCTCCCTCCCACCCTCCTTATCCCACCCCTCTAGGTGGTCACAAAGCACCGAGCTGATCTCCCTGTGCTATGTGGCTGCTTCCCACTAACTATCTATTTTACATTTGGTGGTGTATATACATCCATGCCACTCTCCCACTTCATCCCAGTTTACCCATCCCCCTCCCAGCGTCCTCAAGTCCATTCTCTATGTCTGCATCTTTCTTCCTGTCCTGCCCCTAGGTTCTTCAGAACCAATTTCTTTTTTTTGTTTAAGATTCCATATATATGTGTTAGCATACATTCATCCTATTCTAACTGCTGTCCACTCTCTAATACACTACAGTTCGTTTTGCACTGGAAATATGGTCAGCAGTAATTTATTTGATCTTTCTAAGATACAACAAAGGACCAGAAATTTTAGAAATAGTTTGTCACTTTAAAATGTTGAACTTAAATAACAAACAATAAACTAACCAAATTACTAAATAAGCTGCTATTTTAATAAATCTCTTAAGAAACATCAAATTTGAATATCTGCTCATCTGAATTACAGGTCAAAAAAATAAGCACCATTTTAAAATTACTCTAGTTAGGGAAAAGAAAAGGGAGAAAGTAAAATACCTGTCTCCCTCAGCTGAAATATTCAAGAGAGCTAGTAAGGGCTTTTTACATCAACTTTTTACATCAAAAGTACTTTTCAAAGATGCATCGAAATTAAAACCAAAAAACAAATTAGGTATTTCTTTAGCAATTCTCTTTTTTCAGGTACAAAATAAACATTATGTTCAAATATATGAAAACTATATTTTTCAAATCATATAAATATTACACATACTTGCAATTTAAATCCCTTTTCCACTTCTAGTATTTGAAGTTCTTTGGTCTTCTAACATTATTAAGAACATTATTATCTACACTATTAAGAACATTTCTAAAATGTATAAAACCGTTTTACCTATATTTCCAAGTAGTCCATTAATAACTGTGTTATTATCAGCCTTTAATGTACTGTTGTCCTGATTGATGAATTCAAGACTGTCTTGCAGCCTAAGTGGGAGGAGAAAAAAATAAATTTCAAATTCGTTTTATGCTCTTAATGGCTATTCTTTGTATACCTCAAATTTTAAGTGTAAAACATTATTTTTTTTTAAGTTTTAAGTTTCCCTATTAGTACTATAAGGCAACTAATCATTTAAATCAGGGGTTGGCAAACTACACCCTGAGGGTTAAATTAAGTCTGCTGCCTGTTTCTGTAAATAAAGTTTTACTGGAATACAGCCACACCCAAGTGTCTGTCAACAGATGAATGGATAAAAAAAGACTGTCATGTATATATATAGACAGTGGATATTATTCAGCCATGAAAAGAAAAAAAGAGGAAGTCCTGCCATTTGCAACAACTTTGGTCCTTCAGGGCATTATGCTAAGTGAAATAAGTCAGACCGGAGAAAGGCAAATGCTGTATGATATCACTTATATGTGGAATCTAAAAAAGCCAATTCCCTGGTGGTCCAGTGGTTAGGACTCTGTGCTTCCACTGCAGGGGGCACGGGTTCAATCCCTGACTGGCAAACTAAGATCCTGCTAGCCATGAGGCACGGCCAAAGAATAAATAAATAATTTTTTAAAATTTGTTTAATTAAAAAAAAATTAAAAAGCCGAACTCAGAGATGCAGAAACCAGAGTGATGGTTAACAGGGACTGCGAGTAGGGGAAATAGGGATAAAATGGTCAAAGGATACAAACTTCTAGTTATAAGATTAACAAGTTCTCGGTGTCTAATATACAGCAAGCTAATTATAGCTAATAAAACTGCATTATATCTTGAAAGTTGCTAACAGAGTAAATCTTGAATATTCTCACCACAAAAAAGAAATGGTAATTATATGACAGGATGGTAGAAGCTAAGGCTATGGTGGTAATCACTTTGCAATATATAAATGTATCAAATCAACATGCCATATACTTCAAACTTACATAATGGCATATGTCAATCATATCTCAACAAAGCTGGGGGAAAAAATCTGGCCTCCATAAACTTTCAAACTTTAAGGGATGGAATAAAATCTGAATTTATGCTGCAATCCTGAAAGCAGCTTATTAGTTTTCATACTTTGCAAATCTTAAAGAATTCATTTCTCCCTTCATCCATAACTACTTACGTATTGAGACTTCCACAGATGCTGCTGCCAGTCCGTGCAGTAAAAACTTTGCTGAGCATAAGCTGTGGAGGGGAACTATGAAGAAAAAGAGAGGGATAGAGAGAGATCGAAACTGAAACACAAGAACCTTTCCAATTTATTACAAATAAAAATGATTAAGTCACAGAGATGTCACAGCATAGTTACAACAGCCATGAAGTAGCATTAAACCCATAAAACATCATAAACTTAGTATCTGACATGCTCAATCTGAGTGAAGACTATATGAAATTCTCCCATCTTTAAAAAACTAAACATGGATTCATTAAGAAAAATCAGAAAATCCCTCACCGGATCTGATGAATCTTTAAGGTGGAGCCTTTGTAGCTCATTGCTACTGAGCCAAACATCATCTCTCCAAGCATATTGGCATCAGAAGAACATCGAGAACCCTAAACAATAAGCATAACATTAATAAAATTGCAGAACTTAAAACCTATTTCAAAAACTGATTCTTATTAAAAATTCCTTTGCTGTAGTCTACGTAATGTTTTTTTTAATGATTTTACATTGTATGCACTGTTCTGCAGCTTGATTTTCTTCATTTTACAATGTATAATAGATCTAAGCATACTGTTATACTTAGATTCCTTTTAAGAGCTGCATAGTATTCTCATATATGAAAATGCCAGTTTATCAAGCCTGTTCCCCTTACTGACAGGCATTTAAGTTACTTCCTGTTTTTTGCTATTACAAATAAATGCTCAAATAAACATTCTTAGCCACATCTTATGCATATGCAATGCTTCTCCAGGACAGATAACAAGAAGTAGAATTCACTGAACATGCTGAACAGATTTTACCACTCCTACTGTGCAAAAAGAATCATTCGCAAAAGGGGTAACTTGGACATATTTTGCATTTTTTTTAAAAAGACTTATCTTAAGCATTAGAATGTCCTGTTTGTAAAGAATTCTGATTTTAAAAGTTATTCTTTTCCATTATTCTTTAATTGTCCTCATTAGGAGTCAAAAAAATCTAAAAATTGACTCATCCATTTGGTTACTATTTATATACTGCAGCAAATACAACTAGTTAACCACCAAATATCTTATTCCTTATTTTTTGAAGTCCAATTTGTTTCAAGGAAGCAATGTGCCCAAATGAAAAAAACTGCATTTCAGAGCCTCCCTTGCAGACAGGGGATTTCAAGTTGGTCTCTATATTCAAAGAGTTAAGCCAGTGGTTGGAGTGGTAGCTTTCACAACTATCCATTTACATGCATTCAACAGTCCTGGTCAATGGAATATAAATGGAAATCACTGAAGATGAAGACACCATAAGAGGATAACAAGGCAACAAGTATGTACACAGTAACTCTGGCTAAGTAGAAAGATAAGGAAGCCTTGGTCTCTGAGGCCATCTTGAAGCCCATACATTATCGTGCCTAGATGGCCTCTCTCCAGACCTGTCATGTGAAGAAACCAATCCCTAATTTGTTTAAACCACTGTTTCATAGGATATCCCAATGCAATTCCTAACCAATACAATTAACATAATAAAACAACTGATGAGAAAGATGACCAAAAATCTAAGATAGTAAATGAGGATTATGCACAAATTTCACTATGCCATTCTACCATGGGAAATCAAGAATTAGGAGTTTTTAAAAATACTTAAAAGATTCTTCTGAAGATAACAATAAAGTGATGAGGACCCCCATTTTACAAGTGAAAGCCAGGGAATACATCTACATACTATTTTTCTTTTTAGAATGTGATTCTCTTTCACTCTTTTGCTTGTTTACTACCTGCCTTGTGTTAAAAAAAACTATATATATACATTTTGTCACCTTTCTTAAAAAGAACATCTTCAAATAGCAATCCATTTCATTATACATACTATGTTCATATTAATACATAGTATGTTTTTTAATACATTCATTGACATATTGTTTTTTCTTTCTCAGTGCTATAGTCTTAATTTTGTTTTAATAAAGGCACGAAGTTATTTTTTAAGAAAAAATCACTTCTGATATACCTAGGTTACTACAAGAAGCAACTCATTTATTCTTGGGATTTGGTTAAGACAAAATTTTTATTTCCAGAAGGCTAGGTATTATGAACATTTTAGAAACAGAGTAGAATAATTTATTAAATGATAAAGTAGTTTATTTTTCTTTTAAGATCAATAATACCAATCTTACTTGGCAACCTAAATTGCTTCTGGATAATGACAGAAATGAGAACCTTCTCTTACAAGCTCATTTTTGTTACAATGCATCAAACTCCATTCTTATTTTGACTAAAAATAATATTTCTTATATTAAACAAGCTACACAAATTTAAATATCAAGTCATTTAAACATGATAATATTATAATTAGAAAAGAATCCTCGGAAGGCAAAATACAGTAAAAATAAATTGGGGTATAAATTTTATGAAACCACATACTTTGCTGTTAAAGGTTCTCTCTGTCTGCTCTAATACATACCAAATAGTTATCATGAATGTCACTGACATGTTATATATTTTAATGTGACATAATCTATAATGAAGAATATAATTAAGAAAATGCTATTATCTTTAATGCTTTTTTTAAAAGGCTCTTATTTAAAAGTTCAATTCTTTGTAAGTACTCATTGCTGAAAGCAATAATTTGTAATACCCTGTAAATCAAAAGTAATGTTCTAGTTACCTGAAATAACACTTTATCAAGTGTAGTGAACTATATGCTATAATAATTCAATGCCTTCTTGCTAAAAAAGCAGATTTCCACGACAATAATGAACCTACTACCAGAATATCTAGACATATAACCTGGGAACCTGTACTTTAAAAAACTCTAGGGATTTTTGATGCAAAATGAGAATTATAATCACTCACTGCTTCAGGGATTCTACAGTCTGGATCCATTTGCTAATCCTATTTAACTGCATAACATTAGGAAGAAAGGCAAGTTTGTACAGTTGATCAAATTAGAAAACTTGTAAATTGACATAAGTATAATGATCCTACATAGCACAGCACTATTAGGAACTTGTTAGGGTAACATGCTTAAGATGGAAGAGGAATAGAGGAGGGTAGGCAGAACTATGTAGACATTAGGACTACATAACATGTAGGTAGTACTAACATCTGGACTTTTATAACTTCGAAGCTGTTCCACATATACTGTCATGTTGATATGGTATAAGGGTTAGTTTCTATCTAAACACAATTACCTAATTATAAATAATTTAAAGGTCCAGGATTCTATTTTGGTACTGCTAAATGTAAAATACCTGTGATTCATTCATGCAAGCTTGAATGACACAAATAAATTCACATTAGATGACATTTGCTTATTTGAAACCAAGTAATGATCCTATGTAAAATATAGGAACATAACAAGTTTATAGAGAAGTTCCTATATAGTAAAATGATTGGTTAATTCTGTATTTTAAAAGAACAGCCACATTAATTTTGAAAAATGAAAATGTACATTTCTGATAACATATACTACAGCCATATTTTAATTTCATACTACAGCTGACTTGTATTATATTTGCCTTCATATTTCAATAATTTAAAAGTATATAAAATAAGAAATTATTCTGGTAGCCTAAAAAATATGAAATGGGAAATAAAAAGGAGAAAATGCCCCTGGCTACCTGTGCCCAGCTCTCTATGCTTCCCCTATCCTAAGATTTATCAAAGTTCATAAACTTACCTACTTAACTATCTGTCTCCCCAGCTATACTGCAAGCTCCAGGAGGGTAAGCACTAGTCCCTGTTACATCCTCAGTCCCTAGGATGGTATACAACACATTGTAGTACTCAAAAATACTTGTGAACGAATAAAATACATGTGATCTTACCTGGTACTTAGGACACTGGTCTTTTACCTCAGAAGATGAAGTCATGGAACTATCTAAAGAGGAAGAACTGTCTCCTCCAGGTTTCAGTTGGCAACATTTCCCAAAGACTTTAACTTGAGCATCACTGCAAAGCTTCTGAAATGGAGACATTATTCCCATTCATATTTTAACAGATTTTCCACCATATATAAATTATAGCATAAAGACCTTTGGAAAAACCAAGGATGAAATAATTCAAAATAACATAACCTTAATATAATGACTATTTGCATTTTACTGTATTTTCTCCAGTACTGTTTTCTATTCTTTGTCTCATAACTATAATAATATTTGTGGCATTTTTAACTGTACTTTTCTCATCAAAATTATTAAATCATGGGAATTTTTCTATATTACAATGGTCTACACAATGTTCATTGTTGGGACTTAATTATATACTGCAGCAGTTTTCAAATTATTTGATCTCAAAAACCTATTCATGCTCTTAAAAATTATTTAGGATCCCAAAGGCATTTTGTTTATGTGTGATGTATGTATCAATATTTTCCCATATTAGAAATTAAAATTGAGGAATTTAAAAATATTTATAAATTTATTTAAATATAACAATATACCCATTACAAGCTAATGTAAGTAACATTTTAATGGAAAAAAACTGGGTAGGAATCGGAAGAGAAATGCAAATGAGACATATTTCAATGTAAGTTTAATCTTTTGAAATGAGAATGCATCCATGTATTGGACAGTTACATTTTTAATAATAGCTGAGCTTAGGACCAGAAGGCTGTATTGTCTAGCATGGAAGAAGAATGTATTTCAATTTTTTGCTTTTTTTGCTTTAGAAATAGAGACACAGACACAGAGAACAAAAGTATAGATGTATGGATACCAAGGGGGAAAGGGGTGGGGTGGGAGGAATTGGGAGATTGGGATTGACACATATACACTATTGCACTATTGATACTATGTAAAGAATAGACAGCTGATGGGAACATACTGTATAGCACAGGGAACTCTACTTAATGCACTGTGGTATCCTAAATGGGAGGGAAAACCAAAAGGGAGGGGATATATGTATATGCATGGCTGATTCATTTTGCTGTGCAGTAGAAGCTAACACAATATTGTAAAGCAACTAGATGCCAATAAAAATTAATAAAAAAAAAAATTTTTTTTGCTTTATTCCTCTTGTTCTCCTCTCCCTGCCGAACAGGTTCTAGAGCTTTCACTGCTCACAACTACCAAAGCTGCAATCCACCAAGTTCTCTGATACTCCTAAAAACACTGCAATGCTTTACCACAGTTACCAGTATGTTCATTCTTCAAAATCCAGCTGGCCTGACTTATCTACTATTGCAAACCACCATTTATCAGTCAACAAAAGTAACTGAGTACTATGTGTACCAAGCACTAGGGAAAAGAAGTGAATAAAACAGTTCTTTTCCTTGTGAAACTAACAATCTAACAGGAGGAGATATTTAACAAATAGACAAATTAGTATAATTAAATACATTATTTCAAACATGTCTAATAAAAGTCATAATGATAGCAACATTTAACTCACATAGCACCTAGTATCTGGTCAGGTACTCTTCTGTTTTACATATATTTACTCTTTTATTCCTCACAACAACTC
Organism: Kogia breviceps; assembly: GCF_026419965.1. Taxonomy (NCBI): domain Eukaryota; kingdom Metazoa; phylum Chordata; class Mammalia; order Artiodactyla; family Physeteridae; genus Kogia; species Kogia breviceps. Next base: position 109,203,563 of record NC_081313.1, read on the forward strand.
TATGAAGTAAGTACTATTATTATCCCCACTTTATAGATGAAGAGATTAAGGAACAATGATGTTTATGTGAACTGTCCAAGAAAGTACTTAACTTAGTCTAGGCAGATCAGAAATGATATTTAAACTGGAACTACAAAAAAGCATAGGAGTTAAGGTGAAAGAAGAAGAATGTGAGGGGTAGAAAGACATTCCAGGCTGAGGTAACTATATATGTCCAATCTCTGAAACAAGAAGCAATTTGCTAGAGGGAAGAAAGGGACAAACATATATCAATTCCAGGACTGAAGCATAATTTCTGTTCCTAGAAGGTCAATGTCTACTGTGCCATGTCCCCTCACTAGACCATCTTCCAACAAAGTTGTTGCTGCTTGGTTTCAAAAAAAAGCCATAACTTAAGAATGGGAAAGAGAAAAGACACTGTACAGAGAAAGGGGTAGGGGTGTGTGTGTGGGAGGGGGGTGTCACAGCTTTTACATATACTTCTATGCACAATATCTTATAGATCTAAAATCTCTACAACAGGACAATCAAACTAAGTCAGAATTGAAATACACATAACATGCCTTTCCCAATGTTCAATGTGCATCTGCATTATACATTAACCAGATCCCCTCAAGGTAAGAGGATGTAATCAACTTTGAGAAAAAGTCTCTTCTAATGTCAGCATTGTAATTTTTTAAATTAATATTCCTTTCCCATCCTGTACAGGGGATCACACTGACTAAAGGCGCATTCTGTATGTGCATACCTGACTAAAAAAAATTTCTGATGAACTTTATTTATAATTTTAACTTGTCAATATGATACATGATTCTTTCTCTCAAAAACATATGCCTCTCTAACTCTTGACCAGTGGAACAATTTTCAGAGCTTCTGAAAATCTCTCTCTCACATTACAATCCTCAATTTGGCTCAAATAAAATTATCTTTATTTCTTCTTAGCTTAACTGTTAACTGAATTTTCATCGACACAAAGAAATCTAGATTCCACTATTTAACTACTCACTTCCCCACTCCACACATTGCCAATAAGTAAAATCATTTTTATTGGTTTACTATTATCCTTCCAGTATCTGTTTTCAAATATAAGCATATTCCTTTTCCTTTTCACTTACAGAAAAAGTGATTCAGTTCTGCTGTTGCTTTATTTTCCACTAATATCATAGAGAATCTTTTCATCTATCTTCAGTGTGTGAATATACTACAGCTTATTTAACCAGTCATCTGTTAATAACCCTGCCAGTGGAACTGCTGGGTCAAAACATAAATACATATAATTTTGGTAGATACTGCCAGACTACCCCTCCAAGGATGTCATTTCACTCACTCACTTTAACAGCAAAGTACTGTCATGCAACATTTGGGTTTTTGCCAATCTAAAAGGAAAGAACTAAAATCACAACATAGTTTTAATTTTCATTTCCTTATTATGAATGAGAGGAAGAATCTTATTAAATGTGTAATGGCCATCTGTATGTGAACTCCCTGGTCTTATCCTTCACCTAATTTTCTACTGAATGGTTCTCCTGTCTTGATTTCTAGGAATTTTTTATATAGAAAGATTACCAGCTGGTTTTATATCCTATAAAAATGTTTTCCCAGGGTATTGTTTATCTTCTAATTTTCCTCATGGTAGTTTTTTTCTTTTTTGTTTGTTTGCTTTGTTTTGCTCACCATCCAAGTTATTTCCATTTCTTTTTTTATTTGGTTGTCAAACGTGTAGGTCTTTTAACTTTATGGCTTCTGCATTTTAAGCAATAGCTAAAAGGTGTTTTCCACTCCACAGATACATAGGAACTCATGTTATCTTTTTGTAATGTCACAGTTTTATTTTTTTTTAATTTAAATGTTTGATATACTTGAGATATGACCTAAGTTTATCTTTCTTATAATTGGCTAATTATCTCAATACCATTTATTAATCTTTACCCTACTGACTTAAGATGATGCCTTTATCATATATTAAATTCTTGCATGTATTTAGATCTACTTCTGATTCTCTATTTCATTCCATTAGTGTGTTGATCTATTTATGTTCCAATAATATATTCTTTTAATTATTGAGACTTTAGAGTATATTTTTCAAATCTGGTAGAACTTACTCAACCTCACTACTCTTTCTTTTTCAGTTTTCCAACCTATTATTGCTAATTTCTTTCCATTTGAACTTTAGAATCTGCTATCTATTTCCAGATACCACCATCCACCAAAAATAATGATAATAATAACAACAACAATAAGGTTGGCATTTTTATGGAGATAGCATTATTTTACAAAGCAACTTAGAGAGAATGGACAACGTTATGACATTGAGTATTACCCAAAAATATATTTTGCCTTTTCATTTGCTCAAGTAAGCTTTTATGTACCTCAGGAGATTTTTAAAGTTCTAAACATATAAATTTCGTTAAGTTTATGAAAAGGCATTTTTTTAATTGCTATTTATATTTTAAGGTGCTAAAAAATAAATTTTATTGAGTTCCCAAATGCTTAAAGCACCTGTCCTTTTTTAATTAGAAGCCCCCATGCTTTTTTTTTTTTAACATCTTTATTGGAGTATAATTGCTTTACAATGGTGTGTTAGTTTCTGCTTTATAACATAGTGAATCAGCTATACATATACATATATCCCCATATCTCCTCCCTCTTGCATCTCCCTCCCACCCTCTCTATCCCACAAAATTGTTATTTTAAATGGAGCCTTAGCTTCCTTCATACTTCCAATTGGAAGTTATTTGTATATACTGAGTTTAATTATTTCTGTGTATTAACTTTTATATAGATTCAATTACCTAACCAAATCCTTTGTTCCAAATCTGATATCACAATTACAATTCAACTACTGGCACTTGTACAATGCTTCTGAGTGTACAAAACTCTAACACATTAAAATTTATATTCACCTTTCCAAAGTTATTTTAATCTGCTGATGTACAACTTTATTCTTGTATATAACCAATGAAGGCTGAAACATGTGAGTGATGATGTAACTTCACTGGGAACACATGCACTGGATTATTGTTAATGGATTATTGTTAACACAGAAATAATGTCCAAGATAAAGATAGTATCATATGATCAAATCACACTTGATCCATTTGGCTATATCAGTGTTAAAAGAAACCACATCTCAATAATTTTTACATTTCAACTAGATGATGAATAAGGTCTGAGGATCAAAAGTAAAAAAATAAAAATAAACTTTTACAGAAGAGAGAAGTTTCTTGATTAAAATCACTGAATGTTCAAGAGTCATTTTTCACAGAATATAATAGAGTTGGAAAATAAATGTTCTGAGAAAACTATACATTGATTAATATAATTTTATTTCAGCATTGTAAGACAATATTCAGGAAACTGCTAATGCTAAACTATCTCATCATTATGTATGGACCCAAAATATTGTGTATGAAGTTTAAAATGATCATTTACATCACACAGTCCCTCTTTGCCTATATAGAACTGACATGATTTGATGTTCCAAGGGTATAAGTACAGTAAAGTAGATGAAAAAAAATCACTTAATGATTCCAACAGCTCACAATTTGGGAAAAAACCATGTGTTCCGTAGTGTTCAAAAGGAACATATAAAATCTTCATTAAAGTATTTACAGGATTTTGATAATAAACTTCCTAACTTTTAATTAAAGCTGATCAAAATATGTCTTGAGTATTTACCATGTGTGAGGCAGTGTGCCGTTCAGGAAACAAAGGTGAATAACACAAATTTTTTACTTTTTTTTGCAATTTAATAACAAATAAACATACAAATACAGCTCCGATATAGAAGTCTATGAAAGACTATAAACAAAGGACTATGAGAATTCTTATGTAGCAGAAAAGAGGCATCAGAAAGGATTCATAAAGTTGTGATACAATAAACCTTGAAAGAGGATAAATCTTCATCTAGGGAGATAGCACGTAATATGAGGATATATAAAACAACTGAGACTGGAAATATTCAAGGCTGTTTGATTTCTAGTCACTGACGAGTCTAGAGGAAAGTCTGAAAAAGAAGAAGGAGGCTTACAGGAAAATTTCAGAAGACTGAGGAATGAGTGGATGGTATGAGCTTAGAGCTGGTAGACAGATTACTACTGAGAGACTAAGAGACACAGAGAAGAGACTAAGAGATACAAAGGAGAGATTGAGCTGAGACAGTGAGGAGAGCCAGAGAGAGAGTGAGAGACTAAGAGACACCAACAAACACTGAGAAGGAAGACTGAGAAGGACCAAAAAAGAGACAGAAAAAGACAGAAGGGCATATAAATAAAGGAGAAAGTAAAAGGTAATTATTTTGTTGGTGTTGGGTAAAGAGGCTTTGTGAAGATTTGCAGGCAAAGAAAAAAAGCTAACAGAGGGAAGAAGGAGATATCAGATGGAGAGAAGACTAATGAGACTAATGAAGCATCATTTCAGAAAAGGTGGGCAGAAAGGGTTCAAGAAACAGCATGACACGAGACTCACAAGGCTGTTTAAGACAAAAGGGAAGAATGCTAAAGAAACACAATGAATAGCACCAAGAGAAATAGTAAAGGAGAAGTTATATGCTGCAATTCAATGGAACATCATCAAGCACACAAAAAAACTTCAATAAATATTTGCTAAAGAAATAATCAAGAGAGTATTGATTGTCAACCTGTCAGTCTTAGTCAAGTTCTGCTGAGCTATTAGCAGTCTAAATACAAAAAAAACATGCTTATCACATTTGCAGCTAGCCTTAGATTTCAACTGTCTGCTTGACCATCTACAATTCTGACTCTTAGGCATCTCACCACTCAGCTATTCAAACCAAAACGTTGAATTCACCAAACGCTTCCTTCTCCCTCATCCTCCCACATCCAACCATTCTCTAAGTAACAAGGTGATTTTTTCACCATTTTTTAAAAATTGACATATAAGTGACAACAGCATGATATTCATTTCAGATGTATGACATAACGATGCAGTATTTGTAATATATATTATGAAATGATCTCCATAATGTCTACTTAACATCCATCACTATGCATAGTTACAAAAAAAATTTTTCCTTGTTATGAGAACTTTTACGATCTACTCTTTTAGCAACTTTCAAATATACAATACAGTATTATTAATTATAGTGACCATATGTACATTACATTCCCATGACTTATTTATTTTATAACTGGAAACCTATACTTTTTATACCCTTCACCCATTTTCCCCACTCCCCAAACCTGCCTCTGGCAACCACCTATCTGTTCTCTGTATCTACAAGTTCAGTTTTTTTTAGATTCCACATATATGTGAGATCATACAGTATTTGTCTTTCTGTGTCTGACTCATTTCACTTAGCATAATGCCCTCAAGGTCTATCCATGTTGTCAAAAACAGGAAGGTTTCCTTCTTTTTTATGGCTGAATTATATGTATTTTTTTCTTTATCCATTCATTCATCAATGGGCACTTAGGTTGCATCCATGTCTTGGCTATTATAAATAATGCTGCAGTGAACACTGGAGTGCATAGATCTTTCCAAGTTAGTGTTTTTATTTTCTTCGGACCCAGGAGTGGAGCTGCTGGATCATATGGCAATTCTATTTTCAATTTTTTGAGGATTCTCCATACTGTTCTCCATTGTGCCTACATCAATTACATTCCCACAGATAGTGCACAAGGGTTCTCTTTTCTCCCTTTCCATTTTGTTGATGATTTCCCTTGCTGTACAGAACTGTTTTAGTTTGATGTAGTCTCACTTGTTAATTTTGTTGCCTTTGCTTCTGGTCTCACATCCAAGAAAATCATTGCAAAGACCAGTGTCAAGTAGTTTACTGCCTATGTTTTATTCTAGGAGTTTTAAGGTTTCAGGTCTTATGTTCAAGTCTTTAATCCATTGTGAGTTAGTTTTTGTGTATGGTGTTAAAGAGTGGTCTAGTTTCATTCTTTTGCATGTGGCTGTCCAGTTTTTCCAACATCATTTATTGAAGAGGCTGTCCTATCCCACTGCATATTCCTTGGCTCGTTGGTTGTAAATTAACTGACCACGTATGTGTGAGTTAATTTCTGGACTCTCTACCCAAGTGATTTTTTGAAACATAAACCAGATCCCTTCAATGGCTTCCTACTACATTTAGAATATAATCTACACTTCTAACCCAGAGACCTATGAGGCCCTGAATATTCGAGCTCCTGTTCCACCTCTCTCCAATTTCATCTCTAGCTACTTTACATACTATTTTACTATCATTCCAGCCAAACTGACCTTCTTTTAGATCCTTCAATTCACTAAGCTCCTAAGTAACCCTGTAGACTGCATTTGCTGGTCCTGCTTAAAGGAATACTCATCCCCTATACCATGCCTTCAATTTCTTGAGACCTCAGGTTGAATGTCACTTCCTCAGTGAGACCCTCCTAGTACCCCTACAACCAAACTGATAAAAAATGGGTTCCTTCCTGTGGAATCTCATAAGAATTCTCTGTGCTTCTTTCACAGTACCCAATCACAATTTGGAATTATTTATTTATTTGTTTGTTTGTTCAATGTTCACCTCCCTAAGAATGTCTAATTGCAGGCACCAAGAGGGTAGAGACTGCTAAATCTCCAAGAGCCTAGTGCTCTGTAGATACTTAGTCATTTGCACAACCAAACAATACTTTAAGAACATTTTGCAATGTTTTTTTTCTTGTCAGATTGAAAAAAGTGTCCAGAGAATGGCTAAGAAATTTAAACAAAGCACAATCTCCAGAATATTAAGAAATGTATTACTAATCAGAAGAACATCATAAAACCTGAAAATCAAAATAACTCAAAAATTAGGCAAGTACTTATTATATGCCATCTAAGTAGATAATGAGGATGCTATTATAAGTAAGACAACAGACCACGTCCAATGTATCAAATTTTTCTAAGAACACAAAATCTCAAGTACAAACTCCCAAGTCTCGAAAAATAAATAGTTTGCCTATTAAAAAGTAACTTTTTGCCTATTAAAAGTCAATTCTAGTTGCTTACTAAAATGTTAGTGAAAATTGTCAGTTTAAGGAAGGAGAGAAAACACAATTCCAGGCTTCCATTTCCAGATTATAGATCCAGGCGATGGAGAGTCTTTACATCGGAAAGTTTAATAGAGGTAGCAGCAGTAAAACAACAGCATCACCTGGGTTTTCTTGGATGACCAAGTGAATGGCCATTTGTTACTGCTAAACTAGTCATAAAATATTTCAAAATATGATGTTCAAAGTCAGTAGAATAGATGTTCTTCCTATTGCTGTATAGTATGGGAAAATATGATGAACTAAGGGCTACAGATTTAACTTGCTTTGTACCTTCAGACATATAATTTCACCTCTCTAGGTCACACTTTCCACAATCATAAGGTGAGAGATTTGTACCAGATCCACTTTAACAATCCCTGTAGCTCTAGCCATATCTCATAATACAAGTATATAAGTAAATACATGTCAAACTAAAATTTTCTCTGGTACTAGACCAATGCAAATAAGGCAAATGTTTTTTCCTTTAAAAATTCTCAAAATCAGTGTTCTAAATTTTAATAACATGGTAAAAATGTTTTGTACTGACAAATAGAAGTACCATAACTGAAATCCTACTCATTCCTTCCTGAATTAGAATATTTGACATTAAATTTGAACCAAATCAATAATGATGCTCACCGATACTGATATGTCCTCATTTTTTCTCTTAACACTGGAGTCAAACAAGACATTTCTCCCTCGTCTTTCACAGTCTTGATATACAATTAGTCGAATTTGGCTTGGATCAAACTCTGGCAAAGGCCAACTTTAAAGAAAAATAAAGATTCATTAGAATTACTTTAATAAATATTCCATATAAACTCCTAGAAATAAGACCTATATAATGAAACCCAAAGTTGTACTACTGCTCAAGATAACACAGAAGAACTTTATATAAAATACCACCATTTAGTTTAGGGCTGAAAATTTACACAGCTATGACATTTTAGATTAAAACAAAAGAATAAAATCTGTGGCAAGTTATCACTCAAGTGTATATAAAATTTAGTCTAAAATAGCTAAAATAGCTAACAATAAAATATGTAAGTACATTTAATATAATGAAAATACATATTAATTTCCTGGCATGTACTCAGATGGCATAAGACTAACCCAGATTTTTAAATACTTTTGTTACTTTAATATCAAAATGAAAAAACAGAAACAGTTTTCAGTTTAAATAACAGTAGCTAATTCCTTATAAAACAAAAACAAGTAAAAAAGTGATGAACAACACAAAATGGGGTAGAAATCCTCATATATAGTTGGTGTGAGTGAAAATGGCATAATCTCTTTAGAGAATAGTTTTTTAAATATGTACACTACTTAGACAAATCTATAAAAATGACCCAGCAATTCCATTCCAGAAAAGTATGCCATTATACAAGAATGTTCACAGCAGCACTGTTCATAATAGCTGAAAACTGGACACTATTCATATACTTACCAACCAAATGGGTAAATATTCATACTATGAAACACCACACAACGAACATAATGAATGAACTTCAGCTACAGGCAAAAACATAAATGGACTGTGAACAAAAGAAATTACACAATGACACCCATAAACACAGTTACTGTATTTTGCCATTTATAAGAAGATTTAAATCGGGTAAAGTTTTATCAAGGGATGAATATTTAGTTTTTAAAACTATAAGCAAAACAAAGGAAATGATGGCTTCAAAAGTTTGGAGAGTGGCTATACCTAGGAGTTAGGTATGGGTGGTGGGGGTTATACCAGGAGGACTGGAGCACTGATGATGTTCTATTTTTTGACTTGATAATGTTTACACAGATACAGTACCCAAAGGAAAAAAAAAAAAAGAAAGTCCACTGCATTTGTTTTGTGTACATTATATTTCACAATTAAAAAGACTAATGGAGTGAGTGAGATGAGGAGGAGAGGGAAAGAGAGAAAACAATGAATTGTATGATGGAGATACTACTCTGGTGAACTGAAGGCACTACAACATGTAGGACAGTTGCCAAGAAAGAAGAGAACTGGCGTTCCAGGATCTGTCTGTTGTTAGGCTGAATGGTCAATTCCTCACAATTCATCAGTCACAGCTTTTGATTGCGTTCCTTCATTTCCTTAAGAGAACCTTAACCCTAACCCTATTGATGCATGTTAAAAAATCCATAACTGGCAACATAACACATCTTCATCCCAAATCTTGACAGCAAATATAATTTTAGTTTTCCTGTATTTAATCCCTAGCAAATGTCTATGAATTGATGAAAGACTTATCCTAGACATTCAAGCTAAACCAGAGATTCATCCTTAGACCACAATGATTTGTATCCCCCTGAACAGCTTTTACTAAACTGTGCTTTGATGTTATGCAAAGGAAACTATAAAAGGACAGACTGATATGGAATTAAAATCAGGAAGTTGGTCTCAAAGAAACCAAGAAAGAGGAGCATTTTTTTTTTTTTTTTTTTTTGTGGTATGCGGGCCTCACTGTTGTGGCCTCTCCCGTTGCGGAGCACAGGCTCCGGACGCGCAGGCTCAGCGGCCATGGCTCACGGGCCCAGCCGCTCCGCGGCATGTGGGATCCTCCCAGACCGGGGCACGAACCCATGTTCCCTGCATCGGCAGGCGGATTCTCAACCACTGCGCCACCAGGGAAGCCCAAGAGGAGCACTTTAGAGAGGAAGAAGAAATACCACAGTTGTTACTAAAAAGCATCCACTAGCTTTAGAAACGAAGTCATTGGTGACCATGGAAAGGACAGTTCTAAGGATAGAGTGCTGGGGTCAAACTGCAGAGAATTGAGGACTAAATGAGAGTAAAAAGTGAGTTTAAGACAAATGTCAAGGAAAGAGAAAAAGAAAAGGAATCATGAAGTAGAGTGACAGCTATTTTGTTCTTAAAAAGGACACATCTGAACATGTTTATATATTAATGACAAAGAATGTGAAGTGGAAGGGAGATGGTGACTGACAAAGTAAGGCGTCTAAGGAAGCAGATGAGGATAGGATAGAGTATAGATGAAAGGGTTAACCTCAGAAGAAATGATAACCCCTTTGCTAGGATAAAAAGGAAGCAAAGATGGACATGGATACAGAAAGATTTATAGATATGAAGGTAAGGATGAGGGGACTCATGTCTAAGAGTCCAATATTCTTTGTAAAGTAGGTGAAGGAAAATAAAGGATAGGTTGTAAAATGTGGGGACAGTAGAGAGTAAAAAGAGAGCAGTCTTTGTGGCAAAAGAAAATATGTTGACTAGGAAACACAAGATTTCTTGGAAATTCTCCCCTTTCCCCACTGGTAACCACTAGTTTGTTCTCTGTATCTGTGAGTCTGTTTCTTTTTGTTATATTCACTAGTATGTTTTATTTACACATATAAGTGATATACAATATTTGTCCTTCTCTGTCTGACTTACTTCATAAGCATGTGGGGTGATGAAATGTTCTGGAGTTAGATAGCAGTTATGGTTGCATAACTCTGTGACTATACTAAAAAACCACTGAACTGTATACTATACACAGGTGAATTTTACAGTATGTGAAATTTATCTCAACAATAATAAAAAAGTTAGAATGCTTTGCTCCTGAACTTATCTAAGCATTTGTAAAGTATTCTCTGTTAACTCAAAATAAGATTATATGTAAAAGCTTAAATTATAAAGCTTCTAGAAAGAAACATAGAGTATCTATACAATCATGGAGTACAAAGAGTTCTTTAAAAAGACACAAGTTATTAAGCATAAAAGAAAAATTGATAAATTGGACTTCATTAAAATTTAAAACTTACACATCGAAAGGCAAAGTTTTTTTTAAAGGCAAGTCATAAACTGGGAGAAAATATCTGCAATGTATATAAATGACGAAGGACTTGTAAACAGCCTATACAAAGAACTCCTACAAAGCAATAAGACAAACCATTTGCCCAGTTTTAAAATGGGTGAAAGGCTTGGGCATTTCACATAAGGAGATATATGAATGGTGAAGGAACAAAGCACATGGAGAAGATGCTAACAGTATTAATCATCAGATATATGCAAATTAAAATCCTTCCACAAAAGACTAATAACATTAGTTGCTGGTAAGAATATGAAGCATATGGAATCTTATACATCATTGGAAGGAGTATGAAAGGGTCCAACCATTTTAGAAAATTACTTGGCATCTATGACCCAGCAATTCTTTTCAAAAACACTTATCCAGTAGAAATGAAAATATATGTTCAAAGACTTTCATAAAAATGTTTCTTGCAGCTTTATTCCTAATAGCAAAAAACTGGGAACACCCAAATGACCATCAATGGGAGAATGGATAAACAAGCTATGATATATTCTACATTGAAATACTATGCAGAAATAACAAGGAATGAACTACTCGTCTTAATATAGGTGAATTCTGAAAGAATGTTGGAAAAAAATCCAGACACAAAAGCATACATATTGGTAATTCCATTTATATGTAGTTCTAAACCAGGTAAAACTAATCTATGGTGATAGAAACCAAAGCAGTGCTTGGGCAGGGGCAGGGTGTGAAGGGAATGGACTAGAAAGGTATATGAAGGAACTTTTTGGAGTGACTGAAATGTTCTATATATTTACTGGGGTTGTAGTTAAACAAATGTATACATTTTTCAAAATTATACACTTAAAAATGTGTGCTTTTTGGGCTTCCTTGGTGGTGCAGTGGTTAAGAATCTGCCTGCCAATGCAAGGGACACGGGTTCAAGCCCTGGCCCGGAAGATCCCACATGCCACAGAGCAACTAAGCCTGTGTGCCACAACTACTGAGCCTGTGCTCTAGAGCCCTCAAGCCACAACGACAGAGCCCATGTGCCACAACTACTGAAGTCTGCGCACCTAGAGCCCGTGCTCTGCAAAAAGAGAAGCCACCACAGTGAGAAGCCTGCACACCACAACAAAGAGTAGTCCCCACTCACCGCAACTAGAGAAAGCCTGTGCACAGCACCAAAGACCCAACACAGCCAAAAATGAATAAATAAATTATTTTTTTAAGTGTGCTTTTTACGTAAATTGTACCTCAATTTTTTAAAAGGAGAGGACTGTGGGAGAAAACACTATATATATGGTTTTATATATATATAGTGTATTTATATTATTTATATTATAGACATCAAAACCATGTATTCATGTTATAGACATCTCACTAAAACAGAGATATTGAACATTTACCATGCTCAAAGGACAATGCCAGGCACTGGGAATATTTCTGTGCATTCATTCACTGACTTAAAAGCATTCATTAAGTATGAAAAGAAAAACATGACTGTGAAAATACTCACAGTCTAATAGGAAGACATTTAAACAATTTTATCACTGTGATACAGTCTATGACTAAGGCAAACTTATAATGTAGACAAGAGGTCTGCACAGGGAGGTCAGGTATGGACTCACTGAAGAATAATAATAAATGATACACAATGAATAATAAATAATAGCTAACAGTTATACATTATTGTATACCAGCTACTGTTCTAAGGGCATTACATATGTTAATTCATTTACCCTTCACAACGCTGATTCATCATCACAACTTTACTCCTATTTTATGGGCGAAAAAACTAAGGCATAGAGAGATTAGGTAACCTGCCCAAAATAACACAGCCAAATACATGGTAAATGGCAAAGCTGGGTTTAGATTCCAGGCAGTGTGTCTTTGGAGTCCACAATCATAACCATTACTCTGTACTATCGATTAAGTACTTAAAGCCTCTCAGCTTCAAGTTGGGAAGAAGGGTATTCTCTTCCCTGCAAGAAGAAAACATCATACACTGTAATTCTTAGTAACCCTAGCTCTGGAGTGTGCAGTGAAGCAACAAAAGCTACAAAGGCAGGCTGGCGCCAGATCAACTCTCAGAACCATTTCACACAAACATGTAAGGACTTCACCACTCAGGCAATGAGTAAACAGGGTGTGAAATAATAGATAACAAGATCATTTTGTGCCTTTTGGAAAATCACATTGACAGAAACTTAGAGAAATGACTAGAGAAGGAGGCCTGTAGTAAGAATAATGTTCTAACCTGAACCAAAAAATAGCACTGAAGATAAAAAGGGACAGAGCTAGGTATTATTTAGGAGACAGAGAAAGGACTTGGGGACTGGATATGAGGAATGAGGGAAGAGGATGCCTGACTCTTAGGTTTCAGATTTGATGAAAAGAGAGAGGTAGAGAATACAGGAGGGAAAGCAAGTTTGGGATAAGAGTGTTTATAGATTGAGTTCAAGGGGCCTGTGAGACAGTTGCAGAAAGACCTCTGATATTTTGATGAAAAAATGTTCTGGAGTTCAGGAGAAAGACTTAGACTAGAGTTCTAGATACAGGAGTTATTCACACATAGTCGGTAGTGAAATTATTCAGGAAGAACACATTAATCAAAAAGAGAAAAGATTTGGATAAACAACAAGACCCTACTATACAGCACAGGGAACTACAGTCAATATCCTGTAATAAACCATAATGGAAAAGAATATGAAAAAGTGTGTGTGTGTGTGTGTGTGTGTGTGTGTGTGTGTGTGTGTGTAGACACTGAATCACTTCGCTGTACACCAGAAACAACTAATGCAACATTGTAAATCAATTATACTTCAATAAAATAAATTTTTAAAAAAGAAAAGGTAAAAGAAAGCAAAGGATCAATAAACTAGAATTTTAAGACACAGCAATATTTTAAGGACAGAAAGTAGAGAAGTCACAGAAGATCAGTAAAGACAGACCACAAAAGAGAAAAGAGAAAACCAATGGTAAAATATTATTTCAAAAGTCAAGGATGACGAAGATGAAAAAAGGAATAATGCACAGTGCCAAAGGCTGCAGAAAAACCAAAATTTTTATAAAGACTACAAGCATCCATGGGATTTAGCAATTTGGTGGTCTTTCGTACTCTTGCAAGAACCATTTCAGTGGAGAGTTGTGGTAGGGGTGGGGGTAGTTACACAGCAGTAGCAATTGATGAAGAGAAAAGAGCTGAGAAAGTAAGATGGTAAGTATTATATATACTATTCACAATGGCTTCCCTTTAAAAGGGGGAGAGAAATAATGTGACCACACAAATGACCATCTAAACTACAGAGTTTGGGGACTTCCCTGGTGATCCAGTGGTTAAGACTCCACACTCCCAATGCAGGGGGCCTGGGTTTGATCCCTGGTCAGGGAACTAGATCCTGCATACCGCAACTAAAGATCCCACGTACCACAACTAAAGATCCCTCATGCTGCAACTAAGACCCAGTGCAGCCAAATAAATAAATAATTTTTAATGAGGTTAAAATAATAATTTTTTTTAAAAAAACTGCAGAGTTTTGAAAGTAAAAGACAGCCCTAAACACACAAGAGAAACCTGAGATTATCTTGGGCAACCAAGATCTATGGTCACCCCAGATAAGTAAAGAAGAGGTGAGGCTACAAAAGGCTGTTTCTTAAAGAAAAAAGATATATACATATAAAACATATATATATATAATTGTTTGTATGTATGTATGTTATCTATATATCTAAAGGGACAAGGTATATACTTAAAGATATGTATTTCCAAACTGAATGGAAGAAATCAGACAAAGCATCTAAAAGTACCCAGAGAGGAGTGTTGGACTAAGATCCCAAACAAGTTAGGACACAGCACCCTATGCAAGGCTAATGAACTACAGAAGCACTTAATGAGGCAGAAAAAAAAAATGACCTACAAATGAAAATTACTGCAGATAGGTGTGCAAGTAGGAGACAATAAATTGAGCATTTACATTTGATCATTTCTGTTTTTCCTGAAAAGTAGAATCAAGAATGTATACAAGCATATATGAGATTGGTGGTCTGAACTGGGGTATAGAGTTTGAGAGATAAAGGTCTGGCAAAGTCATCAAAAATTAGGAAAAGTGCTAACCTAAGAAAAGCAAAAGCACTATCAAGCCATAGAGAGGGCCCGGCTGAGTTGATTGGCTTCTTCAGCCAATTGTCTGTTGATGGGCACTTGGGTGGTTTCCATGTCTTGGCCATACTACCCCAAGCAATCTACAGATTTAATGCAATCCCTATCAAAATACTTATGACATTTTTCACGGAACTGGAAGAAATAATCCTAAAATTTACGTGGAACCACAAAAGACCCAGAATTGCCAAAGCAATCCAGGGAAAAAGAGCAAAGCAGGAGGTATAACCCTTCCAGACCTCTGACTATACTACAAAGCTACAGTAATCAAAACAGCATGGTACTGGCACAAAAACATAGATCAGTGAAACGGAATAGAGAGCCCAGAAATAAACCCACACACCTATGGTCAATTAATCTACAATCAAGCAGGCAAGAATATACACAGTCTCTTCAACAAGTGGTGTTGGGAAATCTGGACAGCTATGTGTAGATCAATGAAATTAGAACATTCCCTCATACCATATACACAAATAAACTCAAAATGCTTTAAGACCTAAGTATAAGACATGACACCATAAAACTCCTAAAACAGAACATAAGCTAAACATACTTTGATATAAATTGTAGCAAAGTTTTCTTAGATCAGTCTTCCAATGTAAAAGAAATCAAAGCAAAAATAAACAAATGGAGCCTAACAAAACTGAAAAGCTTTTGCACTGCAAAGGAAACCATCAACTAAACAAAAAGACAACCTATGTACTGAGAAAATATTTACCAACAATGCAACTAACAAGGGGTTAATATCCAAATTACACACACAGCTCAATCAATTCAGTATCAGAAAAAAACCAAACAACCCAATCAATAAATGGGCAGAAGGGGCTTCCCTGGTGGCGCAATGGTTAAGAATCCGCCTACCAATTCAGGGGACATGGGTTCAAGCCCTGGTCCTGGAAGATCCCACATGCCACTGAGCAACTAAGCCCGTGTGCCACAACTACTGAAGCCCGTGTGCCTAGAGCCCATGCTCTGCAACAAGAGAAGCCACTGCAATGAGAAGACCACACACCACAAGAGTAGCCCCCGCTCACCCAACTAGAGAAAGCCTGCGTGCAGCAATGAATGACCAACTCAGCCAAAAATAAAAACAATAATAAAAATAAATAAATAAATGGGCAGAAGACCTAAACAGACATTTCTTCAAGGAAGACATACATTGCAGCAACATGGATGGACCTAGAGATTACCATACTAAGTGATCTAAGTCAGACAAAGAAAGACAAATAATATGATATCACTCATATGCTGGAATCTGATTTTTTAAAATGATACAAGCAAACTTATTCACAAAATAGAAGCAAACGTACAGATATCAAAAACAAACTTTTGGTTACTAAAGGGGAAACATGGCAGGGGAGGGAAATCTCAGGAGCTTGGGATTAACATACACACACTACTATATACAAGACAGATAAGCAACAAGGACCTACTGTATAGCACAGGGAATTCTACTCAATATTCTGTGATAACCTATATGAGAAAAGAATCTGAAAAAGAATGAATACATATATATGTATAACTGAATCATTTTGCTGTACACCTGAAACTAACATAACATTGGAAATAAACTATACTCCAATAAAATAAAAAAATAAAAATTAAATTAAATAAATTTACAGGGAAAATGTAAAAAATGAAGACATACAGATGAAAAGATGCTCACCTTCGCTAATTATTAGAGAAATGTAAATCAAACAACAATGAGGTATCACCTCACACAGGTTAGAATGGCTATAATCAAAAAGCCCACAGGAGGGCTTCCCTGGTGGCGCAGTGGTTGAGAGTCTGCCTGCCGATTCAGGGGACACGGGTTCGTGCCCCAGTCTGGGAAGATCCCACATGCTGCGGAGCAGCTAGGCCCGTGAGCCATGGCCAGTGAGCCTGCGCGTCCGGAGCCTGTGCTCCACAACGGGAGAGGCCACAACAGTGAGAGGCCCACATACCGCAAAAAAAAAAAAAAAAAAAAAAAAAAAAGCCTACAAAAAATAAACACTGGAGAGGGTGTGGAGAAAAGGGAACCCTCCTACCCTGTTGGTGGCAATGTCAACTGGTACAGCCACTATGGAAAACATTTATGGAGGTTCCTTAAAAACCTAAAAATAGAGCTACCATATAATCCAACAATCCCACTCTCCTGCGTATATATCTGGAAAAAAAAAACACCCAAAACTCTAATTCAAAGAGATACATGCACCCCAATATTCAAAGCAGCAATATTTACAACAACTAAGACATGGAAAATCAAAGACTTTAGAATGATCCTTTATTAAGTAGAAGCCAAACTCTGACATCTAATTCACCCTATTTTCCACTTCATTGCATTGCCTCTTTTAATCAGAATTTAACTGAAGACACAATTATTAACAGTGGTAAGCACACTATAACCATTCACAAAAACTGTCTATATACTATAGCAAAGCTATCCTCAGTATTAAGCTATTGTACTCAGCATAATATTAAACATTAGTAAGAAGACTGTTCAGTGATAAACCACAAATTATTTTAAGACTCTACACAGATGTTATTTATAATTTATGTCAGCTTATCTGCTCTGTATGTCTTTTATCTGACACCTTCAAAGAATGTTAATGAAAAATAAACATGCTGGAATAGACATCTCCCTTTACACAATGACAGAGCAACTCAGAAGACCATATGAATTTCTATAATACATGTTACTGGCTATGAAATTAAAGCTAAATCATGCATTCTCAATGAGAGCAAGATGGCTTCCAAAGAAGCACATCTGGTTAATGGAGGGAGGAGGGGGAAAGAAGACCAAAACCAAAGTTGGGTGTTACAATGGGTGTGGCCCTCCAAAAGGCCATAATACATAAGAAAATATACAGTATATCTATCTGTGGTATTAAAAGTTCAAAGGGGGAGGGTGGCAATTAAGGAAAAAAATGTCTAAAAAAAGCTCTCTAGCAGGATGATAATGTTAAAAAAAAAAAGACTGAGAAACACCAGACTAAACACTAGTTTGTATCTCAACATATTACCTAAATAAGACATTTTCACTTCAACTTGAATAATCTCTTACTAAACAGTATATTCAGCAAACCTATGGATTTTAACTTCATTCATTCAATAATTATTTGTACAGTGCCTACTATGTACCTGGCACTAAGTTAGTTGTTCTCTCCTGAGCCTTATCCATCACTGGTGTCTCAGTGAAATGGAAACATGCAAGATGATGCAGACCAACTCTGAGAAAACATTAACAACCTGTCCTGTTGCGAGACATGGAGAGAGCAGCCCAGTTTCAAAAGCTATGCATGTATTGATAGATTAATTGCCTCAGTACTGGAAAACATTTTGAATTTGATGAAGGATAAATTACTGGGGAAGGAAGGAAACAATGGTTGGAGGGAGAAAGAGAAGTAAGAATGCTAAATTAGGCTACAAGTGACAAGCACAAAGCTTTCCCAACCTAAAACCAACATGCCAAGAACTGGTCACCGTCAGAAACTCAGAGCACCAGAGCCAAAAGTACCAGAGCCAACTGGAGAAACATTTTCTGTACATGGGGAAAGTGATCTGAGTTTTTTAAAACCTGCAGACAGATTTTGCTTTAGAAAAATCTGCTGCTAACTAGCCAATGTTTAAATATATCTCCTGAAAGCAAAGTATATAAGTCTTACAATGTTTTTTTACTTTAGATAACATTTTAATTTTTTGGTCCCATGATGGAGAAATAACATTCACTATTCCCTCTGTAAAACACACTGACCAGCAAAGGACTGGCAAACGAATGCATATTTACATGCTTTAAGCTGAAAATAAAATGTTACAATGTATACCATAAATTCCTCACTTCAACTGACTTTTCCACTAAACTCTAAGTCCCAATTGTATCAGATAAGAGAGCTTCTTATTTTCCTTTTGATATATTTACTGTGCGTTTAAAAAAATAATCATTGTGAACATATGGTCTATATCAGCAATTCCCAATCATTCTAGTTAAAAGGACACCTTTTAAATGTTAAAAAAATTTTAGCATCCAGTAACTGAGAAAATATGACTGAAAGCTACTATAAATTCAATATAGTATTAATAAAAGAACACATATACCCGTGAATTACATATGCATCAGACAACTGCTTACTCAGTTTATAGACAGTACTCAATGTTTTTGTAGAGTTAAGGACCCAATATGATAACTCTACCCCAACTCAAGGGTTGAAAGACCTAATGTCAGAATATATACAAAATTAGAGGAACCATATACAGAAAATTATAGGAACCATAAAATACATGTAAACGTTACATTATAGAAAGTTTTTAAAGAATGGAAAATATTGATCACTATTAAGAGTATTACTGCATTTCTGCTATGAGTCACACAACTAAAGAAGTGCTTAAAATAATTAATTTTCTTAGGTAGATAGGATCACCAGTGACAACGTGCTGTTATTGCACCAATTTTGTTTTCAATATAACTTAACTGATTTTGTAAACAGTGGAAATTCCTCCCAGAATAACAACTTGTTAATCATTTTAGTTTATATTTTGTTTTGGCTTTTCATGTTTCAATATCTTACTGAATACTATAGTGAGAAGCTGAGAGAGACAGCAATATAATAGAACTTCAATTAATTCACTGAACAAATGAGTGAATGAGTGACTATTTCAGGAGATACTATTTTAATGCTGGAAGCTTACATTATAGACTTTATGTAGGGTAATTATTTCTGTATCTAAGGAATTATAATCCTCTAACCTGACTGAAAAATAACCCCATGATTTATTCGTTAATCTCAGTTCCAAAGAATTTAGGTATCAATTTAGGTCTTTTTCTTCTCAGAAAATTCTTGATTTTCATATAGGCTGCTAACATCTAATGATTCTTCTCCAACTACATTTTAATAAACTAAATATTATAATAAAACTAGTTAATCTTTATTTTTTAAATTTGTATTTATTTATTTATTTAGGTTGTGCTGGGTCATCGTTGCAGTGCGCAGGCTTCTCTAGTTGTGGCATGCGGGCTTCTCTAGTTGTGGCACCCAGGCTCTAGAGCATGTGGGCTCAGCAGTTGCGGTGCATGGGCTCTCTAGTTGTGGCATGTGGGATTCTTAGCTACCCAACCAGGGATTGAACCCAGGCCCCCTATATTGGGAACGTGGAGTCTTAACCACTGGACCACCAGTGAAGTCCCAAGACTAGTTAATCTTTAATATGTTTATTTTCAGTCATACTAAGTTCAATTATACCCAGAATATTAATGAAATCCTAATGACTGTCATTTACATTTCTATGACAAGTATAGTCAGCTACTTGGCTATAGGATTACTATTTTCATTTAATCAAATTAGGTAATACATGTGAAAAAATACCGTAAGATAAAAATATAAATTATTACCAGCATTAGGTAAAATCCCCAAATCCATTTATACTTATCCCATAATCTAACATGTATAAAATAACATGCACAAAGTAAAATTTACATAAAGTATTTCAGACAAGAAAAAGTGACAATCTATAACATGAATTCTTTGTGAAATGGAACCTCAGCAACAGCAAATTTCCATACTATGAGAGGATACCATGTATCATATCTGCTATATTTTACTTAGTATTTTTCAGCAACACCTAGGCCCAACTGAAATACACCTGACCTATGTGGTTTTTAACTTTCTGACATTAATTCTACATACCTGAGAACTTGAACTGCAGTGAAACACTGGAAGAACGTTAAAATGAGCTAAAACAATTGAAAGAGCCAGTATCCATGTTGTTCAACTGGGTTACACATATTGAAAAAGTATTTTTAAAAATTTTAATCCTACTTTCATAGTAGGATTTAAAATATAAAATCAGGGCTTCCCTGGTGGCGCAGTGGTTGAGAATCCGCCTGCAGATGCAGGGGACACGGGTTCGTGCCCCGGTCCGGGAAGATCCCACATGCCGCAGAGCGGCTGGGCCCGTGAGCCATGGCCGCTGAGCCTGTGCGTCCGGAGCCTGCGCTCCGCAATGGGAGAGGCCACAAGAGTGAGAGGCCCGCGTACCACACACACACACACACACACACACACACACACACACACACAAAATATATATATATATATATATATATAAAATCAAATCAATGTACCTTAGTTTAAATTCACTACTAATTCAAATCATTTAATTCTAGTCATAAATGTGTGGGGACACACAATTAAGATGTTTACAAGAGCATCAAAAATACTACCAGATAAATTCAGGTCTATATCAGTAAAATTAAAGAATAACATCAACTATAAAATAACTGGATTATGATCAGTAAGCTAATACAATGTCAAGTTTTCAATTTAAATTTTATTTATAAATAAGTATATGAGATAAACAAAAGTACACTGCTCTTCAAATAGCTGTAGTGAGCATTCCTACATAAACATGAGAAAGAAGAGCAGTAAATGACAGAGAGTAAGACATACATAATGCCAAGGACTAAAATGTAGTATTTATAAATTAGAAACTTTAAAATAATGAGTACCACCTGCTCAAAACATTCTCAAGCCCTTCTAAATTTATAACCATAATTTTAATCAATTATTCATAAAATAAGTCTATCTAAAATCGCAGCATTAAAATTGTTACATCACTAAATTTATAACTACATTTGGGCTGATTTTGACATTAACAACATTTGAAAATAAAATCTTAAGCTGTATGTTAGTAGCATCTCTATTTCTCTTAAGTAATTCTGCTTTTCAAAATCCCTAAAAACTATATAATAGCAATGAACCATACTCATCTGAAACCACAAGACTGTCAGGTGACATACCAAGAAGCCTGAATTTAACTCAAATAAAAGCCTCTCCATGCTGCAATGCAAAAAGGCTTAATCCTAGCAACAGGACCACAGGACACTGGAAGCTTTTAAGAAATCTACTGCCAATGACAAAATCTATTTTTTGCAAAAGGTCCATCTATCCAGTCCTACCATTTCATAAGTGACATCCGGTTCTTTTGTTTCACCGAAGAATCTGGGATTTTTACAGAAACAAATTATGACTGACTACTTTTCAATTTCTTTATCTCTTCTACTAAAAATATATGATTAAAGAAAATCAACCTGAGTATTCTATAAACCAAGTGCCATCCTGGCAAGTGGTACAGACTAGGAAAGCCAACTTGTTTTAAGGGTTCTTTAACTCAAAAAGGGCAGGTCCTAGGCAGAGTACTCAGGCAACCACAGCTAGAACCCAACTCTTCAACAACCCCCATCTATGAGGAACTCAGGTTCATCTAATAAACAAGAAAACAGAATAGCACCTTTGTCAACTTCCCTGTATCCCAATTCTGTCATTTCAAACAAGTACACCACAAACGCACATTCTTAAAAGCCACAAGCTTGTGTTCTACCCAGATGACACACAACTAAAAAGCAGGCCCTAATGATCACAGGACCCAGAAAGGTCAATATGAAAATTGGTTCACAAATCTGAACTCTACGTTGAATTCACATAGACAAGTCTAACACAAAATACTACCTTTGAATTTATAAACTTCAATACATCTATCAAGTTACATTACTTGGTTGGTTCATGAAATAGAAACATTTCCACTTGCTTTAAAAACACTGTCTTTCTCTGGGTTTTTGCATTTTAACATATATCAGCATATTCTTCCAGAAAAAAACGGAGGGTGCATCTGTGTATTATACTGATGTGACAAATGCAGTAACAGAAATGCCTTAATATAATGGGCTATTAAACCAAATCCTAACAGACAACATGCTAAAACCAAGAATCATTCCCCACACCCAACATGACAGAAACAGAATGGGCTCTCAATCAGCCAAATTTGGATTTAAATCCCAACTCTGCCACATACTGACTGTGATCTTAGAAAAGTGTCTTAACTTCTCTAGTCCTCAGATTCCTCATCTATAAGACAGGACTATCTCTTTGATTAGTATAGGGAGAGTGTTTTATCTCAACATTTAAAACACTGTAACACAGATCAAGATTTCAACAAACATTTGGTGAATTACTGACACTGTTACTAGAAGTATCTCTTCCAAGTACAATGCCTTCTTGTCCTAGTTATAAAAACTATAATTTTAATTGTAATACTTTATAATTAATTCTAATAGTCCTGGTACTTGTTAAAGATATATAAAATCTGCCACAGTGGTTCTAGAGCTTCACCACAATTCATTAGGCAGAAACTTTTAAATCCATCTTGCATGTGTTGGGGGGCAGGGGATATATGGGAAATTTCTGTACCTTCCATTCAATTTTGCTGGGACCTAAAATTGCTCTAAAAACTTAAGTTTATTTTTTTCAGTTATATATTTTTTCAAATTATTTTCCATTATAGGTTATTATGAGATATTGAATATAGCTCCCTGTGCTATACAGTAAATCCTTGTTGCTTATCTATTTTACAGTAGTGTGCATCTGTTAATTCCATACTCCTAATTTATCCTCCCCACCCTTCCCCTTTGGTAACCATAAGTTTGTTTTTCTATGTCTGTGAGTCTGTTTCTGTTTTGTAAATAGATTCATTTGTATTATTCTTTTTTTTTTAACATCTTTATTGGAGTATAATTGTTTTACAATAGTGTGTTAGTTTTTCCTTTACAACAAAGTGAATCAGTTATACATATACATATGTTCCCATAACTCTTCCCTCTTTTGTCACCCTCCCTCCCACCCTCCCTATCCCACCCCTCTAGGTGGTCACAAAGCAGAGGTGAACTCCCTGTGCTATGCTGCAGCTTCCCACTAGCTATCTAATTTACATTTGGTAGTGTGTATATGTCCCTGCCACTCTCTCACATCGTCACAGCTTACCCTTCCCCCTCCCCATATCCTCAAGTCCATGCTCTAGTAGGTCTGTGTTATTCTTTAGATTCCACCCAGAAGTGATATAATACAGTATTTGCCTTTTTGTGTCTGACTTATTTCACTTAAAACGTAAGTCTATTTTTTAAAATCTATCTTTTTAAAAACATCTTTATTGGAGTATAATTGCTTTACAATGGTGTGTTAGTTTCTGCTTTATAACAAAGTGAATCAGCTATACATATACATATATCCCCATATCTCTTCCCTCTTGTGTCTCCCTCCCACCCTCCCTATCCCATCCCTCTAGGTGGTCACAAAGCACCGAGCTGATCTCCCTGTGCTATGTGGCTGCTTCCCACTAGCTATCTATTTTACATTTGGTGGTGTATATATGTCCACGCCACTCTCTCACTTCGTCCCAGCTTACCCATCCGCCTCCCCGTATCCTCAAGTCCATTCTCTACATCTGCGTCTTTATTCCTGTCCTGCCCCTACGTTCTTCAGAACCAAAAAAATCCATCTTTGATTATTTCAGTTAGAAGCCTGCATAAAGACATAAAAGTAAACTGAATAGGGTTTCCCTGGTGGTGCAGTGGTTGAGAGTCCGCCTGCCGATGCAGGGGACACGGGTTCGCGCCCCGGTTCGGTTACATCCCACATGCTGCGGAGTGGCTGGGCACCTGAGCCACGGCCACTGAGCCTACGCGCCGGGAGCCTGTGCTCCGCAATGGGAGAGGCCACAACGGTGAGAGGCCAGCGTACCGCAAAAAAAAAGAAGTAAACTGAATAAATTTACAGGTCCAACATTTCAGGGCTCATTCATGACAGACTTGTGATACAAATCTGGGTTTAATATAATCAGATATAAGCATGTTTGCTGCAGCACTAAATGTATTAAGGGGGAAAAACAAAAACAACTAAAATGCCCACCAATAAGAGACTCGATAAATACATTGCAGTACCTTCATTCAGTGGAACACTGTGTAAGCCTTTAAAAGTGTAAGACAGAGCTGTGTATAAAGATCTCCAAGGTAATTATTACATGAAGAAAACAAGGTTCAAAAGAACATGTATACCATCAGACTCTCCTCCAAGGAATACAAAATAACTTGATAACCTTCATTATCTTATGGCAGAACATGATGTGTTTTTTCACTGAAAAGTTTCAGGATAGAAAAGAATTAGTCAGAGAAAAGTCTGATGTCCACTAGCTCAAAAACCAGCAAAGCACCATAACACTAAGAAACAATGGAAGAAAAAGGATGTGTTCCAAAACAGGAAAAAAAAGAGGAAAGCCAATAACTGAATTAATTAAAAGTTTACTTCTCTAACGTCAACCTACAAAGTCTCCAGTCACCTAGATGCTCAACCAAAAATCCAGAGGTCACCAAGTCCTGTTTATTCTATCTCCTAAATGTCTTGAGTCAGATCACGACCACTAACACACTGTCACCATCTTAGTGTGAGCTACCATACTATCTCACTGCTTAAATTAGTCTCCCAGTCTCTCCTGCTTTCCTCCAATTTATTCTCCACAGTGTACCTAAAGTGGGAAAACCTTAACATGTCACTCACTTAACTTTAAAATTCCTGGTTAATACCTCATTGCTCTCTGGATAAAGATCTAACTTCTTAATAGATTTGGCTCTTACCTATTCTCTCATCCTACCTCCTGTCATATCCACTTCAATCAGTTCTTTAAATGCAACATTTTCACTTCAAGCTTTGTCACTGTGGTTTTTTCTTTGGTCTAGCACACTTTTTTCTGTCCTCCCCTATTAGCCTGGTTCATTTTTCAGGTCTCAGCTTATGTTACTTCCCACAAGAAGCCTTCCTCGTTATTCCAGTCCTCCACCCTACATCTGGAATAGGTTCCCTTCCCATGTGCCTCCACAGCATTCCTCTCTCTACCTCAATAGAGCTCTAAACTGACACTCCGTACATTCTCCATTCTGGCGCTGAAGAGACTGTCATAATTGCCTATTTATTGTCTCCATTTCTACTGGACCATAAGTTCTGTGAGTATGGGACCATACTTCTCTTGTGCATAGCTGTATTCTGTGGTTGACATTTAGTAGCCTGTCAATAGATCAAAACTTAAAACTGTTTGAATGAAATCTCATGAAATTGTTTTAATCTTGAGATCAGTTTAATGTTAACAAAACATGAAATAGGATTTTAGTTTAGTTTTTTTTTAGTGAGAATGAAAAAATATCTCAGTACCTACTTGTCATTTCAGGGGGGTAATGCATTCAGTATTCCCTCCCAACTCTTTTTTTTTTTTTTTTTTTTTGCGGTACGCAGGCCTCTCACCGCTGTGGCCTCTTCCGTTGCAGAGCACAGGCTCCAGACACGTGGGCTCAGCGGCCATGGCTCACGCGCCCAGCCGCTCCGCAGCATGTGGGATCTTCCCGGACCGGGGCACGAACCCGTGTCCCCTGCATCGGCAGGCGGACTCTCAACCACTGTGCCACCAGGGAAGCCCTCCCTCCCAACTCTTTATCCTTAAAAGAGAGAATAATTATTCTAAACATAATATAAACTGACTATACAATCCTCTTTTCTTTTTCCAAAACTGGGGGAGAGGGGTCCCAGACATAAATATTAGGGAGATTTTATGTGAAGCTAACAGAACGTTTAACTTTAAATGTCCCTTTTTTCCTTTAACTTTCCCTTTCAGTGCTGATCAAATTTAAATTCATAAATTTTTTTAAAGAGTTTTAAAAATATTTGGAACTCACATAACCTGGCCTCCAACTTTACCAGCTTTGGACATCATTTAAGCTCCTTATTTAAGGTCCTATGTGCTTATCCATAAATTGGTTAATAAAATTTCTTTCCTCTACCAACCTCAATCAAGAGTTGTGGGGAGAATCAAATAAGATAATATGCCAGAAAGCAATCCACAAACTATTACTTCTGGCCTTGCCTAGTTGGGGACATGGCATTCGTTCTACAAGAAACCTAGAAAACCAGCATGAATAAAGCCAGAGAAGAGCGTGCAGAAGGGAGTTAACATGGCAAGCCTAAGTCTGCGATCCTGAGAAAGGCCTGCTTGTAAGATTGGCCTTTAGCTGGCATCTGGGAACTTGACTGGTAAACAGTTTTCTACACTGATACGAAACTTCCTGTAAGTGATAAGTGTGGCTTACTATAACTAAACAACTGTACAAAATATGGTTTATGCTGAATACCTGCATTTCTTCTGGGAGTCTGGATTTTGGTACATGCTGGTCAGAGATTTCTACATGACCAGTATCTAATAAAAACTTTGGGCACCATCTGATCAGTCCCCAATAAATAGCACATCATTGCTGAAGAATTTAAATGCATCCTGTGAGACTCCACGGAGAAGGCATACTTGGAAGTTTGCACCTGGTTCTCTCTGGATCCTGTGTGCCTTTTCCTTTGCTGATTTGTATAAGCTTTGTATCCTTTCACTGTAATAAACTTTAGCTCTGAGTTTAACTATATGCTGAGTCCTGTGAGTTCTTCCAGTGAATCAATGAACCGGGAGTTGTCTTGGGCACCCCCAACACAATAAAGAAAATGTATTCACAAAGTTCAATGTCTATCTGTCTGGAAAGGGGATACAGCCTGCAATACAAAGACAGAAGTAGTCCTCTTTTGTCCAGTATCATTAAAAAACAAAAGCAAAAAGTGGGGAATGTAAACTGGTGCAGCACTATGGAAAACAGTATGGCGGTTCCGCAAAAAACTTCTTAAAAATATTTTTTTAAAAACTACCGTATGATCCAGCAAACCCACTCCTGGGCATATATCCAAAGAAAATGAAAACACTAATTCAAAAAGATACATGTGTCCCAATGTTTATAGCAGCAACATTTACAATAGCCAAAATATGGAAGCAACCTAAGTGTCCATCAAAAAAGATGAATGGATAAAGATGTGATACACACACACACACACACACACACACACACACACACACACACAGGAATATTATTCAGCCATAAAAAATAATGGATTTCTGCCATTTGCAACAATGTGGATAGTGAAATAAGTCAGACAGAGAAAGACAAATACTCTGTTACCACTAATATGTGGAACATAAAAAAATAAAACAAACAATGAAAATAACAAAATAGAAACAGACTCACAGATATAGAGAAAAAACTAGTGGTTACCAGTGGGGAGAGGGAAGGGATGAAGGGCAAGATAGGGATAAGGGATTAAGAGATACAAACTACTATGTATAAAATAAATAAGCAATAAGGATCTATTGTACAGCACAGGGAAATATAGCCATTATTTTGTATTAACTTTAAATGGAATATAATCTATAAAAAATACTGAATCACTGCTCTATACCAAAAACTAAAATATCATGAACCAACTATACTTCAATTAAATAAAAGACACTGGGACTTCCCTGGTGGTGCAGTGGTTAAGAATCCACCTGCACATGCGGGAGACACGGGTTTGATCCCTGGTCCAGGAAGATCCCACATGCTGTGGAGCAACTAAGCCTGTGCACCACAACTACTGAGCCTGCACTCTAGAGCCCGCAAGCCACAACTACTGAAGCCCATGAGCCACAACTACTGAAGCCTGAACTCCCTAGAGCCTGCGAGCCAAAACTACTGAGCCTGCAAGCCACAACTACTGAAGCCTGAGCACCCTAGAGCCTGCGAGCCAAAACTACTGAGACTGCACGCCACAACTACTGAAGCCTGAGCTCCCTAGAGCCTGCGAGCCAAAACTACTGAGGCTGCACACCACAACTACTGAAGCCTGAGCGCCCTAGAGCCTGCGAGCCACAACTACTGAGCCCATGTGCTGCAACTACTGAAGCCTGCGCACCTAAAGCCTGTGCTCCACAACAAGAGAAGCCACCGCAATGAGAAGCCCGCACACCACAATGAAGAGTAGCCCCCGCTTGCTGCAACTAGAGCAAGCCCACACGCAGCAACGAAGACCCAATGCAGCCAAAAAGAAATAAAAATTTTTTAAAAGACACTAATTAATCCAAAAAAAAAATCTTTCTGTTCAGTTGTAGAAAAACTGTTTCCATCCTACCCTGTCCCTCCAGTTACTCAAGCTCTCTAGTTCATTCATTCCAGTGCAGAAGCCTTCTGGCTAAGCTAGACTTTCTGCAGCCTGACACGTCAATGTTCCCTTTACTACAAACTACATTTTCCTAGATCCCATACCTTCAAGACAACCTCCTGGCTGCACTTTACAATCTTGAATATGTACTTCTACCATATCTCCTCATCATAATCTTGCTTTTTCAACTGAAAAGCCTTTCTATTGGAAAACTGAAACATCACAGAGTGGCCTAATGAACCACTGCTGTTGCCTGGCACACCTCTAATTTACCTCTTACTCATTATCTAGCAAATGCCCCATATTTAGCCCTATCATTGTTATTGGACACTATTAATGTTTCACCATTATATCCTAAAATCTCTAGTCATTCATATTGAAAACTAAACTAAGACTGTAGGTTAAGACTACCAACTGTTCCCTAGGGTTCTGTCCTCCTTTCCTTTTAATAATAGAACTACTAGAGTTTTCAGAGGCACATGGTTACCCAGCTAGAAACTATATTTTCCAGCTTCCCTTGCATCTCAGCATGACCATATTACTAAATTCAAGTTAATAGACTACAAGAGGATCTAGCATGTGCAACTTCTAGGCCATCTCCCTAAATACAAACTGCTTTCCTTCTTTGCTCCTTGCTCCTTGCTGATAGCTGAGCAACAGCAACAATTAGTACAGACCCCTTGGACTCAGAAAGGGAAACCACATGATAAATATGGCAGAGCTGTCCTAGCACACCTACTAGTTTGGATCATTAAATGACTTCATGCAACTGCACTGTCTACAGGCCAAGAATTACCTACCTACTTCTTGTTTTTTTTTAATTAATATATAAAAGAGAGATCATTTTATCTTACTTTACTGTACCCTGCAGTCTCTGTTATAAACCTTCGCTTACACCCCAATATACAGTTAACATAGTCTGGGTTTGAGCCTCACTTCTTAGGCAAGTTGTTTTCCCTTTCTACAATCAGAATCCTAGAAGTTCTAATTTTGAAGTTATGATGGGTATACACTGCCCTCTAATTTTTGTCAATTCAGAGTTTTTATTAAGAGTGCAATGTACAGGAAAGATCACTATGCTATATTTCAGGACTGTAAATTTACAGAGTAAGCTTCTTATTTACTACCATGCACTTAAATATGAGTGTCTTAAGATGCCTAACATAAATTTAGAAATCTTATAAACATAAATTCACATAAACACATTTTATGGGAAGGAGTATAGCAATTAAGTAGTTTTAAAACAGAAAGACCAAGGTACAAGTCCAAGTTCAGTCATTTATCACCTGTATCGTTAAATACTACAACTATTAATGTAAATAACAATACTTATTTCATGCAATTGTTGTAAGGATTTAGAGAAATTTAATATGTATGAAACATATAGCACAATGCATGGCATATTATAAATATACAATAAAAAGTGACTATTAACTGATTAATTGCATTTTACTCATTGAACACACCTAAACTAGGGACCTATTTTGTGCCAGGCACAAAAATAAGCTTAAGATATAAAAATACATATCTTTATCCTATGCTTCCAGAAATATTAGCAATGCAAGTATCTATCTTTATTATTATTATACATAAAAGTCAAAACTGGCTTTTGTAGAGGTAAAAATGGCCATCCCAGCCCTGGAAAAGCCTATAACCTAAGAAGATAGGGTATGTACTAAAATATTAATTGTTAAATGATGAAGTATTACAATGTATGATATATCCTAAATTCTTCAGAAATTTCTACACTTGAGGGGGTACTGTGATGTGAGGAGGCAGGCACAGCACTGATTAGGCCTTGTAAGATAAGAGTAATATATATGCAGCAGATTCACTGGCTTACTAAACCCAAAGGTTGTATACAGATTTCGAAAATAAGAATGGAGAGGTAAAATTCACCCAATGAAATTTTCACATACAAGAATTCTAAAACTTTCAGGTATGCGCAAAAAAACAAAACCCCAAAAACCACGAACATCACATATTCTTTAGCAAGGGAGTAACACAGTATAGGTGCTATTGAAAAATAACAGAGGACTTCCCTGGTGGCGCAGTGGTTAAGAATCCGCCTGCCAATGCAGGGGACACAGGTTCCGGCCCTGGTCCGGGAAGATCCCACATGCCGAGGAGCAACTAAGCCCGTGCACCCCAACTACCGAGCCTGCTCTCTAGAGCCTGTGAGCCACAACTACTGAGCCCGTGTGCTGAAACTACTGAAGCCCACGCTCCTAGAGCCCGTGCTCTGCAACAAGAGAAGCCATGGCAATGAGAAGCCCGCGCACCGCAGCAAAGAGTACCCGCGCTCGTCGCAACTACAGAAAGCCCCGGTGCAGCAACGAAGACCCAAAGCAGCCGAAAGTAAATTAATTGATTAATTAAAAAAATAATAATAGTAACAGAGAGAACCAGCCTGAAATTACCAGGACTGGACGAAGGATGATGGTAAGGGCAATGGTCAAAAAAGGATTTGAGAGAGCAAAAATCAAAAACATTCAGTGAATAATTAAATGTGGTACTAAGACAGTCTTAACTATTTCTCAAATAAATAGTAGAAATAAGAAGCCTAAACAATTTGATTTTGTAATTATCCTAAGGCACTGGCAGGATGTCAAAATTAAGATGTCCTAAAGGAAGCTAAAATGTGTGTCTGGATGTATCTCTGCTAGAAAGTCAGGGACAGAGATACGATTTTGAAAATCAGCAGCAGAGAACTGACAGCTTCTACTGTCAGTAAAAAACAGTAAAGTCTTTTTTTGTTTCTTTCTCTGTCTTCCCCTCCACTTCTAAAATGATCTCCACACTAACAGGTTTTTATCTATTTTTAGGTTGAGAAAATCTCAGCATTTTTGAAGATATGAAGAACTGAACAAAGTACACAGATAAACCTCGTACCATCCTTTTTTAGCTAGTAGCTTGTCAGTAAGTTTAACTTCTAAGTTATAGAGGAAACAGAAAAGTTAAAACCAGCCTGCTGGAATTTTATATATTTAATAATCAACCTGAAGGCCATTGTTCTGAATGGTCTTGTATTTCGCAAAATGCTTCTGGACTTCTGAGAATCAAGAGGTTATCTAAAAGAAAGCAAACATCACTCAATCATCATATTAAAGTATTATGAATTCTCAAAAAGGAAAAATTACAAGTATTCATTTTTCATTATCAGCCTAAAGTTAATCCTTGAAAATTGAGAGGTTGTCTAAAATACAGAAGCAGGTTTTAGAAGAGTCACTGTGCTATGGATTATTCACAAATAAGAACTAAAACAAGTTAATTTAGAATCACAGAGGTGATTCTACAGGCACATATAATAAAAACAAATGCTTGGAAAATTAAGCATCATCTCAATGACACCAATTCCATTATGCCATTCAATCTTCCTTCAAATAATTTTTTAGCTAATAGTTTAAATTGCTAACAATTCTCAAAATAACCTCTAAACCACACACACAAAAAATTAAATATCTCTAGTATCTATCACTTTCATTTCTCATGACAATCCTGAAAGTCCAAGCCCTCAAGATGTCATATGTAGATATAGCCATTTTTTTTAACTGTAGGCTCTCCTGTTCCAACTCATTCCAGACTCACCTTCCAGGAGTATAATGATTCATCAGGTCATTCCATTACTACAAAACTATTAATGACTCTTTATTTCCTTTCATATCAATGGTCACAAATTTTCAAAAATAACCATTCCGCCATCATGGTAACAGAGCCTAATCCTATCACCTTCCCTTTTACCTTAAAAGGAAAGATGTCCCTCTTCCTCTCCAAGTCTACAGAGTTGATTCCACCCCTTCTGGTCTCTTGTTCAATCTTGCCTTTTTCTTATAACTCTAGTTTGCTTCTTCCACCCATTTATCTCTAAAAAAATCTCCATGTTATGTTACTGCCACATTTCCTTCCCTTCTAAACCAATGTTGAAAAAGTTACCTAAGCACAACCTCTTTAATGCCCTATTCAACCTCTGAATGTGCACATTTGACACTGTCACCTCCTTGCACTCTATTCCCTGATACTCTCATCTCAACCAGTTTCCAACACATTACCATTTTCTAGCTATCTTTCTGAATTCAGATACAGTATTTGGAGCCCAGGTATATGTTTTTTAAAAACCTTCATACACATAGTGCAATACTACTCAGCAACGAAAACAAACTACTACTACATGCAATAACACAACTGAATCACAAGAGCATTTATATTAAGTGAAAGGACCTGATACAAAAGGCTATATAATATATGGTTTCATTTATATGACATTCTGAAAAGAACAAAACTACAGGGACAAAAATCAGATGAATCATTGGTTGTCAGGAACTGGATGTGGAAGAGGGGAGAATAACTACAAAAGGGGTACAAGGGAACGTTTTGATGTGACTGAAAGGTTCTATATCTCAATTGTGGTGGTGATTATATGACTATACATTTGTCAAACCTAAAAAAAACTACAAACCTAAAAAACAGAATTTTAATTACATGTAAATTGTATCTCAATATGGGTTTCCCTGGTGGCGCAGTGGTTGACAATCCGCCTGCCAATGCAGGGGACACGGGTTCGAGCCCTGGTCTGGGAAGATCCCACATGCCGCGGAGCAACTGGGCCCGTGAGCCACAACTACAGAGCCTGCGCGTCTGGAGCCTGTGCTCCACAACAAGAGAGGCCATGACAGTGAGAGGCCCGCGCACTGCGATGAAGAGTGGCCCCCGCTCGCCGCAACTAGAGAAAGCCCTCGCACAGAAACGAAGACCCAACGCAGCCAAAATTAAATAAATAAAAATAAAATTAAAAAAAAAAAATTGTATCTCAATAAAACAAACCTTTAAAAAAGTTCACAGATGATTGTAATGCACTGATTTAAAGATTTCAAAATCTCTATCTCTGGCCTCAACTATCTGCCTGAGAAACCTCTACCTGAATTTCAAGGTAGCTCAACCTTATTAAGTACAGCTAAACTTCCTTATCTTCACCATGCATACTATTCCCTCTTGTATTCCTTACCTTGGTTAATGGCACTACCATCACCCATGTCCCAGTCTCCCAACAGAGTAGATTCAGCCACAACTTCTCCTTCACATTCCATAACCAAACACTGAATCCTTTTCTCCCAGATATATAGCATCTCCTTTCCCATCCTTCTGCTACTGTTATGACCTACCTTCTCTAACCTGTAACAAATGTAACAGTGCCTTTACTGGCATCTGCTTCCAGTCTCTCTCCATTCTGTCCCATCTGTCTGTCACAATGCCATCTGAGATTACATCCTAAAACACAAAGCTGATCACATTATACACAACACTAGTTCCCAGATGCCTAGTATACACAAAACTCTGCTTATAATGTGAGCTCCAGCATGATCCCAACTTCTCATTTCCTGCCATTCCCTTATACGCATATCCCAAAACTCAATAATCACTAAATTTGCCATAAGGCTATGCCTATGAGCATGCCTCAACTATAAGCACCCCTCCCTTATTTCATTCAACCTGAAAATTCAGGGTATCCTAAATTTAGGATGCAGCTCAATGCCACCTCCTCTAACAAAAACAGAGGCATTGCTAAACAGAGGTAACATACCCTTATGCACGCTCGGAATTATTTACATAGCTCTATTAGAGCATATTATAGTCATCTGCTTAATTAACACTTACTTGTCATTGTGGGATTATGAAAATACAAAGATGGATGAGACAAAATCCCTGCTCAGATTTCAGCTTTTACTACCTATTCAAGTATCAGTTTCACAGCCTAAACTAAGAACTCCTAAAGGAGGAGTCAAAGTCAAGTTTACTAACCCACAAGGGATCTGTGGTTCAGTGGGCAAAAGGAACTTGGATAGAGGAAAAAACGGCATATTTACTTTCACTAACTCTTAACCACAATTTAGCATTTCCTTCCATTAAAATGTAGGCAACAAACCTCAATGGTATTAATAGTTCCTATAACTTTGATCATCAAGAGGAATCACAGATAGTCCCAACACACTACAGTTGATGCAGATATCGTAGAAAAATTGTTTACCCTCATTATTTGAAAAGTACCATACTTACTAGATCCGATAATAGCTCTCAGTATTTAATGAGTTAATATGCAGAATATGTTACTATCTCACAAACTTAACATTTTGACAACTTCAGTATGAATTTCCTTTATAATCCTATGGTTTTTGTTTTATGTGTTTATAAACATCTTCTTAAGAAGAGATTTATAAGCCTCCCCAAGCTGCCAAAGGGATACTTGGGAGGAAAAATGATTAAGAATCCCTGCCCTAGAGAATCTCATTGTTTTCCATAGGCCCAGCACCATGTCTGGCATTTCAAAAAAAAAAAAAAATAGTGCAGAAAATGTGCTTACCAAATGATGAACCAATATATGTTTTTGTTATTTATTTATTTATTTATTCATTCATTTATTTATGGCTGTGTTGGGTCTTCGTTGCTGCACGCAACGAAGACTCTAGTTGCAGTGAGCAGAGGCTACTCTTCATTGTGGTGCGCAGGCTTCTCATTGTGGTGGTTTCTCTTGTTGTGGAGCACAGGCTCTAGAGCACAGGCTCAGTAGTTGTGGCGCACAGACTTAGCTGATCCGTGGCATGTGGGATCTTCCCGGACCAGGGCTCGAACCCGTGTCCCCTGCATTGGCAGGCGGATTCTTAACCACTGCACCACCAGGGAAGCCCCAATATATGTCTGAAGTCAATTTTTTAGCTCCTTTGCATTTTTAAAACAAAGTCAAGATAGTGTTTATTTTACAAATAGTGTAAAGGCATTTTATCAGAGACAATTCATGTTTCCTCTAAAAAAGTAACATTGAACAAGTCTTGAGTGATAGATTTTTAAGAGCTCTAACTTCAATATCAACTTTGAAAGCCACACACCTGATATCTCTTTTTAAATTTCATACTTTTCCATTTTTATGTAAAATTATGTTATATAAGAATTTTATGTAAAATTCATTCACACTTTTTTTTTTTTTTACTGTGAAGGAGTAATGAAGCCACCTAATAAAGGTCACTACCAGTATAAAATGAAAGCATCCCAAAGCATAGGTCTGCATGTTGAAGGACATAAGCAAAGTCAGATAACAAACACCAAGAAAAGAATAAATGCAAAATTAAAATTATCTAGTGATATGATATTTAAACAGTTGCAAATTCTTAGAGCTCTAGAAAATTTAATATATACTTGAAAAATTTTAAGAAATACAGCCATCAGATTTGTGATTCCTCCCAACAAAAGCACTTTTTTTTAACATCTTTATTGGAGTGTAATTGCTTTACAATGGTGTGTTAGTTTCTGCTGTATAACACAGTGAATCAGCTATACATATACATATATCCCCATATCTCCTCACCCTTGCATCTCCCTCCCTATCCCACCCCTCTAGGTGGACACAAAGCACTGAGTTGATCTCCCTGTGCTATGTGGCTGCTTCCCACTAGCTATCTATTTTACATTTCGTAGTGTATATATGTCCATGTCACTCTCTCACTTTGTCCCAGCTTACCCTTTCCCCCTCACCGTGTCCTCAAGTCCATTCTCTATGTCTGCGTCTTCATTCCTGTCCTGCTCCTAGGTTCTTCAGAACCTTTTTTTTTTTTTAGATTCCATATATATGTGTTAGCATATGGTATTTGTTTTTCTCTTTCTGACTTACTTCACTCTGTATGACAGTCTCTAGGTCCATCTACCTCACTACAAATAACTGCATTTCTTCTTATGGCTGAGTAATATCCATTGTATATATGTGCCACATCTTCTTTAGCCATTTATCATCGATGGGGTTGCTTCCATGTCCTGGCTACTATGAACAGATCTGCAACAAACACTGTGGTTCATGACTCTTTTTGAATTATGGTTTTCTCAGGGTATATGCCCAGTGGTGGGATTCCTGGGTCATATGGTAGTTCTAAGTTTTTTAAGGAACCTCCATACTGTTCCCCATAGTGGCTGTATCAATTTACATTTCCACCAACAGTGCAAGAGGGTTCCCTTTTCTCCACACCCTCTCCAGCATTTACTGTTTGTACATTTTTTGATGATGGCCATTCTGACCAGTGTGAGGTGATACCTCATTGTAGTTTTGACTTGCATTTCTCTAATGATTAGTGACATTGAGCATCCTTTCATGTGTTCGTTGGCAATCTGTGTATCTTTTTTGGAGAAATGTCTATTTAGGTCTTCCGCCTAATTCTGGATTGGGTTGTTTGGTTTTTTTGATATTGAGCTGCATGAGCTGCTTGTATATTTTGGAGATTAATCCTTTGTCAGTTGCCTCATTTGCAAATTTTCTCCCATTCTGAGGGGTGTCTTTGAGTCTTTTTTATGGTTTCCTTTGCTGTGCAAAATCTTTTAAGTTTCATTAGGTCCCATTTGTTTATTTTGTTTATATTTCCATTCTCTACGAGGTGGGTCAAAAAGGATCTTGCTGTGATTTATGTCATGGAGTATTCTGCCTATGTTTTCCTCTAAGAGTTTTATAGTGTCTGGTCTTACATTTAGGTCTTTAATCCATTTTGAGTTTATTTTTGTCTATGGTGTTATGGAGTGTTCTAATTTCATTCTTTTACATGTAGCTGCCCAGTTTTCCCAGCACCACTTATTGAAGAGGCTGTCTTTTCTCCACTGTATATTCTTACCTCTTTTATCAAAGATAAGGTGACCATATGTGCATGGGTTTATCTCTGGGCTTTCTATCCTGTTCCATTGATCTATATTTCTGTTTTTGTGCCAGTACCATACTGTCTTGATTACTGTAGCTTTGTAGTATAGTCTGAAGTCAGGGAGCTTGATTCCTCCTGCTCCATTTTTCTTTCTCAAGATTGCTTTGGCTGTTTGGAATCTTCTGTGTTTCCATACAAATTGTGAAATTCTTTGTTCTAGTTCTGTGAAAAATGCCATTGGTAGTTTGATAGGGATTGCAATGAATCTGTAGATTGCTTTGGGTAGTATAGTCATTTTCACAATCCAACAAAAGCTATTTTCTTGAGAGGAAGGAGGAGTCTGAAAAGTTTCTACAGCCAGACAAACAGTACTGATAAATGTTTCCTCATGATCTCTCTGTTAACTACTGAAGATCATTAAGTATGTTCTATTAATTCATAACTTATTCATAAAATTATAAAGCTGTTATAAATATCATCTAAACAAGTAAGTAAATTTAAATGTGCTACATATTGCTTCAGTATTAAGGTCTATAGAAATGGACTGGATTCAAGCAAGTTGCCAGTTTCTCAGAAGTTCCTAGTTTCAAAGAAATATATTCACAAGTAAAAATAATTATGATCAAAGAAAGACTCTAATGCATAGTTAAGCTACAGTGGAACATTAGTGTTTGTTTAGTATTTAGTTCCAGCTCCAAACTACTATAAATAAGACATGAGACACCAAACAAACCTACGTAATACCAACTGGTACTAGAAGACAACGGGGCTTTTTCCCCCTCCCCCGGCAAACAGTTATTTTATTGTGCATGCTATGTTTTCAGAAAGCTGAATAATCTTTCCTCTGAGCTTTTAAAATTAACACGTAAAACATATCAGTGTATATTTAACTGAAGATTTGACAGGAAGAAAACATAAAATCCCAAGACATCTTTTGTACACAAACAAAACAAAACGGTAAGGATAAGGAACAATTCACTAAAACAACACAAAAACCTATTTAATCTAATAATTTCATGTTGAATTTATAAAACGTTTTAAGATAGCACTCCTTATAGTTAGCTCTGCTCTCTAGGTAAGTGCAGAGTTTTATGCTAGTAATTTTTATTTACTCCTCATCATAACAAGTTGGAAAAACTGAATTTAGTAAACACATAAAAAGTATTTCTAATCTCCGACTTCTAAAACATTGTCTCTAATTCTAAAAATTTAACTTTTCAGATATCTATTATATACTTAAGGAAAGCCAGACTACATAGTTGAGATATTACTTAGATTTCTTACTGCTATAAATCCACTATCAGTGGTTGCCAATAGTTAGAAGGGAGGGAGGGTCAGACTGCAGGGGAGTAGCACAAGGGAATTCTTTGGGGCACTGGAATTGTTCAGTATCAGTGGTGGTGGTTGCAATAATCTAGTCATGTGTTAGGAATGAAAATAAATACATGTATATGTTCTTACCAGCACTATTCACAATCGCCAAGAAGTGGAAAAAGCCTAAATGTCCATCAACAAGTGAATGGATAAACAAACTGTGGTATGTACATACAATGCAATATTATTCAGCCATAAAAAGCAATGAAACATGCTATATAGCATGGATGAACCTTGAATACATTATGCTAAGTGAACAAAGACATTAAAGGTCATATCATATGATTCTACTGATATGAAATATCCAACATAGATGAATCCACAGAGACAGACAACACATTGGTGGTTGCCAGGGGTTAAGGGGGAAGGGAAGCAGAAACTGTTTAATGGATAAAGGGTTTGCTTTGCAGTCGTAGAAATGTTTGGAACTACTTAAAAGTAGACAGAGGTGATGATTGCACAATACTATGAATGCACTAAATGCTACTGAATTGTTCACTTTAAAATGGTTAATTTTATGTTATATGAATTTCACCTCAGTAAATTATACACATATATGAAGCTTCATACAGAAGCAACATGATGACACTAATGATGGTGCTAATGAAAATGATGATGATGATACAGTGGTAGCAATATGTACTTCCAAAAAACCTGGGAGGGCATAGTATCTGCCTTCAACATACTTAGCATTTATGGTATATAAAGAACACGTGGAACCATTAAACACAATCACTTTAAAAAAAAAGAGTTCCACCCCTCTAAAAATACAGTCACAGTATAAAAAGAAAAACAGATTCTCATCTGACCAGAATGTCTTGTTTAAATGACAAAGCTTAAAAACAATTTCAGTAAACCTTGGATATCTCAGTTACTGTCATTTGGCTTTGACAGCTGTCAGTTCATGAAACTCACGAAGAAAGTGAAAACATGGCCTTGTCTGGAGACCATAAGCTGTTGGTGATGGTGGGGAGGGAGACCTTGTCATCAACATAGGAAAGAGCAACTCTGATGGGTAACTGCTTCCCAAATTCCAGAGCTGAGTTATATGTCATCCAGATGACAGGACATTAGAGCAGAGGGCCAGAACTCATGCCTTCATTCACTCAGCAACTGGCATCTTCTGTGTGTCATTTACTGTGCCAACCAGTGGGTATACAAAAAAGAAGAAAACTCAGGCCCTAAACTTCAAAATATCATAGTTCAAATTTAAGCCTCATGAGAATGTGGAAAAACGGAATTCTCATACATGACTGGTGAAGTAAAAATTAGTACAACCACTTTGGAAAATAATGTGGTAAAATCTAACAAAGCTGAACATATACATATCTTATAACCTATAAATTCAATCCAACATACATATTCAACAGAAATGTGGATATATCTTCCCAAAAAAACTTGTACAAAAATGTTCATAGCAACATTATTCTTTACAGCTTCAAACTGGAAATGATCCAAATATCCATCAACACAGTAGCCTGGGTAAATAAACTGTGGCATACTCAAAGGAATACTGTACTTCAGTAGTTCTCAACCAGACTCCGTCCGCCTCCCCAGGGGACATTCAGCAACATCTGGAGACATTTTAGGTTGTCATAACTGGGGGGCATGCTACTGGCATCTTGTGGTTGGGGTCAGGGATGCTGGGAAACATCTTTTGATGCACAGAAGAGCCTCCCCCATGACGAAGAATGTCAATAGGGCCATATCTGAGAAATCCTGGCCTACAGCAATGAAAACAAACTAGACTACATACACTATATGGATAAACACAAACATAATGTTGAGCAAAAAAGAAGCCAGACAAAGAAAAAAGCATATGTATGGTTCCATTTATATAAAGCTCAACATCAGGCTAAATTAATCCCTGGTGTTTGAAGTCAGGAGAGTGGGGACTGAAAGGGTCATGAGGAGGACTTCAGAAACACAAGCAATGTTCTGTTTCTTGAACTGGGTACCAGTTACCTGGCAACATGTGTAAATTCATTGAGCTGAATGGTTAAAATGTGGACACTTTTCTTAAGTATGCTACTCTTCCATAAAAAGTTTGTTTTAAAAAGAATTCATAGGACTTTATACCACAAAAAGGGAATTTTATTGTATGTAAATTTTAAAAACAAAAAAAAATTTTAATGCTTTCCTACTATAAATCAGTTAAAATTCATTATCACATGGGTTAATATTTCTCTGAAAAATTTCTCCTTTGGAGTCTGAGAATTCCAAGTCCTAGCTATGCCACTTGCCAGTTGTGCTGATCTTGACCAAGTTACATTTTTCACATATATATCTTTTTAAAATTACAGAAGCAACAGACCTTATTACCAGGTGAATACAAACAACAAACAGGTATAAAAAATGAAATACCCATCCTACCAATCCTTCTTCTCAGACCTAACCACTCTCAACACTTTTTTGTTTCCATCTAGACTTTTTCCTATAAGTATGTACAAATAGCCACATTAATAGAATTCAATGTTTAACTCTCATGCATTTATAAAAGCAAGATCACACTGCATACTACCCAGCAACTTTTCAAAATTTAATATATGTGTAAATCTCTACCAGGGTATACAGAATTACCATATTCTATTACATAGCTACCCAGTGTTCCAATGTATATACCATAACTTATTTAATCAATCTCCTAATTATGGTCACAGTAACAACTTAAACTGGAAACAACTTCAAATAATGCTTTAATAAACATCAGAATATGCTTACATGATCACTTTTACACAACTGATGCTCTCCAAAATAGTTGTACCCATATATACTCCACAATCATAAAATAGGGCTTGCTTCACCCACTCTTTTACCGTAATAATATATCATTCTTTTTAACCTTTGTTAGACAGCTTAGTGAATTATAGACATGACATCTTGATTTGTATTTTTAAATTACTGAGGTTAAGCATCACTCAAAATGTTTAAAGGCCATTTTTTAAATGTCTTCTGTTAATTTTCTTGTTTATATCCCTTGTGGAGGAAGGTATATAATCACATTAAGCTTCATCTTCCTCATGTGCAAAACTGAGCTAACACTACTTGTCTCACAGGATGACTGAGAGGTCAAATGAGAAAATGGAGTATAATCAGGGATTGATAACTTGGGCTGTACATCAAAAACATGTTGGAGAGCTTCAAAACAAACCTAAACAATCACCTGCCCAAGATCCTAGAAGACTGAGAATTAATTCCAAGTAGGGCAACCTGAAGGCTTTTTAAAGAAATCCACAGGTGATTCTAAGGTACACATCAGCAAATTAGAAAATAAAGGTCATTCCTTTTCTGACATGTTACCAAATATGTGTTCTCTTTTTAGATATACGCAGAATCTCTGCCACTGGATTCAACATTTCTTGGAACTGGAAATTCTACTAAAAGCAGTCTTCTACTACTTTTCACTCCCTAGACTGATTAGAATAGCTGAATAAGAATATTTTCAGTTTCTATGTGCAGCTAAGACTAAGGCCCAAAGTAAACATTCTTATTTACAAAGCACATTATGTAAAAGGGCATTGTGCTTTGGCTGATTATTACAATAAAATCTCATAATTTATCTTTCTACATTTCAAAAACATGCATAATCTTATACTACACTATTTCAAGTGTATGATAGATGGCATTTATTATTGTTTATTGGGAAATTTCTTCTGAACCAGAACGTATCAGTACAAGAGAAAGACATGTTAACACATGGTAATTAAGCAAAAATTAAAAGAAAGCATCTCCACAGATGGTGCTGGCTAAGCTGCATACTCATATGGAAAATATTGAGCTCACCCCATATGTAAAAATTAACTAAAAATAAGTCATAGACCTAAACTTAAAACCTCAAAAACTAAAATTTATAAAAGAAAACAGGAGAAAATCTTGACCTTAGAGTAGGGCAAACATTGTTTAGAACACACACACAAAAACATATATATAAAATCTTTAAAATATAATAAACTAGAAACTTCACCAAATTTAAGGCTTCTGATCTTCGAAAGATACCACTAAAAAACAGGTGCAAACCAGAGATTGGAGAAAATAAGCTAACAAAGAATTTTTATCCAGAATACATAAAGTCTTACAACCCAT
Source organism: Kogia breviceps (assembly GCF_026419965.1). Classification (NCBI taxonomy): domain Eukaryota; kingdom Metazoa; phylum Chordata; class Mammalia; order Artiodactyla; family Physeteridae; genus Kogia; species Kogia breviceps. Next base: position 109,246,454 of record NC_081313.1, read on the forward strand.
AGTACGAAGTACTTCAATTTTTTAATGGACAAAATAATTGAACATTTTACAAAAGAATACATATGAACAGCCAATAAACACCAAAAAATATGCTCAACATCACCAGGCATAAGGGAAAGGCAAATTGAACTACAGTGAGATGCCACTACACACCCACAAGTGCTGATGATAACTGGAATTATCATACACATTTTTAGTGAGAAAGTAAACTGGTGCAAGCACTTTGGAAAACAGTTTGGTGATTTCTTATTAAGTTAAATATACACTTGCTTACAAACCAGCAAGTCCACTCCTAGGTATCTACCCAAGAGAAACAAAAACATGTTCATACAAAGACTTATACATGAAAGTTCATAGCAAGTTTATACATAATAGACCCCGCAAGCCAGAAGTAATCCAAATATTCATCAACTGGTACATAGATAAACAAATTTTAGTATATTGATATAATAGGATACTGGAATACTATAATGGAATAAAAAGCAATGAGCTACTGAAATAAGCAGAAATATGGATGAATCTCAAAAACATTCTGCTGAGTGAAAGAAACTAGATACAAAAGAGTACAGAGTGTAGGATTTCATTTACATGAAATTTTAGGATATGCAAAATTAATCTGTAGTGACAGAAAGCAGATCAGAAATTGTCTGGAGGCAGGGTGAGCAGGGATTGGTTACTGACTACAAAGGGGTACAAGGGAACTTTTGAGGGTTATACAAAGTTCTACATCTTGACTGTAGTGGCTGTTACACAGCTGTATACATTTGTCCAAACTCATAAAACTATACCGATTTTAAAATGAACCCAGGATTTGTTTTAATCAGGTATGGTAAGACACAGACATGGAAATAACTGCCATGAAGGAAGAAATTTATACTCACAATTCCCTGGAATTAGGAAGAATGTCAGACCACAACAGGCCACGTGGGGAAACACCAGGGTGGGTCAGGAGGCAGAAGGAATGGGAGGAAAATGGGGCAAGAACCTTTATTGTGGTTTTCACAGGAAAGAATGGCAAAGTAAACAAGCTAAGCAGGTTTAGGATTGGATAGTTTGAATAATTTCAGTGGTCTCCATGGTACAGAAACTGCCCCTAGTTGGAATGGTACCTGGCCCTGGGGTGATTAGAGCAGGGAAGCAGTGGCCCAGGAGGGTTAAGAGCTCAATATAGGAGGTAGTTGGAGGGTACAACCAAAGGAGGATTGGTTGGTTTGCACATGAAAGGCACACTTCTGGAGGAGTCCTTTGCTATCTCTAGGAATTAGCTAGCCCCAGAAGGGGAAGTTGAACATTCAACTCATTAAACTTTGAACCTTCCCTCTTATGTAAAAATTATAAATTTACTGTCAGTGAGGTTTTAGCTACATCCCAAGTTTTGTAATATGGCATTTATTACATTTCACTTCTAATTATTTTAAAATTCCATTTAGGATTTCTTCTCCTTTGACTCATAAGTTGTTTCCATAACTGTTCTATAAATGTTAGAAAAGAATGTGTTATCTCCAACTTCCAATTGCAGATTTCTATACGTCCATTAAATCAAGTAAGTGTTGACTGTGTTTTTAAAATCTTTTTTATTCTTAATAATTTTTTTTTCTACTTGGCCTTCAATAATTAGGACAGGTATGTTAGAGCTCACCTACCAGCGGCTTCCTGGTGGCGCAGTGGTTGAGAGTCTGCCTGCTAATGCAGGGGACACAGGTTCGAGCCCTGGTCTGGGAGGATCCCACATGCCGAGGAGCAACTGGGCCCATGAGCCACAACTAGAGTCTGCGCGTCTGGAGCCTGTGCTCCGCATCAGGAGAGGCCGCAATAGTGAGAGGCCCGCGCACCGCGATGAAGAGTTGCCCCCGCTTGCCGCAACTAGAGGAAGCCCTCGCACAGAAACGAAGACCCAACACAGCAAAAATAAATTAATTAATAAACGCCTACCCCAATATCTTTAAAAAATAAAAAAAAAACCTCACCTACTATAGTAAGTGTATGCAGTTCTCATTGACAATTTCTGCTTTACATATTTTCAAAACATATCAAAACTTCTTGGTAAATTAACCTTTTATTATTGTATTTATCACTAATAATTTTTGTGTCTTAAACTCTATTTTATCTGGTATGACTGGAGCTACACCAGTTTTCTTTTGGTTTTCTAGATATCTTTTTCTATCTTTTTGCTTTCAATCTTTCTGTATTGGTGTACATGGGTATATATCTTAAACAATAGCATACAGCTGAATTTAATTTTTTTCCAGCATATCAAATCTTTGTCTTAAAAAAAAAAAAAAAATCTTTGTCTTAACTGCATTATTTAGTCTGCCTTCACTTAATATGATCCTTATAATATGCTGGAATTTGTTTCCACTAGTACATTATTCTCTTTCTTTGCACTTGTTCTGTGACTTGTTTCTTTTCCTATCCTTCCATACATTTTTTTTTCTACGTTCCACTTCTTCTATTAACTTGGAAGTTACATACTTCAATTTACCATGTAACCTTGAAATTTTAACATGCATACTTTATACTTTAATATCTTCATCCTCAAAAGATAAAAGAACCATAGAATGTTTTATTTTTTTAATTAATGTATTTATTTTTGGCTGAGTTGGGTCTTTGTTGTTTTCTGTTTGTTTTTTGGGTTTTTTTGCGGTACACGGGCCTCTCACTGTTGTGGTCTCTCCCATTGCAGAGCACAGGCTCCGGACGCGCAGGCTCAGTGGCCATGGGTCACGGGCCCAGCTGCTCCGCAGCATGTGGGATCTTCCTGGACCAGGGCACAAACCCATGTCCCCTGCATCGGCAGGCGGACTCTCAACCACTGCTGAGTTGGGTCTTTGTTGCTGCACGCGGGCCCTCTTCAGCTGCGGTGAGCGGGGGCTACTCTTTGCTGCAGTGCACGGGCCTCTCATTGCGGTGGCTTGTCCTGCTGCAGAACATGGTCCAGGCACGCAGGCTTCAGCAGCTGTGGCACACAGGCTCAGCAGTTGCGGCTCACAGGCTCCAAAGTGCAGGCTCAGCAGTTATGGCGCACGGGCCCAGTTGCTCAGCAGCATGTGGGATCTTCCCGGACCAGGGCTCAAACCCATGTTCCCTGCATTGGTAGGCAGATTCCTAATCACTGTGCCACCAGGGAAGCCCCCTAGAACCAGAGAATGTTTTAATTCTACTTCATTCTCTCCATCTCAACTACCCTCTCGCGTGGTACTATTTTCCAATATTTAAGCTCTGTTTGACATGTCTTTTGTTTTTATACTAGCAATATCTATGTAGATTTATCCACATGTCTCATTTTATATTGTCCGTTTCTTTTTCCTTACCATTTATTTTTTTTAATTGAAGTACAGTTGATTTACAATGTTGTGCCAATCTCCGCTGTACAGCAAAGTGACTCAGCTTTACACATATATGCATTCTTTCTTTAATGTTCTTTTCCATTATTGTTTATCCCAGGAGACTGGATATAGTTCCTTGTGCTATACAGTAGGACCTTGTTGTTTATCCTAACCATTTATTCTTGCATTGCAAACATTTTTCTATTAGTGGTATTCCCTCACCTTTTGTTTATCACATATATATATGTTGGACTCTCAAACAAGTCTCACTAGATATCAATTCCAGGTTGATATTCTGTCTCAGCAGCACAAAACAATGTCAGTGGATTCTTTGGAAAACAGAATGGCAGTTCTTCAAAATTTTACACATGGAGTTACTGTATGACCCAACAATTCCATTCCTAATATGTGCCCAAGAGAAATGAAAACACGCTCACACGAAAACTTGTACACAAAAGTTCACAGCAGAATTATTCATAATAGCCAGCCAAAAAGTGGAAACAACCCAAATGTCTATTAACTGATGAATGGACAAATATGATATACCCATACAATGAGATATTATTCATCAATATAAAGGACTGAAGTACTGATACATGCTATAACATGAATGATCTTTAAAAACATATGCTAAGTAAAAGAACCCAGTCACAAAAGACCATATATTGTATGCTTTCATTTATATGAATGTCCAGAATAGGCAAATCTACAGAGACAGAAAGTAGATTAGTGGTTGTCTAAGGCTAGGGGAATGTGGGTGGTAGTAGGTAGGGTAATTGAGAATTACTGCTAATGGGTACAGGGTTTCTTTTCCAGTGATAAAAATGTTCTAATATTGGGAAGTCCCTGGCAGTCCAGTGGTTGGGACTCCACTCTTCCACTACAGGAGGCCTGGGTTTGATCACTGGTCAGGGAACTAAGATCTCACAAGCCATGCAGCACGGCCAAAAAAAAAAAAAAAAAAATTCTAATACTGATTGTGCTGATGGTGGCATAACTTTGTGAATAAATTAAAAACAACTGAATTACACACTTTAAGTTTGATCACTGGTCGGGGAACTAAGATCCCACAAGCCATGCAGCACGGCCAAAAAAAAAAAAAAAAAAAATTCTAATACTGATTGTGCTGATGGTGGCATAACTTTGTGAATAAACTAAAAACAACTGAATTACACACTTTAAGCAGGTGAATTATAAATTTATAATTTATATAAAGTGTAAATTATATCTAATGAAGCTGTTATATATTTTTTAAAAATAGCAGACACATTTGCTAGATACAAGCACAAGAAATGAGTGATACAGCCTATATTAATTAGCTTTATTAGAAGCTTCTAAAACTGAAGATCACAGCTACAGCTGTGGTACAAAGAACCACTTCGGCATTCAAACATCAACATCAGTCCTCAAATTTCCAAGGACCATCTATTGTTTACAAAAATTTCACTGGCTCTCCAAGAGATTCTGTTGCATACTAAAGTTTGAGAATCACTGAAATAATCTAATAATCAGCATAAATAGAAGCTAAATCCATTAGGTGAACAGTTGATGGGCAACTTTAAAATGGAGCAATCAGGCTCACATCACCTGAACCTGCTGATCAACCTTAGCACCACTTAAAGTGGGACAACCAGGGGTTATGTGCTTCCTGATAAAATGCAGTAAGAAGCACACAGGGCACCTATGAAATAGTCTCAGGAAACAATACAAAACAAACAGGAAACAGAAACAAAACAAAACCCTGCACCTAAATCCAATCAGGTCTGAGATCTAACTCCCAATTCAAAGAAAGTAAGGTAGAGAGAGGAACAAGGTAAAGGACACAGTGAAGATGAAATGAGATCCAAATCCAAATATGCAATATTCTACAGACAAATTAGAATCCAACTTCAAACTCTAAAAAAACATTTCTGAGACAATCAGGGGAAACTGAACATGGACTGAGTATTAAATATTAAGGAATCACTGTTCATTTTCAGGAATAATAGTAATCGTTTAGAGATTCATACGCAAGTATTCATGAGTGAAATGACAGGATTTTTGGAGTTTACTTTAAAATATTCCAACAACAAATAATAGTATTAATATTTAAAATAAGTTGGAGGAAGAGAGAATGAAACAAACAAAAAGCAACAAAATGTTGATAACTGTTAAAGATGAGTACTGTTATCACATTCTCTTTACTTTTTGGTTTGAAATATTTCATAAGTTAAAAAATTTTTTTAGGAAATCCAGGTTAAGCACTGGTGCACTGATAAATTCAAATCCCATTCAAATGACAGTAAATGAAGTGTGTGTGTGTGTGTGTGTGTGTGTGTGTATACATATATATACACACACGCACACAAATATACACAAATATACATATATATGTAAGACAAAGAGAATATGAGAGGAAAAATTTCAAGCATAAAGAGACCGCAATAAACATTTGAAAGATGAAAAGTAGCAAATAACTTTTCAAAAACATAAGCAGCTACAACCTAAATGTCAATAAATGTCTAGGAGCAACTGAAGGATTCATCTCCTCAGAGCCCCTGAGATGTAAAGGCCTTGGAAACTTAAGGCCCTTTGGAAGGTAGAGGAGAGACAAAGGAACAAAAAGCATATCCTCCACCGGATGTCAAAATGGCCTTCATCAAATATTTATTTTCTTGGGAAACTTGTCAGAGTTGCACCAGCCTCAGGGCGTCTCCAGATTGAAAGGCCCATCAAGTATAAACCAATGAATTTTTTTAAAAAACAAAGGTGCAGGTACATCACTGTGAAATTTCAGAACAAAATAAAGAGAAACAGAAAATTCCAAAAGCTTCCTGGGGGCTGAGAGTTATAGCTCCAGCCTTTTCAGTAGCAATATTGGAAGACAGAAGACAAGGGAGCAATACCTTCAAATTTCTGAATTAAAATGATTCTCAACATAGAACTCTATATCTACTAGATTGCCAACCAAACATAAAAATAGAATAAACACTTTTTCACACGTGCTAAGTCTCAAAAAATTTATCTCAAACAATCATTCTCAGGAAGCTCCAAGAGGGATAGGCAGAACCAAAACAAGGAAACAATCCAAAAACAAAGAAGTCATGGAAGCCAGTCTACAGGAGATCCTAAGTTTTAAAGGTCAAAGGAATTTCCAGAGGAAGGCAAAGGAAGGCTCATCATGTTGCTGTGGAGCAGACCTACAGGACAAGCAGTACAAACTAAAGCCAGAGAAGGGCAGATGGTTCCAAGATGGACATAACTAGGAGGAAAAAATATTAATTATCAATTATCTAGGGACTTCCTTTGTGGTCCAGTGGTTAAGACTCCACGATCCCAATGCAGGGGGCCCAGGTTCGACCCCTGGTCAGGGAACTAGATCCCATGTGCCGCAACTAAGAGTTCACATGCCACAACTTAGGATCCTGCATGCCACAACTGAAGATCCCTAAAGACCCCACTGACCACAACTAAGACCTGGCACAGTCAAATAAAGAAATAAATATTTTTTTAAAAAGTCAATTATCAACTAGGCTTAACTAAGAGAGACAAGTTGTTTTGAGAGGTATTTTATGGAGCTGTAATATTTAGCTAAAGATTTCAAAGAAAACAGGGCAAACCAAAAAAAAGCAAAAGAAAAAAAGGCAATTAACTCCAAGAGATAAGTAAAAAAAGAACAATAAAACATGAAATATATTTAGCTCAGCAGTAAACATTTATAATACAATAATATAGTTTACCTTGATTATCTAAACTAACCAAAAATTGTAATATTGGAAGAATGAAGAAGAAGGGAAGGGTATGCATGAGTGTGTGTATATGTGTGCATGTTTAAGACCTAAATCTTTACCAATACAAGAAATTAGTGTCTAAGATGAATACATTTTTTAATAAAACAGTCTATTCATATTACTTATAAATATAAAAGCAAATATAAACAAACACCAAACAATTAAAAAAGCAGTTGCATCTAGGTTCAGGACCGGGTTGGAGGAACTTACTCTAAGTAAATTCCTGCCATAATGTTGTTGGGCTGGGGGTAAAAAATTCAACACATAAATTTAGAGTCAGATTCACACATAAAAAGCTTGTCTAGCTAGCGAGTCAGAAGTTCCAAGGGTCCAGGAGCCACTTATGTCATAGCGGGTGCATTAACATGGGGTTTTACTGTCTAATGTTTAAACTATGTTCAGGTATTTCTTTGATTATTCACAAATAATATTTATTATATTTCTGCATTCTATAAATGTATAGTATATATATTTTATATTCTAAAGTAATTAGGAATTAATAGAAATTAATATAAAACTTAATACAAAATCCCTATTTGTGGAAATCATATCACTACTCGATTTCATTCACCTTCTCATTAACGTCACAATCTGTAGTTTCTTGATATAAATGGAAAACTTTAAAAATTATATAACAGACCACAAGAGGGTGGGAAAGCAGGCCAAAGAGCTGCAAAGAGCCTGACAGCTGCATCCTACAAATGGGATCATAACAGTATAAACTGAAACCCACATGCCCTTGAAACCAACTCTGCCACTTTATTAGGATTACACTAGGGTGTAATCTCTCTGGGGTGACTTGGGATAAAATGCCGTTGTGTCAAGGGATACTATATACTGGGCAACGTTAGTACAAGGAAGTAGATCCCTAGAGCTCTGGTTGTGTCCCCAAAGAGCCAGGTTAAATTGTTGCTCCATTTCCCCATAAGGTCTGCTTAACAATCAGAAGGTCTAAGGACCTAGTATGCTCAAATGGAAAAGAAATTCCATGGTACCTCAAAACCTCTTGTGTTCTTGAAATAAACTCCCACTACCAAAAAGAATACATTACTCAATGGATAAAAGAATGAGTTCATTTATACATTCAGCATATACTAAGTACGTCAGAGAAGACTCTGTGTACACATACATACACACATATTCTGAATGTGAAAAATGGTAGGAAGGGGAAGTATGAGGTGTTACAAGAGATATAAATAGAGAATCTAACCTATTTCTGGAAAATCAGACCATTCTCACTATCTTAAAAAGATCAAAATAACAATGAAATTTTCCTTTAAACTGGTAAACACTGATGTCAAAGAAAAATGTGCTCAAAGTACAGAGAAGTAACTACGTTAGACAAATAACCCAAAACAGAAACATCCTTGGTTAAAGGAATTTAAATTTTTTCAATCAGTGACTATTTTTATTCATTCACTCATTCATCAAATATTTACTGAATGCCTTCTGTGAGTCAAACACCAGGAATACAGCACTAAACAAGTTATATCATGGTTGTGCCCTATGGAACCTACAGTCTAGTGAAGTATATAGGTCCATAAAGAAGCAATTACAACCCAAGAAAATAACTGCCTTGATGGGAAAACATGGTTTCTATTGTAGCCTTAAGAAAGATGTGTTGTAGCCATGTAATTTCAAGCAGTGTGCAAACATGAACCAGAATATTCTCAAGAAACATCAAGTAGTCTGATTCAGAGCCCACAGCTAGAGGAAAAATTAGAAGGAAGACTGGAAAGAATAAACTGAGGGATGAGGGAGTGTGGGAAGGAATTTTAACATTTGAGAGACTACCATGCCATTTAATCCTCAAAACAACTCTAAGATGGTAGGTACAATGGACAATCTCTTCAGCATCCACTCCCCCACTGTGACATGCATACAGCACAGCACCTTTAATGACGACATGATACTGCTTCCCAAGGTTATATATACAGGAACCACTGGGGCAGGGATCCATTACAGTAAGCTACAACTCTAGAGGAGGCTGACATGACAAGCTGAGGAGTTTAAAAAAAGGCTCTGGAACTCAAATGTCTGAATTTATATCTTAATTATATCACTTACTAAATGTGTGACCTGGGACAAGGTCCTTAACTTCTCTGTGCCTCTATTCTCTCATCTGTAAAATAGGGATAATCAGACCTACTTTATAATAAAGCTATTGTGAGAATTAAATGAATTATTATGTGTAGAGTACTTAGAGCAGTGCTTGGCACAGAGCAATCCTCTATTAAGCAACAGGGAGTCAAAGGAGATTTCTGATTGAATTGATCAGAATTATGGTTTAAGAAAGTCAATTTAGCAGGATAGTATAGAGGGGAACACACACGAAGTGGGAAAGTTATGGCAAATTTTTATGAAAAGCATTAAAGGTCTAAATGAGATGATGGCAGTGGAAAATGAAAAAGAACTAAGATGTTGCAGAATTTGAATCAATAGGACTTAACAAATGACCAAATGAGGCAATCAGAGGAAAGGGTAAAAGATGATTCTCTGGGGCTTCCCTGGTGGCGCAGTGGTTGAGAATCCGCCTGCGGATGCAGGGGACACGGGTTCGTGCCCCGGTCCGGGAAGATCCCACATGCCGCGGAGTGGCTGGGCGCATGAGCCATGGTCGCTGAGCCTGCGCGTCCGGAGCCTGTGCTCCGCAACGGGAGAGGCCACAGCAGTGAGAGGCCCGCGTACCACCAAAAAAAAAAAAAAAAAAAAAAGATGATTCTCTGACTTTCAACTTGGTAGGCTAAGAGAATGGTAATGCCAGGAACAGAAATAAGATTGTGTAAGACTAGTTTAGGACTCCTTTTAATAAAGAAGATTCTACACGGGGAGGGGGAAGGATAAGCTGGGACAAAGTGAAAGAGTGGTAGTGTATATATGGACATATATACACTACCAAATGTAAAATAGCTAGCTAGTGGGAAGCAGTCGCATAGCATAGCACAGGGAGATCAGCTCAGTGCTTTGTGACCAGCTAGAGGGGTGGGATAGGGAGGGTGGGAGGGAGACACAAGAGGTAAGAGATATGGGGATATATGTATATGTATAACTGATTCACTTTGTTATGAAGCAGAAACTAACACACCACTGTAAAGCAATTATACTCCAATAAAAATGTTAAAAAAATTAAAATTTAAAAAAATAATTTAAAAAAATAAAGAAGATTGTTGTTTTACACGGGGGATTTTTTTTTTAAACAAGTCTCTCCTAAAAGATAACTTAAACTCATCAAGATTTAAGACAATAGTTATTATATTAGTAAGAAATGAGGTCTAAGTTTTATAAGTTGAATATTAAAGCTGCATTTTTTACTAAGCTATTTTCTTTCAATAAACATGGTTCCAAAAAACAAATCTAATACCACTACCTAGAGATGGAAAAGCAAATCAAACTAACAATAAAAAGCCAGGACGAAGTGAGAGAGTGGCATGGACATATATACACTACCAAATGTAAAATAGATAGTGGGAAACAGCCACATAGCACAGGGAGATCAGCTCAGGGCTTTGTGACCACCTAGAGGGGTGGGATAGGGAGGGTGGGAGGGAGACACAAGAGGGAGGCGATATGGGGATATATGTATATGTATAGCTGATTCACTTTGTTATAAAGCAGAAACTAACACACCATTGTAAAGCAAGTACATTCCAATAAAGATGTTTTTTTAAAAAACAATAAAATATTTGCATTTCTTATTGCAAAATTAGATTCTTAGAACCAAATAGTGATTTCATTAACATGAAATTAACTTAAAATTATCCACTTCTCACTTTAATAAGAAAGATACACTCTCAACAAGATTCTCTGTAAAGAATATTATAACTTCTATCTCTAATATAAGATTAAGGTATAATTTATGAAGCGGTATTTTTTTTTTAATTAAAAAAAACTTGTGGACTTCCCTGGTGGCGCAGTGGTTGAGAGTACACCTGCCGATGCAGGGGACGCAGGTTCGTGCCCCGGTCTGGGAAGATCCCACATGCCGGGGAGCGGCTGGGCCCGTGGGCCATGGCCGCTGAGCCTGCGCGTCCAGAGCCTGTGCTCTGCAACGGGAGAGGCCACAACAGTTAGAGGCCCGCGTACCGCAAAAAGAAACAAACAAACAAACAAAAAAACTTGTGAATGAACAAATGTTTAAAAATCACATTAAAAAAAAACTTCTTAAGTATGATTCTTACAAACATTGATAATATTGAGAAGCTAGCCTTAAGAACTTCAGAAGCTCAAAATGTGACATAAAATCAGAATACTGAAAAGTGAAAAGATAACGCAGCACTACACATTGCTTCCCCTACAGAAATAGAAGCTTTAGCAGTGAAGCCATTTCCTCCCTTTTCATTTAATACACAACTCACTCCCCCAAACATGTCCCCTCAAAAAAAAAAAAAAAAATTAAGATCACCAGTTTTATCTCCAACGTGACAACTCCAACTATACTTCTCTGTTTTTGATCTCATAAGACCTGTCAGCAGCCAGCATACAAAACAATTTATCACTCCATCATTTTTTTAAACACTTCCCTTTCTGAGCTTTCCTAACTCCATACACCACTGGCCTTCCCCCTATCTCTCTAGCTATTCTTTCTTTGTAGACTTTCCTCCCCCACATCTGTACATTTTAGATTTCCTCAGTACAAAACCTGTTCTTTCCAATTCTCTACCTACATACACCCTTTCCCTAGATTATCTCACCCATTTCCTTAGTTTTAATATTAACCATTGATCATAAGCCCAAGTTCATTATCTCCAGGCCCAAGCTCTACGGTAAACTCCAGATTTACTTTATTAAACTGACAAATATCTCATTAGCAATTAACACTAGACCAAATGTCCAAAACAGAACTTCTGACTATTTCTGCCCTTAAAATTATTTAATATATTCATTCTACAAATATTTACTGAGCACAGGCTCAGGCACTGTGCTGTATACACTGACTCAACAATGTGAACTTGAGGGAGAGAGATGATAAGTTGTAAAAAGAACTATGAAGGATATAAACAGTGTGCTCTGACAGAGAACAGGGGAGAGAGCTGCTGCTTTTGGTGAGGTGTTCAAGATAGGCCTCCACATATCATAGTCTCTCCTTCGAAAAAGGCATCTACCTAGCTGCTCCAGACAAAAACCTAGGCATTTGTTCCCCACAAACAACCCATCATGTGGCTTACAAGGTTCTAACTCCAAAATACACCTTGAAGTTGAAGAGGGCTCTCAAGCAAGCAAAGAAGAGAGGTGTGGACAAGTAATGACAGCTGTGACAGACGTCACAGAAGGAAATACAGAAACCTATGGAAGAAAACTACAGTGAAACCAAACTCAGGGAGAAATCAGAAATGGCTTCCTGGAGAAAGAAAAATTCGGATAAGCCCAGACGATCACTACAAAAAGCTAAACAAAAAGGTATATAAAACTATGCCAAAAACAAAAAACAGCACACCATGGCACATCCCAAAACCTAAAACAAATCCAAGGTGATAAAATCATAGAAAAGGAAGGGGATTAGATTAAGACAAGGCCAGAAGAAAGCAACAAGTTATCTGATAATACTAAAAAATGATAATTAAAATGAAAACCTTCATTGAACTCATCATAAATTATTGTGAAAAGTGATAAACTTTGATGCTGACTTTCCTGTAGCAAATAACCAAATAAGTAGTAAGAGAAAGTTCTTCCAGGAAATAAATGCAGAAAGAATTAAAGAATCAAAATACTACCATTTGCATCCCCTAACAAGATAATGGATTCAGGCAATAATCAACAAAAGACGCTAAAACCATTAGTGAAGGGTGAACTTTATAATGGAAGAATAAAGCTGATACCACCTGAAACCACTAATCAATCTTAGCAGCACTAAAAAATGGGGCAACCAGACATTACATATGGATACGAAGTATACTGCAAAATCTGTGGAATATTTTAATTAAAAAAAAAACTGGGGGCTTCCCTGGTGGCGCAGTGGTTGAGAATCCGCCTGCCGATGCAGGGGACACGGGTTCGTGCCCCGGTCCGGGAAGATCCCACATGCCGCAGAGCAGCTGGGCCTGTGAGCCATGGCCGCTGAGCCTGTGCGTCCGGAGCCTGCGCTCTGCAATGGGAGAGGCCACAACAGTGAGAGGCCCACGTACCACAAAAAAAAAAAAAAAAAAAAAAAACTGAACCTGAATCTAGTGAAGTATCTAACCACCAGTTTTCAGGAAAGAGAGAATAAGTTATAGCAGTGGTTCCCAAACTTGAGCATTCATAATCACCTGGAGGGTCTTGTTAAAACAGAGACTGCTGGGAACCAGTGAATTAAAGGAAACCATTACAGAGCAAACAGGCAAATAGACAATGTGGGAAATTTCATGGGAAAAATACCCAGTTTAAAAACAACAAATGCTATTTTTAAGAGGGGGGGAGGCTGTTGTAGAATAAAAATTACTTAAGACACATAACAGCAAATTCAATACGCAGACTGATTCAAACACACCTACTGTAAAAAAACATCCTGAGACAACTGAGAAAATTTGAATATTGACTAGTAGATAATAGATATATAAATTAATAATAGATAGATAGATACATATTTGTTTTTTGGCTGCATTGGGTCTTCCTTGCTGCGCACAGGCTTTCTCTAGTTGCAGTGAGCCAGGGCTACTCTTTGTAGTGGTGCGCGGGCTTCTCATTGCGGTGGCTTCTCTTGTTGCAGAGCATGGGCTCCAGGTGCATGGGCTTCAGTAGTTGTGGTATGTGGGCTCAGTAGTTGTGACTTGCAGGCTCTAGAGCGCAGGCTCAGTAGTTGTGACTCACGGGCTCTAGAGCCCGCGAGTTGTGGCTCACGGGCTTAGTCGCTCCGCAGCACGTGGGATCTTCCCGGACCCGGGCTCGAACCCGTGTCCCCTGCATTGGCAGGAGGATTCTTAACTACTGCGCCACCAGGGAAGTCCCTAGATATATAATATTAATAGATAATATAAGAGATAATAATAGATTAATGGCTATGTTAAAAAAATGACCTTATTTTAAAAAATTAAAAGGTCAAGACTGGAGACTTCACAGAAGATACACCACCACAGGCCATGTTAAGGAGTTTGGTCCTAAACTGAATGATTTTATACATAAGCATGAGATCATCATAGTAACAACAACTTCTGGTTGTGAAAGCCATGCACTAAAGCACTGCATTAACTGCTCAACATGACTTATCTCTTTCAATCCTTAAAATACCTCTGTGTTGTGGAGATTTTAAATTCTATACCATTTTGCCTGCTGATCAGAATTAGCGTGTTGTGTTTTTTTTTTTTTGCAGTACGCAGGCCTCTCACTGCTGCGGCCTCTCACTGTTGTGGAGCACAGGTTCCGGACGCGCAGGCTCAGCGGCCATGGCTCACAGGCCCAGCCGCTCCACGGCATGTGGGATCCTCCCGGACCAGAGCACAAACCCATGTCCCCTGCATCGGCAGGCGGACTCTCAACCACTGCACCACCAGGGAAGCCCAGAATTAGCGTTTTTTTAAAGGATGAACTATTGAGAATAGTTTGGAGAAAGGCAAGAGTGATGGCAGAAAGACCAGTTAAGAGGTTGTTAACTGATACAGACAAAAAGAGCAAAAGTTCATGTATTAGGAATAAAATAAAAATACAGAAATCGTTTTTAGAACAAAACATGAATTATGTCCTACAGATATATAACTCTAAAACAATCTTCTTCATCAAATTAGGCTTCTTTCAAGAACTTTTTTTTGAGACTTATTTATTAACACAACGCAGTTTAGTGTTACATTCACTAATATACCTCATGACAACCCTGCACAGTTGCCATTATTAACATCATTTTTAGATGAAGAGAATTTTATTTTTAAAGCAATCATTTTATATGTACTGCAGTTATTAGACCTACACTTAATTCTTACTTCCCCTGGAAAGTGGCCTGATGGAGAAAACATAAAGCAGTATCTTCCCTGTCTTTCCCAAATTCTTTAAAAGGTTAAAACAAATTACTGTTTTAGTTCTATATATGATTAAAATAATATTCTCCCTGTGATACCCTACACACTTATCTCCAGCTCAAGAGCCTTAGACAGGACAAAGCACCAGAAACCTATAAGGTAAGGGACTTCAGACTGAATGGAAGAGGGTAATCTCTGACCATCTTTTTCAGTGGAGTAACCATGAAAGACAATATTAAAAAGTCCTAAGGCTTCTCTATTTCAGGTCTTTCCTACCCAAGAGCCCTATTATGGCTTATGACTATTGGGCCTCCTATATTGTTTAAAAAATAAGACTATCAATATCTGGATTTGGAGATAATCTGGAGCAACTGTAACCTCATACACTAGTAGTGGGAATACAAATGGTACAACTACTTTAGAAAAGTTTGGCAATTTTTTTAAAAAGTTAAGCATACACTTAGCATATGACCCAGCAATCCCACTCCAAGAGAAATGAAAAGGTATTTCCGCATAAAGATTTGTTCACAACTGTTCACAGCAGCATTGTTTTTACAGCCCAAATCTGAAAACAACCCAAAAGTCTGCCAACCTGTGAATGGATAAACTGTGGTATACCCATACAATGGAACACTATTCAGCAAAAAAATGGAACGAACTACAGATAAATGCAACAACATGGATGAATCTCAAAATCATCACTCTGAGTTAAAATAGCCAGACACAAAAGACTATAAACAGTATGATTACATTTATATGAAATTCTAGAAAAACCAAAACCTCTGTCATTAGACAAAAGCAAGTTAGTGATCGCCCTGGGTGAGAAGGCATTAAGAAATGATAGCAAAGGGGCATGAGGGAATTTTTTGGATGATGGAGTGTTCTAAAATTCATTGGGGTGGTGGGTACACAACTGTATACATGTAACAAAATTCATATAAATATAGACTTCAAATGGCTCAATTTTATTGTATGTCAATTATAGCTCAATGAAGGTGTTAAAAAAAAAGATTGGGTTGATTAAATTTGCAAGTTACTAAGGGTGTGACATTACCCAGTTTTCATTTCCTCACATGTACACTTCTATGCCTTTTTCCGTATTGTACTGCAGTTATTGTGCTTACACATAATTCTTACACATAAAAAGGACCATGTTAAAAAAAAAAAAAAAAAAAAAAAAAAAAGGACCATGTAGTTATCTATACTGCTACTTGCCCTATCTCACAAGGTTGTTGTGAAACATCACATGAGATAACTGATGAGAAAGTGCTTTGGCAACTCTAAAGTAGTATTACACAACATATAGTGGAGTTTACATTTTAAAAAAATAAACTTTTTTTCACAAGAATAACTTGAGATGCTTGGAAACTTGGGTACCCCAAAGTAAATCTTTACCCAGAAATAGAAAACCTATTCAAATGTCACCTTTTTAATATCTCTCCTGAACTTGCTTTCTACTAACCCTTGATTTACTGGATGGCTCAATGTAGTACTATCTAGACTGCACTTTCATTTTTCAAAAGAAAAATACTAAAGAAATCTTTAAAGTTATTAGATAAGCATGGCAAGACATTTATCTCCCAGTAGAAAAGACCAAAAGCTAGATAACTTTACTAAGTACTGCTCCAAGATGTTCACCACTGAGATTTTTCTTCCTCTAAAAGTCAAATTTCTTTCTATTTAATACTTCAATTCCACAAGTTACTGAATGTTTACTAATGGGACCTGCATTAGCGAGAGTGAATAATTTTAAGATTATCAAAACCTTTTCAACCAGTGTGGTACACTCATATCAGACTCTGGCTATTGCAAAATTTAACAGATACTCATCTCTTCCTACTACTACTGTACAACTGGGCTCTATGCTATCCTACCAGGTTTGAGTGATATTTGACATTTAGCCTAGTTACATTTACAAGTTTCCACACAGCAACAAGTATGAAGGCTGTTTGAAAGACAATCTCTTCTTCAAATGCAGTTTCGAAACTAAATTTTACCTAGAATTCAGGTTTATATTCTATTGTCTTACAATTTTTAAAAGTTTTTCTATCAGCAACAGGTACTGTAACCAAAAATTAACAAAGCCTGTAATACCACAAAATATGTTGCTATCGTTCTCAATTTTTAAAAACTCGTTTTTAGTAACAGTTCCAAGGATGGTCAATTCTACGGCCATGCTTCATTTGATTCAGCGCAGCTTCATTCTGGTCAGTAATAACCACAACCTCTTAGATTTCACATTTCTCCTTCGGCAACATTAAGGCCACTGGGTCCGGTATCTGCACACCTCCAATTTAGGTTTACAAGAAATCTGAAAGAACAGCAGCTTGCCTACACGCTCCTCCAGCGTTCTCTACTCCGAAGGTTGGCCAAAACGTGCGGCTCTCTCCACAACAGCAACCAAGCTGGAATGGAGCACCCAGAGAACTACTGGCCGCGGGGAGGAGGGGAGAACTTTTCGGCCCGGAGGACGGCGGTAGAGGTCCAATCCAGCCCGCGCCCAACCCTACGCGTCGCCAGGAAGGCGTGTGGACCCTAAGCTCAGGCCGCGATGCTGGGTCCGGAGGAGCAGAGCAGCGCGTGGCTGCCGAGCAGGACGTAAACAAACAGACCCAGACCGAGGGGGAAGGGGCAACCGTGGGAGAGGTGGGTGGGCGAGAGAGGACCTCGCTCGAACCCTCCAGCGCAGGTCTGCAGCTGCCCGGCCCCTCCCGACCGCGGCCTTGATCCCGGTGCCGGGGCGACGCTGCCGCTCAAGCGTAAGCACCGAAAGCCCCAGCACCTCTGGAAGCCGAAGCCCACTAGGCCATCGGCTCCGCGCCCCTCGCCGCTCGCCCCTCGCCCTGCAGCGACCTACCTGAACGCGCAATCCGGGTCTCTCGCGTCCCGACCGGGAGCACCCAGACCGCTCCTCTTGCTGAAGAGCTTCTGGAACAGCGTAGGGGCCATGATGGCCACGGCCAGGCCGGGGTCGCTCCACAGAGCACTCGCCAGGCCCCCGCTTTTAGAGCTGCCCCGCCACCCCCATAGGCGCCTCAGTCATATGACAGAAATTAGTCACTTCAAACGGCCACGGCGCGCAGGGCGGGGCGCGAGGCAAGGCCGGCGTCCATTGGCTGGCGGTGAGCCGCATCACGTGGCGGCGCGCGGAGCAGGGTGCAAGGCGGGACCGTGGGGCGGAGCTGACGCCCATAGGCTGGCCAGTGGACGTCCTCACGTGGCAGCTCACGGGGCGGGGCATGCGCGGAGGGGAGGGGAGGGGCGGGAAACTGGGGTGGCTGGGGACGTGAAGGAGGAACGTGGTCCGGTCCTGGTCCTTCTCCGTTATGCTGTTAGTTGCTACCTGAGGCTACAGCAGGGTGCCGCGGGGACGATGCCAGGGACTTTGGAGTGTAGAAGCCTTCCGCTTCCCGCACCCACGACAAAGAGAGAAGTTCAGGGCCTCACTGGCAATCGCCCCTCCCCCCGCCGTCCCCCGCTCAGTCTCTGCGGCTTCGCGCCTCCGTCCGCGCCTGGCGGAGTCCGGCGGCCCACGGAGTAGACCAGGTGCGCGAGCGTACCCGTGGGGCCGCGGCACGGGCTGGACTTTAAGCCCCGGATCACAGGCCCGCCCACTCTGGGCCGCGAGAGGTTTAGGCTCAGAGCTTGACTGAGCGGGCCTGGCTCACGGGTCTGGTGGAGGACCTGCCAAGACACTGCCCGCAGCCATGCCTTCCGGCAGAGACGGCCTCGGCCAGGCACTGAGGCCAGCGGCCCTCGGTGTTTCCCACTTGCGCCTCGAACCCTGACACACCGGGAATTAGCCCCTTGGAAGAGCTAGCCATAGGAGGCTCCGGATTTACACTCAATGTCTAGATATGGAGAGAGAGAGGAACTGTGGAATTGTGAACAAATGAGTTTAATAGGCGGAAAACCCTTTCCAAAGAAAAACATTGCTCATAAATGACCGTACAGTCTACTTAAACCCAGGGAACCAAAATTTATCAGGGTTTGGATCAAATTGGTCTTACAGATCTTCAGTTCCCCTATTCATTCCCCTACTGCCCCTCCAGCAGGAGGAATTTGTACCATGGGACGCAATTCTCTGACAGATATGAATGTTGAAATTACTGGTATGTGGTTTGGAAGGTTAGATTAAAATACTTTTTTGAGAATTTCACTTAATAAGGCATACAAATCAAATTGTCTCAAAGTGGCTACCAGCTCCCACTGATTTGCAGCTAGAGTTTATGCTATAAAATAAGTGGTCTTATATAGAAAAAAGAAGTAATAGGAAGAGTATATATCTCGGAGAATTTCAGTGGTCATGTAACAACGTGTTGTTGAGTTTCAATGTTACAAGAATTTTTAAAGCACTATTTATAGGTGATTAAGAAATTAATTTATTCCTTCCACAATGTTTATAAGTGTCCCTGGTCTAGGCACTGGGGATCCAAAATAAAAAAGATAGGGCTAACTTTCTATATGAGGAAACAGTAAATAAGTAAAAAAGGTAATTTGAAATTACTAGTGTTGTGAATGAGAAACAATGAAATGAGTGGGGGAGGTCTCTCTGAGGAGGTGACATTTGAGGTGCTCAGGTTAAGAGTCATTCAGAGTTACTCCGTACATTGCCCAAGCTCCAGAATTACTGAGCAATACAAGGTCAAAATAGCAAGACTGTATCCCCTATAAACTTAAGATAATTCTCTGGCGCCAAATGCTGAAAGATTTCTAATGAGGCAAAATAGCTATGTATATTTTTCTCACAAAATATGAATGCGGAATGGAATTTTGTGAACAAAAAATGAAGTCTGAAATTTTTTCAAGTGAGAAAACACACATCCTATAAGTCAATTAATGAAGCGATCATTTGGGGAAGTTTTGTTTTGACACTTGCAAGTATCACTAAATGAGTGCAAGTGGAAACGGGCTCAAGCCTGTCTATATTTGACAAAAGACACAAGCAGGAATGATGGCCGCTCCATGGCTGGCACAGAGAAGAGTAGTTCCAGGTCCCCTCAGAATGAAGTTTCTAAATACAATAATCTTGTGTGCTTTCATCTTGGCAAAAAGTTAATTCATGGATAATTATATATATTAATAGTAATGGAAAGAACATTAGGACTTGCATAAGAGATACTTTGTATTAGTGTTCTCTAATCATGTAAAGGTTTCATTTCTGTGGTCTCATTTTATCTTATACTTGAAAGGTACAGGAAAAAAAATTTACTTGCTATCATTCATCACATTTCCTTTATGTTGTTGTGTAATACTCAAATTATAGACTCAGAGAGCACTGAAATGATACAAGTTTGTCATAAAAGAGGACATATAACTATACCTAATTATGCAGATTAAAATGAAAATATTTTCAAGTTCAATAACTGTGTATATTATCTTTTTTTCCCCTTTTACTTAACACTACCTCTTCCCACAGAGAAGCTGAGGTGTCTTAAAGTAGCCTCTTTAAGTTTAGGAGCAAGGAGGAAATGTGAGAAAGAAAATAATTATTCATTAATGTTATATGAATGTGGAACTGTGTTAGAAAATTAGACATAAGGCCTACACTTTCAATCAGGAGTAGAAGATTCAGCCTCCCCACAAACCCCAACAGCCTTTGGGGCTCTGTCCAACTGATTCCAATAACATAGAAGACAGGGGCACTTCTCACTACAGCCAATTTCCAGTTATCAAATATAGCAAAAGGTGACAATAAAACTGGAATCTTGCTCCCTTAACCACCATGCTAGTAAGCACAACCTCAATTGTGCTAAATTTTTCTGAAACAAGTTAAATTTTCATTGATGACATCTCAGAACAAGATAGTCAGAATCAAGATGATAAAGTAAAACTTCCTGAATGGCACTTAGATGGACTCATGACGGTACCTCAGTTTTAAAAACTCTTAAGCCAACTGATGATTTACTGCTATATAATAAGGGAATGGCAGTTGTTTGAGGCAACAGAAAACAAACAATCATTTATTCAACAAATATTTCTTGAGTCCCTCAAAGGTCTCAAACTCTGTTCTGGTAGTCTATTCCTACTCTCAGAAACTTAGTTCTTAGTGGGAAGAGGCAAAGTAAACAAGATGTTTGCAAGTAGTCCTAAAAGCTAGGAAAGAAAGAGTTAATAGTACAACTGGTGGGGCCAAATTTAGATAGAGTGGTCAGGAAAGTCCTCTCCAAAGATGTGGGATTTGAACTGAGGTCTAAAGAATGAAAGGGAACCCGTGACGGGAAGATGATGGTAAAGAACATTCTAGCAGAGAGAAGAAAAAGTACAAAGACTGAGGCAGGAATGGGTATCTCCTGTTTGAAGAAGAAAAAGGAGGCCAAAACAGCTGAACACACTGTGGGAGGGGGAAGATGTATGAGATGTGGCTAGAAAGGTACAAGGAGCCAGATTATGTAGAACCTTGTAAATCATGCAAAGGAAGTTACATTGTGATGGGAACTATTGTAGGAGTTTAAAACAGGAGAGGGACATGATAGTAGTTATGATTTTAGAAGATCGGTTGCTCTGTGGAGAAGGGATTATAAAAGAATAAGAGTGGAAGGAGAGAAACCATATAGGAGTCTACCATATATTTTAGGCAAGAGCTGATGTTGGCTAACTATTTTGAAGATAGAACTAACACGATTTGTAGTAAGAGTGAAAGAAAGGAAAACTAAGGATTGACTCCTACGTTTTTGCCTTGAGCAACCAAATGGAAGTCATTTCCTGATGGAAGACCAGGGAAAGTACAGGTTTGCAGAGGAAAATCAAGCATATTAAGTTTGGATATATTAAGTTTGAATTGGCTGTTAGATATCCATGTGGATATCTGAGTAGAATATATGAGGAGAAGCCAGGATTGAAGAGAAATTCAGTAGGCATCAGCTAATACACAGAATTTAAAATAATAGAATGAGTGAGTTTACCTAGAAAGAATGTGTATGGGACTTCCCTGGTGGTGCAGTGGTTAAGAATCCGCCTGCCACTGCAGGGGACACGGGTTCGAGCCCTGGTCCGGGAAGATCCCACATGCCACAGAGCAAGTAAGCCCGTGCACCACAACTACTGAGCCTGCGCTCTAGAGCCCGCAAGCCACAACTACTGAGCCCATGTGCCACAATTACTGAAGCCCGTGTGCCTAGAGCCCATGCTCTGCAGCAAGAGAAGCCACTGCAATGAGAAGCCCACACACCGCAACGAAAAGTAGCCCCCGAACTTCCCTGCTGGCGCAGTGGTTGAGAGTCCGCCTGCCGATGCAGGGGACGCCGGTTCGTGCCCTGGTCCGGGAAGATCCCACATGCCGCGGAGCGGCTGGGCCCGTGGGCCATGGCCACTGAGCCTGCGCGTCTGGTACCTGTGCTCCACAACGCGAGAGGCCACAACAGTGAGAGGCCCGTGTACCGCAAAAAAAAAAAAAAAAAAGTAGCCCCTGCTTGCCGCAACTAGAGAAAGCCCGCACACAGCAACGAAGACCCAATGCAGCCAAAAATAATTAATTTTTTAAAAAAAATTTTTTAATGAAAGAATGTGTATAATACAGAAGAGAGTCCAGCACTAATATTCAAAGACGGCAACACTAACAAGTCTTGAAGAGAAGGATCCAGGAAAGAAGGATGAGCATGAGCAGTAGTAGCCAGACAAGGGAAGAAAATAACCCAAAAAGGAAGAAGGGGTCAACTGTGTTGAATGTTACTGAAAATGTAAATGTCCATTAGATTTGTCAACGTGGACATCTTGACAAGAACAGTTTCAATGGAAGGGTGACCAAAAGCCTGAATGGAGTGCACTAAAAAAGAAAGAGTAGGGAGGGAGTGGTAAAGCAAGTATAGACAACTACTCCGTTTTGTGGAGATAAGGAGCAGAAAAATGAGGATTGAGAGGAGACGGGAGGAGGGAAAATTGTCCTCCTCTTTTTTTTTTTTTTGAGATGGAAGATATTAGATAATTTCATATGCTAAGAGAAATAATCTAATAGAGATGCTGAAATCAAATACCTGCTATGTTCCAGAATGCAATAATGTACAAGACAGGTACAGCCCTCGCCCTTAAGAAACCAACAAGTAAACAAGTTATTACAGATTGTGATAAGTGCTTTTAACGAATCCAACTTTTATCTTCAATATAAAATTGGCTTGAAATCCTCATCTTGAATTCTATTAGAAGTATGCAAGAATAATGGCACACTCTATGACAAACATTCTTTCAACAAATATTTTTCAAACACTTAATATGTTTACTATGTGTCTGGGAGCTGTGCTATAACCTGGAAATACAATGATGGACAAGATGTAGTTCCTGCACTCAAGGACCTTACAGTCTAGAGAGAAAAAACAGAATTTGACAGGCAATTACATGGTGTTACATTATGATAAATGCTATGATGTGGCAAGTACAGGATGCCAGGGGAAAACAAGGAAAAGCAACTAACCTTTTGGGGGAATTAAGGGGAGTTTTCTGAAGGGTGAAATAAATAGGAATTAAAATGGGATATGCTAAAGAAAAGAGGATGTGGGCATGGAAAGTGTTTCAGGCAGATGGAACAGCACATTCCATCTGCCTGATGGAGGCAAAAGAGAATATAAAAATTCAGTGACCTACAATATAATCTAATGGTAAAATTGAACTGGATTAAGAAAACTATGTAAGGGACTTCCCTGGTGGTCCAGTTGTAAAGAATCCACCTTACAATGCAGGGGACACGGGTTTGATCCCTGGTCAGGGAATTAAGATTCCACATGCTGCAGGGCAACTAAGCCTGCACACCACAACTACTGAGCTCACGCACCTCAACTAGAGAGCTTGCATGCCTCAAACTACAGAGCCCATGTGCTCTGGAGCCCGCACGCCACAACTACAGAGAGAAAACCCCCATGCCACAACTGGAGAGAAGCCTGTGCACCACAACGAAGAGCCCACGTGCTGCAACTAAGACCCAATGCAGCCAAAAAGAAAGAAAATACATAAATAATAAAATAAATCTTTGAAAAAAAAAAGAAAATTGTAAAAATCACTTAAAAGATAAGACTTTATCCAGAGGATATGGGGAGCTATTGAGGGATTTTAAGCAGAAAACATGATCAGATGAGCATTTTAAAAAACTCTCTGGATACGCTGTGGAAAGCTGCTATAAGGTACAAGAATAATGATTGAGAAACTAGTGAAGAGGCTCTCATTCTAAGCCAGGCAAGAAGGTACTGACATGAACTCAGAGAATAGCCATGGGAATGGAGGGGTATGGAAAATACTGAGGGCTTTTAGGATTCAAAATCAACAGGACTTCATGACTGACTGCCTGTGGGAAAGTAAGAGAAAGAGAGGAGTCATGGGTGACGGTAAATTTCTGGCTCAGGTAACTTGGATAGATGAAAATATATTAACACTGAAACAGATGATAGGAGAAAGAACTGCTTCAAGGGGGTGATAAGTTGAGTTTGGGATATGTTGAATATGAGATACCATGAGAATCCCTGTAGTGATGACAAGTAAGCATTTGGCTACACAGACTTAGAACTCTAGAAAGGTCTTGTGTAAGTCCATCAATCAGGTTGTTCTGTGTTGCACATGATAGAAAACCCAAATTAAACTAGCCTAAGCAAAAAAACCAAAAAATTGATTGGCTCGCATAACTGGAGCTCAAGTAGGTGCAGTTCAGGTACAGCTGCATCCAGAGACTGCAACAATGATATCAAGAATCCAGTTTCTCTATCCCAGCTCTAATTTCTCTGTATGAACTCCATTCCCAGGCAAGGCCTCCATTTGTGGACACAAGATGGCTGCCAGAAGCTCTCCTTTCAGATAAAAACTCAAGAGGAAAAGTAAAATGTCTGTATCCCAGCATTCCCAGAAAAAGCTCTGAGATTTAATCCAATAGATTATTTTAGGCCTTGCACCCATTCCTGAACCAATCACTGTGCCTGAGTTAGGAGGGCCATGGTAATTGACTTAAACCGTTAAAGGCCCACCCCTGGAACTAAGGGTGGGATCAATCCCACCTAAACCATGTGACCTGGAAACTCAAAATCCAATTACAATGGAGGCAGAGGGGAATAGAAATCCAGTGATGAACAAGATGTAGTTCCTGCACTCAAGAAGCTTACAATATAAGGGAGAAAAAGTAGAATTTGAAAGGCAATTACAGTACATTGTGATAAATGCTATGACGTGGGCAAGTACAGGATGCTGTGGGAATACAAGGAAAGACAGCAAACCTTTTGGGGGACAGATACAGGGCCAGTCACCACACATCTCCACTACCAATATCCATGGCAGTTACTGACAAAGATTTGGGGTCAACTGAACAGAGATGATAACTGATGGCAGTGATAGATGACATCACCCAGGGAGACTGTGTAACGTAAGAAGAAGCCCTAGAAGAACCCAAAGAAACAACAAAATTTAAAGACTGGACAGAGGAAAATGAGCCTTCAGGAGAAATGGAAGAGAAAGAGCTATAGATGAGATGAAAAACTGGAGAATAATGTTTCAGAGAGGTCATTCCTTACTGGAGGCTTTCAAGAGGAGAGTAATAGTCTACAACATCATTAGCTGGGAAAGGTTGGGTAAGACAAGAACTGAAAAATACTCCTTAGATTACCATCAAAGTAGTTGCTCGTACCCTTGAGGGGACCAGTGTCAGTGAAGGATCAGAGGTGATACCAGACTTTATGTGTATTGGGGCAGGGGAAGGAAGAGGAGAAAGGGCTGAGTAGTGAGGGAATCAGTGAGAAAGCAGAAAGCACTCTTTTTAGGAAGTGTGGATGTAAACAGGTAAAGAATTATTGGGTAGGTAGAAGAACATATGGAATCAAGGGAGTATTTAAGATATAAGATGATTCCACATTTTGGGCTTCCCTGGTAGCGCAGTGGTTGAGAGTCCACCTGCTGATGCAGGGGACACAGGTTCATGCCCTGGTCCAGGAAGATCCCACATGCCGCAGAGCGGCTGGGCCCGTGAGCCATGGCCGCTGACCCTGTGCGTCCGGAGCCTGCGTGTCTGGAGCCTGCGCTCCGCACGGGAGAGGCCACAGCAGTGAGAGGCCCGCGTACCACAAAAAATAATAATAATAATTTTTTTAAAAATGCAGGTTAGAAAGCAACAGTAGAGCAGGAGAGGTTGAAGATAACATCTGTTTGGAAAGTCTGGGCACCACACCCTTCATATAAACACATATGCTGTATACACAATATGAGATAAAGAGGCTATTCATAACTGAACAAACCATGATAAATTACACCTGGGAAAGGTGAAAAAAAACTCCAGTTAAAATTTTTTAAATGGAAACGTCATCATGCCTGGCCTTTCATGAATTTTTAACTGGATTTTCACACTTATGACCTGAGATTTTTTTTCACAAAGTGTAATTTGAAAATACAATTTTAAGTGCTTAAAAATGAAATGTAATTAATTATATGCTAAAGCAAAGGGATCCAGTCCCATTGTTAACTTTTTAAAAATCACAGACCACTTTGAAAATATGATGAAAACTATGGAGACCCTCTCCCCAGAAAGAGATGGTTCTTTCTGATGGTCTTCCAGGCAGGTTCACTGAAAGACGTCTGAGGCCCACCTACCAATGTAAAGTTAAGAGTATAAGCTTCTTCTAGGATTTGCCAACAGGAATCCTCTTGGAACTTCTAACGTCCACCAGACAGCAAGCAGGCTTATTCTACTTTCCTTCCTCTTAATCATAATCGAAGTTATGTCCTCTACCACTAAGCCTTGAACTCCAATTGCAACTCCTTCCTCCCTCCCACCTTTCCCTGTGCTCCAGCTGATAAAAATATTGGACTCACATAGTCCTACTTTCACATCCTGGCTCTCTCGCTTTCTAAATCACATCAGCCTGGCCAAGTATTTATCTTTCTAAGATAGCTATATTTTTCTTATCAGCAATATGGAACTATCAAATGTTATTTCCTCCAGCCCCACTAGGCCCAATCTAAGAATCAGGTATCATTTTATCTCACAAGAACCTACCACCTGTTTAGAAACTATCAAATACTTTGTTCTCATTCTCACTCCTCCCCCTTGGATTATAAATGCCTTGAAGGCAGGTAATAGGCCTTCTATTCCATTTCTTCTTCCCCCACTGCTTATCACACTTCTGCTTTAAAACTACCACAGGAGTTGCTGACTTAGCTGAGTACTGATTTAGAATTCAGGTCTAAATTTGGTTCTAACATCCATCATTAATGATCTCTTCTACATTTCCTAACAACTTTCCCATACTTCACCTCCAGATTAAAATGTGGAACTGAAATCACAAATAGTTTTGTTAGTGGCTTAAGAGCTTGTCAAATCGTTTACAAGAATATTTTCATGGGAATCCTATTTAAAAATGAGTGCTATATGGGTTATGTATCCTCAGTTAATTCTTCAATTTTACAATTTTCTTTCATATTGAAGGAGCTTTGAAAATTTGCCTCATTTACTTTTATGTCTAATAACATTAGTAAAACCAACAGAGTTAAAATCTCACCGTTATACACTGTGTTCACTGACAACAGGATTGTTCCTTTTTAGTAAGGGCATTTCCAAGATGCCACAATAGCTATATTATCCCAAAAAACAAAAAAAGATCCTACAGATAGGTAGTATTAGCTAAAGAAGGTTGTTTGGAGATGAGGTAATATATTAAATACTTTGCGTGTGATTGATTGTACGTATTATACATTCCCTGCTTCAGCAAACCTTAAGTATAGAGTTTCTTTCAGTCAGACCTGGAATTAGGTCTCTTACTCATGTGGTTTCAATTAAGTTCTGTTAAAAATAGCTTGTAATATAAGCATCAACAATTTTACTACCTTTAATCCATACAAAGGATAAACTTGGGAAAAAACCATCAAAGGACGTTACCTAGTATCCTGGTGTTGGGTCTTTATAAATAGCTGAAGTCATCTATTTAGCGTACAGTCTTCTAATATAAGCTATTTGTTATTTTATAATACAAATACATATATTTAAGAAGCAGGCAGAAGATTCTTTCTCAGCTCATTAAAAGTAATTTATAAGACTCAACAGAATTTCAACATCAGGATATATCACAAATAATCAGAGAATTTTGAATTTTGAATTTCATGTAATTTTAGGCAGACATTCTGCTTCACGGACTTTGACTTCACATTCAAGTCTTCAAAGAAGTGAAAATTCAGCCACAGCTGCTACATCCTGCCACTTGTTTTTATTATAATATCTGGAGAAAAAAATAACAATAGATTATTTCATATGCATCACAAGCAGGTGTTCAATAGTTATTAATAACTAGTCCCTGGGGGAGAGAATGCTTGATGTCCAAGCAACTCTAGTTTCACTCCATTGAGCCTTAGGAAACAAATCCAGAGGTCATTAAAAAAAAATGGAATAGCTGGCTCACTCCTTCCTGGACATGCTGAAGACGCTTCTCTTCTCTTTAGAGACACAAAGAGACCTGCTCAATAACATTCCAATGGAAAGCCCAGCAAAGACAGCTGTTAGTGGCCATCACAGGTCGCTAACTGCAGCCTTGTAACCTGGTGGAATGGATCCAGTTGTGCTTCTCATCCCAGTCCTTCTCAGCCACCACCTAGTCAGAACCTCCTCACATTTTCCTACCCATCTCTCCTTTTCATTCTCCTACCCTTTGTTGTAGGTGAACCCAGGTTCTTTCCAGTACAGGATTCAGGGGACTTCACCCCTCCCCCAATATCTTATACCGCAAGATCCAGAGTGGAGTCAGCTTTACCTATTCCCATTGCCACTTTCACACTATGATATACCTCACCCGCTAGCCTAATCAGCCTATATCAATAGGTTCTCAAACTCTGCTGCACCATACAGTTTTCTGAGCTTTTAAAAATCCTGATATCCAGGCTATACTCCATACCAATTAGAACAGAACCTCTGGACAAGGGACTCAAATATCCAGGAAAGTCTGATGCGCAGCTGTTGGAACACCAGAGACCTATATCTTTGGTATTCAAAGTGTGGTCCATGGACCAGTAACTTCAGTATCACCTAGGAGTTGATCAGAAATGTAGAATCTTGGGCTCCATTCCAGACCTATTGAATCAAAATCTCCATTTTTAACAAGATCCTCAAGCAGTTCACAAGTATATTAAAGTTTGGGAAGTACTGGCTATTCTACCCTCTACTCCTCCTTATTGTTGTCTTCACTGACCTCAGATACTATCTGCTCATTTATTAAAGACTTTGAGCCACAGTCATCTTCTCCATACCAATTTTTGAGTAACTTTCCAAGTGGCAATCAACCTATCCAACTATGTAGTCTTCCCTATCCCTCCTCTGCCTTCATATATACATCCAGGGCCATGCCCTATATTTTCCCCTGACATCACCTAGAGCACATCATTTCTAAAACTTTACAATACTAGAGACCTAGGAGTCATCCTCTAACAGTCCTTCTCTCTCACTACCCTGTACCAGTACCTAAGCAGTCACTAAACCCTGGCAATTATACCAATAAACATTTTTAGGTTACACTGGTTCTCAATCCCCAGAAATCCTGAATCAGACTGCTGAAGCAATGACCCTGGAATTTGCATTATTTATAAATTCCCCATGTGGTATGAGCACCAAACTTTATCATATTTCTGTGTGATACTTCTGCCTGCTATTACTATCTAAAAACTCAAACTCTCACTAAAGATATATATGTATCCAGGTAAAGGCTGTTATTCTACTAGCTTAAGATATGAATTTATAACACACCACTTATCATCTCTTCTGGAGATGAAAATAAAAATCTTACTGTAAGGATAGCTACAGGTTTTACCTGATTTTCCAAAATTTACTGTTAGCTTGGAAGTCTTCTCTGACACTTCAAAGTTAAAAGCATCCTCTCCTGGGCTCCTAGTGTACTTTGCTCCACTTCTAACTTATCACCTTATAGAGAAGACTGTGAGGTCTACCTCATCACTAATCTGTGAGCCCCAGAGAGCAAAGGCTATACTCCTATCCCTAGCTAATAATGCAGTGCCTAATGCATGCTTTTTGGCTGAATTAAAGTACCAATAAATTAGACATCCACTCCTGTAACTGTAAGAGGTACAGAAGCAATGATTGTCCAACCATCTTCTTGGCAAAAAAAAAAAATTAAGTCTCTGTTTAAATAGAATATAGAAGTCCAATGTGTAAAGCAAAGAGAATCAAAACTGCCCTGTCTGGATAAGCTGAGAAACTCAGAGCCCTATCTACTCTACCCAACATTCCCTATTTGACAGCTACCCAGTCAAACTTAGAACCAGGAAAACTAAGTTCTAGTTCTGATTCTACCAGTAATTAGCTGTGTGAACTTGGGCAAGTCACTTATCAATATGGCCAGGTCATTTTTGTTATATGCAAAATGAGCAAAATAAACTAGATTATTATATGGTTCTCAAATTTTAGTGCTTATTGGGATCACTCTGAAAGCTAATCAAATTGTAGATTCTTGTGCCATATCTCTAGAGATTGTAATTTACCAGGTCTGCAGTGATTCTGGTACAGGTGGTCAGAGGACCACACAATGAGAAACCTTGGACTGGATGTTTTCTAAGGCCTCTTCTGTCTGTCTGTCATCATTCTCAGATCTCTACTTACCCACATCACCTCCTCTACCACATCTCTTTTGGACTCCTCTAGTGGTTTACTTTCATCAATTTTTTTCTTTAATCAGCATGGTGCCAGTTATTAATGAACAAGCAGCATACTGAACAGGGGTCCTAGACCATCAAAAGTGAGCTTCACTCTAGTCCTGATTAGATTACTGCCAAACTAGCTAAACTGTTAAATGCCAGGACTAAAAATAGCCTGCTGCATGTTTAAAATAACATGCTCACAGTTAGCTTGGGGCTTTGCTATTTTTACTGAAGGAAAGACAGAGACAAGTGCCCAGAGGTTGAAAGGGAATTACTTAAATAAGGAGACTGCTATATGAGGTGAGAGCCTAGGAAGAAGCCAGGAGGTGGCACAACTAGTTCAACAGGCATCAGGGGGCTCTCTGTGAATTAAA
Source organism: Kogia breviceps (assembly GCF_026419965.1). Classification (NCBI taxonomy): domain Eukaryota; kingdom Metazoa; phylum Chordata; class Mammalia; order Artiodactyla; family Physeteridae; genus Kogia; species Kogia breviceps. The sequence goes on from NC_081313.1 coordinate 109,277,443, forward strand.
CTAAAAATTTTGGTCTGATTTCTCCATAAGGGAAAAACGTACTCATCGGAATTTTACCAGCAATGACAGAGATGAGAGTAGGAAAGGTTAGACAACATCTGGGATGTTCATGCCTTATATGCCTTATAAGGTAAAGCATAAGTTGTCGCATCTGGCCCCTCCTACAACCATAAAGGAGACAACATCTAGTGGACCATTTTAGATTTTGGAGTCAACATATTTCCTCATTTGTGTGTATTACTCCAGCCCACTTACTAAGTGACCTAAAAAGTTGCTGGTTTTGAGGGAGTCTCAGAACAAAGAGAAGGCTCTGCAAAAGGTCCAGGCTACTGTGCCACTTGTACCATATAATCCAGCAGATCCAATGGTGCTTGAAATGTCAGTGGCAGAAAGAGATGCTGTTTGGAGCTTGTAGGTGAATAGTCACAGTACAGGCCCTGAGGAATTTGGAGCAAAGCGCTGCCATCCTCTGTGGGTAATTACTCTCTTTTTGAGAAATAGCTTTTGCTCTGCCACTAGGTCTTAGTAGAGATTGAATACTTAACCAGGGGCCACGAAGTTACAATGAGAGCTGAGCTACCCATCATGAATTGTGCGCTGTCTGATGCACCAAGCCATAAAGTTGGCTGTGAAGAGCAGCACTCTGTTACCAAATGGAAACAGTATATATGAGACTGAGCTCAAGCAGGCCCTGAAGGCACAAGTAAGTTATATGAGGAAGTGGCCCAAATGCCCGTGGCCCCTACTCCCGGTACATTATCTTCTCTCTCCCTGCCTGCTTTAAAGGCATCATGGGGAGTTCTCTATGGTCAGGTGACTGAGGAAAAGAAAGTTAAGGCTTCGTTTACAGATGGTTCTGCAAGATATGCAGACACCACCTGAAAGTGGACAGCTATAGCACCTACAGCCTCTTTCTGGGACATCCCTGAAGGAAACCAGTGAAGGGATATACTTCAAGTGGGCAGAACTTCAAGCAGTACATTTGGTTGTTCACTTTGCTGGAAGGAGAAATGGCCAGATGTGTGATTATATACTGATTCATGGGCTGTGACCACTAGTCTGGCTAGATGGTCAGGGACTCAGAAGGCACATGATTTGAAAATTGGTAACAAGAAAACATGGGAAGAGGCATGTGGATAGAACTCTCTGAATGCGCAAAAAACATGATATATGTGTCCCACATGAATGCTCACCAAAGGGTTATCTAAGCAGAGGAAAATTTTCATAATCAAGTGGATAAGATGACCTGTTATGTGGATACCTGTTAGCTTCTATCCCCAGCCACCCCTGTCATCACCCAATAAGCCAATGAACAAAGTGGCCATAGTGGCAGGGAGGGAGGTTATGCATGGTCTCGGCAAAACAGACTTCCACTCATCAAAGTCAACCTGGCTACAGCCACTGCTGAGTACCCAATCTGTCAGCAGCAGAGACCAACACCTAGTTGGTCTCTGACATGGCACCATTCCCTGGAGAGGTCAGCCAGCTACCTGGTGGCAAGAGGTTGATTACATTGGTCCACTTCCATCATGATCAGGGCAGCATTTTATTCTTACTGGAATAGACAATTACTCTGGATATGGATTTGCCTTCCCTGCACATAATGCTTCTGCTAAAAATCACCAACCAAAGATTTACGGAATTCCCTATCCACCATCATGGTACCACACAACATTGTTTCTCATTACAGAACTCATTTCACAGCAAAAGTAGCTTGGCAATAGACCCAAGCTCATGGAATTCACTGGTCTTACCATGTTCCTCACCATTCTGAAGCAGCTGGCTTGACAGAATGGTGGAAAGGCCTTTGGAATACTCAGTTATAGCACCAACTAGGTGGCAATACCTTGCAGGGCTGAGGCAAGGTTCTGCAGAAGGTTGTGTATGCTCTGTATCAGCATCCAATACATGGTACTCTTTCTCCCCTAGCCAGGATTCACAGGCCCAGGAGTCAAGCAGTAGAAATGGAAGTGAGACTATTCAATACTACTCCTGGTGACCCACTAGCAAAATTTTTGCCATGACTTTATGCTCTGCAGGTCTAGAGGTCTTAGTTCCAAAGGGAATAATGCAGGAGTCACAACAATGATTCCATTGAACTAGAAATTAAGACAGCCACCTGGCCACTTTGAGCTTCTCATGCCTCTGAGTCAACAGGCAAAGAAGGAACTTACTGTGCAGGCTGGGGTGATTGATCCTGACTACCAAGGGGAAACTGGACTACTACTCCATGATGGATATAAGGAAGAGTATGTCTGGAATACAGGAGATCATTTAGAGCATCCCTTAGTACTACCATGACCCGTGATTAAGGTCAATGGAAAACTACAATAACCCAATCTAAGCAGGACTACTAACAGCACGGGCCCTTCAGAAATGAGGGTTGTGTCACCTGACCAGTTAAAGAACCACAACCAGCTGAGGTACTTACTGAGGGGAGAGGGAATATGGAATGGGTAGTGGAGGAAGGTAGTTATAAATACCCGTTATGACCACATGACTAGTCAAGCAAATATCTTTGTTTTCTTCTCTCTCTCATGCCCATATCATATAACATAAGTTATATTAATATCAGTTAACTTTATATCATAGTATTTGAGTTATATGATATCAAGGAGAAGAACAAACATCACCCATCCTCTTCTGGGGAAGGAGTTAGCACATTTTAAGTTTTATGTACAGCAGTTGTATTATGTTAGGCAGAAGTATGACTTTGTTATTGTCTTTATTTGGAGATTAAATATGGTTCAAGGAAATGTGTATGAATGCATAGTTGACATGGAGTGGACTGTGATGGTTAGTTGTATGCATCAACTTGGTTAGGCAACATTACCCAATTAAATTAAATACTAATCTTAGTGTTGCTGTGAAGGTATTTTGTAGGTTCAGCTAACATGTGTAATAACTAACTTTAAGTAAAGCAAATTATCCTTGATAATGTAGGCAGGCCTCATCCAATCAACTGAAAGATCTTAAGAGCAAAACTGAGGTTTCTCTGAAGAAGAAAAATTCCTCCTGACGACTGACTGTATCATTAGCTCCTGCCCAAGAGTTTCCAGCCTGCCCTAGAGTTTTCAGCGAGACCCTCCAATTGCATAAGTCAATTCTCTGCAATAAATATCTTTGCATACATATACATGTATTGTAGCTATATATGTCCCACTAGTTCTGTTTCTTCAGTAGAATCCTGACTTATACAGCATCTACTATTCCCTACCACTATGCTAAAAGAGCTATCAGAGATAGACATAGAAAGAAGTCTCATATGTGGTTTCTGTCCTTTAAAATTTCATAACCTAAAGAATATGAAAAGTCAGCATTGTAAATTATGTCAGGTAGTAGTATATTATTAAGTGTCAAATGAGTGTCATTGAATTAAGTAGTCAAGGAACTTAGAGAAAAATAAAAAGATCTCTGTGGACTTCAGGAGTGCTCAGGGCACATTCTGTGGAGGAAATGGGGACAAGGATCAAGTTATACATAACCTATTAAGTTTCAATTGCTTCACTGCCTGCTTACCTTTCAAAGGTGCCCAAGCTTCATCGAGTAATTAGACATTCTGCCTGATATACAGTGAGAGAAGTACAGAAAAACATAAACTTGGCGTTTAGAAGCCTTTAAAGATTGAATTCCTCTCCACCACTTGGAAGTAGTGTGATCTTAGACAAATTTCATACTATAATACTTTAAGCCTCAGATTCTTAATATATTAAATGAGAACAGAGTATACATCCTGTCATCATAAAGTAATAGTGAGAAATAAAGAAGTCATAATAAGATGCCTTTCACAGAGGAAGTGCTCAACCAATGTTAAGTGAATGCAAAAATATCTCCATATCTTTAAAAATGAAATATCTACTAAATATGAAACCCAACAACACTAAATTTCAGACAGTTATAAGATGAAGTATCCTAGATAAACACACTTTAAATCAATGGCATAAGCTAATTTTTCAAGAGATGAAGTATCTGACTTTCAAAAAACTATTTTGCTCAGGTTCTGAAACCTGACCAAGTTTTTAATAATTTTACCATTTCCACTTTATGCCAGAACTCTCAGAATATAATCTATAATTGAACTTCCTGTATATATAAGGAATTTACAATTAAAAAATGTTTGGTGTCTTCCAAAAAGTAGGTTCTGCATTCATACTACAGTACCTTGAGGAGCATCTTTAGGAAGAGAATATTTCTTCTTCCTTACAGTAACAGCTTTACTTTCCACTTGTCTAGTTCCTGGTGATGCTTTAATAATACAACATATTTCTGATGTATTTGAAGGAAACTGCAAAAGAAAAAAGCAGATATTGCATAATTTTTCCACGTACTATATCTATAGATTGTTTTATTTTATTTCAAAGGCAAAGAGTCTCAATATCCATATATTTCATAGATATTACCAACAGAAAGCATCTATGAAATGCTTATTTCACTCCAGATACTAGGTAATTGGTTTTAAAACATTTGCTTATTTAATATTCATAAGAACCAGCAAAGCAGATTATATTACTCCCATTTGTAAAACAAGGAAACTTATGTTCAGAGAGGTTGGAAAACTTATTTAAAAACAGAGAGAAAGTAATGAGTTGAGATTCAAGCACTCCAAAGTGGGAGAGAAAGTTTACAGGATTTACTGAGTTAAAACATAAATATAAATTTAAGTCAGAGTCAAACACTAGATTTCCTTGATTTCCCAACTCAGTTAATTTTTTGGAAATTTTATAAGGAATATTTATTTCTTCTATAATTGAAGGATTAAATTAAATCACCTTTTTATACCACTTTACATCCCTTCCCCCATAGCACTAACATTTAGTCTTTCTAGTGGTTACCTTTTAACTTTTTTTACATTGAAGTATAGCTGATTTACAATATCGTGTTAGTTTCAGGTATACAGTGCAGTGATGATTCAGTTATATATACATATATATCTTTTCAGATTCTTTTCCCTTATAGGTTATTATAAAACACTGAGTATAGTTCCCTGTACTATTCAGTAGGTCCTTGCTGGTTATCTATTTTATATATAGTAGTGTGTGTATATTAATCCCAACCTCCTAATTTATCCCTCCCCCCACCTCCCCTTTACCCTTCAGTAACCATAAGTTTGTTTTCTATGTCTGCGAGTCTCTTTCTGTTTTGTAAATAAGTTGGGTTTTTTTTTAGATTCCACATATAAGCGATATCATATGATATTTGTCTTTGTCTGGCTTACTTCACTTAATATGATAATCTCTAGGTCCATCCATATTGATGCAAATGGCATTATTTCATTCTTTTTTATGGCTGAGTAATATTCCATTGTATAAATATACATCTTCTTTATTCATCTGTTGATGGACATTTAAGTTGCTTCCATGTCTTGGCTACTGTAAATAGTGCTGCAATGAGCACGGGGTGCATGTACCTTTTCAAATTATAGTTTTCTCTAGATATATGCCCAGGAGTGGAATTGTAGGATCATATGGTAGCTTTATTTTTAGTTCTTAAAGGAAACTACATAATATTCTCCATAGTGGCTATACCAATTTACATTCCCACCAACAGTGTAGGAGGGTTCCACTGTAGTTTAGATTTGCATTTCTCTAATTAGCAATGTTGAACATTTTTTCATGTGGTTTTTGGCCATCTGTATGTCTTCTTTGGAGAAATGTTTATTTAGGTCTTCTGCCCATTTTTTGATTGGGTTGTTTGGTTTTTTGATACTAAGCTGCATGAGCTGTTTGTATATTTTGGAGATTAATCCCTTGTCAGTTGCATTGTTTGCAAATACTTTCTCCCATTCTGTAGGGTGTCTCTTCATTTTGTTTATGGTTTACTTTGCTGTGCAAAAGCTTTTAAGTTTAATTAGATACCATTTGTTTATTTTTGTTCTTATTTCCATTACTCTAGGAGACGGATCCAAAAAGATATTACTGCGACTATGTCAAAAAGTATCCAGCTTATGTTTTACTCTAGGAATTTTATACTATCTGGTCTTACATTTAGGTCTTTAATCCATTTTGGGTCTATTTTTGTGCATGGTGTTAGAGAATGTTCTAATTTCATTCTTTTACATGTAGCTGTCCAGTTTCCCCAGCACCACTGATAACACTTCTGAGCACCAACAAGGTCACAAGACCCAGCCTAGCCAATCAGTGTATTCCATGCTTCTAGACACAGTGACTGGCTCAGAACAGGACACCGTAAATGGGCCAACAGGAAGAAAGGAATGCTGAACCTGAGATTGTGACACAAAACCAGAATCGTTAAAGGGGGCCAAAATGGTCCCAGATTGATATTCAACCCTAGCTACACTTGTAGTAGAAACAGATACAAATCTTAGGAGGATGAGATCCCCAATTTAGGTCCATAGGATTCTCATCAAGTAAGAGCAACAAAATAAATGATCAGGGTCAAGGTCAGTGTCAGAGTTGTTCTTCAAGATTCAGCTCAGAGGGCTTCCCTGGTGGTGCAGTGGTTGAGAGTCCACCTGCCAATGCAGGGGATACGGGTTCATTCCCTGGTCCGAGAAGATCCCACATGCCGCAGAGCAGCTGGGCCCATGAGCTAAGGCCGCTGAGCCTGTGCATCCGGAGCCTGTGCTCCGCAATGAGAGAGGCCACAACAGTGAGAGGCCCGCATACCACAAAAAAAAAAAAAAAAAAAAAGATTCAGCTCAGAATAGTTTTAAGCAGAAATGATGGACAAAATGCATTTCACATCCTCATATAATTTCATTATAACAACAAGAAAGTAAGTACCAAAGGAGCTGTGAAAAACACTATTGGTAATTTGATAGGGACTGTCAGTTAATTTAGACAATATCCCGTCAAGCAGACCGTCTCTAGAATAGAGAAATACTGTATCTTTCAAACATGACATATCTTGTCTCTTAGAACTCAGAAGTAGAGATACATATTTATGAAGGGCTCCTCCTACTTTAAATAAAGATTATACAGAGGGCTTCCCTGGTGGTGCAGTGGTTGTGAGTCCGCCTGCTGATGCAGGGGACACGGGGTCCTGCCCCTGTGTGGGAAGATCCCACGCACTGCAGAGTGGCTGGGCCCCTGAGCCGTGGCCGCTGAGCCTGCGCGTCCAGAGCCTGTGCTCCGCAACGGGAGAGGACACAACAGTGAGAGACCCGCGTACCACAAAAAAAAAAAAAAAAAAAAGATTATACAGAAACCTCTTCAAATGTAAAATTCATATCATCCTCTGAAGTGGACATCTGCAATTTTCCTGCCCAGCATTTATTTTCCATCCTTCTGATACTGAACAGTACCAGAGTTTTCTTGGGAGAATCTACTCATTCAGCCTTTTGGCTGGTTGGAGAACCACTTGTAGAGACAGAAATGTTGAAGAAACCCGGACTTCATCCATGAGGAGTGCACAGGTACTGGCTTGCCCCCAGGCAGGGAAGACAGAGATCTGCCCCAGCAACTGCTGGGTTTCCAGCAACCACTTCATAGCACTCCCCAACTTGAGTGAAGTGAACGCCCTGGCACATCTCTCTCCATGCCACAGCATGGCACTGAATCTAGGGCAGCAGCTCAGGGGAAATGACTCGACCTTGGGATGTAGAGGTGAGCCGGTTCTGGGGCAGAGCCAAGGTAGAGCAGCGGTGGTGACTGCTGGTGTTTACTCAAGCAGCAGCCCAGAAGCAGCCCAGACTTCTGAAAACAGCACAGCCACTGGGTTTCCCCGCAACCACCTCACTGTGTACCCCAGCCCAAGCTGAGTGTGGCTCACCCCATGCCACACCACAAGTCTATATCTGGAGCAGCCACAACCTGGGAAAAAATGTGACAAACACAGGCAGAGCAATGGACTTCTGTAGGCACACAAGCCCTCCTCTGGGACAAAGGTCCTGGTGCAGGGAGAAGAAAAAACAATTAAAAACAGAGGCAGCATGAGCCCAACCCTCAGGGCTTCTACTCCAGCAGTTTGGGATCAGAACCCACTGTGACTGGGTTGTGACAGCCATGCAGCAGAGAGGAAGTCCTGCCTCAGAGCCTGTGCAATTTCTAGCCCCTCCATCTCCAGCCCCACCTCCTCCGAGGTGATAGCTGCCAGCAACACTGAAGAAAGGCATGACTGGTGTCCGCATCAAATCCATCCCTCCCACCAAAGGCATTGAGCACATACAGTCTACAGAGGGAAACTCCCATGTAAGAACACCCCTTCAAGACCATAACAGGTAACTGTTTGATTTAAATTCAAAGAGGCAGAGAAAGTTAAGTAAAACAAAAAGGCAGAGAAACTGCCCTCAATTGAAAGAGCAAGGGGAAAAACCCTGAAAAACAAACAAACAAACAGAAATAAGCAATTTACCAGATAAAGAGTTCAAATCATTGGTAATAAAAATGTTAACTGAACTAGGAAAAATAATCAACCTAAACACTGATCATTTTAACAAGGAAAGAGAAAATATAAAAAAAGACCTCATCAGAAATGAAAAATTCCATAGTTGAAATAAAGAAACACACTAGAAGGAATGAATAGCAGACTAAGTAATACAGAAGAATGCATAAGTGACCTGGAAGATAAAATAATGTAAATCATCCAATCAGAACAGTAGGAAGAAACACAAATTTTAAAAAAAAAGCAATCTATGAGATCTTTAGGATAATAATAAGTGTGACAACATTCACATTATAGGGTTTCTGGAAGGAGAAGAGAGAGAAAAGGGGACTGAAAACGTATCTGAAGAAATTAAGGCTGAAAACTTCGCAAATCTAGAGAAGGAAACATATCCAGGTACAGGAAGCACAGAGGGTCCCAAACAAGATGAACCCAAACAGACCCATAGCAGGACATGTCATACTTAAAATGGCAAAAGTTAAAGATAGAGAATTCCAAAGGCAGTAAGAGAAAAACAAAGAGTCATATACAAGGGAATCCCCTTTTCGCTATACCCTGATTTTTCTGCAGAAACTTTGTAGGCCAGAAGGGAGCAGCATTATATTTTCAAAGTCCTAAAAGGGAAAAACCTACAACCAAGGGTACTCTATGCAGTAAGATTATCATTTAGAACAGAAGATAAAGAGCTTCTCAAACAAGGAAAAACTATAAGAATTCATCAATATTAAACCTACCCTAAAAGAAATGTTGAAAGGTCTCTAAATGGAAAAGAAGTAAGAATCTAGAGGAAAGAGAAAATTCTACTAGGAAAGGCAGGTATATAGTAAGGATTGAAGATTACTTAAATAAACCACTGTGCAGATTAAAAGACAAAATATTTTAAGAGAAACTACAACTACAATTACCAGCAAAAGGATAAGCATGAAAATGTAAAATATGACATCAAAAACACAAAATGTTGGGGAGGGGAGTAAAAAATGGAGATCTTTTAGAATGTGTTTGAACTTAAATGAATACAAGTTTAAAACAAGTAGATATAATCATAGGTCAATATTATTTCTATGGTAACCACAAATCAGAAACCTAGAGTAGATAAAGAGAAATCAAAAAGAAATGTACCCAAGTATACTACTAAAGAAAATCATCAAACCACAATGGTAGAAACAAAAAGAAGAAATCAACAGAGAACAACTTCAAAAAACAACTGGAAAAAAGTAACAAAATGGGGCTTCCCTGGTGGCGCAGTGGTTGAGAATCCGCCTGCCGATGCAGGGGACACGGGTTCGTGCCCTGGTCCGGGAAGATCCCACATGCCGCGGAGCGGCTAAGCCTGTGAGCCATGGCCGCTGGGCCTGCGCGTCCGGAGCCTGTGCTCCGCAACGGGAGAGGCCGCAACAGTGAGAGGCCCGCATACCGCAAAAAAAAAAAGTAACAAAATGGCATAAGTACATACCTACGATAATTACTTTATATGTCTATGGACTAAATGCTCCAACCAAAAGACATAGTGTGGATGACTGGATTAAAAAAGACTCTTCAATATGCTGCCTACCTGAGGCTCACTTCAGGGCTAAAGACACACACAAACTGAAAGTGAGGGGGTAGAAAATATATTTCATGTAAACAAAAACAACAAGAATGTGGGGGTACCAATAATCATATCAAACAAAATAGATTTTAAAACAAAGTCTATAAAAAAGATGAAGATTAATTATCATTCACAATGATAAAGAAATCAATACAAGAAGAGGATATTATACTCATTAACACATATGCACCCATACAGGAGCAACTACATATACAGAGCAAATACTAACAGACATAAAGAGAGAATTTAGCAATAATACAATAATAGTAGGATACATTAACATCCCACTGGCATCAATGGACAGATCATCCAGACAGAAAATCAATAAAGAAACAGTGGTCTTAAATAACCCAATGGACTGGTTGTACTTAATACATATCTATAGGACACTAAATCCAAAAACAGCAGAATACACATTCTTTTCAAGTACACATAGAAAGTGCTCCAGGATAAATCACAAACTGGGCCACAAAACAAGCCTCAACAAATTTAAGGGGATAGGAATTATATCATGCATTTTTTCCCAACCACAATGGTATGTAAATACAAATCAACTACAGAAGGAAAAATGGGAAAAGAACAAACGTGTGGAGACTAAACAACATGATACTAAAAAACCAATGGGTCTATGATGAAATCAAAGAGTAAACCAAAAAATACCTCAAGACAAATGAAATGGAAAAAAAAGTTCCCAAAATCTATGAGATGCAGCAAAAACATTTCTAAAAGGGAAGTTTATAGCAATACAGCCTTCTTCAAGAAACAAGAAAAATCTCAAATAAACAACCTAACATTCCACTTAAAAGAATTAGACAAAGAAGAACAAACAAAGCCCAAAGTCAGCAGAAGGAAGGATAAAGATTAGAGAGGAAATAAGTAAAACAGAGATAAAAAACAATAGAAAAGATCAATAAAACCGAGAACTGTTTTTAAAAAAAATATTTTAAAATTGATAAACTTTTAGCCAGGTTCATCAAGAAGAAAATAAAAAGGACTCAAAATAATTAATAAATGAAAAAATAATAATAATTAATGAAAGAGGAGAAATAACAACTGACAACAAAGAAATATCCCCCCAAAATCATAAGATAATACTATGAACAGTTAGTATGCCCACAAATTGGACAACCTGGAAGAAACTGACAAATTTATAGAAGCATACAACCTGCCAAGACTGAACAAAAAAGCTACAAATAATTTAAACAGACCAATCACTAGAAGTGAAATAGAATCTGTAATTAAAAAAAAAACTCCCAGCAAACAAAAGTCCAGGACCAGAGAGCTTCACAAGGGAATTCTACCAAACATATAAAAAATAATTAATACCTATCCTTCTCAAACTATACCAAAAATTGAAGAGGAAAGAACACTCTCAATTCATTCTATAAGGCCACCATTGCCCTGATACCAAAAGCAGACAAAGACACTACAAAAAAAGAAAATTACAGGCCAATATCTTTGATGAATATAGATGCAAAAATCCTCAACAAAATATCAGCAAACCAAGTCCAGTCATATATTAAAAGGATCATATACATGATCAAGTTGGATTTATTCTAGGGTCACAAGGACAGTTCAACATTCGTAAATCAATCAGTGTGATACACCACAATAACAAAAGGAAAGATAAAAATCACATGATCATCTCAATAGACGCAGAAAAAGCATTTGACAAAATTCAACATCCATTCATGATAAAAAACTCTCATCAAAGTGGGTACAGGAGCTTCCCTGGTGGCACAGTGGTTGAGAGTCCACCTGCTGATGCAGGGGACACAGGTTCGTGCCCCAGTCCGGGAAGATCCCACATGCCATGGAGCGGCTAGGCCTATGAGCCATGGCCACTGAGCCTGCACATCCGGAGCCTGTGCTCTGCAATGGGAGAGGCCACAACAGTGAGAGGCCCGCGTACTGCAAAAAAAAAAAAAAAAAAAAAAAAAGTCGGTACAGAGGGAACATATCTCAACTTAATAAAAGCCATTTACAACAAGCCCACAGCTAATATCATACTCAATGGTGAAAAGCTGAAAGTCTTTCCTCTAAAATCAGAAACAACACGAAGATGCCCACTCCCACCAATTCTATTTAACATAGTAATGGAAGGCTTAGCCACAGCAATAAGGTAAGAAAAACAAAGAAAATGTATCCAAATTGGAAGAGAAGAGGTAATACGATACTTTGTATAGAAAATCCTGAAGCCTCCACACCAAATTTATTAGCAATAACAAATGAATTTAGTAAAGTTGCATGACATGAGATTAATATACAGAAATCTCTTGCATTTCTATACACTAATAATGAAATAATGGAAAGAAAGTAAAATAAACAGAAACAATCCTGTTTAAACACACATAGAAGAGAATAAAATAACTAGGAACAAAATTAACGAAGGAGGTGAAAGACCTACACTCTAAAAACTATAAAACACTGATGAAAGAAACTGAAGATGATACAAAGAAATAAAAAGATATCCCATGTTCTTGGATTGGAAGAATTAATATTTTTAAAATGCCCATACTACCCAAATCAATCTACAGATTTAATGCAATTCCTATCAAAATAAACATGACATTTTTCACATAACTAGAACAAATAGTCCTAAAAGTCATATGGAACAACAAAAAGACCCTAAGTTGCCAAAATAATCTTGAGAAAAAAGAAGAAAGCTGGAGGTATAACCTTCCCAGACTTCAGACTATACTACAAAGTTACAGTAATCAAAACAGCAGAGTAGTGGCACAAAAACAGACACATAGATCAATGGAACAGAATAAAAAGCCCAGAAATAAACCTACACAACTATAGTCAATTAATCTATGACAAAGGACACAAGAATATACAGTGGAGAAAAGACAATCTCTTCAACAAATGATCTGGGGTAAAATGAACAGCTACACATAAAAGAATGAAATTAGAATATTTTCTAACACCGTTTACAAAAATAAAAAAAATTACAAAATGGATTAAAGACCTAAATACAAGACCAGAAACCATAAAACTCCTAGAAGAAAAAAAAAGTAGAACACTCTTTTACATAAACAGTGGCAATATTTTTTGAATCTTTCTCCTAAGGCAAAGAAATAGAAGCAAAAATAAACTAATGGGGCCTAAGTAAACTTAAAAGCTTTTGCATAGTAAAGGAAACCATAAACAAAATGAAAATACAACCTATAAAATGGGAGAAAATATTTGCAAATGATATAACCAACAAGGGGTTAATAACCAAAATATATAAACAGCTAATAAAACTCAATATCAATAAAAACAAACAACCCAATCAAAAAATGGCTAGAAGACCTAAATAGACATTTTTCCAAAGAAGACATACAGATGGCTAACAGGCACATGAAAAGATGCTCATCATCGCTAATTATTAAAGAAATGCAAATTGAAACAACAATGAGATATCACCTCACATCTGTCAGAATGGCTATCATCAAAAAGTCTACAAAAAACAAATGTTGGAGAGGATGTGGAGAAAAGGGAACCCTTGTGCACTGTTGGTGGGAATGTAAATTGGTGCGGCCATTATGGAAAACAGTATGGAGGTTCCTCAAAAAAAAAAAAAAAAAAAAATTGAACTACCATTTGATCCAGCAATTCCATTCCTGGGTATATGTGCAGAAAAAATGAAAACACTAATTTGAAAAGATACATGCACCACAATGTTCACAGCAGCACTATTTACAATACCTAAGACATGTAAGCAACACAAGTGTCCATCAACAGATAAATGGATAAAGAAGATGCAATATATATATATATAAATATATATATAAAGAACCATTAGCCATAAAAAAGAATGAAATTATGTCATTTGCAGCAATATGGATGGACCTAGAGAATATTATACTTCATGAAATAAGTCAGAGAAAGACAAATAATTAATGACATCTCTTATATGTAGAATCTAAAAAATAATAATATAAATGAATATATATACAAAACAGAAATAGACTCACAGACATAGAAAACAAACTTGTGGTTATCAAAGTGGAGATGGCAGGGGAGAGGGACAAATTAGGGGGACTGGAGTAACAGACAAAAACTACTATGTATAAAATAGATTAGCGGGCTTCCCTGGTGGCGCAGTGGTTGAGAATCCGCCTGCCGATGCAGGAGACGCGGGTTCGTGCCCTGGTCCGGGAAGATCCCACGTGCTGCGGAGCGGCTGGGCCCGTGAGCCATGGCCGCTGAGCCTGCGCGTCCGGAGCCTGTGCTCCGCAACGGGAGACGCCACAACAGTGAGAGGCCCGCATACCGAAAAAAAAAAAAAAAAAAAAAAAAAAATAGATTAGCAACAAGGATATAGTGTAGAGCACAGGGATTATAGCCATTATTTTACAATAACTTATAATGGGGTACAGTCTGCAAAAATACTGAATCACTATCTATACAACTGAAAATATTATAAAAGTATAATATTTTAAATCAACTCTACTTCAATACAAACAATTACTTTTAAAAATTAAAATAAGATAAAATCAGCAAAAGGAAAAGGCACATAGGGTGGAGTCCAGAAGAAAAGGCATACAGAACTGAATTCAGGAGGATAATCTTCCAGTTGTCCACTCCTAGTTGAAGTCACATGGAGAGCACTTATTTCTCCCATGTGCAAAGTACTGCAAACCAGGGAAGCTCAGTGAGCCTTGGCATCAGGGTTTCTATTTGGAGTCAGTCACATAAGCATGAAGTGCCTGCATGACTGACCTCAGCTACTCAGACCCCAGTCCCCCAGAGGTCAAACTCATACAAGGTGGCCCAAAGCCTCAGGCAACAAAAACAGGTGTTTACCATAAATCACTTGCTAGCATAAACTATCTGGTCTGGCTCAGAACAAACAAAAACACTGTTATCAGTCAGGATACTCCAAGGGCTCAGAGGGGATCTCCCAGGAGCCTCACCACCGGATAGGCCTGAGGAACTTAGGAAAGTGCAGGCCTGATGATCTAACCCTTTCCTTCATACATATAATATACAAGGAAATGACAATTAGGCTAATAGAAGAGTCTCAACATCAGTATGTAAGAGAGAAGACAGTGGAATGATAGCATCAAAGAGCAGAGAGAAAAATCGCTCTCAACACAGAAGTATGTACCCAACAGATGCAGAAAAAATTTTAATAAAAATCATATTCACATCATAGCAAATTAGAAATATGCGGAAGTTCTCAACCTAGTAAAAGATTTTGGTAGTCCTGAGTATTGTTTCTCAAAGACTTTTTATTTTTCATGGAGAAGATGCACCTCCTATTCCCCTTCTGATTCAGTAAGGACATGTGAGCATTTCTGGCCAATGAGTTTTGAGCAAAAGTAATGAATGTCATTTTCAGGCCAGAATATTTAATTGCCGAAGTAAGAAGACATTCCAGAGTTTTCTTTTTTTTTACTGGCATAATTTCTAGCAATATTCAAGATACAGGCTGTGCTATGAGCAGGGCACTAAGTCAACCCAATGGACGTATAGCATGATCAAGAAATGAACCTTTATTCTTTCAGCTGCTAAAATCTTTTACTTGTTGCTTACCACAGGTTATCCAGCTTAGTACAAGTTATCTATAAAATAAGTTGCACAAGCTTTAAGCTTAAGAGTGAAACTTTTTTTTAACATCTTTATTGGAGTATAATTGCTTTACAGTGTTGTGTTAATTACTGCTGTATAACAAACTGAATCAGCTATATACATACATATATCACCATATCCCCTCCTGCTTGCATCTCCCTTCCACCCTCCTTATCCCACCCCTCTAGGTGGTCGCAAAGTACTGAGCTGATCTCCCTGTGCCATGCAGCTGCTTCCCACTAGCTATTTTACATTTGGTAGTGTATATATGTCAGTGCTACTATCTCACTTCATCCCAGCTTACCTTATCCCCTCCTGTGTCCTCAAGTCAATTCTGTCTGTGTCTTTATTCCTGTCCTGCCCCTAGGTCCATCAGAACCATTTTGTTTTAAGATTCTATATATACGTGTTAGCATACGGTATTTGTTTTTCTCTTTCTGGCTTACTTCACCCTGTATGACAGACTGTAGGTCCATCCACCTCACTACAAATAACTCAATTTCGTTTCTTTTTATGGCTGATTAATATTCCATTGTATATATGTGCCACATCTTCTTTATCCATTCATCTGTCAATGGACACTTAGGTTGCTTCCATGTCCTGGCTATTGTAAATAGTACTGCAATGAACATTGTGGTACATGACTCTTCCTGAATTACGGTTTTCTCAGGGTATATGCCCAGTAGTGGGATTGCTGGGTTGTATGGTACCTCTATTTGTAGTTTTTTAAGGAAACTCCATACTGTTCTCCATAGTGGCTATATCAATTTACATTCCCACCAACAGTGCAGGAGGGTTCCCTCTTCTCCACACCCTCTCCAGAATTTATTGTTTGTAGATATTTTGATGATGGCCATTCTAACTGGTGTGAGGTGATACCTCATTGTAGTTTTGATTTACATTTCTCTAATGATTAGTGATATTGAGCATCTTTTCATACGTTTGTTGGCAATCTGTATATTTGCTTTGGAGAAATGACTATTTAGGGCTTCAGCCCATTTTTGGATTGGGTTGTTTTTTTGATATTGAGCTACATGAGCTATTTGTATATTTTGGAGATTAATCCTTTGTGAGTTGCTTCATTTGCAAATATTTTCTCCCATTCTGATGGTTCCCTTTTAATCTTGTTAATAGTTTCCTTTACTGTGCAAAAGCATTTAAGTTTCATTAGGTCCCATTTGTTTATTTTTTTAAATTTCCATTTCTCCAGGACGTCAGGCAAAAGGATCTTGCTGTGATTTATGTAAAAGAGTGTTCTGCCTATGTTTTCCTCTAATAAGAGTTTTAGAGTGTCTGGCCTTACATTTAGGTCTTTAATCCATTTTGAGTTTATTTTTGTGTATGGTGTTAGGGAGTGTTCTAATTTCATACTTTTACAGGTAGCTGTCCAGTTTTCCCAGCACCACTTATTGCAGAGGCTGTCTTTCTCCACTGTATACTCTTGCGTCCTTTATCAAAGATAAGGTGATAATACGTGCGTGGGTTTATCTCTGGACTTTCTATCTTGTTCCATTGATCTATATTTCTGTTTTTGTGCCAGTACCATACTGTCTTGATTACTGTAACTTTGTAGTATAGTCTGAAGTCTGGGAGCCTGATTCATCCAGCTCTGTTTTTCTTTCTCAAGATTGTTTTGGCTATTTGGAGTCTTTTGTGTTTCCATAAAAATTGTGCAATTTTTTGTTCTAGTTCTGTGAAAAATGCCATTAGTAGTTTGATAGGGATTGCATTGAATCTGTAGACTGCTTTGGGTAGTATAGTCATTTTCACAGTGTTGATTCTTACAATCCAAGAACATAGTATATCTCTCCATCTGTTTGTATCATCTATAATTTCTTTCATCAGTGTCTTATAGTTTTTTGCATACAGGTCTTTTTTCTCCTTAGGTAGGTTTATTCCCAGGTATTTTATTCTTTTTGTTGCAATGATAAATGGGGTGTTTCCTTAATTTCTCTTTCATATATTTCATCATTAGTATATAGGAATGCAAGAGATTTCTGTGCATTAATTTTGTATCCTGCTACTTTACCAAATTCATTGATTAGCTCTAGTAGTTTTCTGGTAGCATCTTTAGGATTCTCTATGTATAGTATCATGTCATCTGCAAACTGTGACAGTTTTACTTCTTCTTTTCCAATTCAGATTCCTTTTATTTCTTTTTCTTCTCTGATTGCTGTGGGTAAAACTTCCAAAACTATGTTGAGTAATGGTGAGAGTGGGCAAACTTGTCTTGTTCCTGATCTTCAAGGAAATGGTTTCAGTTTTTCACCACTGAGAACAATGTCGACTGTGCGGTTGTCATATACGGCCGTTATTATGTTGAGGTAGGTTCCCTCTATGCCTACTTTGTGGAGAGTTTTTATCATAAGTTGATGTTGAATTTTGTCAAAAGCTTTTTCTGCATCTATTGAGATGATCATATGGTTTTTATCCTTCTGTTTGTTAATATGGTGTATCACAATGATTGATTTGCATATATTGAAGCATCTTTGCATTCCTGGGATAAAGCCCACTTAATCATAGTGTATGATCCTCTTAATGTGCTGTTGGATTGTTTGCTAGTATTTTGTTGAGGATTTTTGCATCTATGTTCATCAGTGATACTGGCCTGTAGTTTTCTTTCTTTGTGACATCTTTGTCTGCTTTTAGTATCAGGGTGATGATGGTCTCATAGAATGAGTTTGGGAGTGTTCCTTCCCCTGCTATATTTTGGAAGAGTTTAAGAAGGATAGGTGTTAGCTCTTCTCAAAATGTTTGATAGAATTTGCCTGTGAAGCCATCTGGTCCTCGGCTTTTGTTTGATGGAAGATTTTTCATCAGTTTAAATTTCAGTGCTTGTGATTGATCTGCTTATATTTTCTATTTCCACGTGGTTCAGTATTGGAAGGTTGTGCTTTTCTAAGAATTTGTCCGTTTCTTCCAGGTTGTCCATTTTATTGGCATATAGTTGCTTGTAGTAATCTCTCATGATCCTTTGTATTTCTGCATTGTCAGTTGTTACTTCTCCTTTTTCATTTCTAATTCTGTTGGTTTGAGTCTTCTCCCTTTTTTGTGTGTGTGTGAGTCTGGCTAATGGTTTATCAATTTTGTTTATCAGCTTATAGTTTTATTGTTCTTTGCTACTGTTATCTTCATTTCTTTTTCATTTATTTCTGATCTTATCTTTATGATTTCTTTCCTTCTGCTAACTTTGGGGTTTTTTTGGTTTTGTTTTTCTTTCTCTAACTGCTTTAGGTGTAAGGTTAGGTTGTTTGAGATTTTTCTTGTTTCTTGAGGTATGACTGTATTGCTATAAACTTTCCTCTTAGAATTGCTTTTGCTGCATCCCATAGGTTTTGGGTCATCGTGTTTTCATTGTTATTTATTTCTAGGTATTTTTTGATTTCTCCTTTGATTTCTTCAGTGATCTCTTGGTTACTTAGTAGTGTATTGTTTAGCTTCTGTGTTTGTACTTTTTACAGATTTTTTTCTATAATAGATATGTAGTCTCACAGCATTGTGGTCAGAAAACATACTTGATACAATTTCAGTTTTCTTCAATTTACCAAGGCTTGATTTGTGACCCAAGATATGATCTATACTGGAAAATGTTCCATGAACACTTGAGAAGAAAGCATATTCTGTTGTGTTTGGATGGAATGTCCTATAAATATCAATTACATCCATCTTATTTAATGTATCATTTAAAGCTTGTGTTTCCTTATTTATTTTCATTTTGGATGATCTGTCCATTGGTGAAAGTGGCGTGTTAAAGTCCCCTACTATGATTGTGTTACTGTCAACTTCCCCTTTTATGGCTGTTAGCATGTGCCTCATGTATTGAGGTGCTCCTATGTTGGGTGCATAAATATTTACAATTGTTATATCTTCTTCTGGGACTGATCCCTTGATCACTACATAGTGTCATTCTTTGTGTCTTGTAATAGTCTTTATTTTAAAGTGCATTCTGTCTGATATGAGTACTGCTACTCCAGCTGTCTTTTGATTTCCATTTGTATGGAATATCTTTTTCCATCCCCTCACTTTCAGTATTTATGTGTCCCTAGGTCTGAAGTGGGTCTCTTGTAGACAGCATATGTACAGGTCTTGTTTTTGTATCCATTCAGCCAGTCTATCTCTTTTGGTTGGAGCATTTAATCCATTTACATTTAAGGTAATTATTGATATGTATTTTCCTACTACCATTTTCTTAATTGTTTTTGGTTTGTTATTGTAGGTCTTTTCCTTCTCTTGTGTCTCCTGCCTAGAGAAGTTCCTTTAGCATTTGTTGTAAAGCTGGTTTGGTGGTGCTGAATTCTCTTAGCTTTTGCTTATCTGTAAAGGTTTTAATTTCTCCATCGAATCTGAAAGAGATCCTTGCTGGGTAGAGTAATATTGGTTGTAGGTTTTTCCTTTTCATCACTTTAAGTATGTCCTGCCACTCCCTTCTGGCTTGCAGAGTTTCTGCTGGAAAATCAGCTGTTAACCTTATGGGAATTCCCTTGTATGTTACTTGTTCCTTTTCCCTTGTTGATTTTAATATTTTTTCTTTGTATTTAATTTTTGATAGTTTGATTAATATGTGTCTCAGCAAGTTTTTCTCTGGGTTTCTCCTGTATGGTACTCTCTGTGCTTCCTGGACTTGATTGACTATTTCCTTTCCTATGGTAGGGACGTCTTTTACTATAATCTCTTCAAATATTTTCTCAGACCCTTTCTTTTCCCCTTCTTCTTTGGGACCCCTATAATTCGAATGCTGGTGCATTTAATGTTGTCCCAGAAGTCTCTGAGACTGTCCTCAATTCTTTTCATTCTTTTTTTTTATTTTGCTCCCTGGCAGTTATTTCCACCATTTTATCGTCCAGCTCACTTATCAGTTCTTCTGCTTCAGTTATTCTGTTATTGATTCCTTCTAGAGTACATTTAATTTCACTAATTGTGTTCTTCATCACTGTTTGTTTGCTCTTTAGTTCTTCTAGAGCCTTGTTAAGTGTTTCTTGTATTTTCTCCATTCTCTGTCCGAGATTTTGTATCATCTTTACTATCATTACTCTGAATTCACTTTCAGGGAGTTTGCCTATTTCACCTTCATTTATTTGGTATTGTAGGTTTTTACCTTGCTCCTTTGACTGTAACATATTTTTTGTCATTTCCATTTTTTTTTTTTTTTAATGGGTGGTGCTGTATGCCTGTCTTACTGATTGTTTGGCCTGAGACATCCAGCACTGGAGTTTGCAGTCAGTTAGACAGAGCTGGGTCTTGGTGCTGAGATGAGGACCTCCAGGAGGCCTCACTCCGATTGATATTCCCTGGGGTCTGAGGTTCCCTGTTCGTCCAGCAGTTTGGACTCAGAGCTCCCACCACAGGAGCTTGGGCCCAACCTCCACCCTGGGAACCAAGATTCCACAAGGTTCAAGGCACAGTGAAAAAAAAAAAAGAAAAAAAAAAAGGAAGGAAGAAAGAAAAAATGGAGCAGTAAAATATCAAAGAATAAAAAACAAAGTAAAATTAGAAAGATAAAGAATACACTAATGATGAAAAATCTGAGAGTAAAATTAAGAAAACACTCCCATTTACCATTGCAACAAAAAGAATAAAATATCTAGGAATAAACCTACCTAAGGAGAAAAAAGACTTGTATGCAGAAAACTATAAGACACTGATGAAAGAAATTAAAGATGATACAAATAGATGGAGAGATATACCATGTTCTTGGATTGGAAGAATCAACATTGTGAAAATGACTCTATTACCCAAAGCAATCTACGGATTCTATGCAATCCCTATCAAATTACCACTGGCATTTTTTACAGAACTAGAACAAAAAATTTCACAATTTGTATGGAAACACAAAAGACCCCAAATAGCCAAAGCAATCTTGAGAACGAAAAATGGAGCTGGATGAATCAGGCTCCCAGACTTCAGACTATACTACAAAGCTACAGTAATCAAGATAGTATGGTACTGGCACTAAAACAGAAATATAGATCAATGGAACAGGATAGAAAGCCCAGAGATAAACCCACACACATATGGTCACCTTATCTTTGATAAAGGAGGGAAGGATATACAGTGGAGAAAAGACAGCCTCTTCAATAAGTGGTGCTGGGAAAACTGGACAGCTACCTGTAAAAGTATGAAATTAGAACACTCCCTAACACCACACACAAAAATAAACTCAAAATGGGTTAAAGACCTAAATGTAAGGCCAGACACTATCAAACTCTTAGAGGAAAACATAGGCAGAACACTCTATGACATCAATCACAGCAAGATCCTTTTTGACCCATCTCCTAGAGAAATGGAAATAAAAACAAAAATAAACAAATGGGATCTAATGAAACTTAAAAGCTTTTGCACAGCAAAGGATACCATAAACAAGACCAAAAGACAACCCTCAGAATGGGAGAAAATATTTGCAAATGAAGCAACGGACAAAGGATTAATATCCAAAATTTATAAGCAACTCAGGCAGCTCAATAACAAAAAAACAAACAACCCAATCCAAAAATGGGCTGAAGAACTAAATAGACATTTCTCCAAAGAAGATATACAGATTGCCAACAAACACATGAAAGAATGATCAACATCATTAATCATTAGAGAAATGCAAATCAAAACTACAATGAGATATCATCTCACACCGGTCAGATTGGCCATCATCAAAAACTGTAGAAACAATAAATGCTGGAGAGGGTGTGGAGAAAGGGGAACACTCTTGCACTGCTGGTGGGAATGTAAATTGATACAGCCACTATGGAGAACAGTATGGAGGTTCCTTAAAAAACTACAAATAGGACTACCATACAACTTAGCAATCCCACTACTGGGCATATACCCTGAGAAAACCATAATTCAAAAAGAGTCATGTACCAAAATGTTTATTGCAGCTCTATTTACGATAGCCAGGACATGGAAGCAACCTAGTGTCCATCAACAGATGAATGGATAAAGAAGATGTGGCACATATATACAATGGAATAGTACTCAGTCATAAAAAGAAATGTAACTGAGTTATTTGTAATGAGGTGGATAGACCTGGAGTCTGTCATACAGAGTGAAGTTAAGTCAGAAGGAGAAAAACAAATACTGTATGCTAACACATAAATATGGAATCTAAGAAAAAAAATGTCATGAAGAGATTAGTGGTCGGACGGGAATAAAACACATACCTACTAGAGCATGGACTTGAGGATATGGGGAAGGGGAAGGGTAAGCTGTGACGATGTGAGAGAGTGGCAGGGACATATACACACTACAAAATGTAAATTAGATAGCTAGTGGGAAGCTGCAGCATAGCACAGGGAGTTCACCTCTGTGCTTTGTGACCACCTAGAGGGGTGGGATAAGGAGGGTGGGAGGGAGGGTGATGTAAGAGGGAAGAGATATGGGAACATATGTATATGTATAACTGATTAACTTTGTTGTAAAGGAGAAACTAACACACTATTGTAAAACAGTTATACTCAAATAAAGATGTTAAAAAAATTAGGAAAAATAAAACTGTAATTGAAACAACTGCAACAAGGTAAAATAAAACCACAGCAAGAAAAAGAAAAAAATGGGGGGCGGGCAACAAGCCAAAAGGAGAGATCACTAACAAAGTATAAAGATATAACAAAATTAGAAAAATAAAAGATTTATTAGGAAAAATATAAAGAATCAACAATAATGAATCAACAAATTAAAACAGGGTTTCCATGGTGGTACAGTGGTTAAGAATCCACCTGCCAATGCAGGAGACATGGGTTCGATCTCTGGTCTGGGCAGATCCCACATGCCGCGGAGCAACTACGCCCATGCGCCACAACTACTGAACCTGTGCTCTAGAGCCCGCATGCCACAAGTACTGAGCCTGTGTGCCACAACTACTGAAGCCCACGTACCTAGAGCCCACGCTCCACAACAAGAGAAGCCACTGCAATGAGAAGCTCACACACCATAACAAACAATAGCCCCCACTCGCCGCAAGTAGAGAAAGTCCACTCACAGCAACGAAGACCCAATGCAGCCATAAATAAATAAATAAATAAATTTTAAAAACAACAAGGTAAAATAGCATCCCAAAGTAAAAGAGGAAAAAAGAAAAGGAAAAAGAAAAAAAAGCCTTGGCTATGGAGGCAGAGTTTAGGCAGGGGGTGGAACTTAGGCAGGTGTGCGGTTTACTGTGGGGCAAGACCTAGGTGGGTAGGGTGGTGACGTTTGGGTCTGGGGCAGGGCCTAGGTGTGCAACGTTCAAGTGTTGGGAGGTGCTCTGCTTAGGAGCTGTGCGGAAAGGGAGAGGCAGTATTTCCAAAGGAGGGCGTGTGGGGTTCCGGAGTTTGGAGGTAGGGCCCTGGGTGGGGGTGTAGGGGCGGGGCTTGGGCTCTGTGCAACAGGAGGGAGGCTCTGAGGGCAGAGGATTAGGCCTGGGAGTCCAACAGGCTTCTCGGACAGGGAAAGCACTGGCCCCGGTCCCTTCCGTTCCTTTGCACCCCTCTCCCACTGTCTCCCCAGGGTCTCTCCCATTGCTGCTGGACCCCTAAGAGTGGGTGGGTACTGCTGGGTGTAGGGACTCCCTTCCCCCAGCCACCCCTCAGGGGTGCCATCCTAGAGGTCCAACCTTTACTTTCGCTCTGCCTTCCCTCCCTCCCACTCCCTCAGGACTCCCGCAGCTGGAGGGGGCCTAGGTGGGCAGAGGATCAGGCCCGGGATCCCAGCAGGTTCTTGAGGGTCCAAGTGGGCAGGGGAACACTGGCCATGCTCCCTTTTGATCCTCTGCCCTGCCAATGGTCCCCAAATTTCCCCCTTCAGGCATGGGATCCCTTCCCCTCTCCCAGCCGTCCCTCAGGGGTGCCAGTCCTGCCCCGCCTCCACTTCTCCTCCCCCTTCACTCCCCCACACCCCATGTCCCACACGGCCACTTGGGTTTCCTCCTGTCCCCTTAGGTGTCTGTGGTCCCCCACAGGTGCCTGGTAGGTGCCCTAGTTGTGAGGAGACGCGAATTCCACTTCCTCCTAGTACACCATCTTGACTCCACCCCAACAGTGAAACCTATTAAACAATTTCCCTTAAGATCTCAAATAAGAAATATGTTTTCCTGGAGGTCTTATCCAGGACAATAAGGGACAATTCTCATGGAAAAAAGAAAATTGTTATTATTCACAGATGATACGACTGTCTACATAGAAATCCAAAAGAATCCATATACATATATTAGCATTAATAAGATTTAGCAGGTTTCTGGCTCTGCTAAATATATACAAGTCATTTGTATTTCTATACTCTATAAACAAAAAGTTAAAAATGAAATTATAAAAAGACATAATTTACCACAGCATCAAATAACATAATGTACATAGGAATATGTTTAACAAAAAAATACAAGGTCATTCTGGTTAAAATAATAAAACTTTATTGAAAAATATTGAGGAACACTTAAATAAATCAGGAAATATATAATGCTCATGGAATGAAAGATTTAGTAAAGATATTAGTAATAAAAATAAAAGTAGAGGAATGAATGGCACAAATCTCCGGACAGTCTTTACTTATGGGAGAGGGTTAATGGAATCATAGTGAGACTCCTCGGGTTTCGGGGGGGCGATATTTGTATTTTCTGCATGGTAGGAGAGCATAAGGGTGTTCATCTATTTTTTTCCATACACGTACTCTTTTATGAATGCTATATTTACATAAAGAGAAGGCAGGCTCTCCAAGGACGTCGTTGTTGAGCTGTCAAGGAGAAAAACTACCATGGCTTCCAGTTCTTTGACAAAACCTCAGATGCGTGGCATTCTGGCCAAGCGTCTGAGATTTCATATTGTTGGAGCATTCGTTGTCTCCTTGGGAGTTGCAGCTTTCTATAAGTTTGCTGTGGCTGAACCAAGAAAGAAGGCATATGCAGATTTCTACAGAAATTATGATTCCATAAAAGATTTTGAGGAGATGAGGAAGGCTGGTATCTTTCAGAGTGCAAAGTGATTTTGGAATATAAATAATTTCTTTGAGTTGAGTTCCATGGAAGTTTGTCACTTACCTGTGTTCCTGAACTATGAAGTACTAATATCTGGGCTAAGGAATAGTTTCTCATGATAAATAAATGATTAAAAAATTTTTTTAAAAAAGAGAGAAGGCAGTCGAATTCCCAGAACTACTCTCCTACTTCTTGTAACTGCTCTTCTCCAACTCAATCAAAAGACTGTAGGATTTGTCTGTGAAAAAGGTAAACAGATGGTTTCCTCTCTAAGGAATTTCCAGAAGTTGAAGTGTGAGGTACTGTACTAAAAATAAGTGGTGCTGGGCTTTCCTGGTGCTGGGCTTCCCTGGTGGTGCAGTGGTTAAAAATCCACCTGCCAGGACTTCCCTGGTGGCACAATGGTTAAGAATCCGCCTGCCAATGCAAGGGGCACGGGTTCGAGCTGTGGTCCAGGAGGATCCCACATGCCACAGAGCAGCTGAGCCTGTGTGCCACAACTGCTAAGCCTGCACTCTAGAGCCCGTGAGCAACAACTAGAGAAAGCCCGCACGCATCAATGAAGACCCCGCACAGCCAAAAATAAATAAATAAAATAAATTTATTAAAAAAAAGAAAAATCCACCTGCCAATGCTGGGGACGTGGGTTCGAGCCCTGGTCCAGGAAGATCCCACATGCCATGGAGCAACTAACCCTATGTGCCACAACTACTAAGCCTGCGCTCTAGAGCCTATGAGCCACAACTGCTGAGCCCATGTGCCACAAGTACTGAAGCCCACGTACCTAGAGCCCATGCTCCACAAGAGAAGCCACTGCAATGTGAAGCCCACTCATCGCAACAAAGAGTAGCCCCTGCTTGCCACAACTACAGAAAAGCCCACAGACAGCAACAAAGACCCAACTCAGCAAAAAATAAAAATATATATATAAAATAAATAAATGTATTTATTTATTTATTTTAGAAAAAGAAATTTAGAACAAAAAGGAAAGTAGATTACCAGCTTAATCTAATCTTTCAGATTGCTTCTATTTTTCTTTTTTTTTTTGAATTTTATTTTATTCATTTTTTTAGACAGCAGGTTCTTATCAGTTATCCATTTTATACATATTAGTGTATATATGTCAAACCCAATCTCCCAATTCATCACAAAAGTGGTGCTGAGACTCCCAACCCTAAGATGCTTTTGTCCTCCAGGCAAGAGATTGAAAAATTTTGCTCTCTGCAGTCCAAAAGGAAAGAGCTAATGTTGCTGATACAAGTAAAAGTTTCTGCAAAATCACCCTACAATGAATTTCACAGTTGACAAGCTCCACCCAGGAACTAGGGTGTCCAATCAGCTTTTTAGATCCACAATCTTAAATATGAGTAGAGAGAGAAAGAGAGAAAGAGACAGAGAGAAAGAGACAGAGAGAGAGAGAGAGAGAGAGAGAGAGAGAGAAAGAGAGAAAGAAAGAAAGAAAGAAAGAGAGAGAGAGAAAGAAGGATGGAAGGAAGAAGGGGAGGGAGGGAGGAAAGGAGGGAGAGAAGGAGGGAGGGAGGGAGAAGAGAAGAACAGAGGGGAGGGGAGGAAAGAAGAGGGGAAAAGAGGAAAAAAGAAAATTAAAGAGAAGAGGAAGGATACATCTTGGAGGAAACAGAGACTACAGTAGTAAAATAAAACATCAACATTAGCTAATTAACATTACAAGATATGGCAACCATGAAACAAGTATGATATTATAAAGCGACATTCAGAGAACAAAAAGGAGCTCTTGTACGTTACAAATATTATAGCACTAATGTAAAATCTTCAGTATAAGATGTGGAAGATAAAACTGAGGGAATCTCCCAGAAAGTAGAACAAAAGGATAAACAGATTATTTTAAAGATAAGAAATTGAGAGGGCTGGTACAGGAAGTCCACTATGCAAATAATAGATGTTCCAGAAAAAAAGAGAAAGAACAGAGAGAAGATTATCAATGAGATAATATGAAAAAAAGTCCCCAAACCAAAGTGTTTATGCTTCCAGGTTAAAAGAATCCACCATATTCTAGCATAATACATGGACAAAAACTTATACCAAGGAACATGATCATGAAATTTCAAAACACTGAGGATAAGGAGAAGATCCTTCTAAACTCCACAGAGGAAAAACTGTTCATTAATACAAGACTAGGAACAAGAATGATTCTCAAAATAATAGTGAAAACCAGAACTATAATAGAATTATGCTAGCAAAGAAAATTATTTCCAACCTAGAATTCCCCAACCAGCTTAAACTACCAATCATATGTGAGGATGGAATAAAAAGATTTTCAATCTCTAACAATTTCTATACCATGTTCACTTTCTCAGGAGGCTATTGGATGATCACTTCCACCAAAATAAGGCAGAAAGAGAAAGCTACAGGATAGAAGAAAGAGGAGAGAGGCAAAGTAAATTCTTAGGATCATTGTATAGGGAGATCCTAGGAAGATAACTATGCCCCAGGCATAATGGCAACATGGCATAGTTGAAATTCATAGAAAACTTGATGAAACTGAAAATCTTGAGGGGTCATATGGATAACTGGCAAAGAGTTTAGGATTGATTAGACAGAAAAACAAGAAAACAAGTTATGGGTTGAATTGTGGCCTCCCAAATAAAGATATGTTGAAGTCCTAACCCTCAATACTTGTGAAGGTGACCTAATTTGAAAACAGGGTCTGCAGATTTAATCAAGATAAGGTCATTAGAAGTGGGCCTTGGGCTTCCGTGGTGGCGCAGTGGTTGAGAATCTGCCTGCCAATGCAGGGGACACGGGTTTGAGCCCTGGTCTGGGAGGATCCCACATGCCGTGGAGCAACTGGGTCCGTGAGCCACAATTACTGAGGTTGCGCATCTGGAGCCTGTGCTCCGCAACAAGAGGCCACGATAGTGAGAGGTCCGTGCACCGCGATGAAGAGTGGCCCCCGCTTGCCACAACTGGAGAAAGCCCTCGCACAGAAACGAAGACCCGACACAGTCATAAATAAATAAATAAATAAATAAAATTAAAAAAAAAAAAAAAAAAAGAAGTGGGCCTTAATCCAGTATGACTGCTATCCTTCAAAGGAGAGGAAAATTTGGACACAAAACACACATGGAGAATGCCATAAGAAGACACAGAAACACATAGAGAGCCATACAAAGATAGGGGCAGAGATTGGAGATATGCTGCCACAAACCAATAAATGCCTGGGGCTAAGAGAAGCCAGAATAGGGAAGGAAGGATCCTCCCCTAGAGGCTTCAAAGGGAATATGGCCCTGCCAACACCTTGATTTGAGACTACTAACTTCCAGAACTGTGAAAGAATAAATTTCTGTTCTTTCAAGAAGCCACCTAGCTTATGGTACTTTTTTACTGAAGCTCTAGGGAACTAATGCAACAAGTAAACAAGATAAGTATTTACTCCAGAAAAAACAAGGAAAAGTGGTCATAGTTTACCAAATACCATAAATAGGGTAGAACCTCCACTGATATTAAGATTTACAAAACTGAATTGGAGAAAAACTTATTAAGTCTCAGTCTCATAAAACGTCCATTTTCAGAGTACCTGGGGGGAAAAAAAGAAAATATTTTCTCTGTCATCCACCATCTGACTCCAGGGCTGACATTCACCTGAGGTTCCTATCTGTATTAGTTGTTTATAGTCTGAGGTTGATTGATTGGGCCAACATCCATTTTGATAGATTGGTGCTCTGTACCCCTGCCTGAACCATTAAGTATTTTGAAGATAAACCTTTTCCCAACTCAAAGACTCAGTGCATTTCCAGAATGAAAATCTTCTATATATGTAACTGATATTTGAGGTTGCTTTGATTTCCAGTATTTTTTAAAAATATCTGTTTATT
This sequence comes from Kogia breviceps, assembly GCF_026419965.1. Taxonomy (NCBI): domain Eukaryota; kingdom Metazoa; phylum Chordata; class Mammalia; order Artiodactyla; family Physeteridae; genus Kogia; species Kogia breviceps. Next base: position 109,306,724 of record NC_081313.1, read on the forward strand.
TATTTTGGCTACACCAGGTCTTAGTTGCATCACATGGGATCTTTGTTGCAGCATGCTGAATGTTTTAGTTGCAGCAGGCAGACTTCTTTTTAGTTGTAGCATGTGGACTTCTTAGTTGTGGCATGTGGACTCTTAGTTGCGGCATGCAGACTCTTAGTTGTGGCATGCATGCAGGATCTAGTTCCCTGACCAGGGATCAAACTCCCTGCATTGGGAGCATGGACTCTTACCCACTGGATCACCAGGGAAGTCCCTGATTTCCAGTATTTTGACAGAAAATCTTGTAAAGTGCTATCAAAATATAGAGGAAAAGGACCAAAAGAGGCAAACAATGAGAGAAAAGATAGATCAATACAGAAAACAACAAAAAAGTTAAAATAAAGATTATTTGTATTAGAACAGAGAATAAATGAAATTAAGCCAAAATCAGAGATACACTAGAAAATGTTTAAGCTAAAAAATGAATTATATGAGAGGAATGGAAGGGTTCAACATATTCCTAAAGTCCCTCTCCCCTTTTTTTCCTTCCACTTTTAATGAGATATAGTTGCCATATAACACTGTATGAGTTTAAGGTGTACAGCATAATGAATTGACATATGTATATATTGTGAATTGATTATCACAGTAGGTTTAGTTATTATCCATCACCTCATGTATTTGCAAAAAAGCTGTTTTTCCCTTGGGATGAGATCTTTTACAATCTACTCTCTTAGCAACTCTCAAATATACCATACAGAATTGTTCCCTCCTCCAATCAAAAAGAATGACATTAAAGTACATCTTCAAAAGAAAGATGTTTTCTGGCCTTCCTGGTGGCACTGTGGTTAAGAATCCACCTGCCAATGCAGGGGACTTGGGTTTGAGCCTGGAGCCAGGAAGATTCCACATGCCACGGAGAAACTAAGCCCGTGTGCCACAACAACTGAGCCTGCGCTCTAGAGCCTGCGAGCCACAACTACTGAAGCCTGCATGCCACAACTACTGAAGCCCATGTGCCTAGAGCCCATGCTCTGAAACAAGAGAAGCCACCGTGGTGAGAAGCCTGCGTATGACAACAAAGAGTGGCCCCTGTTCACTGCAACTAGAGAAAGCCCATGCACAGCAACAAGGACTCAACACAGCCATAAACAAATAAATAAATAAACAAATCTATGAAAAGAAAAAAAAGAAGAAAAGATGTTTTCTGCTAACAAGTTACCAGGTAGAAAAATAAACAAGTTGTCTGAAAAGGAAAATAAACTAGGCTGGTCTCCTCAACATTAAGAAACAAAAAATAATTATAGTGGGCTCTGATAGCTATTGTTTTGTCTGCTCAGAAAGCTTCTCATTCTCTTTGGGGTTATAACCTTGCTTTCTGACTAAAAATGTGGGCAAGTGACCTAGGGTTGGTCAATTATAATTTGACATTTCCCTGGCAATGACAATTGGTCCATGGAGCAGGCATGTGATCCAAGCAAAGCTAACTAGAGTCCTTACCTAGGAGATAAATACATATACATAGAGAAATAAACCTCTCCTCTTCAATCCAGGCAATGAGGAAGAAACACCCGCCTTAAATGACAAGTTATACCAGAGGGACTTTGTGTGTGTGTGTATATATATATAGAACATTTCATCTAAAAGCAGCACAATACAGTCTTTTGAAGAGCACATGCAACATTCTTCAGGATAGACCACATGCTAGGCCACTTAAATGACAAGTTATACCAGAGGGACTTTGTGTGTGTGTGTATATATATATAGAACATTTCATCTAAAAGCAGCACAATACAGTCTTTTGAAGAGCACATGCAACATTCTTCAGGATAGACCACATGCTAGGCCACAAAACAAGCCTTTGTAAATTTAAGAAAATTGAAACAATATAAATTATCTTTTCTGAGCACAATGCTATGAGACTAGAAATCAACTGCAAGAAAAGAAAACTGCAAAAGACACAAACACGTTGAGGATAACAATATGCTATAAAACAACTGATGGATCACTGAAGAAATCAAAGAGTAAATTTAAACAATACCTGTAGACAAATGAAAAAAACCACAGCAATCCAAAATCTGTGGGATGCAGCAAAAGCAGTTCTAAGAGGGAAATTTATAGCAATACAAGCTTATCTCAGGAAACAAGAAAAAAATCTCAAATAAACAACCTAAACTTAAACCTAAAGGAACTAGAAAAAGAAGAACAAACAAAACCCAAAGTTAGTAGAAGGAAAGAAATCATAAAGATCAGAGCAGAAATAAATGAAATAGAGAAAAAGAAAACAATAGAAAAGATCAATGAAACTAATGGCTAGTTCTTTGAAAATATACACAAAATTGATAAACCTTTAGCCAGACTCATCAGGAAAAAATGAGAGGGCCCACATCAATAAAATCAGAAATGAAAGAGAAGCTATAACTGATACCACAGAAATACAAAGGATCATAAGAGACAACTAAGTATGTTGTGCCAATAAAATGGACAATATAGAAGAAATGGACAAATTCTTAGAAATGTACAATCTCCCAAGACTGAACAAGGAAGAAATGGAAAATATGAACACACCAATTGCCAGTAATGAAGTTGAATCACTAATTTTAAAACTCCCAACAAACAAAAGTCCAAGACCAGATGGCTTCACAGGTGACTTCTACCAAACATGAACAGAAGAATTAACCCCTGTCCTTCACAAACTATTACAAAAAATTGCAGAGGAAGGAATGCTGGCAAACTCATTCAAGGCCAGCATCACCCTGATACTAAAACCAGACAAAGACACCACACACACACACACACACACACACACACACACACACACACACAAATTACAAGCCAATATCACTGATGAGCATAGATGCAAATATCTTCAACAAAATATTAGCAAATTGAATACCAACAATACAATAAAAGGAACATACACCATGATCAAGCAGAATCTATCCCAGGGAATGCAAGAATTTTTCAATATCCACAAATCAATCAATGTGATACACCACATTAACAACCTAAAGAATAAAAAAACATATGACCGGGCTTCCCTGGTGGTGCAGTGGTTAAGAGTCTGCCTGCCGATGCAGGCGACATGGGTTCATGCCCCGGTCCGGGAAGATCCCACATGCTGCAGAGTGGCTAGGCCCGTGAGCCATGGCCACTGAGCCTGCGCATCCGGAGCCTGTGCTCCACAATGGGAGAGGCCACAACAGTGAGAGGCCCGTGTACTGCAAAAAACAAACAAACAAACAAACAAAAACATACGACCATCTCAATAGATGCAGAAAAAGATTTTGACAAAATTCAACGTCAATTTCTGATAAAAACTCTCCAGAAAGTAAGCATAGACAGAACACACCTCAACTTAAGATATATGACAAACACACAGCTAACATCATACTCAACAGTGAAAACCTGAAAGCATTTCCTCTAAGATCAGGGACAAGACAAAGATGCCCACTCTTGCCAATTTTATTTAACATAGTATTGGAAGTCCTAGCCATAGCACTCAGACAAGAAGAAGAAATGGAAGGAATCCAAATTGGAAAAGAAGAAATAAAACTGCCACTGTTTGCAAATGACATGATACTATACATAGAAATTCCTAAAGATGCTACAAAAAAACTACTAGAGCTCATCAATGAATTTGGCAAAGGTGCAGGATACAATATTAAAATACAGAAATCTGTTGCATTTCTACATATGAACAACAAACTATCAGAAAGAGGACATTTACCATTGCATCAAAAAGAATAAAATACCTAGGAATAAACCTACCTAAGGAGGTAAAAAACCTATACCCCAAAAACTATAAGATATGATGAAAGAAACTGAAGACAACAGAAACAGATGGAGAGAGATACCATGTTCATGAATTAGAAGAATTAGTGTTGTTACAATGACCACACTGCCCAGGGCAATCTATAGACTCAATGCAATCCCTATCAAAGTACCAATGGCATTTTTCACAGAAATAGAAGATAATTTTAAAATTTGTATGTAAACATAAAAGACCCCAAACTTGCCAAAATAATCTTGAGAAAGAACAGAGCTGGAGAAGCCACCCCCTTGACTTCAGACTGTACTACAAAGCTACAGTAATCAAAACAGCATAGTACTGGCACAAAAACAGACACACAGATCAATGGAACTGAATAGAGAGTCCAGAAATAAACCCATGCACTTATGGTCAATTAATCTACAACAAAGGACACAAGAATATACAATGAAGAAAAAAGTCTCCTCAACAAAAAAGAGGAAACTGGGAAAACTGGACAGCTACATTTTAAAGAATGAGGTTAGAACATTCTCTAACACCATACACAAAATAAACTCAAAATGGATTAAAGACCTAAATGTAAGACTGGAAACCATAAAAATCCTACAAGAAAACATAGGTGGAACACTCTTTGACATAAATCTTAGAAATTTTTTTGACTCTGTCTTCTAAAGTAAAGGAAATAGAATCAAAAATAAACAAATAGGAACTAATTAAACTTAACAGCTTTTGTATGGCAAAGGATTTTTATACCTAACGCATCCTGCCTTCATATGGATAAAGAGATTTTCAAATAATAAAATCTCTAAAAATGTGTCACTGTATTCTTCACGAAAATCTTGTCTTTAGACACACCTCACCTAAGAAATAAATGAAACTTAAGAACTCAAAAAAGGGAGGCCCCTGATATAAGACAAGGGGTGCCAAATACTGAAACATGACACCTTTTAATAATTGTAAATTTAGCTACAAAACTGAATGTGAATATTTTAGTTAGGAAGGAAAGGTATACTAAAATCATCATTTTAAATGCAGGGACTCAAATGATAGTGTTTTACCCTGAGAATGAATAACGTGTTAAAGTAGACTTCTGAAAAGTTTAAAGGTGAAGCTTCTGGATCAAGATAGTTTATTGATTATATATAAAAAAGAATGAAACTTCATATATATATATATGTATATATAGAGAGAGACACAAATACACACAATGGAATACTATTCAGCCATAAAAAGAAGGAAATTCTGCCATTTGTAACAATATACATAAGCCTCAAGAGCATAATGCTAAGTGAAGTAAGACAGCAAAAGACAAAAACTGTATGAACTCACCTATATGTGGAATCTAAAAACATCAAACTCAGAAACAGAGTAGAATGATGGTTGCCAGGAGCTGAGGGGTGGAGGAAATGGCGAGATGATGGTCAAGGGATCCAAACTTTTAGTTATAAGAAGAATAAATCCCAGGGATCTAAGTAAGGTACAGCATGATAACTATAGTATACTTGAACGTTGGTATGAGAACATAATTTTAATGTTCTCGCCATAACAACAAAAAACTAAATGGTAACTGTGTGAGGGGAAGGATATGTTAATTAACCTTATTGTGGGGTATGTATACATACACACACATAATAGCAATATATACATGTATGAAATTATCACATTGTAACCTTAAATTACACAATATTTTATGTCAGTTATATCTCAACAAGACCAAAAAAGAAAAATCAGAGGTAAGTTTGTGTTGTTCTTCCCAAATGCACCCCAGGAAAACTCTAAACCTAGAATTAATGGCATGAACAAATTGAGCAGCAGTAGGCTATGGGATACACACCAAGATAATTTAAAAATTTATATGAAAACATCTAGACCAGTTGAATTTCATCATGAACAGTACTTCTGCAGGTTTTGTCTCCTAGCTCCCCCTTCCTCCAAATTACTCTCTAAAGCATTGATCTCAAAGTTTATTCCATACGATCTTATTTGTTCTGTCATATCTACACAGCAATTTTACTATTAATATTTTCTTTAAATTAACTAACTTTTTATTTAATTTTAAAAGGAAACTATTTTATATACCTCATATAAGTGGAATCAAGAAGTATTTGTCCTTGTGACTTCCCTGGTGGTCCAGTGTTAAAGAATCTGCCTTCCAATGCAGGGGAAGGCAGGTTCGATCCCTGGTCAGGGAACTAAGATCCCACATGCTGTGGGGCAACTAAGCCCATGCACCACAGCTACTGAGTTCACACACCTCAACGAGAGAGCCCACGTGCCACAAACTACAGAGCCCACACACTCTGGAGCCCGTGCACCACAAATACAGAGCTCACATGCCCTGGAGCCCATGCACCACAACTAGAGAGAGAAAACCTGCATGCCACAACCAGAGAGAAGCCCACACGCCACAATGAAGAGACTGAGCCCCACAACGAAAGATCCTGCATGCTGCAACTAAGACCCAACGCAGCCAAAAAAAAAAAAACAATTAAAGAAAATAAATAATAATAAATTTTTAAAATAAGAAGTATTTGTCCTTCTGTGAAAGCCTTATTTCACTTAGCATAATGTTCTCTAGTTTTATTCATGTTATCCTGTATCTCAGGATTTCCTTCTTTTTAAAATGCTGAATAATGTTCCACTGTACACCACATTTAAAAAAATCTATCCATCTGTCAATGGGAGATTTAGGCTGTTTGCACGTTTTGGCTATTGTGAATAGTGCTGCAATGAACCTGGAGTGCTAATAGTTCTTTGAGATACTGATTTCAATTCTTTGGATAAATACCCATAAGTGGGATTGCTGGATCATACAGTAGTTCTATTTTTAATTTTTAAAGAAACCTCTATACTGCTTTCCATAGCAACTGCACCATCTCTGCATTTCCACCTACAGTGTACAAGGGTTCCAATATCTCTGCAACTTCGCTAACATTTGTTGCCCATTTTAAAAAAATAGCAAAGAACAGAATTGTGCTTGCCAGAAACTGGGGCGGGGTTGGGGGAGGGAAGGAGTTGCTAATCAATGGATATAAAATTTCAGTGATGCAAAATGAATAAGTTCTAGAGACCTGCTGTATAATATTGTGCCTATAGACAATAATCTTTAAAAATCTGTTAAAAGGGTAGATTTCATGTAAGTGTTCTTATCACAATAAAACTAAAATAAATATAAACAAACAAACAAGAGGAAAATGTGCATTATTTTCATGAATGGGTAATTATTAATACTTGTCATAAATAAAAGGTAATCCTAAAAACAAATACAAGAAAGGGCTTCCCTGGTGGCGCAGTGGTTAAGAATCTGTTTGCCGATGCAGGGGACATGGGTTCGAGCCCTGGTCCAGGAAGATCCCACATGCTGCAGAGCAGCTAAGTTCATGTGCCACCACTACTGAGCCCACGTGCCACAACTACTGAAGCCAGCGTGCCTAGAGCCTGAGCTCCGCAACAAGAGAAGCCACTGCAGTGAGAAGCCAACGCACTGTAACAAAGAGTAGCCCCCGCTCACTGCAACTAGAGAAAGCCACGTGCAGCACTGTGAGAAGACCCAGTGCAGCCAAAAATAAATAATAAATAAATAAATTTATAAAAAATACAAATACAATAAAACACAGCAAAGTTACTGAATTTTTGAATTTTAAGATATATATTTTTATTGAACTATACTGACAATTTATTAGATCAAATTTGACTCTAAATGACAAATTTAAAAGAAAGTTTGAGTTACTAAATTTTAATTCTAACAAAATCATAAAGATCAAAATCAATAAAATAGTATTCAAAACTCTAAATTGAACAGCTTCTTCTCACCATTCAGCCTTATCTTGTATCATCCTCCCACTTGTTTTCACCACTCCAGTCATGATAGCATTCCCTCAGGCCCTTATAGTCTTGATATAAGGATTAAGGGCTTTACACCAAGTAGTCCTGAAACACCCTTCCTAACCTTCCTTGCCTAGATTACTCTTACTTATCATTAAGACCTAACATCAACTTTTAGTTCCTTAGAAAAGCTTTCCATTACCTTCTCAACCAGGCCAAGTGCCCCTCTCGTAGGTTCTCATAGTACCATGTACCGCTCCCTTTGTAGTACTTGTCAGAGTTGTAATTTTCCTCGTGTCTCTCTTCCCGAGGCAGAAAAGAAGATACTTTGTCTGCATTTTCTTTTATTTTTTTAAGATTTTTTTGATGTGGATATTTTCAGTCTTTATTGAATTTGTTACAATACTGTTTCTGTTTTTTGGGGGGTTTTTTATGTTTTGTTTTTTTTGGCCCCAAGGCATGTGGGATCTTAGCTCCCTGACCAGGGATTGAACCTGAAACCCTGCATTGGAAGGCGAAGTCTTAACCACTGGACTGCCAGGGAAGTCCCTGCATTTTCGAATGAAGAATGCCTTTGATGGACATATTATTAGACTAGACACAGCTGAGGAAAGAATATTTGAGTCTGAAGATAGTACAATAGAAACTTCCCAAACTGAAAAGCTAAGAGAAAAAAGACTGAAAAAAACCATAATAGAATGCTAAGAATTGTGGGACAACTACAAAAGGAGTGACATATACATAATTGGAATTCCAGAAGGAGAAGGAACAGAAACAACATTTGAAGCATTGATGACTAAGAATTTTCCTAAATTAATGTCAGACATCAAATCATAGACCCAGGAATCTAAGAGAATACAAAGCAGGATAAATGCTCAAAAAACTACATATAAGCGTATCAGATATGAACATGAGAAAATCAAACAGAAGGAAAATATCTTGAAAGAAACCAGAGGAGAAAGAAAACACCTTACCTATAGAAGGGCTAAGATAAGATTTACAGACCTCTCCTCAGAAATTATTCAGGAAAGAGAAGAATGAAGTGAAATATTTAAAGTGTTGACAGAAAAACAAACAAACCTAGAATTCAGTACTCTGTGAAATTATCCTTCAAAAGTGAAGGAGAAATATAGACTTTCCCAGACAAACAATAATTGAGGGAATTTGTTGCCAGTAGGCCTGCTTTGAAAGAAATATTAATACAATTTCCTCAGGAAGAAGGAAAATGATATAGATCAGAAACTTGGATCTACATAAAGAAAGAAAGAGCAATGGAGAATAAATAAGTGAAGATAAATTAAAACTTTTATCTTTTTAATGGAAAAATCAATTGTCAATTAAAATAAACAATCAATTAAAAACCAATTATTAATTGATCTAACAGATAACAGTTTGTTCAAAATAATAATAGCAATAATATATTTAATTATGAACACTTATGTAAATATCTTAGGTGTAAATGTACATATCCTTATGTATAATGAAATGAATGACAACAATGATATAAGGGATGGGGAAAATGAATTATGATTATTTTGTTATTATAAGGTACTTGCACTACCTGTGAAGTGGATAGTGTTATTTAAAAGTGAACTTGGATCTGCTGTAAATGTATACTGAAAACACTAGGGCACTAAAAAAAGTAAAAAAGATGTATAACTAATGTGCTAAGAAAGAAGAGAAAACAGAATCATTCAATATGCTCAATTAAAACTGCAAAAGGCAGAAAAAATGAGGAAGACAAAAACAGGAACAAAGAACAGGGCAACAAGTAGGAAAACAGTAGCAAATATGCTAGATATTTATACAATTATATCACTAATCACTTTGAATGTCAATGGCCTAAACGCACCAATTTAAAGAAAGAGATGGTCAGAGTGCATCAAAAACCACAACACAACTATATGTTGGCTACAAGAAAAACACTTTAAATATAAAGACACACACAGATTAAAAGTAAATGGAGAGATGTGATGAGGTAAATATGGCAGAATAGGAGGACCTGGAGTTCACCTCTCCCAATAAATACATCAAGAATACTTGGGCTTCCCTGGTGGCGCAGTGGTTGAGAATCCGCCTGCCGATGCAGGGGACGCGTGTTCGTGCCCCGGTCCGGGAAGATCCCACATGCCGCGGAGCGGCTGGGCCCGTGAGCCATGGCCCAGCCATGGCCGCTGCGCCTGCGCGTCTGGAGCCTGTGCTCCGCAATGGGAGAGGCCACAACAGTGAGAGGCCCGCGTACCAAAAAAAAAAAAAAAAAAAAGAATACATCTACAAGACTAGATAAGATGGCGGAAGAGTATGACGCAGAGATCACCTTCCTCCTCACAGATACATCAGAAATACACCTACACGTGGAACTGCTCCTATAGAACACCCACTGAACGCTGGCAGAAGACCTTGGACCTCCCAAAAGGCAAGAAACACCCCACGTACCTGGGTAGGGCAAAAGAAAAAAGAATAAACAGAGACAAAAGAATAGGGACGGGACCTGCACCAGCGGGAGGGAGCTGTGAAGGAGGAAAGGTTTCCACACACTAGAAGCCCCTTCGAGGGCGGAGACTGTGGGTGGTGGAGGGGGGAAGCTTCGGAGCCGCAGAGGAGATCGCAGCAACAGGGTGCGAAGGGCAAAGCAGAGAGATTCCCACACAGAGGATCAGTGCTGGCACCCACCAGCCAGAGAGGCTTGTCTGCTCACCCACCGGGGCGGGTGGGGGCTGGGAGCTCAGGACTGGGGTTGGCAGAGTGAAAACAGCCTGAAGGGGTTAGTGTACCACGGCCAGCCGGGAGCGAGTCCGGGGAGAAGTCTGGAGCTGCCGAAGAGGCAAGAGACCTTTTCTTCGTGCGCAAGGACAGGGGCTTAAGCGTGCCGCTTAAAGGAGCTCCAGAGACGGGAGTGGAGCTGCCGAAGAGACAGGAGACTTTTTCTTGCCTGTTTGTTTCCTGGTGTGCGAGGAGAGGGGTTTAAGCACGCCGCATAAAGAAGCTCCAGAAACGGGGCATATACACTACCAAATGTAAAATAGATAGCTAGAGGGAAGCAGCCGCATAGCACAGGGAGGTCAGCTCTGTGCTTTGTGACCACCTAGAGGGGTGGGATAGGGAGGGTGGGAGGGAGGGAGGGAGACGCAAGAGGGAAGAGATATAGGAACATATGTATATGTATAACTGATTCACTTTGTTGTAAAGCAGAAACTAACACACCATTGTAAAACAGTTATACTCCAATAAAGATGTTAAAATTAAAAAATATATATAAAAAAAGAATACATCTACAAATGGAACAATTAGCAAAGAGAACCTGCTGAACACTAGCAAAGGACCTTGGACACCTAAAAGGACAAGAAAAGATCCCCCAATAATCAGGTAGGACAAAAGAGAGTAAAGGAAGAAAAAGAAAAGAGGAAGCAGGATGGAACCCACACCACTGTGGGGGAGCTGAAGGAGAGGAGAAGTTCCCACATCTGGAGAAGTCCCCTCACCAGCAGGGAGATCAGCTGAGATAGAAGGGGAGCTTCAGGGGCTACTGGAGGAAAGTGCAACAACTGGTCTGTGACAGGCAGAACAGAGCAAGACTTACACAAATGGTCTGTGCCACAGCTCTGCATGCCCCAGCCTAAGATGGGTGTCCACCAGTGCTGACAGGGGTTGGGTGCTGGAACATGGGGCTTGGAGAGTGGACCTGGGGAGAGGACTGCTGTTGGCTGCATGGAGACAGCCTGAGGGGATGGCAGTGAGGAGCTCTGCCATCAAGAATGCTCCTGGAGGAAGCTCGGATTGCCATAAAAACGAGGTGCATTTTGAGTGATACGTGAAGGGTGGAGCCGCCATCACAGCCTCTCCTCACACACCAGCCCCTGCCTCCACAGGCACTAGGAGTGGTTCCCGTTGGAGCAAGCACACTTGCTGGTGACCCAGTTGGTCACTGCCTCCTGCCCCTCCCACCTAAGTGAGAGAGCATGCCCCAGTCAGTTGCTGCCCTATCCCCTCCCACTGAAACAGGCCACAGCGCCCCCAGTTGCTGCCTTCGCCCCCTCTTGCCTGGGCAGGGAGCAGGCACTTGAGGGTGGCCCATAAGCAGAGGTGGGGCCAAAACGAAAGCTGAGCCCCAGGGGCTGTGTGACTAACAAAGAACTGAAATCTCTCCTTACAGCTGCACAAGCTGTGGATTAAACCCCTGCACTCAGTTGGCAAACCCAGTACCTGCAGAACATCTGAATGAACAATGAGCGCTCCCACAACTGAGATGGGTCTAGCTTCAGCAGCTGTGGACTTTGGGGGCAAGTACACACGGGAGTTGGGGCAGGTCAGAGTCTGAGCTGCCCCCACAGTGCCCACAGCAGGTCCATAGACCTTCCTCAAGGTCTTGGAGGGTCTCCTGGGGAGGCGGGAGTTGGCTGTAGCTCACCATGGGGGCAAAAACACAGGTAGCAGAGACCCCAGGGAAATTTTGTTGTTGTTGTTGTTCTATTTTTTATTTTTATTATTCTTAAATTTTTTAAAAGCATTTAAAATTTTTCTATTATTATATTTATTTCTTGTATGTTTTTGTTTGGATTTTGGGGGGGGTCTGTTTTTTTGGTTGTTTTTGTTTGTTTTTTTCTTTGTTTTTTTGATTTTTTTTTAGTTGTGTTTTTGGGCTTTTGGTTGGTTGTTTTCTTGTTTTTTGTTTTCTTTGGGTTTTTTTGTTTGTTTTGTTTTTATGGTTTGTTTTGGTTTTTGTTCATCTGTCTTCTTTTGTGGTCTCCCTCTTTTTTTATTTTTGGCCATGCCGCACAACTTGGGGTCTTGGTTCCCCAGCTGGGGGTCGAACCTGAGCCCCTGTGATGGGAGCACCGAGTCCTGGCCAAGTCCTGGCTGTGGACTGCCAGGGAATTCCCAGCCCCAGGGAATATTAATTGGTGTGAGCTCTCCTGAAGGTCCCCATCTCAGCACCAAGACCCAACCCCGCCTAACAGCCTGTAAGCTCCAATGCTGGAGTGCCTCAGGCAAACAACCAGCAAGAGAGGAATACAGCCCCACCCATCCCTTCAGCAGACAGGCTGCCTAAAGTCATACTAAGCTCACAGACACCCCAAAATACACCCTTTGACATGGCCCTGCCCACCAGAGGGACAAGACCCAGCTCCACCCACCAGAAGGCAGGCACCAGTCCCTCCCACCAGGAAGCCTATAAAAGCCCCTGGACCAACCTCACCCAGCAGGGGGCAGGCAATGGAAGCAAGAGGAACTATTACCCTGCAGCCTGCGGAAAGCAGACCACAAACACAGAAAGTTAAACAAAATGAGACAGAGAAATATGCTGCAGATGAAGGAACAAGGTAAAACCTGTAAGACGAACTAAATGAAGAGGAGATAGGCAATCTACCTCAAAAAGAATTCAGAGTAACAATAGTAAAGATGATCCAAGGTCTTGGAAAAGGAAAGGAGGCACAGATCAAGAAGATACAAGAAGTGTTTAACAAGGACCTAGAAGAACTAAAGAACAAAGAAACAGTGATGAACAATATTATAACTGAAATGAAAAATACACTAGAAGGAATCAATAGCAGAATAACTGAGGCAGAAGAACAGATAAGTGAGCTGGAAGATAGAATGGTGAAATCACTGCCGCAGAACAAAATAAAGAAAAAAGAATGAAAAGAAATGAGGACAGTCTCAGAGACCTCTGGGACAACATTAAATGCATCAACATTCAAATGATAGGGGTCCCAGAAGAAGAAGAGAAAGAGAAGAGACTGAGAAAATATTTGAAGAGATTATAATTGAAAACTTCCCTAACATGGGAAAGGAAACAGTAACCCAAGGCCAGGAAGCACAGAGAGTCAATACAGGATAAACCCAAGGAGAAACACACAGAGACACTTATTAATCTAACTTAAACAAAAATTAAATACAAGGAAAAAATATTAAAAGCAGCAAGAAAAAAGCAACAAATAATATATAAGGGAATCCACATAAGGTTATCAGCTGATTTTCCAGCAGAAACTCAGCAGGCCAAAAGGGAGTGGCATGATATATTTAAAGTGATAAAAGGGAAAAACCTACAACCAAGAATACTCTACCCAGCAAGACTCTCATTCAGATTCAACAGAGAAATTAAAAGCTTTACAGACAAGCAGAAGTTAAGAGTATTCAGCATCACCAAACAAGCAGTACAACAAATGCTAAAGGAACTTCTCTAGGTAGGAAACACAAGAGAAGACAACAAAAGAGGAAAGGAAGAAAAAAGACCTACAGAAACAAACCCCAAACAATTAAGAAAATGGCAATAGGAACATACATATGGATAGTTACCTTAAATGTAAAGGGATTAAATGTTCCAACCAAAAGATGCAACTGGCTAAATGGATACAAAAATAAGACCACTGTTTACAAGAGACCCACATACAGACTGAAAGTGAGGGGATGGAAAAAGATATTACATGTAAGTGGAAGTCAAAAGAAAGCTGGAGTAACAATACTCATATCAGACAAAATATACTTTAAAAGACTATTACAAGAGACAAGGAAGGACTCTACACAATGATCAAGGGACCAATCCGAGAAGAAGATATAATAATTGTAAATATATATACACCCAACATAGGAGCACCTCAATATATAAAGGACATGCTAACAGCCATAAAAGGGGAAATCGATAGTAACACAATAATAGTGGGGGACTTTAACACCCCACTTACACCAATGGACAGATCATTCAGACAGAAAATTAGTAAAGAAACACAAGCCTTAAATGACAGATTAGACCAGACAGACTTATTGATATTTATAGGGCATTTCATCTGAAAGCAGCAGAATATACATTCTTCTCAATTGCACACAGAACATTCTCAGGATAGATCTGACCTTGGGCCACAAATCAAACCTCGGTAAATTTAAGAAAACTGAAGTCACATCAACACATCTCATAACACTATGAGATTAGAAATCAATTACAGGAAAAAAACTGTAAAAAACACAAACATGTGGAGGCTAAAAAGTATGTTACTAAATAATCAATGGATCACTGAAGAAATCAAAGAGGAAATCAAATACCTAGAGACAAATGACAATGAGTACATGACAATCCAAAACCTACGGGATGCAGCAAAAGCAGTTCTAAGAGGGAACTTTATAGTAATACATCTTACCTCCAAACACAAGAAAAACCTCAAATAAGCAATCTATCCTTACACCTAAAGTAACTAAAGAAACAAGAACAAACAAAACGCACATTAGCAGAAGGAAAGAAATCATAAAGATCAGAGCAGAAATAAATAAAATACAGGCAAAGAAAATAATAACTAAGATCACTGAAACTAAAAGCTGCTTCTTTGAGAAGATAAACAAAATTGATAAACCTTTAGCCAGACTCATCAAGAAAAAAAAGAGAGAGGAAATCAATAAAATTAGAAATGAAAAAGGAGAAGTTACAACAGACACCACAGAAATACAAAGGATCATAAAAGACTACTACAAGCAACTATATACCAATAAAACGGACAACCTTGAAGAAATGGACAAATTCTTAGAAAGATACAACCTTCCAAGACTAAACCAGGAAGAAATAGAAAATATGAACAGACCAAGCACAAGTACTGAATTTGAAACTGTGACTAAAAAATTTCCAACACACAAAAGTCCAGGACCAGATGGCTTCACAGGCAAATTCTATCAAACATTTAGAAAAGAGTTAACACCTATCCTTCTGAAACTCTTCCAAAAAGTTGCAGAGGAAGGAACACTCCCAAGCTCATTCTATGAGGTCACCACCACCCTGGCACCAAAACCAGACAAAGACATCACAAAAAAGAAAATTACAGGCCAATATCACTGATGAATATAGATGCAAAAATCCTCAACAAAATACTAGCAAACAGAATCCAACAACACATTAAGAGGATCATACACCATGATCAACTGGGATTTATCCAAGGGATGCAAGGATTTTTCAATATCTGCAAATCAATCAGTGTGATGCACCACATCAACAAACTGAAGAATAAAAATGATATGATCATCTCAATAGATGTGGAAAAAGCTTTTGATGAAATTCAACACCCATTTATGATAAAAATTCTCCAGAAAGTGGGCATAGATACTTCAACATAATAAAGGCCATATACGACAAACCCACAGCAAACATCATTCTCAGTGGTGAAAAGCTGAAAGAATTTCCTCTAAGATCAGGAACAAGACAAGGATATCCACTCTCACCACTATTATTCAACATAGTTTTGGAAGTTTTAGCCATGGAAATCAAAGAAGAAAAAGAAATAAAAGGAATCCAAATCAGAAAAGAAGTAAAACTGTCACTGTTTGCAGATGACATGATACTATACATAGAAAACCTTAAAGATGCTACCATAAAACTACTAGAGCTCATCAATGCATTTGGTAAAGTTTCAGGGTACAAAATTAATACACAGAAATCTCTTGCATTCCTATACACTAACAACAAAAGATCAGAAAGAGAAATCAAGAAAACATTCTCATTTACCACTGCATCAAAAAGAATAAAATACCTAGCAATAAACCTACCTAAGGAGGCAAAAGACCTGTACTCAAAAAACTATACAATACTGATGAAAGAAATCAAAGATGACACAAACAGATGAAGAGATGTACCATGTTCTTGGATTGGAAGAATCAATATTGTGAAAATGACTATACTGTCCAAAGCAATCTACAGTTTCAGTGCAATCCCTATGAAATTACATTTCATAGGCATTTTTCACAGAATTAGAAAAAAAATTTTATGATCTGTATGGAAACACAAAAGGACACGAATAGCCAAAGCAATCCTGAGAAAGAAAAACAGAGCTGGAGGAAGTCCCTGACTTAAGACTATACTATAATACAAAGCTACAGTAACCAAAACAGTATGGAACTGGCACAAAAACAGAAATATAGATCAACAGAATAGGACAGAAAGTCCAGAGATAAACCCATGCACCTATGGCTACTTAATCTATGACAAAGGAGGCAAGAATATACAATGGAGAAGACACAGTCTCTTCAATAAGTGGTGCAAGGAAAACTAGACAGCTACATGTAAAAGAAGGAAATTAGAACACTCCCTAACACCATACACAAAAATAAACTCAAAATGGATTAAATACCTAAATGTTAAGGCTGAATACTATAAAACTCTTAGAGGAAAACTTAGGCAGAACACTCTCTGACATAAATTGCAGCAAGATATTTTTCAATCCACCTCCTAGAGTAATGAAAATAAAAACAAAAATAAACAAATGGGATCTTATTAAACTTAAAAGCTTTTGCACAGCAAAAAACACACCATCAACAAAATGAAAAGACAACCCTGAGAATAGAAGAAAATATCTGCAAACAAAGCGACCGACAAGGGATTAATCTCCAAAATATACAAACAGCTCATGCAGCTCAGTATCAAAAAAACCCAAACAATCCAATCAAAAAATGGGTGGAAGATCTAAATAGACATTTCTCTGAAGAAGACATACAGATGGTTAAAAATCACATGAAAAGATGCTCGTCACTAATTATTAGAGAAATGCAAATCAAAACTACAATGAAGTATCATCTCACACCAGTCAGAATGGCCATCATCAAAAAAATCTACAAACAATAAATGCTGGAGAGGCTGTGGAGAAAAGGGAACCCTCCTACACTGTTGGTGGGAATGTAAACTGGTACAGCCACTATGGAGAACAGTATGGAGGTTCCTTAAAAAACTGAAAACAGTGCTAACATATGATCCAGCAATCCCACTCCTGGACATATATCCAGAGAAAATCATCATTTGAAAAGATACATGCACCCCAATGTTCAATGCAGCATTAATTACAATAGCCAGGACATGGAAGCAACCAACCTAAACGTCCATCAGCAGTGGAATGGATAAAGAAGTTGTGGTACATATATACAATGGAATATTACTTAGCCATAAAAGAATGAAATACTGTATTGCCATTTACAGCAACAAGATGAACCTAGAGATTGTCATACTGAGTGAAGTAAGTCAGAGAAAGACAAATATCATATGATATTGCTTACATGTGGAATCTTAAAAAAAGGGTACAAATGAACTTATCTACAAAACAGAAATATAGGTACAGATGTAGAAAATAAAACTTATGGTTACCAGATGGTATGGGGGGGAGGGATAAATTGGAAGATTGGGATTGACATATACACAGTAATATATATAAAACAGATAACTATTAAGGACCTACTGTATAGCCCAGGGAACTCTACTCAGTACTCTGTAATGGCCTATATAAGAAAAAAATATCTAAAAACGAGTGGATATATGTATACGTATAACAGATTCACTCTGTTGTACACCTGAAACTATTGAATAACAACTTGTAAATCAACTATAGTCCCACAAAAATTTAAAAGAAAAAGTAAATGGAGAAAGATATAACATGCTAACACTAATCAAAAGAAAGTGGGAGTAGCTATATTAATATTAGATAAAGCAGACTCCACAGTAAGGAAAGTTATAAGGGGTAGAGCAGGGCATTATGTAATGATAAATAAGTCAATTCTTCATGAAGACATAAAAATTCTTAATGTGTATGTACCTAACAACAGAGCATCTATATGAGGCAAAAATGGATAGAACAGAAAGGAGAAATGGATAAATCCACTATAGTACCTGGAGACTTTATTTTTAAAAAATTTTTTTAACATCTTTATTTGAGTATAACTGTTTTACAATAGTGTGTTAGTTTCTCCTTTACAACAAAGTGAATCAGTTATACATATACATATGTTCCCATATCTCTTCCCTCTCGCATCACCCTCCTTCCCACCCTCCCTAGCCAAAGCAATCTTGAGAACGAAAAATGGAGCTGGAGGAATCAGGCTCCCTGACTTCAGACTATACTACAAGGCTACAGTAATCAAGACAGTATGGTACTGGCACAAAAACAGAAATATAGATCAATGGAACAGGACAGAAAGCCCAGAGATAAACCTGGAGACTTTAAAACCCCCTCTCTCTGAAATAGATCCAGCAGGCAGAAAGCAAGTGGAGACACAGTCAAACTCAACAGCACCATTAATCAACTGGATACATTAGACATCTACAGACTATTTCATCCAACAACAGCAGGTTACACATTTTTATCAAGCTCACATGGAATGTTCACCAAGATAAATCACATTCTAGGCAACAAAACATATCTTAACAAGTTTAAAATAATAGAAATCATATAGCATGTGCTAATAGGTCACAATGGAATGAAACTAGAAATCAGTAACAGAAAGACAGCTGGAAAATCCCCAAATAGTTAGAGATTAATACTTGGAGATAAATAACACATGGGTCAAAGAATAAATCTCAAGATATATTTTAAACCATTTTGAACTAAATAAAAATGAAAACACAACCTATGAAACTTTGTGGGATACAGCAAAAGCAGTGCTTAGAGGGAAATTGATAGTACTGAATATTCATATCAGAAAAGAAGAAAGACCTAAAATAAAGAATCTATGTTTGCACCTAGGAAAGCAGGGGAAAAAAAGAAAGCAAATTAAATCCAAAGTAAGCAGAAGAAAAGAAATAATAAGAATTAGAGCAAAAACCAATGAAATTGAAAAGAGAAAACCAATAGAGAAAACCAACAAAAACAAAAGCTGATTCTTTGAAGAGGTCAATAAAATTGACCTCTATACAGGCTAGCTAGGAAAAAAAGGAGAAGTGACCCAAATTATTACTATCAGAAATGAAAGAGAAGACAATACTACAATAGAGCCCACAAAATTTAAAAGAATGATAAAAGAATACTATGAACAACTTTATGCCTACACCTTTGATAACTTACATGAAATGGACCAGTTCCTTGAAAGGCACAATCTTCCAAAATGCACTCAAAAGAAAAAGACAACCTGGATAGCCCTATATCTATTAAAGAGATTGAATCAATAATGAATAACCTTCCAAAACAGAAAGCACCAGGCCCAGATGAGTTCAATGGTGAATTCCACCAAACATTTAAGAAATGAATTACACCAGTTCTCTACAATCTTTATCAGAGGACGGAAGCAGAGGGGACACTTCCTAACTTATTCTCCAAGGCCAGCATAATCCTAATACTAACACTAAAAAAAGACATTACAAGTAAGAAAACTATAGACCAATATCTCTCATGAACATAGATGTAGAATCCTCAGCAAAATATTAACAAATCAAATACAACAATGTATAAAAAAGAATTATACACCAAGATCAAGTGGGACTTAACCCAGGTATGCAAGGCTGGCTCACCATTTAAAAATCAATTAATGCAATCTATCCCATTAACAGGCTAAGGGAAAAAAAAACATATGATCATATCAATAGATGCAGAAAAAGCATTGACAAAATACAATACTCATTTATGATTAAAAACTCTCAGTAAACCAGGAATAGAGAGGAAATTCTTCAACTTGCTAACGAACATCTATTAAAAAACACCTACAGCTAATATCATATTTAATGGTGAAAAACTTGAAACTTTCCCACTAAGATCAGTTATAAGACAAGGATGTCCCCTCTCACCAGTTTTTCAACATTATACTGGAAGTCTTTGCTAATTCAAGAAGGCAAGAAAGGAAATAAAAGATATACAGAGTGTAAAGAAGGCATAAAGCTGTTGTTATTTGCAGATGACATGATTGTCTATGCAGAAAATCCAAGAGTCAACAACAACAACAACAAAACTCCTGGAGCTAGTAAGCAACTATAGCAAGGTTGCAGGATACAAGGTTAATATACAAAAGTCAATTGCTTTCCTATATACCAACAATGGACAATTGGAATTTGAAATTAAAAACACATTACCATTTATATTAGCACCCCCCAAAATGAATTATTTAGGTATAAATCTAACAAAATATGCATAAGATCTATCTGAGAAAAACTATAAAACTCTGATTAAAGACATCAAAAAAGAATGAAATAAATGGAGATATATTTCATGGTCATAGATAAGACAACTCAATATTGTCAAAATGGCAGTTCATCCCAACTTAATCTATAGATTCAGTGCAATCCCAATAAAAATCTCACCAAGTTATTTTGTGGATATTGAAAAACTGATTCTAAAGTTTATATGGAAAGGCAAAAGACCCAGATTAGAGAACACAATATTGAAGAAGAACAAAGTCAGAGGACAGACACTATCCAACTTTAAGACTTATTATAAAGCTATAGTAATCAAGAGAGTGTGATACTGGCAAAAAAGTGGACAAATAGATCAATGGAACAGAAGAGAGAACCCAGAAATACACCCTCATATATACTCAACTGATCTTTGACAAAGGAGCAAAGGAAATACAATGAAGCAAAATACTCTATTCAACAAATGGTGCTGGAACAATGGACATCCACATACAAAAAAAATGAATTTATACACAGACCTTACAACCTTCACCAAAATTAACTCAAAATGGATCACAGGTCTAAAGGTAAAATGCAAAACTATGAAACTCCTAAAAGATAACATAGGAGAAAACCTAGATGAATTTGGGTATAGTGATGCTTTTTTAGATATGACATCAAAGACATGATCCATGAAAGAAATAATTGATAAGCTAGATTTACTTAAAATGTAAAACTTCTGCTCTGCAAAAGGGAGTATCAAGAGAATTAGAAGAAAAGCCACAAATTGGGAGAAAATATTTGTAAAAGGTAAATCTGATAAAGGACTGTTATTCAAAATATACAAAGAGGGACTTCCCTGATGGTCCAGTGGTTAAGAATCCACCTTCCAATGCAGGGGACTAATGACCCCTGGTTGGAGAACTAACATCCCACATGCCGTGAGGCAACTAAGCCTGCACACTCTAGAGCCCATGTGCTGCAACTACTGAGCCTGCGTGCTCTGGAGCCCATGCACCACAATTAGAGAGCCCGTGTGCTGCAACTATTGAGCCCGTGTGCTCTAGAGCCTATGCATCACAACTAGAGAGAAGCCCACACACTGCAATGAAGAGCCCACATGCCTCAACTAAGACCAGACACAGCCAGATAAATAAATAAATAAACAAATAAATAAATAATAGAACAAAACAAAAATCCCCAAAATATACAAAGAGCTGTTAACTCAACAATAAGAAAACAAAAAACACAATTAAAAAATGGGCCAAACAGCTTAACAGACACCTCACCGAAGAAGATATACAGCTGGCAAGTAAGTATAGGAAAGGATGCTCCATATCATATTTTCACATCAGGGATATGCAAATTAAAACAACAATGAGATTCCACTACACACCTACTAGAATGGCCAAATCCCAAAACACTGAAAACAGTAAATGTTGGTGAAGATGTGGAGCAAGACGAACCCTCATTCTTTGCTGGTGGGCCTGCAAAATGGTATAGCCTTTTTGTAGGATAGTTTGGTGGTTTCTTACAAAACTAAACATACTCTTACCATTTGGTCTAGCAATTTCACTCCGTGGTATTTATCCAAATCAGTTGAAAACTTACGTCTACACAAAAATCTGCACATGGATATTTACACCAGCTTTTATTCATAATTGCTAAAACCTGGAAGCAACCAAGATGTCTTTCTGTAGGTGAAAGGATAAATAAACATCCAGACAATGGAATATCATTCAGTGCTAAAAAGAAATGAGCTATTAAGTCTTGAAAAGACATGGAGGAACCTAAAATGCACAGTACTAAGTGAAAGGAGCCAAACTGAAAAAGCTACATACTGTATGTTTCCAACTATATGACATTTTGGAAGAGGGAAAACTATGGAGATAATTAAATTAAAAGATCATAGATTGTCAGGGGTATGTGAGGGGAGATGAAAGGTAGAGCACAGAGGATATTTAGGGCAGTGAAAATACTCTATACAATACTATAATTACAGGCATACCTTGTTTTATTGCTCTCTGCTTTATTGCACTTTGCACATACTGTATTTTTTTACAAATTGAAGTTTTGTGGCAACCCTGTGTTCAGCAAGTCTACTGGTGCCATTTTTCCAACAACATTTGCTCATTTCATGTTTCTGTGTCACATTTTGGTAATTCACACATATTTCAAATGTTTTCATTATTATATTTGTTATGGTCATTAGCAATCAGTGAACTTTGATGTTACTATTATAATTGTTTTGGCATTTTTTAGCAATACAGTATTTTTTAATTAAGTTTTTTAAAATTTAATGTTACTACACACTTAAACGACTACAGTATAGTATAAATATAATTTTATATGCATATAATTTTATATGTACGTTTTTTGAAACCAAAATACTTGTGTAACTCACTTTATTGTGATATTCACTTTATTGCTGTGGTCTGGAACTGAACCTGTAATATCTCTGAGGTGTGCCTGTAATATCATTATACTTTTGTCCAAACCCACAGAATGTACAATAAGATTGAAGTCTAATTTAAACTATGGATTTGGGTGATTATGATATGTCAATGTAGGCTTATTCTTGGTAAAAAAAAATGTACCATTCTGGTGAATGATGTTGATAATGGTTATGGCTACGCATGTGTGGGAGTAGTGAGTATATGAGAGATCACTGAACCTTCCTCTCAATTTTGCTATAAAACTAAGACTTCTCTAAAAATTTTTTTAAAGTAAAAAGATGCAAAAATATACACCATGCTGGGCTTCCCTGGTGGCGCAGTGGTTGAGAATCTGCCTGCCAATGCAGGGGACACGGGTTCGTGCTCCGGTCTGTGAAGATCCCACATGCCGCGGAGCAGCTGGGCCCATGAGCCATGGCCACTGAGCCTGTGCGTCCGGAGCCTGCGCTCTGCAGCGGGAGAGGCCACAACAGTGAGAGGCCCGCATATCGAAAAAAAAAAAAATAGACACCATGCTAACAACAGTCAAAAGAAAGCTGGAGTAGCTATATTACTATCAGACAAAGGAGATTTCTATGCAAAGAATATTACGGATAAATAAGACCTTTCATGATAAAGGGGTGAATTAATCAAGAAGACATAACAATCCTAAACACTGTAAATGTTTATACACCTAGTAACAGAGCTTCAAAATATGTGAAACAAAAAAGAATAGGACTAAAAGGAGAAATCTACCATTACAGTACGTGATTTAAATACCTCTTAATAATCAATAGACCAAGTAGGCAAAAAATTAGCAAGGATATATAACAGTCAACTTGAACATCATTACCAATCAATCTGACCTGATTGACATTTATAGACCACTTTACCCAACAAAAGCAGAATACACATTATGCTCAAGTACACACAGAATATTCACCAAAATAAACCATATTGGTTATAAAACATGTCTCAACAAATTTAAAAGGATTCTAGGCATACAAAGTATGGCCTCAGACCACAATGGAATGAAATTAGAAATGTGTAACAGAAATATCTCTGGAAATTTTTCAGATATTTGGGTAATAGAACACTTCTAAACAGCCCATGGATCAAAGAATAAATAAACAGGGAAAGTGGAAAGTATTTGAAGTGCATGAAAATGAAAACGCAGCACGTCAAAACTTGTGGGTTGCTGCTAAAGCAGTAGTTGAAGGAAATCTGTAGCATTAAAACCTATATTAGAAAAGAAGAAAGGTCTTATATCAATGACCTCAGCTTCCACCTTAAGAAAGTTAAAAAAAAGAAGAGCTAATTAAACCCAAAGTAAGCAGACTAAAGAAAATATCAGAGCAGAAACCAGATTGTTCAGGGAAAAAAAAAGAGAAGACACAAATTATCAATATTAGGAATGAGAAAGATTACATTACTACAGATGCCAATATATTAAACAATAATAAGAAATTATAAATATTTGACAATAAATGAATACGTTTATAGAAAATAGACAAATTACTTGAAATACACAAACTACCAATGTTCACTCAAGAAGAAAGAGATAAGTTGAATAGCCCTAAAGAGGTTGTAACTATAGTTTATTTCCTTCCAACAAAGAAAATTCCAGGCCTAGATGGCTTCAATAGTGAATTCCACCCAACATTTAAGGCAAAAATAATACTATCTCTTTTCCAGAAAATTGAAAAGGAAGAAATAATCCCGACTTGTTCTATGAGGTTATCATTACTCTGATACCAAAACCAGACATACACATCAAAAGAATATAAAAGTACAGACCCTCATGAACAATGATGCAAAAATTTAAGCAAATCAAATCCAAAAATATATAAAAAGAAAAATACACCACAACCAAGTAGGGTTTATCCTAAGATGCAGAGTTGATTTAACATAATGTCAATCAATATATTATATTCAATTATATTATATTCAATTCACAATCATCATCAATTCACCATATTAACAAACTGAAAAAGAAAAACCCTATGATCACCTTAAAAGACACAAGAAGTACCTTTAGCAAAAATCCAACATCCATTCCTGATAAACTCTCTCAAGCATATTAGGAATAGAAGGCAACTTCCTCAACCTAAGAAAAACTTACAGATAATATCATACTTAATAGTGAACTGCTGCAAGGATGTCTGCTCTCCCTACTGCTCTCTCTCAACATTGTAAAGGAGGATGGAGCCAATGCAATTATGTAAGAAAAAAAAGGCATCCATATTGGAAAGTAAGAAGTAAAACTGTTTTTATTCACAGATGACATTATCGCCTACGGTCTAATGGAACCTTTAGGGGAAGAAACTACTAGCGCTAATAATTAAGACTAGCAAGTTTACAGTACCTTTGTTATGAACTGAGTGTTTGTGTCCCTACAAAATTCATATGTTGAAGTCATAACCCTCAATGAGACTGTATTTGGAGATAGGGTCTATGAGAGGGAGATATGAGTACATAAGGGTGAGGTCCAAATCTGAGAGGTCTGGTGCCCTCATAAGAAAAGGAAGAAACACCAGAGCCCTCTCTTTCTTTGTGCAAAGAGAGAAAAGACCATGTGAAGTCATAGAAAGATGGTGGCCATCTACAAGCGAGGAAAAGAGCCCTATCAGGAACTGAATAGGCCAGCACTTTGGTCTTGGACTTCCTGGCCTCCAGAACTGGGAAAAACTAAACTTCTGTTGTTTAATCCCCCCCAGTCTATGGTATTTTGTTATGGCGGCCCAAGAAGACTAATATAATAATCAAATACAAAAAAATGTGTATTTCTATATGCTAGCAATGAATAGTGAGAAATTGAAATTAGTAGCATCAAAAATATGAAATATTGAAATTAGGTGACAGATAATAACATCAGGTGAAAATAATGACCTGTTCAGTAAAAATTACAAAATATTTCGGAGAGATATTGAAGAACACCTAAATAAATGGACAGATACACCTTTTTCTTAAGATGGGAAACTCAATCTTCTTATGATGTCAGTTACCCTCAAATTAATCTACAGATTCAATGCAATCTTAATCAAAATCCCATCAGAGTTTTTTTTTTTTGTAGAAATTGACAAGCTGATCCTAAAATTCATATACAAATGCAAAGGACCTAGAATAGCCAAAACAACTGAAAAAGAATAACAAAGTTAGACGGGTAACACTATCTGATTTCAAGAATTACTATAGTGCCACATTATTCAATACTGCATGGTATTGGCATAAAGGTAGACAAGTAGATGAATGGAACAATATAGAGAATCCAGACACAAACTCATACATATATAGGGATAACTGTTTTTCGGCAAAGATGCAAAGGCAATACAGTGAAGAAAGGATAGCATTTCCACAAATGGTGCTAGAATAACTGAATGTCAATATGCAAAAAAATGAACTTGAATCCATACCTTATATCATATAATAAAATTAATTCAGGGCCTCCCTGGTGGCGTGGTGGTTGAGAATCTGCCTGCCAATGCAGGGGACACGGGTTCGAGCCCTGGTCTGGGAAGATCCCACATGCCACGGAGCAACTAGGCCCATGAGCCACAACTACTGAGCCTGCGCATCTGGAGCTTGTGCTCCACAACAAGAGAGACCGCGACAGTGAGAGGCCTGTGCACCGTGATGAAGAGTGGCCCCCACTCACCACAACAAGAGAAGGCCCTCACACAGAAATGAAGACCCAACACAGCCAAAAATAAATAAATAGCGTTCCCTTAAAAAAAAAGTTAATTCATAGGCATAAGTGTAAAACTTTAAACTATAAAACTTCTAGAAGAAAACATAGAAGATCGGACTTCCCTGATGGCGCAGTGGTTAAGAATCTGCCTGCCAATGCAGGGGACACGGGTTCAATCCCTGGTCTGGGAAGACCCCACATGCTGCGGAGCAACTGGGCCTGTACGCCACAACTACTGAGCCTGCGCTCTAGAGCCCGCAAGCCACAACTACTGAAGCCCACGTGCCTAGAGCCCGTACTCCATAACAAGAGAAGCCACCACAGTGAGAAGCCCGTGCACTGCAACAAAGAGTAGCCCCCACTCGCTGCAACTAGAGAAAGCCTGCATGTAGCAATGAAGTCCCAACACAGCCCAAAATAAATAAATTTACTAAAAAAAAAAAAAAAGAAAACATAGAATATCTTTGTGACCTTGTGTTAGGCAAAGATTTCCCAGATATGACAACAAAAGCACACCCCATTAAAAAACTGACAAGTTGGACTTCATTGAAGTTAAAAATTTATGTTCTTCAAATGACACTGTTTCACAAGCAACTACATGTTTCAAACACTGCTAGTGGAAATGTAAGATATGGTATACCACTTTGGAAAACAGCTTGGCAATTTCCACTCTTAGATATCTACCCAAGAGGAAAGAAAATATACATCCATACTGTAAAAGAAAGTATATTCTGATACTTGTTAAAACAATAAGGAAGACTTTATTCAAAACTATTGTAATAGGGGTACTGCAATAGCAGAGATAGATTGGGTCCAACTCCAAATACAGCAAAGACAGCTGGGGATTTATAGCCAATGAAGAGAGTGAAGGCATCAGAGGACGGAAAACTGCTATGAGGAGACATCAAGGGTACGGGGATTCTTGCTAAACTGACCTGTGATACTATGATTTACGACAGGAAATATATATTTGATCTTTGCCCCCATTTCTGGCATAGAGCTCCTAAAACCCTTGGAATTTTCTAAGTGATGAGAGCAATGAGGTATCTTTTGTTACATTAATAAAGTGACTTTTGAACTGCATTTAAGGATGAGGGACTTCCCTCGTGGCACAGTGGTTAAGAATCCACCTGCCAATGCAGGGGACACGGGTTCGAGCCCTGTCCGGGAAGATCCCACATGTCATCGAGCAACTAAACCTGTGTGCCACAACTACTGAGCCTGCGCTCTAGAGCCTGTGAGCCACAACTACTGAGCCCACATGCCACAACTACTGAAGCCTGCGCACCTAGAGCCCATGCTCTGCAACAAGAGAAGCCACCACAATGAGAAGCCCATGCACCGCAATGAAGAGTAGCCCCCGCTCACCACAACTAGAGAAAGCCCGCGTGCAACAACAAAGACCCAACACAGCCAAAAAATAAATAAATAGGTTAATTAATTTTTTTAAAAAAGGATGGGGCTGGTTGCCAGGGAAACCAGCTATGTGATTACAGGGTTGGAAATTTCAGGCCCACACCATAACCTCTCCTCATAAGGGAAGAGAGAGGAGCTAGAGGTTGAATGAATCACCAATGGCCATTGATTTAATCAACCATGCCTGTGTAATGAAGCCCCCATAAAACTCCAAAAGTACAGGGTTCAAACAGCTTCTGGGTTGGTGAGATTCGGGGAGAAAGGCACTCCAAGAAAAAGCATGGAAGATCTGCACCGTTTCCTCATACCTTTCCCTATGCATGTCTTCTATCTGGCTGTTCCTTTATCCTGTAAATGGATACAGGAAAATGTTTTTCTGAGTTCTGTGAGCTGTTCTAGAAAATTAATCAAACCCAAGGAGAGGGCTGTGAGAACCTCTGATTTATAGCCAGTAAGTCAGAAGTAAATGTAACAACCTGGACTTGTGACTGGAGTCTGAAGTCCAAGAATGGGGTCATAGGAACCTCTAATTTGTAGCCAGTCTGTCAGAAACATAGGTAATAACCTGGGCTTGCAATTGGTGTCTGAAGTGGAAGGTGTTCCTGTGGGACGGAGTCCTTTACCTTCAGAATCTGATACTACCTCTGGGTAGATAGTGTCAGAATTGGGTTGAAATCTATGATACCCAGTTGGTGCCTGGAGCATCGCTTGTTGGAGGTGTGGGAAAACCCTCCCCATTGCACACTCGTTGAAATTGGGTCCAGGAACTGAATTAGACTTAATAGGCCAGGCTGCTAAAGGCAGCCAGGGTGATCAGGTATCGGGTGGGGGACTCTCTCTAAACTGACGTAGCAGAATTCTTGCTAAAACTGTATTCAAGGATGGACGCAGAAGCCCAAGGTCAAGGCCAAGTTGAGAAGAGGGCTCAGAGTAGCCTAACTCAAGTTTGATCAAGGAGAGATTCTTTGTCAATACAAATACTTGTACACAAATGTTCCCAGCAGCTAAACAATCTGAATGTCCATAAATAGGTGAATGGTTAAATAAATTATTGTATACCATGCAATGGAATACTACTTAGCAATAAAAAGGAACAAAGTATTGATACACTCAACAATATGGCTGAATCTCATAATTATGCTGAGTAAAAGAAGCCAGACCAAAAAACTCTCTCTCTCTCTCTCTCTCTCTCCCTCTCTCTCTCCCTCCCTCCCTCCCTCCCTCCCTCTCTCTCTCTCTCTCTCTCTCTCTCTCTCTCTCTCTCTCTCTCTCCCTCTCTCTCTCTCTCTCTCTCTCTCCCCCCCACCCTCCAAAATCCCATCTATAATGACAGTAACTAGATCAGTAGTTGCTTAGGGAGCAGAGGGTGGGGCAGGAAGAAAGAAATTATAAAATGGTAGGAGGAAATTTTGGTGATGGATATTTCCACTATCTTGATTGTGGTGGTTGTTTCAAAGGTGCTTACATATGTGAAAACTTTTAAATTGCACACTTTAAATATGTGCAGTTTATTGCATGTCAATTATATTATACCTCAATAAAGAATGTTTTTTTAAAAAGCAATAGTTCTCAGTTTCAACTGGGATCTCAGCAATGGGCTATATTCTTGGTTTCCCTAATTCTTCCATTCCCCCAAACTCCTATTTCAAACTATTTTTACTATCCTTAAGCCTCTTACCCTATAGTCTTTCTTTCTCTTACTCTCTTTCTCTGGAGATTATCCCTCAAGTTGCCTATAGTCTCAGCCTTTTACAATCTGTTCTCCACCCCTGGAGCCAAAATAAACTTTATACAAGAACATTTGATATATCCTGTTTACAATCCCTTACCAGCGCCCCCTCAGAAAAAATCCAAATTCCTTAACATGGATTATAAGATGCTCTTGATACTGGCCCCTGTTGATCTCTACAATCTAATCGCCAGCTTTCTCCTCACCACCTGCATCCCCACCTTCACTCCAGGGTCACAGTGAAAAGGTCTAGCTGCAATGAACCACTACCCATCCCTAAGTTCTGCCTTTTGATTTCTTTTTCTCTCTGCCTCTTTCTTGTCTTATTCTTTGTCTCTCTTGTCTGCCCTCTCTCCCCTTCTTTCTGTCTCTTTCTATCTCCCTCTCTTTCTTCTGTTCTTCTCTCTTTTCCTGGTCATCCTCTTTCTTTACTCCCATCCCACCCCCCAAGGCCCTTGGAGTTATGAATTTTACTAGTGGATCATAGTACTTCCATATATTCATTCTAACACACTAGGTTGATGTCTACAATTTATATGAACAGACAAAAACTGAGTTTTGGATTCAAGCAGGATAATACTATTTCCTCTAGTTGTTTAATATCCCTAGGTCCTGATGATGCAAAGTGTTTTCGCTGTCACAGCCTAATATCCTTTATTTGGAATTATATCTGTTAGCTGACTCCACATGTAGATGATGTTAGCCTCAACTGAGTTACAGATCTCTTAAAGTATCTCATATACAAAGTATCCAATATAACAGTAATTATTTCTTTTAGTAAGTGAAGGAAAATTTGAATATACTACCTCATTTGAAGAATTTTCTTGCAAAGTTGACACAGGAACAATTTCCTTTGAATTAACATAATTGCTGACATTTGGAAACAGTTCTTCAGAAGATGTTTTTTGCACTGAGGACAAATCAATCTATAAAAGAATATATTACTCTTTTGTAGAAGCTCAATGTTGCAAAAACAATATTTTTAATTAAAGAAAAGTTGAACTACTCTCTCAATAGAATGATTTTCTTGTGAACTTGACATGAATAATTTTATCTGAATTAATATAATTGCTGATATTTAGAAATACTTCTTCAAAAGATGCATGTTTAACTGGGAACAAGTGAATCTATAAAGAATACAAGGCTCTTTGGCTTTAATATTATTTTTTAAATAGGAATTTTCATTTGCTAAAGTACAATTTAATTTATATATATTAAGTGCCTACTAAATGAAATTCACATACCCAGCAACTACAACTCATGGAATAATTTCTCCTGTTCTTCCCTTAGCTGTCAGCCTTCCCCAGTGTTCTACCCTTGCCTTCTTTTTGCCTACCAGTTGTACACTAGAGATTTTTAAATCTCTATCTCTTTCCTGAGAACCATATCATTATCAGGTTACTTAAATCACCACATATTTCTACATCAAATTCAAAATATTTAAAACCAAAGTCATGATCCATACTCTTTAGTTTGGGATTCCAAGAAGCTTTGTCATGTTGAAGTTCCAGATCAGACTAGGTTTGGCCTGAACCTAGGCTACACCACATGTATGTGTGCCCAAAATGAATTATCAACTGTGCTGGGTAGGGAGTGGGGGGCGTCTGACCTTGCCTAGCTCCTCTTCCTTGTAGGAGGACAGAACAACATCAGGCTTATCAGTGTGTATCTTGAAACAGTGTTAGGAAGGTCACATTAAAGTGAGGC
This sequence comes from Kogia breviceps, assembly GCF_026419965.1. Lineage (NCBI taxonomy): Eukaryota > Metazoa > Chordata > Mammalia > Artiodactyla > Physeteridae > Kogia > Kogia breviceps. The sequence continues at coordinate 109,338,110 of NC_081313.1, forward strand.
CCTAGAAAATGAAAATCTCCAGAAGTACTTGAGTCAATTGGCCTCCTTTCAGTGTAGTTAGACAAGGAATGACAGCTTGGAATTGAGGGGAATCTAGATGCCTCATTTGGTGTATAAGAACCAAAGGGCAATTAGTCTCAGACTCATTTGGTAACAAAATGTAGACCTTAAAATGTTAAGCCATTAAGTGTTCTCAAAAGTATTTTTATTTATTAAAAGACACTGGTATTTACCTACAGAAATGGAAAAATATTTGAAAATCATTTATCTGATAAGGGTCTAGTATCTAGAACATATAAAGAACACTTACAACTCAACAATAAAAAGACAAATAACCTAACTTTTAAATGAGCAAAGGATCTGAGTAGACATTTCTCCAAAGAAGATATACAAAGGTCCAATAAGCTCCATTACAAAATCACAATGAGATACAACTTCACACCCCAAAAGATGGATGATAGTAAGTGTTGGTAAGAATATAGACAAATTAGAACACTCACACACTGCTGCTGGGAATGTAAAACTATTCAACCACTCTGGAAAACAGTCTATCAATTCCTCTAATGATCAACCATAGAGTTACCATATAACCCTTCAATTTTACTTCTAGGTATATACTCAAGAGAAAATATATATCCACACGAAAGCTTGTACCTGAATGTTTATGGCAGCTTTATTCATAATAGTCCAAAGGCAGAAATAACTCAAATGGCCATGAACACAATAGAATATTGTTTGGCCATGAAAAGGAAAGAAGTACTGATACCTTGAAAACATTATGCTAAGTAAAAGAAGTTAGTCACAAAAGACTACATATTATATGATTTTATTCATATAAAATATCCAGGAAATCTACTGAGATGGAAAGTGGATTAGTGGTTGCTTGGGGCCAGATAGTGGGATGGAGGAATAAGGGGATAATAGTAATGGTTAAAGGGTACAGCGTTTCTTTTTGAGGTGATAAAAATGTTCTAAAATTGACTGGGGTGATAATGACACATATTTGTGAATATACTAAAAAACGCTGAAATTTATACTCTAAATAGGTGAACTGTACCTCAATAAAGCTGTTTTTAAAAGTCCACCACAGGGCTTCCCTGGTGGCGCAGCGGTTGAGAATCCGCCTGCCGATGCAGGAGACACGGGTTCGTGCCCTGGTCCGGGAAGATCCCACATGCCGCGGAGCAACTAAGCCCGTGAGCCATGGCCACTAGGCCTGCGCGTCCGGAGCCTGTGCTCCGCAATGGGAGAGGCCACAACAGTGAGAGGCCCGCATACCGCAAAAAAAAAAAAAAAAAAAAAAAAAAAAAATAAAAGTCCACCACAAAAAAAGTATGAAACATACAGTTACCATATAACAGATTAATTCATCTTCCACTTATAGGTAAATACCCAAGAAAACTGAAAACATATATCCATACAAAGTCTTGTACATGAACACTCATAGCACTATTATTCATCCAAATGCCCTTAAACTGATGAATTAGAAAATAAAATGTGGTGTATCCTTATAATGGGATATTATTCAGCCATAAATAAGGAACAAGGTACTGATAAATGCTGTAACATGGATGAATCTTGAAAATATTATAAGTGAAAGCAGCTAGACACAAAAGTACTGTATGATACAATTTATATGAAATGGCCACTTATTAATAAGCAAACCTAAAGACACAGAAAGTAGATTAGTAATTTCCAGGAGCTGAAGTGTGAGATGGGGGGAATGGTAAGTGACTGCTAAGGGGGTGATGAAAAATGTTCCTAAAAATGTTCCTAAATTAGGGGGTAATGGCTGCACAACCTTCTGAGTATACTAAAAGTCACTGAATTCACACTTTAGCAAGGTGAATTTTATAAAATGTCAATTATAGCTTAATTTTGAAAAGATGTTGGTATTTACAAAATAGTCAATAGATTAGTTTTGTAGGGGAAAAAACTCATTTTTAAACACTTATTTCTCATATATACATTTTAACCCAAAATACAAAGCAAAAATGAATAAAAAATGAAAGTCATTTTCTGGAAAAAGTATTAATCTTTAGAACACCAGAAAGATTATGAGCAGAGTGATCACAGAAACCTTTTCCCCATCTTGAAAAAGTGATCTTTGGTTAACTCTCCAGCTCTGTTCCACTAGGATAAAGGTAAGAATGTCAATTGTATTACTAGGTAACATTGTTTGGAGTAAAAATGGTATCTGACTGAGAAATTGCATCTGGACTGGGAGGAACTATACATGCACTATAAGTAAATAAATACTAGAAAAGGCACCATATTTTGGGCTTCCCTGACTCTTGCAATTAGGCATATCCCTTGTGGGGACCCTGGAAACTACACCTATGTGTTATTACAAAAGATACTGGATCACATCTCCTTGTATCTGAGCTGTACCCAGACTGCTACGTAAGCTACTACATGGACTTCTGTGAGGACTGCTCCTGCTGAAGAGGAACATCTGATCCTGCTCTGCTTGCAAGCTGTATACCTGCTGTTTAGTTGAACCTAAGAAGAACCTTGGCTGGGTAACACCTAAATTATAGGTTCTTAGAAGAAAACACAGGGAGAAACCTTCATGACACTGCATTTGATAATGAATTCTTGGATATGACACAACAGCAAAGGCAACAAAAACAACAACAAAAGATAAACTGCACTACATAAAAATTTAAAACTTTTGTACATCAAAGGACACTATAACAGAATGAAAAGGTAACCCACAAAATGGGAGAAAATATTTGCAAACCATATATCTGATAAGGGGTTAATATCTAGAATATATAAAGAACTTCTACAATTGAACACCAAAAAAATAAACAACCTGATTTTTTTTAATGGGCAAAGGACTTGAAAAGACATTTCTCAAAAGAAGATATAAAAATGGACAATAAGCATATGAAAAGATGCTCAACATCACTAGCCATTAGGGAAATACAAATCAAAACCACAAGGAGAGAGAGGAGCTTCAAGATGGCGGAGGAGTAAGACGTGGAGATCACCTTCCTCCCCACAAATACATCAGAAATACATCTACATGTGGAACCACTCCTACAAAGCACCTACTGAATGCTGGCAGAAGAACTCAGACCTCCCAAAAGGCAAGAAACTCCCCACGTACCAGGTCTGAGCTGTGTGTATGACAGGTTCTTGGTGCTCCAGCCAGGCATCAGGGCTGTGCCTCTGAGATGGGAGAGCCAAGTTCAGGACACTGGTCCATAAGAGACCTCCCAGCTCCACGTAATATCAAACGGTGAAAATCTCCCAGAGATCTCTATCTCAACACCAAGACCGAGCTCTACTCAACGACCAGCAAGCTACAGTGCAGGATACCCTATGCCAAACAACTAGCAAGACAGGAACACAACCCCACCCATTAGCAGAGAGGCTGCCTAAAATCAAAAGAAGGCCACAGATACCCCAAAACATACCACCAGACGTGGATTTGCCCACCAGAAGGACAAGATCCAGCCTCAACCACCAGAAAGGCAAGATCCAGCCTCATCCCCCAGAACACAGGCACTAGTCCCCTCAATCAAGAAGCTTGCTCAACCCACTGAACCAACCTTAGCCACTGGGGACAGACACCAAAAACAACAGGAACTACGAACCTGCAGCCTGTGAAAACGAAACCCCAAACACAGTAAGTCAAGCAAAATGAGAAGAGAGAGAAACACACAGCAGATGAAGGAGCAAGGTAAAAACCCACCAGACCTAACAAATGAAGAGGAAATAGGCAGTCTACCTGAAAAAGAATTCAGAATAATAATAGTAAAGATGATCCAAAATCTTGGAAATAGAATGGAGAAAATACAAGAAACGTTTAACAAGGACCTAGAAGAACTGAAGAGCAAACAGTGATGAACAACACAATAAATGAAATTAAAAATTCTCTAGAAGGGATCAATAGCAGAATAACTGAGGCAGAAGAATGGATAAATGACCTGGAAGGTAAAATAGTGGAAATAACTACTACAGAGCAAAATAAAGAAAAAAGAATGAAAAGAATTGAGGACAGTCTCAGAGACTGCTGGGACAACATTAAACACACCAACATTCGAATTATAGGAGTCCCAGAAGAAAAAGAGAAAAAGAAAGGGACTGAGAAAATATGTGAAGAGATTATAGTAGAAAACTTCCCTAATATGGGAAAGGAAATAGTTAATCAAGTCCAGGAAGCACAGAGTCCCATACAGGATAAATCCAAGGAGAAACATGCCAAGACACATATAAATGAAACTATCAAAAATTAAATACAAAGAAAACATATTAAAAACAGCAAGGAAAAAACAACAAATAATGCACAAGGGAATCCCCATAAGGTTAACAGCTGATCATTCAGCAGAAACTCGGCAAGCCAGAAGGGAGTGGCAGGACATATTTAAAGTGATGAAGGAGAAAAACCTACAACCAAGATTACTCTACCCAGCAAGGATCTCATTCAGATTTGATGGAGAAATCAAAACCTTTACAGACAAGCAAAAGCTAAGAGAATTCAGCACCACCAAACCAGCTTTACAACAAATGATAAAGGAACTTTTCTAGGCAGGAAACACAAGAGAAGAAAAACACCTACAATAACAAACCCAAAACAATTTAGAAAATGGTAATAGGAACATACATATTGATAGCTACCCTAAATATAAATGGATTGAAGTCTCCAACCAAAAGACATAGACTGGCTGAATGGATACAAAAACAAGACCCATATATATGCTGTCTACAAGAGACCCACTTCAGACCTAGAGACACATACAGACTGAAAGTGAGGGGAGGGAAAAAGATATTCCATGCAAATGGAAATTACAAGAAATCTGGAGTAGCAATTCTCATATCAGACAAAATAGACTTTAAAATCAAGACTATTACAAGAGACAAAGAAGGACACTAAATAACGATCAAGGGTTCAATCCAAGAAGAAGATATAACAATTGTAAATATTTATGCACCCAACATAGGAGCACCTCAATACATAAGGCAAATGCTAACAGCCATAAAAGGGGAAATCGACAGTAACACAATCATAGTAGGGGACTTTAACATCCCACTTACACCAATGGACAGATCATCCAAAACGAAAACAAATAAGGAAACACAAGCTTTAAATGATACGTTAAAGAAGATGGAATTAATTGATATTTATTGGACATTCCACCCAAAAACAACAGAATACACTTTCTTCTCAAGTGCTCATGGAACATTCTTCAGGATAGATCATATCTTGGGTCACAAATCAAGCCTTGGTAAATTTAAGAAATTTGAAATCATATCAAGTATCTTTTCCAATCGCAATGCTATTAGACTAGATATCAATTACAGGAAAAAATCTGTAAAAAAATACAAACACATGGAAGCTAAACAATACACTATTTAATAACAAAGAGATCACTGAAGAAATCAAAGAGGAAATCAAAAAATATCTAGAAACAAATAACAATGAAAACACGACAGCCCAAAACCTATGTGATGCCGCAAAAGCAGTTCTAAGAGGGAAGTTTAGAGCAATACAATCCTACCTTAAGAAACAGGAAACATCTCGAATAAACAGTCTAAATTTGCACCTAAAGCAATTAGAGAAAGAAGAACAAAAAAACCCCAAAGTCAGCAGAAGAAAAGAAATCATAAATATCATATCAGAAATAAATGGAAAAGAAATGAAGGAAACAGTAGCAAAGATCAATAAAACTAAAAGCTGTTTCTTTCAGAAGATAAACAAAATTGATAAACCATTAGCCAGACTCATCAAGAAAAAAAGGGAGAAGACTCAAATCAATAGAATTAGAAATGAAAAAGGAGAAGTAACAGCTGAGACTGCAGAAACACAAAGGACCATGAGAGATTACTACAAGCAACTATATGCCAATAAAATGGACAACCTGGAAGGATTGGACAAATTCATAGAAATGCACAACCTTCCGAGACTGAACAAGGAAGAAATAGAAAATATAAACAGACCAATCACAAGCACTGAAAGTGAAACTGATTTAAAATCTTCCAACAGAGCTTCCCTGGTGGCACAGTGGTTGAGAGTCTGCCTGCCGATGCAGGGGACACGTGTTCGTACCCTGGTCCGGGAAGATCCCACATGCCGTGGAGAGGCTAGTTCCATGAGCCATGGCCGCTGAACCTGTGTGTCCGGAGCCTGTGCCCCACAATGGGAGAGAACACAACAGTGAGAGGCCTGCGTACCGAAAAAAATAAAAATAAAAAAATCTTCCAACAAACAAGAGCTCAGGACCAGATGAATTCACAGGCGAATTCTATCAAACATTTAGAGAAGAGCTAACATCTATCCTTCTGAAACTCTTCCAAAATATAGCAGACGGAGGAACACTCCCAAACTCATTCTACGACGCCACCATCACCCTGATACCAAAACCAGACAAAGACATCACAAAGAAAGAAAATTACAAGCCAATATCACTGATGAATATAGATGCAAAAATCCTCAACAAAATACTAGCAAACAGAATCCAACAGCACATTAAAAGGATCATACACCATGCTCAAGTGGGGTTTATTCCAGGAATGCAAGGATTCTTCAATATACGCAAATCAATCAACGGGATACAATATATTAATAAATTGAAGAAGAAAAACCTTATGATCATGTCAATAGATGCAGAGAAAGCTTTCAACAAACTTCAATACCCATTTATGATAAAAACCCTCCAGAAACGAGGCACAGAGGGAACTTACCTCAACATAATAAAGGCCATATATGACGAACCCACAGCCAACATCATCCTCAATGGTGAAAAACTGAAACTATTTCCACTAAGATCAGGAACAAGACAAGGTTGCCCACTCTCACCACTCTTATTCAACATAGTTTTGGAAGTTTTAGCCACAGCAATCAGAGAAGAAAAAGAAATAAAAGGAATCCTAATCTGAAAGGAAGAAGTAAAGCTGTCACTGTATGCAGATGACATGATACTATACATAGAGAATACTAAAGATGCTACCAGAAAACTACTAGAGCTAATCAATGAATTTCGTAAAGCAGCAGGATACAAAATTAATGCACAGTAATCTCTTGCATTCCTATACACCCATGATGAAAAATCTGAAAGTGAAATTAAGAAAACACTCTCATTTACCATTGCAACAAAAAGAATAAAATATCTAGGAATAAACCTACCTAAGGAGAAAAAAGACCTGCATGAAGAAAATTATAGGACACTGATGAAAGAAATTAAATATGATACAAACAGACAGAGAGATATACCATGTTCTTGGATTGGAAGAATCAACATTCCTAAAATGACTATACTACCCAAAGCAATCTACAGATTCAGTGCAATCCCTATCAAATTACCACTGGCATTTTTCACAGAACTAGAACAAAAAATTTCACAATTTGTATGGAAACACAAAAGACCCCAAATAGCCAAAGCAATCTTGAGAAAGAAAAACAGGAGCTGGAGGAATCAGGCTCCCTGACTTCAGAGTATACTACAAAGCTACAGTAATCAAGACAGTATGGTACTGGCACAAAAACAGAAATATAGATCAATGGTACAGGATAGAAAGCCCAGAGATAAACCCATGCACATATGGTCATCTTATCTTCGATAAAGGAGGCAAGAATATACAGTGGAGAAAAGACAGACTCTTCAATAAGTGGTGCTGGGAAAACTGGACAGCTACATGTAAAAGAATGAAATTAGAACACTTCCTAACACCATACACAAAAATAAACTCCAAATGGATTAAAGACCTTAATCTAAGGCCAGACACTGTCAAACTTAGAGGAAAACATAGGCAGAACACTCTGACATAAATCACAGTAAGATCCTTTTTGACCCACCTCCTAGAGAAATGGAAATAAAAACAAAAATAAACAAATGGGACCTAATGAAACTTAAAAGCTTTTGCACAGAAAAGCAAACCATAAAGAAGACGAAAAGACAACCCTCAGAATAGGAGAAAATATTTGCAAATGAAGAAACTGACAAAGGATTAATCTCTAAAATTTATAAGCAGCTCATGCAGCTCAATATCAAAATAACAAACAACTCAATCCAAATATGGGCAGAAGACCTAAACAGACATTTCTCCAAAGAAGATATACAGAATGCCAACAAACACATAAAAGAATGCTCAACATCATTAATCATTAGAGAAATGCAAATCAAAACTAAAATGAGATATCATTTCACACCAGTCAGAATGGCCATCACAAAAAATCTACAAACAATAAATGCTGGAGAGGGTGTGGAGAAAAGGGAATCTTGTTGCACTGTTGGTGGGAATGTAAATTGATACAGCCACTATGGAGAACATTATGGAGTTTCCTTAAAAACTAAAAATAGCACTACCATACAACCCAGCAATCCCAATACTGGGCATATACCCTGAGAAAACCATAATTCAAAAAGAGTCATGTACCACAATGGTCATTGCTGCTCTATTTACAATAGCCAAGACACGGAAGCAACCTAAGTGTCCATCAACAGATCAATGGATAAAGAAGATGTGACACATATATACAATGGAATATTAATCAGCCATAAAAAGAAATGAAATTGAGTTATTTGGAGTGAGGTGGATGGACCTAGAGTCTGCCATACAGAGTGAAGTAAGTCAGAAAGAGAAAAACAAATACCGTATGCTAACACATATATATGGAATCAAATTTTAAAAAGGGTTATGTAGAACCTAGGGGCAAGACGGGAATAAAGATGCAGACCTACTAGAGAATGGACTTGAGGATATGGAAGGGGGAAGGGTAAACTGGCACAAAGTGAGAGAGTGGCATGGACATATATACACTACCAAATGTAAAACCAATAGCTAGTGGGAAGCAGCCGCATAGCATAGGAAGATCAGCTCGGTGCTTTGTGACCACCTAGAGCGGGGTAGGAGGGAGGGAGATGCAAGAGGGAAGAGATTATGGGGATGTGTGTATATGTATGGCTGATTCATTTTGTTGTACAGTAGTGGGAGCACACCATTGTAAAGCAATTATACTCCAATAAAGATGTTAAAAAAAACCCACAAGGAATACTATCTCACAACTATTATTTTTTAAAAAACACAGAAAGTAACAAGTGTTAGCCACGATGTAGAGAAGTTGGAACCTTTGTAAATTGTGGTAGGAATGTAAAATAGTGCAACCGACATGGAAAACAGTATGGTGGCTCCTCAAAAAGGTAAAAAGAGAATTACTATAGAATCTAGCAATTCCACTTCAAGTAATATACCCCAAAGAATTGAAAGCAGGGTCACAAAGAGTTATTTTTACACCCATGTTCATAGGAGCATTATTCACAATAGCCAAAAGATGGAAGCAACCAAATGCGCATAGACAGAAGAATGGATAAACAAAATGTGGTATATTCATACAATGTAATATTATTTAGCCTTTAAAAAGGAAGTAAATTCTGACACATGCTACAACATGGATAAACCTTGAAGACATTATGCTAAGTGAAATAAGTCAGTCACAAAAAAGACAAATACTGTATGATTCCATTTATATGAAGTACCTAGAACAGTCAGATTCATAGACAGAAATTAGAATGGTGTAACAAGGGACTGGGGGAGGGAGGAATGGGGATTTACTGTTTAATGGGTATGAAATTTCAGTTTTGCAAGATGAAAAAATTCTCAGTATGGTTGGTGGTGATGGTTGCACAACAATGTGAATGTACTTGAACTGTACATTTAAAAATGGTTAAAATGGTAAATTTTATGTTACATATATTTTGCCACAATAAAAAAAATTTTTTAAAGAAGATAGAAATCTTTCTTTCATGTATAGCAGTATATAGAGAACTTCCAGTGAAAGTATGTTTATGCAACAGATATTACAGACATTATTGTCTATATGTGATATTCCCCTGGTCTAAGAGAAATAGAATAATGGGAAGAACAAGAAGCCAGAAAATAGATTCTACAAGTGCCAAATGCTAATAACACTTACCATTAAACCAGCTGTTTGTGAAGACGGAGTACTTGTTAACGGGCCTCTGCTTTTCTTATCAGAAGTACTGGAATGTGTGTTCTATCAGTATTTTGTGAAATAGGGAATTGAACAGCAGAAAGAAATAAAATACCTTAATACAGTACAAACAAAATTTTAATAGTATACTAGATCATATGTCATAGTAATAAAATTGTAATATGCTAATTAAATTTTAAAATACTAGACATGAAACTAAAGAATTTTTTGGCTTGAGCTAGGTCAAACAACTTCCAAGAGAACTCTATGTGGTAAAAATGATATATCTCTTTGAATAGGTGGCATTATATGCTGCCAAGCCTGGAACCTAAACTCATATAACCTGAACATCACAGGGAAGTTGTGTTAGGTTTCTTTTTTCTTTCTTTCGTCTTTTCCTTCTTGAACTCTTTCTTTCTGGCTTAAAATCTCTTAAACTAGTTGTTCAAGAAATAATCAGCAATATTTATTAGGAAGATTTTATCAAAAACAATATAGGTATATTTACCTAGTACACTAAATATGTTAGTTCTCTAATTTATTACCTATATAATCTTTTAATTTGTTCATCTGAACAATAGGGATTATTCTACCCTAGGAATTGCCATGCAAAGGTTACAAATAATACATGCTGTTCCACTGCAAGGAGTGCAGTTAGCTGATAGTGCCCAGCTGCAACACCTTTAGAATCTGCTTCAGCTTTCAGGTTGAGGTCATCATCTTCTTCGGCAAGCCTCAGCCAACATCTAAGCATAGCAGCCCAACATAATATTCCTGTAATAATGGTCAATCTTTGCTCCAGACCTCCCCACTGGGAGAGCCTTTGTCAGATCTGCATTGAAGACTGAGGCTATTCCAGCCCAATCTTCCTTCCTCCCTACTTTCCTTTCTCAGGTATTGCCCCCTCCAATATGCCACTTGAACTCTTAATTCTGCCGGAATAATCTCTTCCCAGTGGTCTCAAGTGACACAACTGTCAACAGTCAATCCATTTAAAAAACACCTGCCTGTATATAGCTGTAAGTATATAGATTCTCTGCATTTTTTCCTAGATTTGCTAAAACATTAATGCATACCTAAATTTTCCTAATAAGTACATTTTCTTTTTATAGTCTTTTCAAGAATTAGTTAATAAAAGGCCAGTGCTTACCAATGCAGGTTTGAGGGGCTGAGGCAGCAGAACTTTAGTAACTGATCTACCTGCACTGCTTTCTACAACAGACCTCTGGTGAGATGATGGAACTTTGATATTTAGGTGATGAGATCTTAATGTTTGAAAATTTGTATCTCTAGGTTCAGGAACTTTTTCAGGCTGAAACAAATTCAGAATCATAAAACACATTTCACAATGCTATAAAAACATTTGTATCATCTCTCAGATATCCTATTTTTATTGTTTTATATATATATGTGTGTGTTATACTTGTTATAATTAAAATGGGATATATATTTCTATCTATAATTCCCTCAACTTGAAAGAAAGTTTTAAACTTAAAGATAAAAGGTTTTTTTTTAAAGTAAGGTTTTTAATATATTTAAAGAAAAAAAATCTGTTGAAAGACAAAATAGTCTGAAATATACTCAGCTCAAAAAATTGTCCTACCACATTTAAGGTAACATCTCCCAAACAGTATTCTGTGAAAAGAAAAATGATAATAAGATCTATTTATTTGTCACTATTTAAAACTAAATTTTAGAAATTAAAACCTTTACAGACAAGCAAAAGCTGAGAGAGTTCAGCACCACCAAACCAGCTCTACAACAAATCCTAAAGGAACTTCTCTAGGCAAGAAACACAAGAGAAGGAAAAGACCTACAAGAACAACCCAAAACAATTAAGTAAATGGTAATAGGAACATACATATCGATAATTACCTTAAATGTAAATGGATTAAATGCTCCCACCAAAAGACACAGACTGGCTGAATGGATACAAAAACAAGACCCATATATATGCTGTCTACAAGAGACCCACTTCAGACCTAGGGACACATACAGACTGAAAGTAAGGGGATGGAAAAAGATATTCCATGCAAATGGAAATCAGAAGAAAGCTGGAGTAGCAATTCTCATATCAGACAAAATAGACTTTAAAATAAAGACTATTACAAGAGACAAAGAAGGACACTACATAATGATCAAGGGATCGATCCACGAAGAAGATATAACAATTGTAAATATTTATGCACCCAACATAGGAGCACCTCAATACATAAGGCAAATACTAACAGCCTTAAAAGGGGAAATCAACAGTAACACAATTATAATGGGGGACTTTAACACCCCACTTTCACCAATGGACAGATCATCCAAAATGAAAATAAATAAGGAAACACAAGCTTTAAATGATACATTACACAAGATGGACTTAATTGATATTTATAGGACATTCCATCCAAAAACAACAGAATACACATTTTTCTCAAGTGCTCATGGAACATTCTCCAGGATTGATCATATATTGGGTCACAAATCTAGCCTTGGCAAATTTAAGAAAATTGAAATCGTATCAAGTATCTTTTCTGACCACAACGCTATGAGACTAGATATCAATTACAGGAAAAGATCTGTAAAAAATACAAACACATGGAGGCTAAACAATACACTACTTAATAACGAAGTGATCACTGAAGAAATCAAACAGGAAATCAAAAAATACTTAGAAACAAATGACAATGGAGACACAACGACCCAAAACCTATGGGATACAGCAAAAGCAGTTCTAAGAGGCAAGTTTATAGCAATACAATCATACCTTAAGAAACAGGAAACATCTCGAATAAACAACCTAACTTTGCACTTAAAGCAATTAGAGAAAGAAGAACAAAAAACCCCCAAATTTAGCAGAAGGAAAGAAATCATAAAGATCAGATCAGAAATAAATGAAAAAGAAGTGAAGGAAACAATAGCAAAGATCAATAAAAGTAAAAGCTGGTTCTTTGAAAAGATAAATAAAATTGATAAACCATTAGCCAGACTCATCAAGAATAAAAGGGAGAAGACTCAAATCAATAGAATTAGAAATGAAAAAGGAGATATAACAACTGACACTGCAGAAATACAAAAGATTATTAGAGATTACTACAAGCAACTGTATGCCAATAAAATGGACAACCTGGAAGAAATGGACAAATTCTTAGAAATGCACAACCTGCCGAGACTGAACCAGGAAGAAATAGAAAATATGAACAGACCAATCACAAGCACTGAAATTGAAACTGTGATTAAAAATCTTCCAGCAAACAAAAGCCCAGGACCAGATGGCTTCACAGGCGAATTCTATCAAACATTTAGAGAAGAGCTAACACCTATCCTTCTCAAACTCTTCCAACAGATAGCAGAGGGAGGAACACTCCCAAACTCATTCTATGAGGCCAACATCACCCTGATACCAAAACCAGACAAAGACGTCACAAAGAAAGAAAACTACAGGCCAATATCACTGATGAACATAGATGCAAAAATCCTCAACAAAATATTAGCAAACAGAATCCAACAGCACATTAAAAGGATCATACACCATGATCAAGTGGGGTTTATCCCAGGAATGCAAGGATTCTTCAATATACGCAAATCAATCAATGTGATACACCATATCAACAAACTGAAGGAGAAAAACCATATGATCATCTCAATAGATGCAGAGAAAGCTTTTGACAAAATTCAACACTCATTTATGATAAAAACCTTGCAGAAAGTAGGCATACAGGGAACTTTCCTCAACATAATAAAGACCATATATGACAAACCCACAGCTAGCATCGTTCTCAATGGTGAAAAACTGAAACCATTTCCACTAAGATCAGGAACAAGACAAGGTTGCCCACTCTCACCACTCTTATTCAACGTAGTTTTGGAAGTTCTAGCCACAGCAATCAGAGAAGAAAAAGAAATAAAAGGAATCCAAATAGGAAAAGAAGAAGTAAAGCTGTCACTGTTTGCAGATGACATGATACTATACATAGAGAATCCTAAGGATGCTACGAGAAAACTACTAGAGCTAATCAATGAATTTGGTAAAGTTGCAGGATACAAAATTAATGCACAGAAATCTCTGGCATTCTTATACACTAATGATGAAAAATCTGAGAGTGAAATTAAGAAAACACTCCCATTTACCACTGCAACAAAAAGAATAAAATATCTAGGAATAAACCTATCTAAGGAGACAAAAGACTTGTATGCAGAAAACTATAAGACACTGATGAAAGAAATTAAAGATGATACAAATAGGTGGAGAAATATACCATGTTCTTGGATTGGAAGAATCAACATTGTGAAAATGACTATACTACCCAAAGCAATCTACCGATTCAATGCAATCCCTATCAAATTACCACTGGCATTTTTTACAGAACTAGAACAAAAAATTTCACAATTTGTATGGAAACACAAAAGACCCCGAATAGCCAAAGCAATCTTGAGAACGAGAAATGGAGCTGGAGGCATCAGGCTCCCTGACTTCAGACTCTACTACAAGGCTACAGTAATCAAGACAATATGGTACTGGCACAAAAACAGAAATATAGATCAATGGAACAGGACAGAGAGCCCAGAGATAAACCCACACACATATGGTCACCTTATCTTTGATAAAGGAGGGAAGGATATACAGTGGAGAAAAGACAGCCTCTTCAATAAGTGGTGCTCGGAAAACTGGACAGCTACATGTAAAAGTATGAAATTAGAACAATCCCTAACACCACACACAAAAATAAACTCAAAATGGGTTAAAGACCTAAATGTAAGGCCAGACACTATCAAACTCTTAGAGGAAAACATAGGTAGAACACTATACGACATAAATCACAGCAAGATCCTTTTTGACCCATCTCCTAGAGAAATGGAAATAAAAACACAAATAAACAAATGGGACCTAATGAAACTTAAAAGCTTTTGCACAGCAAAGGATACCATAAACAAGACCAAAAGACAACCCTCAGAATGGGAGAAAATATTTGCAAATGAAGCAACTGACAAAGGATTAATTTCCAAAATTTATAAGCAACTCATGCAGCTCAATAACAAAAAAACAAACAACCCAATCCAAAAATGGGCAGAAGAACTAAATAGACATTTCTCCAAAGAAGATATACAGATTGCTAACAAACACATGAAAGAATGCTCAACCTCATTAATCATTAGAGAATGCAAATCAAAACTACAATGAGATATCATCTCACACCAGTCAGATTGGCCATCATCAAAAACTCTAGAAACAATAAATGCTGGAGAGGGTGTGGAGAAAAGGGAACCCTCTTGCACTGCTGGTGGGAATGTAAATTGATACAGCCGCTATGGAGAACAGTATGGAGGTTCCTTAAAAAACTACAAATAGAACTACCATATGACCCAGCAATCCCACTACTGGGAATATACCCTGAGAAAACCATAATTCAGAAAGACTCATGTACCAAAATGTTCATTGCAGCTCTATTTACAATAGCCAGGACATGGAAGCAACCTAAGTGTCCATCAACAGATGAATGGATAAAGAAGATGTGGCACATATATACAATGGAATATTACTCAGCCATAAAAAGAAATGAAACTGAGTTATTTATAATGAGGTGGATGGACCTGGAGTCTGTCATACAGAGTGAAGTAAGTCAGAAGGAGAAAAACAAATACCGTATGCTAACACATATATATGGACTCTAAGGGAAAAAAAATGTCATGAAGAGATTAGTGGTAGGACGGGAATAAAACACAGACTTACTCGAGCATGGACTTGAGGATATGGGGAGGGGGAGGGGTGGGCTGTGACGAAGTGGGGGAGTGGCAGGGACATATATACACTATCAAATGTAAATTAGATAGCTGGTGGGAAGCTGCTGCATAGCACAGGGAGATCACCTCTGTGCTTTTTGACCGCCTGGGGGTGTGGGATAGGGAGGGTGGGAGAGAGGGTGATGCAAGAGGGAGGAGATGTGGGAGCATGTGTGTATGTATAATTGATTTAGTTTGTTGTAGAGGGAAAACTAACACACTATTGTAAAACAATTATACTCCAATAAAGATGTTAATTAAAAAAAAAAAAAAAAGAAAGTGAAAGAATGACAAATAAATTTTCATTGTCATGCAAAAAATAAATAAATAAAAATAAAACTAAACTTTAGAGAAAACATTAAATATATAAATATCTTTATTATGCAATAATCTTCATTTCTAAGACATCAGGAAGCTGCAACTACAAGAAAGTGTATTGCTTTACCAACTAGTGCCTGCACTGAAAACTGTTCAGTGACTGCTTGTCCTAAATTATGTGACTTGTCTTATGCTTTCAAGATGTGTTTATAGTAATATTCAGAGACTTCCCTGGTGGTTAAGAATCCACCTGCCAATGCAGGGGACATGGGTTCGAGCCCCAGTCTGGGAAGATCCCACATGCCATGGAGCAGCTAAGCCCGTGTGCTACAATTAACTTAGCCTGCACTCTAGAGCCTGCAAGCCACAACTACTGAGTCCGTGTGCCACAACTACTGAAGCCCACGTGCCTAGAGACCATGCTACGCAACAAAGACAAGCCATCGCAATGAGAAGCCCACGCGCTGCAACTAGAGAAAGCCCATGTGCAGCAATGAAGAGCCAACACAGCCAAAAATAAATAAATAAATAAATAAAAATAAAGTATAATAATATTCAAAGTTTAAATATATTCAACATAACTGAGGAGAATGCAACTTGAGAATGACAAGATGTTGAGTTGAGGGTAAGGGGATAAAGAGGATGATAAAGAAAGGGGAGGGGAGGGAAGTAGAAGAGGTATAAGGTATTGATATAGTCCAAGCAAAGGAAAGAACAAATGTATGGAGCAAAGAGTGAGGTACTTACTGTCATCTATTAACTCCTTTCTTTCACTGAAGATTTCACACCTTGCATACAGCCTTTTCTCTCACTCCTGTCATCATTCTCAGCAATTTCATCATCCAAGGGGATAACCCAGCCAACCAACTGGTCTCAGTTGCTTGATCTCTGCATTTCCAATAACCTTTTCCCTTCATGGTATTTCATTCACCCTATGATCAAACTTAGCCCTTGCCATCAATAGAAACTATGGAATCAATCAATTCAAATATCTTCCTATATTTGTCCAACCACTGCACAATTATCTTCAGGAAATAAACTTCCCTGTCACTGAAATCTCCAATTTACTGATCCTACAATGTTATGGATCATCATCCATGATCTTTCTCCTGTCTTATTCCTTCCTTATCTACCACCAACCATCATTATAACTACTTTCTTATCGCTTTCTCCTCCTATCACAGATGCCTGACAAATCCCCAGCCTGATGAACCCTAACATCAATATCCACTGTACCGCCAGTGCAATTAAGTGTTGGAGAAAATTATACAATGTGGCATACCAACAGCACCACAAACTCAAAAGGAGCAGCCACAGATTGGCACCTCTTCTACACTTCTCTAGCTTCTCATGACTATTTCAAAATCACCCAATTTTCCTTAAACCTCTAGCCTCCTTCCTTCTACCATCTGCAACTGACATCTTTGGTTCACCCTTCCCTACAACAATAAAAGACATCAAACAGCATCCAACTACTCATTCGAGACTCATAATTTTGGGGGCCCAGTGCAAAATAAAATTGTGGGGCCTCAATGTTTAAAAGCTATTTAAAATGTCAAGATGGTGAAAACAGAGCATTAAATGAAGCATGGTGTCCTTCTAAGCCCAATACCTGCCCTGCTACCACTATATCTACAAGTATACCACAACAGAAATCTCCCTTCTCTTTTAAATGTCAGTTCCTCCACCGGTATTCTGGATCTCATCCTTCCTCATCTTTTCAAGAACTTCTCTCCTCCATATAATAGTATAGGGAAGTTTTATTTTTTATTTTTAAAAATAGCTTTATTGAGATATAACTCACCATAAAATTCACCCATTTAAAGAGTAAAATTCAATGGTTTTTAATACATTCACAGGGTTGTGCAATCATCACCACAGCCTATTTTAGAACATTTTTGTCCCCTCTAAAAGAAACCCCATAACCATTAGCAGTCAATCTCCATTCCATTCCCATCAGCCCTAAGTAACTACTAATCTATGGCTGTCTTTATATATTTGCCTATCCTGGACACTTCTTATAAATGGAGTCATATAATATGAGGCCTTTTGTGACTGGCTTATTTCACAGTGCATAGTTTTTTCAAGGTTCATCCAAGTTGTAGCATGTAACAGTGCTTCATTGGTTTTTATTGCCAAATAATATTCTATTGTATGGATGTACCACATTTTATTTACCCATTCATCAAGAGGTGGACACTGGTGTTGCTTCCACTTTTTGCCTGTTGTGAATAAATGATGTCAAGAACATTCATGTGTAAGTTTTCATAAGGATGTATGCTTTTATTTCTCCTGGGTATAAACCTAAGAGTAGAATTGCTGAGTCCTACAGTAACTCCACGTTTAAAATTTTGAAGAACTGTCAAATTGTTTTACAAATCAGCTGTACTATTTTACATTCACACCACAATGTTTGAAGGTTCTCATTTCTCCACATCATCACCAACATTTATTATTGTCTATCTTGTTGTTTTTTTTTTTTTTTTTTTCGGCCGTGCTGTGCAGCTTGCAGAATTGTAGCTCCCCAACCAGGGAATGAACCCGGGCCACAGCAGTGAAAGTGCCGAGTCCTAACGACTGAACTACCATGGAATTCCCTTATCTGTCTTTTTGATTATAGTCATCCTAGTGGATATGAAGTCATACCTCACTGTGGTTTTGATTTGCATTTCCCTAATGACTAAGGATATTGAGCATCTTTTCATGTACTTACTGGCTATCTGTATATCTTCTTCAAAATAACATAAGGAAGTTCTCATAGACCAGCATCCCAGAAATGGTAAAGCTATAGACAGGAAGAGAAACTTAGGAGCACAGCTTTTGAGAAGGGGCAGAACATGCAAGAGCATAAGAAATGACATTTAATGTAACATGCGACACACAAATTATAAGATGCTTGATTTGTATAGAAAGGTGTGCGTGTGTGTGTGTACGTGAGAGAGAGAGAGAGAGAGAGAGAGAGATGATGGAGTATGAAACTGAGACAGCATGCATGGAAACAGGAAAGGAAAATGTAACCAGGAGGAAGCAAAGAAGCATGGAAAAGAAAACATAGAAGTATGTGGAAGATTTTTCATTGCTTTAGGTTAAAAAAGTGAAATTCAGGTCAACTTCAACTAGATCTCTAGGTCACAGGGAGCTCCACTTGCCTACTGCGTTACATTCAGCTACTCCCTCTTCTTTCCTTCTATTATTCCCATTAGTCCTGAAAAATGAACCCACATATCCCATCTTTAAAAACAAAACAGAATAACTTTCCTCTGACCCTGCCTCTCCCTCTAGCTACTATTCTTTTCCCTTATTTCCCATCAGAGTTAATCTCTATAGATAATCATTACTTCCTTACTTTATTTTTTTCTTTTTTTCCCACCTTTATTGAGGGATAATTGACAAATATAATAATATATATATTTAAAGCATACAAGTGATAATTTGATATATATATACATTGTGGAATGATTACCAAGATCAAGATAATTAACATATCCATCACCTCACATAGTTAACATTTGTGGAGTGTGCATTGTGAGAAAGCTTAAAATATATTTTCAGCAACTTTTAAATTATACAATACCATATTATTAACTATTGTCACCATGCTAATGTCAGACCCTCAGAACTTATTTTTCTTATAACTGAAAGTTTGTACTGTTTAACTACATCTCACCATTTCCTCATCCCCCAGACCCTGGCAACCACTGTTCTATTCTCTGTAATGAAATTGGCTTTTTTCCCCCACATATAAGCAATACCATACAGTATTTATCTTTTTCTGGTTTATTTCACTTAGCATAATGCCCTACAGGTTCATACAGATTGTCGCAAATGGCAAGATTTCCTTCTTTTTATGGCTGAATAATATGCCATTTTCTACATCTATATCACATTTTCTTTATCCATTCATCCAGTGAACAACGTTTAGGTTGTTTCCATATCTTCATTATTGTGAATAATGCTGCAATGAACATGGGAGTGCAGATAACTCCTCGAGATACTTATTTCACTTCCTTTGGATACATACCTGGGAGTGAGATTGCTGGATTACATGGTAGTTCTATTTTTAATTTTTTGAGGAACTGCTACATGGTTGTCCATAATGGTTGTACCAATTTACATTCCCACCAACAGTGTATAAGTGTTCCCTTTTCTCCACATTGTTGCCAATATTTGTTATATTTGGCTTTTTGATAACAGCCATCCTAACAGGTTCAAGGTGATATCTCATTGTGGTTTTGATTTGCATTTCCCTTATGATTAGTGATATTGAGCACATTTTCATATACCTATCGACCACCTGTATATGCTCTTTGGAAAAATGTCTATTCAGGTACTTTTTCCATTTAAAATTTGAATTATTTGCTTTTTGCTCTTGAGTTATATAGGTTCTTTATATATTTTGTATATTAACCCCTTAGAAGATATGTAATTTGCCAATATTTTCACTTGTTCTGTAGGTTACCTTCTAAATTTACTGACTGTTCCTTTTCTATGCAGGAGTTCTTTAGTTTGATGTAGTCCCACTTGTTTATTTTAGCTTTTGTTGTGTGTTCCTTTAGTGCCTTATCAAAGAAATCATTGCCAAGACCCATGTCAAGCTTTTTCTCTATGTTTTCTTCTTGGAGTTTTAGGGTTTCAGGTCTTATATGTAAGTCTTGAATCCATTTCGAGTTAATTTTTGTGACTAATGTAAGATGGGGTTCCAGTTTCATTCCTTTGCATGTGGATATCCAGTTTCCCTATTACCATTTATTGAAGAGACTATCCTTTCCCCATTTTATGTTCTTGGCACCTTGTCAAAAATCAATTGGCTATATGTGTGTAGGTTTATGTGTGTGCTCTCTACTGGTCTATGTGCCTCTTTTTATGCCAGTACCATACTGCTTTCAGTTCTATAGTTTTGTAATATAAATCGAAAACAAGAAATGTTATGTCTCCAGCTTTTTTCTTTCTCAAGATTGCTTTAGCTATTTTGGTTCTATTGCGGTTTGATACAAATTTTAGAATAGTTTCTCTATTTCTGTGAAAAATCCCATTGGAATTTTGATAGGGATTGCACTGAATCTGTTGATTACTTTGGATAGTATGGACATTTTCACAACACTAATTCTTCCAAGCCAAGAATATTGGGTATCTTTCCATTTATTTCTGTCTTCTTCAATTACTTTCATCAATGTCTTACAGTTTTCAGTGTACAGGTCTTTTACTTCCTTGGTTAAATTTATCTCTAAGTATCTTATTGTTTTTGATGCTACTGTAAATGGGATTTTAAAAGGAAAAACCTGTTTTACCTCTTATGAGTCTTTCTCCTGTGAGTCTACTTTACTGCTTACACAAAACCCACACAGTCTGGTCACCAAATGCGTGTGGGGGTTTCCCCACAACAAGCAATTCTCTACAACGCCAGCTAGGCAGCCTACAGTTCAACTCAATACTAACACTATTTTCCTGGGGATAGTGTCAGATCCCACAGGTTAAGGGCTCAGTCTCACAAGACTGCTCCCATCTTACTTCAGATGACAATCGTGAGTAGTAGGTTACCCACAACTTCTGTCTGATTCGGATACAAATCAGAGGTTCCTGTCACCCCCACCTCAGGTTTGATTAATTTGCTAGGGCAGCTCACAGAACTGAGGGAAACACTTACTTAAGTTTACCAATTTATTAAAAGATATATATGAACAGCCAGATTAAAAAAACACATAAGGTGAGGTCTGGGAGAGTTCCAAGTGCAGGAGCTTCTGTGCTCAACCTGGAAGCTCTCCGTACCCTCTACTATTGGGACTTTTATGGAGGTTTCCTCACATAGTCATGATCAATTATTAACTTCATTTCCAGCCCCTCACCCCTCTCTGGAGAAGGGGAGGCTGTGGGCTGAAAATTCCAAGCTTCTAATCATGGCTTCATTTTTCTGGTGACCAGTCCCTATACTGGAGCCATCCAGAAGCCCATCCAGAGTTGCTTCATTAAAACAAAATATCCACTGGTACTCTTATCACTTAGGAATTTACAAGGTTGTAGGAATCCTGTGTCAGGGATGAGGTCAAAGACCAAATATTAAAACAAAGAGATGCTCCTAGCATTCTTACACTTCAGAAATTACAAGGGTTTAGGAGTTCTGTGCCAGAAACTGGGGGCAGAGACCAGTATATATATATTTTTTCTATTATCTCACAGGATTGCCTTCTAATTTCTCTTTCAGATATTTTTTTGTTAGTGCATAGAAATGAAACAGATTTTTGTATGTTGATTTTGTATCCTACAATTTTATTGAATTTGTTTATTAGTTCTAAAGGTTTTTGGTGGAGTCTTTATGGTTTTCAATATAGGATCAAGTCATCTGTAAACAGAGATAATTTCACTTCTTCCTTTCTTAATTGGATGCCTTTTATTTCTTTTTCTTGCCTAATTGCTCTGGCTAGGACTTCCAATACTCTGTTGAATAGAAGTGGCAAGAGTGGGCATCCTTTTCTTATTCTTGATCTTAGAGGAAGGGCTTTGAACTTTTCACCACTAACTATGATGTTAGCTATGCACTTGTCACATATGGCCTTTATTATGATGAGGTACATTCCTTCTATACCTAATTTAATGAGCGTTTTCATCATGAAAGGATGTTGAATTTTGTCAAACGCTTTATCAACATCTATTGAAATGATCATATAGTTTTTACCCTTCATTCTGTTAATGTGGTATATCACATGAATTTATTTCCCTATGTTGAACCATCCTTGAGTCCCAGGGATAAATCTCACTTGATAATGGTATATGGTCTTTTTAACGTGTCCTTAAATTTGGTTTGATGGCATTTTGGTGAGGATTTTTACATCTATGTTCAGCAGGGATATTGGCCTGTAATTTTCTTTCAATGCCCTGATCTGAATTTAGTAACCATGGTAATGCTGGCCTCAGAAATGAGTTTGGAAGTGTTCCTCTTCAACTTTTTGGAAGACTTTGAGAAAGACTCGTATTAATTCTTATTTTATTTTATTTTTTTTATGTGGGATCTTCCCGGACCGGGGCACGAACCCGTGTCCCCTGCATCGGCAGGCGGATTCTCAACCACTGCGCCACCAGGGAAGCCCTCATATTAATTCTTAAAACGTTTGGTAGAATGCACCAGTGAAGCTAGCTGGTTCCTTTTATTTGCTGGGAAATTTTTAATTACTGATTTAATCTCCTTGACCATTATTGGTCTGTTCAAATTCCCTATTACTTTGTGATTCAGTCTTGGTAAGTTGTACATTTCTAGGAATTTATCCATATCTTCTAAGTTATCAAATTTGTTGATACATAATTATTCATAGAAGTCTGTTATGACCCTCTGCATTTCTGTGGTATTAGTTGTAATGTCTCCTCTTTCACTTATAATTTATTAATTTGAGTCATCTCTCTTTTTTTCTTAGTCTAGATAGAAGTTTCTCAATTGTTTATCTTTTAATGAAAACAACTTTTAGTTTAGTTAATCATTTTTATTGTCTCTCTAGTTTCTATTTCATTTATTTCTGCTCTAATATTTTAATTTTCTTCCTTCTGCTAACTTTGGACTTAGTTTGTTCTTCTTTTTCTAGTTCCCTGAAGTATAAGATTGGGCTGTTACTTGAGGTCTTACTTTTTTCTTAATGTAGGTGTTTATCACCATAAACTTCTCTTGTAAGCCTGCTTTTGATGTACCCCATAAGTTTTGGTATGTTGTGTTTCCATTCTCATTTGTCTCAAGATATTTTTAATAGCTCTTTTGATTTATTTTTTGACTCATTGGTTTTTCATAAGTATGTTGTTTAATTTCCAAATATTTGAGTTTTCCAGCTTTCCTCTTATTGTTGATTTTTAGTTTTATACCATTGCAGTCAGAAAATATACTTGATATAATTTCAATCTTATTTAATTTGTTAAAGACTTGTTTTGTGACCTAACATATGATCTATTCTGGAGCATGTTGCCTGTGCACTTGAGAAGAATGTGGATTCTACCGTTGTTGGGTGGAATGTTCTGTATATGTCTGTTAGGTGCATTTAGTCTGAAGTGTAGTTCAAGTCAAGTTCATTATTTCCTCACTGATTTTCAGTCTCAATAATTTATCCATTCTTGAAAGTCAGGTATTGAAGTCCCTTACTCTTATTGCACTGCTGCCTATTTCTGCTTTTAGATCTGTTAATAATTGTTTAATATACTTTGGTGCTTCAAAACTCAGTGAGTATATACTTACAATTGTTATATCCTCTTGATGAACTGACCCCTTTATCATTATATAATGGCATTCTTTGTCTCTTATTGCAGCTTTTGACTTAAAAATCTATTTTGTCTCATATAAGTATAGCTACCCTTGCTCTATTTGGGTTTCTATTTGTATGGAATAACTTTGTCCATCCCTTCACTTTCAGCCTTAGTGTCCTTAAAGCTTAAGTGGGTCTCTAGTAGACAGCATATAGTTACTTTTTTTTCATTTAGCTGCTCTATATCTTTTAAATGAAGAATTTAAAACATTTACATTTAGAATAATTACTGAGAGGTGCAGATTTATTGATAGTAAGGACTATCACCATTTTGTTAATTGCTTTATGATTATTTTATAGTTCCTTTGTTCCTTTTTTCCTCTATTGCTGTCTTTCTTTGTGAATTGATTTTTTTTTTCTAGTGGTATGCTTTGATTCTTTTCTCTTTATCATTGTGTATCTCTCACACACTTTTGCTTTTTGATTACCTAAGGCATTCATAATACATCTCATAATAGTATACTTTAAGCTGAAAACAAATTACCTTCAATTGCATTTAAAAGTTTTACACATTTACTTTCCTCTCCACACACACATTTTGTATTGTTTATGTCCCAATTTGCTTCTTTATATATTTTATACTTTCTCAATTTCTATAACTCTTTAACCTATTCCAATCAAGTTTCCTTACTAGTCCACTAAAATTATTCTTGCCAAAGTCATCAATTTCCTTCTTGATCCTAAATGCAATTGACATTTTAAAAATTAACAAACTTCATATTTTACAGCAGTTTGAGGTTCACAGCAAAACTCAGCTGAATGTACAGAGTTCCCATATACCCCTTTGTCCCCAATCATGCACAACCTCCCCTACTATTAATACACTACACCACAGTGGTACATTTGTTAAGATAGACAAACCTATACTGACATGTTTTTTCCTTCTCCCTGAAGAATTTTAAATAGTTCTTACAAGGCAAGCCTACTGGCAACAAATTCCCTCAATTTTTGTTTGTCTGAGAAAGTATGTATTTCTCCTCCACTTTGAAGGATAACTTCACAGGGTACTGAATTCTAGTTGGTGGTTGTCTTCTCTCAATACTTTAAATATTTCACTTCACTCTCTTCTTGCTTGAATGGTTTCTGAGGAGAGGTCTGTAAATCTTATCTTTGCTCTTCTATAGGTAAGGTGTTTTTCCTTCTGGCTTCTTTCAAGGTATTTTCTTTGTTTGATTTTCTGATGTTCAAATCTGATATTTCTATATGTAGTTTTGGGGGCATTTATCCTGCTTTGTATTCTCTTAATTTCCTGGATCTGTGGTTTAATGTCTGACATTTTAATTTGGGAAAATTTTTAGTCATTATTGTTTCAAATGTTGCTTCTGTTCCTTTCTCTGTTTCTTTCCATCTGGAATTCTAATTATGTATATGTCACACCTTTTATAGTTGTCCCACAGTTTTGGGTTTTTTTTTCAGTCCTTTTTTCTCTTTGCTTTTCAGTTTGGGAAGTTTCTATTGTCATGTCCTCAAACTCAGATATTCTTTCATCAGCTGTGTCTATTCTACTACTGAGTCCACCAAAGGCACTCTTCATTCCTGCTATAGTGTTTTTGATCTCTAGCACTCCTTTGATTATTTCTTAGAATTTCCATCTCTCTGCTTATATTGCATGTTGTCTACTTTTTCCTATAACTGCCTTAGCATATTAATCATAGTTATTTTACATTTCTGGTCTGATCATTCTAACACTACCTCCACATCCGACTCTGGCTCTGATGCTTATTCAGCCTCTTTAAACAGTAATTTTTGCCCTTTAGTATGGCTTGTAATTTTTTGCTATAATGTGGACAAGATGTACTGGCTGAGAGCACCTGTGTTGAATACGTCTTTAGTAATGCACTAATAAACTGTAGGGATGGGGAAGCATTCTGCAGTTCTATGATTAGGTCTCAGTCTTTTATTGAGCCTGTGCCCCTGGACTGCAAACATCACTGGTTCTTCTAAGTTTTTTCCCCCTTGAGTTGAGACAGGATGGCTAGAAAGGACCATCTTGTAGTAATTGGGTACTTCCATTCTCCCATGTGGAAGGCTAGAGGGAGTTGGAATTGAATAATTTCCTTCCTCCACTTGGAAGGGGAGAGCTGGCTGGAATCAGGTACTTCCCCTCCCCAGGTAGGTTAGGTTCTGATAAAACCCCAGCAAGTTAGGCTATTGTAAAACACTTTCTGTTGAGGGTAGGCTTTGTTAAGAACAGAATATTCTGATGTACTTCAAAATGGTTCCTTTTCCCTTTCCACTACCAGAAGCATGAGGGTATTCTTCTCTGATATTCACTGTGAGGATCTGGTAGAGTTTCTGGAGGTACAACTCACAAAAGTGTGGAGGTTCCTCTGATGACTGGGCCCCTCTTGAGTTTTTAACTTTCAGAGTTGTCCACACTGAGCCTTCAGCAATTCATCAATCACACTTTTGGGTTTCCCACCCCAGCACTGGTTCACAGGGAGGTTTCTGTTCATGTGTTTCTGCTCTGGTAGTCATTATTCTCTGTATCCACATATTTGTCTTTCCATATTTTGGTGTAGCAGTTTACCATGTGACCTTACTTACTTCTTTGACAGATCTATAAAGAGTTGCTTATTTTTCAGTTTGTTCAGGTTTCTACTTGTTGTTAGGACAGAGCAGTGACTTCTAAGTTCCTTCCATGTTGGAACAGAAACTGGAAGTCCTCCAATTTTTCAAAATTCTTTGTAACACTGGACCTCCAAGCAGCACTCAGCATAGTTGGCCACTCTCCCCTTTAGGAGCAAAAGCTCTCCTCCTTTACCTTCTATGATACCATATACTGTTTATTTTCCCTGTTCTCTCTGTCCACTTTTCCTTTTCCATGTGACTGTAGAGTTTTTCAAGAACTGATCCCGGACCGCCTTTTCTTCCTTACTCTCTAGATACTCTTTCCCAGGTGATTTCACCCATTACCATGAATTTTAAAATATCTATAATATTGTATACTCCTGTTCTGTTTTCCTGACCTGGAAACTTACAGCCAATGGCCCTTCCAACATTTTCATCTTCATGTGCCTTCAGATCTCCCGCCTTTCCTATCACATTATATAGCATCTTTATCCATCAAAGCTGCTTAAGACACAAACCTAGAAGCCTTTATTGACACCTCTCACTCTTTCATCCTTTATGTATGTCCAATCCATAAACTCTATAGGCAAAATTATCTTCAATCCACGCATATTTTTTCATTTCTCCTACAAAACATCCTAGTTAAAGCCACCACAATCTCCCACCAAAACCTTTGCAACTTTCTATTAATGAATCTTCCTGCTGATACTCTTGCCCTCTTTCAATCTGCTCCCCAAAGTATATAGTGACCATGCGGTACAGTGGAAAAAGTACAGGTTTTAGATTGAGAAAGACTTGTCACAAGCTCCTCAAGCATATTGGTTAATATATAAACCTCATTTTTCTCAGCTATAAAATAGCTAAAAAATAAAACAAATGAAAAACTTACCTGATAGGAATGCTATAAAAAACATATAATTAATGAAAAGTGCTTAGAATAATACTTAACACTGAGTAGCCACTCAGATAGTAGCTCCTGTTATATACAAAATCAAGTCTGAATTCCTCCCCAAAGACCTCTAGATTCCAGGTCTTATGTACTGATTTACAGTTCCTTAGCATAGAACACCACTGTTCTGGCTACAGAGCAAATGTGTTATTTTCACTTTAAATTAATTACTAATAGACATCTAATTTAAGGAAATTGGAAAATTTTTAAGTTTTAATCCTCTTTCATTAACTTTATATAGAGTATATATTCATGCAACAATAATCCAATCTAATTGCTAAGCTCCAAAAATGTTTTCCATTATTGGCTTAAATAGCTGAAAAATAATTCCTATAAAAGTGTTGTTTAAAAGAAAATAGTATGTCCCATATTAGTGAAATTTATGATTTATAAGGTTATTCTGCTTCAATACTTGCTTTTTTCTTTGTTTTTTGAGGGGTTGAAGGGTAATTTTTCTCAGCAAGTAAAACTCCACAAGATGCATTATCTATAATAAAAATATACTTTAGTATTTTAATTATTTAACTTGTCATTAACTCTAAGTACAGAAAAGAGAACTCAAATTTGAGAAAAAAATGGATTTTTAATGACTGATTTTGTAATAGTTTTAGAAGAAAAGCTTAATGTATGTTGAACAATCTGACTTGCTACAGATAGGAGAAAGAATTATTAAAACTACCTTTATCTCAAGAGCTCCAGGTTTCACAGGAGTAGATAAACTGTATATAAAAGATTTACCTTTCAATTAGTAGAGAAAGTTGCATGTAATTAGAACTCTTCATTAATTATCCTTCCATTTCTACTATTCTGTATTTTCAGTCTCTCCCTATCTACTCCAACTTTTCTACCAGCATTTAAAACATACTCAGGCCTCTTTCATCTTACCAAAACCTTTATCTGTACCCCAAACGCTTTCCTGCTACATAGATCCCAATAGCCTTTCAAATCACCTCCCTCTGTAGTCCACTATCCACACTGTATACCTAAAATAAAAATCTAATATCTGCTTAACACTCTTTAAAGGCTTTCCACTGCCCTCAAGTTAAAACTTAAGCTCCTTAAACTGGCATACAAAATCCTATTTTTATTTTTTATTTATTTTTTTATTATTTTTTTTAACATCTTTATTTGAGTATAACTGTTTTACAATAGTGTGTTAGTTTCTCCTTTACAACAAAGTGAATCAGTTATACATATACATATGTTCCCATAACTCTTCCCTCTTTTGTCACCCTCCCTCCCACCCTCCCTATCCCACCCCTCTAGGTGGTCACAAAGCACAGAGGTGAACTCCCTGTGCTATGCTGTAGCTTCC
This sequence comes from Kogia breviceps, assembly GCF_026419965.1. Classification (NCBI taxonomy): domain Eukaryota; kingdom Metazoa; phylum Chordata; class Mammalia; order Artiodactyla; family Physeteridae; genus Kogia; species Kogia breviceps. The sequence continues at coordinate 109,367,245 of NC_081313.1, forward strand.
CACTAGCTATCTAATTTACATTTGGTAGTGTGTATATGTCCCTGCCACTCTCTCACATCGTCACAGTTTACCCTTCCCCTTCCCCATATCCTCAAGTCCATGCTCTAGTAGGTCTGTGTTTTATTCCCATCCTAGCACTAATCTCTTCATGACATTTTTTTTTTTTTTAGATTCCATATATATGTGTTAGCATACGGTATTTGTTTTTATCCTTCTGACTTACTTCACTCCAAAATCCTATTTTTATAATCCCTGTATCGCTTACATATTTCCAGCCTCATTGCAGATTAAACATAGGATGCCCACTTAAATGTGAATTTCAGATGAATTACAAATTCTTTTTAGGGTAAGTATTTTCTGTGTAATAGTACAGCCTAGGCAATGTTTATGACATAATTATATTAAAAAATTATTTGCTGCTTTTCTGAATTCTAATTTCACTGGGCATTGTGTATCTTTATTTGCTAAATCTGGCAAACTTTGAGGCTAATCATTCCTCTCATCTTCATCTCCCAATGTAGAGAGAAGCTGTAGGTTTGAGAGTTCTGTAAAAGGTAAAATTAGTACTAAGACTTGGTAATAGATTAGAGACAGAAATGACAAACAGGAAGGTGTTGAGGATGATCCCATGTTTTGGTTTACTAAGCCACATTTGTTGAGATGGAGGACACTGGAGGAGGAAGACTAGGTTAGGTCTTGGTTGTAACAATTCTCAGTCATCAACCCTTGTTTTATTTGATCTCTTGGAAAATTTTGTTACAGCTGTTTCTAAATGTTGAAGTGTTCTATTTACATTCTTTTTACATGTCTCTTTTCTATTTCTTTTCTCTTCCTAAGTGACTCACCTACTCTAATGGCTTCAAAACATCTATATCTGACTCTAAATATGTATCTGCTGCCCCAGTCTCTGCCCTGAACTCCGGACTCTTGTGTCACAAACTGCTTTCACGACATCTCCAGCTGAAGGTTAAAAATCCTCTTAACATTTTAATATTTTCTTAAGGTACTCCATATGTACAGTAATGGGAACAAATCTTATATTTACATGTATTCATCCATATAATTATCACCCTGATCAAGACATAAAATATTTCCAACACCCCAGAAATTTCCCATGTTTTTTCCCAGTCAGCACCCCCTTTTTAAAGATTACCACTATTCTGACTTCTGTCAGCCAGAATAAGTCTTGCCTGCTCTTGAACTTCATGTATATATATATATATATATATATATATATATATATATATATATATATAAAATATGAGTATATACCTGTTTGTGTTTGCATTCTTTCATGTAACATTATGTACACAAGCTGACAGATCAAATTTAATATGTGCAAACCAAAGACTCTTAATTATTCTCCTAACTTGCTCTGCCCTACAATGTTCCTATCTCAAGAAATGATACCACCATTCATCTAGTTGTTCAAACCAATAATTTAAGTCATTCTTCATCGAGAGATGAATGGATAGAGATGTGGCACATATATACAATGGAATATTACTCAGCCATAAAAAGAAATGAAACTGAGTTATCTGTAGTGAGGTGGATGGACCTGGAGCCTGACATACAGAGTGAAGTAAGTCAGAAGGAGAGAAACAAATACCATATGCTAACACATATATATGGAATCTAAGAAAAAAAATGTCATGAAGAGACTAGGGGTAGGACGGGAATAAAACACAGACCTACTAGAGCATGGACTTGAGGATATGGGGAGGGGAAAGGGTAAGCTGTGACGAAGTGAGAGAGTGGCATGGACATATATACACTACCAAACCCAGGGTGGATAGCTAGTGGGAAGCAGCCGCATGGCACAGGGAGATCAGCTAGGTGGTTTGTGACCACCTAGAGGAGTGGGATAGGGAGGGTGGAAGGGAGGGAGACACAAGAGGGAAGAGATATGGGAACATATGTATATGTATAACTGATTCACTTTGTTGTAAAGCAGAAACTAACACACTATTGTAAAGCAATTATACTCCAATAAAGATGTTAAAAAAAAAAGTCATTCTTGACTTTTCTCTCTTACCCAACAACCAGCCTAATCAGAAAATCCTGGCCCATCTGCCTTTAAAATATATTCCAAATCAGACCACTATCACTTTAGTCTCAAACACCATTATCTAACCATTGCAATAGTTTATTTGACAAGGTTTCCTTGCTTCTACTCTTACCCCTTAGTCTATTATCCACATAGTAGCCAGAGTGATAATTCTAAAATATGTACCTGATCATGTCATTCCTCTGTTCTAAGATGCACTTATCAACACATTTAGAAAAAAATCCCTACTCTTTGCAATGGCATATGAGGTTACATTACACCACTTGCTCACCGACTACAATTTCAACCATTCATTTTTATTTTCTCATCTTGCTCCAGTCACACTAACCTCTTTTCTCTTCTTCCAACATGCTAAACACATTCCCATCTCATGGCCTTTTCACTTGTGATTCCCTTATGCCTGGCATGCTCTGCCACCAGATTTTCACATGGCCCACTCTCTCACTTCAAGCTCTGTGCGAATGTCACCTCCTCAGAGAGGCCTATCCTGATTAGCCTGTCTAAAACAGCATCCCTAGTCACACACTCTGTTTTTACCCTTCTTTATTTTCCCTCATTACTCTTATTTTTGATGTTGTGATATATATGTATTTGTTTACCTGTTTTTATCTGTTTATTTTCTTTCTTTCTCCACTATAACATAAACTCTGTTAGGGCAAGAAATTTGGCATGTTCCCCAGCAACTAAAACAGTTTGTGTTACACTGTAGGTGCTTAATAAATATTCATTGAATGAGTGGAATTAACCAATGATGAGATAAGGTGTCTCTGAAACATCCAAGCAGAGATGTCCAGAAGGCAGCTATATATAAGGGTCTTACCTCAGAGGAGAGTCTAGAATGGAAAATTTGGAAGCCCTGACTTTTATAGGACACTTATACATATCAGGGGGTGGACCGAACAGAGATTAAAATCTAGGAATCAGCCTTTAAGAACTCCCACATTTAATAGCTAATAGCAGTAGATAAAATTGCAAAGAAGACTGAGTAGGAGATGTCTGAGAAGTAATTTCTTGTTTGTTTGTTTCTATTATTAGACTATGAACCCTTGAGGGCAGGAATATAGCCATTTCTTGGTTTCCTAACACTTAGTAAAGAGCCTGACAAACAACTGGAACAAACTTGGATTTGCTGAATTAAGGAATGTGTAAAAAATAACTCTAGAGCAAGATATAATTTTATTTGAAATTTTAAGTCAATCAACCACATAAAAGTAAGAATATAGAAGCATACATAATTACAGAATCAATATTCTGCCTTACTACCAGGCTTTATAAATAATAGTTTCCACAGCCAAAATCTGGCATGAACTAGATAAAATCATGATTGTTTTTGATACCCTTACCAACTTTCCTTTCCATATCTTTCTTCCCTTGTTCACAAGTTCCTTAATTGTGATCTATAAAGCAAATCTTCCTTCTAATGCTCACCCTCCAAGGTAGTAGGTGCTATTCTTTCCAAGGATGTGTGCTTTTATAAGTTTAGCTATTTTTTTTGTGTGTGTGTGGTACATGGGCCTCTCACTGTTGTGGCCTCTCCCATTGTGGAGCACAGCCTCCAGATGCGCAGGCTCAGCGGCCATGGCTCACGGGCCCAGCCACTCCGCAGCATGTGGGATCTTCCCAGACCGGTACACGAACCCATGTCCCCTGCATCAGCAGGCAGACTCTCAACCACTGTGCCACCAGGGAAGCCCCTATAAGTTTAGTTTTTATCACTAGGTACATTTCCCTTAGAACAGAAACCATCTTAAGCATTTTTATACCCACACTTCCTAACATAATACCTGGCATTTTCTAAATGCTCATTAAGACAACCACTTAAAGTGAAGACAACACCAAAAAACTCTTCTTTTTTCAGTTCATACAAACATTTATATCCATCAGGAGCAAAGCAAGCAATTCTTTAAATTTATTCCCAAACAGATGCTATAAAACTTGTTGCAGGAAATAAAGAAAATAAAAATCTGAAATACAATAGATGTTAATAACGTTGTAAAGGTCTTGTTGCGTTTATTCTAATAGTAAATTAAATAACAGAGGGCCAAAAATGCAAGGCACTTTTTTGATTCTTTTATTTTTCAACCATCACACATAACTCCAATGCATCTGTTTACTGATTATCTTCCTCTCCTACGACTGAAACTGACAAGGTCAGGGAAAATACATCACTCCCTATCGGTATATATAGTAATGCCTAGTACAGAATACATACTAAGTAAATGTTTATTAAATGAATTAATGATGGGTACTGTGGGGATAATTAAGACCTAACCTCACATATCTTCATTTCTTAAATACAACCACACTAAAAAGGACTCAATTTCCTGGGCTACCAGTTTTCTTAACATATACTGCAACACTGTGACAAAAATAAATAGAGGGAGTCAGGGTCAAGACGGTGTACTAGAAGGAAACAAAATTCGCATCTCCTCACAACTAGGGCACCTAGCAGGCACCGATGGGGGACCACAGACACCTAAGGGGATGGAGGAACCCCCAGCGACATGTGATCTCTCCTTCTGGTTTGTTCCCCCACCCCACCCCACCCTTTTTTTTTCTTTTTTCTGTTGTGGTTTTATTTTACCTTGTTGCCGATGTTTCAATTATAGTTTTATTTTTCCTAATATATTTTTCATCTTTCTACTTTTATTTTGTTTTTTTATTCTTTGATATTTTACTGCTCCTTTTGTTCTTTTTATTAATTTTTTTTTTTTATCACGCCACGAAGCTTGTGGGATCTTGGTTCCCAAGCTGAAGGTCAGGCCCAAGCTCCTGTGGTGGGAGTTCCAAGATGAAACAACTGGACTAACAGAGAAACATCAAACCTCAGGGAATATCAATCAGAGTGAGGCCTCAGGGAGATCCTCATCTCAGCACCAAGACCCAGCTCTATTCAACTGCCTGCAAACTCCAGTTCTGGATGTCTCAGGCCAAACAACCAGTAAGACAGGAATACAGCACCACACATCAACAACAACAAAAAATGAAGCAACAAAAAAATATGTTACAGGGCTTCCCTGGTGGTGCAGTGGTTGAGAGTCCGCCTGCTGATGCAGGGGACATGGGTTCGTGCCCCGGTCCTGGGAGATCACACATGCCATGGAGTGGCTAAGCCCATGAGCCATGGCTGCTGAGCCTGCACGTCCGGAGCCTGTGCTCCACAATGGGGGAGGCCACAACAGTGAGAGGCCCGCGTAACGCAAAAAAAAAAAAAAAAAAAAAAAAATGTTACAGACAAAGGAGCAAGGTAAAAACCTACAAGACCAAATAAATGAAGGTGAAATAGGCAACCTACCTGAAAAAGAATTCAGAGTAATGATAGTAAAGATGATCCAAAATCTCAGACACAGAATGGAGAAAATACAAGAAACACTTAACAAGGCTCTAGAAGAACTAAAGAGCAAACAAACAGTGATGAAGAACACAATTAGTGAAATTAAAAATACTCTAGAAGGAATCAATAACAGAATAACCAAGGCAGAAGAACAGATAAGTGAGCAGGAAGACAATATGGTGGAAATAACTGCCAGGGAGCAGAATAAAGAAAAAAGAATGAAAAGAATTGAGGACAGTCTCAGAGACCTCTGGGACAACATTAAACGCACCAACATTCGAATTATAGGGGTCCCAAAGAAGAAGAGAAAAAAAGGGGTCTGAGAAAATATTTGAAGAGATTATAGTCGAAAACTTCCCTAACATGAGAAAGGAAATAGTTAATCAATTCCAGGAAGCACAGAGAGTCCGATACAGGATAAATCCAAGGAGATACACGCCAAGACACATATTAATCAAACTATCAAAAATTAAGTAGAAAATAAAAATATTAAAAGCAGGAAGGGAAAAGGAACAGGTAACATACAAGGGAATCCCCATAAGGTTAACAGCTGATTTTTTAGCAGAAACTCTGCAAGCCATAAGGGAGTGGCAGGGCATATTTAAAGTGATTAAAGGAAAAACCTACAACCAAGATTACTCTACCCAGCAGAAAAAACCTACAACCAAGATTACTCTACCCAGCAAGGATCTCATTCAGATTTGATGGAGAAATTAAAACCTTTACAGATAAGCGAAAGTTAGAATTCAGCACCACCAAACCAGCTTTACAATAAATGCTGAAGGAAATTCTCTAGGTGGGAAACACGAGAAGGAAAAGACTTACAAAAACAAACCCAAAGCAATTAACAAAATGGTAATAGGAACATACATATCAATAACTGCCTTAAATGTAAATGGATTAAAAGCTCCAACCAAAAGACACAGACTGGCTGAATGGATACAAAAACAAGACCAGTATACATACTGTCTACAAGACTCCCACTTCAGACCTAGGGACACATACAGACTGAAAGTGAGGGGATGGAAAAAGATGTTCCATGCAAATGGAAATTACAAGAAAGCTGGAGTAGCAATTCTCATATCAGACAGAATAGACCTTACAATAAAGACTATTACAAGAGACAACAGAGGACACTACATAATGATCAAGGGATCAATCCAAGAAGAAGATATAACAATTGTAAATATCCATGCACCCAACATAGGAGCACCTCAATACATGAGGCAAATGCTAACAGCCATAAAAGGGGAAATCGACAGTAACACAATCATAGTAGGGGACTTTAACACCCCACTTTCACCAATGGAGAGATCATTCAAAATGAAAATAAATAAGGAAACACAAGTTTTGAATGATACGTTAAACAAGATGGACGTAATTGGTATTTATAGGACATTCCATCCAAACACAACAGAATATGCTTTCTTCTCAAGTGCTCATGGAACATTCTCCAGATTGATCATATCTTGTGTCACAAATCAAGCCTTGGTAAATAGAAGAAAACTGAAATCGTCTCAAGTATCTTTTCCGAACACAACTCTATGAGACTACATATCTATTACAGGAAAAAACCTGTAAAAAGTACAAACACCTGTAGTCTAACCAATACACTACTAAATAACCAAGAGACCACTGAGAAATCAAAAAATACCTAGAAAAAAAATGACAATGAAAATACGATGACCCAAAACCTATGGGATGCAGCAAAAGCAATTCTAAGAGGGAAGTTTATAGTAAAACAATCCTACCTCAAGAAACAAGAAAAATCTCAAACAAACTAACGTTACACCTAAGGCAGTTAGAGAAAGAAGAACAAAAAATCCCCAAAGTTAGCAGAAGGAAAGAAATCATAAAGATAAGATCAGAAATAAATGAAAAAGAAATGAAGATAACAGTAGCAAAGAACAATAAAACTAAAAACTGGTTCTTTAAGAAGATAAACAAAATTGATAAGCCATTAGCCAGACTCACAAAAAAAAGGGAGAAGACTCAAATCAACAGAATTAGAAATGAAAAAGGAGAAGTAACAACTGACAATGAAGAAATACAAAGGATCATGAGAGATTACTACAAGCAACTATATGCCAATAAAATGGAAACCTGGAAGAAATGGACAAATTCTTAGAAAAGCACAACCTTCCACGACTGAACCATGTGGAAATAGAAAATATAAGCAGACCAATCACAAGCACTGCAATTGAAACTGTGATTAAAAATCTTCCAACAAACAAAAGCCTAGGACCAGATGGCTTCACAGGCAAATTCTATCAAACATTTAGAGAAGACCTAACACCTATTCTTAAACTCTTCCAAAATATAGCAGAGGGAGGAACACTCCAAAACTCATTCTATGAGGCCACCATCACCCTGATACCAAAACCAGACAAAGATGTCACAAAGAAAGAAAACTATAGGCCAGTATCACTGATGAACATAGATGCAAAAATCCTCAACAAAATACTAGCAAACAATGCAACAGCACATTAAAAGGATCATACACCACGATAAGTGGGGTTTATCCCAGGAATGCAAAGATTATTCAATATATGCAAATCAATCATTGTGATATACCATATTAACAAACAGAAGGATAAAACCATATGATCATCTCAATACATGCAGAAAAAGCTTTTGACAAAATTCAACGTCAATTTATGATAAAATCTCTCCAGAAAGTAGGCATAGAGGGAATCTACCTCAACATAATAAAGGCTGTATAAGACAACCCCATAGCCAACATCGTTTTCAATGGTGAAAAACTGAAACCATTGCCTCTAAGATCAGGAACAAGACAAGGTTGCCCACTCTCACCACTATTATTCAACAGTTTTGGAAGTTTTAGCCACAGCAATCAGAGAAGAAAAAGAAATAAATGGAATGCAAATTGGAAAAGAAGACGTAAAACTGTCACAGTTTGCAGATAACATAACACTATACATAGAGAATCCTAAAGATGCTACCAGAGGGCTTCCCTAGTGGCACAGTGGTTGAGAGTCCGCCTGCCGATGCAGGGGACACTGGTTCGTGCCCCGGTCCGGGAAGATCCCACATGCCACGGAGCGGCTGGGCCCGTGAGCCATGGCCGCTGAGCCTGCGCATCCGGAGCCTGTGCTCCGCAATAGGAGAGGTCACAACAGTGAGAGGCCCGCGTACCGCAAAAAAATAAATAAAATAAAAAAATAATAAAGATGTACCAGAAAACTACTAGAGCTAATCAATCAATTTGGTAGAGTAGCAGGATACAAAATTAATGCACAGAAATCACTTGCATTCCTATACACTAATGATGAAAAATCTGCAAGAGTAATTATGGAAACACTCTCATTTACCATTGCAACAAAAGAATAAAATACCTAGGAATAAACCTACCTAAGGAGAAAAAAGACCTGTATGCAGAAAACTATAAGACACTGATGAAATAAATTAAAGATGATGGAAACAGATGGAGAGATATACCATGTTCTTGGATTGGAAGAATCAATACTGTGAAAATGACTATACTACCCAAAGCAATCTACAGATTCATTGCAATCCTTATCAAACTACCAATGTCATTTTTCACAGAACTAGAACAAAAAATTGCACAATTTGTATGGAAACACAAAAGACCCTGAATAGCCAAAGCTATCTTGAGAAAGAAAAACAGAGCTGGAGGAATCAGGCTCCCAGACTTCAGACTATACTACAAAGCTACAGTAATCAAGACCATATGGTACTGGCACAAAAACAAAAATATAGATCAATGGTACAGGATAGAAAGCTCAGAGATAAACCCACCCACATAAGATCACCTTATCTTTGATAAAGGAGGCATTAGTATACAATGGAGAAAATACAGTCTCTTCAATAAGTGGTGCTGGGAAAACTGGACAGCTACATGTAAAAGAATGAAATTAGAACACTTCCTAACACCATACACAAAAATAAACTCCAGATGGATTAAAGACCTAAATGTAAGGCCAGACACTCTAAAACTCATAGAGGAAAACATAGGCAGAACACTCTAGGACATAAATTACAGCAAGATCCTTTTTGACCCACCTCCTAGAGAAATGGAAATAAAAACAAAAATAAACAAATGGGACCTAATGAAACTTAAAAGCTTTTGCACAGTAAAGGAAACCATAAACATGACTCAAAGACAACCCTCAGATGGGAGAAAATATTTGCAAATGAAGCAACTGACAAAGGATTAATCACAAAATATACAGCAGCTCATGCAGCTCAATATCAAAAAAATAAACAACTCAATCCAAAAATGGTTAGAAGACCTAAACAGACATTTCTCCAAAGCAGATATACAGATTGCCAACAAACATATAAAAAGATGCTCAACATCACTAATCATTAGAGAAATGCAAATCAAAACTACAATGAGGTATCACCTCACACCACTTAGAATGGCCATCAACAAAAAAATCTACAAACAATAAATGCTGGAGAGGGTGTGGAGAAAAGCGAACCCTCTTGCACTGTTGGTGGAAATGTAAATTGATACAGCCACTATGGAGAACAGTATGGAGGTTCCTTAAAAAGCTAAAAATAGAACTACCATATGACCCAGCAATCCCACTACTGGGCATGGACCCTGAAAAAACCATAATTCAGACAGAGTCATGTACCACAATGTTCACTGCAGCTGTATTTACAATAGCCAGGACATGGTAGCAACCTAAGTGTCCATCAACAGATGAATGGATAAAGAAGATGTGGCACATATATACAATGGAATATTACTCAGCCATAAAAAGAAATGAAACTGAGTTATTTGTAATGAGGTGGATAGACCTGGAATCTGTCATACAGAGTGAAGTAAGTCAGAAGGATAAAAACAAATACCGTATGCTAACACATATATATGGAATCTAAAAAAAAAAAAAAAATGTCATGAAGAGATTAGTGGTAGGATGGGAATAAAACACAGACCTACTAGAGCATGGACTTGAGGATATGGGGAGGGGGAAGGGTAAGCTGTGACGATGTGAGAGAGTGGCAGGGACATATACACACTACCAAATGTAAATTAGATAGCTAGTGGGAAGCTACAGCATAGCACAGGGAGTTCACCTCTGTGCTTTGTGACCACCTAGAGGGGTGGGATAGGGAGGGTGGGAGGGAGGGTGATACAAGAGGGAAGAGTTATGGGAACATATGTATATGTATAACTGATTCACTTTGTTGTAAAGGAGAAACTAACACACTATTGTAAAACAGTTATACTCAAATAAAGATGTTAAAAAAAAAATGGTTCTGATGAACCTAGGGGGAGGACAGGAATAAAGACACAGACGTAGAGAATGGAGTTGAGGAATGGGGAGGGGGAAGGGTAAGCAGGGACAAAGTGAGATAGTAGTATTGACATATATACACCACCAAATGTAAAATAGATAGCTACTGGGAAGCAGCTGCGTGGCACAGGGAGATCAGCTCGGTGTTTTGCAACCACCTAGAGGGGTCGGATAAGGAGGGTGGGAGGGAGACACAAGAGGGAGGGGATGTGGCAATACACATATGCATATAGCTGATTCAGTTTGTTATACAGCATAAACTAACACAACACTCAAAAGCAATTAGACTCCAATAAAGATGTTAAAAATAAATAAATAGAGGATTATAAAAATGATTAGTTTCATTACTAATTACCTGATTCTGAATTTGAAGTACTCTTTGGTTTTGGAGAAATACTTTGGTCTGCTAACATCATCATGCTAGAATAAGAACAAATTAATGGGATTCTTTTACACTTTCAGTAACTTTTGAGAATCCTCAAAAAATACTTAAAGACATTTCTATGCAATCAATTATTCTATAGAAAAAATAAAGCTAGTTAGAAAAAATGCTAACATATCTATATGGACAAATAGTTTCATAATAAAGGGCAATATACTTATACATCCATCAGTGTGAGACAATATGTGTAGAGGACAAAGCATAGTATTTAGAATCAGACAGACCTTGATTTAAAGCTCAGTTCTGCTACTTACACTTCAGTGGCCTTGGGAAAGTTACTTTATGTGTCTTGAGTCTTGATTATCTCATTTATGGAAAAGGAATAGCAATCTTCTTTTCCAGGATTCTTTTTTTTTTTTAAGAAATGATATCTCATTACCTTTTTAAAGAAAATATTTATTTATTTATTTATTTATTTATTTATTTATTTATTTATTTTGGCTGTGCTGGGTTTTAGTTGTGGCACACAGGATGTTCTCAGCAGCATGCAGGATCTTTTTTTTTAAGTTGCAGCATGTAGACTTCTTAGTTGAGGCATGCCGACTCTTAGTTGCAGCATGACTCTTAGTTGTGGCATACACGTAGGATCTAATTCCCCAACCAGGTATCGAACCTGGGTCCCCTGTATTGGGAGCTTGCAGTCTTACCCACTGGACCACCTGGGAAGTCTCTTGTTTTCCAGGATTCTTGTGGTAAGGACCTCAAGTAATATTAGAGATAATACTTTTAAAAAATTAATACTCTTTTCTATTTTATACTTTCACAAATGAGATTGCCCCCAATCCTATCCAAATGTGTAAAAGAGGATTAGCTATTACAAGAGGAATGCAAAAGAATCAAAGCTCAGCCTTTGACCATCAAAGTGGAATTTCTGAGTCCCCAGCAAGACAGTGGAGTTGAAAACTAAATGTCAGAAGATGATTTTTAAATTCCTATTACTGCTTTAGTGAAAAGTTGAACTCAGTAAGCAAAAAAAGTATTTTATTCCTTCATATTTCCCCTTTAAATTCATCCTGTTAAAAACTATAATTCAGAAAGACACATGCACCCCCATGTTCATAGCAGCACTATTCACAATAGCCAACACATGGAAACAACCTAAATGTCCATCCTTAGATGAACAGATAAAGATGTGGTACATATATACAATGGAATACTACTCAGTCATAAAAATGAACAAAATAATGCTATTTGCAGCAACATGGATGCAACTAGAGATTATCATGCTATGTGAAGTAAGTCAGAAAGAGAAAGACAAATACCATATTATATCACTTATACATGGAATCTAAAATATGACACGAATGAACCTATCTATGAAACAGAATCAGAATGACAGACATAGAGAACAGACTGGTGGTTGCCAAGAGGGAGAGGATTGGGGGAGGGATGGAGTGGGAGG